>NC_083557.1:10000-1362500 GCF_018135715.1 Danaus plexippus
AACCAACCAACCAACCAACCAACCAACCAACCAACCAACCAACCAACCAACCAACCAACCAACCAACCAACCAACCAACCAACCAACCAACCAACCAACCAACCAACCAACCAACCAACCAACCAACCAACAACACCCGCTGCATCATCGGTGGCGACTTCAATGGTTGGCACCCACTCTGGGGGAGCGAACGCATGAACGCAAGAGGGAGGGATATCATAGACCTCTCTCTCATTCACGATCTTCAGGTGTGCAATGTGGGCAATACACCCACATTCGAAACTATCACTCACGGCCACGCGCGCTCCTCCATAATCGACATCACACTTGTCTCGTCACTAATCTACGGACAAGTATCAGACTGGAAGGTGAACCTGGACGCTTGTCCCTCATCGCAACACAACGCAATCGACTACACATATACACACTCGCATTCTCAAAACAAATCACAGACTTCTCAACATCTCAACACAACCACCTTCCTTTACAAAAATAACAAAGCAAATTGGCGCCTCTTCAAGGAGTCAATTCTCACACAATTCACGAGCAGTGACACATCTGAATTAGACATCCAAGCACTGGACACTGGACAACTTGAGTCTCTTATCGACACCATCACCGAATGTATACACACCGCCTGCAGAGACTCCATGCCCGTCAGATCGACCGGAGCGAAATGCAAACCTCCTTGGTGGACAGAGACCTTAGAGCACAAGCAGGTGGTCATACACACCCATCACAAATAACACGCGGCCAAGAAATCCCACCAACCGGTGGATGCCCTGGCCCGACAGCTACACACCCTCAGAGAGCGATACGCCGCCGCACTTAAAGCGGAGTCAACTTCCCACTTCAAGGAATTCTGTGAACTCCAAACGAAGGAGAATGTCTGGTCTCTGACCAACAGACTTCTCAGGGAATCGGCTCCACGACGCCCAGCAGTCACGCTTAAGGTCGGCGACCGCTACACCACAGATACAGCCGAAACCGCCAAAGCCCTACTTGACCATTTCTACCCTGACGACTCGACAGACACGAACGTGAGACATGACCTACGGGCTCACATGAGGGAACTTCCTGAGACTCCGGATGAACCCCCTTTTACTGAGGGGGAGATTCTGGAGGCACTCAAGGGAATGCACCCGAAAAGAGCACCCTACTCGCGGGTAGGAGGTGCGCTATGTACTTGATGGGCCTATGTTACGTACCGGTCGATTTTACTGTGGACGTCCGAAACGTCCACCACCGTTTCCTCTAAATCAACCACGAGAGTTCCTAAACGTTAGTGCATTACTTCGATTCCATAAATAAACAGATTCTTCCCAGTTCTGGCAGTATGACGCCTCCTCATCCTTCGCCTCTCTAATAGCATCCTTCAGTGCCGTGTAATTACGGGCTATCAAAATAGTACTAACTTGACGATTTCTCAAGCCACTAACGAAACTTTTAATAACTATTTTTTCTTTTAGCGGGCGTAGTATCTTAAGGACTTTTTGATCACCATCGGCTTGTGAAATTGTCAAATCGGAAAATAAGTTTTCTGTTTTACTCCCATACTTGTCTAATGAGGATCCGTTTTGTTTTATTTGCACTAACTCATTGTGAATGGCCATATCCTATTATTTTTTTTGTTAGTAAATGTGTCCGCATATCACTTAGCAGTTCGTCACACGAGTCATAAGAATCTAAATGTCTTAACATAGCTTTTTGTGTTAGTCGAGTTTTTAAAACAAATTTTATTAACATACTCTTACCTTCCTCATCAAGTGTAGAGTCGTACAGCTACATCGCGTCTATCAGGTTCCTAGTGACTTGCTCATCACCTGTCATCACAGGGTGCATAGACACCGCTGTTTTAAAATTAAAAGTTTCCATTATAATATTTTTAACACCTAACTCCAGCTTAGAACTCGATTGGAAGCTATGATCCGTAGAACAAAATGTTTCAATTTGTAAATAAATATACGTCCTTTATTGAATCGCAATATGACTGTATATCAGATAACGCTTGTCCTTTAATTTCCTTGTTTTCAATCTATTTACTTAGAATATTAGAACACACATAAAATTCTTTTGAAATTTAGATGCTTTGTTGTAATATATACTTTGTTATCCTTTTTTTTTTAACGAGGGGAGATCTTCTAAAAGACTTCCGACCGAGGGGAAACCCGGTCGGGGCATGTGGGATTTTTACCCACTAAAACCACCTCGATGTTCTCGGCGCAGTGCGTAAGCTAGTGTAACGGGGACGGCCTGCCATTCATCCGTTCACTACGCACGAGCCCCTAAAAGGGGACTCCGCCTTCGGTAGGAGAGGTGGGCCCCACCCACATTCCCCTTCCTTCTCCAAGAACTGCCTGCCAGAACGTAAGGCCTGCCTGCAGCTCTCCATTTGCCTGGATCATCGGGCATCGGATTACCCCTCCGACACCCGCAGGCTATCCTTTGTTATCCTAGCAAAGCTTAATTTAACTATACTTTGTTCAATACACTTTTAGACCTTCGTATATACTTTTTAAATCACTAGCCATTACAAAACTTACTTAATAAATTTATTCTGATGATAGACAGAATTTTACAACAAAAGTTAAACATGTTTTGACAAATAATTATAGTAGGTATGTATTATTATTTTTTTTCATTTACATTAGACATTGCTTACATTATACAAACCTAATGTACAATACAATTATAGTATTCGAATTAAAATAAAAATATTTTTTGGATACCCAATTGCATTCTGCGTAGTATGCGTATGGATTTTACTTTTCTATCCTTTTGCACTGTTTTACACTCACTCAATCACTCAACACTTATTTATTTTCTCAACGTCACGGAGCTGGAACCTCTCGATGACCTTCGTAGTAAACAGTACGTTCCGGAGGTGCTGGGTTCGATCTTCGGAATAAGCGTCTTAAATTTTGCATAGTAGTTCCCTCCCTTATCCACGCCACATGACATCTTTTAAAAATTTTATATACTGCGTATAATACTCCATTTCCCAAAATTGTGCAAATTACGACTAGCACAACACTAATGGTGGAAAGATGTCCTTTTAACTCGGACGCTATGTTTGCACCCAACGCATTCTGGAAATAAAAACGTCCTCTCTCTCGATAGTTGAGCGACACATAATTCACTTTTTATTTTTCTTTTTATTTCAAACTTTTTATTTCAAATTACCCACTTCAAAGGTGTTTATAATTTTGTTAATACATCAGGTGATTAGTTTTTTTCAAGTACCCACAATTGTAATACAGAATTTACCATATAAAAGTCCAAGCATAATCGTACTGAATTCATTCTACATTGGTCGCTCTTAGCAGCCACAGTGGTAGAATGTCTGCTATACAATTCTTGACATTCATTTTAAGAATTTGTTAGCAATAAACAAGGATCATTTTGAGTAAAGAGTATCTTTGCTTCAAAATAGAAACCTGTCCATCGTCATCGGTACTTAACGCCCAGGGTCGAAAGCCATTTAAAGGACTCGGGTCTTGGCCAAGGTTCCACGAGGATCCCCTCGCTCTCACATATATGTATATAGCTATGGGTATTACAATGAGACGATAAGTATATTTTATTGTATAACATTTCTTTACGAAAAAATAATATTTTGTAAAATTTTAACATGTACAGTAAATGAACAATTCATTAAAACTTCTACTAATATAAATCTGTTTTCATTATATAACATTTTATTTTTAATTTAACATCAGAAGAGGGAAAAATCTTGTCAAATACAAAATCTTGTCGCCCAACCTAATAAATAACTTATTTATGAATTATGGAATCGAACCCACTACTGGAAGGTTTATTGAAAGTCATCAGCGATACGATTACAACAAATCAGCGTCATGATGATATCACTCTGCCACTCTTTGATCCTGGTGCAGAAGCATTGAGAAACTTAGCATAGAACTCGAATGGAGCAGCATCCAGCAGGTTGCTAGAGCTGGAAAAGCTCTACGCGGCTGCGCACTATCCTGGTTTGAAGCGTGGGAACCAGAGACGGAAAGGTCTTGGGAGACCTTTCGTAAGGACTTGGTGGATTTGTATCCGGAAAAGAAAAACTTATCAAAGACTGTACAACTCCGATTCCGCTAAAACCTACTGTGAGTTATTTAAATGAAACTAATATATTTCGGATATACTACGCAAATTTTATTATTTTAAAAAACTACATAATCCCAACGTTTCGGTTACTTTTTAGCAACCGTGATCACGGGCAGACGAGATGTGAGTGTCTGTCAGTTGGTCCTTGTTATTTATCATCTACCGCCATCGATTTCTTAATTTTCTGGCGTACCGCTCTGGATGCCGGCAGAATGCGCTTACGGTGTCTTGAGGTTCTGCGGTGTGGTCACGGACATGGGATTTTATATTTTTTAAGAAGGACGTCCCAGATGTTTGATAGATTCCAGCCATCTTCTCTATTGAAATTGGGATGTTTTTTAATTTCAATAGCCTCGCGAATTAACCTCGGTATATACTTGTCTTCACGAGCGAGGATTTGTGGTTTATCAAACCGAATGTAGTGGCCTGGTCTGTCAATTGTGTGTTCACACACTGCTGACTTCGACGCGCGCCTATTTTTGATATCTGAGATGTGTTCTTTAACCCTTGTACCGATCCTCCTCTTTGTCTGTCCAACGTATGACAAGCCACAGTCACAATCGAGTTTGTATATATACCCGCTTGTTACAAAGGAACGTTACTCTTGATTGGTCTCAAGAATTGGCTCACTTTCTTATCTGGTTTGTAAATAGTTTTGATGGAAACCTTCTTCAAAATGTTGCCTATTCTGTCAGTAACTCAATTCACTTATGGTAGTATCGCAGGTTGTTTTTTATTATTATGTAGTTTTTTAAAATAATAAAATCCGCGTAGTATATCCGAAATATATTAGTTTCATTTAAATGAATAAAACTCGCGAAAATCTTAGATCTCACTACTATGAGTTTGCAAAGGTCAGATTGCTGCGTTGCACCAAGGTAGCCTTTTCAGAAACTCAATTAATTGAACTTATTTCCGGTGGAATAATAGAAGTCGGCGTAAAAATGACTAGTTTAAATAGTTCAGTTCGTACTGTGTCCTATCTGATAGTTTATTTACATATGAAAAGGCTCCAAAGAAAAGATCATTCATAGAAGCCGTGAAACCCGGACAATCCATGGCTATAGCACAAAACGATTTAAGTCGAGTAATGAAGTGGGGTTCAAGGCCGAAAAAAGGTGTTATACTTGTGGTACAACGGGATACCTTATGGCACAGTGCCCTAAAACTGTTTTTCAGTCTAGCAGCAAGGAATTCGTTGAAAAAAATTCATAATCAATTAGAGTAAATTGCACCTACTGTAAGAAGGAGGGTCACATTTTTAAAAAGTGCTTCTATCGAGTTGCTTGTGCTGTATGTAAAAATTAAGAAATAAGCCTGATCTATTTGTTGGATCACTTCAAGCACAGGAAATACATAATGAAGATTTAAAATACTTTGTTGAATGTCTCGATCATCTAGGTGGATCTTTACAGGCAAGTATTATCAATATTCTTCAAAATTATCCTTTAATCTTGCCTTCAGATCATATCAGTACAGTAGCAAAATGCCAACTCGATATTCGTTAAAAACAAACAATATTATTAATTATCGTCCCTATCGTTTGGCCCCAATAGAGAGAGAAAAAGTTAAGGAGATCGTTAATGATTTATTAAAAAAGAAAATTATAAAAGAAAGTGAGTCCAAATTTGCCAGTCCAGTTCTGTTGATCAAAAAAAAAGATGGCAGTGATCGATTGAATATTGATTATAGACTTCTAATCGAAATATAGAAAAGGAACGATATCCTCTTCCTCTCATTGAAGACCACATCGATGGTCTAGGTAAGGCTAAATATTACACTTCTATCGATATGAAGAACGGTTTCCATCGAATATCTGTTTACCCACATTCTACAAATTGGTCATTACGAGCTTCTGAAAATGCCTTTTGGTATATGCAATGGTCCATCGTTATCTCAAAAGGCTATTATCAACTACTTGTTGATACCATTAAGTAGTATTTCAGAAGGTATCGACTTTTTAGACCATTAGATTTTTATCCAACGCAGGATTCACGATCAATTTAAAGAAATGTAAATTCTTTGAAACAAGCATCATATATTTAGGCCATATCATTTCTCATGAAGGTGTTAAACCCAGTCCAAAAAAGTTATCAGCATTAGTTAAAACCCCAATCCCTTCAAATGTTCGACATGTAAAACAATTTATGGGACTTGATAGCTATTTTAGACAGTTCATACCAGAATTTGCTTTTAAAACGGCTTCAATTACGAAACTTATAAAAAATGATCAAAAATGGAAATGGGGATCGGAACAAGAGAAAGCTCGTAATTATGTTTTAAATAACTTATCTCGAGACCCTTTATCAACAATAGATGATCCAGCTTTACCAATGAAATTACATACAGACGCTAGTGCAATAGGATTCGGTGCCATGCTATTGCAAAAAAGGCACTCTCTGAATAAAGTAGTCGCATATTTTAGTAAGTCGTGGTGGCCTGGAAATTAAAGGACCGCCTCTCATGCGTGAGGGCGCGGGTTCGAAACCTGGCAAGTACCAATGTGATTTTTCATAGTCATATGTACTTTCTAACAGTATTTAGACGCCACTGACGGGACGGTGAAGGAAAACATCATGAGGAAACCTGAACTTATAATTTCAAATTATAAGTTTGAAATCGCCAACCCGTCTTGAGCAAGCGTGGCGATTAATGCTAAAACCTTCTCCATGCGAGAAGAGGCTTATGCTCAGCAGTGGGCTTCCGATAGGCTGATGATGATGATGATGATGATATTTTAGTAAAAATAACAAGTCCTTACAAATCCCGATACCACTCCTACGAACTAGAAACTGTCTCGGTATACAATGCTTTAAAACATTTTCGGGTCTATTTACTGGGAATTAATTTTACAATTATTACTGATTGCAATGCATTAAAATCTACTATTAATTAAAAGGATATTTCACCCCGAATTCCGAGATGGTGGACATATTTGCAAGATTTTTCCTTTGAGATCGTAAACAGGAAGGAACAATTCATTAGCCATTATCTCAGTCGAAATCCAGAAGTTGATCAAAATTCAACTATTGCTCCTCGATGTTTGGCACCTATAACCATCCTCAGTGAAAGTGAAGATATCAATTCAATGAATGATCCAAGGTCTTGGTTGGTAATTGCGCAGGACAAGAATCCCGAAACAAAAGCCCTTATAGAACAAGTTCGTACCGGGGGTACGAAACAACCTACTATACTACAAAATGGAACGGTGTCCTGTAGCGGCCCCTTAACTGTATATTCCGAGAGGTAGCAGGTTGGTTATGATAAAACATACAATAAGCTGTCTGAATATTTTTGGTTCCCGGGAATTTCTAAATTCGTAAAGAAATATATATGTCGGATTTTGAGCGCTGTTTATATTTTAAAAAAGTCCAGTACAGTACCTTCACCTAAAAATGTTACCTTTGAATATTATAAATAGGATGTAAGTGCTAGACTGGGGATTCTGTTACGAGTTGTGGAGCAATAAACTAAGTGGAAGTACTGCCTAATTTATTTCTAACACTAGTTACATAAAAATGCAATTTAAATAATCTAAGCAAATAACTTAAAATGTGGAATTAGAATTATTTCACAAAGTAATGAAAATAACTCACCAATCGACTGCTGGAGCTCGAGTGTGTCTAACACTCGGGCCCGGCCGCTTAAATACGCTTTCCCCACCCGCCTCGGGCAGGTGTGGTGCGTAAGCAAGTTATGACTACCCACATTTTAGTTTTGAACAATTATAAATCCGATCCTATGTAAATCCTTATTTTAAACAGTAATATAAAGACTAGCGAATTAAAATAATAAAAACTATTGGATAACGATTTATTCTAATGTAAAAATGCCATCCATTTACAATAATTAAGTCAGATAGTAATCCTTAACTTATTCTTATCATTCCAAGATTAGTAGTAACTTTCTCTTAACACAACAACGGAATCCATTCCATTTTTCACTTCTCGCGTCATGGAACAATTTAGGAATTCAATGAAAATCAAGTAATAACAATTTCAATAATATCAACGTAATTCCTAAAATATTCATAATTATTTACAACTGTTTTATCACAACGTAAGTTTCATTAATAATTGTTTAGTCTCGTCGCAATAAGAATTCGTGGATAATGTCCTACCCACATATTGAAAAACAATATTGCGGCGACATATAGTTTCATTGTCTCGAATGCGTTGCAAGAAAATCTCATCATGGACCAAAACAGGCATTGTTACACCCCATAGAGGAAACACCAATATCGTTTCATACTGTCCATCTGGATTGTGCAGGACCTTTTCCAGAGTCTGGCGATGGTTACAAATATTTATAAATTATAATAGATGGTTTTACCAAATTCTGCATGTTAAAACCATTGAAATGTATAGTGACCAAAGAAACGGTTGACATAATCCGAAATTCTCTCCCTGACTTTGGTACACCGTCTTTAGTCATCATCGATCGAGTAACAAAGTTTTCTTCGAAACCAATGCGAGAGTCATTTAATGAGTGGCAAGCTAGACACAATACATATCTACCGGCTCCCGCGTGGTAACAGTCAGGTAGAGCGATATGTCTTGACGATTACAAATATGATTAATACGTCTTGTACTGATGAGTCAGACTGGCCGAGCGTTTTGTGGAAAGTTCAACTATCCATAAACACAACAACTCAAAAATCGACAGGTTTTTCTCCTTAGAATTTCTACTTATCAGTAGAAATTCTAATTTTCCTTCTGCACAAAATAGACTAGACGAAGTGATAAGTAATAATCAAAGTGAAATTATAGATGTAACAGCTGAAAGAGAGAAAGCTGAACAACGACTTAGAATTATGGCTGATAAATTCAAGGAATAAGGAATATAAGTTATCAGCAAAATTTAAAGGGCCTTACGTAATAACGGGTAAATTAGATAGTGACAGATTCTCACTAAGGGACATCGGCAACTTAAGAAATGTTGTAGTCGCTAAAGAGAAACTTCGGGTATGGCCTGGTGAGTGGGTGGAATCAAACTCAGCTGTAGAGGATCACTGAATGTGATCTGACTCTATGTGATTAGTGATTTGGAGTGAATCATACTATGATGCCTTAGCTGTCGCCCGACAATCACTGACTGCGGGTGACTTAGCTTCACCGACTGCGGGTGTTTGGTTGTGCAAAGTAAGGTATGATTATATATCACAGAGGATCACTTAAGGTGATTTGAGTTTATGAAATAATTTTCAATGAATTATATTTTGATTATATTGAGATAGAGGACTAAACTGTTGTCCAACGTTCACCGACAACGGGTGCTTGTTCGGGCACAGTCAGGGTGACTTGCTGTTGGTTATACTGTGCTGCTACATAATCATTGAGAGCTGATAATAGATATTGCGAAGTAAAAAACTGAGTACAAAGCTTCATATGTAGCCTGAAGATTGGCGTTAAAGGATTGTCATCCAGGGGGTAGTACAAAATTTGTTCTTGTACGTTGAAATTAATGGGTTACAATAATTGTACTTCGAGAACGAAGTACGTGTCGGTACGGCCGTGTTAGGACGCTGTTGTATAATTCTACAATGTTTATTAAATATACTATTTGTATTTAAATATATAACTTATCATTTAAAGATTAAATAATCGAACAGTGAGAGTAAGACTGACAAAAGTGTAGCGTCCTCAATAATATGTCCAACGAGTGTTCGACATATTATTCCAGTGGGCGGGATGTTCAATACTACGTGTTGCTAGTTACTGTCTGAGGTCTATCCAGTAGGCGGCACCAGCGGCTCACGAGTCACGCGAGCGGTGCACTTCGGTGAATCACAACAAGCACAAACTATGTGCAAAGGTTTTCGCTCTCAATGTCTTGTGTATTTTCTATTGTTTCATAAGTTTGAGCTCTAGAGGGTTGTTCGAGTGCCAATATAAAACACCTACATCTTGACATGTCCAACGTATATTGTGTAGATCTCGAGAGTGTAATTAGATTATTTGAAGCACGTTGAAGGCCATATTTTAAAAACAACAACATTATTTGAATAGCTTTATTCTCCCTTCATAGGTCGCCGCAAATTTGGCTAAATCCAAATTTTTCATCGGCTGACTCCGCACAAGCTTCACACAACTCCCCTTGTACCTCGGGAACCACGCTGAAGTAAAAACAAACATGCATTTATTATTTTTTCAGATATATTGTCAAGGAATACATCGAGACCATGGATACCAACCGTACCCTGCGGACCGAGAAATGGGAACGAGTTGAGATTAATATTATAGATAAATGTTCCACCGCTAAGAGAGTCTCGACATCTACTGGAAGCGATGCTGGCTCAAGCTGTGAACGATACATTACTTTGGATGTTAATAATAGATCAGCGACTCTTGGAATGCGACTCACTCTCTGTGTCAGAGCGACAATTTTCAAATTCTACATGACAGAGACTGTCGAAGGTCCTGAATACATTTTCCTTAGCAGATCTGTCGTACCTCATAGCGCACACTTGTCCGTAGCTAAAACACAGTAAAATATGAGACTGCAAGCGGGCTGTTAGAATACAAGAGTTAATTTTAGGTAACTTCATATCATATATCATTAAGGCCACGCCCGGAGACCGGTGGCGCCATACATTACAATCACAGCTCAGTCGATCTCGACGCTGAAGTCATCTAACACTGATGTTTTGTTCTGTAGTCTACGTCATTTAATACTTTTGATAAAGAGCAGAACACTCATAAAGACCATCAAGTAGGAGATCGCTCGAGCTCATTTTTTATTAGAATACTTTCTACATAACACCCGCCAGGCCTGCGACAGGCCGCCCGGTGGACTAGAATCTAAATAGCTATAAACCAGCTCTTTTTGGTCTGAACGCTGATCTAGGAAGAACTAATTCTGTTACTTTTTTATTATTCGTTTATAAATCATACATTATAGTACATGAGAAGATATTTTGTTTTGCAAATATTTGCTGATTCTTAATGATTTGTAGAACATAATTTTTGGTCTACTTTTCCTTTCTTTCGTCTCTTTGGACAGCAATTCTTTCTATAGAATCTAAATCACGGTCTAAGTCTAATAAGTTCAACACATCCACTGTGTCCTGAATAGTTCTCGCGTATCTTCTTAGACTGAACTTACTCCTGGTACATTCGTGAACATATTTGGTTACATTCGGTATGTTTTGTTGAGTTCCCGACGTTCAGAAAATACGGTGTTGGATTCTTTGTCGATTGATTCCTGAAAGTGTTCCATATTCCTTATTAATACGAGCTAAGTTTAAAACTTATTACATCATTAATCTATGTATGTATGAGAGCGCAAACGACAGTTTTTACGATGTTCATGTAAGGTGAACTTCAAATGATTCCTTCAACGCTTAAAATGTTTTGTGTCGCTAGTGAAAATAACGAATTGTGTAAACAGCACCTACTTCAAGGACATTACTTTCCGATTGATGAAAAAAAACAATACTTTTTATTACATTGAGGATATAGTTCCTGTAGTTGGTGGTTCAAAAGATGTCGAAGGTTCCAGGATATTAGCGTTTCATATCCGAGTTCGAGTCCCGGTATGATCCCGTAATAACAGTGATTACCGATAAAACACCCAGTCTCCTTTCTCCATATACGGCTCGTAGAACGTCTCAGGCGCATCTTTCTTTTTTTTCATTTGCATCGGCATGAACGTCTCTTTTCTAGGCATCATGTCGCCGCTGATGAACAGACATACATACAAGTCATGTTACAAAATGTTCATAGTTTATATATTATTAACTAATACATGACAAGTGTGGCAAAGTTAATAACAGGGGCATGAGTTGGACACGCTGATGCGGTGGGTCTTTTTTTTAATTGATACTAGTTAGTGCTTAACTGAAGATCCACCCATCGGTGGGTGGAAACGAAGGCGTAGGTGGTGAAGGCACTACATCAATGAGAACCAACTAGTTACTGCGCCATTTCATGAATGATGTGCCGTATGCTCGTTTTCAGCCTCCTAACATTCAACAGTGAAGCATGGGCGAGCTTTGTCGCCAATGGATACATCTAAAAGCGGATTAATTACTCCCTGGCCTAACGTCACATCGGTTACAGCATCCGCGCATCTCGAAGGATTGAACGTTTAGAAGCAAACCTGTCAAGGATAGGATGAAAAGAAATGTCACATCTCATCCCAATCAGCTAACTCGTACCACATTCGCCACAGTCGTAACAAGGGCGAGGCTTGTATAGGGACAGTGTTTTTTGCTTTGTGCTGTCCTAGCTGCAGGACTTGTTTCCTTGTGTGCGGTCAAAAGTTTTCCAAGCGTCAAATGAACTCTGAAAAATTGTTCTCCAGAGCTTTCCCGAATCAATGTGTAGTGCACACGAGTATCCCTAACCAACTGATTTCTTCAGAACCCTTGTCGTCAGTTACTGAGGACATGTTTGGGTTCTAGTCGCGCTGCGAGGTGTCTCCTCAGTCTCTCTATATACGTTTAACAATCTCACAGATTATGGTGGTGATTGGAATTGGACGATAGTAATTCTAATTGGAAAGCAGGGTCTGCACGGCTTCTCTTTTTTTTGGCAAGTTTCTAATATTTTCGCTCTATATTAGTAACTAAAAAGTAAACTGTGCTACCAATATTACACACGACACACGTCAGGAAGGGAGCGATGAGCAGAAGGTTCGATATCTGCTAGTTTTGTATTTTAGTACACTTTGATTTTTTAGGAACACAAATCTTATTATAAGAAGAGAGAAAAGTATCGATCAGAAAATATTATTATTAAACGGAAATGTGTTTAGTTAACAATAAGCATTGCTTACTATTGTTTTCGGAATTGTTTACTTTCAATGTTGGTGTCGTTATTTACTTTCGTCTCAAACGATCTTAATGAATGTGCGCCGATCGTTACACCTGCAAACAAAATAATTAACAGTAATCAGTTAAATTTGCTCCGAATGTTTCTAAGCGTGCAAAAATGTCTTAATGTTTATTATATAAGCAGGAAATAAATAGTTTTGACTTATCTTATTTGTTACACTCGAAACTTACAACTCCAGATTATTAATATTTCGTACAACATAGCCATTCTTTATACACAGCACTGTGCAGAAAGAGTGGTTTTAACTTTTTAATTGTTGCACGCTCAATAAAATTTACCTGAAAATTAAAAATAAATTCTAAGTGCTTTAAACCATAAAAAAGACATGCTCATATGTTTTCGTTCAAATTATTTAAAAAAGTAAATTTCGTTTTTAAATGTATGTTTATAGGAAACATGTTTCAACAATCATAATAAAGGGTTCAGTTCAATCAATAAGCCACACGGCCGACGTTATTTCGCTTTGAGTCACTTATTAACTGCCACACACCAAGACATCCACTCATTGGGTATCAAGAAAAGGACGGAAGACGTTAAATTATGAAAATATTAGGTTACTTAAATACGTCTTCTGTTGATGAAAGTAAACATTACTCAAGATCTGGCTTAGTTAAAATTTGACAGACATCATAGGTCTTGAAAATCTAATGTTGTGGATGACATAGAAAAAGGTAAAGTTAAACAGTAAAAGCAAAGATACAATTGGGATAGCAAATCTTCGACACCACGACTTCACTGACTTCATGTTGACATACTCGCTTTTAAGATGCACTTAGTTGGATAATATCATTTTTTCGAAGATTGAAGATTCTGTATAGGATAAAAATAAACTTGTTACGTCAGGAGTTATTTCCTAGCAATTAGTTTCTACACCAGAACATTAAACAAACATGCTATAAACAATAAGTATAAAACTGAAATGAAAAGGAGAGAATAGTATTTATGTTCTAATTACAGTAATCTCATACTCAAAGACACAACGAAAATACTGCAAATGTTTTAAAATATTTTTTCTACTGCTTTACTTCTATAAATTAATTGTCTGTTGAGATGTAGTGAATACATTATATTAACTAAATATACTTATTAACGATTTAATGTACGATCTATTGCAAATAAAGGCAGTATCTACTCAGCAGCCTCGGCTTTCAATGCTCTCTTATGGCACCACATTACACTGTTATAAATTTTCGTTCGGACTAATACTTCATATAAAAAGTGTGGTGCAATTTTATTATGCCGCCCTGGAAGTGAAAATTTGATCAAAAAGTATTCAGCCAAACTATATGTCATTTTTCCAAGATGGTGATTAGATTACAGAGAAAGTTAGTAATAAAATGTTACACAAAAGCAGGCTAAGAAATAAAAATTATAAATTTAATTGCTTATATACAAAACATTTACTTATGACTGTCCTATGATTAAATCTATAATTATTTTCCACCAACGAAGATGAAGCTGAGGAAATGTAATCGATTTTAAGAAAATTCCATAATCGATTTAAATTTTGACGTTTAAGTTCATGTTCTAGCAATATTATTTTTACTGTCAACACAAAGCAATGTATTAGGCGAGATTCTACAAAAGAAAACAGATTTTTAGTGAAAAAAATAATGATGAAATGATAAAGTTTTAGCTAATAATAAAACTAATAAATGTAGTGAAAGTTAAAGATGACTTCAGAGTTTATCCAAATTAAGAAAGAGCCAGTGTGTGGCGAAACACCATCGTCCCATGAAATCGTAAATAATGTTAATAATAAACAAATTACAGAAAATGTCGGTGTCTTTGAACAGAAAATAGTAAGTGTTGAATTTGTGAACATTAAAGTGGAGCCGCGGGACGAGTAAGTCTTTATTTTTTAGTTAATATAATTTAATTGCAGGATAAAATGTAGTGTTGAAACTTTTTTTCGCAATACCGTTTCTGTATTACTACTGACTGAACAACCATTTCACTGGAATGCAATTAAATCAAAATATATTCTTTTTAAATTCTATGTAGAATATCTTCTTAATGAGGTATATTGTATTGTGACAATTTTTTTTTTTAAACTGGTATCTTAATACAAGTTAGTAAAAACTTTTCTATCAACTTATGTTATTCAGCCTGAATAACATAGTGTCTTTATATTATGTTACTATTTCAGTGTTAAACATGAGCCCAGCCTGCTTGTTGAGACCTCAACATTTCACAATACAACCATTAAAGAGGAACCCGGTTACCACAACATAGGCGTAGAAGTGTCCATTAAAGAAGAGCCCTTGGATAGTGATCATGTGGTAAAATAATCTCTAATAAACAATATTATTACAACACATGTGCAGTTCAATGTAAAGTCATCCAAAAATAGTATAAGTTAGAACTGGCTGCTGTAAGGAATGCTGCAGTGTTCGATGGATGTGGTGTAAAGTAAATTCATGCCGTTGATTAAGTTTTAGCTATATGATAAAGTTATACATGTGTATGTGTGTGTGTAATCCCTTGTTCTAGGAGTCGTCCAACTTCAGTGTGCCCGAGACTGTGAGAGGTCCCCCATGTAATGTTTATATCAGTAATGGTAACTATTTCTGCAAAATATTTAAAGACAGAGCACACTAGAACTGTATTGTGGACTTGTTGTTTAGTGTTTTAAATAAAGATCACAAATCTGACTCATACTAACCAAGCTATTTCTTCATTCATAAATATCTTTCTCAATATAATATATGGCATTTATCATAGTTTGTACATGTTTGCCCTCAGTGTCGGAGGAGGTGTTGAGTCTGAACTCGACTGTGGACGGTAAGTACATGTGTCCCATATGTTACAAGAGATTCGCCAACAAAGGTAATGTTCAGAGACATGTGGCTCTACACTCGAGGGAGAAATGGGAGTGTGAAGTGTGCTTCAGACAGTTCTTCAAGAAGATGCTGTATGAGAAGCACGTCCTGACGCATTCCACGGAGAAGAGATTCAAGTGTGAGGAGTGCCAGAAGACGTTCAGGACGTCCTCCAACCTGGAGCAGCACAAGAGGATACATCTCACGGTCAAACCCTTCGAGTGTGACACCTGCAAGCGACAGTTCTCCGTGAGAGCGAACTTACTGAAGCATCAGGGCGCGGGCAGGTGTAAGAAACCCAGCGACAAGCCCATAGAGTGCGGAGTCTGTCAGAAGGTTTTCCAGAAGGAGTTCCTGTTGAAGAGTCACCTCAGGAGACACACGACGGAGCGGCCGTTCGTCTGCGACAAATGTAAGATGAGTTTCAAGTACAAGTCGACTCTGATACGTCACGTGCAGCTCCACAACGGCATCAAACCTTACTCCTGCAAGATATGCAGGAAGAGGTTCACCCACGCGGGACTCATCAAACCTCACATGAGGAAACACACGGGCGAGAAGCCCTACTCGTGTCCGGTCTGCGCCAAGAGCTTCGCCCACAAACACAACATGCAGCGACACACGGTCCGCCATTCGAAGATAAAGAACACGGTGTGCGCCGTCTGCAACAAGACATTCCCCAAGGAGAGCCGGCTCATCTACCACATGAGGACGCACACCAACGCGAAGCCGTTCGCGTGCGGAGTCTGCGAGAAGAAGTTCTCCCACAGGCAGAACATCATCAGGCACTACGGGCGGAAACATCCCGGAGACACGTACGAGTGTCGGGACACGGACGCCAGCGTGGCCAAGGACGTGTGGGAGAACGTCGTGAGGAACATGAACCCGGACGCGCACGGCGACGTCAGGATAACGCCGGACTGAAACAGAACTCTGTCGCGCTCGGTGTGCGTCTACCCTCCACATACATCTGTCAGTAGTGCGGCTCTTATTTTTGTTATTGCCGTGAGATTATTTTTTAATGTTTTCGTTTGATCTTTCTCTTGTTGCGTCGTCAGGTTTTCGTGAAGGTGTATTTATACTTTGTTAAATTCTAAGATTTGTTTTAAAAACAAACCTGTAACTATATAGTTACAGTCCGCTACATACGAGTCACGTGTGACTAACGTCCTCGTCTGTTTGTTCGTTTCTCGTGGACTCTATCATTATTTTCAGATCGCAATATATCTGTTGCTTATTTCGTGTTTTGCCAATCGTTGTAGATCTCTTGCCAGTCGTTTCCTCCTGTTAGTGTAACGTGCTAGTCTAATATATTATGTTAAGAGAGTAATATTTTAACTACGGTTAGGGTTCTCAGTTCAACCTCTCCTGTTCGTTAGGATCCAACTCATATTTCGCTCTATATTCTAACAAAGTTTATTTATTTGTTGTACATTTTCTATATCGGAGTGAACCTTGACCTTGTATATGAATATATTTACATAGAGCATAAATTAAAATAATGCAATATTATAAATTCTTAAGTTTTGTTTTTGTTAATATTTTATATGAAGCTGTTCGAATATTCAGGTTTACCGGATGGAAGGCAGCGAACAATGTTTTTATTAAATATTGAAACACTCTAAGTCTTTCATTTGAAATCTCTTCTTAGCCGACTTTTTAAACTTAAAAACACTATTTTAAATGAAGCTGATGTCCATGTCGGATCGAGGATACATACTAAATCAATTTTTAATAGAAATTATATTTAAACAACACAAACAAATCGTCTCAAACATTTATATTTAAAATATAGTTTCTTATCTTATTGTAACAACATCTTACTCGGTCATCTGTTCAGAGTTGATCGGGTATCGCTTTATCCCCCCTCCTCGGTCGGCGTAATGCGACATTCGACAGATGGTCGCAGTAGTTTCGATGTCATATTAGTTCCGATTATTGAATATAAACTCGTAATTATGACACAAAAATTTATTCAAAATATTCGAGATACATTAAGTACAGTGACATTTTATAAATACAACGAAAAAAAGGCTTATTACAATAAAAATATATAAAACCTAAGTCTTCATATGTCGTGCTGTCATTATATAATAATTTGTGTGAGCGACGCTACTTACTAATTACAAATAAAATAAAAAATTTAACTGTAAAATACGTAAAACTTTTAATGAAGTTGGTAACGATGTTTGTTGAAGCACCTCGGATACTTAGCTTACTGGACGGACGATCGAGAGGCTGCATCCGGCCCGGACTGAGAGAAGCGGACGACGAGCGGGAGCGGATAGCGGAAGTGACTTAAACGATTACACTCAAATGTACATTAGTTAAGCGTCAGAAGTAATTGAACATCGCTCCCGCTGCGTCAATGTGAACGCGGTCTAATGAAGCCTCATGAACCCTGTTTAACTTACAGTAAAACTATAAAAAACAATTCGTATCTCAATAATAATATAATAAATACGCCAAGTGAAAACAACTTCTGCGACGGGCAGTGATCGCCATTATTCTATTTTATAAAATATCATAGAAAAGCTTACATTAAGTATAGTATCATAGAGCTTACAAAACAAGCGTCTCGCTCTACACAGAGACAACATTACAATATCAAATTTGATTATACTTATACATTATGTATAGTCTGTCTCTCGACCTCGAGTGCGCCGAGGTCACTCTCGGCACACTGCTGTAGTTGTCGGTGGATCTCGTTACACTGTGACCGTAAATATAGTATTTATTTAATTGGAGCGTGAAGTGTTTGTAGGAGCACGCGAGGCCCGTGTGTCCGTCTGTGTCTACTTTTCTCCTTCCTTCGCTTGCTCCTGTGTGTTGTAAACGATCTCGGCGTACTCCGTGGCGGGCGGCGGCGGGGCCCTGTCCCCGGTCTGGTCTCCGAGGGCCAGCTCGGCGTACACCACGCCCTTCTTTTCTTCGGACGCCTGCGTTTCAATATTTTTATTACAAGACAGTGTGTAAGAGTGTGGTTATAGTTCCTGCATGTCAAATCCAATGAATCGTCTCTTAACGGATTCCTCGTCAGCGTCTCACTCAAAGTAACATTTAGTTTTATTGTAATCTTTATTATTCTACACTATTTAATGCGATCTCATTTATAATTTAACAATGTATTTTCTTTTATTCAGTTTTACAAGAGCAAGTCCTCTAAGATCTTATATCTACAGTTGGTGTAGGTGTCTGACCTCATCGTGAACCTCCTCGCTGTGTTTCTCCGTCTTCTTGGGAAGCGCCGCTCTCACACGAGCCGTCAGCGCCGCTAGCCTCCCGCGAGCGCCCGCCGCGCTCTCTGTGTCGCTACTGACGGGGAGATAGATAGAGAGACGGGAAGAGATGATGGAGAGTGTGGGGAGGTAGAGATTAGTACGAGGTGTGAGTTTGCAAGTTTTGAAGTGACGGCATCACCACGTATGATGAACTTCTAACCCGGGGTTTACACCAGCGTACTATTGAAGCTGTAACCTTGTGTTTCGGCTCACGCCTCGTCTCGCGACTCGCACACGAGTGTTAGTCCCGGGTAAGAAGTAACATGTTGAAGATTGTGAGGATAGTTAACTATGTAGATAACGTTACTAACTGTAGTCATTTAGACAACTACGTGATCACTCAAGGTTGTATAGAAAGTTTAATGAGAATGTTTGAGGCTCAATGAAGTATATTTGGTTTATATACAATGTAGCGGTCAGTTGGACCGTCTTTTTCATGTTCCCGGCGACTCTCCAAGCCACACTAAGTTATCCGCAGTCCAAAGCGTTTTAATGTCGCGTCGAGTAACCTCGCGTGAGCGAGTCTCTCGTTAGTCAATATGTGTTGTTGCACCCGTTAGTGGCATGCCGGTGGAACACGAACCTTGAGCGACACTTTCATTGTGAGCGTCAGTCTCGCTCAAAACAGGTGTTCAGTGTAGGACCTAGTGTACTTGCGGCCGCCACCTCTATAAGCACGTCTCTCGCCGGAGTCCTTAACGGACGGGCCAGTTGAGTTTAGATGTATATAGCGTCACAGACGGAGACGGAGGGCAGTACTAGTGACTATCGAAATTCGTTCAATTTATATTGAATAACTTTTAATATATAGCGTCCTATCTATGTAAATGGACATTGTATACTATCTTAGTTCCATAGCGTCTCCGCCTGTTCCTCCGCTGTACATGGCGTGGCATGATCACAACAGGCCTGTGTCATCATCATTGTCTTTACTGTATCTTTAATACCCTCGACTTGATTATTATAACTCGAGTCCCCGCAACCCTCCCCTACCAGACGTCTACTGTGTGAATGTCTTAGTGTTCTCAGTATACTCACGATTCTCCCGAGCTCTTGTGGTCGCGCCCTCTGTTGCCTGAAATGTCACTTTTTGTAGATCCTCGTCTCCGAGTCGATGCATTTTGATGATCCCTGTACCGTCTGATGTCACTCGCTTTACGGCAGTGAGAGGTGTTTAAATGAAAAACTCTAATGTGATTTAATAAATACTTTATATTCATGGAACTCTCCAACATCCGCTACTTAGTTCAATCGATTATTTGACAAACTGGAAGAAACTGGGCGAAGAGTCTAATGGGAGATTTCTTAATTGTTTATGCAAAATGGCAGTGTTTATTGGCGGCTCTTAATAAATTGGTACAAAAATAAAATATTATTCAAGAACAATCACAACGGTGATTGAAATACAACTTAAACTAACTTAAGTTTAAAGCAAGTCATGAGTTTTAACGTTCGGCGGAACCTCGGTCGTGAACCGCTCGGGTCGGAGCTCGGCACAGAGACCGAGCGCCCAACGACGAGAGCAACAACACAAACAAGCCGAGCTGGAGGAGGACAGATTATATACAACAAATGAGAGAGAGAGAGACTTACACACTAATTATGTACTGGTCAAAGTATAGTTACATACAGTCGGCTTACACTAACATGAAACGTGCGAGAGATTCAGCGACGTGTTATTACAGAGCAGGCCGAGGAGCCGCGCGCTCGACGGACGACTTATCATACACTTAACTAAGGCGATGGGCTCGGCGCGTGGTGCGAGCACCACGGGCATCCGTCAGACGTCGCCCACCAGCCGGGCGGCATGGTGGGCTCCGCCTTTACATCGGCTCCTCGACAGCTATCCGTCCTTCACAGTAAGTAACGGTCACAGGTCACGGGTCACATCACGTACATCGAATATAATTTACTCGTTACAAACATTTTTTTTTTTCATTGTCACTCGTCATGATGGAATTACGTTACTTACAAAAAAAAATATTGTTGTGTTTTTGTGAATGACTCAAACCAACACACAGTAACTTGTCAATGACTCGACTCACGTTCATGGCGTCGTCAATGATGTAGACCCCTCAGTAGGTGGACCCCGGGGTGGGGGGAGGGGGGCGAGTCTGAGACTGTGCGCGAGTCTGAGTGATTCACACAAACCTTCACAGCCTGTGTCTGTGTGTGTGTGCGTGTGTGTGTGTGCGCGATGTTAGACGGCCGTGTCGGGTTTCTTGTCGGTCTTGGTGTCCCCGCTGCTGTAGTCGTGGCTCGGGTTCTCGGCACCCGTGACGTCATCCCGGGTAGGGAGAGGCGCCTCCGAGTCGGCGTCGGGGAGGACGCGCTCTGAGATCACAGCGAGGTAAGGAGCTGCTCCAGGGGTCACTGACCTCACTACTCTACACTAGACTATACTACACTACATACTGACCAACAATACCGGGTTAGAGACACACCGGACGTGTTCTGTGATCGGGAAAGTCAACGTCAGCCACGGATCCATACCGAATATTATTATACTTGTCCTCCGAGCGTCGGCGCCGGCCTCGAGCCACATCAACTCATCGCCCGTCTGTCCCCATCACAGAACACGTCGAGATCCACGACTCAAGCTCCGTTAGATGCTATATTTTTAAATATGTTATTGAATGTCTATGCTTCTCGTTGTTATGTTTCAATCTAAGCAACCCCTGGTGTTAGCACATGTATTAGACAAGCCCGCCAGCAGCACCCGTCCTCCGCCGTCAGGGACACGTCAGTTTATAACGACCGAGGTTCTGCTCGTCACAGACAGTAATGACATAATGAGGTCTAAGACTTTCGCGAGCATTCATTTAAATGAAACTAATATTTTCGGTTTACTACGAGTTATTTTTTTTCACACCTCGTCTCCGTGCTCACGGTTGCCTCGAAGTAACCGAAACGTCGGGAGTCATCCCAAAAATAGTAGTCTCATTTTAATGACGACATGTTCGTTGGTCGTCTTAAACTGATGATCCCTGAGGGTGGCCAAGAGGAGGAGGCGTCGCATCATCAGCTAACACGGCACACACAGACAGCGCCCCGAGCCGCGACACATGCACTCCATGCACCACACACATACAAGCATACAGGAGCCATCAAGCGGCGCATGCTGCCCGCTGCGAGGTGACGCGGCGTGCACACAACTTATACTGATACAAAAACACTGCCAAATTACTAAAAACTCAAAACGTATGAGGTGTGTATGAACTAAGAGGTCGAGGGTCACCCGGTTACCTAGCGGCCGGACGCGGCGTCTGACGGACATAGGGTTCATCATTTAAACATGCCTCAGAAGCGACCGAACATCGGAACGATCAAAATGCATCGCAGAGTAATGACAAAAACGGTCCACGCCCCCCCGGCAGGGCGGCGCGGAGGGGCACATGCAAACGAATCGCGCCAACACTCATGTATGAGTTACCAAGGAAAGAAAACATCAAGAGGCCCCGCGGCGCGGCGCGGCCCGTACATCCACAATAATCTTGCACAATATTTTTATTGCGCACTAATATTGGACAAGCTCTTTGAATCAAAACATTCAATAATATCAGTCAGCGGCGGGCACGCCAGAGATGCCGATAAGCACTGCTCACCCTACGCTTGTAACAACTAAACCTGTATTGTTTAAATCTAACTTACATACATTGAGAAATACAAATGTTGACTGACATTTAAAGTGGCATTTAATTCACGATTCGTAAAGTGCCATCTATCAACGTAAAAACTAACACTTTCCATCGGCCGCCGCTGGCTGCTGGCGCCGGGCACAACTACTCGGGGCTTAGGTTCCATACTAAGAGTCTCAAGGACGATTACGATAATTAATTACGAGAAGTTTTTTCAGTAGCAGTTTTATTAATAGAGTCATTTAAATGAATACTCGCGAAAAAATTAGTTCTCATTAATATTATCAGTGCTTTAGAGAAGCAAATATGATGAAAATTGGTACTTTTTTTCGAATATTCTGCTCCCCCTACCCCCAAATATCAAAGATTGACAAACCCTTCCCGTGACCGAACTGATCCCGACTCGAAACATTGAACTGAAAAAATATTGCGCTAAGCTCGCCCGACCTGCTGTTCAGCGTGCGCAGGCTGGCAATATGATGATGATGCTCGGAATGTTGTACAAGCAACTGTACCGGCCAATATTATTGTAGATGTACGAGTCGCCTGAGAGACGTGACCGGTGAGGACACGGAGTACGTACCGGCGAAACACCAGCGGTCCGTGGCGCGAGCGAACACCAGCAGGGCGGCCGCCACCACCAGCAGCAGAGCGGCCACCACGATGCCCACCACGCCGCCCACGCCCAACTCCACGCCTGGACAAGAACAGCACACGCTCGTCAACAAGAGGCCGCACGAGGCCGCCCACTACGGACTAGCATACTCTACGACTAGACTAAGGAGATGCTATTCACTTGGTATTCAATATAAAGAGATGCACTACTCGATGCTATCACACGCGCGAGGAGGAAGTGAAGCTTCGTAATGCGGAAACGAAGAAAGGAAGGCGCGGGAAAGGACTTACTCGATTCATATTGTCATTTGTGACCGACTTTATAAACGTGGCCTTCACCCGCCCCGGCCACTTACTCTCGCGCCGTCTCTTTCCCGCCCCCTCCCCCACAAGGAGCGTTGAAGTTAACGCAACCCTGTCGCACGTCGCTTCGGAAGTTTCACTTCGACAAACAGTAAGCGTGTAGCGACCGTCTAACTACCGACATCTACTGACGGATCATTCGCGAGACGAGTGCACACAACACTAGGCTCGTCTCCAGGCTTCGCATGCGTGGCATATCGATATCTGTCTCTTACCGTACACGGCTATTATCAGAAACGACGTCTTTGGTTTCTGAGCTGTTGGAACATTTAGGTTGTATTAAATTCAGTCACAGATAAGATTAGGAAACAATACGTCTTCAGTTACAAACAAAGGGTGGAATGAGTTCTCGAAGAAGGATACGGCGGGTGACTAGTCAGTGAGGGAGTGAGAGAGGGAGTGATTGAGTGTGGGAGGAAGGGAAGGAAGAGGTGTGTAAGTGAGGGAGGGAGGGGGGGAGGTCGTGTGTAAGTGAAGGAGGGAATGTGTGAGCGACGGAGTTGGGGAGGGAGGGAGTGTGTAAGTGTGGGAGGGAGGGAAGGAGTGTGTGAGCGAGGGTAGGAGTGGGGTAGGGAGGGAGTGTGTAAGTCAGGGAGGGAATGTGTGAGCGAGGGAGGGAGTGGGTAGGGAGGGAGTGTGTAAGTGAGAAAGGGAGGGAGGTAGTGAGTGAGTGAGTGTGTGTGGCGGGTACCTGGGGGCTCGTCCATGGTGCTGAGTCTCACGACGAAGTCCTCCTGGCCCAGCTCGTTGAGGACCCGGAGACCGATGGAGCGCGCCACGTCGTCCTTGGACACTCGTTCCAGCACGAGGGTCATGTTATAGTAGCCGCCGCCGAGCGCGACCGGCTCCAGGGCGGACACGCCGTCCGTGGTCCGCGGGGGTTCCAGCACCAGCTCGCCCAGCGTCCACTGGGCGCGCGGGGCTGGCGATGCCCGCACCGTCACGTTCAGGCGGCCCTCCGCGCCCAACTTCAGGCCGAAGATGGTGATGGGGCCCGCCTCCAGGCGCTTGGGGGGATCTGGACACAGCGCGGCGCGTTAGGAGTCTCAAGTCATTTGCCTACGCTATATCCCGCCCAGGATGTACTCACAGTTGACCACGAGCTGCCGGGCGACCTCCCGCGGCGAGTCCAGCGCCTCGTGCTCGGCGCGACACACCAGCTTCTTGCCGTTGTCGTCCGGGGTGAGGGTGCGGGACACGTTCTGGAGGATGGTGGTGAGGTCGGAACCCGGACGTGACGTCACTACCGGCTGATGAACACCCGCCATCAGCTGCACCTCGTCTGTGGGGGGCGTAGTGTGTACAAAGATCATGATGAAAGGCGAGAGATACTCCTACGTCTAGAGATTTTCGTCAGTAATAAGTAGTGTTGTAATGATTGTTGTTCTTTCAGGCAAAAAATACTTACTGAGATTTTATTAAACTTTACAACAATGGACGTCAGACATCAGTATAAGACATATTCTATATCGCATCCCCTCCCTCCGTGCCGTTGCTTCAGGACCACATCCCGCCCGTCGTACCGTGTGTGACGTCACTCGTGTGTATCCCGGAGTACAAATAAACGGTCGTAAAGTATAAACTTACCGAAGTACCAAGTAATCTTGGCGGCGGGCCGTCCGTCAGGTACTATACACTGTGCCACGAAACCGTCACCCTCGCGGAAGGTCGGCTGAGGAGGAGACACCAGCTGGGGTACTCCGGGCGCCTCTGAGGAAGGAGATGATGAGCTTTAGTATGAATCGACCGCGGTTGACGTCGAACTGTCCGTGTGTACGTACTCGCCACGAGCAACCTCATGGAGGCGCTGAGCTCGATGCTGCCGGTCTGCGGCGGCAGCGTGCAGGAGATGTTCCCGTTCCACTCCTCCCTGACGTGTTTGATGTGCGCGCCGCACTCGCCCGCCTCCAACCCCTGGCCGGAGTACGTCACCTCCTCCTCCTGGTTGTTCGGGAT
The DNA here is from genome assembly GCF_018135715.1 of Danaus plexippus. Taxonomy (NCBI): domain Eukaryota; kingdom Metazoa; phylum Arthropoda; class Insecta; order Lepidoptera; family Nymphalidae; genus Danaus; species Danaus plexippus. The sequence continues at coordinate 35,629 of NC_083557.1, forward strand.
GAGTCTGTACGACGTCGTCCCCACCGTCACCCTGGAACAGACACACGCACACACACATTATGAACGATCGCATAGAAAGGACGCCATGTAGATGTGGCAGGATATTATTATTTATAATCTGTTTGTTGATAACTCTATTTTAATATATGTATAGAACAAAGTTCACATTATAACGAAGCGCCACCCTCTGGTTATAAAAGTGATCATATATTCATGGCAATCATCGCGGGCGATGCGGGCGCTCGTAATGAGCCGTTAGGTATTCATACCTAACACTACACGAGGGCCTCCAGAGACGAGATACTCACACACTCAGACATCTCCGGACCTTCTGAGAGATCGACATATATCACATACTTAGCCATATAAAAAAAGAAAGAAAGTAGAGGAGACAGAGCTTGAGATACTTCGTCAAGGAAAATACAAATGCCATGCATACGCCAGGGTCCAGAGCGGCCGCGGCAGTCTGATATTAAATAGGCACACGATAAAGAGCGCGATAGTTCAAAAGTGAAGTGAAGTGTCATAATTATGGCGCAGAAGAACATCTCACCGACAGGAGTCTATGGGGTAGGGCACCTTGCAGAACACTGTGAGGTCGTCACCGACACGACGCACTGCCTCCCGCGGAGAGATGTCCACCAGCTGGGATTCCACTGGAAAAGAAACAATTGATGTAGTTCAGGACATATGCATGTAGCCCTCGTGCGACACAACTAGAGGCGGCGTGCTGGAGTCGCATCAGTGAACCTTGAATAGAATAAGACATAGCACAGCAATAGTGAAGCGAGTTCAGAAGAGAAGAGAAGTCAACAACACACTCTGCGCACTCACTTATTCTCAGACTGAAAATGTTTAAATATATAATAATAATATAGCTGTCCATAAACTCATTGAAGTGTTTTTGTTTGCGTGTGTGTGAGTGAGTCGGTCTCAGTCTACAACCGATCCAAGTAACGAATCCGTCTATACGCGACATATCCAAAGCCGTTCGCCGAAGCGCCTCCCGGGAGTGGCATCCCGTGTTCCGTTCCGGTCGAGCTCACTCCAGATATTCCTTTAGGATCCAATATTCGCGTGACGTCAGATGTTCTGATTGCGACCCGTTCCCCCTCCCCTCCCCTCCCCCGCCTCCACACAGGACATGTTACGTACATCTCAATAGTTTTGTTGAAACTGGCTCTAAGGCCTCATTTATTATAATATTCAAGATGTTTGCGTGACATCAACTTCAATTGTGTTTCATAAAACCTCTTACTTCTAGTATTAACTGAAGTTCCAAGTAACTGATAACGTCTGAAGAGGACGAGGAGGAGGACGAGTGGAGACACTATCTAATGAGAAGGATTTGTTTGTTTATACATATAAGTGTTCTGTATTATTGATATTATTACGCATATAAACCTTCCTCTTTAATCACTATCTATTTTTAAAAAAACCGCATCAAAGTCCGTTGCATAGTTTTAAAGATTTCAGCACACACAGAGACAGAGATAACGACTTTGTGTTCTACTATGTCGTCATATATAGAACATTACATATATTCTAAAATGTAAATGTTAACTTATATATATATATATTAAACGCTTCAGACGCTAAATTAGAATCAATCGAGTTTGCAATTAAGCAGTGAGAATACCCACTAGTGCTGTGATTGAAAATATATCGGTATACTTACTACAAGTCTGTCTCGTCAGTCGTCACACTACACACGGAGAGTTTTTCATTCATAAACCTTGTCACGTATAGTATAGTATTAAGGCAGGTCATTGACCAAGTAACGGGAGACGCTCCGTGTCTCGTGTGTAATATGACGATCAACACGTGGTAAGCGTCCTGTTATTACTTCATCGAGTATTGTGCTCGTTACCAACGTAATAAAAGTCATCATTTTAAGTAATATGTTTACTTAAAATGCCGACACTTTGATGATATGTAACGTTTCATTACCTAAAGCTGACGTCATAGCTAAACGGTATTTAGGCTTAATCGGGGACCAATTATAACCTAGAATTAGGTCGTATAATGGCCAGTGGGTGGTGGGTGGTGGGTGGTGTGTGGTGTGTGGGTCAATTGACAATAGTATCTCCTAAACTATATACATGACGTTATATGTACTGCATGTTGATCTGTTTTATAATTTAATTGATTATTAGTCCCGATTCGAGAGCTCGTTTGTTACAGACGGACGCGCGGACTATACTTACTGATACTTATTTTCTAGATCATATGTCTATATTTAATAAACCCTCGTAAGTCATGTTCAGTCGTTTGTTTGTTAAGCTGCGCGTTTTTTATTATTTTATTTTTATGTAATGCCGACGTTTCGACTTCTTCTCACCCACCGTGATCACGGACAGACGAGATAAGTGTGTCTCCTACCTACCTACCTACCTAGCTGCCTAGCTGCCTGCCTACAAACGCCTGCATTATTGGATCTCCACTAAATACTCCCGATCTGTATCTGTATGTATAAACCAAACAAAGATTGATATCAAACCTAATCTTTAGCCGACACTTTTGGGTCTCGTTTGAACTTGTGTCGCCAAACGTTCAGAGCCTCTTGTTGGACCTCACATGGCTGAAGTAGTAGTATTGGCAGTAGTAAGATAATATATTCATATTATTATTTTTGTAATCATATTTATTGTATTGGTGTGATCGCACTTCACCGCTTCTACGACTGTTATTTGCGAGTAACACCCGGGGCTCTCTCTAGTGTGTCGAGGGCTCCCTCGGGAGGGTCTCAATTAATTCGGCCACAACCCTTATTTAATATATGTCCTGTCACTCGTTTGTTCAAAGTATTACCACTATTTTTTGCACGTGGCGTTACCCGCTTTAATTTATTGTCTGTCAGTTGGTGAGAATAGTTTTTATTTCAATTGAAATAGGAATATGTTCATCATCAAAAGTTCTGTGAATCAATTAAATATAACAAATGACTACTACAATCGTATATAGCATCAATTTTCATGTTGAAACATTGAAGAAGACAGTTGACAGGATATCAATTCTAAAATTGAAGAATGTGTGTATTAATAAAAATATGTGTGTTGTCTGTCTGTGGAACAATATGATATACAAAAGCATGTTTTATCATTACCGGACGCAGCGCCCTCTAGACTCTAGAGACTGAATATTCACAGATGTAATCATTAAGTCGTGAATACACGATCAGAATACGATTTACACAAAAATATAGCATAAATATTATTAATACAATAAAATATTCACGTCATACAGAAGAAGTATCATCATAAGAAAGTTCGTTAACCTGTCTGTGCGAGATGCTGGGTCAACATCTGTAAAGACGTTACGTCACATTCATCTCGCTACTCCTTTGTGTTCATCGACCTTTGTTTTTCATTTCAATATATATTTTTTGGGCTGAATTTTAACATTTTCGTTAATAGCGAGCCGGGCGTAGCCCGAGGACACAATTACATTTAAAGCAGTACATGAGGTTCCGCAGGCTTCGTTAATGTGACAAACAGAATAACGTACCGGGTGTGCGAAAATACTATATGTGAACGAAGAGAACAATACAAATATAATTAAGGATATTAAACAAAACTTATATTCTCTTTTAATAAAATATAACATTTTATATAAGTTCATTTTCCAACTAACATCATAAATGTGAAGCCGTGAGGAGGTCTGGATGATCTGGATGATGAAAACGATGTTCTGTTAACAATATTGTTTCATGTACTGTGTAAGGCGCGTCATGACACGGGGACTCGAACCCGCTACTGGTAATCTGTTTCCAGAGCACTCTCGGCATTCCTATTACTTATCATTTATAAGTATATGGAACAGACGTTTTAAAAGTATTCGGTGATTGAATGAAGTACAATATTAAGGTTTCTTAATTCTTATACATTATGAATATGAATATTGATATTTATATTATATATTGTATCATATACTCCGTCGCTCGTGTGAGCGACACGTAATGTATGCACCCCGCCAAGTGTAGTGTGAACACGGGACGCGGCCACAGAACTGGCGACTCCGACAGACAAACATACGTATGAATATATGTTAACGAGAATATTGCGGTTATATTGTGAGGAGAGAGACAAAAACAGTCCTTAGATGTATGTAATTATTATTAGCCGCTGTAGCGCCGCCCCTCACCATATCAGCACATCATCTGCCCGGATCCTATTACTCCGAGTGTAATGATCGTCTATTGTCACTTTGCTGTGATATGTTAATGTCGGCGTCCCGCGGCTCGCAGGCTGCGGTTTGGGGACTTTCATTTATTTATTAGACTTAATAAAACTATCCAAATATAAACTCTTTGAGATGTAAAGGTCCCGCCGTCATAACGAATATTTTTGTTGTTCTCTACCAATGAGCACATCGTCTATACTTTGTGTTATTTTTCATGTAATAAAACTGATTAATATATGCTAATCTTTAAAGCCAATACAAATAATCTTTTTAACGTGTCTTTATGTTTGTCCGCGGACCGCACACATGTTCTCAAACACAATCGAGCAGTTTTTTGTCGTGCGATCTCTTTGTGGGGATTATTCAAGCCAGCGAGGGGTTCGTCTGTTAGAGACTAACGAGCGTGTGACAGACACACACACAACATGTCTCCCATATGATACTATTGTCCGGGGACTTTCAAAACCGTGTGTCACTGTACAACGATTAGCTCATCCTGTAAAACCCTCGTCCTCTTTGGTTAATATTATTTTTCTCATCAGTTCTCGCTAGCCTCATTTCTATTTTTCATATAAGCTACATATTAGTGATTTTTGTTCAAAGCAAAACCGGGGCTGCTTTTAGTATTATATTTAATGTTTCCTGTATGATCGTGCCTGACACTGGAACGCTCACCACGCTCGAGAGGCAGGGGACGGAGAGAGAGGGAAAGGCTTCGTCGCCAGTGGCGTGGAAGCTGATACATTAGCATTACAGCGAGAGTCTTATCACTCCGGGGCCATCTTTACGATTCACTTCATCGGATTGAACTTTGACTTAATCAGATTATACACACTACGCCGCAAGGGACTCACTGGCCGACTCATATACCGACATTGATTTACATGAAGAAGACACTAACTATAGAGTCAACAGTCAACTCAGCTCGGATACACCTAGCAACCGGACTAAATAAACACACAACACTCCTATCCTCGTCGCAGTCGGGTGAATATAAATCTCCTGTCATTATCAATCTTCTTAACATCCGTAACTGATTCTCCTTTCAATTCCCCAACTCTTCGGAATCCAATAACAATGAACCCTGAACCCTGACCCCTCACCCCCTCCCTCGCCGGAAGTCATTTGATGTACTTCAGCTATTTATAACAATAGTCTTACTTCCGGTGTCGTCGTATTTATTGGTGCATTTACTTCGGGGTTCCTCAGCTCCACGGCCATTAGAAGCCCCTCATTGCACATCGTGTCTCTCTCTATAAGGCCATCATTTAAACTCACTCTATTATTTATGTCGAGTGAGCACTCATCACTCTATCGAGGAGTGCAATTATCTAATAGAAGCCATCGTGTTTAGGAGTTATCAGCGACCTCGGTTAATTGTGAACACACACACAAAAATGTTCGCCCGCATCTCAGATCGTCTCAGATCATTGTTATAAACAAAAATGAATTAAAATGTTTGGAAATAATTTATTTGGCTCATAGTAAGTGTGCTCGGTGCCCCCGGGTGAAGCCGCGGGATCCTCCTAGTGTTGATGTCGGTAACAACTAAGCAGAGAGAGACTATAGTCTATACATTGTATCTGTAACTCTCTCTCCGCTCGCTCCACGCACGCTATGTGCGTATGTCACCTTCCTCGTGTGTGTATGTTTATTTTCCCATAACTGTGAACTCCTAAACTAAACTCTCTGAACGTGTCTCTCCTCAGCTCGGTACGACACCAAGTTTCTTGAATCCCGTCAAGCGTGAGCCGAAGTTTAATTTCCGCTGTGAGACGACTTCCGGTGTCGCATTTAATATAATATATAGATATTAATTTCTGCACAACTCTCGGTTTAAATGTTTTTATATATTGATCGTATCGTAAAAGTGAAAGACTAAGGAGATGAATGATTGACAAATAATAATTGCATCGAAATATTCGTATGTTAATGTAATAAAACTGCCGGGAATCAATCTGTCTGTCTGTAACGACTAACAACATCTAGTTTATAGTGAGTTAATTAATTTTCACGTCATTGTGTGTTTCAATAGCTCATTACAGATTAATGAACGCGCGGACAGACAATACAATGAGTATTGTGTATAAATAATATACATATACATAGTAATGAAAACAAAGACAAACATATTTTACATTAAATTTAATATTCCTTTGTAAGCAGCGACAGTCGCGGGACAATACTAGTTATTACAATTATCAAAAGATGTCCATGAAGCCGCCCTTGACGGAGACATAGCTGCGAGACTCTTTATATGTCACAACTATCTGTTTGATACGAAAAAATATAATAACATGAGGAATTTGATATTATTAAAAATATACAAGAAACATACCAAGAACAAGGGTTTAATTGGAAAATAAATAATGGCCTGAAAATAAGGTTACTTGATATAATTACGATTTGAAAAAGCGGAAACATACAAACTTAGTTCAGCGCAAAATATACATAATACGTGACACGAACAGTTGTAGATGAGACGACTACGTTGAAGGTAGGAAGAGAGAGAGAGAGAGATGCTGCGCTGAAAAGCGATGATAAGGAGTACATTGGAATAAACTTCAGATTAATTAAAATATAAACGTTAAAACTGTATTTGATTGATTGGTTATAGATGCGGACCACGAATATTACTGAGTTCGCCTCAAGGGGGAGGCTCACATTACACAGAGACCGCGTCCCGATCCGCGTACAGCAACATGTTTATACTATGATATGAGAGGTTTCATGAACGACAAACTGTTAACGCGGAGTGTGTAGTGTGGCGACACTGTCTGCATGGATGTTGACGTCACCCCGCATCGCGAACTCATATTACGATAACAGAGCACTGGAGATAAGTTGAGAGTGACGAGACAAGGCTGAAGGCATCTACAGGTTGTAATGGGGGAAGGTCGTCTCACAGTACTAGATAGAGAAAAGTGACAAAAAAACTCATTTGATGAAAACTGAAACGAATTCATATTTCTAAGTAAGTTAATCACTTTGTTGTTTTTATTTGGTTCGATCTACCTCATCTAAATAGAAACTGTCTCCCTGTAGTTGCTTCAGGATCACCTCCCGACCGTTGCATCGTGTGTGACGTCACGCGACACACACTATACCTGTCGCCGACGGTCGGCTCACGGGAGTATTGTTATAATACACTGAGCTTAATTCCGAAGATCAGGCGGACGGAGTCGCGGGCAACGAGCTAGTGACTTAATAACATCGTTGTAGTTTCATGGAAGACATGTTCGTGGACATTTAATATGTATCAGTAGGAAGCGAGCAAGGGTCCAGCGAGTGGTGGAGCGTGTGAATGGTTTCAATTGAGGTCAGTCGTATCAATTACTGAGTCAGCTTCGTTAAGATGAATTGTATAAGACGATGAGATGAGTCCCATAACACACGGGTCATGATTACAGAGAGCAGAGACCACGACACACGGACATACACGTTGACTGTTGGTATGCTGTTCGCTGGTTCGACTCCCGCCTCTCGCCTCCACACACTAATAATATATAGGGAGCGAGAAATTTATTGTGTATAAAAAGCGGACAAACTCTACAGACCCGCTCTCTTGTAATATATATAGTTGTTGAAGTAACCAGCTGTTTAAAAGCATTCTCAGATTCCCGGAAACTTTCCACTCGGAGAGTTTTCATTTTACCGGGACAGTCTATTTAAAATCATTTAATATTAAGGCGGGGTTATATAATGTTTGTTCATTGCAGGAGTGGCTCTCCGGGTGTTCGTGGATGAGACCGTCAGATTATACCTCATCTGATATACAGCGACGTGCAGTCGTTTCATGACGACGTCAAATAAATAATTCTCAAAAGTTGTGTGAAAATTAAAGATGAAGTAAAGCAATCCCTCGAGTTAGTGTTGGACGTCTACAAGGTTTAAATATTTCCACAAAGCATTGTTAACGCCGGCATCTCCGGGAGTTATTCGAGCAATGTTTTCTTGTTAGTTGTTGTTCAGCTCGGGTTAACGAAATTGAGACCGAAATGTTTTATGGAACATGAAAAGACGAGTGGCCCGACTAACCCACAGACTCCGACAGTTATACTTAACCCAGACGTGAGACGATACTCACCAGTGACGAATGTTTGTACGATCGGACTGATCTCAGAGACTGTTGCGTAGATCGTAGCATTACGCTAAGATCACACTTAACGTAAAGACTTAACCAGTTAGGTTGAACAAATAATCGACCTCAATAATGGATCTAGATTTTATGAAGTGACACGCCAAAATATTTACTAATGTTCACAATAAGAGTGAAGGTCCTACCTCCCCCCTCAGCCCCTCCCGTGGACCATTACACCTGTCTGTCGCCATGTCACATTACATTATATAGGTCAGGAGGGTGGAGCTCGGTCTACGTGTGTGTACATACGAGAATATTCAATTATTATTGTTTTTTATCATAATTACTAGCGGATTTAAATTATTCTACTACATCTGGAGGGTAGGGAATATGTTAAAACTTGATCATGATCATTCTAAAGTTTGAGAGTATCCAGAATATTGAACAAACAACACCTGGAGGCCTGATGATGTCACCGAATACAGTTCATCATAACCACATCATATCATACCCGCCACCCGTCACCCGTCACCCACCACCCACCACCGCAACTGTCCCCGGCGGTGGTCGCGACACGCGATAGTCACGCCCTCGGTAATGGATTCAATGTACTAATGGGAAAATAACGGAAAAATATTGAATTCATAAAAATATAAATGAATTTATTTGTAATATATTTTTTACACTGGCCGCCCTACACTCCGTAGTGTTGTTGTTAAAGACGTTATCGATAGATTTATTAGAATTATTACAACACTACTTAACATACGTTTCCGTCGACCCTTATTACAAACTTGTGATCTGTTTGTTGCTCTTCCATAAAAAAATACTTAACGAATTTCGATTAAACTTTACAATACTGTAGTTCGGAGATCAGAACAGGACATACACTATGATTCATCTCTTCACTCCGGAGTCCGGATACAACATACTATAAATGCTGTTTTAACATACGTACTACACATTTCTCTCTGAGCTCCATTAAGATGTAGGTACGTTGTACATTCCAACGAAGTATATAAGATATCATAACAAGCCTTGTTATAGTCGCACAGCCGTATGGGTGCGTGTCTGTCCGTCCCTGCAGCCGCCGCCCGGTGGCGTTTTTAAATTAGATTAATTATATTTTAACTGACGGCGGCTCCTTCTGTTGGTGGACGAAAAAATTTGGGAATATTCGTCGAGTTCACCACGATTATAATAACGAAAGTACCAAATCTAACAAATAATTTATACAACACAGAACCTCCATTTTATCATGGCGGTTGAAGGCGACAAGTCCGCGTATAAGTACACGTGTGTGTATGTGTACGTGTATATATAATCCTTTTGTTTATTGTCTCCTTGTGTTGTTTTATTTTAAATAAAGACATTACAAGTGACGTCATCTTCACGGAGGATCCAAGTTTCATACTAGTTTCTGACCGCCACTTCGTCCGCAAGAACTTCGGAACTAGGCTTGACGTAAAATGTATAGCGTGTTAAAACGACATATTTGCGACTCATCCGTCAGCGACATGTATAGTGTGTGTCACAAGACGTGAAACTACACCAAAATTCAGGATAAATTACACCCCTTATGTCATTCTTAGTTCTAATCTACATAATTGTAATGTTTCATCAAATCGTGTAAGCACAACAAACATTCATTCACAAAACTTCGGTAGGAATTAAAAACCTAAAACTCTTCGTTATGACAGTAACACGGTTACTTTATATGAGTTGGGTTTTTGTGTGTGAGGTTAGGTGTCGTTTGCAGCGGTCAAACTATAGATGGGTGACCGTTATGACGTCACATCTACAAATTTTCTGTGTTATATATTTCGGTCAGCCAGTGAGTCGTGACGGCGTGCTGCTATCCACCTGAACTGCCGAAACCCTCTGTCCGTCACCAGCCGGCGGTATGTCCGTTATACATTTCCGTAGTCAGTGACCTGTCACTCACTCACTCACTGGAGGGTTCACTGTACTATTTTGTAAATTCACCCACCGTGTTACAGCGGACGGGTTGTGTGTTGATGTCAATACGTCCACATCACGACAAAACTACGAGATATAGTTTCTTATTAGCTGTGGTAGTCACAGCACAAACAGGTCCAAGAAGGCTCGAATATATGTATATAATTATATTGAGATATATTCATTCAATGTAAATTTTTTCGAGTCCTAGGACATAGCGTTTAAATGAGTCTTCGGTGATGTGTGCCATGTTATATATAAAACTTTTTAATATCACGAGGGAAGTCAGGGGAAACGGCTAGCAGTTAATAATTATATATTATAAGTAGCACCTGTCGCGAACTGTACAGACACGCACACGCAGGTTGGTAATATATGTCCGTGGGTCCCATTATTAAAATGAAAGAATAACACCAGCACGGCGCGGCGGCGGGGTGACGCACAAACAATGGCTGCCATCGACCATCGTTGACGCACTCGATACACACACAACACAATATTAATCTTTTATAATATTAATACATTCGCCATAATTTTTGTAATTAATATAAAGCATCATTAAACATAACGCAAAACTACAGAGGTCTTTCAGTATAATATTACAATAAAAGGGATGTGGCGCCATGTGACACACGAGCGGGGCGTATTAAAGTAATAAGACGAGCTTCTCACTGTACATACTAATTACCAAACTACTGAAATATATAAAAACTCTTATGAATTTATATGAATATATTACGTGAATATGAATCGGCTATGATATTGTTTTGTATATGGCTCGCTTGTTCCGACCTGTTCTAACATTACAAGCGCCATTCTGTTAACGTACGAAATTTGAAAAGCTTTCGAATGCGAATCAAATCGAACTCGAAGTGGACCATCGCACGCCAATATCACCTCTGTATGTTAAGTGATTAGAGACTATTACTGTTTGAAAGTGGCACATCGCTCTATGACCATAGTAAATAACACAATGATAATCTCTATGGCTTTATCAGAAGGTTGGTTTTCGAATGTATCGCGTGTGATATATTTTCCAAACAAAAATCGACCCAATCTGTGACGGATATGACGTCATTCGGCTTGTTCGTATGTTATGCACCTGTCACGTTGAATATAATTCTTTTTTTGTGAAATTTGTTATAAATGAAACGTTACAATATTTGTAATATTTAAACTGAGACGGAAATACAGTTTATTAGATTTGTGACATCGCTTCAAGGACGAGAGACGAGAAGAGGAATATCATTGTAGTACAAGCGAGCTGCTTACTCCAGCAGTGAGTTGTATGCGTCCTTACAAATATATCCCTTCAATAGTGTTATTTTCATCTCTATTACTCATGAGGAAGTCGGATGCTGTACCGATCTCGTATCACTCGTTTATTGCTTTATAGAAACGGATGTCGCCGAGGGAAAGTCGCTAACGAGTAAACCAACTGCCGGCCGGTCGCTGGACGACAGTCACGCTGCTGTTAAGGAAATTATACGGTTCAGGTGAAAATAATTATATTACTATATTCATCCCGCCGCCAATCTCTCACACAACTCACAAGTCATCTACAGTCCATCTACGTTCAGTCTCTCGTAGTATGTTTTAATCTGATTATCTCTCTCTCGTCTCATCTCATCTCCTGCCTCGCGTATGTTTTTTTTATAATTGTTGGTGAATGTTGTGTTACAATTATAAAGACGAACAAACACTCGCCGCTAAAACACTATCAAGTTTAATGATGTGCTGCTCGTGTGGAGTGTGGGGAGTTGCTGTCCTTGTTATGCGGAAATAAGATATACATTTAAAAATATTTATCTCGGAACGAGCATAAGGACTCGGAATACGATTCGGTTGAGCCGCCTTTACTACCCACGACACGACACAATACGTCACGACACGAAGGCGATACGACACGACATCAACTGCTTTAACTTGGTATGATGTTTGTTACACTTCCACGATGACTCGCCAATAATATGCTTGTATGAAGTCTCTTCATATAGGTAACGTACGTCGTAAGGAACCCGTCTGTTTGTCTGTACTGGAACCGCTCGCGTGGTTACCTAATGAATATTATAACAAACGCTAAAGACAGGAGCTACTCTTAGTGTTGTTGGTTACCAACACAGACTCTGACGCAGTATATGAAAGACTTTATGAACTTCATTGAAGCACTGCTTCCTGTTTTATTTAATACGAAGCCTCTCTTATATCTCCGGAGCCGGCGTTTCGTTCCGTGTACTTCTTTACTTCGAGACTCTTGTATGTGTTCTCTTCAATAGAAATACTAGCGCGGAGTCCGCTTTACTCTCACCCACAGTTTCCCGCTATTTTTATTGTTTGAACTGCGTTCACACAACAAGGAAACTTTGAAGACACCTTCAAGTGCACGTGAGAGAGGTTGCGTTTAGCTTCGAGGATATATAAAAATATATTACTTCCTTGATCGAGAATATAAGCTGTGTGTTGATTACAGTAATACAAGGGATGATGATGTGACGTTGTAACCAAATCAGGATCCAGACCGGGCCGAGTCTAGACCGGGGACGAGAGCTGGCGACCGAGAAAGATGATACGCGGACGCCCGACGACTGTAGGAGGTCAACGCATAGCTCAATATATACTAAACATACACTCCCATACACTCTGAATATTCTTTAGACTCATCTTCATAACACAATATCGTTTCGTAATCGTTTTGGTTTCGTTCATTTATTGATGGTTCAAGTGGAGAAGTCTGCGAGCCCCGGAAGGTCTCCCGCTGGCTGAGGACGACTAATAGTTTACAATGGTGCAGTCGACACAGATAGATGTTCTGTCGAGAGAACCATTAAGGACCTCCAAGGTGTCAGATACTCCGACTCCTTGCTTCTATGGAACTGGCGGATCAGAGAAATTGTTACAACACCAGCTTCATGAGACACGTCCGTGTGGGAGAGTAATGAGCAGACCTACATAGTGTGTGTCTGTGTGCGTGTTGCAAACAAAGGTGGTCACCGAGCGTCCCGTCACGCCTCCTGACTCAGTATCAAATGAAGAACAGCTTTAATATCCACAGGACAAGTACCAGGAACAACCGGCGACACAGGAATAGTATAGACTGGCGATGGTGGACGCGAGAGAAGGAAGGAGGAGGGTAGCTTGTACAGGACTTAGGATAAGGAGTTAGGAGACTTCAAGGAAGATGATACGTTGATCGTATTATAAATGAAGCATAAAGAGCTGAACTGATATTGAATAAACTTCATACTGCTACTGGTTACATACTTCATCATCTTCAATAATATATAATTCATGTGTGAATGTATGTGTGTACATTTCGCCAACTCCTAAATCTCATATAAATCAATATGAACTCCGGGCGAGTACTGATAATACGACTTTCTCACGAGCCGTTGTAAGTCGAGCCGAGCGGCGAGCGGCGAGCGGCGTTCCGAGAAATATTAACTGAACGTGAGGTTTACGATGTGAGGAGTCAAGAGACAGACACACAGCCGATAAGAGACCACCTCTCACACACCGCTGTATCGACGATCATTATATTATCATTTTAACTCATTCCCGGTTTACTTTTAACTGCAGTCTATGATTATTAGAAACCGCGTCAGTATGCTTGTTTCAGTCAAAAACTGCTGAACGGGTTTTGATAAGACTTAACAATGACGTAGTTAACACACCAGTAAAAGACATAGTCTAAAACGTATCCCTTCCCTCCGTGTAGTTGCTTCAGGATCACCTCCCGACCGTTGCATCGTGTGTGACGTCACGCAACACACACTATACCTGTCTCTGACGGTCAGCTCACGGGTGTATTGTTATAATACACTGAGCTTAATTCCGAAGATCAGGCGGACGGAGTCGCGGACAACGAGCTAGCTATTACCTAGTACAAGTGATAATGATAATGTAGACATACCACAACTATTTAAGTATGAATATTGTGAATATAATAGACTCTGTAATCTTTCCATCGACTTCGAACAATAACATATTATAAAGCTATTAGGTCCTGAGACTGACTCACTGTGAATCATTGACTTGCTCACTAAGCTGCGAGAGGTATTGATTCACGATAATACAAGTCGCCCTTTAGAGTTATGATTCAGGAGTCAGTCGAACAGGTGAGGAACGTTGACTAACTCAACAATAAACTCTTTAAAAAATGTTTGCACGACCGTCCATCGTGGCACTTACAAGGGAATCATTCTTAGAAGATTTCTTCGCTGAGACATCTCACTGCCTCCCAGTGTGACTACCACACGTTTGCATCCACACTACACACTCGACGTTACACATTTCTCCTGACCGCCAGCGCCGACAGACACACACCCGCTCCTACATATACGACTATTCATTTGAGTATATCACGGAGACTCGCGAGCTAATGTATATGTTTTTGATGACTCCTGAATGTCAATCTTTCTGTGTGTTTGTTCTCTGAGTTGTAACCGCGGAACCTGTGTAATCGGTTCCAGTAGCTGTACGTGTGTTTCCGTGTCCGCATCTCCGGAACACCGAGGTAGTTTATATTACTATAAAGACAGTCAACCTGTTTACATGAAGATATAAACAGAGGCAGTTGAAGTGTCGTGTTTGTGTTAGGAAGAGTGGAAACAGACGCAGGCAGCGCCGGGTGATGGGGCTGTATTATATGATACTCTAAATATTTACAACACCGAGCACAACCCCCGCTGTCAGCACGCGGGACACGTCTGCCGGGAGTCAGCTCGGGCCGCCGATACATTCTTGACAACGTTATTTGATCATAATGAGCTCTCCTTACTTTAGTTGTCACACAGATCCAGTGCGATTATTACAAGTCGCGTGGTCAAACGACATACTCAGCGTTAACAGTTAGCATTCATTAATCTAGTCACTTAGTCATTCCACGAGTAACTGTAAACGCTCCGTAATCCGTGTGCAGTGGTAAGCCTGCCGTGTTCCCAAACACATCGTTGAAGTGTTATTTTCCGTTTTTATATAATAATGAATATAGAGTTACCTGCGAGGGTCACAGCCAGTAGAACACCAAATATCGCGGAGAGGGCCATCTTGTTGTTGTGTTATTATGTATGTATGTCACTCACTAACTCAAGAACACAATCCACATAACGCGTCCCGGAACACCTTACAGTCCGACGGAGGACACGATCTGGAACAATAATACTTTTGTTAGGACGCTGTCGGTTAAACACTCATAGTGCTGTTTCATTAAAGAAGAATTTTAATGACGTTAATTAGTAGATGAGACTTGGTTCAGAACAAAAAATATTAATTGAGATGATTCGCTAGAGAATGAGTTCATGAACAGTGGAGAGTAGTTGTAGCAAGCCACACCGTTTGAACCGTTTATACAGGGTGTTTATTGGACAGATACATGTTAAAAGTAATGTAAATTAAAAGTAAACAACACATAACATTTAAATATTTTTACAAAATTGTATAAAATCTTAATGTTTAAATATTTGCTTTCTAAAAGTATAGTAAAGTGAAATTACAAAAAAAAAACGACTTCCCTCCCGGGGATCGCCTCGGCCGGGTTTAGGTTCTGTGAGGGAATATTAAAACAGATGTAGTTTGTGAACATTTAATATTATATTCTGGGATTCAAGAGTTCTCTGGTGTCTCGTTGTCTCTAACGATCTGTCCGACCTTTTGGCGCTGACCTGCTGTCTGTCTGTCTGTCTGTCACACATGAAACACGAAACCCTTCGAGACGACGTTATGAGAGTGTGATCTGTATTAATATTGACGCAAGTAAACAAACATGACGCAGTTTACAGGAAATATTGAACAAACAGACATCCATCGATGAGTTAGCAACACGTGGCCGGTTCTTTAAGTCGGTGGAGCGTCGTGCCTGTGTTCGTGTGTGAGGGGCGCGTCGTAGCGAGCATGTTATTGTCCAGTGCAGCCACTGATCATAACACCAGCTCCCGCTGTTTATTTGTCAGTATGTTCGTGTGTTCCCAGTCACTGCGTACCGTCAGCAGCGCCACTCCCACTCACCCCATATATATGTATGTGTAAAACTGGGATATTGTTCATGTCACTTCACATTCTATAAATTAGCAACTGTAAATAAATGTCACTATCTGTGTGTTAGTGTAATACACGTGTATGTAATCTCGTGCGTCCTCTGACCTTTCGTATAACATTCAGCGGCTGTTTCGTATCATATAATACAATCGAACTTTTTATTTTAATCAACATTACTATTTATATTATTTGATATTTTTTTGTGTCCGTCGGTTTGTTTGCGGCGCATCCGTTATACAGAAATAGATCCAGTAGAGGATTCACACGTGACACGACACACACAGACACACACACACACACACACACACGCAGATATATATATACAAAGTGATAAATAACATCTAAGTGTCCGTTTGTAATTTCTTATTAAAAGCTTTACACCAAACACGCAAAACACTATATACGATACGAGCAGCAACAATTCAATTTGTAAGTTTGTCTGTATGTTTGTTCAGGATAATCTCTGTTACGACTGGACCGGTAATGATGTTACCTTCACCCGCAAGTAGATAATATCCCAGGGAGCAACACAGGCTACTTATCAATCAACTTAAAAGGGGATAATTTTCTTAATTCGATACGTTTGTTGAACTATTACCCTTTCAGTTATAGGCAGATATTCAATATAATTTCTTTGATCGAGGGAACATTATCCAGAAGTAGTGCCCAGACCCTGAGGCAGGATCTGATGTAACACCTAGCAAACGTCGCTGTCGTCGCACGATGCGTTTTTTTATAAACGACTATCATACCAAAACAAAGAGGTTTATAAAGAAATAAATAAAATAGTTCATGAAGTCCCTCCGCAGGGATGAAGTGATACTTCGCGATGTGATCATAAAAACAGGAAGGGATAGACATTGATTTTAAAGGAATACTTAGTGTTTCTTTAAGACTAACTTTATAAACATGACTTACAACTAACAATTCATTGCACGCGTGCGTTCGGGCGCCACGCCTTCTTGTCGTCCTTTTTATCCCCTCCCCCCCCCCCTTCAAAATTAAATAACGTAAAATATTATAAACATTTTATTTTAGTTGTAAACATAATGTTATCTGAGAAAAAACATTTTATAGTATTGGAAGGAGTGTTCGAGGAATTCAAGTCACGACAACTTAGTTGCCCAAGTGGCTGGAACGTTATAATTCAGTGGTTTGAGGTTCGACTCCTGCTCTCGTCGATGAATTTTTTCTTATCATTTTCTGTTCTAATTCAAGAAGTAAGAGCGGGTTGTCGGTTTTAACTTTTATAAAAGCAAAACAATTTCCATCGAAATGTGATCACCGCTAAGATTAGGTGTTCTATTTCATATTACACGTGGATAATACAAGCTAAAGATCCCCAAAATAATAAGTCAATGACCTTTTAAATTGTAAACGAATGTTGTATAATAAATATTTGTCGCAGAACGAGCGAACACGAGCGAACACATGAACGTATTCTGTCCAATCAATGAAAATCAAAGATCAGCATCGTGCGACATCTGAGAGCTACATCTATAAAACCTTAAATACATTTAGTACCACGACCATTCAATGGTAGGTGGTAGGTGGTAGGTGTGCGTCACACACTTGACATAACATCCAGACCGTTCTAGTGTATTCATATTTACTATATACAAGCTGTGCCTGTGACTCCGCACGTCCTATTAGTGAATGTCGTGAGATGGACAATGGATACTTTAATCTTCCATGGATCTTATCATACTATTGAAAACCTAACTGAGTCAACGAGCTCCTTCTAATGTTCAATCATAACATTAGCTTTCATAAAGAGATATAATTTCTATTTTCTTTATATAACACGTACACTATCATTAAAGTCGTGGTACAGACTACAGGGAACATCATCCTCGTATCACCGAGGAGTTCTCTCTCCCCCTCGGTGTGTCTGCATGTTTGTTTGTCCCTGGTTGCTGGTGGTAGCCGGTGGTGGGTTGCCGAGCTACCATCGATCGTCGCCAGTCCGACTGCTCGTTTATTGAGCGACTGTTGCTTTACCGTCACTTCACTAAACCAATTCAACTTCACCGACCAAGTGCGAGTTGTTTTAAACTAGACTCTTATTTGTTTCATTATTTTTTATATTTCTCTAAACAAAGTCCTTTGTTTTTGTCACCGACTATATTTCGTCGAAACATCACAGTTATCGGCCGAGTCGGTTTAGGTTAGTATATGGAATGGATGAATGCTTATTAGTTATTAGACATGACGTTAAATATAATTTGGAGGTCAATGAACTCCGAAACAATACATCAACACTATAATCGCGTTCGATATATTTGGTCTCAAACCGCGTCATTACACGGCCGGGAGACGCTATTAACGATAAATCAATCAGATATACGGACATAGTGCGGTGTCTATATATGTATGCACAAATAGGATGTTACAATATTTGTCTGTCTGTATGATGTAGTGTTGTATAGTTTAAAGAGTGTGGACACGAGAGGTCGACCGAGGACAGTTCGGTGTGATAGGTTGTGAACATCTATACATACAGTCAGACACGCAGACATTCATTAAAGATTTCTTTAAGTTTACTAAATAAAATTTATTTGTAACTGTCTCATACACTTGAGATAGAAAAATATATAAAAATATATATAATAAACCCGGTACGGAAACTTCAAACGTAACACGGTTAGTTTGGTTATTTTATCCGAACACAGTTTGTGAACACGTTTGGTAAGAACACGATAAACACTATCAAACCTCGAGATAGCCGATATTAACATAGACGAGGGCACGGGACTGGAACAGTTAACTTAACGTGTCAAGTGAACCTGGAGTCTGAAAAGACGAGGGTGGAAAAGAACGGTAGGTGTACGACAACACTCTGCGAGGTTGGCATTGATGTGTTGGTATTGAGCTCAACAAATCACTTATTGAAGGTATAACCTGGCGAGACTGGAACACTCGTCCGACAAGGACAAGCACTCGTCACTGTGCAGAAGTTACCGAATATAGAAACACGTGCTTGAAGACGAAGAAACAGACAGACAGAGACACGGAACACGATCAGGAGAGGAACACGCGGAGCCAGGCGTGATGATGAGAATAACATGTTAGAGAGAACAACTGACTTACATAGAATATTTATAATTTGACGCGTCTGTTCTGAAAGCGGTTCTAGTGTATAATCTTTGAATGTAATCCGTTTATTAAAAGCCACGTCAGTAACTAGCGGGCTCCGGGGAGAAAGTTTGAAAGTCCCGCCTCGACTATCAAGAATGCTACATGGAGACCGACTTGAGAAAGTGCAATGACGACACAGAACAGCTTCCACTACATACAACGCGAAGAACGCCAGGGCATGGAGAACAGGCCTCCTCTCAGACTCGCGACACGCCCGGGAACAACACTCGTACTAAGAAAGTACAATAGACGGTATTTTAACAGTTGCATGTAGGTGAGGAATCACGTCATTTTTGTTAAACAACAAATACAATATCAGGTTGGTTACAGCCACGAGAGGGCCGTAACTAACTCCGCTGACCCGTTTTGATATGATTTATGATTTTTATTGAGGTTATCCGAGCCGTTAAACGCATTTCCTCAAACAGTTTCCATTTAAAGTAGCCCAGAAAATTATCACCTACGCCGTTTACAACCCAAGATAACAGATGGCGCTGTTCCGTTTTCACATAATCATTACTCTCTCTTTAATTATTATTAATAAACACTCACTCACACTAACGTCAGTGTGCTTATAACAACTTCATAGGCTCCATTTCACATTTTCATTAAGGTTCAGATTTTTCATAACATTCCTATGTAGACGTATTTCTGGTGAGGGTAGAACGGTTTAAAATTCGCTTACATTTTATACAAAATTGTATTACAATGATATTTAACAGGAAAAAAACTATTTCAAATCTTTATTAACTATCATAAAATAAATTTAAAATTATATCCACAGAGTTCTGTCTTGAAAGAAATAAAAATCGTAACAGAATTTTTTTTGTGTACCCACAAATGTATCGAATTTAAGCGTGGAGTGTTGTCACTCGCTAAAGGCAACTGGACAGTCGACGGGTCTCAAGAGAACAGTCGCGTGTTATAAAGCGAGTTTAGCATGTAAAGTATCATACACACATGTAATAAATATAGTATTGAAAATATTATGAGAATTAATGAATCTTACAAAGTCCCAAAACCAAAACACTTTACACAGAATAGCCTCTTTAACATCGGTCATGAGGAAGTCATTCTTCAATAAACACCAACTGGAATATGTTAAATAAAATGTTGAAAGTCATAAGAATGGAATTAAATGTCAAAAACTCTATTAAGGATCTCATAAACTAAGAGAAACATCGCCAATATATTCTTTTCATGAAAAACCTTGAACGAATTCCACGACCAGGTCTGCCGCTCACTACGATGATAACAAGAAAAAGTATTGTAAAATTGATATAACAGTAACCGAATATTTTAAATTTCATAAAAAAAATGCAAATATTTTAACTACAAGATGTAAATTATTAATACAAGTTTCATGAAGTCTCGCTCCAGACTCGGAGATATTTTTAATTAAACTAAACTTAGTCAATTCTTAACAATCTAATAAAATGAACCGAGTCTCAGTCGAGTTACAACAAAGAGGTTAACGACCTCGAACCATTCACAATTGGGAATAAAAAAAAGAACAACAAACACTAGGAGATGTAATGAAAGGTCGACGACCTCTGAAAATACTCTCAATGTCTTGTAACCTTCGACTTGAACACCCGAGACCTATTTTTGATGTTTGAAAAATAATGAGCAGAGAAATCTCATACCTATGCGTATGTGGGCATGTCCCGCGTATTCATTGACGTCAATCGTTATTATAAAGTGATGGCTGTTTGCGAGGCTATCAGCTCCTGGAGCCAGCAGCCTCGTGCCCGCCATGTCTGTCGTCAACATTCACTTTCCCTGGGAGCGGCGGCGTGTGAACTCGCCATTGTGATGTTTTTGTCTTGTTCTGATCGTTACACACATCGATCGTATAGACTGCAGGCGTTTAGAAACCGACTGAACGCACCTGTCTCAGGCGCGACACCCGCGACGCGGCTGGGACAGTCATGATGATACATCCGATAGACTCTCAACCAACCATAATGTATGAGGATGAAGCGAGGCCGATTAGGATGAGATTTAGAAAAAAGAAAGATCGAGGAACGGCATAGACGACTTGTATACACATACAGCGAGTGACGAGCGTGAAGAGAGGGTCTGAAACGTGTCTGATGAAACGTGAATGTAGTCTGGTAAGTTGTTACTGAGGTATGATGGAACATGAATATTATTACAGAAAGTGACGAACATACCGACATACAACCGGGTTGACTCCGTTGATAGTCTTTTTATTTACTTTATTTATAAACGATTCAAATTATTGAACTTTAGAAATATCGATTGCGTCGAGAGGAACAGACGAAGAAGGAAAAATATATATTACATCGATTGATTTGCAATATATATTCTTATAATAATTAAACAACAACATTCGTTCATCAATTCAGTTAATTGTCTCGTGTGAATATTTAGTGTAAAGTTAACAGCACAGAGTAGCACAGAGACACGGGTTGTGCAACACGTCACGCTCGGCCGACTGAGAAAATAAGAGTTACTTACAAAATATTACGACACGGCTCGGTATAATGTACTCGATATATAATAAATTAACATATTACAATCACAGAACATCTCCCGAACAAGATCGCGGTAAATATCTCGACGAAATTATCTTCACAGCAAACTGTACTCGAGTCTGCGGCGTTCTAAAGACTTACTGTCGGTTCCACTTGTACGTTCTGAGGAATTTCCATTTACATACAAAAATAGTAAAGATTTTTACCGTAATTCTAGTTATTTAATATTGAGGTCGCTGTACTTTCACTTTATAGTGAGTACCTTCGAGTAACAAAGACTGTCCGCGCTCGGTGAACACGAACTTAACATTAACCGACCACACAATAGGAGGTTCAGTGTTTGACCCGTTTGTATGTCGGACGGTCGTAACCGGGACATGCTGCGAAAGTTCGAGAAGATTGTCCTACATCATTATTAATAATACACAAGATTAAATTTGAAAAACCGCAATTAATATGGCAGACATATATTTGTTCCCAGCGCCATCTATTATCGTAAATCAGAAACGATAGAAAAAATCAATGGAAATGAAGTAATTCCTTGAAGAGATCAATAAAACGCAGGTTAATACGATACGATATTTACTCAGTATTTAGGTATTTGTATAATGTTAAACGAGGAATCCAAACTATTCTAAGCAACAGTCAGGAGTGTCCCGCCGCGTGCGGTCTGACTACAGTCCGCTTTGTATACTTATTTCCATATTTTCAAATAACAACTGAACATTGTAATATATTTTTTGTCCCATCTCAGGCATCATTCTAAAACTGCCGTTTAAATTCAAATAACCGGCGTTGTTCGAACGTGTCGTGACGCGGCCAGGGGAGGTTGATCTTTATTTATATGTCCATAAGGTCTATATTAACTTCTATGTTAGATAACGGTGTGTGCCGTTAGCGCGCAAACAAAATGGTTCCTCCCACTGTTGTAATGCAAAAAGTGTCTGGAATTGAATCTGTGTTAAATATTACATGTAAGAGTTATTAATATAAACATTAATAATTTTTATGTATAATAATAGAGTTAACGATCAACCACGTCACATCTCGACCTTTGACGACGACAAAGACTTCAGTTTTCACTTAAATTGACTCGCGCAGTACTCGAACTAATTCTAAGCTCGTGTTCTGTATACGATCGACACGTATGTATGTTTGTATGTCAACGTTTTGATTATAAACGAGGCTCGTACGCGACAACATATAAACCTCTCTTATTGTATTTATTCTGATAATATAATATATATATGAATAAAGTTTAATAAACGTTTATTAATAAACTTGGTATCGTTTCAATATAAAATGTACATAAAGCGTTATAAAATTTTTAATTAATTTAGTCTATTTAGTGTTTAATAAAATATTAAATTATATAATAAAACGTAATCCGAGATAACGAGCGTACTGGAGCGAATGCAGACGAGGAAAAGTACATAATAAAATATAAGTTGTGCTTCAAAATAACGTTTTAATATATCCGAGTATTTGATGACGGAACAAATAAAAATTAATCAATTAGAATCGCGGTATTATTGAAGAGAATGAACAGGAAAAGGAATTATTATCGTACAAAATAAAAACCTAGCAGAACGTATTGAGAAATACGCAAGAAGAGAATAATGGAGAAAAAAAACACGACGAAATCAAACTCCTTTCTCTTCATAAAAACAATCCGACGGAAGTCCCGACCGTGGCCGCCGGCTTTAAATATAATTAAAAATAAACTAGTGTCAGATGACGTCACAACGTGGCCGACTGACAGGATCGTCTTCAGAAGGGAGGGGGATGGGGGGCGAGAGACAATGTTATACTGTGTCGCTGAATCCAATAATACTAAGATAATTTCTATTAAACATAATTAAGATGATAATTGCTTCCCTGATCGAGTCCCGGTCTAGATCTGGTCGCAGTCTCGGTCTCGGCTCAATCAATATCCCGTCTCATGAGGCGGTCATAATTGCCCGCCTAATTAACAAAGCGAAACCCGAAGAGTCAGTGCGGCGCTTATACGATGGAAACTAACACCAAATACTATTATAAAAACAAACATCCTTTATGAAATATGTAAATTCCATTTAATCATTAGTAAGTTCTGGATCTTGTGTTCACTCTTCAGCTATTCATTTAAGTTCCAACAGTAACCTTAGTATGAGTGTCGATCGTAAACTACACACTGTGGGTGTGAACGTTATATGAATGGTACGTCACCATTACTGCTGATCTACAGTTAAAGCATATATGTTTACCACAAGTGCGCGTCGTCCTACCTACCCTCTGTATACTATAATGTGACACAATTCATGAATGACAAACTGTTAACGCTCCGTGTGCAGTGAAGATGCTGACTTATTGTAAACTTAGGATCTATGTAACCGAAAATAAACTCGGATAAAAGATCGTGAAAAGTTAAAAAATATATAGGAGGTATATTTATTAAAATATTTTAATATCAGACGTTCCCTCGTTCATAATAAGATGTCAGTTCTCTTCTTTAATAAAGCTGTATCTTGCACGTTTCATTAAGACATCGCTTACAAAGTTATTGGACTTCAAAGGCTGAGAATATTATAATATGATTATTAAAGTTAAGAAAAATTCCAGAAGACTTAGTATATGTTGAGGAGCACACTGATTAAAGGAATTCTCACGAGACGCGAGCTGGTTCTGGGTGTGTATGTGACCGTACACAACATCTAACATTCCCTTACCTATAAAACAACACAGATCCAACATCTCCAACTAGCGGTGCTCGGATGTGATTTTAATTAAAATCCTCGCTGCTGAATCCGAACGCGGTTACAAAATACTTCCAGAACACTAGGAAGTGAAATAAAAGAAACTAAAAGCCCCCCGGCTCTCCTCAGGCGATGTCTTCGACAAACCATTACTCACTCCCCGAGGCTGTAGCAACTTACTGAGACAAATTTAAGACAAAAAGTGATGAAACTTCACAACGTAACGCAGCTCGCTGTTCACAAAAACTTTATTAATTAAGATACACTTAAAAATATTATATTAAACCTCAAAGGCACACTTGACGAAGAAGACGAGTCCCCTAATAAAACTAGCGCCTCGCGAGTCACGTTGTCTGGTAGCAGACGTAGATTGAGTCTCAAGTAATGGAGATCTAAATATAACGCAGGATGCATTCCACAACACTAGAAGCGAATTAAATATTGTGTTCAGATTGACAAATCAAATGTAATACAAAACAATCAGTTAATGAACTCGCAATAAAAATGGCCGCCGCTCCACGCCGCCGGCTTTACCAATAACATAACTTATTATATTAAAACTGATTGATATTATTGGAAACTATAAAATACATCATGAAAGGACGATCGAACAAGAAAATCGGAAGTGAGAAGAATGACAGTAATTCTCAAGGAAGTGTCACGATCCGCAATTAATTGTTAATTAATTTGAAGACGAAATTAAAAACGTGCTAAGACGACGCATAAAAAGCTAATAAAAGCTAAATGAAATCATCGATGATGCCGTGGGAATATAGAAAGTGTATTTGTTGTAAGAATATGATACAACGAGCAGTCACTCGGCAATTATTTTAATATCCCTCTTTGATACAAACCAATAACCTGTAATGAATTAATTTGGAAATTTTCAAACCATATCCATCCGTAAGTAGAACCCGTTAATGGCCGTAAGGTTCAACGATCATTAAATACCGACTTGAAAAACAGATCAATGTAATTGTAAACAAAGCAAAGCGAAGCGAACCGGAGGCGGGAGCTTGTTTATAACAGAAATTAAAAAAAGGACAAAACGCCATAACAAAATGGCGGCGCAGAAAAAAAATACGGCACACTCCTGATGAACCACTTCAATAAATCGTTTGAAATTTTCGACGATTGATGAACAACAGACATATATAAAAAAAAACGTTTTTAAAAATTCAGTATATATTTATAATAATAGTTCGACATCCATTACGTTCGTGGACCTGATTCAGAATAAAACCTTATAGTAAAAAAATCGTCGTGAGAGACCGCGGGCGAGGGCTCTCTAATAATATTGTTCTTGTACACACCGGTTGACACATAAAATAATTTTAGTGGCCGTTTAAATATCGGGAAATGACTTTTGATACGAAATAAATTGTCAATAAAATAAACAATTAAGATGAAACGAATTTACATAATAAGACATGGTTGTGTGAGGCCTCCAAACACTTAACAGTTAAGGATACATTTATACACCTTTTAATGACCATAACATTCCTTCTTTACTTTTAAATCAAGAATACACGCGATAATTACTCACATTTTAGAACGGTTAATATTTTAATTCTGATAAAGAATTTTTAATGATCCGATTAACCTTGGTAAATATATATTACTCGTGATGTTAAGACTAACGATTGAAAAACACTAGAATAATGACTTTTAAATATTAATAAGAATTCATAAAAAGATCGTTTGGAATAATATATATAAATACTAAGCGGGTCTACTACACCCAATATATCCTCCCCGACCTCAAGGCGTCTGGTCTGGTCACTAGCGTAACGTTCAAAGCGTGTGAGGTGTTGCGTGTTCAGTTTATATAATTCAAAGTAACCGCTAGTCCGCCACATGAAGCCTGCTGCACGGTCGACGGTCAGATACTGGGTCAGGAGGCTCGCACCGCGACGTCAGATGTGCCGAAATAGGAAGCACATCCCACGACACACGCGGTCAAACGGTTTCCGGTCACTTCGATAAGTGCTCGTATAAAACATTACTTCACCTTAGAACGAAGATCACGAAAAATACAACACTAACTTCACGATGAACTTAGAATATCACTTCAACTATACATGAATAACCGTCTGGTGTTTCCTTAAAGAACCGCTTTACAGTTGATACTTTCCATTCGCCTCGTGTTGAAGGATAAATAATTATAGAAATATGTGGAAGCTTTAAGGAAACGTCGTGAAGTATATTGACGAAATTTATCCTCTTACAGATCTGGAAATAAGCGAATTAAAAATAGGCTGTCATATAGCAGCAACCTGCCGCGGCCGTGGACCTGTGTTCATTTTAACAAGTCGTAAAGCAATAAAAATAATTTACAGACAAACAGATTAACTGAACATAAGAAATATATATATATTGAACAGGAAGTTCGGTTGTACTCGGCATACAGAATAAGTGCATTGAGACAGACATACCTCAGGG
Organism: Danaus plexippus; assembly: GCF_018135715.1. Taxonomy (NCBI): domain Eukaryota; kingdom Metazoa; phylum Arthropoda; class Insecta; order Lepidoptera; family Nymphalidae; genus Danaus; species Danaus plexippus. Next base: position 62,700 of record NC_083557.1, read on the forward strand.
ATGACTCACGACCAACGATTCTTGTACAGAACAAATCGAGCATTTTTATTCATAACTCAAATCTAATAGCTTTCTCTTATGAACACCACGCGACCCCAACTTCGAGACGATCTTTTTTGTTTCTTTATAAGAAGGCATAAATTAGATGATTGTGTTTCCCGAGGTGGAGTCAAAGTAACAATTCACCCGAAACTGGTTCCACCTACCTGACTATCCTAGAGGTAACGAAAAAAAAACTGACCCATCGCGCTTACCTCTACAAGTTAATTTTTTGAGATGCGAGCGGTTATTATTTAAATTCTCCACAGCTCGATCATAATTACCTTCTTTTCTAATGCTTGTTTAGCGTAAAGAGACTAATTTGAATATATTTTGCTCAATCGTTTCCGAACCGACATGTGTCACGCATACATTTAACGAATAAGTCACAGCACCGAGAAGAAACTAGTTTGTTAAAGAGTTTAAAATAAAAAACTTGAAATAATCGCCAATTACGTGACAAATCGTAAATCATTCACGAATACCAAGCTATGACTAACATGAGAGTGAACGAGGACCGTTGTGAGGAAGAAGACGGTATGTTGATAAATATCAAAAGTTTCTTTGTTTTATAGTTAAGAGACACCAAGAACAACACGACGCGATCGCGACTTGCCGCCGTAAGGAACGCTAATGATAAAACTCGCAAAAAGATAAAAAATATCACAATACCTTGATAAGCCGGCGTATCAGTGATGCACTTTTACAATCACAAAGCTGTTTTTGAACTTTGAAAAGTATATTTAACGGTCGAACGCGGCTCCGACCGCCTACGCCACACCTAAGCACTTTCGAAACCGGTTTTAAACGATCTCGTAAAAGTAGTCACGGCAGGAACGTAACAGCGACACGAACACCCACTACCAGCGCTCATGGACAACTGCCGCGCTGGGAAATAACTAGCACGGTACACGGTGTTGCTATATCTCAGAATGGATTACCCGAACTCTAATACAAAAGATATTAGTTATTTACCACACATTAATAAGTATATAGACAACACTAAATTTTTTTTTTTCTAATCCTTACTTATGATCTTGTGTTATAAGTGGTTTTGATTTAAATTGTCTTATACTTGAGTTGTGACATATTAATGTATTGATTATTGGTAGTTTCATTCTTGACACTGTCATTTGTTTTATTAAAAAGAACTCACGGATTCATCCCAAATTTGTGAATGCAAAATATTTAAGATATAATGAACGACACGTTTTTACTCCTTTATATAAAATGAAAGTATATGCTACATTATAAAATAATTATCACTTCCACTCACAATATAAACTAAAAATCAGACAAGATAATATATACCTACTAAATTCATTTTTATTTTTATGTATGAAAGCTAGCGTATATTACCCTAAAACAAACCACGTTACGTATAATATTAGTGTCAACACTGCCGGTCAACTTTCATAGTATTATTTCAAAAGCCGGTCTGGTCGTCTTGGTGCTGTCAGTCCTAACTCCTTTCTCGGCGCTGGTTCCAAGTCCATCGTTTCCATTTTAATCTCTCTGTGATGGAAAACAAAAGTGGATCGTCATTTGTTTTAATATAAATTAATTAATTTATTGAACGTTACATTTTACGCGCGTCTTCGTCCGCGTGGCGTTTGTTATCATTGTATTATAAATTGTCTAATATAAAAACCTTTCTATAGTATGTATATGATTTGTGTAATTTAGTTGTGTGTATTATGGTATTTTCATTAAAATAAGTTGTTATCTGGTGAAAGGGTCACAGATTGCTATTCATACTAAGAATCTTTAACGTTTGTGACCTTATTATTTAGTTGGATGTCGTGAGATGCCAGTATGTGAAGATGTCAATGAAATTTTAGCAAATACTTCGTTCACATATGAGTAGGTGTTGTAGATAGAGTTATGTGATAATATACGAGTGTATTATCATGGAAATTGCTCTTTAATTATTCAACAAGAATTATCTGTATTACCTTCACTGACACATAATAATTTAAACACGTACTTTAAAACATGTTTAATTATATTATCTTTGTTTTTACTTCATCCGGCAGCGGTTAAACTAGTTTTAGATTGTGTTGTTGCAAAAATATTATCACAGAGAAAATAATGAATATAGATATATACCTGTATATATTCACGACCGGTTCTGTTCAGTGAATCGCTAGAGACTGTCGTAAGCGGCGTTCAGTAAATAAACACGACTAAGATCAAATTAATAGAAGACCAGTGTCTTTATTGAACATTCTTGTATCATGATTCAGGATCCATCAGCTACGGTCATATACATAAAAGGTATTTCTTAAAGAAGAAAGAGTGCATATTATAAGGATTATGCCTCTAGTAGTGTAAAATAAGAGTTTCCTATAAAATCCTAATAGATGGCACCTCCGTTACGACATATAGACACGGTAGCCCAGTTTGTAGAGAGGCTGGGATAAGTGTCACAGTAGTTAAAGGTTCTAAGCGTGCTCTCGTTGAAAAAAATTAATACAAGTTTAAAATTAATTTTCAAAATTGGCGGAGTAATAAATATTGTCAACATTAGCGTCCTTGAGACATGACATCATCTCAATGAGTGAGTCAGATCTGGAGCTGGTGTTTGGATCAGAAATAAAGGTTTTCAGCTTTATAGTTACTGGAGTGTACTGACTTATCATGGCGTTGTAGTTTCTCAAAAAATTAGTTAGTTGAATGTATGAGATCAGATCATTGACGATAACAAAGACCAGAGCTCCGGCCTAAACGCTGGTCTCTGGTTTGTGTTATCTGGAAGTCTTCTAGCAATTTTTTTCTATTCTATTGAATCGTTGACTACAGCCATGATTACAGTAAATACATACCGAGCCTCAGCGGCGACCAGGACTGCGGTCAAACCGTGTAACTGTTCATAATACTTCTTTGATTTTTGAATTCTTTCTGGGATTAGATTAATAAAATGTAGTTGGACATTTTTAAACACACTACAACAGGAGCTGTCATAACTTGTTCTGTTGTATTGACGTGGCTAAACGCTGTGTACACTGCTGCGACTTACTTCAACTGTTCTATCAAATGTATTTCCCAGAACCATTTTTATCGAGCAAAGTACATATTTACACAAATACAATTCATCGACACAGGAACTCATTTTATAAGAAAAATTCTTCGGTTCGTCCTTCAAGTTATCGATCTTTCGTCCACTGTTGGTTACTAATGGCTGCTCTATAAATTGAAATATATATATCAAATAATAATCGAAAAAGGCAAAGAAAGACATTGCTCTTGTTTTTATAAGTTGCGTCTTCATTAAACCTGCCTTTCCCCGCTACCCTCTGCCCAAGTCTCCTGTCTCGTGTCTCCTCCCCACTGTACTCTTATCCTAACTCAAACCAGCTCTAATATTTTTCTATTGTCAATCATTATCACCAACGTTGGCTCCAACGTTGGCTCCAAGGTTGGTGTGAGTCACCAACGTTGCCTCCAACATGAGTCATCGTTTGCAAAAAGTAGTTCACGTACTAATTGCGGACAAACAGTACTCGGACGCGACTTTCCCAGGGTTTATTGGAAACATTGTCGTAAGTAAAATTATGTTGCACCAAATAAGACAATTGATTGTAAACTGACCAATAAAAAGACTGTTAGAGTTATAGGCCTGTGAAGAAGGAGAACTATTCTTATGGTGTACAGAAAAATAACAAAAAAATATATTTGTATCTGTCAATGAAATTTGAAGTTTTAAGTTTATGGAACCATTAATTAAAATGTAATAGCTTCTTTGAAGTTGATATCAAATTTGTTATTTTTCACTGTGCTCTGTGTTCCATCAAATGCTATTAACTGCTAGTAATATTTTAAACAACATTCATTATAATAAATTATTTAAAGCGATGCCGCATCACGGCTTCAAATTATTCCATTGTGGCGCTCCATTCAAATAATGTTTCAGTGGCGAAGTAGAGGAATGTTCAGATGTTTACTAAGAGTTTCCATCGCCACACTGCAAACGAGACGTTTCCAGTTATCATTTATAAATGTTCGAGAAACATGAAAGGCTTCGTGTATAGTCTGAGGGTGTCAGATTATAGTATAAGTTTAGAATGACAAGTTGATGTAACTCTCCAGTTTGTAATATGGCTGACATCGAGGACAAGGATAGAGGAACTTTTTTCTAAACAAAAACACAAAAAGTATTGAGTGATATGAAATATCTTTTGAATAACCGTTAAATCGTTTTAGTTTTAATATCAGTTTGAACTGAACATTTTGTCCATCTATCGCATGTCGCATTGCCACTGTCCGTGTAGTAGGGTTAGGATGATGCTGTTCGTGTACATACTAAGTCTAACACGTCCAGTTTTCCTCCGTGTTTGGTTATCTTGGCCCGTGATTTAAATCAATATTGTTCAGATTCACCAAGCGACTGCCTTGTGAATTAAACGATTGATGATGAATCTGGTCTCGGTGCGCTCTTTCCCACAAAAATCTTATCTATTTTTTAATAACATTATCACTTATATCATCAAATTATTAAGTTTTTACTTTTTTGAAACGATAATCTGCCAATATTTTCTATCATACACCTTCGTCCCCAAATAAAAATCCCTCGTATCTTAGTGTTACAACACTGTTACTTCTTTTTATCTCATAAACATTGTATTTTAACCGTGAAGTCCATTCTAATTAAAATATATATCAGTTTTAATATTTTTTTGTTTTCGGAAATGTAAGTAGGTACGTTAAAAGAATAGGCACGATAACCGAGTGGGGAGCAGAGGGACAAATACATTAAAAGTGACGAACACACGTGCTCATAAACCTGCGTGTACATAATGTAAGAATAATAATAATTTTTAATATTTCCTCGACGAAGTCTGAAGGAACACTTGTATTGATCTTGTGAATTGTTGAATAAATTATAAACTTCTGTAACTTCAAGTTTTCGACAAATTTAAATATTATCTTTCTTAATGTTCGCAAACGAAAACCTTTCCATGTTGTAAGATGTCTATAACGTAGGAACAATGAAAAATATTTTGACACATCAATACAATAGACTTTGTAGTTACAAACACGAACAAAATAAAATACTTAGAACATTAATGTTTCATAAGAAAAGAAATGTTATATATACAATCGTTTCTGAGAAACATGCAAATTGATTACTGTAGGTGTAAGGCTTTGTAACGCTCGTTATTTCACAAACAATGTTTTTGTTTTGTATAATATATTCTCATGATACGTTCAGAAACCGAGTCCTCTTTGTTTCCGGGTCAAACTAATCATTTTATCGATTCCTTCGTGAGCTTTCGAAACTCCCTCTTGAGTCGTTCGCTGCGCTGCGACTCATACTTTGAAGTTTCAAAATATTTAGTAATTTTTTTCTGATGTCACAACAATCGCACGGATCGTTTATTAAAATCAATAATGAATCAATGATTCATGAGATCAGTCTTTGATTCACGAACTCGTCAATTACTACCAAACACTTGGATTTATGATTCAGGATTGTAAATTGTGTTTTAACTAATAAAATATAATTCAGTCTAAAATAATTTTATGGTGTATTTGAGCGAAACTTTCTGTGGGAGAGTAAAATTAAGGATTACAAATAATAAGATTTTAAAAGACCATCTTAAAGTACGAACAAAGTCTTTAAGCGGTCTGTCTGGGGAACTGTACCTTAATCTTATTCTAAATAGATAGTTAACCAAAAAAAGGTAAAAATTTGTCAATAATAATTAAATAAATAAATATACGTATTTTGATACAAAGGCATATATAAATATATATATATATTGTGATTACGTAACACGTCTCTAACAATAACAATATTTTTTATAAACTTATAAATATTTCAGTTAGTGGTAATATATAAACATTTAGTAAGTAGTTTATTGTATTGAAGTCAGGGCTGTGGTTGCAATTATATAAAAATATATTTGTAACACAATAATGATATCTCACTTCCTGTGTTAATACACGGCGAATAAAACACATGCGATTACAATTTTATTTTAACATGCATATTCTAGATATTAATTCATTATATATGTTATCTGTACTGTTTTTGTTAAACTTAATGAGATCTAAGATTTTCGGGAGTATTCATTTAAATGAAACTAGTATTATTCGGATTTACTACGCGGATTTTTTATTAAAAAAACTACATAATCCCGACGTTTCGGTTACTTTTCAGCAACCATGATCACGGGCAGACGAGGTGTGAATGTCTCACATGGTGTGACCGTAACCGAAACGTCGGGATTATGTAGTTTTTTAAATAAAAAATTCCGCGTAGTAAATCCGAATAATACTAGTTTCATTTGTTAAACTTCTTTTAGATTAAGGCTTAATTTGTCTGTTATTGTGTGAAGCACCTGCGTAAACAAAATATGTAAAACTTTGGAAGAATTTATATGAAACAAGTCGTGACTGAAATTACAATGTCTTTACATGACTGTCACGATTCTTCTTGGAAAACACATAAACCGGTACCTCACTAGCGATTAGTATATTAATGTTAGATTTCCACAAGTGCACGATATGAGTTCAATTATTTATTCTCAATATAAATATTTATTTTGGAAAAGCTCTGTAATATTTATTCCTATTTTTTTATATGTTGTTATTAATTCATTATTGGATTAATACGAAATATATTGTTTCTAAACGTTGGAAACCTTCTCTGTCACATCAATGTGTCACAAACGTCAAAACCTGTTTTGACAATTCTCATAAACCTGAATCCGTACGAATGCTTCGAGCCGATCTTAAATCTTAATTACATTTGTTTTAGATGTTTTAATGATTCTAATTAGAAAGTAGCACCTTAAATTATAGCGGGTGTGTTAACAAGAACGCGCTTTCTAGTATCAGTGATGTGAAGAATTAAAGAGGACGTCAGGTCTGAAATTATTTGTATAAAAATATAATTATTTTTAATTTATATTAAAAGAGGTCCGCCCATTTTTCTAAAAAGAAAAAAATAATATAAAAGGCAATAATCCAATGGATATCTGAGAGTAAGGAATATTTATCTGTTTAATGTGATACTATTAACAGACAAATTATAAGTTCAATAAACTATAGAATGATAAAACATAAAATGTCAGACCCGTAGTAGTGACCACACTTTAATGATTATTTAATTTCTCTCCATAGCCCGTATTTATTCAGTATGGAGGGAGACACTACTCGTCTGAGGTTGTCGGCTCCCGACTGGTCTCTCGCAGGAGACTCGCAGTTACTGGACATCTTACAGAGCTTGCATCAGGTCAATATATGTTATAATTTATTATTACTTTGCTAATTAAAGGATTTCATTGGTTAGTGTTTTTGAAATTCAATCTTTGGTAATTCTTAAAAACATAGTTCATCAATTAAAGGTTAACAAAAATAGTGTGCCTTGAATAATGTAGTATATATTATTTTCATAGGACATCTTCACAGAGACAGAACTACTTAACAAATTCCAAAATTTTCTAATCTTTACATATATTATATAAAAAATGCCTAAACTAAGATATATTATGTGAATCAAAAAATGTTTATTTATAATTCTTATGTTCCAGTAATTGTTAATGATTAAAAAACCAAAGGTTCTCTACAGTAGAGGAGTGGCTAACGATTTATTTCAGGTGTTACTAGAAGTGATGGAATCTATACAGCATGTATATAAATATATAGAAAATAAAAAATAATTAAATGCTGAGATCCTGTACTTGTGTTTGGTTATTAAAGGAATAACTTTATATGCATTAAAGTTATCTCATCTCATCACACATGGTACGAGGTGTCACTGTTTACAGACCATCATAACCAAATGCCAGGAGACCAATGTTCAGTTGGAGTCCATGATGTCGTCCCTGGACGAGGCCAGCATTCACTTGCAGAATGTTAACAACAAGTAAGTAATAACATGATCATACACTAACCAAGTTGTGTTACGGACACAGCCGGGGTGACTTCACTAGTTTCTCTTATAAGATATAAGTCTCTTTACATTAGTGAGACATTATTGTGTCTACAATCTAGGTGAAGTTATATATATATACGAAACCTCTTAGCACTAAACGCATCACCGCGCGGCGCCGGGTCCGTCGCGTTGCGGGGAGTTTCTGTTTCTGGATTATATCCACAGATCAAAACTTTCGTGATTCAGTTGACACATCTTTTCACATGTATTGTTTCTTGAATAGATTCCTCGGACTCAGTAACAGTCAGTTTGTCGAAAGTCGCGTCTACGATGATCACACGGAGATCGCTGAAGATAATAACAACAAGGTACGTGAAGTAAACCTCACTATAAATATTATGGTGCTGAAATATAAAAATTTCACAAATTTACAATAATCTGTTTTTTAAAGTCACACCGTCAAGCTGTCATTCTCCTGACGTAAGTTTAGGCGCCAATTTCAAATACTCGTCCGGAAATCAAACAATGTAAAGATAATATTAATGTTAATTGTACTGTACAGTAGCCTGCACGTCCCGTGAGGTTCCGGCATAGTGTACAAAAAATTCTCACTTTTGATGCTTGTAATTAATAAACAATATGTTCAATTTAATGGCTCCTTACTCGTTAGTGTTCTCCTGAGCGAATATTTAATCAACAACATCCATACATCCTCGCTCCGGCAACTATAAAACAAATATATTCATATAGTAAATATTATGTTATTTTTTATTCTCCGCTATGTATAATGCAGAACATTCAAACCCACGTGGAGACAGAGATGTATTCTGACGAGAGGCAATATATGATTGTCGTTAGCTGAACGTGAACAGTAAGACGAAATTGCCAACAGTTATCAAAAATTTTATATTTCGATATAATGTTTGTACTCCTTCATCTGTAGCCATTGATATGACATCCAAGTTTCTCGAACGCCCCTCTCGGTTCATAGAGGTCACTATATTACACTCCACACTATCCCTGCCCAGGATCCTCCGCAGCGCGCCCCCCTCAGTCCCGTGTCGTCTTTGAAGCTCTGTCTCCACACCCTGGAGAGTCTTCACGAAGCTGTCCCCGTGATGGACTCCGACAGTGACGAAGAGGGCAGGTATAGTCGTAGTATATACATGTATAGTGTCATTTGTGTAGAGTTATTAATATGTATCCTTCTGTAGCGCCCGCGTGGTGCTCCGGCCTCTGCTGCGTCGCGGGCGCGTCGCTCATGAAGGTATTCACATAACATATTAAATATAAGTGATACGGTTTCATACCAGATGTGACGTCATGAAGTGCCTCAAGTAACGGTCCAGTACAAATCATTGTTTACTTAAATTATCTCTTCGTTGTCGTCACGTTTGCAGCTGTATCATCAGACGCGGACAGCGAGGAGTCCTCCCAGCAGGAGAGGCAGCTGGAGGCCGAGTACTCGGACTCGAGTTCTGAACACGAACAACAGACGGACGCACACGAACATACTGTCAGTAAATAACATGTGTACTAAAGTGGTCTGAAGTCTCTAGACTCGTGTGGAGATGTCTCGGCACTCCCTGGTTGTTACAATATTAAAGACATTTGTTTCTTTTGTTTCTTAATAGATTCCACCGCCGCCTCCCGTGTTAGTGACGTCACACACGCCGCCCGACACGAGGACCACGGAGGTACAGACATACTTATATATTATCAGATTGTGATGTAGGTAGTATATCATGAGCAAAGCCAGGTTTTCGAGTGTGTGTTAGTAACATAACTATTAAATATAACAGCACATATATGACACGTGTCAGTAAGGTTGTATGTAATGTACACTTTCAGCCGGTCACCTCGCCCGAGTCGGATGAATCGCCAAAAGTGAGGAAGCTGTACACAGTAGACAAACCCGTCACAGGTGACTAGTATAGGACGTGATGTTATACCGGAATAAGGAATGCGGCTAAATATAATTCTATATTGACATATGTTCCAGCTCAAATCTTCCCCGAGGAGCCTCCGCCGCTTGACAAGTATGACTCCGACACTGACGATGACATCTTCGCTGACTTACACACACATGCACATACACACACCCACACCCACACACACACAGCGCCAGACACGGGCGACATCGTTAACGACCTGTTCGGAGGAGGAGGAGGGGGAGGAAGAGCAGGGTTTGACAGAGATGACGTCACAGAACACACGCGAGTGAGGGTAAAGCGTAATATATAGAGATACACAAGTTAACCCGGAGTGTTTGGAACTCAGTACAACTGTTTCTGATACAAATGTTACAGGATTAAGACATTCATATAATATAACATTTCAGCATTCACACTTTGTGAGAGAGGAGTCGCCTGGAGCGACCAGTGTGGAGCCAGTGGAGCCAGAGTCAGAACAGACTCCGCCACGGGAATATATTACAAAGGAAAATGTTAAAGTAAGGCTGTATAGTTGTCGCGACAGTCCCTTGGTCTATATTACATTGTGATTACAGAACCATCCTTTACAGCTTAAGCAAAACTAATATAAAGAAATAATTCGTGTCACTTGTTTTCTATCTTCTATTGTACGTCGGTCGTATTTATATAAGGGAATGTAATTTGTTCCAGAAACCCGCTGGTGGTATATCTCTGTTCGGCGGCGCGGGTCCTGAAGCTATCGGAGCGGCCGTCCTGCGAAGAGCACGAAGACAGTCATCAAGTGACGGTGAGGTCGCGGACACTCGCACCGACAGAACCAATGTCATCGACGAATTATTTATAAAACCAACTAAAAATGTCAAAAAACCACCCGTCGATGTTAAGAAAGAACCGAAAGTTGCTAAAGATATAGCCGAGAGTAGCGCTAAAGATAAAAAAGATAAAATAGATCTCTTCTCTGATGATATCTTTGATGACATCGATGATATCTTTACGAGTAACGTTACGAACACGACAAAAGACAGCAAGGAAACGTTGTTTAATGATGACCTGTTCAATGATAACAATGATCTGTTTAACGATAACAGTAAGTCTGTTAAGACTGAGAGCAACGTTACTAAAGACGACAAAGTAAGAAACATATTTGATAGTGACAGTGAAGACGATTTGTTCTTTGATGCTAAAGGAAAAGATAAAAATTCAGACACAAAAGATAGCACTATAGCTAAAGATCATAATTCAAATGAAAGCTTAACAGTCAAAAACACTAAAGAAGAAAGTAAAGTTGAACTGAAAAATCAGTTGAGTCCAAATTTATTTGATGATGATGATGATGACTTGTTCAGTGTGACGCCGTCCAGGAGAGTGGCGAGTGAACACGGTGATAGGAACGCTGAAGAAACACGAGATAATCAAAGACAAGACAAGAATGAGGCCGAAAAGATGGAAGGAATCAAGACAAATGACACGCAGGGGGAAGACTGTTTGGAAGAAAAACATGTCGGTGATCCCGTGACAACTGAGAGAAGTGATGCAAACATGCGCGTTCCAGAAAAAAACGTTGCACGTAACGAATTTCACGACGATTTTAATAATTCTAGACCAATAGAGGAAGATTCGGCAAAATCTACTGATAGAGAAGATAATGATGTGAAATCAAGAGGTGATAATAGTCCATTGCCGAAAGAAAAAGACTTTATAAAAGAAACGAAAGAAAATAAAAGTGAGGAGGAAGCGGTAGATGTAAAAGATACTAACGCCAATGACATATTCGTCGAAATCTTCAGTGATCTGCCTCCAGCCTTCGAGAAACCGATTGAACCGAAGAAGAGTAAAAACGTCAATGCTCTGTTCGACGATGACTCTGATGATGAGGCGCTGTTCTTCAAGAAAGATGACGTCATCACCGACGAGAAACCGGAAATGGACTTCGGCAGTGACAGGTTTAGAATATTCCATGACGAACCACCCGATATTGATGTGGATTTCACAACGAAGTCTGCGAGCGGACCTCATACGACTGATGTGGCAGATGCTTTAGAAGCTGCGGCGGACGTTGAAGTTGTGACCCATGGAAAAGCTGACACGGCATCAGAAAAACAGATTGAACAATGTAAAGAGACGGGAAACGAAAATATGCCTCATGAAACAAAAAACAACAACAAAATAAACATACTGAAATTACTAGAGAATGAGGAAAACAATACTGATGGAGGCAATGAAAAGAAAGAGGATTTATTCACCGGCACAGAAAAAGATGATGCGAACTCTGCGAGTAAAACAAAAACAAGAGATGTCAGGACAGAAGAAGAATCAGACTCCTCGGAAAGAGAGAATAGAGTTATTGGAAAGCTGAAGCCGACGAAGCTCAATATAAATGTTAATACGTTGTTACCGGGAGCTGTTCCGAAGAAACCTGTGAACTACGAAGAGACCGACGGACAGGTCACATCCAGAAGTAAAGAAGACTCCGCTCTGGTTGAAGAGCACAAAGAAAAAGTAGTCAGCTTCAAGGAAGAAACGAACTCGGAAGTCCTAGATAACAAACTATCCAAGGAGAGAGCTCGGATTCAGGTCAAAAGACGACCGTCGACTAGACGAGCTAGACTTGAAGCTGTGAGGAAGACTGGTCTAGACTTCGGGTCAGACTCCACAGACAACTCCAGCTCGTTTGACGAACCGGTCAGAGAGATACCAAGAGACAGCGCTCCTAACAAAGAAACGACGACGAAAGTGACCAAACAAGCAGACAACAAAGATGTCATCTCTAAAGTTGTTTATGTTCTGAACGACGAGGACATCTTCGACATTCCTCCGACAGAAACAACTGCTGGAAAACCTCGGAAAGAAGATCTCACGGAAACAATGAACTCTACTGGAATCAGACACCAAGAAACACAAGGAGAAGAGAGTCGGAAAAAGAAGACAGAAGAAAAGAAAACAAAGACATCATTATTTGATGATAGCGACGAGGAAACGGAACTGTTTGGGAAACACACTAAGAGATATATATTCGACTCGGACAGCGACAGCGAACTGTTCGGGAAAGATAAAGGAAAGATAGTGAAAGATACAAGAACAGAGGAAAAAGATAAAGAAAGGAGAATCGACAAGGTACAAGCGAAAATACCTCTGTTCAGTGACGACAGCGATGAAGACTTGTTCGGAGGAAAAACAAAAAAAATAGGTAAGGAATATATTTTAAGAGAATGTTAAAAAAATAGACTCGCAAAGATAATTATAATAATCACTCGCTTGATTAATATGTTTATTGTTTAATAGAAGTAAAGAAAACATCACAAGCGAGAGCAGTCCCTGGATCATCACAAGTTAGAGCAGTCCCTGGATCATCACAAGCCTTCGATGATCCGCTCTCAGTGCTCGGGGACGAGCGCTCACACAACGTGCATATATAGACAGATATATAAAACTATTACTTATTGTTGTTGTTGAGACGAAACAAACATTCCAATAGAAAACAATGAAAATATAATCTGTTAGTACATAAATTAATTATATATCGTTAACAAGCTATTATGAATGAGAAATATTTTTGTAAAGTGTCCTTGTTATCAGATCGCTTTTACAGTTAATTTGTTAGTTAGTTTAACTTTGTAATGTTATGTATTTAATATGAAGTTGATCCAATAAATGTTATGAATGGTTTCATATTTATTTTTCACTTCCCGCTCGTCTTGTTACACTGCTGCAGGTAAGTTACAGTTCATGAGACGAAACCTCTCAGCACTCCATGGATCCATGGTGCTGGTGCCGGGTCCATCGTTGCAGGGAGAGGAGCTTCAACAGTACCTGGGACTTGAGATTTAAATGTAGGTTTAAGGGTCCTCTATCTAACTCACGTCAAACGCTCACCTCCACCGTCCAAGCTCCTCTCTATGCCGAACCAGATTTGAAGGAACCCACTAGGACTGCCTTAGAAAGTACTTTCCAAGAATGAATTGATGTGAGTTCTGGACAGGCCCAAGTCTTTTGGTAGGTTGTAGAGAGATTTAGCCGTGATACCTCTCGCTCCCACTTCTACCGCATATAAATCTACGACGAACCTATTTCGAGTGAGCTCGTAATAATTGTTGACCTTGAGTGTATGGTCTTTGGGGATGTTGGTTTCCCAAGGAACCGTAAGCTCTATCGTCACAACGCGCTTTAAAATTCGCGAATACATGTTAACTGTCCAGGGTGTGGACTGTTCGTTTCGTGTCAGAGCGAGTCCTAGAATGAAACGACCGAGTCACTTAAGCTTAGTTTTATTTTACAAACAACATTAATTCTAGTGTAACGTGATCAGCGTCTAACATCAATACAGAGAACCACTCACTTGAACGACTGAACGTCTTCCTCGGCTCCGAGCAGTCTAGACTCGGCGCTAGACTGAGTCAGTCTCAGAGCGCTCACTTGATCTTCAGCTTGTACTTCTTAAAGAACGGGTTGATGGGTGAGGGCGTGGAGGGCTTGAGGTTGGTCTTGGCGGGCTGCCTGGTCCCGTCGTAAGGGATGTCGGGGCTCCTCTGCACGCTCCTGTAGTACTCCCCGGGCAGTTGCATACTGTTCTTCTTCAACACGAACTTCACCTTCTTGGGCGTGTCGAAGGTCACCACCTTCTTGGGACTGTCTTTCTTCGCTTGAGTCGCCTTCTGATAGTTCTTGACCTTACTCGGTGTAACTCTCTCACTGTCCTTCTCGTTTCTCTTCTTTTCCTGTTTCTTTTCCTTATCTTTACTCATCTTTTCATTCTTTCTCTCATCACTCGCTACACTCTCAGCCCGCTCTTTGTTTTCTATTCTATCTTTTTGTGTTTTTGTATTATTTTCTTTATTTATTGGCTTAATACTGATCACCGCCTTGCTTCCGTCACCTCCGCTGACTTTTCTTTCATTATTTTTTTTTGTCTTTATCTTTGCTTTATCTCGTTTCTTTTTCTTAATTTCTGTGATACTATTCTTATGGTTACTTTCATTTGTCTCTATGACGTCATCTCCGGTCACTCTCCGTTTCTTGTTTCCGTCTTCTTGGTCGTTCTTCATCTTTCTTTTTCTATTCTTTTTCTTCTTCAGGTTTTCTTTGTCCTCGTCCTTGGTGTGTTCTGTGTCTTCCGCTTCTTCGACTTGCCACTCCCCGTCCTGTAAGTTTAATACATTAGGTGATTTGTCCCCACCAGTCATTTGATCACTTCTCTCCGTCTCTCACCCTGGATCCTGCCGTCACTTCCTCCACTATACTGAGACCAGCTCGCGCCTTCGCCAGTAACTTCTTGCGATGTTTTTTGCTCATTGCTGTGGACAAACGAAAATGTTAATTCCTATAATTCTGTTTTTAAACAAACGACAGTTGGGTTAAATCCTAAATTCTCGGCCGCGAGCGGGATGTGAGCCACTCGAACCTGCAGCAGTGACTCTCATTCAAACTAAGATAACTATATATTTCTGGGAGACCTCTCTACAGTCATGTTTATATTTTAACAATAACTCTCCGAGACTGACCTTTGAGAGCCAGTTCGTCCTTGGTGGCGCCGAGGCTCCTCTCCAGCCTCACCAGACTCTTGGCTGCCTTGCCAGGGGACACGCCCTTAGGCACCTCCTCCGGGATGTCCGCCTCGGGAACCTTCAGGGGATATTCTGATGATGATAGAGCTAAGAACCTATTGAAAGAAAATCCTTGGTTTTCAACTATTACATGAAACTAAGGATCGCAACTATACCTTTATACCTATTTCTAAAATTCTATACAACGTTGGCTTCCTATTTAAATAAATAAATAAATACCTTTCTTTATTTACAAGTATTGTTCGTGTGTGTGTGTGTGTGTGCGCGCGCGCGCGTGTGTGTGTGTGGGTGTGGGTGTGTGTGTGTGTGTGTGCGCGCGTGTGTGTTATTATATTATCTCATCGCGCTTAACGTCTACATCAGTTTACAGTTGTGTGTCATATTCTGTGCGGACCGTTACGAGTGTAGCCCAACATGTTCATATTTTGTAATATCCATCATGTGTCAGTTATGTGTGTCGCTAGTATCCAGCTGCCTCTCTGTCTGTGTGTCTGTCTCGTCCCGCGTGTCTGCTGTAACTCCATCACCTCTCAGCACATATCTCTGCTCGTCTCTTCGCGCGGTGCGAGGTCGCGGCTCCTCTCAGCTGGTCCGCTAGCTCGGCTCCCGGCACTGGCAGCGGCGTCAGCAGCACGCTCACACGACCTGCGCGAGGGTCCAGCGGCCCAGGCCTGGGGGAGGAGTTACAATTACAAATATATCATGTCCTGAGGCAAAGCAATCATTCGATATATGTTAATTTATTTGTTATAATCACCCGTCCTCCAGGACCTCCTCCTGCTCGTCATCCTCATGTTCCTCGTCATCCTCGTCTTCCACCAGCTCCAAGGCATCCGGTCCTCCGGGGGGACAACCCATCTATAAATAAACAAAAGTTTGTTTCACTTTACACATACACAGCCAGTCCACTCTTATATATGATGAGTTTCAACTATTCTCATCATAGTCACCTTTTTCCAGGCCCGAGCCTTCTGTTCGTACTCCAAGCCCAGGTCGGTCTGTGTGATGAGCTGCGTGAGGAGTCTCCTGGCCGGCACACTGAGCGGAGTGTCACACCTCACGTGGAGCGTGAACGGTTGGAGGAGACACGCCATGCTGGCCAGGGGGATGGAACCTTCGGATACCTGAAGAGGAGACATAGTGTCATATTAACATACCATATAATAAGTGCTCGGTCTATAATATACACGGCTGTCCAGGACTTAGCTGATTTGTTCTTAATTGTTTCATTCATTAAGAAAGTAAATGGAATAGATCGAGAGGATTTTATAAAAAGCGTGCTTGGTCATAGTGTATTTAGCACCTCTTTTTTAAACCGACCGTTGACCGATTTCGGTGAAATTTCGGTGAAATCGGTGAACTGGGGATCTTTTAGTACACGCCACACATTTAAGGGGGAGAGCTCTGGAGAATAACGGTGAAACTCTCTTAGTTTCACTCGACATGTTGAAAGCTTTCGACAGGATCTAGCATGATTGCCTTATTGGTAAGCTTTCTAGTTAAGCCATATCCCCTGGTCTGGTTGACTGGATTTCCGACTCTCTGAAGGACCGTGACTTCGAGTAGTTGTTAATGGCTGCTTATTTGAGCCAATGGCGGTAAACGCTGGAGTTCCTCAGAGGTCTGTCTGTCTTCTATGTAACTCTTTTTTTGCTGCACATTAACGATCTGCCTCCATGAGTGTTTTTGGTGACGCAAATGATAGCACAGGTGTAGAATGGTATGAATCCAGTCCTAGGTCCAGTCGAGATCGATCAGAGTAAGAAAGAGAGGCCATGGTAGAGCGTACTAATGTCACACTTCAGGCTGCCTCCGAATGGATCTTGTAAAATATAACGCCACCAAAATGCAAGCGTGTCTTCACACTACAAGGAAGAGTCCGTTCATTTTGACTCCAACTTTTCGGAGTATATCCTTGGCGGCAGCTTGGAGCAGGCAGCGGCAAGGAAACTCGGAGTCCTTGCAAAAATGCGGCAGTATGTACTTTAAGCCGGGACAGCTTCTTTGTTTATACAAAGAACAGGTCCGGTCTATTGTGCAATGGAACTTGGTTAAATCCAATCTAGTCAGCCTAGATCACAGGCGAAAAGTAGCCAGCATCTTTGTATTCCACGTCATACACTCTGGAGAGTACACAGGAATTGCACAATTTAATTCCTACATCCTCTTTCGAAAAGGGTGCTATTCACCCTAATACTGAGATAGTAAGTTCACCATCAACAGCCTCTTTACCACAGACGGGTGGAATTAATAGTTTTTATATCATATAACGTTCTATTGTGTGTCGCTATCCTTATAATATATATATTCTATGCTCGGGGACTATTTTAATTACTGTCAGCTCACCTTGGACAACTCCTCCAGGTAGCAGTCAATGACATGCAGCATCAGGGACAGGGAGTTCCTGGCAAAGGATGGAGTCTTCACAGCAAACAGGCCTGGAGTATAATATGATGCTTATAAACAAACAAACTATACATATATATATATATAAAATAAATCGATCACACCCTTCCTGTACAGTGTGCGAGGTCACTGTGCCAGGTGGTGGGAGGCGCGCACATACAGACTAAATGCTAATTACTGTTCGACACAAACATAACAATGTAGTTTTTTATAGTTGATTTTAGATTTTTCATTATAATATATATATTCAAATGATTGTGTGTCTGTCTGTGTGTGTGTGTGTGAGTGTGTCTGTGTCTGTGTGTGCGTGTGTTAGTGTGTCTACACACCGTCCTGTCCCGTGAGCATGTCAACAAATCTGTGACACGAGTCCAGACTCCAGTCGGCTCTCCTCAGACAGCGCCAGCCGCCGCGGAGGTAGCGTCGGACCAGCTGCACACATAGCAACACATTCATCTTTAGCTTCTCAGATTTAAACTTCAAGTTACATTTGTCTCTGTCAGGTTATAAATATTTCAGAATACGGGAGGCTGGGTGCAGACGCTTCTACATCTCTCCGATGATAGAGGGAGCTGTACGACATATTAGCTGAACCACTGGTCTAACTCAATACACTGTATGATCTAACTCAATACACTGTATGATCTAACTCAATACACTGTATGATCTAACTCAATACACTGTGTGATCTAAGTTAATAAGGAAGTAAAGTGGACTGAAGTAGGGTTGTTTAACTATACCTCTGTAATGTGTGGTTAGTTAAAGAAGTAAGAATAAGTATTTATTCAGCAGTTCATGGACTAGTAACAAGAGCCAATATGATACATTGAGTATCTTCCTGTTGTGTATGAGGGATACTCGGTCACATCATTATGTTAGGTCCGTCACTTAGGTTTGCTACTTACTGACGTACATATATTACAAATTTAATATTATTTTACTGAACACTACAGTTCTAAAATATAATATTGCCTACAGCTTGTTAGGGAGAGTGACTGGGGCACAGTACTGGAGGTTGGAGGCTCAAATCCTGAGTTATCAACTAACTTAAACTTATCTCTTACAAACTATATGTATATATTGTCTTCAACAGTATTTTTATATTCTAAATATCAAATGTATAATCGTCTTTTTCTCACCATAAGGAACTTATCCATCCTGTGTTGATCCAGTCCGTACCACTCAGTGGCTAACACTCTAAACCCTGCCTTCATCATCAGGATAGCATGGTGTATCTGTTCCACAGGGAACAGGTCGAGGATCTCCGCTATATTGTCACACAGTTCTTCCTGCAAATGTAAAGTGTTGAATTTTTTTTTCTAACAGTATTTTGCTTTTATTCATTCTTACAATATAATATCACACTAACTGCACTAACTAACTTATTTTATACATAAATTATGATTATTGATAATTTTCGTAAGTTTAAACTGTATTGTGCGATGAGATCTGTCTCTCCCGAGTATTAAATTAAATAAAACTAATATTTTTGGATTACTACATGTTATTTTAAATAACATCTTCTTGCATGGTAATGGTTGCTGCAAAGTGACCAAAATGTCGGGAGGATGTAGTTTATCAAAAAATAATAAAGTAACGTAGTAATCCGAAAATATTAGTTTCATTTAAATGTATTGTAAGACATTTCACTTTAAGCTTTTTACATAAAGCTGTTTCAAATAAAGTTTATTATATATATTTATTAAATAAATATTTCCTGTAATCATACCTGTACTAGAGGCTTGTCAGACATCCACACGGCATAAAATAAACCTTTCCATACTCGGATGAAGTCATCTTCCTTGAACTCTATAATGTATAAATAAAGTATTGATTAACTTATATAACCTATTAAATTTACACTATTCCGGCAATATTGAATTTATCAAACTAATTTAAAAGCTCTCTAAGTAACATGACTTTATGTGTTGTTTCATAATGTGTTTCTAATGTTTTGATTTGAGGTTATAATCACACATGTCATTAAAAATACTATATTTATTTAACCAATTTAGACATTTACTATTTAAAAAACGCAATTTACTACACAAAGAAAGGATAAACTTACCATATCCTTTCTCAAAACAGTTCAAAAGCCATTTTTTCAATGTTTTCAAAACACGATCTCTAGTTTTTTTCTCGTTTCCAGAAAGCAGACGCGCAAATTTAAATTCCTGCGCCACAACGAGTACTTTCTCTTTTTTAGGTTTTATTATAGATTTCTTTTTATGTTTTGGATTTTTAACCTTTTTCTTTTCCAGTCGTTTCATATCGATATATTATTTTTTTTATAGTTTTAAACAATTTTACAAGTCGTGTTGAATTATGTTGTGCGTCTGACAAATGACAAGTAACTTATTTTTTGACTTGTGACAGTTGATAGGTAAATTTTTTTCTTGTAAACGTTTTTACGGCTCTGGATACGAGTCTTTTTGAGCCTGATAGGCAGAATCTTTTAATAGTGTAACAATTTTGCATTCAAGAGTAATAAAATAGATTAAAGTTAATTAATTTATAAACAAGAAAGAAATATTATTCCAATTCCACTGTAAATAATAAATAAATTGCATCATGAAACTTATATTATTAAATGTTTTATAGTTAAAATAACTTTAAATGATAATTAAGAGATGGCGTACTTGATCGTATTTTTTATTTATAGTAAATTATTATAACACTTTTGTATAGAAAATTATTTTAAGATGGAGGGCTGAACATTAGATTGGTTTATATTTTATTTTACTATCCTTTATCCTCGGAGTGATATCATTTATGTCTAGAAAACCATTTTAAACAAACTTGGTTTATATCTTTTAGTGCAAATATTTTAAACGAAAACATTTGGATTTACTTTCTAAGGATCTTGGCACGAAGTTTTTAAATAAGCTTATAACCTGTTCTCAAAATTTTACTTTATGCTATGGCTTCACTCGCTCTGAATCGTGGAATATTTTGCCAATGTCAACATTTTTATTGTTGGACGACAATTTTCAATCTTGAGTACTGTGAGTAGAAAACCCAAAGGAGTTTGTTGAATGGAATGAAGGCGTTTATTTTATTATTATTATAATATTCTTTTAGTACAAGTCTTGCCGTAACAGTTAATAGTCACTGAGCCGATAGACCATGATTGTCAAAAACGTCAACTGAGAGACGTTTGTCGTATTATAACAGTATTATGTTATTTTAAACGACTTTGTTATCTGTCGCCGGCCATTCACATTCAGGGACACGTCGTCGTTTGGGTGAACAAATGAAACTTCAGATATATAACTGTGTATATAATATGTCCTACAACGCTTCTCTATATGTACAGGGTCACGGCGATCAGGCCGCGGACGGAAGCCGGCTACTTACTCTATTATTTATACGACTCTATCGCGTCCGATAAAAAAATACAGCCACCTCAACCCCCGCAGCCTGTACAGCCGTCGAAGGCGAACCGAATACCTAAAGCCGATCTATAAACACCTAACATACATCTACATATGTACAGTCGCGGCTCGGCGGCACGTATAATACAAGTTACAGTAACTCAGTGTCAGCTCTACACATACTTTACACACATCTGTACACGTCTCACGTCTACTCGGCCTACGGGCTTATTACTATAGTACAGCGGGTAACACGGAGGCGCTCGGTCGACTCGTGGGATTGGTCCTGGCTGCAGTGTGTCCACTCGCCGCCGGGGGAGCCGGGTCCCGGCTAGGGGCGCGCCGGCGGCGAGTCGCGTCGTGGGATCGGTTCTGGTCGCTTATATAATATATGTGTTGTATTATTGCTTGTCGTCATAAGACTCATTTTCCTGTCCTCTGCCCTCCTCTAGTACAAATCATTATATATATACGGAGGCGTCAGTTTGTGCGTGGGTTCGTTTGTTATATTTTTGTACTATATCTATATATATTATTTACAATAAATGCATTTCTCTGCGATATTGTAATTTGTGCTAATATAAACATTTAATGTTTCTCAACACTCACTCACACACACACATATATATATATCTATGTTTTATTCTGTCCGTGTGTTTGTTAATAATATTCTCCTATCGTTCTCTGTCATCCCTGTTACTGGATCACGCCCCCCTCTCCGTCATCTTCTCCGTACTCTCTCCACATCACGTCACCTACTAAGTATCAAACATGGAATGTTACTCTCAACACATTGAACATGTTTTTTTTGTATTTTTCCTTTACATATTCTATATATAAACATTTGACATGCGGACAATTCCCAAATTCGACTTCCAACATGAACCTCGTCCGCTGTGAGCTTCATGTTTGGGAGTCGTGTATGTAACTTGGTTATTTTATGAGCTGGTGGGATCAGGTTAGTTTGGCAGCTTCCGTGTCCGTTGGCGTCCTAGGTCCGCGGGGCGACGGCCGCCGCGGCCGGCTTCGGCGGGAGTTTTGGAGCTAACCTGGAATTACATGCATATACACAGTTAAACTTACTGACATTATGTCTGTCTGGGAAGTAGTGGAGAGTGTTCAGAAAGGTTTAGTAATGTCAATGATCGTTTCGTCCACAACACAACTGTATGAATTTTTCACCTCGGCATGTCACTTCTCCAACTAAGGAGTTGAATTCAAGGTCACTTTAGACCAGTCGAGGCTGACCTCTCCCGCGTCTTGAGCTGCCCAGCTCGTGTTCTAAGAGTCTACGTATAGTGTGTGTGAGTGTACTAACGCGGCCGTGTGTCTCCTCTGCAGCAGGGCGGAGTGTGCGGGCCGCAGCAGCTCGGGCGGGGGCGGCGGGCGGGGGGGCAGCGCGGGCGGCGGGGGAGGACACTCGCCGCACGACGGCTGGAACATACAATACAGTGTGAGTGCCGGGCGCTGCCTCATCACACATATAACATGCGAGTTTGTGAGTGTGTTCACATCTAAGTTTCTCCACACGTGTGTCGGAGAGCACACGTTCTCCGTTAAGCCTGTTGCAGTGTTAGTGAGTCTCACCGGGTGCGGCGTGTGGGGCGCGGCGGAGTCTCTTCTTCTCCGCGGCGGCAGGGGCGGGGGGACGGTCTCCGCTGGGGGCGACACATGCTCCGTTAATATCAAGGGTGAGGTGTGAGGGGGTGAGGGGTGTGTAGTAACAGGATCACTCACCGGGGATGTGTCCGGGAGACGTGGCCGAGGGGAAGCTGAAGGCCGCCCTGCAGAATGTGTGTTGTTTGTATTAATATAATGACTTAGAGAATATAGAGTCAAAACTATGTAAATATAGAATGAAATCCGCGACACGAGCGACCCGCGACAGCTCATTTGGCGAGGCGGCTGGACCACGAGACGTCACAGGTCGCAGGGTCTGGTCCCGCTCGGGCCGAGAAGTGTTCATTATATATCTCGCACTGTATACAGGGTGTGTGTCTCACCTGTCCACCATCATGGGGCTGGGCGCGGGCGGGGCGGCCGGGGACAGCGCTGGACTCCTGCGGGTCAGGGGTTATTGGTCGTTTGTAACAGATCAATGTATTTATCTTATAGCTGTTTCTGATCAACGTGCACGCGGCCAGTTCCCCGTGTCTGATGTATAGACCTTCTCCCATGACAGTATCAATGTAAGTTTGCGAATGATATACCATCAACGTCCCTAATGTAGTGTGACCAAGCACACTTGTGATCAGGTCTGTACCAAGTACCACCTCGGCCTGTTCTACAGGTTTAAGTGTACATCATAAACGAATATACATAACATCAGTCGGTGTACCTGAACAGGTCGTGGTGCTTGGGGCTCGGCAGCGGGCGGTCGGGGGGCTCCGGGGGCGGCTCCGTCGACGCTGGGCATTCACATACATTAGATTAGATCACACCTCTTTAAAGTTAATACTTGAGACAAGATTGCAGTAGCTCGTGTGGTCTTTGGAAGACATTTTAAACATGTATTATATTGTGTTTTTAAGGCTTTACATGTTACAGGACGTGTTATTTTAAGATATATGTTATTTTTTAACTTCTCCCCTCCACCGCATGTCTCCGTAACACATGTGATCTCCCAGCCGTACATATGTTTTCTCTAATAGTGTTTTTCTAAGTACATTATATTTTACTACTATGTGTGTGTGCGTGTCTCAGTACCCGTGTGCGGCGAGGGCGGTCTCCGCGGCAGTACGGGCGGCGCCTCGGGCTCGGCCCCCCCGCGCGGCAGCAGCGGCGGCACACGCTCCTGGCGACACACACAATATACAGAGTGAGCTGCACGTACATCACCTCCGACCCACACACCACACGCCCTCACCTGTGTGTCCGTGCGTCTTCTGTTCTGGTACATGTCCGCCTCCACGAGCGCGCCGCGGGGAGACAGCGCCGGCCGACGCCTGAAGGTCGACAATATATATTGTTAGATATCCAGGAGCCTCGACAAGAATCAATGAGATTTTTTTCCTATAACACTTCAACCAGACACAGCTTTAACAAGTCTAATGTTCTGATGACCACATTTCGTATATCTCGATACGTACTTGGGTGAGTGGTTGTCGCGCGGCGAGGGCGGGTCGTCCTTGGTGGAGCCGCTGTTCCTGGACACACAACCTTATATATAACACACATCGCACACACATCACACGTCTGTGCGTGTAAGACATTTCTATTATTCTATGTAAGTCGAAATAATGAATAATTTGCAGTCTGTGACAACTCCTCGCACCTGTGCAGCGTGGCGGCGGACTTGCTCTTGTCGAACAGCTTGTCCAGGAGACTGAGCTGCCCGAGCTGCGCCAGTGAGCTGGAGCTGGCTCTCTCCAGCCGCGGACTGGTCACCGAGCGCTCCTCCCTGCTCCCTGTACGCACACACACACACACCCCATTCAGTATATGTGTAATGAGTATATGACAGTATTCATAGTTTTATTATAGTGTAACTCTCTTTACCCTGATCGTGTGCGTGGAGCGGCAGGGAGGCGACGCTGGCTCCGTCCCAGACGCTGCTGGTGGGCGACAGCTGGGACACGCCTGGACGGAGAAAACAACAGTCCGTTAAAACTCCTCACACTACACGAGAATTAACTTTCTTGTTTATGTGTGTTCCAGACGTTATACACTTGAGCTGTGACAGCTAACACTGACGCCTGTCTCTTTACTAATTCAGTTCATGTCAGTGCATACAGAGTTCCGCGGATCTCGTTAACCAGGCCGCGTAACACTGAACACGGTATTGTGACAGACTCGTCGCCCTCAGCGTTATATATATGTATATAGGCAGGGTGTTCGTACTGAACGCGCCGTCCAGACTGACGAGCGAGTTGGTGGAGGAGAGCGTGGTGGAGGACGTGTCGTGTCTGCGGCGCGACACCTTCACCGGCTTCAGAGACAGCTCGGGGTAGCGGCGGGGCTGCGGCGACAACCAGACAAGATACATTTTTTAAACATTTTATAAGATATAAGTGAAGTCATTATATCAAAAATTTAATATTATTCTATGGCAGCTGTATTTTAAATACCTTTTTTGAGACAAAACAACGAAAAGCGAATATAATTTTTATGTTATATTTATAATAATCACAGTATGCACACTCACAAACTTGTGCGTCTGTTTGACGGCTCCCTTGGGTTCGATCTCCTTGCTCTTTCCATACAGGTAGTTGGTAACTTCGTTATCATCCATCCCGGGGAACGGATCCAGGTTCTCCAGAAAAGCCTGGAACGTACATACATATACTCTGCTATAAGTTACATACGTCAATGAGTTATCAATGTACTGACCTTTATTCAGTACAGTAGTGTGGACACAGAATGTAATAATATTGAAAATATAGTGAAAATATCTGAGCTGTCTCAAATTAAAAAGTGCGACTACCCTCAGCAAGCTTTGAATGAACCTAGACTTGTTTTGCGGCTTTATTTGTCCAGGAATAACATATGTCCTACTGACCCTGGTCCTGGGCTCCAGCGTCAGACAGTAGGGCTGGTTCTGGTACTGCTGGATCTCGCCGGTTATCTCCGCCACCATGCGACGCTTCGAGAAGTTTATGAGCTCGGTGTTGGAGAGGAAATCTGGGACACGGTGTTAGTATTTAATAAGTTTTTGTGTTTCAAATGGATCACGTATCATATGGAGACGCCGACTCCGGTCATGTCGACGTGTAGTGACCAGGTCATGTAAGTGTGTAAGTGCGGGCGTACCGGGATTCCCCTCCTCGATGTGTAGTATCTTGGTGAGGTAGACCCCCACGAAGGGCACGCAGGGCGGGTTGATGCTCCGCAGTCTCTCCTGGTACAGGCGGAAGTGGTCCGAGCTCAGCTCACGGAACTGGTCCAGAGCGCGCAGGAGGCGGGGCGGCAGCATCTGGTTACGGGACACGGGCATATACACAACTAACGTTATAAGTGATCGGAGCTAAGAACTCTGTGTGCGTGTGTGTGTGTGTACGTGTGCGTGCGTGTGTGTGTGTATACGTGTGGGTGCCGCCGCCGTCCTGATCACCTGGAAGGTGTACTTGAGCCTGTAGACGGAGGCGGACTCGCAGGCGGCGACCACAGCGAACACGCCGTTGAAGTTGTTGAGGTCGCTGAGCGCCACGGCCAGCTCCAGACACCAGCTGAGCACGCCCGCGCGCTCTTCCACGTTCTCACTCTCCACTATCCACTTCTCTATCCAGCGAGTGAACTGGAACATCGACGTACAGGTATATGATTTAAACGTTCCAATCATTTTAACCGACCTTAAAAAGGTCGTGATCAGTTCGACCCGTATGTATGTAATATTTACAGAACTGTCCACATTTCGGATATATAAGTGTATATAAGCGTCTGAACAAATGTACCAAAATTTCAAAAGTTTTACATACGCTGTATATATGTTTGTGTTCGCATTACTCCGGAACTATAACTCCGATTTTTACCTAATTATTTAATCAAAACAATCCTAAGACATCCAGGTTATGTTATTCAATGATTGCTTTTTGTGTATTTCCACTTCGTAACCATATAACTCGTGTAAGAGGCCGCGTCACTCACGTTGGTGGTGTTTTTGCTGATCCTGAACAGGTTGGGGCTGGACTTCTCCTTGTCTTTCTTGGTCCACGCCGCCCCCACCAGCTCCGACGGCTTCACCTGGAATCATACCAAAAACCAACGCTAATATGAAATTAGTTACGCATATGAAACAACAACTGGTCATCAACAACACGAGTGTGGCGAGCGAGGGTTGGCATTCAGTGTCAATGCTGACCTGTCTGTATAGCTGGAACTCGAGGAGCGTGAGTTGGCGGGCCACCTCCAGCGGGTGCAGCGCCAGCGGATGCCAGTCGTGCCTGTCGGGCTCCGCCACGTGCCTGAGCGGCGCCGGCGGCAGTCTGTCGAACACGTACGACACGCCCGACGACACGCTACACAAGGACTCGTTGTCCGACTGTAGGCCGCTCTGGAGAGGTATAGAATATAAAATGAATAATTTGTTCGGCATGAAGATCCAAACGTCGCCGGTCGTCATCGAGGGCCGACCTTCCTCTGAACGGTCTTGAGCACGCTCTGCACCCACTTCCTCATGGGTTTGCCGTCCACGGCCTCCAGGAAGCTCTTCAGCTTGGCGAGCAGCTCCGGCTCGCGCTCGAAGTCATAGAAGTGTTGATCCACCCAGTGTCGGAGGACGTTTATCACCCTGGAGGAGAGAGACAAGCTTTCATCGGTCCTTTTCTCTTTAGTATTGTCTAATTAAGTTATTATTAATCACCAAATATTTAGGTTTTAAAATTTAATTTTGGACTGAAGCTTACTATATTATTTGCTGTCCAATAACTATCCACCCCCTCAGTCCCTCCCTGGCCGACTATGTGCCACCCACACACAGCCAACCTCTGCCAGTGTATTATCGTTACCTGAACTTCACGGGTTGTTGGAACTCCTTCCTGTATCTCTTCCAGTCCTCCCTGGCCGTGTTTTTGCTCAGCTTCTCCGCGTCACTGGTGGCCGAGATCTCCACGCAATCCGCTGCAGAGGACATAGACATACAATTCAAAAACAATCCTATATATATCAGTCGTCAATTCGACCCATGACCTCTCAGCCACGTCTCTACAAGGTCTACTCTGTATAGTATAATGTTACCGATGTCGAGGTCGAGGTCCATCAGCGAAGCGTTGGGACTGATGTCCTTCCTGGGGATCTTGATCCTTGGGACTGCTTGCGCAATCAAACATACATCATGTACAGGTGGGAAGACAGGTTTAGA
This sequence comes from Danaus plexippus, assembly GCF_018135715.1. Taxonomy (NCBI): domain Eukaryota; kingdom Metazoa; phylum Arthropoda; class Insecta; order Lepidoptera; family Nymphalidae; genus Danaus; species Danaus plexippus. The sequence continues at coordinate 90,692 of NC_083557.1, forward strand.
GTACATATGTGTGTGTGTGTGTCTGTGTGTGCGAGTGTCCGTACCGGGTCGAGGCGCGTCGTACACGAGGTGCGGTTCGGGTATGTCGAAGCGCTCGATGAGTAAAGCGAGCAGCTCCGAGGGTGAACAGAAGGAGCGGTAGGTGGTGAGGAAGGTCCGCACCAGGTTGAGGTCGGCGTGCACGTGGTACGTGAGGCGCTCCACCAGCTTCAGCAGCGTCGCGCCCTGGGGGACCGCTCCAGACATTACATACGGCTGATGGCTGATGACTCATACTATGACTCTTCTCCATAGTACTAACACGTCTTGTGATGTATTAGAGTGAAATAGTGAGATCGTAACTCCTCAATAATAACGATAGCATTTGAGGAATGACGATCTGGGTAGTGAGGGTACCTTGATGAGGGGCGCGGGACCGTGCCCGTGCTCCAGCAGTATATTGTGAGGTCCGTCGGGCTCCGCGAACCGGTACAAGGAGGGGCTCGGCAGGCGGAGAGGGTGACGACGCTCCAGGTCCAGGAGAATACTGAAACGAGAACGAATATCTTGGTCTGAGGGAATTTGATCTCCAGGTGTCTGATAGAGTAATGCTGGACAGTGAATATGCCGTTATAATAGTCCCTAAGCAAGGTTTCGTCGTCGTGGTGATAAGTTTGCGCATGTACACAAGAGGTGCAACAAAAAGTCACCCTTCATGCTTATCCAATACAAAAACAATGTAATCAATGTGCCTGCTCGTCGGTGTACTCGGGAACGAACATTTAGTCCCGGTCCCGCGTCTACACCTGACATCTGAAAGCCTCATTCAGCGCATGTACGATCTATTGCAGCTTGCAAAGTGGCTCGCCGTCACTGCGCTCACAAAACTAATATAGAGTTGTGTCGGGACCGAGTACTTTGTAATCCGTCAAGTAGTAGATCACTGTTACTGATAAAGCCCCGTCACCTGTCCAGACTCCTGTCCAGCATGGGTTTGGTGTTGAGTATGACGAGGTCGCTCATCCAGCATCTCTTCTCGGCGGGAGACGAGGCCGCCAGCACCACGGGCGGGCCCACGCGCGGACACAGCTCCATTAGATTGCGACCCTCTGACGGACAAACCGACATTAGTTTAGGTGTACGACTTGGACAAATAAATTCTCTACGTTATTTAGCCAAAGACAATATTTAAATGTTTCTCAAAGCCAGATTTCTGTCAGCCCACGAGGAGCTTGGACGACATAGAGGAGCTTGGACGGTGGAGGTGAGCTTTTAACGCGTCAGATAGGGGCCCCTTAAACAGACACCTGGGTCGCAAGTCCCAGGCACTGTTGAAGCTCCTCTCCCTGCAATGATGTACCCGGCAGCCGCCCGTTTCGTGTGTATGTGGCGGTGTGAGCGTACCTTCTCCGTCGGGGCGATCCACTATGTCCAGTTTCCGTATGTGCAGCTTCTCCTTCAGCTTCAGCTGGGGCGGGCCCGCCGTCACGCCGCTGTTCACAGTCACCTGGAATATTCACACAACAATCGTATTCAAAATCGCTCCAGGTTACTTATTATATGTAGATTTAAGTTAAAAATGTATATTTTTAATCCAACATAAGAAATGAAAGTTTGTTTACACTTTTTATCTCGTTTCGTTGTCGGTTACGCAGTCTTAGAATGATTAAATACTTAATAGGGTTTTTAATTTACTTGTGACCGACAAGTGACAAAGTCTAAACCATAGTATTCTGAGATTTCATAACAGTACAGGCCGAGGTGTTAGTGAGGTGTGGACTGACCAGGCTGGTGACGGGTTTGCAGAGCAACAGGAGTCCGTCGAATAAAAAAGCTCTCCGCTCAGCGACGCGCTTCCCCGGACCCAGCTTGGTGAGCGTGTCCTCTGAAACGTTATATTACACAGCGTTCAGGGGAATGTGACGTCATCAGCTCCTATATGTGTTTGCGTGTGTACCTCTAATGAACTCGTTGCAGCACTGCGGCACGTCCCTGGCGTCCCAGTTGTCGACCAGCCTGGCCAGCTCGTTACACTTGTCGATGGCCATCTTCCGGCGAGCTCGAGACGCCGACCTCATCGCGCCGTCCCTGAGAGGAAACGACATTACTAGTGTGAACACTCGGCCCCTACTACGGACGTCACTTCCTGAAGCTACCAGGATATCTCAGAGCGAGAGCAACCACTAGTATTACTGCAGGGACTCTGCTCATGTTAGGTCGAGATGATGTTGTCCGTCAGTTATTGATTTTTGTACTGAGATAATATTAAATTTAGTAACACGTTGATGTCTGTATGATGCAACTTTAACTGGCTGTACCATGCAGCAGCGCTTTTCTTGTGTAAGGTATATTCTGGATCATACTCACAGCTGCGGTCCGTTCCCCAAGGCTCTTGTTAGTAATTTCTCTATTGGATGTAGATTGCATTCGACCTGGACAAATCAAACATAATATATGAGTGAATGTATTGTCGCCGGAGTAAAGCGGGGGAGATCAACTTGTCTCCGAGTTAATACTCGTCTAGTATATCTGTATGCGTGTGTGCGCACCTGTTTGAAGCTCTCCCGGTCGTCGCTAGCGGGCGCCAGGGGCAGCATGGCCAGCACGTACGAGTGATACACGAACACGTGCGCCACCGGAGACAGCAGCAGCCGCGGCAGGCAGTACTTGACGGCCAGGCGGAACCCGTGGCCAGCCGTCTCCAGGCGCTCGCCCAGCTGTATGTATACATGGATATAATACTATTCGACTCGTCAGACAGTAAAGACAGTCCACGTTAATCCAACCTGTGGATCATCAACGAGCGCGGCGAGTGCGTCCCGGGACTCCCTCCTGGTGACGATGTTGGCGTAGCGGACGAACGCCCGGAACTCCTCCACCTCCGCCAGTTCTGACGATGTTAACACTTGCATTATAAACACGTCATACAATGTCCCATGTGTGTTGTGAAGACCTTAGCTACCAGGCGCCAGGCAGTATCTTTATAATTACAGCAGACATGTTGAGATGACTGAATAGAATCCAAACTTAATTAATAGTAAATTGAGTTTTTTGATATAATAAATATTTTAAAAAACCTATTCAATCCTACAGTTCATTGTGGAATGTGTATCTGTTTGTGTCCGTACCTTCAAAACAGCTGCCGATGTATGGTGTGAGCGTGTCCTGGGACATCTCCATGGCGTCCTCGAGGTTGCCCAGCAGCGTGACCGTCAGCTCGTATATGTCCACTATGTTGCCAAATATTAGAGATATCACCTGCAAATATATTACACAGACTAATGACAGCACAGAGCTTTTACTATATCATATTAACTGTATAGGATATGGTGATTTATTACAACAGGTTATTACTTATACGTTTATTTTGACAAAGTATTGAAAGGAACTTTTTATTGCCTATGACGGAAGCTAGTATATTGATCATTAATTTTTTTTTATATGGCTGAAGTTTATTTATTGCGTTTCTTTATTAGTCATATGAGTTTATATAAGATTGTCACTGTAGAGGTCCAACCTTATTGTCATCGACGATCTTCTCCAGCTCCTCCTTGAACACCCGTATCATGAGGTTGAGGTCCCTGAGGAAGTTCCGCTCGTCAGCCAGCAGGTCCCGCACGAGATCCCCGTACGACAGCGACGCTCTCCTTCCCCTTTCGCTTGTGTTGAACGCCGGTAGAGCTGCGATGCTGGCCAGCTCCGAGTCTTGGTAGAACATGTCGATCAGGACCTGGAATATGACACGACCTGATAATACTGTGGAGTTCACTCATCTTTCTATATATTCATTGGATCTTGAACATTCCAACCAAACAATGATAACATTGTAACAACCATGATACTTGAACGGTTGTCAGAGACATCCTGAACATCAACTAGGTCATTGTGTGCACCTTATCAGCGCACATGGCAGTCTTGATGTCACTGCAGGTGATGACTTGGTAGCCGCTCTTCTGGGAAATCTTCTTCACGAAGTTCCCCGCCAGCCGCAGGATGTCGGTGCTGATGAACTCCAGGATGACGGTCATGAAGGTTGTCACCGACATGTCGATCTTATAGAGCAACACCTCCTGGAACATCAACGATATACTTTACTTAGGTGATGTGTACGAGATGCCTACCACTTGCGATCTCCGACGAGGATGTGACCACAAATAATGCAGGTCCTACCATTTCAAATATCGCAAAAATGTTTGTTGGCCCCATTAGACAGATTCCGCCCATTATAAGCAACAACGTCATTGCTGTCAAAGTAACTCTCTGAGATCCAAATACCATACCATAATATTGGAATCAGTTTTCTGGTCAATAGAACCCTTGCTGATAGCGTTGTAGAACTGTCCAGTACGTCACCAAAGGTACCTCACCTCACAATTTGGCAAGGTGTACCCTTAAAATCGTGCAAGTTTATACAACGACTATCACGACAGATAGCCTCTATGACGACATACATATAGCTATAATATACAAGTCACAGATTAGTAGCCTATTGAGAACAATAACTTATAAAGTTTTTCGAAATGAGGAACTCTATTTGATAAACTCGTTTTTTTTACGAAAGCCTCAAAGGAAGTTGAACGCGGCAAAAGACTTAATGATAGAGAAAGCTCTGGAATCAACTTTATTATGACGGAAAAACTGTAAATTTTAGTTTAACATAGATAGCGACCTCCGCAAGACTATCACACACCGAATATTGACTTCAGTGAGAAAGAACGAAGAAGAAGAAAGAACTTGTTTGGTGAATATCAGACGGACCAAGTTTCCTTTTAGGATTCAACCTTTCCTAAGCTCTATACATTAAGCTGGGAAAACAGATTTGCTGCCTTACAAACCATTAACAGCATAAACCAGAAACTCGACCGGGAAGTCAATACTCTGAAGGAATTAAAATCTGTGGTGCGAAACGTACAAGCGAGAAAGCCAAAACTTTAGTGGGCGACTTTGAATCTCATGAGCGAAAGAGCACAATATCTTGGTCCAACACCGTCAGAACAGTAAGCTCTAAATACAATAAGGAAGCTGGTGCGCCAAATCCGACCCTTTTCCTTGATTCAGATAAAAAATGGTATCAAGCAGAGCCGGGGGTATAGTATTCGTTCAACACCTTAGAAGAAGCCACCTGACAAGTCTGATTACACAAAACGGAACGGAGTTGATGAAAATTAGGACTTTTTACAGCTAGATATATGCTTTGCACACACGAAAACATGAACTAATTAGTGATGACGCCAGGGTTATGACCCCGGCTCCAGAGCCGCCGTCACACACCGCCTCTCAACAATGAAAAAGCGTCTGGCTGTTGCAGGTGGTATTCGATGTCAGTTCACCCTAGGGACATCTAATGTATGAAACAGGAATGAGGTCATCTTTTTTATCAACATCTGGAACAGGTTGCGACTTTGGTACCACATTCACACGTCCATGCCGATTACACACAGGTTTCCAGGTTTCCAAATGTAAAAGGGCTCTTTTTTCTCGCCTTTATGACCTAGGAAAAGGTCTTTAAGACTTGAAACCTGGTTTCCAAGGATGTCAACCTTTGGAGATATATCAAAATGAAGTCTTCACGAATTGTAGAACTTACAGACTAAACCTGCCATCTTGCGCCAGAGCGGAAGAGTGACGTGACATTTTCGAAACTGTTTAGAAACGCGTTAGACATTACGTTCAGGACTATGGACCGGAGACACGGTATTGACATAAAAGGGGGCACACATTTATTACCGACGACTTCCAGGCGCCATCAGTATAATCGCTGAAACGTTGCAGGAGGTACAACTAATCTGAATAGTTTGCAGCGAATAGGTCTCTGGATAAATTTGGATTAAAGAGAAGTCCAGATTAATAGGCACGTTGACCACAATAGTGTCTATCCGAGTATGTATACCTAGGGCGAGTGTTCCAACTAGACAGACCCCACTTCAACATACATCAAAGTTTGAAAACGAAAGCACCGCGACCTAACCGCGATCATGCAGCTTTACAGTAACGTACTGGTAAGCTGAACGGAGCAGGATAGGCCACAAACATCACCGAACCGGTGGTCGTTGTGGATCAATTCTAAATTAAGTCTGATCAGGCTTTACCACAAACAAAATCTCTAGACTGATCATGTCCCTCTTCAACCCACCTTCTGCAGCAACAGATGCAGCCTTTCAAGTGGCAGCAGTAGTTTCCGTCTCCTGGCGCCGGCCGCCTCCCTGGCCTCGATGAGCGCCCAACGGTCCAGTGGCGTGGGGAAGCTGCGGGCCACCCTCTCCTCTCCATCCGCCACGCTGAGAGGCGCGGGCGGCGCACACAGCATGCCCAGCAGACGAAGACACAGCGACTCCACAAACTCCAGAGCGCCCTCGTCCGCCGTCAGCGTGGGGTGGACCGACTCCAGCACCTACAGTGTTACTTATTAGTGATACTACCAAACAATGTTCAGATTTGCTGAGTGTCTCTGCAGTACTACATAGCAGTTGCTAGTCAATATCAAAGTAAAAAGTTTTCAAATTTTCATTAAAGAAAAATCAATGTTTTTTTATATATATAATATCAAATGATGGCAAACAAGCAGACAGCCCATGGATATCTGAAACATAAGGGATGGTGCAGACACATTACCCATCTTAGTTGTGAAAGGGAGAGAGGAAAGGATGGGAACAGGGAGAAGGCAATGGTTCTCTCAGTGTGGTAACTGATCACAGCTAGGCTCTCCCACCTTAAATATATATACATATATATATTACACACACATACATATATATTATTTCATGTAATATGCATGGTGTGTGTCCGTCTGTAACATGTAGAGGCCAATAATATAATAAACATAATAAATGAAAATTCATGAACATATACATTTGTAACTCGTTCATGCAAAAACAACTTAACATATTATCTTCATAAAATATTCCAGAAAAGTTACTTATGTATCAGGCTCAGACATACATTATGTTTATACCCTCCCAAAGAACAGCGACAAAAGAATACTTAGAGTATACCTAATCTGTGCATTATTTTTGTCACAATAAAATTTAATGTTACCACATCAAATGGTTTAAAAAATCTTAGTTATGATTTATTTGGGAACACACATGCAAACCGTCACATAATATCAGTCACTGTAATAAGTATGAAGTGAGTGTACCGAGTTGCAGGTCATTCGTTATACCTGACACCTCACTCATGTTGAAATTCATTTAGAAACATTATTATTACATAGTTAAATAGATGACAATAACATTTATATATATATATATATATATATATATATATATATGTGTGTATTTAGGAAAAAAATATTATTTATATAGAAATTTGGGTGTCATCTGATAGTTCAAAATATTGATTAGTAAAGATAATATACTTATATAGACAATAAGGTTTAATAAAGGTTTTGTATAATTAATATTTTAGTACTACAACTGATTTATATATATATATATATATATACTAACATACAATATTCTTCAAAGAGATATGTTAGCCTTTGTCCATCACATTTCTTTTATAAAACTATAATTATTTCCACTTTTGATAGATAAATAAATAAATAAATAATATTCAAACTAATGTTATAATAATTAAAACAAATTAATATTAAAGTCACTAATTTTCTGGGCTCCATTTTGGTAAGTTCTTGAGTTTTGGGAGAAATTATCTATTGAAATAAAATTAGATGTATTTAGTTTTAAATGTGTTAGAAGAAGAAATCTCATATTTTATTTTTTTGTACCTCTTTTAGTGATAACTGGATGTATCTAAATGCTATGAGGCAGTTAGAGAGGATTTAGTAACAAGTAATCAAAAATCACTATTTCATACACTCATGAATATAATTAGTGCAAAACCTGTTCTACTACAGTACAGTGTACAGTAAATTATACAATGTACTATTCACTATATAGTCATCTGTTCAAAATGTGTCCTTGACCCAAAGAATTATTGTCTGACCTCGATTTTCATAGTGCATAAATGTAGTAGTGTGGTCATGGCCTTATTTACGTCCTTCGACACATCTTTATAACTTAATACGATGATGAATATGATTTATTACGTATACTAAATGAGAGAATAGTCTAATAATGCTGTATAAAACGAATGATAATGATGAATTGATCGACAAACAACAAACTTCGGTAGTGACATATTGTACACAAACCTTGCGGAGAGAGCTGATGAAGAAGCCCTTCCATTTCTCCGCATTCTCCGGGTCCTGGAAGTCGTAACCCCGAGTCTCCTCCACTGTGGGCAGCATCGTCGCCGGAGAACCCGCGCCGAAATCATGTAAACACAGCTAACACGGCACTACACACGATAACGATTCGCTCATAGCGAAAATTTTACCTTATACACGACACACAACAGAAACTTCCAAATATATATCTTATACGGTTATATTGTGTTTTATGAACGATATTACATTAATTATAGTTGGATATCAGATAAATAATTTCTTTGATTCATCTAATCGGCAAAACGACGCCATTTTCAATTTATTTATTAGTTCCTACTCTATGGTTATCAATACTGGTTGCTTAAGAGAAAAATTGTCCTGTGATTGGCTGTAAACCAGTGATGTCAAACGGATGCCTATCTTTAATTGGATATTACATCCTTGACGTTATCGTAGTCTGTCCAATCAAATCTCCAGCGGAAGATAATTTCATATTCACATTCTGAAGTCTCTAACCATCTGTGTAGAAATAAAAGTAGTTTTCACAAAATCTTATTACGAATATATGATTTTAAGCTTAAGTTAATATCTATATTATTCATATTAATGTAATCATATTGCAAAGCTGAAAATGAAGACTTTAATATTAATTTGTTTTTATGAAAATACAAATATACTTTTCAAATTTAATTTAAATTTAAATATAATTTATAATATATTGAGATTATTTTAAGTAAACTTTTATAACATAAATCAGATTTGGACCATCATTTAAAGATCTATAACATTTATTGTGCAATAGATTGTGAAAAAATATAATGTGTATTATAATTTTTAAGCAATTGAACTGCGTTAATTCGTGTACAACTGTATTAACTTGGTGTATAGAGTTTTGAAAGCGTTATATTATGTTTGTATGTTTTAAATGAGTTCTTGCTGACACTTTAGAGATCAAAAATTATTGTGATAAATTTTGATAAGACGCATAATATTAATGGAACCTAATCTTGAATATTTATAAGTTTCATAAAAATCTTTTACTTTTTATTATCATATTCAGTACCAAAAATGATTTGAAGATAATTAAAGTTTTCTTTGTATTACTAAATATCTGAATTTTATAGCGGATTTTTATCTTTGGCCTTGTGATAATTTTATGAAAGAGTAACTGTCAAGTGAAAACACTTGACTTTGACATATCGATCAAAATAGTAAATAGTATAAGCGAAAAGTGCTCAAAAATGGAATTCAATTATAAATTTAAAATAATTGTCTCAATATTTATTTCATGTGCTGTAATAAAATCTGGAGCCTCATTTAGTGATATCTCACCGTTACAGAACGGGACCCAAAAGAATTTTGTATACAATAATACGTAAGTATTAGTGAGTTGTTTACAATATTTGTTTGTAAATAATAATAAAAAAAACAATAAAAATGGCAATCTTATCTTACAAATTATTTCCAAAATCCTTCTTTCCACGAGATTTAATAATTACAAAATTATTTATTATATAAGTGCATAATTTGAATTTTCTTTACTATATTGCGACATTGATGACTAATAAGAATTTTTTTAAAAGAATTAGCGGAAGATGGAAACAGCATTTGTTGTTTTAAAATATTACTCTAGTAGCCGTTAAAGAATTTCATACTTTTTTGGTAAATTATAAGAACGAAATTTAAATTTATCTGAATATTTATAATAGTTGTACTGTCTTTTACATAGGTTTATGTATGACCAGACAATTGATGTGATACTCAATGATACAACCACACACATCCTGGACTTCGTTGAGGTAACCACTTAACCAGTCGATCCCATATGCAAATATATTTACATAAAGTTGTGTAGTAATTAAAAAGAATTAAAAAATACTATCCCATCCATTCGAACTTGCTTTAAGTTTTATTTACAGTCCACTAGTTTGTTGTAGTAGTAAAGTAGAAAAAAACAGCTACACTATAATGAATACAAGTCGCATGTGCTTTGTTTAGGATATGGTTATATATTTTGATACAGAATAAAAAAAAATTGAAATTTTCAATAATATGAATTCAATAACTAATTGTTTATTTAGAAGTCACCTGAGTTGTCGGTGTATCCGACGAGAGTGCAAGTTAGTTCGAATGACTCCTTGACACCCGAGTATCCGGTGTTTGTGACGGCCGCACAGCAGAAAGGTACGTACCGGAGATGGTACGGAATTTCAACAATTTAACATGTCATAATATTTTTTTATAAAAGGTTTTTAATCATATACATTTATTATCTAATATGTACTACCTGTTATTTTATAATTCAAACTACATCTCCCGATGTTCCGGTAACTTTGCGGCAATTTAAATGTATTATCATTCTAGTTTAGGAGTTAGTTAGTTATATGAGAGCTCATCATTTTTATCTCCTAATTGTCTTTCTGGTATTTCTTCCTACATCCAGGTGTATCTTCCTGGGAGCTGCCTCTCATTGTGTCCACTAGTCACGCAACTCTTCACTTTGACGAGATGGCCCGGACACTGTGCCCACATGATTCAGGACCCAGTTAGTATATAAATGAAGCTTAAATTGTAATACCTAGATTAAATTATAATAAAATAAAGACTGTTGTCATTTGAATTGGTACTTATGACTAATGTTAGTTGAGTCATTGTTATTACAGATAGCTTCCTTACTGATACAATGAACGTAGTTAGTTAACTTTATCCTTTTATTATTATATTTTGCAAACATATCCTTAAATTTTGGAAAGTATTCTGTGTGACGTTAGGAAGGAAAAATTTCATAAATTGTCCATCCATTGTCGTCTTTGGGAGTTTTTGAGGCAGGAAATTGATCTTTGAGGTCCTAGTGTTCACATGCTATCCGGATGTTTAATGTTTGAGATCGCTATTCTTTATTGATTATTTATGGTTCAATTTCCTCTCTAGATATAACGTCACAAAGCCGACCGACCCTGACGCTGTCCACGTCGAGTCCGAAGAACTTGTCAGTCAGGATCGAGTTACGACGAGTCCACGACTTCTACTTGGAAGTCAACAAGGTTTGAACCCGTGACCCGTCACAATGCTGCTATGGAACTGAGCCAGAGCTCACTCGATCCGGTGTTTTATTCCAGGAAGTCAACTTCAGCGTCACTCCCAGTACACCAAATTATTATTACTTCTCATTCGACCGGGATCCTCTAAACCTGACTCATGGCCAGCACTCGCTACGTTTTCCCAGGTATGGAATCTGCGACGCTGTAGCTAGATGACTAGAAGTGGACATTAATACATGCCACAACACGTGGACACACATTAAGGCATATATTCAAAAGTAATGTTTTAATAAACGAATTGAAGGACTCGTAATTTTTTGACGTATTTTGCAAGTAAGGGAGAGTTTTATAGATTTTGTTTTTAGCCGAAAATTGCTACAAAATTAATTTCTTCCTGTGTACCGCACACGACGTCGGTGGGAGCAGTTAACATTAGTGACATTTGTTCCAGATTTAACTATACGATACCAAAGAGCGTGTTACTGATGATAGATTCGGAGGACGATGTCTGCGCCGTCGTCTCTATACAGAATAATTCTGTAAGTTTACTGATCAGTTGATGTCTTAGTTGTGCTGTGGGATAGAAACGAGCTGGAGGTCCTGATGATGAATTGACACCATGTGTCGATATAGAAATACCAAGAGGATGAAAGTCTTTGGTAACCCCTGAAGGCTCCGGGTCCTATCAGTTATAGAAATTAAAGCTGGTTTAATATTCTTTTTGTTTCTATTCCCCGGAGGAGAAGATGGCATTGAGAAGATCCCATACAATTTGTAGGCTGCCTGAAATAAGTTTACCTCATGAAGGCAGCATTGTTTGTCATCTTCCATTCAATGGGGCAGCATAATACAAAGATGTCTCTTTAGTTATTTTAAACAAACTAATTGTTTTATATTGTAGTATATTTTTGTCATTTTTTCTTGCTCGTTTGTTGTAAAACTGCGCAAAAATAAACTACGAGTTAATCTTGGTGCTGTAGACGTTAAGAATTCGTTTTGTTCTTCAAGTGTCCCGTGTTCGACAACGAAGAGGACGTTCAGTATCAGGGCTACCACTTCACTATGACGACGCGCGGCGGGATCACAGTTACCGTGAGGCTTACATATGACATTATCACTCTTTAAATCCTTACGAGATCATGTTCCTAATGGGATTCCTTAAAAAAATACACATTTTTTATTACTTTTATCAAAATAATAATTTTTTGCTGTACTTAAAATGGGTTCATCTTAAGAATTTGGGTCGAATTTATTTGGTCATAAAAACACTAAAAAGATATAAAAAACAAATCTTTGTTTTTTCGGTGCATCGACAAAATATATAACATGTGGATCCCTTCTACGAATCTCTACGCTGTGATATTTTTCTACGATTTGTATCAAATCTTACCAGCTTCAGTTCTGTAGAGGCAATACATTAAGGCCTCATGTGTTTCTATGAACCAGCAATCGATGTTCCCGCGAGGTTTCTACGTGGTGTTCATAGTGAAGGAGAGCGACGAGGAGTGTACAGGAGTACCTGACAACGTCCACGCTGATAAGAGAATCAAGAGATTTAGGTTAGTATTTGATAACTCAATAAAAGATTCTAAGAATCACTTGAGAATTATAGTTGTACATAAAACAAAGTAATGTAGATATTGCTGTTTCAAATAAGATCAAGTAATATTCAGCGTTTGTTTACATTTTATGTGTGCGGGGGAAAGTTATCTGTCTATGGAGCTCGTTTAAATTTTTTGGTACAAGATGAATCTTAAAGTGGAACAACTCAACTATATCTGTCAGTTCTTATCAGCTTCATGTATCGTGGTGTCACACCACCATCTCCGACTTATCACACGGTATGTACCAACAGATTGGTAGCCGTGCCGTCAGTGTCCTACTCTGATTATGTAACAGGAGCTCTGGCTGCGCTGGCGCTGGTGATGCTGGTCGCTCTGCTGGCACCTGTCGCCACCGCCCTCTCGTGTCGCAGCAGTGAGTTCAGATCGTCATTAACCAGCATACTTAATGTATAAGCAACAAGTGTTTAGAATTTCATAAACATTATAAAGCTCTGTTAGCATAGTGGTTTATAACTGCTCGTGGATGAGATGTCGATATATCTCTCATATAATTTGGTTATATTTTAAAAATTATGGCGTATCTTTTATGGGAAAATTTCATTTTACCCATATCAAAGTTGGTAGAGTCTAGCTGGGGTCAAATAACTATAGCTTGAACATGGACTGGCTCGACCGGGGAAGTATCGCCCTCTCACAGAAGATCGGCGTGAAGTAGTCTTTAATGGCTGCGTTTCGTCCGACGAGTGACAGAGCCGATTGCCTTTTCCCTTTTCCCATCCTTTCCTCTCCCTTTTCCCCAGTCAAGAGTGGCAACGCATCCCCAAAACTACGTTGTGAATGTCCATAGGCAACGGTAACTACCTGCATCAGGTAGGCCGTCTGCAGTTTGCACCCTTTAGCATTAAAACAATTCATAACTTTAGCTTGTACTGGGCTACTTAATGTAACGTTTTTTGTGTCATCACAGGTGAAGTATTAATAATAGAAGACCCACTGCCTTCCGGGTCCAGGACCGACACCACCGCCAGCGAGACGGCGCCGATGTTTAATAGAAGTGATGGTGAGATTAGACCCAAGAAAGGGCTATCATACAATGACATTATATCGATTTTTATGTGTTCATCATTATTATAAGACTTAAGTTTTTTATTGTTTTGACTAAATAATATTTATATGGGCCTATTATTTGTTTCCCTTTTTTTAAATTAATTAGTCTATGATTACAATAATGTAGAGATGATTTTTCATCTCAGTCCTACACAGATGATATTATAAAGTAAGCAAATGACTGTATTGTATTAATGATTACGCTCATTACATTGGTCAGTGAGAAAAAAAAAGAAAGTACGATATTAACTTCTTGTTTTAAAAATAGATTTTTAAGAACTTTCCACTAAACTCACCAATCCTATAAGTTAAATATCGATAATTCAAAACTTGCCCGTCATTAAAGGTCCTATTTAGGAAAATTAAGATCTTTATTAAATGCAAAAGTTTAACATCTTTATTAAGTTATTTAATGTGATGTAATTTGGAAAAATAAAAAAAAATTAAGTCGAAATTGAGGGTAATTTTGATCTCAATTGAAATTAAATCAGTGTTTGGAAAATAATTAGATGTTTTATGAATTTCGAGTCCGCGTACAACTGTTTGGATTGTTCTAGAATCTGATCTAGAGTCTGAGCCTGAGGTGGAGGTCGAGGCGTCTTTGCCTGTGCCGCTCACCCTGGCCGGGCTCAGTCGGGCGAAGCCTGTAGCACATGACAGGCGATCCAACAGGTGCGTTGAAGGAAATGAATCGAGTTCAGTGTCTGCTGCAATGTTGGTGGCCTTATTCATTCGTGTTCTTGTCGTCCGCTGATAGACCTCAAGTGCGTTGTTATGGTAGCAGATAATGAAATATATGAAAATAAAAACATTAATAAGGTGAAATCCAAAAAAAGGGAAAATATTGAAGTACATTTAGGGTCGGCTCGTGTTTAAGTTTTTGTGTGTACCATCCTTTATTAGGGATTTGTTGGTCTTATGTTTCCACATTGGACTAACCAAACCCCAAGACTTGTAAGTGATCATTCCGTAGGTACTTCTGGAGCGCGTTGACGGTAGCGGTGGTGTACGCGCTGCCGGTGGTGCAGCTCCTCATAACCTACCAGCGGGTGAGTGCTGCGCGCCGTGTCGCATCTGATGCATCATGATTACACAAGTTTTGAAGTCTGTTTCCTTCTCTCCGCCAGCTTATATTCCAGACCGGTGACCAAGACGTGTGCTACTATAACTTCCTGTGCGCTCACCCCCTCGGTCCCTTCGCTGACTTCAATCACGTCTTCTCCAATCTGGGTTACGTGTTGCTGGGTATAGTGTTCGCGATCCAGGTGCGGTGTGGCGGGGCCGGGGGGGCGGGGAGGGAGGCGCTCGGTATACCGCAACACCGCGGTCTATTATACTCGATGGCGTTGGCGCTCTTCATGGAGGGACTCCTCTCCGCCTGCTACCATCTATGCCCCAATAAGATGAACTTCCAGTTCGGTGAGACCACACACACAAACACACACACACACACACACACAAATGTGTATAAACAGCTGCAAATGTAACATAAACATCGTGTAAGCCGAATTCTTTCAAAATCAAAACTTCTTATTTATATTGTATTCAAGGAAAACATAACACATCAAGCACGGTTTAAAAATAAAACGGATCGGACGCCTGTCACATTTAGGTTTCTAACGTGAAGACTTCCTAGTCCCAGCTCTAAGACCACGGGCCACTAACCACGGAACATTCTGGAAGTTCGTCTTGTATTGTTGTTGTATGTTGTAGACTCGTCGTTCATGTACGTGATAGCTGTTCTGTGCATCGTGAAGCTGTACCAGTCGCGGCACCCGGACGTGAACGCCAGCGCGCACACCACTTTCATGCTGATAGCGTGTCTGATGGCTATAGGTGAGTAGTCCGCGAGCTTCTCATCAAGATCCTCGTCCCATTAAAACGAACTCTATGATTGTAATTTTAACCTGATTTAGTTCCAACCTGTAGTTTGGAGACTTCGACAAAATTGGCCTCTATTTATTCTGTGAGATGGTGGAGCCTAGCAGTGGTCGAGTTACTACAGCTCGCACAAGGGATGGCTCGACCGGGGAAGTACCGACCTCTCACAGAAGATCGGCGAGAAGTAGTTTGTAATGATTGCGTTTCGTCCGATGAGTGAGAGAGCCGGTTGCCCTTACCCTTTTTCCATCCTTTCTTGTCCTTTCCCTTTTCCCTCTCTCTCCCACCTTTTCCTCCCCCTCTTCCCCAATCAAGGGAGGCAACACACCCGCAAATCTATGTTGCGGATGTCCATGGCGAACGGTAACTACCTTCCATCGGGTAGCCCGTCTGCTTGGTTGCCCCCTTTAGCATAAAATAAAAAGCTTTGTGATATTAACCGTACTTAAACGCAACAAAGAAACTTTAACGCAGTAATAATGCGCAGGAATTTTAGGACGATGTAACGACGTATCGATTGGATATCAATAGACAGTTCTTAAACTAATCGTATATGGAATTGTAATTGCCAATTTACTTCCAAGAACTTAAGGAGTCGACAGAAATAAGGCCAACAAGGCCTTTGATATTTATATATTGGCTATAGTATTCCTATCCCCGACATGGCCGCGTCTCCCTTCTCACCTCCCGGTGTCTGGTCCAGGTCTGTTGGGTATCATGTACCCGAGCCTGTACTTCTGGTGGCTGTTCACTGTGCTGCACCTCGCCGCCTGCTTCTTCCTAACACTCAATATATATTACGTCGGCAAGTTGAAGATGGGTCAGTAGAATCCTTTGGTTTCTATTAAAGCGTACAGACACACAGGTCCTTTTTGAGAAATTTGCAATAGATGTTTTTTTTGTTAAGAAAGAACCAAATGTACTTTTTTTATCATGTTAATTAATATAAGTTTTCCTTCAAAACAGTTAGCTTAAACTTTATACCAACAATTATCTCTAACAGTTTATCGTAGAGTCCATTGTGTTACTCCCCAGATCGCTCGCTGCCGTATCAGGCTTGGTCCGGTCTGAGAACTCACGGCTGGTCGTCGTTTAGGGTGAAGTATCCTGCGCGGGCGGCTCTCATAGCTGTGGCGAATGTGGCCAACTGGGCGCTCGCGGGATACGGGTGAGAAAAGACCCCATGATCGATGATAGGAGGAGATAGGGAGATTGTGACTAGAGTACAAATGATTCTGATGACACTGAAATATATTAGAATAACTTGGTAACAGAAACTACTCTCGAATATATACAGGAATTAGAAGTGGGAGGGTCTGGATGTGGATACAGAAATAAATAATAATATTGTGATGATGTACTATCATGACGAACGCCTGTCGAGACGAAAGCGGAAGGAGGCGACGACCGGCGTGCAGCGAGATGCTGAGACTGTTAATTATAAGGAATATTCTCAATATAATTTGTGTCATTGGGTTGTACATAGAGTTAAAGTGTCAGATTTATTTCAATAAAATGAAAGTAGTTTTTGTGTTTTTCTCCATCTACCTTCGTCAGATAGCTATATGATGAACCCTGCCGCAGTCTGTACGAGCACAACAAGGACTTCGCGCGCCACCTGCTGGCGATCCTGATGGGGAACGCGATCCTGTACACGCTGGGCTACGTGTTCATGAAGCTGCTGCACCGGGAGACGGTCCCGCTGGCCGCCTGGCTGTGGCTGGGCGCGGCGCACCTCACGTGGGCGGGCGCGGCGGTGTTGTTCCTGTCCTCGAGGACCAAGTGGTCGGTGAGTTCACCCGCACACGGCCACAGGACCCGTCCGTTCCTCGCGAAGCTCGTGCTGATGTCCTTCCTCTCTCCAGCAAACCGCGGCCCAGTCCCGCACCCACAACGCCGTGTGCTCGTCTCTGCGCGTGTTCGACGAGCACGATCTGTGGCACCTGTCGTCGGCGGCCGCGGTGTTCTTCTCCTTCAACGTGCTGCTGGTGCTGGACACGCCGCTCGACAACACTCCCAGACACCTCATACCCAGCTTCTAGATGACCTCAAACTTACCGATAGAACACGTGTTCTGTATATACGCTACCTTACGTAAATGAGCTTAAGGCTCATTTTGCTCTAATATTTATTAATTTTTAATTAAACTTCACAGATAAAATATAGGAATTAATAATAATTCGTATTTAATTCTTATCTGTGATAAATATGATCGTATTTTAAATATAGCACTGACCGGATGTGTTTTATGTTTGTTTGCTGAACAAAAATTATGTTTCTTTAAGATAATTTAATAATATACAAAAAAATATTCATAGTACGTCAACTCCTGCTTAAAATCATAAACGTTACGTAAAATAATGTAATATATATATATATATATATATATATATATATATATATATATATATATATATATATATATATATATATATATATATATATATATATTAGTTTATAAGCATTATATAACAAACCGATTTAAATCACCTGTCACTCCATCCTTCGCCAACAACGCTCCCTGTCGCTGCACCATGCTCGTGGTTCAGGACTTCAGGACACGGTAAAGCGTTGACGACCTTTTGCTATATAATAGATAATATTTGTCAAACTACTCTGATGCATGAATTATTTCACGGACTGAAATGTCGTTATTAAAATGTATATATTTGTAAGTAAACGTATGATTTTCTGGTAATAAAAAGAACTACGAACAAAGAAACGTTATAAAATGTGCCGCCAGCTATAGCGTTCTTTTAGGAACCTTACTGTATTGAGATAGAGTTAATTTTCTCGCTCGCTAAATTCTCACATTATTATAAACAAATAAGCCATCAATATTCAGAATAATATTACATGCGACCTTATCTTTAAGCGCATAGAAGTTATTTTTGCATGTACTGTGATTGCGTGTGTTACCATATGAGAAAATATTTTTTGCGACGGGTGCTCAAATGAATATCGATATTGGCTGTTTGCTTTGAAACGGAATAACGGCTGACAACAAAGAAATAAATAAAATAAATTAAAAATATTTTTGTTTTATTTTAATTAAACCGAATACATTAATATTTCTGGAATAAATATATTTTTTGGACTTAAAGATTTTGATATTTATATAGTTTTCACATGTAATATGGATAGGAAATAATAAAATAACGTACAAATATACTTATATGGATTCCTATATGAATATTTACCTTTTAGCGAACATGGTTATTAGTTTACTGCAAAGTAATAGCCACATTAATTTGAAATTATATATTTTAGAATAAAGTTAACCTTAAATAGGACCTGAACAAGCCAGGGCATCCTCTGGAGCACGGAAGGACAGGTTTTCATAATATCAGTATAAAGTATGAAAACTTGTCAAATGCCAGGTTCTCCTTTGCTGTACTCCGCCACCAACTTCATTATCAGGCGCTGATGTGATACGTGGCTCTAAATATATAACAGTAAATCTCAATAGTTTATATTTATAAGAAAGTTAAATTAATTGTTTCACTATATTCTATTTTTAAATTGTTCACTTAATTAGTTTCATTGAAAATTAAAAAAGTTGTGCGTTGGAGTCTCCGCGCGGAAGTGAAATTTCGAAATGGCAAACAATTCTCATCCACTAAATTTGGAAATAAAATCCAGTCCTATTAAATTATACGTGTCTCAAATCAAAGTGTAAAATAATGAAAATTACAAATGAATTAATATAGAACAACAATACCATGCTCATGTGCTTGGAATCTACCGACTCTCTCTTTCTCTCTCTTTCTTTCTACATTTGTGTATCTTTCTTTCTACATTTGTGTATCTTTCTTTCTCTCTCCCTCAGCGTAAGATATTTAACGCAACCTTGTTGGAAGTCGCATAATTATGTTCCTTTCAAAATAACATGTTAATCTGAATATTATATTTTAGTGGATAGTATGCACAGACGCTATCGGAGACATTAGCTTGCTCCGAGATCTTGTTGCTCTCCCTGTATCACTGAGCAAATGATGAGAAGTGATCCCTATGTGTCGCCGATAGCGTTTATGAGCAGTCGGTTTTTTAAATATTTTTTTTATTTAAGTTTACTCTTGTCCCAAAAATATATAATTTTGATTTTTTTTTATTTTTCACCAATACGGCGAGTCAATTACCACCACCAGTCAGATGAAGCTACGACTGTAAGGCGCGCACAAGAATTAGACACCATAGCATTAAAAAAAAAGGAATAGATACAAGTAAAAGAAACCTATTCAAAATATAACGAGTCGAACCTCCAACTTCTTGGATTTATGTCGCACTCGTCCCCGTCGCTTTGCACATCAATAATGGCCGTCCTTATCCTTAACCGAAACAGTCACTAAGTAAATATAATGACTTATTCCAATCAATTTAGCTTTCCATATCACTTATCAGTATCATACGAGAATTATAAATATCCGATGATGAAAGAATTGCTGTTTGTAAATAACTTGTTTAAACCGTTTCTAATAAAATCAATCTGATATGACAGACCTTCGCTGTTGGTGATCCATGGACCTGGAGCATATGCAAATACATCACCTGAGGTGATGTTATATCCTACCTCAATGGTAACCCAAAAACGACAGTCAGTGATTTTTCATTAAGTTTTGATAATAACAAAATATATTATTAATAAACTAAATAAGTATAATATTAACTAATGTACGCTATGATGTCGCAAATATTTCACAACTCATCACTGACCACCTTTGGAAATAGTCATGAGTAACGCGTGCAACATAGAGTGTGATTCCATATTTTTGTAAAGCATGAACAATTGTTTTAAAATAGATCAATGTACATTGTACTATAAATTATTTTAGTATAAGTAACGAGTTAACGAACCAGATACGAGAAATAAGTGAATTCGGATTAAACATATTCCAGTGCAAACATTAAAATGAAATTACGTTTTTCAGATTTTATTTCCGAATAGAACTAGTATAGGCGATTTTATTTCCGTTTCGATCACCGTGACCGCGGTTGATAAAGTAATAAGAAAATGTGAAAATGATATATTAAAGATCACAAGTTTTAGACATCACCATCTCAAACATGCTAATTTTATGTCAACTACAGTTATTGTTTAAAGAACGAAACAATTCTTTGATGCTTCAAAACATCGCTGTTTAAAATGCAATTAATATAGCACGATGTCCCATGTAGGGCACCGGTATTGACTTCCGTCGTGGCATACTTAGAGCATTCAATTACCATAAAAGAGGGAATTTACGAAGTCTTACGTCTTAATGGACGGACCGCACACATTGATCTAGTTCGGCTGTCGGCGACCTACATAGTAAACAATTATAGGTAGCGATGAGCGATGACCTGCCCACCTTGTGGATATCGTCGATGCCCTAGTGGCACACTTACGACCCTGCAAAGCGCATGTGCAAGCGGTTTGAATGAACCCTGGCCACGCCACTTGGGAACCACTTGCTCTCCACCGAAAACACAAAGCGCTCACTCAAAAATGTTAGTTAATGAAATCGGCTCTGTGCTGTAACTCATTAATTTGGTGAGATGATTAGTGCCGTCGCCGTCACGTAAATAAATATACATTTAAATGGACTAAAATAACTATAACTCATTTGAAGTACATATATCTTGTATTCGTGTATCAAGTATGTGTTTGGACTTGAACATTTAAATAATGTTTGATTTAAAGTAAAGGACATTAAAATTGATTAATGGCAACATCTAGCTGTCTCGATTTATAGAAAAATGGCCGATTCTCATAACGTCAAAACTCTTTAGGCGAGTTACACAAGTATATATATGGATCCGGACGAAAACGTGTGATTTTTATCGAAAACGAAATCCAGAAGTGCTTATATAGTGCGTGACAAAACCTCAGTGATTGTTAATTATTCACACTAACAAGATATTTGTTACACGGTGGACGGAGGCAAACAACTGCTCTCTTGAATTTAATGCACGGTAAGTAAATTAATTTTACAGTTTATATTATAAATCAACTCGAATTTTATAATGATAACCAGAAGTTTCACTCATAACACTAGTTATATATACATGCGATGCTTGTTGTTTTTGTACAATTTACCCTTGGAATAGAGGTCTTTCGATATAAAACAAAGAGTAAAGAGGCCTTGATAACACTCGTCTGATAGTAATATCGCATCGAATTCCTATTTAAGCATTTATATCAAAATATCAAGGATGTCAGACCCACAAATAGACTCCTCATCTGCGACATTGTGCCTTCAACATTCCCTCGTCGATTCCCTCGTCGTAGTAAACCTCAAACATAATGACGGTACCGCAAATCTGTTTGATTACACAGCATTTTTATGTAGAAGCTTTTAAATCATGAGACAATCTCCAATGAGTCAACCGCACTCAGCTCAGTGTAGAACATTTCCTCCTACAATAAGGTTGTTTCAAACTAAAATGCACACATCGCTGCATCTAAAATACCATTTACAAGTCTTCAAAATAGGAGCATCACAGTTACGGCCAACAAAATTGATTTTAAAGATTTCTGTTTATTTATATGTAAGGTTGTCATATAAAATAATCAATCAAGAGTGCAGGCTCTTATGTACACAGGTCTTGAGGTAAGTCAGCTTTTAAGGGTATTACTTGATTTCAACAGTCAATATAGTAAATCATAGCATTCATTATTAAGCAGTAAGCTTAAATGTTTAAAAAATATATGTAGTGCTTATAAAATATATTATCTAATTTTAAGTATAGACTGAAAACATTTATATGTATGTAAAAACAAAACAGTCAGTGTGGATGTTATGTACTGTATGAAATTCATACAAAGTTGTATTTTAAGTTAATTATATTATTTGCTAGCTGTTGCCTGTGGCTTTGCTTATGTATTAAAACTTGGCTGAGATGTGCTCTATCATCACTATGAGTTTTGTGTCCGGAAGGTCCCTTAACCAGAAGTTGACTTGATGATGGAACTTTAAGGCGAAACCCATCTTGAAGTCAGTTAAAAAGCAGCCTAAGTAATCCTCATGTCATAACTTACCTTTGAGCGAATTTCTTATTAAAATAGGTCCATATATTCAAAACGGCATAGATTAACCTGAACTTACAAATAACAAATTATATTTTTGATGTGGTTATCATATATGTACTTTTTCATGTGTTTAGTGAGAAGCTGTTAATTTGAAATTACAAACACATACATATAAATATAAAGTGTATATAAGTTTATATATATATAAAGTGAGGGCGCGCATTCGAAACCTGGCAATGTGATCTTTTCCGAGTCATATGTACTTACTAATAATATTTAGACAACACTGATGGATAGTCAAGGAAAACATGATGAGGAAACCTGGTCTTATAATTTCAAATTATAAGATTGAAATCGCCAACTCGTCTTGAGCAAGTGTGGTGATTAATGCTTACCTTCTCCGTGTGAGACGAGGCCTTTGCTCAGCAGTGGGCTCCGATAGGCTGATGATGATGATGATGATGATATATATATTTAAAAAATCTCAATATTCTAAAGTATTTGCAGAATAAATGTATATCTCTATAGCCAAGAATCTCTGTTACTTTCTGTTCACTACCGTCAATTCACATGGAGGTATTAGTTAATCATATTATGATACATGTTATGATAATCATTACGCAAGATGTCATCTCATCTGCTTGTGATCACAGTTGTTGTAAAGGAACGGAAACATCAGGATCATGAACATGTAATATAATTTAAAATATGAAGTATCAGAGAAAGTTACTTTCTGTTAGATAGGAGCCCTAAAACCTACACCTGGGTCGCAAGTCCTAGGCACTGTTGAAGCTCCTCCCAATACCATGGTGTACCCATTGAATGCTAAGAGGATTCGTCTCTGTGCACACATTAATGTTTTTGATTTTGTTGAACCTAAAACACATGACATATTTCCTGCAACATGAAAAAAAACCTATAACATACAATTTTAAGAAAAGTTTGTATTCCAAACAAATGATTTAAATTGCAATTGCATTAATAGTTGCTTAACAAATTGCAATATAATACTACAATATTTCACAATATTAATTAAATTATGCAATGAATTGCTCACACCTTAAGTTAATTGATCTTATTCTTGTGGAACGATACGTTTTTGTTTTATTTATTTGTGATAACTCAAACTGGGTTATGAGCTTCACCTTCATACTCTTATTATCATTTTATATTATATATATTGTGTATTGAATATTTTTTTGGTGTATATCCATCAAGTCATTCTGTTCCTCATCACAGCTGAACAGAGGACTTCACCGACAACCTGTCGCTGCAAACCAAAAATTAAGTATCACTCCAATTACTGTTATTCAGTGACTCTATACAGTTTCAATGCTTGGCAGTTCTCCAGGTAATAGCACCTCCTCATTATCCTAAGATAAATTTCCTGTTTATATTGTTTGAACATTGAGAGGAGTGTCTTGTTTTATGTTATGGTGACCAGCACATTGTCTACTTGAGTTCATGGCTGTACCAACAAAGATCACTTTTCAATTTTGTCTTCAGACTACAATATTATTTTACTTGTCGTTTTGTTGACTCTCTGCCTGATAGCTTTCTGATACACTCGGTGCCACCTTCCATGCACCTGTAAAGTCTGCTTCTCATGTACAGTCCAACAAGCCAGCACATTGATTAAACACCTCTGCCCGTCTGTTGAATTATGCCGATGTCAGCGGTTTGCAATAAACTGTGAGGATTTTTGTATTCTTTTGTTTCTGTCTTGGTTTTGTGTAGACGCCGTCATAGACACTTAATATAGGGAACGGTGTTAGGTTTTTTAAACTGTTTTGTCGTCCTGGTAATGATTTGTAATTGATGCGGTCAGCTTGCGGTCGTCTAAAGACTTTATACGATTTAGTAATTATCTTTTTTGTACTTCTGAGTATAAAAGACTCGTATCCTAATTAACACTAACGTTTTCTAATCAATAGTAATAATAACAAATCAATAGTAATAATAAGAATACAACGGAAATATATGAATATCTAGTAAAGTCGACAAAGCAGATAAACACGTGGGACGGAAATCGGAGTTTGGTCGGAGCTCGCTTAGTCCAAGGATGTTGGATTTTTAAGTTCAGTCCTCTGGAGACAAGCATATCATATGACAGTATTTTATCTAAACTTATATTTGCAACGAAGCTTGTGTGTAACATATCTCTAGACGACGGAGCTCCAAAACAAAAAAGGGCTTTGAATGTAACCATCAAGTTGACAGTCCGACGTCAATTTATGAGTGTCGGTGTAGTGAGTTGTTTGGTCTATAACCGCAAAAACCAAACTTTATCAGGTTATTAAAGTCTTGAAGGAAGGCTTCGTATTTTTATGTAATTGGTAAATACCCAGACAGCTCACTCGGCTTGTTTTTGAGATGATTACGTTATAGGAATGTCAATGAATCCTGTTTGTGATATTTTGATGACGTTTTATGAAATAGAGGTAAAAAATTGATGTTTATCATTTCAGTACGCATGGTATATAGTTACCAACGATTATTTGTGTGCAGATGTGAAGGTGTCGGTATGTGGGGCGCGTGGGGCGCGCAGGCGGGCTGGTGGTGCGGCGCGCTGGCGGCCGCGCTGCTGGCGCTGCTCGCGTTGTGTCGCCGCGCCCAGAAGAGGACACCGCCGCGACCGCCTGGCACCGTCACACAGGTTTGTACTTCATGTTTGTAGTACATTACAGAAGAGCTTTAACATAAGGTCATTACTCCTTCATCCTTCCGGAATGTCGAGGAGGCGTAAAATAAACCATGAAACTGCTTGTCAATCAATGTCTTTGTCTGATGTTACTTTTTTCACGGAATGGCTGGTCAGTAACAAAGCGATAGTTTTAATTCCTCGTTTCCATGACATCATATCGATATCCATATGTATGTGGTCCCGCTGTAATCTCGTGTATGTTATTGCAGGTGCAGATCGTGTATGGCGGTCCGGCGCGTGTAGTCGTGGCTGGTCCGCCGCCGGGCGCGGCTCGTGCTACAGCGTCCCTGTCGGCTGCGCCGCCCCCCGACCCTCCGACCCCCGCCGACCCCCCGCAACCCGCTCTCCCACAAATCCTCGTCGTCCAGGACAGCACTCAAAATACTGTCCCCCAACAGAGTGACCCTCAACCCTCGAGCTCCCAAGGCCCCAGACCTCTGGAGTACCACGGTATCCCCAAATTGCCACTTCCTGAGCAGTGGCTCCATAAACGACCTTTCGATTACAAGTACTCTGCTATACCCCGACCTCTAGCTCAAATCGTCAGCTCGGATCTATCAGTAGATCTGCAGAGAGAGTCGCGGGCTAAGAAATTTAGTGCTACGAGGTCGCCATCGTTGGAAAAAGACGAGAAGTCCCCCTTCGTTAGCAGTGCTAAGTCTGAAGATATGGAAGTGTTCGGTTTCGATGCTGAATCCGTGAGAAAATTAAGTGAAGATAGAGAAAAACCCGTGGAAATGGCGGAACCTCCGCCACAGTCTCCACAAGAGAGCGATAAAGAAATGTCGCCCATTAACCTCAGGAGGTTCCGGTCAGTGAGCACTCGCCTTAATCTGTGCAGTGTCAGCGAAAGCCCCCACCCCGAAGGTCATCAAGAAAGGTTGGAAATGCAGAACTCCCCTCGCGTCATTGAATGCAGTTCCGCCAAAGAGAAGTCATCGGGTACTAAATTCGACTTCTCTCCAAAAATCCTAGCTGATAGCATGTGCTCCCCGCGTTTCTTCACCCCCCCCGAGATGGTTTCACCGATGTTCTTCGCGGAACCTTCACCAAAATCGGTTTATTACGATAGCGTGCGATCTCCGAAGTTTTTTCCTGAAACTCCACGAGACGTTGAGGTGCCGCAATCGCCGCGTCTTTTGGGTGACCATCGAAACAAAACGAACGGCTTAACCGAGAAACCGACCTCTCCGAAGGTTTTAAGTGCTCGACCCAGTCCTAAGGTTCATAGTCACAATAAAGAGAATTACTTCACCTTCGAACAAGCGAGTGCCACAGAAGAGAGTGCAGCGAGGATGTCGCCCAGACCGAGGAGGTACGGAGGAAGAAATTCCATAGAAAGAGAAAGGTTCACGCCCCCCGCTGATAAAGAAGTTAAGAAATACAGGCGACACAACAGTTGCGACACGAGTTACAAAAGTGTAGAGTTAAATATATCCAAGTGTGATAATATCTTAGAGACTGATGCCACCACCGTGGATGTGATAGAGAAAGACGTAGTGGACTGCTGTGCCAAAGTAGACTCCTTGCATGTCGATGCGAAACTTGAAAGTGATAAACACGAATTGAAGCCAATATCGAATACAGCGCAAGCGAGACGACAACGATTAAAATCGATATCACTCGACTCCGATAATGCCAAAATAATCGAACAGAATTTAGGTTTACCGATAGCGAAACAAATGAAAGACCAAATGAATGAGGCGTATAAGAATCAAGAAGTGAGTACATCGTGCGAGAGTATGGAGAGGTACCCAAAAACACCGACAGCTGAACGACATATATTCAAATTTGATGCAGAGCATAACGAAAAACCTGAGCCAGAGGCTAAACCGGAAGTAAAACAGAAAAAGTGCCTTCGTCAAAGTTCTGACACGCAGTCTTTTCTTGATATGCCCAGGTTTTCTCCTAAAGAATTTGAAATAACGGTTACATCAGAGGAAGGCGACACTACAGCCGCTGAAACACAGACCAAAAGGAAAGGCAAGAATTTGAGAAACTTAACAATAGATTTGTCTAAACGAGACAGTGATTTAGAAAAAGAATTGCTCGAATTCGAAAAATTGTATACGGACGCCGAAGAAAAGAAAGTTAAAACGCCAACACTGAAAGTTAAGGCTACTTCATTAGACTCATCAGAGAGTGTAAACCTCTCATTGCCGCCCAAGAAGTCTCTGGAAGTTCCGCAGAACTCCATATCAGTTCCAAACACGCCGAAGCGTCAGTTGAAGAGAATTTTGGCTCAGAAAAGCGGAAAACATGACTTTGTTGTTGGGAAACTGGGTTATAATACCATTCAGAGTGGCGCAGACCAAAGACGGTTATACATGAAGGGACAGGATAGTGGGATATTTTTACGGGAAAACCACGCAAGTCTCATGCTGTACCAACCAGGAACATCTCGTATTGGTTCGAGGACAATGGGTTCATTCGACGAAAATATGGCGGATAATGCACCAGAAATAAATATCGTTGAAAGTAGACCTTTTCACATAGATCCAGGTCAAACACTTGGTTCCAATCTGCTTAACTACAAACAGAATCTAAGCGTATCCAGCACAAACTTGAAGACTCTTCCTGAAGGAGTTCCGTCTGATGATTTCGAACCTAGCGCAGAAGACGAGAAAGTTGTGAAAAAACTACATAGACGGAATTCCAATCAGAGTTTAATGCTAAGTACACATAGCTTACAAGAGTCCAATTGTTCGCTCAGCAGCGCTGGTACCTCCTGCCACAACCTCAATACAGTCAGAACTAGCATATCGAATTTCAGTCTGAATGACCACAGGCAGAAAAAACTGTCTCTGGAAAGGAGGGATTCAAACGTCAGTATAAACCCCATGGATCATATTACACCCACAACACGGGTCATATGTTCCTCGAACACGAATTTAACCGGAGACGTGTCAAAGAACTGCTTACTGCAGCGGCGCGGATCCAATAACAGCTTAACGTTAAACATACATTCTTCAAATAATTTAAGTCGGCATTCTAGTAACAGTTCCTTAAACAAAGATGCTAAAATCGGCCATAAAAAGGGTCTATTGGAGCGTAGGAGCTCAAACACATCTCTCACCCTGAACATAAACTCTTCAAATCCTCAGCTGTCTACTAATAGAGGATTGAGTATATCAAACTACAACCTGAACGGATCGACCTGCAACCTAAGTAGATACAACAGTAACCACAGCATAGACAACGCGGAACCTCGGAAAGGTATCTTGGAAAGGCGTAGTTCGAACACGTCTCTCACTCTAAACATCCCTCAGGAACCTCGAGATCTGGAGATAGATGAGACGATGTTAGACGCGAACTTGAAAGATATTCCGCACAGAGACAAACACAGAAAATCGTTAAGCACGGAAAATTTGATACCGAAATCCTATAAAAACAGGACACGCCTGCGGTCGACTGAAAAGGGTTTCGGTTCACACGATAATCTATGGTCAACGTCCTTCAGTGAACAGGAGTATGGACAGAATTTGACATACGTCTGCGGCGATCAGGAAAATGAGATTATTTATGCGTTCGGCCGTCAAGAAGACCAGAATTTCCAAGCTGGTTTTGTTAGGAACATTACCACGAAGCCACTTAGTCCTCAGAGCACTTCCGAGGACTTTAGGTTATACTTAGCTAATATGCAACACTTACAGAATGCATCTAGCGTATTAACTCGTCAGCAGCTTAGGGACTTAAACGACGTTTTCCAAAATGGTTACTCCAAAGTTAAATGTCTCAGTACAAACGAAGGCCAACATTGCTGTACTGGCAGAGTTGACGACATCGCCAAGGAAAACCCTCAGATGGTGATCCCAGAGGTAGCACCACAACCATGTTCGGAATACCAAAAGATGCTATTGAGGAATCTCCATCAGGAGTTCTGGGATATGCCGACAAATTTTCAGGAAAAGCCCATAGTTTCTGGATCACATCCCAAGAACAGATACAAGACGATCTTACCAAACGAACATTCCAGGTTCATTCTACGAGCGGACGCTGGCAATACCGAGGGCTACATTAACGCCAACTATATCAAGGTTTGTGGGAACTCATTACTTTACTTCAATTTATTTAAGAGGTATTCCGTAATTTCTTTGCTAGAAATATTTGTTCTTGATTAAGTTAGTCAATTAGATATAATGAGATGTTCCTGGTGTGATTTTATGTTGACCAAAAAATAAAAACAATTCCAGGGCCACGAATACACTAAAAACAGCTACATCGCGACGCAGGGTCCGCTTCAGAACACCGTCTATGACTTCTGGCTCATGGTGCGCCAGAATAATATGGAACTTCAGGCCAGAGCGGAGACATTACTTAACAGGACAGAGGAAAGGTCAGAAGCTATACAGAAAATAGTGATGCTCACCAACTTTATCGAGAACAATAGACAGAAATGCGAGAAATACTTCCCCTTAGAGAAAGGCGAGGAGATCGCCATATCCAGTCCAATCTCGAGCGAAACTTGTTCAGAAGACTCGCCCAAAAACAGTTTTATCATAAAGAATGTGGGTATGTCTAAAAAATCTGGCTACACCGTCCGGAAGCTGGATGTGAGGTATAGTGGGGAAACCGAATCCTTAACAGTATACCACTACTGGTTCCACAACTGGGCTGATCACAAGTGCCCCAAAGACGTGAACGCTTTACTCAACCTAAGTCTGGACGTTTTACGAGAAGACATCAATGATTTCGAGGCTCGCGATGACGAGAAGGACGAACAGTGCAAGTGCGTCGACAGCCCCAAGGGCTCCAAGTTCGTGTTTCCGCCGATGGAGTCGGCGAGTGTCGCGTGTCCGGTCAAAGTGTGCGTCTCCACTCCCATGAAGTTCACGAACGAGAGCAACTCCCCGCCCACCATAGTCCACTGCTCGGCCGGCATAGGGCGCACCGGCTGCCTCATCGCCATACTGAACGGCATCAAGCAGCTGACGAGCGAGGAGAAGGTGGACGTGCTGGGTATCGTGTGTAACATGAGACTCAACAGGGGCGGGATGGTGCAGAACTCTGAGCAGTACGAACTGATACATAAAGTGCTCTGCCTCTTTGAGCAGGCCTGCCTGCCACACTTATAGTCGTCTCCTAAACAATGTAGGGTAGTCCTTGAATATATTTGTTTGTTTGTATTGGTTCCTGACTAAATCTAAGCACATAATATTTAATTTATTGTTACTATAAGCAAATTCATAGCAAAAGCTGACAATTATGTTTGTACATTGAAAGAGATGGTTCTGTGTAATATATGTAGGTGTAACTGAATGATGTTCTACGCTTCCCCTATTGATGTAGCTTAAGAGATTTTCTATGGACATGTTTATGACTTGAAGTATTGGCGACACCGATCAACTATTTTATATGAAATTTACAAATAACATATTTAATTTAGAATCTTAATGTTTATGTGATGGAATTACTTCCATGCCGTCTTGTTTGTCTCCTGAGCGGTGCCAGTGGGCTCCCCGAACCGAGCGGGCCTTGTCAGTGAGTGTTGAGGCTCAGTGTTGCAGTCTCCGCTGAGAGACAACTTGGGATTCATCTATAAATAGCATTATTTATTTACCTTTTAGTTCATAAGTTTTAGTCATCTTGATATAAAGTGATGTACATACGAGTGTCCTGAATTATTATTATTATTTTTATTTTATTTTAAATATTCTATGCGGAGAAATATATAGTACAAAATAGTTTTAGTCTATATTTTATTTTTTCTCCTTTTTTATATATATATATCGGGTTTTTATTTTTCATACAACATGCATTCTCAAAACGGACTGATTATATAAATATTGAGACATTTAAATTTATAGAATAAAAAGTATTTTTCAATTAGAATATTTTTTCGAAGGCTACAAAATAATAACTATTTTACTATCATCCGAGCGTAAAGCTAAGTATTATATTTTAACATATAACAGTAAGTAAACACAGGTGCAATATTGAACCGGTAATGATTAAACATTAAGCAGATAGTCTCGAGTCAATAAGATCGTTGTTTATATGTAATTTAAATTTATAATGAACAAAAAACATTTAAATCGTCATAATAATAGTTTAAAACAAATTGTCGTGTTAATAACGTAATTAACTAAAACCTTTAACGTACATTACGTTACTAGAAAAATAGCTTAAAGCACACTTTTTATTCTGTTCCCAAAAATCCTATAATCGAAACGCGTAGCTTGAATTTGTCTTTAAACAAACTTTCGTGACAAACAATTTATCACCTATTTTTTTTTTTGCTAAAAAACAACGCATCAGATTCTAACAGATTTAGCGTGACGAATTTGTTATTTACAACTAACAGTTAAATTATAGCCATGATTATAGTGATGGGGAAAACCAATATCAGAGTTGACAAGTGCGGACAGTATTTGTATTAACTTTTAATTAAAGTTAGATTAATGGCCGTTCCTAATTAACCTTGCGTTGAATGTACCAAGGACGCGATATATTATTTTGTGATGAATTGTACGCTCTCGTGCGATTTAGACAGATCGTTAATGATTAGGAAAATTTATTCCGACGATTCATGGATGTTATATTTGTTTTAAATAGTTAACATTATTTATATTTAGCTGCTGAACGGTTCTATGCCACATCTGTTATACATGCTGTATTTATTGCTGTAGTGAAAATGATTTTACAAAAACTAGATTTAATGAAATAGATAAAATATTTAAAACACACTTCGCCTACCTCTGACCCAACATTATAGACAACAATTATTACGTATTTTGGATGTTCTTTCTACTAAAACTTTTTTAGTTTTCCTTTACTACAATTGTAACTAAACTTGAGTGTTAAATTTTGTGCAAAATTACGTAAGAAAAGTTGACAAAATATAATAATTATATAGCACGTACTTATTAAGACACTAACTATTAATTGATATAATATGTATGTCTTATTTATATACGAATAGTATAATAGTGTAATAGATATGTTTAACTGATTTGTATGTAATATATATTATTATAGTGTAGTGGTATATCTATACAAAAAAATATATATAAAAAATGTTTTTATTATTTATGAAAGTATGCAACCTTTCTGTTGTAATAATTTTGTATAAATTCAATGTAACATTATATCAACTCATATAAATGATTAATATTTCTTAATATTTAATAATTTCAGATTGGTCTACAATGTTATACATAATTAAATATTAATAGTAATATGATATATTCTAAGGTGAATCTGAAGTAGTATAGTTGTAATTAATATTTTCGCTTTTATTTTGCGTCCTCTCAATCAAAATGGCGACCGAGAATTTGAAAAATACAACGTGTTTTTATATATTTCTATTAAACCTTATTTTTAAACGTTACTATTAAAATGGCAGTTAGCACGTTACATCAGCGAGCGAACGCAAAATAAAAGCCGCTGTAAGAAAAGAACACCAAATACTTAGATCTAATTCGTTAATGTTTTCTAACTGTATTGTATAGATGTTGTATATTTTATTTGTATAAATGTATAATTCTTTACACATACAGATATAACACAAATCAATGTGATTTTCGCGCCATTTTTCTAATATTCGTATGTCATTTTTGCGTCTGTCAAAAGTCAACTGTTATTGTTAAATGCTTACTTGCGTCATGATCGTTCTTAATTATAAACAAACAATCATTTTTTGTATGTGTAAGTATAGTACAAAGTTTCTTCCAGGTAACAGGTATATACTAACACGAGTGTATGGACAGTAGGTAACATAATATTTGCAGAGCAAACACTTCGAAAAGTACTGTGCAAACATATATGAGGATATATGTACTTTATACTCGCTTCATTGAAACTTATGTCGGTTATTTGTGAATTTTTATTGCGATTTAGTAAAGCAAGGTGGCGTTCAGAAGATTAGACTTATGTGTTGAGAAATCCGAATATTACGGATTCGTCTTACTCGTGGAACATTGTATAATTTAATTTATTCGAACAATTTATACTTATATAGGTTTTGTAAGACAATTTTATTTATCCTGTTTGTTATACAGCATACAGCATCAATGTTTTTCTTGAACTAATTTCTTCTGTGTAAAAGCGAGTATGTTTGAAGCCATTGTTACAGGATATTTGTAGTTATTTAGTCATTATATTATACACAACGAACACGAAACTTATTAATGTGACTGAAAAACTACATTCCGCTTATGAAAGTAATGGCCCAAAAATGTTCTCGGATATCCGTGTTGGACACGTGTTCACTCAGCCGCCATCTTTTCTTTTCCTTTATTTACGTTACAGTAAACAATGAATCCTGATCTGTGTCAAAACGACATATTTTTTTTTATTTTTATAGTATCGCTAACTAACAATTTATCGCTTACGTCGTTTGTATAACGAGCTATAAAAATGTGTTTAAATATCTGTATGTGTGAAATAAATATAAGTAAGTATGCGTTACTGTGAATATTGTTTTAATAAAATTATGACTTTATTATTTTATTTCAATTTTGATTAAAAGATGTATCGATATATAATGGCTTGCATTTTTGTCTTCGCTTTGTGCGGAAAGTATCTGGAACAAAAAAAAAATAATATGAAAAGTTAATTTTATAAGACTTGAATTATTCTAAAGAATAAAAATTAATACAAAACATACAAAATAATATGAATAAATAAAGACAAGTATGTGTAATGAACGTAAAAAGTTTGTATGCTTATTTTGTGTTTCCTTTTTTATCTGTGGTGTTTGCTGAATTAGGAAAACAAAATGTCGATGAACTTAGGTATGTTAAATAACACAAGCCTAGATATGGTCACAGATAGATATATATATACCTAAAGAGCAACACACTTGTATACTTGAAATATCTTCTGATCTTCTAGTATATCTGTATATCATCTACCTCCCCTCGTGGTGCTTCATCATCAGGCATTTTTTTCTACAGCTCACGTGTCTTCTATAAACACAACAAACGTGACTCCATCCTGACGCGGCCGAGTGTATTTGCCGTCCAAATTCAACTATCCGTATGAGTTCAACAAACATTACCTCACGCCACTCGTATATTTTTGTTTTTCTACAAGTTTGTTTAGTTTTTCGTTCTCATATTATTTGTGACGATGATTCAGTTGTATTTGATGTATACGTTTTGTTCTGTACGTGTCCTGACACGTTTCTAACACACTTACTCGGTGTACACAAGCCTCGCCGAGGTGCTGATTTAAATTAATTAAACTTTAAAGGTCAACAAACTAATTTAAATAAGATTAATGCGCTTGAAAGAAGGTAACTTTTTAATTGGAATAATTATAAGATTAGATCTTTCGGAGTTTTAAGCTTATAAAATATAATTTTTACTAAATTTTTCCCCTAACTTTGTCCGCATGAACTTCGTAATTAGAATCAGAGAGACATGTATGTAGTGACCCGACTGTCAGCGGCCTGTATAGTGTATGTCACGTGATTTCACATACGATACAAATGCCGGGATGTGGTCCAGGAGTAAGTCCACGGAGGGAGGGGATGCGGTATAGACTATGTCTTAGACTGGTGTGTAAACTACGTCGCTGTAAGGATTCATCATAATCTGTATCGTACTTTTTGCATAACACATGAATTCTCACAGACTTTAGCATGTATAACATCAGAGACGCTTTATAATGAACAGGATGTCGTTGGTACACTCGCTACAAATTAAATACATTTAATAATAAAATATAATTTGTTTGACAAATATTGAATATTCTGTGCACAGACAACAGTATCTTGAGATCTCTCATCAGGTTGTCGATCAACCAGTTATACGCCAAATATACGATTTGTGACCACATAATAAATACACAATGTTAACGATAGGCTTACTAAAAGTTAGCATCGTCACTGCATACTTTACGTTAACAGTTTTTTCCTCATAAATCTTGTCACATTCGTGTAGCTACAACGATTCGTATGTTATTTCGATGTATGCATGTGGGAAACGTGTTGTGTGTGAGTGTGTTCCGTCACGCTCGTTCGTTTGTTCACAATTCAGTGATTTTAAACGTTTTATTTATTTACCACGCGTTACAACAAACATTGCGTTTTTTGAACGCGAATTATTATATATACATTTATAAGTGCTAGGAGGAAAAATATGGACTTTTTTGGTTTGGTGAAATAAATTTAAACAGATAAGAGTTCGCTAGTATTTAAATGATTTTCCGATACATGATGTGTTTATCGGAAGAACTAGGGACGTATTTATTGCTTGAATTGAATTGAATTCATAAGAAAATTACTTAAATAAAAAAAAAACATTCCCTACAATGATATGTACATAACACTATCAATCTTTACAAGTTAGTTAGTTAGTTAGTTATAACCCTTTTTCATTTTCATTCGTCATTGAGTATAAATGTAAAAATTATTAACGGACAGGTATTTCTTCGTGATTTTGCCTAGACATCGAATTGTTTCATAAAGTTATTATAACAAAAATACGAGAATGGATTTATTGATTATTATTGTTAATGTTGAATAATGTACAGTGACTTGTATCACATGTTCGTTATGTAGAAAAATATGAATAGAGGGAAACACACGACATACAACAACCACAACGATAAAACGACTCATTTAATTTACTTAATAAATGACCGTAAACAATATTATACCTGATAAATACAGGATGTGCGGATACCATACCCTCGCCTTAGGAAATAGACCATTATTATATTCTCACCACAGAGAGGTGCCGGGTCCATCGTTGCTGAGAGAGGAGCTTCAACAGTGCCTGGGACTTGCGACCCAGGTGTAGGTTTAAGGGGCACTATCTAACGCGCGTTAAACGCTCACCTCCACCGTCCAAGCTCCTCTCTCTACCTCACTAAATTTTAAACGAACCTACTAGTTCTGCCTTCGAAGCCTTCATAGAATCTGAACAATCACGTAAGCTCGCTTGTATGTTTTTGTAAGTTTTTTTTATAATAATGAAGTGTATTTACACATTTTTCCTTAAATCTGTCTAATGCCTGTATCATACATTATACAATAGTAATATCCGTACCTAACCTGTACATTACTTTTCAGCGATGTACTCTCTATGAGGCGAGGCTGGGAGCCTACAGATAATGACAATATAATATGTGTTTGTCTTGTGACGTGATATCTACGTAAGACTGAGTAACTTATTAAATTATTTTTGTGTAGCACTATCGATGTATGTTAATATCTTATAAATTATTATATAAGACAGGTCTATTCTTGTAATTTTTTTTTTTATATACGCGACATTTTAAATCAAACTTGAAATGTTCTGATCTTAAGTAATATTGTATCACATTATCATAGCGTCAGCCGTCTTTACGCTTGTATCGTAATATGATCCAAAGGTGAACAAAACCTTATTCTAAAGGAATGCTTTGAGTCGTCGCCCGAGGCCCGAGGGTCGAGGGTGTGGGCGCGACTGTTTCGCGAACTCGAGTCATGTTGTTTCGTTGAAGCCGGTCGACCTTCTCATGATACGAGAGATCATGTTAATTCTGTCACTGGAGATACAAAAATAATGTCAATGTATGATATAACGACGTGTGCTAAGGTCGCAAACAAACACACACGCCTTTTATTACGGAAATTCGCGCAGTGCAAGGCCGAGGCCGCGCTTTGCTAAAACGTTTCGTAACAACAAATTCCAACTGAATTCAATATTAACAGCTTCTTCGTCCTAATTTTATTTTTATTAATGAAGCTGGTTCAACGTTTCTTTCTAAATGCTTGTTACGAGTTGCTACAGTCACTACATACTTTACGTCAACAGTTTATCGTTCATATATCTAGTCACATTACAGTATTAACGTAGTACTGGATGAGAAACGTGAAACGATCCCTATGTAGTGTGGATGAAAACTCAGACTAAACGTATTATTGTTCCGCGTGTACTCAACAAACACACGGATGATTTTAACACATTATAAACTTATAAAGTACCTTACTTAGTAATACCCAAATATATATTAATATAAGTTTAAAGCTTTCCGTATTACTTGAGGTAATTTCGGAGCCAATTAATGTTTTAAAACGATCTCTAGGTCACAATGCGCTCTGCAATGATTGTATAGGGGTTATTAAAATTACCAACAAATATCGTGCGCGGTGTGAGGCGTGCTGTTCATTAAAATATCCACTGACCGTATCATTATATTATATTATTTAATGAAACATATCTCTATATATATATACTTTTCTTATTCTGTAGCCAACTTGATGTAACCTAATGAAAGTTTTAACGTTAGTTGAAAAGTATTCCTTGTTATTAACTTAATACGCAGAGTTAAAAGTTTTTCATTCATAAACCTACATCGACAGTAATGTGTAGAGACTTGTGATTAAGAAACTGTAAACACGGCGTTTTCAGTTTGCCGCTGTGATACTGTGGTAAGGATACGGGTATGTTAACTAACAGGAGATGTAGCAAATGAATTGAAAAGTTTTTTACATGATTAATAAAAACGTATATTTTAATAATTGTGGCAAGTCAGTCATCAACGACTTTTCCGACTTTCCAAGTCATACCGGAACACATAGTACAGAATAATAATGACAGTGTCACAGTTGAATCTTTTCAGACGGATGTTTCTATGTTTTAGGATATCTTATTAATTTTTTTATATAAACCAATCGCTTTTTTTCGATGATGAACAGATTTCTGCATTATGTGATTATATTAATTTATTTTTAAATGAATGCTATATCAGAGACAGAAGTCTCTGCACGTTATCTTGATTTATAATATTACGTCCGTTTAAAAACAAATAATATAATAAAGTATATATCGGTTTTAAAAATACGATACATCCTTATCATATAATTAAACGATTAACTTTTCAAAATCTGTCGTGACACTGAAACATCTTTTTAGGATGCTTAAAACATTCTGTTTATTTCGTCTCGTGTCATGTTGTTTGCCGCCCTTAACTGAGGTTAACAACTTTGCCAAATTCGATCAAATCAATGAAATATTAAATACAAAAGACTATTTAATGAATGTCGCTAGTAGACACTCAAGTGTTTTGTTACGTCTGTACACCAGGCTTGTATAACAAAAATTGCGGGCCTTGAGAGTGTTCAGACAAGGACCTCGTCAATTTAGCTTCCAATATAAGACGACCTTATAACTGACTATAAATTGTAAAAAACACTTTTATTGTGACAGGTTCTAACAAACATTATAATTATATTGATTTATATGTTACAGTAAACATTACACGTATTGTGTAATATGATTAAGTTGAATTGCTTTTGTTTTCGTGAATTTATAAAGAAATCATTTGTATTTCTTATTCATATATAATACTAGTTTTCGCGGGCGACTCCTACTAAGGGAGAAATGTTTAAAGTGTGTAAAAACGATTCATATTGTCAGCTACGTCGTGGTCTTTTCATTTTAAATAACCTAGACACCGGTTGCAGCGCCATCTGCCGGGCTGGTTAATGAATCTAAACTATCAGAAGAGTGACACCAACGCATACAAAAAACCATTCAAATCGGTCCAGCCGTTTAAGAGTCCAGTGACATACACACGTACCGTAGAAATCTATACATATTATATCTATATATATACATTATATATTTAATTTATATGTGAGAGGTGGCTAACGAGCAGACGGTCTACAGTAGTCACCGTCGCCCATGGACATCCGCAACCGCAATCTTGATGGTTGAGGAAAAGGGAAGGGTGGGGATAAAGAAATGGCTGGAAAGGGTGGGAATAGGGAAAGGGCAACAGGCTCTCTCGCTCATCGGACGAAACGCAAGCCGATCTTCTGTGAGAGCGTGGTACTTCCCCGGTCGAGCCAGCCCATGTTGGAGCTGTAGTAACTCGACCACAGCTAGGCTCTACCATCTCACAGAATAAATAGAGGCCAATTTTGTCGAAGTCTCCAAACTATAGGTTGGAACTTAATCAGGTTAACATTACAATCATAGAGTTCGTTTTAATGGGACGAGGATCTTGATGAGAAGCTCGCGGGTCTACTCACCTATAGCCATCAGACACGCTATCAGCATGAACGTGGTGTGCGCGCTGGCGTTCACGTCCGGGTGCCGCGACTGGTACAGCTTCACGATGCACAGAACAGCTATCACGTACATGAACGACGAGTCCACCTCAAAAAATAGATATCCGCTTATAATGTATAATATACATGATGCAACTGCTTTCGAGTTTGTTAAATATTGCGTTTATCCTGAAGACAATACTCCGAAGAAATGAAACATCTGAACAGAGTTTAATTAATGAGATAAGACTTCCGCGAGTATCCCCGCGTCTGCCCGTGATCACGGTTGCTGCCGTGTAACCGAAACGTCGGGACTGTGTAGTTAAAATAATAAAAACCGAAGAGGTATATGAGAAGATTTAGTTTTATTTTTGTGTGTAATTACATTTTACACATTTGCGCCGCACTGCAAACAGATTTTCCCCAGTTACTCATAATCAAGCGAGCGTGGTGATTAATGCTCTAACCTTCTCCATGTGAGAAGAAGCTTTTGCTCAGCAGTAGGCTCCGATAGACCGATGATGATGATGATATTGGCTCATAAATCTCCGTGCCACTATCAAGATAGGTTTATAGATGAAAAACTATAAAAACTACGGAGTTTTAGAGTGAGTTCTAGTATGTAGACTGACGCGTACACTTGTGGTAAGAGTACAAACCGTTTTCGTACAAATAATATCAG
Organism: Danaus plexippus; assembly: GCF_018135715.1. Taxonomy (NCBI): domain Eukaryota; kingdom Metazoa; phylum Arthropoda; class Insecta; order Lepidoptera; family Nymphalidae; genus Danaus; species Danaus plexippus. The sequence continues at coordinate 130,814 of NC_083557.1, forward strand.
CCAACGACCTTTCCCTACTAGATAACATTCTATCGAAACCTTTCTTAGCTATCGCCGTTCGCTACATTATGTGTTAATTGTCTGCGAGTCGATTTGATCTACACTTGGATGGATTCCAGTCATTGAGGAACGTTGAGACATTGTTCCGTATCCTAACTGTTACTAGCATTCCAACACTATCAGTACAACAGATACACCTCACCAGTCACCACCTCGATACCATTTCCTTATATTCTGTCACCGTCACCCAAATTCTGGTGATAAAAATAAATTTCTCATTTCATCCAAACAATCCTTCCTCTTTTCTCGGTGACATAATTTTTTAATGGTTTACCAAATATTTATTTTTGTAATTTTCTTTGAGTTTAAATAAAGATATTTTTTTATAAACAACACAATCAATTAATAACAACATTGAATTTTTTTTACACGATCATTTTAAACTCTTAGAATAAACGACCGTTTGTTCCGATCGCAGACTAACAGCTTTTAATATGTCTATATAATGGTATTATTTGTATTCTTAAAAATATATTTGGCAAAAATATATTAAGTTTGGACGGCCTCGCGTCAATAATTGTAAAGATCTGTTTAGAACCTTCGAAAATACATATTATTGAATAGAGTTCGCTTCCTTTTATTTTATATTATTTTGTTGTAATAACACAAATCAAGGTCTCTGTATGTCATCAATCAAATGTAATACACGCTACAGTGACTCCTTGGACTCGCCTGCACTCATGTGTGACTCGGTTGCTTATAATAATGAAAATAACTTTAATGTTCAGCATTTTTTGTGTGACGGACAAACAAACACATCGACAACGCTTCGTCTTTATAAAATAAGTTGATATCCGGGTGTTTATTACACATAATAATATTATCTATTTGAATTGAATCCAAATAAGTAGAGAGAGGAGCTTGGACGGAGGAGGAGGGCGTCTAACGAGCGTCAGATAGGAGCCCCTTAAACCTACACCTGGATCGCAACTCCCAGGCAATGTTGAAGCTCCTCTCCCTGCAACGATGGACCCGGCACCAGCACGGTGGATCTATGGAGTGACGAGAGGTTTCGTTACATTATATTATTATATGTATGTCTCGTGAATTACGAAAAAATGATCACAATGCCGTGTTTTCAACGATGTTATGAGATGAAAAAAATTATTATTTTTCTAAAATATCGAGTGAAACTGATAATAAATAACTAAAAAACTGAATTATTTAAACGAATCTATAATGATAACAAATTAGAATACGTTCAATAACAACGATTGCATGAGAAACACAAAAGGTAAATGATAAATAAGAAAAAATCTAAATATAATTGATGTTTGCGTGAGTTCATCTAAGAGGATGTATAATAAAAGTCTACACGAATGTTACAGGTTGTTGTGTAATCTGACAAACGAACAGACATGTAGATATTATATACTTATATATGTTGACCCCTTCTTTAATGTAACGTGTTTGTGATGCTTTGCTTTTGTCGAATGAAAATTGTAAGATATTCTAAGTACAGAAATCGTGATATTTTTATATTTGATAACAGAACTTCTAATGTGGTAGAGCCGAGCTGTTAGTTCAGTCAGTTACTACAGCTCCAACATGGCCTGGCTCGACCGGGGAAGTGCCACCCTCTCACAGAAGATCGGCGTGAAGCTGTCTTTAATGGCAGCAATTCGTCTGATTAGTGAGAGAGCCGGTTGCCCTTACCTTTTTTCCCACACTTTTCTCTTACCCTTTTCCCAACCTTTCCTCTCCCTCTTCCCCAAACAAGGGTGGCAACGCATCTGCAAAATATTTTGCGGATGTCCATGAGCGACGGTACTACCTCCATCAGGTAGACCGTCTGCTCGTTTGCCTCCTTTGTCATAAAAAAAAGAATAAGTTTACACCCCTGGTACGTACATAAGATTTATGACTGGAAAACTGATAACGTAAAGTTTGTAGTGTGATACGTATTAAACACACAGACTAAGGTAAATTAAATAAAATAGGTACAGGAGAGAAAATTAATTGATGAAGAAATATTTTGAGTCTCACAAGAAAACATTCTAATAGCTATAATTAATGTGACAATTAAAGTATAGTACTTTATGATATAAATGGCAATAAAACTTGTGATAAAGTATTAATGAAGTGAGATAAACAATTGTATTTAAAATACGCTACAACTAACGGTGCGACCTAGAAAGAGTGCCAGAAAATATCGAAAATCTAAAAATCGCGATGGTTATAAAAAAATAACATTGAAAGGATGCAATTTCTGGTTACATTAAAATTTTTTTTGTCGAACTCAAATATCTGCGAATTGAAACATCACAATAGGTTTTATTATTTTAATAAAATGTAATCTTCGTTCAATCTCATTTAATTTAGGAGCCAACTGTTTACTACAAACAGACATATTAATGATCACTGTACTCCATAATATCTCATCATCCCTGAAAGCTGATGCTATGAAAACGATCTGTGTGTTGCCGAGAATGGCCTTTGCATCAGCTCTTCATGGAAATCACCATGAGAAGCTGCGGTTTAGGCTAGTCTCAAAGGGAATAGGGGCGTTTTAATATAAATAAGATGTGATCGATAATTTAAGGATGGTGGTAAATTTAGCGAACGGTCTTGTTAATTATAGCAACGAATAGAGTTAGAGTATTTATATTACTATTACAAATTTCAATTAAAATCACTAAGCCTTTTCCACTATACATCGCTGGACTATCATTGCACCCTTTGGAAAGTAGAAATGAAGTCGTATGTGGCGAACGCATTATTTCTGTATCAGCCTAATCGCCATTTTCTTGAAGACAGCCTTTAATTATAACTTGAAGGAATCACAGAGGCAGGCAAACTATTCCAATCCCTTGGAGCAAGCGTATAGCTTCGTCCTGATGCGAGGGAGATCTGGCTGGTCTGGAGGCCCAACGTGTGTCTGGTGGTCCGATCATAGAAAGGGCAGGCGGGAATTAAATCCTGTGATGTTGATGACACTTCGCCAAAACCTATAATCCACAATAAGTTTTGTAGGTCTTAACATTGGTAGGGATTTAACTTAGAATTGTTTCATCTTACCCGAGATAACCTAAGTGCATGCTCACCATAAACTGCACACGACGCGTTTACAGTTTGTCATTCATGAATCTCGTCACATTATAGTGTAACGCATGTCATTGATTGAGACACGTGAAACGATTCTTTCGTAGTTTGAAAACTCAAACTTGTATTAAGCATACTGTGTTTCTTTGAGATTAACTTAACTGTTGTAGAAGGAAGAATTATGTCACGGTACACAATACATTGTGTACTTTATTTATAATTGTTCCCAATAGGACACAATATTTTTAGTATCCCGGTTATGTATTTAAAAACATGTCTCGCTGTATCGAGACAATACGATGTATGTATATATATTGTGTTTCACTTTAATTAAACTCATATTATATTGTTAGCGCGTTGTTAACAATGAATTTCACTTAGTAATGTTACATTAGTGCCTTCATTATCTTTATCGTTTACGTTCAAAAGATGTCAATAATGTTTAATCATCTTATTTATTGTTCCTCTCACGTGAACTCATTTAATACGTGTTTTATAATAATGACGGAATTACGTACGTAAATACAGTTTCATGCAGACGTATATCACTACTGATTGGTTGTCTCATCTCTTCTCTTACCACAAGTTTGAATCTTCAACCCGTGTACGGAGCGTTTGCATATTGTTACTAATAATTAGCATATAACAGTATTGAAGTAGCTTACTGAATGAGACACTGCAAACGCCTCGTATGTAGTGAATCGTCGGAGACTTGTGTTAAGTATATAGGTGTCACAAACTCACAGATAATTTCATGAGGAGTAGTAATTAACAAAGGGTTAGATGAATAATCCTTGTGCCAGGAGCCAGGGTTTTGAGACTTAAGCATACTTCATCATCTTTCAGAGCCAGGGTGTTTCGATACAGCAATACTCCCACGAGACACATGTGGATATAAAAGAGACTGCCCGTCTTATATACATATTTTTTTTGATTAAAATGAAAAAAAAAAATAACGTAAAAACAAGGTTATGAAAGTAGGAGTCTGTGTGTTTTTTAAAACTATATGTTCAGGCGATTTTGATGAGAGGTGATGCAGTGACGAGCACCGTCCTGGGGTACACATGTGGACTTGTTGCAGGAGTGACAGGAGTGTTCACGAGTATAGGGATATGAGAAGCTGTGAGAAGATGCTGGAAGGGAAAGGCTGGTTGGTCTTCCATATTTTTGGATACGAATTATTCTGTATCAACCTCAATATGAGTTCCTATCAACGCACTAGATACCAAGTTATCTGTTGTAGAACAGTAATTACAGCTTGTAAGCCTTTTTTATTGAATTATAATGTGAACGTACTACAAGCTGCGCGCGCGCAGATATATTGACTATAATAAATACACAAACGCGGAAGGATTACAGTCGTGTCGGAGATCTCACGTCGGACAGACATTCGTACTCTCCTATATATACATTAACTAAACAACTGTTCTCACTTAAATAACTAGATTTGGATATCTGTGATTATATTTTTGTGTTTCTTTGTATAAATGTAAGTATTTTTATCATTTTTTATTATGTAAGTGTAATTTTTTAAATTTCCCATTTAATAAACGAGGTCTTTCTCTTGCAAACAATCAATTGATAATTATGAGGATCCGAAAAGAAATACTCTTAATAGTGATATTAGACATTGTTAGACTCAATATCGTATTTTTTCAGGTATATCTTAAAATATATATTTTCAAACTTTTGGTTTTGTTAAAAACATTCGTAATCGTAATTATCTATATATTAAATCTAAATCCTATATTCACAGATAAAAAAAACATTAATATTTTTCCAGAATTTCAAACAATTTTCATTCGGAAACATTTGAGGTCCTTGTTATTTTGTAAAGTGACATTTATTTCTTATTAAACGTTCAGTAGACGTTGCGTTTGACGCGGACATACATTAATTATGTCCAAAATATCGTATATCGGGAACAGATCTATATTCTCTAAGGTGTAACGCCAACAATTAATTATTTATTCGCAATAAACATAATGATATAAATCCATACATACGTATATTATTTAGTGTAAAATTAATTTTTATATCAAAGTAGCTTTTCATTAATATATTTTTATTTAATATTAAAATTATATGATAATGTTATGTTAATTAAAATTACGCTCGGGTATATTATTTTATATTTTAAACTATCGTTGTTCGTATAATGAATCGTTAGAATCCCATATGGACTTATTATTATCTAGTTCAGCAAAAAATTTGAATTAATTATCTTCAAAATATGTTAATTTTTGTGCCGTCTCGTTTATAATATCATATAAATTTGAGATTTAAATGATGGTCATCATTTTTTTTCACATATAAAGCCATATTTTATTTTTAATTATTGTTATGAATTTTTATGTTCTAAATTTATTTTTTCTCGTAACTTACGGATGTAGTCTGACGTTTCTTCACAGCCACATAGTAATGATACTATTTTAATGACTCTAAGGACATGCAGGATACGGAGAATGTACAAACCTACAAACAAACAAACATACATACAGCTTGACACGATTTAACAGATAGAATAAAAAAATCATAGAACAAATTTAATATTTTTTGCAAACTACGTAAAAACATATACGGATATATCGTTTTATATATAATCTCATAACCTTACTGTCAGTGTTTAGGTGTTAACTATTAAGTGTTGGTGGATAAGGTCGGTGTTTCGTAACCTTACTTTTATTTAGTATAACGAGAGCTCTCTCGTAACTTCCACTGGTTATTTTGTAAGTTATGAAAGGGCCAAAGGCTAAGGGTTGAGGCTGACACCGCGAGGTCAAATATTTTGAATTTAAGTTTTCTTTGTTTTGTGTGATGACGGTTTTGCGTAACGATTCCGCGTGTTGATCTCTCTTTGTCCTTCTTATATATAATACGACAAAAAAAGTTCTTCAATCGAATTATAATATAATTGAGTGATAATCTTTTTTCTCGACTTCACCCATTCGAGTGAGCGCGTTTTTTAAGCGAAGCCTAGTTTGTATTTTGATACTGTAGCCTAGATATGAGGAACCGTTCATGTATCAATTGATTACGTCTTCATTAAAATACAGATCTTTCAAATAAATACAAAGGTTTCGAGTGCTCTTAATATTTTAATTCATAAATCTAAGCCTTATATATTATCGTTATACGTAATGAACTAGTACTTTAATATTATTTTCATATAAATGTAAATATTTATTGTAGTGTGTGTGTGTGTGTGTGTGTGTGTGTGTGTGTGGTGGCTGTAGTTTCGTTTTTGGAGGTCGTTCCCTTCGTGGGCCATATAGAGGCGACCTTTGTACAAACTGACATTTCATTCGCCTTAATAATATTTATAATTATTTCGCGATGCAAGTCGGGTGCCGCTGCATGTATAGGGTCGTCATCGTCTTATTTAATTACTATTTGTACTATAATTTGATTTATATAGTATTTGGAAAACATGATATGTATTTTTTTAGTTCAATAACTTAATTTATTTGTATACAGGATATAGATTATATTTCCACGTCATCTGAGACGCACGTCTCAATTTTAATGTTAACTAATTATTATTGTACAGTTACTAAAAGAATTAAGTCTAAATACTTACAAGTTTGGCTTTTTAGATTCGATGTTCTATAGAGATATTCTATGTAAATAGTTGCTATAAATATACCTTCACTACAATAGATTCAGTCTCGTCTTGAAAGTAATTGACTTGAACAGATGCACCGATCAGACTTACGGTTACAGAGACAGGTTCGTATGTGATTTAAATCAATGAGATCTTATATATACAATATTGTCTTATTATTAATAGTGTATGTTTGTCTGACATCCGAGAACTACGGGATATATTTTATTTTATTGTATGTTTTTCTTTGAACTCAATATGTGTATCGATGTGTGTTTGTCTGTGTAATGCGTTGTAAGTCACGTATGTGTTGCCCAAGTGCTGACACAGCTCGAGTCACGGTCAGTTTATTTATATTCGAGATGCTGTCTCTATTATGAATTGTGATTAGACATTTTTAGGCTGACCATTCGGACAGCGTAAATTAGCATAATGAAATAAATACTTGTGATACGAATAACAGTGTGTACGGCGATTATATTAAAAAGAAAAAAGTCTTTTATGCTAATATTATTCGTTTGGAATATTTATTGTCTAATCATCTGTATAGACTAATGTCCGTTGCCAGAAATTATAATATAGTGAGAGAAATGACTGAACAAACATATATATATTATATTATCTGTGTGATATATATAATTTAGCAAGAAGAAATGTTTTATATTAATATTTATCGTAACACAAGATCAATTACATTATAACTGTAGTTATCTTAACTTGAACAACACGTTGTCTTTGAATGCTGAAATGTATTTTATTTATTTATTTCAACCTGCGGTTAATGACTTCTTGTCGAAGTCCTCGGATTCCTCAACATAGCGCGCGTTCCGTGATGATGGGCTCCCTGCCAACTTCATGTACACCTCTACATCTTAAACTGGTCTCGTTACAATCACACATTCTAATGGCATGTTCTAACGTGTGAGTTTGTAGTCAATGTGCTTACCATTAGTATTCATTCAAACGACATACGAACCGTTTATCGTTTCATACAATAAACTATGTTAACTTGTGTTAATCGTGCTTATATTAACTAATTAAATTAATTTCTTAACTTAAAACAGTTATTTAATTTGTTCTAAGTAACATGTATATCTCTTCGATTCATTACGTTAAGTAAATACTGCTCGGTGACACCGTCCGTCGGTGGTGTCTAAATCCTCTTAGAAAGTACATATGACTCGGAAAAGATCATATAGGTACTTGCCAGGTTTCGAACCCGCCGCGCTTTCGTATGAGAGGCGGGTCTCTAACTTCCAGGCCACCACGACCTCAACATATTCCAGATAAATTATACCGATAAATTTAATTACAAATTAACGATAGTTATATCACGTACCTACTTATGTAATACAACCGGATTAACGTCTGTGAAACGTTCAAACTGTAAGTAGTGAGTTTTTTTAATTCAAATCGTTATAATCTGTGGTTATATCTTAAAAATAAATTGTAAATTAAAATAAGACTGTTTAGGTTCAGTAATTTTACGTTTTAAGGACGCGAAAGACCTTTTTTTAAACTAAAAAATTTCTTCATGGTACAATGATTACAATGTTTAATTAAAATAACTTACATATATATATATAATATAAGTCAGTTTGGTTACGCTATTATAAAATATGTATAGATATGAGTTCAATCCTTGAAAATATAATTTAATAATAATATAAATGACAGACACATCCGCGGGTCAGACTTATAGATACATAGGTAGCTCGTTATAACTCCCTCAATATTGATTCAGTATTGTCATACACATTCTGCGTATGAAATACATTTGTAAACGTTGAGACAAGCTTCTATGCGGAAAAGGTTGACGAGTGAGAAGCAAAAACACAACTAAATAAATATTTACCTTTAATATAACATATGCTTGTTTACAACCGTGACTCCGACCGCGTTCAGTTCAAAACACGACTCAGTGAGACATATTTATAGTGTGCTATAACAATACACTTAAGGTGGTAGAGCTAGCTGTGGTGGAATTACTGCTGCTCCAACGTGGGCTGGCTCGACCTGGGAAGTACCACCCTCTCATAGAAGATCGGCGTGAATTAGCCTTTGATGACTGCATTTCGTCCGATGAGTGAGAGATCCGGTTGCCCTTTCCCTTTTCCCACCCTTCCTTTTTCCCATCATTTCCTCTTCCTCCTCCCCAAATAAGGGTGGCAACGCATCTGCAAAATTTTTTGCGGATGTCCATGGGTGACGGTACTACCTCCATTAGGTAGGCCGTCTGCTCGTTTGCCTCCATTTGACATAAAAAAAACCCGACCGTCAGCGTCACGTACGGTCTGTGTCGCGTGACGTCACACTCGGTACGACGGTCGGGATGTGATCCTGAAGCATCTACACGGAGGGGGGGATGCGTTATAGACTGTGTCTTATTCTGGCTTGTAAAGTTTCATTAAAATGAATTAAGCATTTTATATGAAAGAGCAACAAAAATCTTTTTTTTTATAAAAAAGGTGTCAAACGAACAGGTGATCTACTTGATGAGCAGGAGTCACCGTCGACCATTGACATCCACACCATATCTTATATTGTGGATGCGTTGCCAACCTTGGTTATTGATAAAGAGGGCGGGGTGATGATAAGGAAATGGCAGGAAAGGGTGGGAAAGGGAAAAGGGTATCCGGCTCTCTCACTCATCGGACGAAACGCAGTCATTAAAGACAACTTCACGCAGATCTCCTGTGAGAGGGTGGTACTTCTGTAGTAACTGACCACAGCTAGGCTCTACCTCAAAATACATTCATACAAACTTTCACATGTATAATATTAATAGGATGTCAATAACTTGGTAGATATTGTTTATTACAGTCCAACTTATAGTTTTGTTATTAACGCATTCGTTTGTTATCGACTCAGACAATATAAATAAAAGCCGGTATTCCCAGCAAGGAATCCTAAATCCACAGCTTAAGTGAGGAGGAAAATCTGACTTATTGATATTCCTCGCGACTCCATCTCAGAGATAGTTGTGAGCGTTGCATACGGTCGAGAGAACGGCAAGCTTACCACAAGTCCCCCTCACACGGCATACGGAACGTTACTGTGTCTGATGTGAGAAGGTTTATGAGTGAAAAACTATTAACGCTGAGTGTGGAGCGATCTGCAAGCTTATGTTAAACGTACACATTGAGGCTCTCTGAAGATAGATTAAAGATAATTTTTTGCTTACTTTATTTTGAAAAAAAGTCCAGTGTAGAATAAGGTTGAAGTTTTTTTTAAATAGGGCAAAATAATAGTCACGATGATGACGAGCAGTCGGAAGAAACTAGGAGTGTCAATGAGAGAGATAAATAACACATTAATTTATACGTAAAAGTAATTATAATTATACAAATGTTAATTTGTTTAGTGAGCTATAAAACTAAGGTCGGAGAATTTTCGAATTCTTTAATATACCTAAGAAGGAGTATTTTTTTCGTAACAAATGATTCGTTTGTGATTTCACAATAATTATGTTATATTTCTTGTTAGAAAAAACACAGCATTAGACTCGTTAAAACAGCACCTCGGTTATTATCACTTTAACTACCCCGTTTATCATGACACACAATGACTTTATCCGTACAAACTTTCTCCTCACACTTCACACGGTTAATTGATATGAATTTTAATTCCCCGCGAACAAATCGAGTCAAGGCGAAGTCGCGTCTAAAATAAATGATAAAACGACTCCGTGGCGAAATATTAGCAAAATACATTTAGAATAACAATAAAGTCGTTGCGACATACACTGCGACGCCATCGACTGCTCCTATTGTTACAAACACCGAGTCGCGAGCCTTAGCCGGAGGGATAGCACACGTTCTCACTCTTTATTACAACTAATATACAACTACTACTATTTTTCAATGTAGCTCTCATTCAACCGATCCTATAATTTGTGATTTGTTTTCCTTTTTATTTGTAAGTATTTTTATTATCAACATTTTCATTGTGTTTATTGCGGTATTAGTTTTACTATACTTTATTTATGATAAGCGCCATCTACCGACGTTCTCTGTCCCTAATATTGACCACTCCAAAAAATCTTTGACAAGGTTACCTAAAATGTTTATTTATTTCTATCACAAAAATAATAATAATAACAAAATTAATTTTAAATGTTAATTAAGACATGTCCTCATTAAAATGTTAATGTTATTTGTATGTTTTATTTTAATTGAAATTTACTGTCATTCTCTCGCTTTGATTAAATTTGTTCGGTATCTTAAATTAATTTAATACACTCATTAATTCTAAGATACGAAAACGTGTCCTGGTGGTGTTGTATAATGTTATAATAAAGTAATAATAATAAATATTTTATAGTCCTTTTATGAGACGTTTCATCGTCTTTTTAATTTATTGCCAGACTTCGATATTGCTTTCAATATATATGTTAGACTTCTACTCATAGTTTTGCCCGCGACATCGTCTGTTTGAATGTGAATCGGGCTCAGAGGGAACTGTATAGTGTGTTAAAACTAATATTATAAATACGAAAGTTTGTGACGTGTTGACGTTTATTGCTTTCGCACTAAAACTGCTGAACGGATTACGATGAAACTTTACAGGAATATAACACAGACATCAAGATATGATATAGAGTGTAAGTTTTCCCAGAAATCCATATTAATTCCGCGGGTTTCTTCCAAACAATTATATATATTATGTATAAAATCACATGCCACGCACTACAGATGGCGCTGATGGTTGGTTTCCATGGATACCGATTCATCGATACATCCTCAAAAATATTCACGATTATAATTTTAATAGGATTGTCATCTGACAACATCTTTTCTTTGATATAAAGTGAGTGGTCCAGATAAGAAGCATTTATATTATGTTATGAACTGATATTAATTTTCAATATTTCGTATAAAAAATTTTGTCAAAATTTCTGATAAAATGGTATAATAAAAGATTAATTAGGTAATAAAAAATAAATAAATTGTCTGCCGAGTTAACGAAATAGGAAACAATGGCTGTTAGATGTAAATACAGAGTATGTATATTTATTTAAAACCGGAGATATTATTAACAGCACTTGAATAATAGATGTCGCTAGTAGTACCATCAGTACGGCGCGGCGCGGCGTAACATGCCTGACTTTAAGATTTCAAACGGCTTATCTGTTTAAGAAGATGCTTAGTAAATATTCACTTACGTAAACGATTACTATTTCATACTAAAAAGTCGTTTACCTAATAATGATAAGTTTTGGAGAACAGGAGAGAAGACACGAGACCTTTACGCTACAAGGCCACCGAATTAATTTATATAGGCATAAATAATTTTTGTCTGTAGGTGTTATGACTGAAATACCGCTGTGTCTGTCTGTTCCTCTGAACTCCAAAAATATAGAATTTGATTGTATTTCGCTAATTCAAACCTAATTGGCATAATCAAGGTGGAGCCGAGTTTAAAATATGCAGATGACCAGAGAGCGGCCATTTATAGTCAAACGACGAACACTACGGGTCCATGTGATTTCTTTCAAATGACATTATTAATAAAGTTTTAATTAAAGTATTAAGTCGACGTTTTAATGTTAAAACACGTTTCATGAAGCGGTGACGGCTTACAATGTTTTCTCTTGACTGCTAAGTTATTAAACATGGTTTGGGATTTTCGTGGGAGGATTTAACAGATCTCGTCTCAATTAGACATGTTTAATGTTTAGTTCAGTCAGCAGGGCGCACGATAGCGTCATTGGTCAAGCGACTGGTTTATATAATCCGGGGAATGCGGACTCGACTCCTGCTGATGTCCCAATGCTTGTCTTTATCAATTTCCAACGTTATTCCACCTAATGAACACTACATATTATTAACGTCTTATATATACCACACGGCTCTATGTTACACAAGTGATAGTTAATGTCACTATATTTTAATATACAATAAACTGAGACGAATCAACTTTTAATCCGTCATGAGAATAAAGTTCGATATACGATAAATTTCTTAATCTTTTATCTTAATGTGCGATCGCTCTAGACGGACCAGTTTAACTACAGCTTCTTTGAGATTAATATATTTTTAATTTGCATAATATATGACTTTATATCACTATATACGTCGTTTAGTTTCAGTCGCCATGGTGGGTCGACCAAGGTCTCCCTGTGAGGCGTTGTTGCCGCGGTTCTACGCTGGCAGAGACATCTTCATAACTGGAGCGACAGGGTTCATGGGCAAAGTAGGTATCTGTGGAAAAACGCTTTACTTCCAGCAAGAACAGCTCTGATGACATTCAAGAATGTAGAGCACAACTTAATATCACCCACGCTCGAGTTGCATAATCAAACGAAATACGGAGAGTTGAAAGTTTGCCATTCATAGGTTTATGTTGATACTATCATGTAAGTAGTTTATGTGAATGTAACTGGTAACTGTCCGTATTTAAGTTAACTATACAAACTTGCGGTAAGGGTACAGTCGTACTTTTTAGCTTTTTGTTTTTGTAAAAAAAGAAACAACATTTTGAGGACTTCATTGTTAGAATGATGTTAGAACTTTATTTGCCAAAAATATAGGACCTGACGAACCCTGTGTATAACTTGGATCAGGTGAGCGAAGTCACGGGATCGATACAGTATTTGTAAAAAAATATATATATCCCAGAGGATATTTGTGCGTCGGCCTCCAGACCGGACATATTTTTATATTCGCGAATTTTAAAGCGCGTTGTAGAGAGCTCACGGTTCCTTGGGAAACTAAAATCCCCAAAGACCATGCCATCAAGGTCGACAAGTATTACGAGCTCACTAAGATTATGTTCGGTGTAAATTTGTACGCGGTACAAGTAGGAGCGAGAAGTACATCAGCCAAACCTCTCTACAATCTTCGGCCTGCCAAGAACTAATATCAGTTCATTCTTGGAACGTGCATCGAAGGCAGCCCTAGAAGGTTCGTTTCAAATTTGGTTAAATAGGGAGAGGAGCTTGGACAGAGGAGGTGAGCGTTTAACGCGTTAGATAGAGGCCAATTCAACCTACACCTGGGTCGCAAGTCCCAGTCACTGTTGAAGCTCCTCTCCCTGCAACGATGGACCCGGCATTCGCGCGGTGAATCCATTGAAAGCCGAGAGGTTTCGTCTCATTTATATATCTGGCTTCGACTACACAAAAGCTCTTTCTATTAATGTGAATAAAATTTGGTACAAACAGATTTTATTATAGTATATAAAATGGATAGTAAATCAGAAAATGTAATCCCCGCGGGAGAGAGGGAGGCTAGAAAAATATTCTACAGAAACATATACTGGTCTTGAAAAAACGAGCAGCGACGGGAAACGTGGTTAGAGAATTCATCTGTCACGAAATTAATATAGTGTTGTCTGAAACAATCAATTAATATTGGAAGGAGAAATTTCCGGTTTCTTGTTAAAATTGTGTCAAACAACACCAGCGGAAGTATTTAAAAATTTTAATTATAATAACAGTATCGATCTTATTTACTCAAAACAAATACAGGTTTATACTTGTTTGCAAAAAAAAAAAAAACAATTATCTCAATCGACCTCTTCTTAAGGACCTCTTTTAATTCAATTCATATTTTTATCTTTGTGAAGATCCTCTCTATCTATGATGTAATATAATGTGTCGACCACGGCTAAAAGGTCACGGTCACTCTTGTTTTCGCGTTTCCTTGAGGTCAAGAGCAGCGTCCTCCTTTGTCACACTTGTCTCGCCGCTCGGGTATGTCCGGTTTTCGACTACGCTTCATAAGTGTGATGCGATCTTAGTTATAACTTGCAACAAACGAACACACTCACTTCCTCATCCGGTATATTAGCGACTTATTTATTGCATGTTTTATGTTAACATTGACATAATTTTCGCTTCTGGTTCGCGGACCTTGAGGCAGCACCTTGAATAACATGAAAAATCTTAAATTTAAACTTAAATTAATTCGCGTTCAGACTAGCGGCGTTCCGTTACTTCGCTTGTTTCTTGTTATGACTCTAGATTTCAATTAGGTATGAAATTTTATTATTTATCTTGATAATGTTGGAAAGATTTTAACATTTAATATTTGAATGATTTCTAAGATAAATATATTTTACAATAGTATTTAATATTTGACAGCCAAAGGACGGTTCGTCGCTGGATGTGTTACACTCCTAGCCATATTGAGATAATCGGTTAATGATCCTTGATCTGCCCATTAAATAATAATAGCCTCCATATACGATGAGGCTGCTTTTAGGAAACGTATTGATAAGGAATGACCCTGTGTTCATAATGACCGAACAGTTAAATTAAACAGTTAAGTGTAAATTACAGTTATTTTAAACCTGGTTTTAACGGGAAATTAACGTCAATGAAATGCATCCACGTTCCAGTCATGAATTAATCGTTATTAGTCTAGTTTACATGTTGAAAATGGTACAAAATAGAAATACTGCTCTTAAAATTACGTGCTATAGCTCATTGGATCCGGAGTGACGCCCAGAAAAATGTGCCGAAAACGTGTATTAGGACATAATAATTGCAAAAGTTATAAACAATCATAGCAAAAAAAAATCATTTCGTTTTTTGCCAATATTTCATAAACTATTAATATTTAAGAAATTTCAAGAACAGATACTGAAAGAGGAGGAAATTTCCAATAAAAACCCCCTAACTCCCGGAGCTCTGTGTCTATTATTTATAATTTTAATTTAACGCTGAAAATGGGTCTGTCCGACCTTTTTAGGTTGAGCGCGCGGCGTCATAGCGAGTACGGCACATTAATTAATTTATTTAAGGTATTTAATATTTTTTTTAGTTGAATAAATTATGGTGTATTCTGGATACTATAAATAATTTGTTTGTGCCGGAAATATTTCAACAAGTTAAACAATTGTTAACTAAAGAAATGAAAAATGTTGTAAGTGAAACAAAGTGTTCAAATAATTGTCGTAAAAAAGTTTCGCTTCGTAGTGCCTTTCTAACATACACACTTAACGTGCAATAAAAGTTAAAAAAATTATACTTTGTGTGTAATAATTTTTTTACTCCAACAAAAACTGAACAAACCCAGTAGTTGTAAATTTCGAGATCAAACAGCTCGTTTCACAAAAAGATCCTAAAAAATACTTAAAGACTAAATCTATTTTATTCTATAAGTTATGAGGTTATTCTGATATTATTTTTCTATGAGTACCATGACTTTTTCTTTATAGGTTCTGATAGAGAGGCTGTTGTCTACCTGTCCTGACGTTGGTAAACTGCACCTCCTTCTGAGACCGAAAAAGGGTGTAGCGCCTGAAAAAAGATTACAGCAATTGAAAAGCTCACAGGTACGGTATTAATTTATAATCAGGCGTATCTTTCTGATTATATTGCTTATAATTTTCTTTTATATAATACATATTACTTAAAATAATCCAATTTTCAAGGTCTTCGACCTCATACGTCAAAACAATCCTCGTCAGTTGGACAAATTGTGCATTATACCTGGAGATGTCTCTCAACCTGGACTCGCTATAGATGCAGAGCATCTCAAGAACTTACAGGATGTAAGTCTTTGTATATATTATGATTTTTTAGCCGAACTATTACTATTATTAATAACCACTTTTTCTTTTAACCTCTTACCAGGTGTCCATAGTATTTCATTCTGCTGCAACCCTCAAATTCGACGAAGCTCTTCCAAACGCTGTAGACCAAAACGTACTCTCAGTAACCAGGCTTATGGACATCTGCGACACTATTCCGAATTTACAGGTAACTGGAAGGAGCTAATGTAAAAAAAATAAGGCCATAGTGTGAATAAATCTAGAAGTGATAGAAATCTTCTTTCTTCTATTCAAAGGTCTATCTTTTATTCTTTCTTCTGTAATTCTTTTTTCAACAGGCCCTGGTCCATGTATCGACGGCCTACAGTAACTCGGAGCTGACGTGTGTTGAGGAGAAGGTGTACACGCCGCCGGCTGATCTGGGTCGCCTTCTCGCGCTCGTCGAAGCCGTGCCCAAACCACTTCTAGCTAATATTACACCCGAGTGAGCTTCTCTTTACATACGGACATCCAAATAATAAATATATTATAATATATAATCTTCTGGAGATCCAAACAAGCTGTTTTGGCAACGTTCTCTAACGATAATAATCTTTGTAAAATAAATTATAGTCTCGAAAGATTCTTATGAATGGAATTTGTTTAATGAAATTATCTGTTAGTTACTTTTCGTTCACCGTCAACTCTGTATTTTAAAATTCTTGGCTTTGCTAGTGTGATACGAGTGGAGATTTCTCAACAGATACATTAAACCAAAACCCAACACCTACACCTTCACCAAGGCGATGGCGGAGGAGGCGGTTCGCTGCCGGACTCAGAGGTATCCTGTGGCTATATTCAGACCCACGATCGGTGAGAGCAGAATCCTACATTTTTGTACTCGACAAAATATTCTTGCACTGACATTTTAAGTATAGTCTTCATGATAACATCGTGGTGGTCTTAACGGTTGGATAGTTGTGTCTTAAGCGCAATAGTTAATACCTCAAAGCGTCACAATACCTAGTAGTTTAAAAGTAGCCTCTATTTAAACGCACAACACCATTACATTAGTTATTAAAATTTAGAAAATTCCCTTCGACGTGGGCCATTCTTTCCCTAACTCTGTAATCATTCAATTCATTTCTATTGCTCTTTACACTATATCTTCGAGAAACCCATCATCATAAGCTTATTGCTGTGCTATTACGCATATCTTCCGTCATAACATCATCTGTCTCCTCTTCAGTGATCTCGTCTCTTCGTCACCCGTTCCCGGGATGGATTGAGAACCTGAACGGTCCAAGCGGTGTGATCGCGGCGGCTGGCAAGGGTCTGCTTCACGTGTTCGTGCGGCGCCCTGACGCTCGCGCTGATCTCCTACCAGTGGACATCGCCATCGACACACTACTGGCCGTGGCCTGGGAAACTGCTGTGGACAGGTAACCAGGACACCACGCCATCTTACTGTGGTCTTATACACGAGACACTTGGCATTCAAAGGACATTTGAGGAACAAATGCAAAAAATATATTCCAATATCTCGTCTAGGAGATTTTGCGTTATTGTAAGAACTTTTTATCGAGCCATCGAGCAAGGATTAAGTGCACTTTAATTGAAGAATATAATTGACTAGTCCCTGGTTTCTTACGGGTTAAGTATATTTTTGTTCCTGTATCCAGATTGCCGACCGTCCGTGTCTATAACTGCAGCACAAACAGTAACCCCACAACCTGGAGGCAGTTCGAGACGGCTCTCAAGAAGCACCTCCTGAACTACCCCCTGGACGCCTGCCTGTGGTACCCATGCGGCTCTGGGGTCCAGAACAGGTTAGACGATGAGAGAGAGAAAGAGTTGTAAACAATATGTTATATAATTTACTTTGTCTACAAAGAACACAACTTCTGTTCTGTTTCAAGCGTCTTGATAAGCTAGTTGCGCTCATGAAACCCTCATAAAACATTTAAGATTTCATTTGCAAGTGATTGATAGAGTTATTAAAATAAATGTTCCGTAATGTGGACAACTTGCTGTATAAAATATTTGTTTGAACAAAATGTTCAAAAAATAATTTCAGAAGAAAATATTTTGAAAAGAATACGGATGTTTAATAATCAATATTTTCATAGATACGCGCACAAAGCGCTCGAGTTCCTGCTGCAGACTATACCTTTACATATAGCGGAATACATCATCAGGGGACTTGGGATTAAAATGAAGTGAGTACCATATAATTATTTAGATACGATTAGATGACTTGTGCATTCAGTATACTATAAAAGATTCTTCCATACAGACTGAGTCTCATAACAGCGGAACAAAAGATGCGCGCCATGAACGAGGTGCTGGCGTTCTTCGCTCTTAGAGAGTGGAAGTTCAATACCGACAACGTTGACAAACTACGAGCGAGACTGTCCCCCGCTGACGCCGCCATATACAACCTCGACCCGAAGAGCATCAGGTGAGTTAGCTATTGAAGGATGACAGGTGACAGATGACGGTTGACGGGTGACAGGTGACAGGTGACAGGAGACGGGTGACGGGTGACAGGTGTCAGGTGACAGGTGACGGGTGACGGATTATTTCACGAAGTAATGTGAATCGAATATTTGAACACAAAGTCATATTAATGAAGTTACATTTAATTTTTCCCCAACGTAGAAACAAAAACTTTATTAACGTATAGATTAATCATAAATTTACAGAAATTTTAATTGTTAATTATACAACAATAGCTTCATTAACTAGTCTACTAACACGATTTTATAAGTTGATATTTAAATTATATAAAAGACGTTTTTTGCGTTCAGACTGCTTTTTAAAACATTATTTATATCGGTTCCAGTTGGGATGAACAGTACTACAACTTCATAAGAGGAACCCGGAAGTATCTGTTAAAGGAGAAAGATGAAAATTTAGACGAAGCCCGAAAACATATGAATAGGTAAATATTATTTATAAGCTAACTTTAGTTTCATATTAGATTAAATAAATATAATATGCATATTTTATTTCGAACACAAAAAGCTATAAGTATAATTGCATATGGACAAAATTATCGTTTGCTTGGAATATGAATCTAAAACATATAAGGCATCGAAAAAGGCGGTATATTCATAATATATGTTATTAATAATGAATATTATTTCAAATGTATAACATTTTATTGTAATGTCTCCAGGATGTACTACCTCCACAAAGGCGTGATCTTTTTCATCATGGTGCTAGTGTTCAGACTGGTCTTACAAAACAAGAACGTCAGACAAGTTGTCTATGGAACGTTACGATTGTTGCTGTCTCTCTCTTTTGCTGCTTATAAGAACGTGATAGAGAGCATCTGAGTGATTTTCATATAATATTGGATTTTTGTATTGCCATTTGATCAAAGAATACTTTTATGTTTGTTTTTATTTGTAAATGTTTTTCTTTGGCTGTTGTAAATGAATGTGAGAGTTGAAAAATAGTTTATATTGTAATCGCTTTTAGAATTATTTTAATAATTATGATTATAACGTATGAATAAGGAGAGGAAAAATAATCAATTTCGTTGTTTTTGGATATACCAACAGTCTGATTAAAAAGACACAGGCCGTCATAATTGTTATTGCAAATTATAATACAATAACTTACTTAGTATGATTATAATTAATTGAAGCAGTGTTTAAACATAATTTGTTTACGGTTGTTGGTAATAATTCAGATTTGGTAGTTGTAACGGTAACGGTTTATTGTAAATAAATAATTATTTATTTCTGTACGACGAAAGCTTTAATAAATCTTTTGTAATCGAACCTTTTTTTTATTTTCCATTTCTTAATTCTGTAATAAATATAGATACCAAAGATTAATTAAAAATCTTGCTATACTTATATAAAAGTACAATGCATATATATTTATTTTTATTTTTCTATTATTAATTACCCATTATTTGGGTAATAATACGATTTAGGGCAATTAAAATAAGAATCACTTTTTTCTTAAAATGGGAATAATAAATGAAACTAGTGTTATTCGGATTTACTACGCGGATTTTATTATTTAAAAACTACATAATCCCGACGTTTCGGTTACTTTACAGCAACCGTGATCACGGGCAGACGAGGTGTTATATTCTAAAATCAATGAAAGAAAACATAGCAAACCAATAAATGTTATTGGAATGAGTGCCGTAGAATACAAATATTGCATGCATAATGTTATATAAAAGTAACAAATAAACGTATTTCATGAAGATACAATACTACAGTCATATTAAATATTAATATTGTTATGAAAACAGAGGAGTTCCTTTATATCTTACTTGGTGTCCAGACTTTAATACTGTTTTAACGTAAAATGATCAGTTACTGAACAATATATAGGTGGTGTTATTATGAAAGACACATCACATATTTCTTTATATATTTTACAAATATGCAAAAAGCATTGAAACATTACTGAAGAAGCGATTGTAGTAAAGATGTAACACGGTATTATTCAGTTTGAATAATATTTTTTTGACCTTCGATTGTATATTGGTTATTTATTTATTGCTTCATTACTTTGTTAGAGAGATTCAAATTTAATTTAAAAGGGATATTCCATACTATTAGTAAATACTATATATTAGTATTCTTATTAATCTTATCACAATTCTGAAGTGTTGTTTATTTTCTTTTTTTACATTTAACAGTAAGTTTGAAACAATTTCAGAAAACTGAAATAATATTATGAACAATTTTTAGCTAGCAAGAACTCAAAGCAGCAATAAGAAATGAGAATGGAATGCGGCGATCTGTCAAGGTCCAAAGTCAGTCGTCAAAACAATAAGGACAATTTAAAAAAAGCTTGAACCGCGAAGTCATGTTAGATAATATTAAAAATGTTTAACAAGGTTCTTCAACGCGCCCTCAAGTTCCGAATCAAGAAGACCTATCCCACGAACGTTTACGATCTGTCCAAAGGAACGGCGATAGCGCTCCAAAGACCGTACAGCGATGAAGTAAATCGCGCGAAAAATGCAAAAATTTCAAATTCTCCTACCATTTTCGATAAAATCATCTCCAAAGAAATGAAAGCGGACATTATTTACGAAGATGATGTCTGTTTGGCTTTCAACGACATAGCACCGCAGGCGCCTGTACATTTCCTGATTATACCTAAACGTAGAATACCTAGATTACAGGACAGCGAAGTAGATGACAAGGAGGTATGTTTTAGATGTAAAGACATATGGTAGTGTTCACTCAGACCTGTTCTGAGGAGAGATTTATTGTCAGATGATAAAGTTTTACCTTAGCATCGTAAAGCATTACATCATATGATTTTTACTTTCATTATAGAAGTATTAAAGTTAGATGAAGCCCTAAATATATAATTTGTTTATAGAAGATACAACATTTGACATTCTTTAATCTGTAAGACATTTATAATGTCATTATAGCTCATAAAGTCATAATTAAAACTCAATAAAAAACTATATAAAACATTCTTAAAGTATGACAGCTTTAGTAGCAGAGTATTTCAAAACTATTGCTGTGTATTGCAACATGTTCCAGAAGCATATCTGTCTTCTATGTATCAATGATTCTTATCAGCGAGTTGTATCTGCCGAGTCAAACAGAAAGCTGATAACTTATCACATTCCTGAGTTATGACAATTAATAACGATGCATGTGATTTGCTTTGTCTAAATTAAATTTTCACACGTAGAATGTATCATGACATATTTTGTAATCATGTCAGGATGTATGTAAAAAAATTTAATTTGTTTATTTGGCATGTTTAATAGTATGTATATTTTCTCTGTTCCGAACCATTCACCAGGTTCTGTGGGAAGATCTAAGACTTTCGCGAGTATTCATTGAAATAAAACTAGTATTTTTTAGACTTACTTTGGACTTTTATAATTATTTTTAACTACATACTCCCGGCCATTTCGTTACTTTGTTGCAACCGTGATCACGGGCGGACGAGATGGGAATGTATAAGATGGCAATGCAAGGTTCCCATCCCAAAGTAATCTATTATATCAGTTAAACTTCTGCATTTTTTGTTCACTATAAACAAAACCATAGGATAGATTAGGTTAGGTTACCGTAGTGAGTACTGATTTATCAGATGAGATTTATTTGCACACCTGTTATAGCTCCTAGGTCACCTTATGTTGGTGGCTGGTTCCCTGGCAGCATCCCGGGCTCCACAGGGCTGGCGTCTGGTCGTCAACAACGGAGTTCAGGGAGCTCAGAGTGTTTATCATCTACATCTACATGTGCTCGGTGGACGGCAAATGAAGTGGCCTCCCGGGTAAAGGGTGATCGGTGCTAGGCGAGGGTAAATTACCTCAGGGTGTGGGGTAATAAAGAATTATCAGATTTCTTAGAGTTGGGAGATTGTATTATATAAATAATGTTCTACTAACAACCTCTTTATATTCAATGTCAATCATTGATACATCTGTTCTGAAACACCGACTTAGTGTCACATTTATTTAAATAAATTTGTTCTACTATTTCTATAAATTTTCTTAACTTAGTACAGTTTTTTTTTTGCTATGAAATGCATAGCTCAAATAAAAAAAGTGAAGTATTGTTTAAGTCACGTTTATGCCATTGAATAGATTTAAAATATTACATAGATGTATAGTATGTGCAATATTCGATAAATTATTTGTTGACTCGGCTCTGTTAAACTACAGGCTTGATA
This sequence comes from Danaus plexippus, assembly GCF_018135715.1. Lineage (NCBI taxonomy): Eukaryota > Metazoa > Arthropoda > Insecta > Lepidoptera > Nymphalidae > Danaus > Danaus plexippus. Next base: position 153,684 of record NC_083557.1, read on the forward strand.
GGAAAGTCAGTCACGACTACCCCCATTTTTAATTCCAAAGGTGTGCCGTAGAATCTCAAGCAACTAATGAGTCCTAGTCACAAATGTCTAGTTGTACCATGTAGTGCTGATGCCCTAGTGTAATACAGCTCCAGCCATCTTCATTTATCCTAAGACGCACATATGTTGAAACCGCATGTAATGTTCTGCGTATGTTTAATGTTCGGTTGAGTTCTGTAACTAAATGTTGGAAATATATTTTCTATACAACTGTTGTTTTATTTTTCCATCGCGTATTCGCTCCAGTCTGGTGTTTCCGCTGTTGGTTTTAAAATCTATCATATCGTTAATGATACTTTTCTCTTATCGTGGTATCGTGGGACATATCTTGGGATATTATATCTTGTGTGTTAGAAACAAGCTGGTGGTTACGAACAACTATCGGACTGAGACTATAGCCGACGATCGGACGAGTTATTATGTCTATACCTCCAGCGTAGAGAGCTCACATATTCTTGAGGCGGTGTGATTTTTTCAAAGCTTTTTTTAACATACTAGAATATTGTACAAAATTCATTAAAGTTTCTGAAACTTATTCAAAATAAAACGCTAGATATTCAATTTTTTTTAATGTTCCAAATAAACGAAATGTGGCTTACAAGACACGACAATTTGGCACCAAAAATAACGGAGGTTACTATTTTGATAATAATTCACAACTCTAGCGACTAGATGGCACCACCTCAGTGTATAGTTTCGACAACAGATGGCGTTAGTATTAATAATGATTTTCCTTCACTTTTCGTGTCGGTTGAGTCTTCGCAGGCTGGTGACCTCCATGCCGAAGATCATGAACCCTGCCGGTTCTTCAAACTTAACCTGTTCAACATTATATTAAAAATAAATTAATTTCACATAAAAATTCTTACGCGTGAGCGAGGAGTATCAAAAATTATGAAAAGTAATAAAATATATGTTTCCATCTTTACTAATGTTAAAACCGAAACGCCAGCTCTTAATATTTAGAACACTTTTACGGAACTTCTTTATATCTGTATGTATTATAATGGCTGTCTATGTCATTATCAATCATTAAAGAGTAACCCGGGGAATACCTCTTTCTCTTCATTTTCAACATTCGCTGTGTCGCCCTCAGTTTTCTCATTGTCATCCTGTGTCGTGACCATCACCGGTGGTATATTTGAACCCAGTTTCTCCGCCAAACTCAAAACCTGAAAATGTTTATTGACAAGCAAATCAAATATAATAATCTTTAGAAGCTTCATCCGTCTTTTTTAAGTTAAATTTAAACCATTGAAAAATAAAAAAACCACATCTATAGAACAAAATGCTCTTTGTATTCCATCTTTACGGTAAATGAATGCAAAGCTTCATATAAAACGATACAGCCGTTTTAAAATTGAGAGAAAAAACTCGAAAAACATTCCTACAATGACAACATTTCGCGTTTGATGATGAAGTTCCATGTCAAAATAACTGTCACTTTCTCAGTTCCTTTATACTGACATTAGGGTACTGGGAGAAGCAGGCCCGGGCTCTGCCCCGACAGGGCGGAGCGACCGCTCGGCCGTAACGATCACGGTCACTGGCGTCGAACATGTAGAAACCTGAAGACGGACACAGACATATAATAACATATTTAAAGAACTCTTTAAAATAAGTCGTGAAATAACATTCTAACCTCTGGGTGTTCTGAATAGTCCTACGGCGAAGTCTCCCTTACCCGCAACCAGGACTCCACACTTCTCCTCGCGGAAGAACTCCGTCAGCTGGAACAGTCACGTCATATACAACAGAACTCACGTCAAAACATCTCATCGTCATTCATCATCGCAACGTCTAGAGTCTCCCCCTACCTGCGTCACCAGGTCGGTGTCCACCACCCCCTTTTGCCTCGGCTGGTACACCACGACCCGACACACACAGTTACCAGGCGTATAGAACTTGCGAAGTACCTAATTACAAATATCATGTCTTTAAGAATTCTGTCTCCTGTTAAGCTAATCATCGTACAGAAGATCATTTGAAACAAAACCTGTTCGATGTTAAGTATAGGCCCATGTGGTTTAAAGTGCAGGTAGCTGTCCTGGTAAAGCTGATCTCCAGCCTCCAGGATCTGGTCTAAGGTCGACGAGCACCAACGGCACACATCCTCCACACGAGACATGGCCACAGACATCACAGCACACGCCAGTGCCTTGACAGAGAATTATATTAATGTATTTATATAATTTTCAGCTTTGCCGTAATGGACATACTCTGCAGATTATAACAAAATAGGCCGACGAAGTTTGTATAAACCTCTAAAAAATCTAAATTCACTTCAGTAAAAACGATCATAAAGACATCCTATTTAAAATGAGGTTGCTATGACTCAACTCACGCTGCACGACATAAAGCAATTTTTAGTTTATTATTATTATTGGCGACTTTGTTGCGAGAATAAAATCGTTGCCTAGATTTCATAATTGAAGGGAATATTATTTAAGCTAACAACAATAGAACAATATAAAATTAGCATCGCTATCAAAAAATTCTGAAAGATCCTAAAAAAAAAACAATGAAATTTGAGGCCTTTTCAAGCCTCGGATTAGTGTATCGTACCTGGTGTCCTCGCGAGGCGTAAGGGAACTTGCGGCAGCACATCGAGTGCTGGGCGGAGAGGAACTGAGTGCCGTCGTTGAGGACCAACCACCCGCTCGTGTTACGCTGACCTGGTGTGATATTATTATCAAGTTACTTCTGTGTTTGTCATAAAACAATCAGAACATTGAACTTAACATTTCTGTACTATATACGCAACATGCAACGCGCATGCTTGGTAAGCAATAGACTTGTATAAGCAGCTTAACGAGCAACAGCACAGACGCTATGTTCGAGTCTGCACAATCATTTAGGACAAAAAACATCTTACATACATGGATGTTACTAAGGTTACCAAATGGTTTTAAAGTTATATGGGGAAAAAAGACAAGACCGAATAACGTCTACAGTAAAAAATTCATAAAGATGTGCATGATCAAACTTTGTCTTTGTAGGCGTGTAGAAATTGTCATCTTCGCTGTCAACTTAACTATTCACGTTTCATTAAGAACATCCGTGGAGAATTACTTTTTATTATTTAGTGTTAGTGTCTTTTTTATAAGAAGGTAATTCTTAGCGGGATTCATCTCGCTCGAGTTGGAGAGTAGCTCGACAGGGGAAGCGTCTCTGCCTAACAGAAGACCGCAGGCACATGTAAACGCAGTATATGAGAATCAGGAGAACTTGCAGCGGGGCGAACAGTGTTTCCCAACAACTGTTTTCTCCGTAATTACAAACATGACAAATTAAAAAAAACAAGGAAAAGTATGTTACGGGGCTTCATTTCTACATAAATCATCATGAGACTTCCATCAAACCCAGTTTAGCTGAATTCGTTTACGACTGGCAAGCTACCTCTCTGGTGTAATAGCGCCTTGTGTTCGCTTCAGGACACCGAAAGATATATTGTTCATTCGTCACTACAGAGAGCCGATAGTAATTTTTAAATTAAATTTTTAAATCATGTTTGTATCCGGGCGGATGTACTGGACACCCTCTTTGCCTCAAACATGACCTTAGGCGATGACGGTAGCACCCAGACCTCCCACCAGCCAGTGGTATGAATACTATATGCCTGAAATAATCATCTCGCAAAGGGATATTTGTCGAGAGTTCGCCATCAGTAGGGTTTTATTCCTCACAGCTTAGCTCCCCATAGATGGGTACGGTGCCATATCAGAGAAACAACATACCGAGGATGCTGGCGCTATACAACAAAAACCCTGCAGACGCTTTCCCAACGAATTGCTGCGTGGGGTTCTCCAAGAGAGGTGTGAAGGGGTGTGTGGTGGCAAAGCGGAATTGACGTCTCTGCTATTAATAACCATTAACAATTCTCATCAAGCGGACTGCACGTCTGTTTGCTAATGTCGTGAAATAAAAACACATTTAAAATGTCGAAAACTTTTACTATGACTATTGTAATAGAAATGAAAAAAATTACAGGAACAACACCAACTTTTTGTATTATACTTCGTGTCTATACTGTGACTTATACAATAATAGTATTGAGATATATTATTAGAATAAAAGTGACTTGCGCCTCAACAAGATTGCTTTGAACCTGTGACACCTCCAGGTTACAAAAATTTTTCACACACTGAGCCATGGCTTTCACTCCTCTTAAGTCTTTTACCAACCTCTCTTGTAGGTGCTCGTCGACCCCATCATATTTATCAATGCAAAAATCCTGTTTTTATTTCTCTACATCACTTTTCTATTTCTGTGACATGACATGACGGTTGTCAAATTATTATTTTTTCTAAATGGTTGTCATTCATTAGCCAAAATAAGAAACGTAAAATTGTTTTCAAAGGGGACATTAAGGTTTCTTGTACCCTCCGCTGTCACCAAGCGTTATAAAAGTAAAAATATATATCTTTTATAGTAGTAAACACTTTTTTGGTTATTGCTTAGATGTGCTCTCGAGCGTTTCTTCGAGTCCCACACCCACGGTGTCCTTTGGTCAGTGCCGCACGCGGTGGCTGTGTGGAGGGTCGCGGGCGCTCCGCCTTTCTACATGATGGAGCCCCATGCTTGTGGACCCACGGGTCTGCGTGTTGACGCTCAGGTAGGATATTAATAATATTCCTTATTTTTAGAATAGTAATATCCATTACATTATTTTTATAAGCCCTTTCAAATAAATTGAATATTTTTAACAGATTAAGTTCTGTCACGAAGTTTTCCGAACACAATTCACAATCTGTTCACTTTCTATCATGGATATATGAAGTGGTTTTTTTTAATATCAAACTAGCTTTTGCCGTCGACTCCGTCCGCGTGGACCTGAACCCGAACCGTACTTCATGGTTCCATCCTTGTATTTTCGCGATCAGGATCAGAATTGGTATCAAGATTGGGATCGCCTTAGGAATAAAAATAAAAAAAAATCTTCAGCCATAAAAGGCAGTCTATGTCCTTCTCTAGGGTTCCGTCTATCTCTATACCAAAATTGAATAAATTCGATTCCGTGGTTTAGGCGTGGAAACTTAGCAGAGAAACACACAGACAGACAGACAGAGACAGTGTTACTTTCGCATTTATAATATTAGTAGAGATTCATCTTAAGATGTCTTTTAACCTAATAATTAATAAATAATTGATTGGATGACAATTAACTCCACTGTACGTTGATCAATACTTTTATTTTATCATAACCAGCTGGCCCTACCTTTAAGTTTCCCCTCCTCCTTGTCTCTCTTCTCCGAGGCCCTTTGGGCGTCGATACAAGTCGCGCTCCCCGGCGGGTGTTTCCGGTCTCCCTCCGCGGCTCTTCTCTTGCTGCCGTCTATACCCACCTGTCAATAATCTTTACATTATAAACTGGTTATTTTACAAAAGGGTAACTTTCAATTGTCGAGGATAACAACGATATTTCCTAGACCGCAACTACTGAAGAGAAGAGATTTTGTTAGACTTCCTTGTCTACTATATATTTGTTGTAGATGATGTCACATCTATTATAACTTTGACACTTGTCTTGAGACATATTGAAGCATGTCTCTTCAGAATGCACAAAGCTGTGACAGGAAGCCTGTGGATGTGTGGAGGTGGGTCGAAAATTTCCAAAATATGGACATATTTATAACCAGGGACTATCACAAGCGATCGGTAGGAAAAAAATAGGGTTGACTTAAAGAAAGTGTTCACTCAAATCCAAAACGAAGAGGACCAAGACGTGTCTGATCAAGTCATCACAGACGTTAAATTATAAATTCATCCTGTGAAGTCACGACTCAAGACAAATCACCAAGACGTTGAACAAGAAATTCCATATTCACTAGGAGTATCAAAGTAAAGAAAATTTAAACCAAAATGATGTCAATTCATTCTCAGTCTCCTCACTCTCACAACTCACCTTGCTCGTAGCGGGTACCAGTTTTATTCCTGGGGGCGCTCGCACCAGCGGCGGCTCCACACCTCCCAGCTTCTTTATAGGCTGCACCGTCACAGACATCGCATACAGTTGGAAGTCGTGCCTGGGGCGTTCGGTCACCGGAATGTTCTGGAGATAGCTGGGAGGAGACAATTATATACTTGAAAGGGATGAGAATAAATGTTTTGAAGCTATCTATATTTGAAATGAGACCCAAGTCGAACTCGTACTGAAGATTAAGTGTGATAACTGTCGAGTGCATATAGAAAGTTTATGCTATCGACAAATGTTTGAAATATTTATCAAATGTTGAGTTACTTTTTAGTGGTGAAGGACCAAAAAAATAATGTAAATAAATTAACTCACGCAAAGGCCATAAGCTTCGCTGATGTGAAAGTTAATACGCAGGCAGCACCATCGTCCTACAACGAATATTATATAAAAATATTCAATTTATTAGAAAGGGCTTGTAAAAATAATCTAATTGATATTACTATTCTAAAAAACAGGGGAAATTATTAATATCCTACCTGAGCGTCAACACGCAGACCCGTGGGGCCACAAGCATGGGGCTCCATCATGTAGAAAGGCGGAGCGCCCGCGACCCTCCACACAGCCACCGCGTGTGGCACTGACCAAAGGACACCGTGGGTGTGGGACTCGAAGAAACGCTCGAGAGCACATCTAAGCAATAAACAAAAAAGTGTTTATTACTATAAAAGATATATATTTTTACTTTTATTACGTTGGTGACAGCGGAGGGCACAAGAAACTTAAGTTTTACTGATACAACTATATTCTGGTTACAATTAAGACTCAATTAAGTACATACATCCTAAAGAAGTGTCTTTAAGTTAGCGGTTTACTCCAGACTGAATATATGGAAAAACCCATTTCCGATCCCCACCAATGGCTCAGGGTTAGCATTTGGTTTCGGCGTCGGGACGTGACGACCCCATCGCCCACCGGCTTTTCCGGTGCAGTCAGTCACGGGGAGGGGGATCTTGACCTCGTTTTGGGGTCTTGGTCCGGGCTGGGGGAACAGCCCATAGAATGAAAGGCTTGTGAATGTGTGATGGATGAATGGTGATGGATGGGCTTATACGGCCCCTAATCTTTGGTTCTGGTGCCCGGCCTTGGGATGCATGGCGAGCAGGCGGCTCGTCCCAAGGGCACCAGGTCTGGCCCTACCTCAAAGGGTCAAAAACAAAATGGAAAGTCGTATTGTCAAAAATAGTCCCCGGGTGGGTCCCGGCATTAATGCTGGGGAATCCCACACTCCCGCTTCGGCGGGGGATCGGCCCGCGTATACGGGGGGTGCCAACAGTGCGATGGGAGGAGAGGTTACGGAAACCTACGAACTTGGCAATGTTTTAACGGATTCTGATCTGCATAACGATTCGGCTTTGACGAGTAGGCCGGGCTCGGCGCACCTTACCGCGTCGAGACCGGACTTACAAACTGATGAGGAGGACCTCGCTAGCGTTCAACTCGAACGCGAGGTGAGGCTTGGGGCTGCGACACGCATACCACGCGTACTGCTCACGCGGCTACCAACCGGATTTGACAGGGAGAGAGACAGCGATGATGACCTCTCCGACTCCTCGGTCTACAGTGTTATGTCACTGGAGTCCGGGGAGTCCAACACCGGAACGGAGAAACCTCGCAAGAGGAAACCAGATGACGACGGGGTGCCCGCCCTCAGCAAGGGGGCGGCACCCACTCCTAAGAAGGGACGCAGCCGGCCGCCAATGCCCGGCCAGTACATCGGCCTAGCAAAGGCCCAGGCCGAATACAAGAAGGCGAAAGAGGAGGCCTTACGACTCTAGGCTGAGAAGGACGTGGCTGAGATCGTGAGACGGGCTCAGGAGAGGCGCCAATCAAAGAGCGCAAGCCCCGTCCCTGCTCCTATAAGAAAAGAGGACGCGTCAGACCAGACCTCCGCTGCTCTGACAGATGGTGTAGAGGCCTCGTTGGAGGCCATAGTCTTGATCGCCACGAGGTCGAAAAACCTCAAGGGGACCTTCACGCGATGCCTAAAAGAGGCGGTAGCCAACATAAGGGTGGCCGTCTCGGAGATGAGAGGGCGCACCATGTCGGAAGAGATGGCGAGGCTGGAGGCCCAAAATGCGCGACTCCTCGCACAGGTGGCGGAACTGCGCCGAGAGATGGAGGAGTTGCGCCGACAGGCCTATCGCCCAGGCGAGAAAGACATGCGCCAGCTCGTAGAGGAGGTGTCGCGGAGTAGTCTTGAGTCTTTCGGAACTGTTCTGAATGCACGACTGGCCGGGCTCGAGAACCGCCTTCTGCCGGTGCCTCGACTGCGCCCACCCCTGGCGGCGGAGAGGATCGATTCGTCGCCAGTTGAGGGATCGAAGTCGAAGAGGAAGAGCTCAAAGCCCCAAAAGGCAACAGCTCGCCCGACCTACGCAGATGTGGCGGCGGACATACCGAGCTCCGCTGCCGTCACAACGACACCGCCTGCGCTAGCCGACAAGAGGCGAAAATCGAAGCGGCCATCTATGGCCGCTCAAGAGGCGGCGCAGAGGAAAGAAGGGGCTACTGAAAGTGCCTCTTTCGCCGAGGGCCTTCACACTACAGTTGGGCCACAAAAGGCGGCGGACAAGAAGAAGGAGGGGGTGGCTACTCCAGCTAAAGCCACCCCGAAGAAGAAGAAGAAAAAGAGGAAGAGGAAGGTGAAGCTCCGTTCACCGACCACCGCGGCAGTCACGCTCACCTTAGCAGCGGACGCCGCGGAGAAGGGGGTGACATACGTCGGCTTGCTGACGCAGGCTAAGGCGGCAATCGACCTGGGGGAACTCGGCATCCCCAGGCTCGGTTTCCGATTAGCCGAAACTGGTGCGCGCGTCCTCACCATCGACGGTGAGGGAGCGCAGGAAAAGGCGGACGCCTTCGCTGAGCGGCTTAGGTCCGTCCTGCGCTCAGACGTAGTGAAAGTCGCCCGCCCGGTTCGGAGTGCGGAGATCCGCATCGCCGGGCTGGACGAATCCGTAGCGACCGCCGACGTCATCCAAGCGGTCGCAAAGGAAGGAGGGTGCTCGGTCGGGGACATTCGGGCGGGTAAACTGGTGGTCGGGCCACGGGGCGATGCGTCCCTATGGATGCGCGTCCCGGTCGCAGCCGCCAAGAAGCTCACCAGCTCCGGGCGGCTGATGGTCGGCTGGGTGTCGGCGAGGGTGGTGCTGCTGGCCGCGAGGCCTAGGCGCTGCTTCCGCTGTTTTGACACCGGCCACGTGGCGGCGAAGTGCCAGCACCCGGAGGACCGTTGCCGGAGATGTTTCCGGTGCGGGACTTCGGGTCACAAGGCGGCTGAGTGCGAGGCAGCGCCAAACTGCTTCGTGTGCGAGGCTGCCGGCAAAACAGAGAGGGCACACGTGCTGGGGGCAAGCGGCTGCGTTGCAAGGCCGTCTCTCCCCGGCACGACAGCCGAATCGAGAAGGGCGCCAAGGAAGGCCCGGACTAAAAAGCCCAAGGCCAATGGCGGAGGAGGGGCGGTTCCCGCCCCGCCTGCCATGGAATTGGACGCCTAGCCCGTGGGTGGCGATCGGGGGATCGCCGCTCACATCAAGAGGGCCCGAGAAGCAAGCTCCCCAATGTCCGGGGAGCTCTCGGAGTGGCAAGCGGCGGCATGTCACCAAGCCGCCGCACTGGGCAGAGCCAAGCCCGGACGAAGCCGGGAGAGGCAAGCGCTGCGGGGTCGTGGTAGTTAAACAGTTCCCACGTCCCCCGCGATAGCGCAGGAAGAGGACATCGGGGGGTTTTAGTGGGTAAGAATCCCACATGCCCCGGTCGCGTCCCCCACGCGGCCGGAAGTCTTACGAAGATTTCCCCCCGTCAACAAAAAAAAAAAAAAAAAAAAGGGTTAGCATTTGGTACTAATGGTGCTAATTGAAGTACTATAAGTCTATTCCACGGCTATGCTTACATAACACTTTGACAATCAATTTTTTTATGACTTTTTAATTATTGTTCTTTGTCCATGCTTATGATGTCGTCTACGCACGCTACCGCTACAGCCGACTCACCTCACGGTCATCACAGTCGGTTCCTTTTGTTCCAATTTTCCAGAATATATCTGTTGCAAGTCATAGCGCACGTAGTTGACGCCAAGAACGAACCTCTTCACCACCTGGTGCCATGAAACCGTAACATATGAGTCGTTTATTTTTGCCAAATGTATAATTGTCGTTCTTAAAACGCGAAAACCTTCGTAATGACCAGCTCGGAGCTCGTTACCAAAGAGAGAACTTTTGATTCCTTAATTAACAGTCTGACCAAGACAGACGCTTTATAAGCGAGCTATCATCTGAGGAAGTTTAAACCAAACACAAATCTATACGAATATGCGAACATTCTAACTGGAAACTGAGTGGATGCTTTCATTATTTCCTCCACCAGGTGAAGCCACGACAAGAAACTCTTATTATCATCAGGCTTACCTGCAGCGGCAACAGCACGTCCTCCCCTGGACGGAACTCATACCCGAGCGCTGCGACTGAACTCGCGAACAGAGACCCGGCGATGGCCATCAGCTCGTCCACGGTACCCCGAGTCCAGAGATGAGGACGACGCACGTGAGACATACACAGAGCAGCGACAGCGCCGCACGCTGACTGGAGCAGCGCGTCACGAGTGAACCTGGGATATTACTATTGTATGTGACGGAGGACTACTAGAACATACAAAGAGTCCAGAACAAATAGCTCCTAATAGTGGTTATACTTCAAGATGATCACCGTGTTCAAAAACGACTGCTTTATATCGTGAATTTCTTATTAATAAAAAATATTTCGTATTAAAAGATTTTGTATAATTTTGTACTTGGTGAAGATGTATTCACATATATGAACATAACAATGTCCAGAGACATCAGTGGAACATCCTTGATGTTTAAAAAGATGGCGAAATTGATGATTTCGTTATTTTACAGGGGAAAAGTTTTTTACCGGAGTAAATCTGGAGGTCTCGACCCTCGTAGTATTGTTCTTCCTCTGGCTGTTTCAACGTAAGCCGTCAACACCTGTCAATAAGGGGCACTTTTGTATTGATCTTAAATTCATCTAAAAAATCACAAAGTACTGAAAATATACTTTGATATTGTCAAGAGATTTAAAGAACTATTAGTTTGTTCAGGTAATATAGAGAAGTTATCATCTCACCTTCCACTCGTAACCCTCGTCAGGAACAGCACCCTGCGGTGACACGGAGCCAGGAGTCTTGGATAGCTCCCAGAACACCTTCACCGCTGATATACAGAATCTTCAAACGAATAACATTATATTTGTCAAATTTTATTAATCTTAAAATTGGCAAAGCTGTCTGTAAACTTCAAATATTGATAACATATAACAAGTTGTAACAATTTTGGCGTTTTCGATAAAAGATACTCAGAAAAGATTACCAACGATACGAAACGTATATGTAGTGACCAAATAAAAACAAGCAAGACGTCATCTTACTTATTGGAGCCTGGTCTTGCTAATTTCTCCATCGTGGATTTAAACGCATTAGCCACTTGGTCTGTTGTCGACATGACCACCAAAGCCGCGGCCCCTCCGGGAGACGCGAGGCCTCCGGGACCCACAGCGTGAGGTTCCCACAGACATATAGACTTATCATCGGCCCCCTTCCAGATGCCCACGCAGTATTCTTTGGCGCACAGCACGCCGTACTTGTACTGATATTTGGAATTGAAATTCTTGTAAATTATAATATAAATTAAATACTTTATACAACAGAATAAAAGGCAGTTTTATAACAAACTCGACGACAGTATTTGGTTGTTGTTCTCGTGAGTATGAGGTCTCAATGGATAGTTTAAATTCGAGCAGGTCTAGATCTCTTTAAAACAAATAATAGCCAGACTACCAGTTGCATAACAGAACATACAGTTTCAAAGAACTTCTGTAGTCCTCTGTTCAGACTGAGAGCTCCTCCACCACCAGCCGCCCGGATGTCTCCGCACACCACATCCTGTTCCACTTCCACTTTTACCTGGTTACAACATTTTCTTTATCTATTAATGATATTTTCGGGACGCGCCACTGACCGGTCTTACCATTTTCCTTTATAAAACACGATTTTATTATTCTTATTAGGAGACGAGACGAAATCTCTTAGCATTCAATGGATTCAGCGTGCGTGTGCCGGGTCCATTGCGTTACAGGGAGAGAAGCTTCAACAGTGCCTGGGACTTGCGACCCAGGTGTAGGTTTAAGGCCCTATCTAACGCGCGTTAAACGCTCACCTCCACTATTCAAGCTCCTCTCCCTACCTAACCAAATTTGAAATGAACCTACTAGGGCTGCCTTCGAAGTAGGTTCCAAGAATGAATTGATGTGACTTCTGGACAGGCCCAAGTCTTTTGTTAGGTTGTAGAGAGATTTAGCCGTTATACCTCTCGCTCCCACTACTATCGCATATAAATCTACGCTGAACCTATTTTGGGTGAGTTCGTTAGTGAGCTCGTCTTTGGGGGCGTTGGTTACCATAGGAACCGTAAGCTCTATTCTCGAATACATAAATATGTCTGGGCTGGAGGCCGACGCACAATTATCCACGGGATTATTATATGAGAAGTCATAATATATAAAATTCATAATACTTTCAACACCAAAAAGTATAACTCTCAATATTTAGTTAAGTCCTATAGTAAGCAACTCACGTTAAAGCTGGTGACGTGAAACTGACTCTGCAACTCGCTGGCTTTCAGTTTTGGTGGATTGCTGGCTCCGGGTAGAGACAAGGTGTAGTATCTGTCACCGTACTTCAGGATGGCGTCCAACAACTGTGGCTTCCAGTGGATATAAGGCTCTATGTGCTCCACCACGATGCCCATCACCGCGTTCGCTGCGTCCTGATGACGGAAGGTGTGGTGTTAATAATTCTTTTTTTTATGCTAAAGGAGCCAACCGAGCAGACGGCATACCTGATGGAGGTAGTACCGTCACCCATGGACATCCACAACATAATTTTGCTGATGTGGTGCCACCCTTGATTAGGGAAGAGGGGGAGGAAAAAGTGGCAAAAGGGAGGGAAAAGGGAAGGGGTAGGAAAGGGTGGGAAAAGAGAAAGGGCAACCGGCTCTCTCACACATCGGACGAAACGCAGCCAATAAGGACTACTTCACGCCGATCTTCTGCGAGAGGGTGGTACTTCCCCGGTTGAGCCAGCCCATATTCGACCATCAGTAACTTGACCACAGCTAGGATCTACCTCCTTCCAAAATATAACTAATAATAATATAACTGTATATTTCCTTGGCTGTTCTTGACATACTGGACATACTTTTTTAGACTATATATTTTATAATATTGTCCGTCAAAGCCAACCGATTATATTCGAAATCGTTACATCACCTGGTTGTCTCTGTTGGGCTCGTCCAGGAAGTAGTTCTCGTTTTGGGCGACCCGTCCCCGGACCGACGCCACTGTTCGTCCGATCCTGTTGAAGTACGTGCCGATGGCTGAGTCGTCCAGCGGCTCAATGAGAACATCCCCTTCTAAAATGACAAAACTATTAACAAGGTCTGGAAAAAAGTTACCTGGTTTCCTTGTTTTTTACATGGTTGCTCGATTGTAGAAAAATATTTGTTTAATGGTTAATGTTAAATCATTTACCTTCCTCATCTTCAGCATCTTCATCAGTTCCCTTAGCAGCTCCGGGTTTCCTCTCTTTAAGGACTGATGTCAGTTCGTTGATCACCTTCACCGGGTACAGCTTGTATGGAGCTAGACACTGCTTCTTGTCTAGACCACCTTGGAGAGCTGGAGGATAATAACAACAAAAGTGATTATTGTTATTTATCCTTTATACTATTTACATAATTTTTGTGAATGATAGAAGCAAATAAAACATAAATTTATTCTATTTTAAAAGGAAAACAGTATAATTTCAAACAGATTTAAATTCAGATCGGAATGACAACATGATATTTATTTATGTTTAACATGAATAAAGCATTTCTCTTTCTTTTTGCGGCAACTCCCGGAAACAAATAGTATCATTAAGCGATCGAACAGCTACCGATATAATATCATGTACTATATAATACTGAGTAAAAACATTAATTCAATGTAATTCAGAAACTTCTTATTTGTAGATAAAAAAATTCCAAGACTTACGATGCTGAATTTCGAATTGTTACATTTGAGTTACACTTGTCATATATAATTTATCTGTTTGTTAAAAATCATGGCATTTTATTCCAACGCGCTCATAAACCGTAACCATATACTCACTGAGCCTGTCGATAAACTCTCCCGGGCTGGAGCACACCATCAGCGCGGGACACGACTCCGGGGGGACGAAATCCGGCTCCGGTTCTGGCTGTTCTTCACCCTCTGGTGATGGAGAACAATGATCACTTAAAAGGATATCTAGTATATTAAAAACAAGCTATATGCCTACGGGTAAAAAAAAGTGCTTGGAGTGGTCCGCGAGGAAGAAGTAAAACTTTGTAATTTTAAATAATTCTCATCCACTAAAAAAATCCTAAAAACAAAATAAAATCCTGTCCTATAAAATTATGCTTGTATCAAATCAAAGTGTAAGCTAATGAATACTTTAAATGAATTAATATAGAACAGCAAGCACGTGTCTCAGCTACTTTCACGACGCGACGCTCACACTGTTTACTTCGCTGTATAGCAACAGTACCATGCTCATGTGCTTGGAATCTACTGAGTCTCTGTTTTTTTTCTACATTTGGTTTCTTTTTTTCTTTCTCCCTCAGTTTAAAACGTTTAACTTAACAAAACCTAATTGGAAGTCGCATAAGTAGTTTCACTTCAAAAATTAATTATTTAGCAAATTCATAATATTGGCAATTATTTTCCAAAAAGTTATTTATTAAACATGCGATGTATGCGATGGATTCTGTTCAATAGCATCATCATCTACATCACCTCCTCCAGCTTCTTCATCTTCTTCTTCACCAGCGCCGCCTCCTTCGCCAGCCATCTCGTCCTTTATACGCTGAAGGCGAATCTCGTCACCTAGTAATAAAACGATATGTAATCAAAATATTACGCGTCGATTTGATGAAAAGCCTGAGTTAGGTCTATATTAAATTTCTCAGAAGTTCACAGTTTAAGGAACAATTATTAGAATCACCCTTAATGAAATTAGTATATGCATTAAAAATGTGTTTCTATTTTTTAACTAAAATACATGTGCACTTGGTTGTTTTCAAGAATGACAAAACTTCTACAGGTAAAACATAATATCATCAACATAAGTAAATAAAAAGACCTTTCTTAATTCTCTGGCTGGTCAACATTCCTTTGGCCATCGTGGGCGCGGGGTCGAAGGCCACCACCTGCCCTCCTGCCGACATCCACACCCCCATCCTGTGATAGTCCCCCACCAGTAGATACACTGACGAGGGCTTGGTGTGATCGTTCCATGACTTAAACAGCGCATCTTTTATCTCTAAAAGTAAAATATTTGTATTGAAATAAAAATGCATTGGTAAAATTTTAAGACTATGTATTTAATCATTATATATTTACGTTTCATAGGTTCCTCTTTTTCTTCTTCCTCCAATTCTTCTCCAGTGTCTTCCTTATCTCCACCTTCTTCTTCGCCACCCTCCTATAAAGAAAATTGTTATTCAAAAAAAACTTCTTTTTATCATTAGCATATTATAATAAAGTTATTATAAATACAAGCGATATGTGTATTAAAATACAAGTTAATATCCCAACTCTCACCCCAGCCGCTTCATCAGGCAATCTCAGCGGTAATCGTACAGGTTCTTCTAGTTCTATGGAGAAGGTGTTCGCCCCCATCTCAAACTTCTCCGTCAGGTCTTCTGGCTCAATAGTCTTCCGACCGGTCTTTTTCACATGGTTTAGATAATACTCCACTCCGGCGTCTGACAGGTTTCAATGACGTTGATAAATAATAACAACATTGAGACAATATAGACCTTTCTAATGTGATCAGTGATCTATATTAAAAAGTTGTATTAAAATATCGTCAGGTCTGAATGTAAATGAAATTCTCAAAAAAAAATTCGTCTGATCAGATATAAAACTTTACTTCTTAAAGAATAGGAGCAAAGGATATTCTATGAGCAATGTCTGGGGAAGGATCTAGCATATAAGGATATCATACCCAGGAAGTTATACATGTGGTCCTGGTGCATGTGAGGTGGTGGTACCGACTCACTGGCGGCAGCGAAGGCGGCCGCAGCCGGAAGCGATATGGTAATACCAGCCATATCCTCCTCCTGGGAGACGTTGAAAACAAATGTAAGACAGCTTGAGACAACATTAAAACTATTTTGCACGGACTGGAGTAAACAATAATCTATTAATTTTTAAGAGTTTTTTTTAATTTTTGAGATTTTTTCTTTTCAATACAGACAATTAGTGGTCGAAAGTAACTTGCATAATTTACAAATTCTCCCAATTAGTAATGTGGTAATAACAATGTTGTTACCCCACACATTTACAAATTTCTTTATCAAGTTATAATTTGGTAGCTAGGACTACTTTTATTCGTAATAAAATGTTGAATTAATAAAAATTGTTTTATAGAAGTCATTTCTAATTGGGATTGGAAATGTATCTCTTATTCATTTGTGCCTACTATAAATACTATGTCACATAATTTTATTATTCAGTGTTGTAATAGATACTCAATTAAACAGACTTGATTCCTGCTGCGGCTAGTTATTCACGCTTTCCAAATAAGGTACTAAACTGTAAACACACATTTTTTGGGTCCACCTACAAAATAGTGATATACTGACCCCAATGCCGGCTTTCTCCGCCGCTTTCCCAATTGCGGTGTTCTCTCCCCTGGGTCCCATCATTATGGCGGCCGTGCCTTTGGAGATCCATTCAAAGGCTTTGCTCTGAAAATAAAAACATAAGTCAACTACTTCAGCGAAGTAGATAGAATTGTTTTAAAATTTATCCGCATATTTCTCTTTTCTATCTGATGTTTCCGGCACTAGGGGAAAACTAGACGAGGAAAATCCCTCTTTAGTAGCATGTGCATATGCATAGGGCCTTTTTTGTACGAGAGCCTTAGTCCTTCAATAGACAAGGAAGATCTATATTTGCCCGTGCATATATACGGATGGAGAGGTTTGTTTAGTACGAGAGCCATAAAGTCCAAGAAAAGTAAAGTCAAAGCTCACCTCCAGCTTAGTCTCAGGAGCCCCTAGGTCAGTATTCAGCTTACTGGCCGCCACCATCACTGGCGAAAGATTGAAGCTGTCGTCGTTCCCAGGTGGTAGGTTGCCGAGGATCACGTCCGCTAGATCCTTAGCAGTACCCTTGATCCTCACTAGGCAAGCAGCAGCGCGCGGCTCGTCCGAAGGATAGCCTTTTAAAGAAAGTACGGTTTTGGAGGAATACATGAAGTTTACATGGTTTACGTGACCGAAGACGCTGATAAGAACTGGTATTACATATATTTAGCGTACCATCATGTTATGCTGACTTACCTGAATTAAAACATCGAGTATACTTACTAAGAAGCAACTTGCGTTACAGAATAAGCTGAAATAGACTAGCACAATTCATTATTAAGACCGATTTAAACTTGCCCACATGAACACAAAGAACAAACTTAAGGACAGGATACTTTGAAAAGATTCTCACTAACTAGTTTGATTTTAATTTATTTTCTGTGATGACAATGTGAAATTCTTTCTAACTCTACAGCAAGACCCAGCTAATCACCATTCTCATCACAGCCATGAGGATCGAAGAAGTAGTAGCTATCATCGTGTCTCCAGATTCCGACGGAGCCACCGCGAGCTGTCAACACTCCGTGCGAGTATTCTTTGAACATATGGTTGATGGAATCCTTGAGGGACAGAATCCCGGAGCCGGGAACGGCATTCAGCTCACCTAGCGGATGTAGACGTTTGTAATCAGTTCAACTAACAAATTGATTTCTCATTGCTGTTCGTAGAAGCGGAAGAAATAAACTGACCACTCAATGGACTGTCCATAACATCGGTTTCAATACAATCGTAATCAGTTATCCTGAATTTATTCATCACATCAGCGGCCGCGAGGGTTCCACTGGCCACCTTTTCCTCTTCTTCACCTTGCTCTTCGGCCTGCGGCGTCTCCAGATTGATGCCCATACGCTCCAGGTGTTCCATAGTGCTCTCGTACAGAATGTCTCCTCTCACCAACGACTGTTACATATTTTATATTCAGAAAACATATCAATAAAAACATTTCTCCCCTTAGAGCGTAGTTATTGGGAGAGAAAAAGTCATTTTGATACATGATATGATATATCATCATCAATAATGACGCGGACGGCCAGACCTCATCAATATCGTCAGCTGTCCAAGCACTCGGCTCCACTATATGGGCCATGGCTATAGCAGCGATCGAAGCTGGTGTCGCCTGCTTGCCCCGGTGATGCTCCGGGAACCGTTCGTCCGCCTCGTGGAAACGACCTCGGATAACCCACCGGTTTGGAGCCACCGCTAGAGAGAAAAACATTAAGTTTACGTCAAGAAGCAATCTAGCTATTGATGCTTTTCATTACTAAAATTTATTAAAATACAATCAAATTATTTTGAAACTACGAGTACTAAATGTTCTGCAGTTTCTCATAATTATTTCTCTATTTATTTAGGCCTGACCATAGGGACTACGAAGTACTATGATAAAACAAACGTTTTAATTTATTGATGGGTTCCGGCATGTCCCCCGTCTCGGTGATGTACACGTCGGCTATGCTGAACGGCTTCCGTTTGAGATCAGCCACGCTCTCGAGGAAATGTTCACACAGACGGGACACGCGATCGAAGTAGAGGACGGTCGCTTTCCCACCTTCACGGAGCCCTACCTGGATGGAAGAACAACCTCGATGAACCAAGCTGATGTGAAATATGCTGTTGGACATTTTTTATATGTAAAATGGACCTTATTTCAGCGTGAGATGGTTTTTAGAGACATCTGATAAGTACAACAACACATTTGGAATGATTAAATTTTCTATTACATTATAATTAAGTAGACTTACTTAATCTTAGTCACCCTACAAATTAATACTATTATCTTAAATTTGAAATCCTACCTTATATCCATATCTGTCACAGGGCCAGGGATGGTACACGTAATATTTCCCCCCCTCATTCCATATCGCTGTTTCCAGTTCACCTGGAATCTGTTAAATGCAAGATGTTTATGGAAAAATTTCAGAGAACAGAGCAGTTGACAGAATTTCTAACGGTGATCTGGCTATACCTGTAGCACCCCTGCATCCGACTCCTTGAAGAAGCTGTCTAGACCTCGACAGAGATCAAACACCTTCGGGTTATTGGAAAGTAGTTTACCCCAGACTGCGATACCACGTTCCTGGACATAAATGGCTTCAATATTGGTCCGATCCGATCCGATTTGATACGGTCGTGTTAAAGTTAGAAGTTTAATATAATCAAAATATTAATTTGATCTTCAAATTATGACTTTCATAGTCTCAGCAATCATTAAAATTAAAATGTAGTCGTGGTGTTCAAAATATTCAAAGACAATTCATTTCTTTTCGAGTTCCCTCTGTTATTCAAAGAAGCGGGAAAGTCTCTGTCTAGCTCTAACTGAAAGACTAACTGTGTTTCTTATAATCATAAGTTTACCTTACGCTTGTATTCTTTATCCCTTATCCTAAAATTCTCCTTCAGTTCTCCAAGAACCAGTCGTCTGATAGGACCTCCTCTCTCCACTAGGGATTCCTAAAATAATTATACACATACACCACTCGCTACACCAAAACAAAAGAATGGTCGAGATTGGAATTTAATTAAATATGTGAAACAAACAACGAACAAACTATAAGAACCGTCCTTGGAGCAGGACTCGAACCTGCAACTTGCAGTACATTGTTTTTCATTTATCTTGCTCACTAAGCTGTCTTGAGAATTAAAAAAAATTCAACTAGTTTCCACTAAAGTGTCTTCGATTACCATACGAGTATGTGTCATGAAATAATATAGGCCTTGTGGACTGTGGACTATGACGGATGGTAAAAAAAAGATTCTTTTATGATTTCAAATCCGCTGAAGATGGTGATGAGAAGGTACAGCACTCCAGCTGGATCTAGCCGAGCACTGCTAATGCCATTACATTTTCTTTATTAGGATAGTAGGTTTGGATTCAACACTGAAGGCTGTTCCTCCAGCATGGTCCAGGCAACGGAGACGATGAAAGGTTGTAGGTTTAGGCTGATTGTAAAAAGCTGCTATACTTGAGGCCTTTTTTGTCAAAAGCCAGAAAGGCGTTCAGTTGATATATATGAGAAACCATGTCTACGAGGTGGTTTTGGAAATTAGCCACATTGAGTAGATAATAAATTTATAAATGTGATTGTGTAAGGTAGGTATATTTTATTTGTATTCGTGTGTGATCTCTTCTGACCGTATACAGCAGCACCCACCCTGTACAGGTTATATCCTAGATCCAGTGTCTCGTCCACTACATCCTCGTTCCAGGCCCTCGCCCGCAGACGGCGCAGCATCGCCAGCGCCGACACGCAACACGCTATACCGGTGTACGTCTTGAACGTCTGATACCTGCAGATCGTTGTCACTGTTTCAATATACTTTAATACATATTGTCGCGCCGGCTGAGAGAACGATCGAATATTATAATATGTTCTCGACATTGAGCTGCCGCGCCATCTCGAGACGAGTGGGCGAACTATTTGCTATACGTTTTAGAACATTCCTATTGTAAATGTCTGTAAACAAGTAGAAATATTAACGAGAATGTTTTGGCATGTTCCAGTGATCGGATTATCG
This sequence comes from Danaus plexippus, assembly GCF_018135715.1. Lineage (NCBI taxonomy): Eukaryota > Metazoa > Arthropoda > Insecta > Lepidoptera > Nymphalidae > Danaus > Danaus plexippus. Next base: position 174,449 of record NC_083557.1, read on the forward strand.
TGCATAAACGAGTGCTAGGTCGGTTTAAGTCAGTCCTTCGGGAAGCAACAATGCGATATTACCTGCGATTTTAATAAAGCGAATAATTGTGCTTTCTGTTAAACAACGACCGTGTTATATCGATAATCAAAATCCGAGCTCGCGAGAATAAGTAACACTGATATATACATTATCTTTTCCAATAAAATCCAAACCAGCTCATAAAAACAAAAAAATAAAACCAGCTCGTCTTTGTCCAATAAAATAAGTTTTTTAATAACTATGTACTATGTACTGAAGTGATTATCATCCCATCTGGAGAGTAAGACACATACCCTTCGATGATAAATGTATTTTCCAAAAAATTAAGCTAACGATAGATTCGTAAAAGAGTATATTTCTTTGACAGACTAATCTTTCTTTCAATACCGACTTCGGCATTAAATTAATATTTAGAAAACCATATCTGATTGGCTCCGAACATTTCATAGTTTTGATTAACGAATTTATTTATGGGTCACTTGTTATTCTCACCGATAGCTGGCCATGTGTCGTGTTCCTCTCAGCAGCCACTTGCCCACGTCCAACTGCTGGTACTGTGAGTGGAAGTTCTGGTCCGCGACCTCCACGGCGCTGTGCAGCACGATCTCCGACTTGGGCCGAGGCAGCATGTCATCCCTGGTGACCCATCAATACATATAGAGCGGGCCTACTACGGGTTTAATTTTTTTATTTTCTGAGACGTTTCTAAATTTCGCAACGTCTGTATCGGATTAAATTATTTTAATATCCAAAATGTCTTTAAAATACATAAACATTATCACTGCAGAGACCTTTTTAAAATTTTCCCGAGCACGCAGACATTTTTTGTCTGCGTCAGTCGATATCACAGAAAAATCTACTACTTGACACATTTTAAATACTTTCTGTTAACCTTCCGTATGAATGGCCGTCCGATCTGGGACAGTACAGAAAGAAGTTCTCTCCTCTCATTTGCATGATCTGATCCTGTGTGAGTGCGGGGGGACCACGCTCCGGGGCGAGAGGCAACTGAGGGGGTGGCTGGAAAAGTCACAAGCAGACGTCGAATAATTTCAGATTTTATACAATTTAATGCAAAAATATAGGATTTATAGTCTGTTGTAGTCTGTGGCAGTTTATGATCTGTCCAACTTAAAAAAAGTAATGGGACTTGGAAAAGTAAAATATAAGAAATGTGTGTTTAAGAAATAAGATATCCTAATATTTCGTATCCATGGCTACTGTTCAAAGTAAACTAGCTATAAAAAGCTAAATGACTTTGCTGATTCATAATAACTTAGTGTCTTAGATTAAAATATAAATAGATTGTTAATATGAAACACATTTACCTCTTTCGGCATCTTCTGATAAAAATCTCTAACTTTCTTCCTAGATGTAGCCCTCGACGTAGCTAAACTGACGGCACTCAGTGAACATTGAGGATATTTCCCCTAAATTTTAACATCGTCTTAAGAAACCTTTCCTCACTGAAACCTTTGAAATAAAGGATGTAATATACTTGTAAACTGTCCAGAAAGGAAAAAATAATAATTACTCTTCCGAACAACAAACATTTGCTTTTATACGAACTAATTATTTAATTTTATTAATTTCAAATTAATTCTCTTTTGTCACGAGATCTTCCACTTACCTCTTTCATCTTCTTCTCAATGAGTGCGTTCGTATGTAGACTCTGCCACTCACTGTCACAGTGAGTTTTGAGCGCCTTCAGATCCAACTCGTAATTTGGCTCACGGATCAAAGGTTCCTTTTGGACTACCTGCAGTTTTATGTAATACATGTTATCATACAAGACAGATAATGGCCTACATATTTGGGCTAACCCCTACGGTAAAAGAGCTATTGAATTTCCAAAAAAATATTTTAACTGCGAAACGGATCATCTAGATTATAATTAGAGGGTTTTTTTTCTAAATTTATACATTTCTTGTGCCTTAGAGTAAATATTATTGTACCTCAATACTAGTCAGAGCAAGACCTGGTTTCGGAGTGCCTTGTTTCGCCGCATCCAAATCTCCGTAATTGGCGAGAAAATCGAGAACAAAAGACGTCACTCCCGCGTATCTCAAGAACGCTCCAGCACCAAACCTAGATAACATTTTGATCAAAACGAAAAATGCGAATTGTCAGATAGAGATAAACATACGAAAATAGACAAATTGAATATTAGTACAAATATGACAGTGCTGTTAAGAAAGTAACAAGCCCAGTTATCGTAGTTGAAAAAGTATCTTTTCCAAATGTGGAAGATGTCATATGTATATAAAAGAGTGCCGCTCAAAAATACATTAATTCTACCAGCTCTGACACTTACAGCTTATGGGGTTGACCCACTTCGTTCAGCATGTGAGGGTCAAAGATGTAGCATATCGTCTTCACCTGGCTGCCAGACTCAGGGTCTGGAGGGTAGCCCCAGATGAGGAAGTGGCGATCACCAGCGGTCAAGATCATCATGTAGGATGTACCTACCCGCTTTTCCATCAGACTACAAAAAACACAGCTATCTAAATCTTTTCATTTACATCAGATTTTTCTTCAAATGTATAAAAAATGCTTGTGATAATTTGTGACAATTTAAATTTCGATTAAAAATAATCAAACATCATCGGAAGCGAATATATATTATGTAGATTCCTAAATTATTCTTACGCCATTAAATCGGGTTCAGACTGTATATTGTCGGGATGTTTGGCCAACAGGCCCCGATCAGTTTCCACCATTTTGACCGTATATTTATTGTCATCGAAGAAAAAAGATGTCAGAAGCTGATTCAGCTGCAACTGGGGTTTTCCTAGAAAACAAGAAAAAGCTTGAAAAATTTGTTTCATTTTTGCTAACATCTAAATCTAAACAAGGTGACGTCAGAACATCCATCCACAACACACTATTTTATAATGAAATCTTACCTTTGTAACATTTAAGAGCCAGCATGCATTGTCTGTAATAGCTATCACCGCATTCAATTAAGTCATCTACATCTCGCTTAACAAGATCAGCGGACGTTTTTTCTTCCAGAAGAGCCCTACATACAACCGCTATGCAGGCGGTTTGGGCACCTGACCGTATGACAGAATTAATATCTAGACGATATTTTAAGATAAGTCAAAGTTGAATTAATTCTCACCGCAAGTAGTGGATGAATATTTCTTAGAATTGCAGCCGATGCTGCCTTGCAGCATCATCTTATTCCTGTCTACTTGGCCAAAGTTGTGCCAGATCTGGGGTGATATTAAGTTAGTCCTCAACATTATTTTCTCACAAGACTTGGAGTGTGTGTGTTAAAATCGTTATTTAAATAATATTTTCGAGTCTAACTAAAGCATTGCAAAGGAAATTTCGTCCTCGTTAATAAGAATTCTTCATTCACTAAACTAAATCAAAGAACTTTAAATGGTAAGTGAATTTCTTTTCCGACATAAAGAATCTGTAGTGTAAGTCCATAGATATGATTTTCTTATAGACTTATGGAAGATAATGAAAATGGGTACATCCATAGAATCAGAATAAGAAAACAAGATGGCAGTCTGTATTCAATACTAACTCTGCTGAAACAACTATTTCTAGGGAGAAGTAGTATCTGGTGAGATAGCAAAATGTAGTCCATTGACTACTGCACTACACTGCTAAAGTCAAAATTATGGATATTGCAAGATCAGGCTTTACTTATTATGAAAACACTATTTTGTGTTATAACCTTTTTCAGCTTAGCATATTCATAAAGCGGCTGAGTTATTTCTTCAGGTGGAATCCTTGGCAACTTCCGTTTTCGGTGTTTCTTCTTGAGGTACGGCGGAACCCACTTGCGTGTCACCAGTTCCGGCAGATCTATCATCTGAAAATGTTATATGATATTTTACATCTCAAACATATTCTTTTTATTATCCGTGAACTATTTCCATATATATTTTTTATTAATACGCTCCAATTTAAACAACTAAATTTTTCGCAACCATTTACCTTATTGTAACTTTAGTTTTTTGTTTTGTATGTATTGATAACATTTTTCATTTTAATAAAATGGAATATTAAATACTAGAATATTGTGAAGATAAGGGTCATCTGCCAAACTGACTGACGGCCCTAACGACTCAGGTTTCCCGGCATACAAGAGATTAAGGATCTACGTAGCACCAGTATGAGCACTCCGTGATTACATCCAGTGACAGAGGTACGAAATGTTCACGCCTGATGAAAAATATCTAGATCCTCAGGCGTTTGAAGTCCCCAAATGTTTAGAGTTTTGATAACTGAAATTGCTAGATCCATACAAGAGTCCCGCTCGATAGTTCGATTTTTATAACTAGGGTGCTACCAGGACGCTAACGGCTTCATTGATTTCAGATGATAATTAAAAAAACTTGTGAGATCTTGTTTCCGAGCTCTCTTTTGTACTGTAAATGAATAATAATAATAAGTGTTTTCAGATTCTACGCGTTTTTTATTAGTTTATAACTAAATAATTCCGACGTTCCGGTTCCTTAGCAGCCACCATGATCGCGGGCAGGCGAGATGAAAGTGTCTGTCAGCTAGTCATGTTTTTGTCATCTACCGTCAACTATTTCCTAATTTTCTAGCGTATCACCCTGGATGCACGCACAATGTGCTTACTGTGTCTTGATATCTTGCAGTGTGCACCCATACGTGGTATTTTATATTTTTATGAGGTGGTCCCAGGTGCTAGATAAATTCCAGCCGTCTTCTGTATTGAAATTTTGATGTTGTTTCATTTTGATAGCCTCACGAATTAGTCTCAGTATTTACCTGCCTTCACGAGAGAAAATTTGTGGTTTGTCAAACCTAATGGAGTGGCCTGGCCTGGCAGTGTTTCCAATTTGAATAGTCGCTTATCATCATCGACCTCGCCTCACATTCCTACTCGCTATTGCTTAGTGAAGGTCACATGAATTTTAATATTAAAACGTATTTTGAAGCCTCGATCATTGGAAACACGATTCCCACATTATATTTTAATGAATAATTGAAGTACAAGTAATGAACACGTATTTAAATTACGTATTTTAATTACAAGTCACTTTAATTGTGCCCAACTCTTTAAGCAAACCACATCCATCCTTCTCTTGTCTAAGATATCAGTTAACTTATCTCCAGTCATCTTTCAGTTGTTTGCGTCACAACTCACAATCCTCAATTTTAGTTTCCAAACTCATTCTTTTCATTATTTCTCTCCCTGATGCAAGAACCCTTCTTTTTCTCATAAACGCCGTGAGCTAGGCAATCCCATCCCCGATCTAACATTTTCGATAAAAGTATCCAGGAATTCTATGACTATGTCGTAAAAAAACTTGACTATTTGTGAAACAATTGCTTCTGTTGTACAAGGTGACGATCTCTAGATATTACTATCGCCTTAGCTGCCGTGCTAACGGTTATGGATTGCGAAAGCCAAGGTAGAATTTGTGCATTATAGGCTGGCGGCAACCACAGAGTCTTGGGAACAAAATAAATTAAAGTTCCTAACACCAGATTTGATAATTGATACCATTGAATCAGAGGGCACAATTTTTTTTAGTACACTCAAATCTTTTTTTGTCTTGCTTAAGCTTGATGAGATCTTAACCTTCGCGAGTGTTCATTTAAATGTACTAATATTTTCGGACTACTACGCGATATTTTATTATTGTTAAAACTACATAATCGCGAAGTTTCGGTTACTTTGCAGCAACCGCGACCACGGACAGACGATATGTGAATTTAAGCTTCTCCAAAAGAATTTTATTCCCTCCCAACTTTTTTTCCTACGAATACTTACTATCCTTGGCATCCTCTCGGGCGGTGGTGGGGGAAACCATGGCCTGGTGTGTATCTTCACCTTGGTGACCTCGGGCCACCGACGCTTAAACCTTTGCTTACGGAGCATAGACCTATATTCCGCTTCCCTGGAAAAAGTACACTGAATGCATTGAAACGTCACTGTCAGCTAAAATATTTAAAAGGATGAAAGGCACAACTAAAGACAAATACATATTACAGTTCGGACTTAAATAAACGAATCAATAAACGGCAAATCAAGAATTTAATGAAAACTAATGGTATCTACGACCTCCCATTTCTTATTAAAGGGTAGAAAAATGTTATTCTATAGCCAAAATAATCTATAAAGCTCACTCTTGTGCTATTTGCGAAACCGTCTTTGGTATTTCCTCCGGCTCGGGAGGCGTTTCGACTTTTGTTTTAGACTTTCCATCTTTTTTATCTGGTGCGTCACCGGCCGCCTGCGATCTGTTGTTCATTTTAAGTTTTATAATTATATCATTTACTTTCATAAACAACTGACAAGAATAAGATGTTCAACGTATTGAATAATATTTTTTTCTAAGTTTTAAAACATTTCAGTTATGTAACCATTAATATTTCATAAGTCAAATATTCTTCTCTTTAGTAGAATTCTTTTTTGTACAATATTTTTACATTACATATTATACCTAAATCAAACCATACAGATAATATAAACTTTTTTATCTTTTAATTATATGGTAGATAACTTCTTTTAAGACATTAAAAGGTAGTTTATGAATGTTTTTGAAGAAATCAATTATAATGTACTCAACTATCGTTAGCAATATGTAAAAAAATATATTTAATTGTTATAATAGTACTTACTTCTTCCGTTCTGCCATTTTTATTTTTCAATATATATATTTTTAACTTTCTGTAATATTGAATGAAAATAGTGTTATCAAAAGCCTTGTATAGATTTTGTTTTATATACCACTACATACTAAGATTATATATGTACTTACGATTTAAAATTATTTTTTATACAATTTTTTTTATTTTTTTAAATTATTTTTTTACATATATTTTACAATTTCTTCATCCACATTTCGTTAACCGGAGCCATGGGTATTTAATGTGTCAAAAAGAATTACTCGAAATATGTTTTCATACTGAATTTACAATTGGCCAATATTTTTGTACTACAGACTAAGCTACCGAAATCTTTTGCATTGTACCTGAATTATAAAAAATATTTTTGGACGGTAATGTTTTACAAAACTAATTAAAGAACTAAAGGCATCTATCGATAATGCCTTTTTATTTCATGTTTTGTCTCCTCACAAAAAAAGTAACCTCGAAAATTAGAATTAATAATTTACTATGTTTCAAACGGAAGAATGAAATGAAAGATGTAACTTATATTTATGTGTATAAAATATACATTAAAATATCCTTTGTTATGAAAAACCTTAAAAACATTCATGGATAACGACAAAGACATTAAATAATGACTAATTAGGACTAAACAAATGTTGATTTGATAACAGATAGGTAATTATTGAAATATCTAATAGCAAAATTTTGTCGATTATTAACTTTTATCCAAAGTGATCGATTAGTTCGCGATTACTCGATGTGACTATTGTATATTTAATCTGTATTTTTAATATAGTCTGCATTATTACAGACATTCTATTTTTATAGTAATGATGAACGGGTAATTACTTTATTTATACAAAATGGCTGAACTATAAAGACGTGTATGTTTCATTATCGTTACAATGGAGTCAATAAACAACATTTTTTCTCAAGAAATCATTCCCTCGTGTTATTCAGAAGTTAGAAATATATTTAATTGTGGTGATACAGATTGTGAAACTACTAAATTGATATCCTACGACTCGGGTCCCTTGAATTCCCGAATAGAGAATTTGAAATCTTTTAAGTGTAATAGAATAGCCTTCAAGAACAGTACAAGAAATCTAAAGTGTCGAATTATAATGTGCGCGTGAACTATAATGGCTTAGCATCCTCTTCGAACCTTAAAAGTTAGTGAAAAATTGTTACAATGAATAATTTCTGTGGTGAGCGCAATAGGCGCCGTTTCTTAGATTTTGGCGTGTTTCCTACATTTCAATATCCAATATCAAATTATTCGACGAGTTCCCAAACGAAGACAGAGATGAAGAATACGTTCGAAGACAACTTTTTCGCGAACAATTTGCATCTCATCCAAGATCCTTTAAAAAAGAACCTCGCTAATACTGTGTTAACAGGCGAAGATAAGAAAACAAACATGGGGAAAACAAAGGTAACGGTGACAAAGGAAGAGGAAATACCTCAGAAGGATTACTATTCATTCCATTCTGGCATCACGGGAGTTCTCACAGGGATATTAAACTTCATGGGGTTATCTCAGACGCGTTCCACTTCGTCCAAACACCACGAGACTGATTACAACGATCGCCAGATGGCGTCAGGGAACTGGCACTACCCCAAATGCGAGGTTCAAAATAAAAATGAACGGGACCGTAATACAAATATGGATATAGAAGTCTGCAGATTAACTTCTGAACACTGTGATAATAAAAATAATTGCACCAATCTCTTCTCAGAATTCCAGCCTTCAGTTGCAAGAGAGTCTTTTATTCCAGGTGACTCGGAAGATATTGATATAGGCCTATTCAATGAGAGCTGTATAGAATATTTTTGTCCAAACACTTATCAAGAACAGGAACTGTGTGAAACAGCTGCACAGGGAGTAAAGACTGAGATATTAAACATATGTGTAGACATCGGAGACACACAAGCATATCGTAAGACTGAATTAAATGAGAGTATGGAGATAGAGAAGCCTTTACCAATGAATGGGCTGGAGATAATAGGAAAAACAAGAGAGGCAGCATCATCATGTGAGGACAAAATGTCTAAATTAAAAGCATTGCTTAAATGCCGTCAAAACAAAAACTATGAATCATCTCTACCGAGTCATGATAAGACAAAACCGGTCGATATTCCAAGTAAAGATTCCGAAACAGTACAGGATACTTTATTTGCTAACGAAATAGCCTCTTCAAATCTAACCAACAGCTTTAATGAAGTCTCCGGTAAATTCTGTTCATCATCGGTGGACAGTGAAGATTCCTTCCAAATAGTGTTCACCGACAGCCCACAGAATTTCGAAAGACGTCGCATTTCATCGGACTGCGAGTCTGAGGATTCGTTTATCGTTTTTGAAGAAACACCAGAAAACTGCTACACAAATAACGATGTGTTCGGTGATGAGAGCTCGGACTCGGATTCAGTGGTCGAGGAGTCTATGTGCATAGCACATTTGTCACCGAACCTGTCAAAGACATTCAGTGACCTAACAGACACCAGCCTGTACAGTGAGGATGTTGTGGACTTTGCTGAGAAGTGTGACAATGAGGATGATGTCCATCAGCCGTTCACAGGACTTCTGATCAATGAGACACGGAAACAGGAGAAGCTACGGCAGCCTAAAAAAAGGGTAAGGGTCTACATTATTTTTATCAATAATAATATCTCTAGACAGTCAATTTTGTCAATTTTTACAGAGAAGAGTTATTTACTCATGATTTCTATTAATAAATACAACTTAGGTCACTTCTTATAAAATCAGTTGTGATATAATCAAGTCCCATCGAAATCAGCTCAGCCGTTACAGAGATTATCCAGAACAAACGGACAAACAAAATATTTCAATAATGACAGTTAGCTATATATAGTACATATATATAACGTTTTACTCTATGTTTGATATCATTGTGTGTTGGTTTTTAACCCAGAAACTCGGTAACCATAAAATATTTGAGTGTCCCTCCATGTTTATCAATGCCACATATAATGATAACTTATTAAAACCTTATCATTACTGTCATAACATATGATATATAATATTATTAATATTAACAGAAATTTCTGATCAATATATTGTACTTATGTATGTATGTATGTATGCTACCTAATATATATGACACATATGTGTGATATTTTCATATATATATATGTGTGTATGTTTGTCACATGCAACAGTACTAAATATTGCTGTTATTATCTTAAGGTCGAAAGGTTGTGAAATAAATTGTTTATTATTACATTTGTTGTAAAAACCTTACAGACACACACACACACACACACACACACATATATATATATATATATATACCTTAATGGTCAATCGAAAACCTATTTTATTCTGTTATTTGCAACAAGTTCCAAGACAGGTCTGTGGTACAAAATAATAATTGAGCTGTCTGTTCCAATTTAGTGTCTATGTACTGCGGCATAGGACACATTATTGTATATCTTTATATATTAATTTAAAACGACCGGTTTCTCAATGTCATAGAAAATATCAGGAAATTACTTAGGGGTATATACATATATGTAGTTTGTACGTTTGTTTGTTGAAATACTTAAATAACTTGCCTCAACATATATATAGGGTTTTCCAATAGGGACGCTTGAACTTTGACAGCTGATTGCGGCCATGTTGTTTGAGTGACAGCTGTCAAATGCAGTGTGTTATATTCATTCCGTCCTCCCAAACCACCATGGCAGGTTACAGTGTCGAGCAGCACGTGCAAATCATAAAATTGTTTTATGAAAATGGGTCTTCAGTTCGAGCAACGTTCCGCGCACTTCGCCCGTTTTACGGTCGCGATGATCGTCCTGCCGAGTCGACTATCCGTCGATTGGTGGACAAATTCGAGTCAACCGGGTCAGTTAACAATCAGCCGGTTCCCGTGCGTCAACGTAACGCGAGATCTGCCGAGAATATCGCCGCTGTGCGCGACAGTGTCCTCGAAAACCCGCGGCAGTCAATTCCGCGTCGCGCACAGGAACTCGGCCTTTCGCAGACGACAACTTGGCGAATTTTGCGTTGTGACTTGAGCCTGCACCCGTACAAGATCCAGCTGACCCAAGAGCTCAAGGTTAATGACCATAGACAGCGCCGTGTGTTCGCTGACTGGGCATTAGAGCAGTTGGAAGTTGACGCCGATTTTGGCAAAAAAATCATCTTCAGCGACGAGGCGCATTTTTGGATGAATGGCTATGTCAACAAGCAAAATTGCCGTATTTGGGACGAGACCAATCCACACGAGGTTCACCAAGTGGCAATGCACCCGCAGAAAGTGACTGTTTGGTGCGGATTTTGGGCCGGAGGCGTGATTGGTCCGTATTTTTTCGAAAACGATAATGGTGTGGCCGTCACCGTCAATGGTGAGCGATACCGGTCGATGATAACCAACTTCTTTTGGCCTGAAATCGAGAATATGGATCTGGACAACATGTGGTTTCAACAGGACGGCGCTACGTGCCACACAGCACACGCTACGATGGAAGTTCTGCACGAGCAATTTCTGGGCATGGTCATCTCGCGCGGAGGCGACGTGAACTGGCCACCGAGATCGTGCGATTTGACCCCGCTGGACTTTTTCTTGTGGGGTTTTCTTAAGTCGCAGGTCTATGCCAACAAGCCGCAAACCACCGATGCCCTCAAAGTCAACATACGCCACGCCATCGATCAAATACAGCCCGATTTGTGCGCCAGAGTCATCGAAAATTGGACCTTTCGTGTGCGCGCCACCAACCGAAGCCGTGGCGGTCATTTGAATGATGTCATATTCCATACATAATGGGGTCGATAGACCTTCCAAATAAAAAAAAATTTCGCAAATATCTTTCCTACATGTATTTTTTTTTGCATTTCAAAGATCAAGCGCCCTTAATGGAAAACCCTATATATTGATATTTATTGAAAGCAATATAATTCTTAAAATGTCTATAAAAGTAATAAAAAAATATTGCACAAACATATAACATGTGCTATCTCGGTAGTGATTAGAAAGGTATTTATATAGCTAGCCTGTTGCCCGTGACTTTGTTCGAATGACTTTCCGAACTGCTGAAGAGGGAAATGTGTTTAGTGTTATAACTACATAGACAGACGATGACATATATATATATATATATATATATATATATATATATATATATATTTACTGTTACAGTAGACTTAATTTACTTATGTATTATGATTGGGAACAACATTCCTGAGACTTAATAGCTCTTTATCAACAGCCGTGACAGTACACAAAGTTATTTATATTATTTAGAGAGTAAATTTTTATTACATTCAACTTGTTTATATTCACTAGACAGAATTTGATGTAACTTTAACTGTAACACGGCCAGCTCTGCAGGACAAAATCTAATGATTTGACTTCACCGACACATCCAGGAGATGACGACACTGTTTGAGACATTTATCTCAGCAGTTGGTCCATTACGGCTTACAGCATTCCGACTTTGCTATTGTTAATCAACAAAAAAAAATTCCCATTTCTATCACGGTACATTATTTAACTAATAGCGGAAAACCGCTGTTTCTTATGGGAAATTAATGATAAGCGCACGAGGTCGCGGGCACGGCTAGTATGATTAACATTTTAATAATATTGTAGAATAGTAAATAATTATTTTAAAAAAATTGGTTTTAAAGATCTCGCCGCATTTAAGGACCTTGGTTTTAAAGACCTAGTCGATTCTAGTGGGCCATTAGTGTCGTGATAGCCAAGGTCCCGACCTCTGCATTTCGTGATGAGAATTTTCATTATTCCATAACATTGCCTTCTAACACCTCAGCGCTGCTACAGAATTTATATTCCTGGATGATGAGTGACGTCCTCGGAGCACTTCCCGAGATACCCCTTTGTCCACAACATGTCAATGGACATGGATATTAACGGTTCCTCATACAATTGAATTATAATATAATAAATAGTTCAGTAAACAGTGCGCTTAGTACGAGTTTACATTGACACTGCACACGGATCGTTTCACGTTTATCATTCAATACTACGTTAAAACTTAATAGTATAATGTGACAAGATTTATGAATGAAAAACCATTGACGCTCCGTATTTAGTTAGTATGCAAACTTGTCCTAAGACTACATACAGATGTTATGCGTTAGCATACACACAAACGTACATTCTAAACGAGAAATTACGTCACGTATGTAGGCCAAATATAAAATGACTCGACTACTAAAATACAACTTAGCGCATAGTCGTTTAAATTGAATATATTGATAAAATTAGTGATGTGTGTGTGATGCTTACAACGTATGTCTTAGGAAACATGCGGGAAATACAGTTTACTACAATAAAGAAATTCATTGCATGAGATATCATTAGTTTACACAATATGCTCGTCATTTTCATAACCCGACGTGACTGACAGTGTATGTATGTATGTATCAATAATTTGCATCACACCTCGTTTAGGACGCAATCGGTTATAAGCGACTGATTAGTGTAACACGTACATCTGCTGCTGATTGGAGATTTATGGTCAAGGAAGCTGTCAACCTTGACGGAACGAGGGATTTCCTGTTTGAATGTTTGCAATAGCTTGTAACATCCTTCATCCCACTTATCTTGGCATCGATAGTGATGTAACATTGACTTTGTAGTCCAGGTGATAGTATACACGAGCTGGTGATGAAAGGAATGTTGAGGACATCCGAGAAGCCAACCGTGTGATCAGATTTAGTCATCGCGACCTCTGACCTAGCACAACGTCACACATCACAACAGTTTCCTCGTTACTCGTTAACCGATTACGAAAGTAGATTTTTTTTTGTTGGAAATTGGTATCCAATTTTTGGAATGAATTGATGGGAAATAAACATTAAATTGACGAGGAAAGAACTGTTTGAATGAGAGCTATCTGACGGTGACGTGAAGGAAGTATAGTCAACGGTCATCAGCTAAAAGATGCCGGTGATTCATTGTTATAATTTTATCATTATGAAACAGTTTCACGCGAGGTCTTTGCTCCACCTTAACTCACGGCCGTCGCTGACGTCACACAGATGACGTCACTTGATATGTCGTCATTGAAGCTGACGCGTCGGGAGGCGGTTGAATCATGGATTAAATGTGATGGTTTTGTGTGAGTTTGTTAATCTGTTGGTTTCCGATGCACGAGTCTGTGGGAGTATTTTTAACCGACCTCAAAACAAGATGTTGTTTATGTTGCGATAGCTCCTACGAGACTCTACATTAAATTAGATCGTATGTTATTTGTGAACATATATATATATATACAGGGAATAACAGAATCTCAATGATTCTGTATATACTTTAAAGATAATGATACAAATCAAACGGCAGCTCAGACCATTTCCCTTTTATACCACCCAACCTAATATTAGGGGTGTTTTAAGTTTGACGTGTATATGTGTTTGTGGCATCGTAACTCACAAACGGATTGACCGATTTCGGTGTGATTTTCTTCATTTGAAAGCCAATTCCTTTGCGGGGTTTCTTATCTACGTGTGTTTAATATCAGTCCAGCGGTGTAAGAGTTCCAGCTCTTAGAAAATGATGTAATGCATCTTTGACATATAACTCGTTTAATTGGCTCTCGCGTCCCAGTTGTTGCTTCTTCAATAGTTTAATAAAGTTATTTTTATTATCACATTTAATATAAAAATGATCAATAATCATGGATTTGGAAGTATTTTAACGCATTTTCTTGTTTTCGTTCCGCTAAAACTCTATTATATATATCAGGGGACTACGTATTCCATACTCTGACGATCAAGTGATCACGAGTAAGCTGTTCACCGCCGCCTCTCCAAAGTCGTTTGAATCCGATATTAATAGAAAAATTTCAAGCGAATCATGAAATTACGCTAACAGGAGACCACACCGCGACAAATAAAACTAAACGTTTAATATAAAACCATACCAAGATAGGCTCCGGCTCTTCAAACATTGTGTAACTCGATATCTGATCTCCTTCAGGTCCGCTTCTCATCGCAGCCTCCCAAGGTCCACGTGATGAGGGTCTGGGCCTTCGCAGCCAGGCAGGCCCGCGCCGGCCACTGGGAGAGACACGCGCTGGACAGGGAGAGATTCAAAAGAAGGTAGGCTGGTCAGCTGATGAACAGAAGTATTGATGAGTTTGATTATATTAAAATATTGTATGAAAAAATAATACATGAGAATCCCGGCAGCTCAGTTTGTGAAGCGGCCGGAGTACGACACTCCGAAGGTGTTAGGTTCGATTCCTGATCCTGTCCATTCATTGCTTCAATAGTTTGTTTTTTATCTCTATAATCAATTTATCTCTATAAGATTAGTGACAAATAATTATCTGGTGTGATTTCAGATAAAAAGTACATTATCAAGGTCTCTGTCGGAAAAGAAATGAATTAATTAATATTGTGTTGCTATTTTCTCCTCATTTATTTGATACTGATTGTTTATTTTTCAGGATAGCGGATGTAGAGATGGCTATATCCTGGGTCCTTAAACCTCAGCACCGATCTAGGATAGTCTTCCAGCGATTCATGCCCTGGTGGAACGCTGAGAGACGAAGGGAGTTAGCGGAGAAGAAGAGAGAGGAAGACACAAGGAGAGAAGCGGAAGAAGTGGAGAAGATGGCTATCCGTCGACAGAATGATGAGAATTCCAATGAAGTAGAAACTGAAAGCGAATTGATGAACAATGAATCAAAGGAAAGTGATGATAGTGATGGAATACAAGGAAAAGATAAAGATAACGATGACTCAGCGGCGAGGGTAGTTCACATCGCCGAGACAAAACGACCAGGAAACAATTTGACAATAGTTGATACTTGACGGCTTGTACTGACCGTGGTATGAGTCGCTGAAGTGTCAACGCGGGGAGACGGCCGGCGCGGGGGACACGGATGTACGAATTTATATTACAATATATATTATAGTTAGTGAAACGCCAAAAAAATAGCACACAAAAATTTAATTGTTTTTCCATGGACCCTGCACCCATTATATTATTGTCGAGGATTCAAAAATGATGTGAGAAGTCTAGCGAAATGATATTTTTCACGGCCAAGGTGAGGACATAGAATTAATTAAAAATGATTTTGTACACAATCTTTTATAACTCGAGGATGCTAAGTGCCTGTTTGACCGGGAGTCAGGAGGTGAGGACCCTAGTGTAGTTACATACCTTCATATATATAGTTAGTAGCCTTGTGTTCCGTTAACTTGTGCATTGCGATGTAAATCTTTCGTTATATGTATAGAGAGTATATTATTTTTGTTGCGTAGTTAGTATATTGTATTTACTGTATAAATTACTCCCCGTCCGAGGGTAACGTGTAAATTTTTTAATATAGTTTAAAAAAATGTGTTCTGTAATGTATCATATTATACAACGTTTTGTAAACCGGGTTCAAATAAAGCGTTAAAAGTAATTTGAACTGTTCTTTTTAACTGAATAGCTATTATGATTATAAGAGAGTTAATTTAGGTGAGAGCATAGAGTATTTATTACTAAAAATTTTGTTCTAAATTTTAAATATATATGTATGTATATAAGTATGTATGTATGTCAAGACTAATTGTTTGTAGCGATATATATAGTAAATAATATTATTCAGAATTTTAATAAAAACTACTTTTAAAATCTTTACCACCGAGTGAAATGACTCCATTTATTCTCACAGTTTGTATATAGATTTGTGATAGTGACATCTAGCGACAAAATAATGTAACTAAAAATTTCATATTATTGCGCGACTATTCCTCATATCATCGCTAACAAACTGTCTGTCCCTTTATCGTTACATATTAGTCGTGAAACTACTTCTAAAACCAGTCCGTGTTAAATAAAAGATCAGTTCATCTCCAAAGTAATTTCGACCTTGTGGATAAGGAAAATAGAATATGGTTTTGGTAGAAATTAATGGGTTTAGTAGTTTTAAATAATATACTGATATTAAAGGACAGTTTCTAACAAATGTTGTTTTCCGAAATAAGTCACCAGATGGCGTTGTTTGTCAAGGTATAGCACTTGTTATAGGATTACTGAAGAAGAGAAGCTTAGTAAATCAATTAGCAATCTGTTCTGACTACAAATGAATTAGTAACGATTAATATCGAATTATAAGAAATAGTCAATGACAGTAAAGAAAGAAAAAGGGTCCTGAAAAATGTGTTGCACACTTAAGATACATTACAGTACTGACAATACCAATATAAACATAGTCACGTAAATAGATAGCCGGCTGATAAGGATAGGTGATTATTCGCGATATTGGGTTAGATAAATAATACTAATAAACAGAAATAAATTTTCTATGGAGGTTAAAATAGTTAATTTCAGCGCCATCTACCGTCGAACAGAAGAACGCATCCCGTAAGTATGTGTTATACACTAAACTTGCACACTATTGACAAAAAGCATTACATCGGTTTTTTACACATGTTGAATTCCATAAACACTAAAAAAAATATAAGATTAAATTAAAAAAAATAATTAATGACGCATAAATAAAGTAATGATAAGTAATCTGATAATAATGATAATATTATGTCCTCACTGATAAGTGATAAGGAAGGAGACAACAATAAAAAAATGTGCATATTACCTAGAGATGAAATTCAATAAATCGAGGATAATGAACATATTGGTGATGGTATTGGCAAGTAATATAGAAGTGAATGAAAACGACAAGAACATGTTAAACAAATGCAGATTTCATAAAGATATAAAAATAGTAATAAAAATAATTTGATTGCCGTTTATGTGCGCGCGGCAAAAACACGGCCCGCTCACGCCTCACGACATGTCGGACACGTCGCGCGACGGATCCGTTTGAACTAGTTGTGGGTAAGTTAATTTATAAGGAAGAGGGAGAAGATTTGCTATTCATTAACTTGAGGCAGAAATAATTTATTTGTTTAAAAGTTTTTAATATGCACGGGTAGGTTACGTTTTTATTTTAATTAAAACTTGAATTACAATTATTTTCCTGTCGCATGTTGCATTACACCCGGTGCGGAGTGGGGGTAATGTTAGACTCGCTATCAGCTGACGGTGTGACACCTGTATTCTCATTCAACTATGACAATGTTCCTATTTTAACACTATCACTGACATTCAGGCTACGAAAAATTTAAAATCAAAGTATTTTCAACAGGCACATATTCGATTCTATATCGATTAATATTCCTCAATAATAAAAACAAGTAAATTTTAATGCTAAAATTAATTATCAACAATTATGAACGTATAATCCGGATCGTGTCGCACATGCAGAGTGTGACTTGAGAGAATTGTCACAAGGAACGGTCGAATTAAATCAAAATGCTGCCAGTTAACTACCAGCTACTGTCAGAATCGTTTAGGAAGCAACAAGTCAGGCGGCCGCAAAAAACAACCTCACGTATATTATAATAAAACATGTGTCACACGACAGATGCGGACCTCGGAAACAATCGCTAACGTTTGTTGTCGTTTAATGTATTTTAAGGTAAACCTCGACATTACAGAAGAACTATTATATGCACATACGACTAAATAATATATATACATATACAGAATCGGTCAAAAGCCGAGCATATTTCAAATAGCTTCAATTTTCTTCATATGTCATGAAAAATATTTTTAATAAATTTAAACCTATTCTTGAAATTATAAAGACTATTATTTCAGCGGCCGTTCAAATAATAACAATGTTTTCGCACGCGATTTATTTCAAATAATTCCTCATAATAAACGTCCCTTAAACTCGTGTGCGTTTCAAATCTTCCATTTTGTTTGTTGAATTCTTAATTACAAAGTTTTTGTGAAACTCCGCGGCCATTGGTCAGTTTTTGGACGCTTTTTACATTTAACTTCTAAGAAATAAATTAACGTTGATTCCTGAACGTTTCAATTTTGCTATTGACATTCATCGGATTGCGATCATAGATGGCGCTGTTCATAATTCGCCAATTTTGTCTTTAAAAATAAATTACTCTAGTTAAGATCCGAATACGGATCTCGTTTGAGAAATAATTTGGATTTATTTCTACTAGTGGATATCCCATGAGTTAATGATGTCTCATTATCGAATAAACTTATTAATCCTTATTAAACGAATCATCATCGGATATAAAATACGGTCAACGTAAAACAGATTTTTTTTTAAACATATACATATAAATTTCCGTCACAATCCTAACACATAAATGACAAGAGAACGCGATCAAAATAATAAAAGGAACATATTCGTGTATTAATAAATATAAAATATTGACGACAGGCGGCAGTTATTTATTTAATAAAATATTGGAATGTTTTCAATTATAGTCGTAATGAGAGTGGTCGAGCATGAGCCCCGGCTGTACCTTAAACCGTCTACATCGCCGTATGTACACTAAACTGTTCGTACAGCGTCATTCGTCACACGGACGATGGCTATAAATGTGGGCAATAAAACGTTGGTAGGGGTTGAGCCTGGTCATCGATAATCATATTCAGGAAAACATAAATTGTGAATTAAAACAACTAGATTTAGTTTCCATTAAAAAGATCAAGCTTAGAAGTATTATTTTATTAAAAGAATAACTATAGATACAATGATACGTGAGAATGTCCTTTAATAATAACATTAAATCAATTTCAACATTCAACTGTCAACAGTCTCCCCGTTATATATTTACCGACATCGATAGCTTCCTATCGTAATCTATCGATATCGATCCTTCCCCATCCCCACCGCCCGCGTCCGTCTGGAGGCTCCTTTTACTAATTATTGTGAAATAATTTCAAACGTTTCTTTGAACTTTTATAATCCTCGTTACTTTTATTAAGAAATGATTTACGTTTTATGTACGTATTAAATGTTTAGCCGAGGAACTTACTCTGCGATATAATAATAACTCACTGAATAACTTAATAACAGCATACTAATACTGTAACTATACACTAAAAGTTATTTTAACCGGACCGTCTCCTGTTACTTTTGATTTGTTTCGAATCAATGTCCCCTTAATCAATGAAACTGATATTTCTTTTGAGTAGTTTTATTGTTCAACACTAGATTTATATAAGTCAAGTGATAATTTTGAAAGTTTTAAAATTTAAATGTACCAAGTTTTGTTTTTCAATTCAAAATCTTGAATATTTATTGAAAAATTAGTAAATTTAAACGAAGCAGTATTTAATGTTTCTCAAAATGTATATTATTACATTTAATTTATTTCTAAGCGTACGTAATATTTGTGATATTTTTTCGCATTTGCCTGGGTCCGGATGTACAGATTCTCGGGTGATTTTTACAATGAATTCATTGATTTTACCTGATGCCTGTATCTTTGTGTTTCAACAATGTCTTTATGTGAAGGCGACGAGCAGAAATCGTTCAATAAGAAATTTAACAAAAACTTTTTTTTTTGTATTAAATTTTCTCTATTTCAATTCTTCTTTCAATTTCTTGTCATCTTTCTGCGTGGGATTAAAGTCCTACAGACTGTCTACATTTGTGAACTTATAATATTATTTTGTTATATTGTAAACGCGTGTACAAAAAGAGTCCATTCGTGTGTTAAATTCATATTTTTCTAATAATAATAAAAACTAGTCTAAAGATTTTATTATTATATAAAATAGATTTTATATCGTCGCAGAACAAAGGCACTAAACATGTCACCGTATTGATAAACATATATATATATAACGAGACGATTTCAATATTTTTTTTTAATAAGAGCACAAGGTTTTAATAAAAACATTCGTTATTGTGACAGGAAACAGGAATGCTTTGACGCCATTTATATTTGTTTTTTTTTTTTCAACAAAATGGCCGCCTCGTTTGCGTCGTATTGTTAGTTAGGGTCTTAATACACGAGAGTTATGGACTATATATATATATTACTAGTATACAAGAAATATTACTTCAACATCAAATTAGTTGTACTAGCAGTCTTATATACATATATATACATATATATGTATTAGTAATATATAATAGTTTGCAGTCGTCTTCAAATCACCAAATTTACTATACAATAAAATAAATTTTAATTAATTTATTAAAAAAATAAGATGAGACACTATTAATAAGACGAAATCTCAATGTATTTGTTAAGGCGTTCTCGTATCAGCAGGTCCTCATGGTTCTCGCGCCAGTCCTTGATGTTTGCTTAGGACGTCTCCTCTTAATTATAATATTGTAGTAAGTCAGAGGCAGGACGGCGCGGCGCGGCGGTTCAGCTATTGTTATAGCATAGTATAGCATAGTATAGTATAGTATAGTATAGTATGTTTACTTTAATTATCACCAATCATTCACGTAGAATATCTCATTTTGATAACGATTCAACTGTAATTCAAGTTAATTTTTATATTCTTTAATATTTAGGATCTAAATTATTGTAATATTATATATAATAAAAGAAAATACATAATTCTTTTTATCAACAATGATCTAAAACTATAATACCCTTGGACAGAAGTATGTTTATTGCTAGCTGGCTTCAACACTTAAGTACAATAATAACTCGTGAGTTATTCTTTGAGTTATATATTTTTATGTTATATATATATAACTTTGATTTCCATGATATACGTATCAGATAGTGTCTGTTTGTCTTTGATCATGATTGATACTAAACGAGAGTGACATTGTTGAATGTCTGTCCGTCCCTTTTCTCGGAAGAGTCCTACTCAGAAACACGTCGAGGTCCAGCGGCTGTTTTAATACTTATACTGCAACAATTAAACGCTGTAACATATTAATATTATTAATTATATATTTTACTTTAAATCTTCTTTAATATTAGTTATAATAGTTTTCTCTATATAAAATATTTTTACAGTAAATTAATTAAACTGTAATCTATTTTAACGAGCGACTTAAACGATCGTTTTAAATGGTTATTATAAGTAAATATAGGTTTTTATTATGAAATATATGTAAAATATTAAGAAGAATATATTCTATGGAATATTCTACGAGTTTGTATATATATTAATGTCTGTCGGCTTGAGTCGAACAAACGGAATCCGGATGCCTCATAACGTCAGAACTGTTAAAGGTGATTCAAGGGGTACCACACGCGGAGGTCGGGCCGCAGAGGACAGTCACAGACCACAGCTGACATTCATATTATACGACCGAAAAATGTTTTGTGACACTCGAATCATACAAAACCGTACAATTTATAATATTATTAATTAATATTTTGATAGAATTAAAGTTGAAGACGGAACATGCGTCACTTGATTGTTATGAGTATTATGTTTCATGTTTGGTTAGATCGGATTTCTATATAACGCGTGTCCGTCTGTGTATAAGTATGCTAGATATGTCGTAACAATCTGCCAACACAAGTTTACAGATGATTAAAAAAAAATGTTTGTCAAAAATTTTTTTAATTGTTCGGCCCGCGTCTAACGAATGCCGAGATGGCGCGGGCGAGCCTCGTCTCTAATACGAAGGTATTAAGGTTAGTTAATGATCGTTTGTTAACATTTTTGCTACAATTCACAATGGAAGAGTTTTTCAAGCGTCATTTAAGTTTAAATTTATTTTATAACTAACCGTACATACATGTATAGTTAAAATAACTCACAAACTAGTCACGCTCAGCCGTTGTTATCGATCGCTTCAAATAACAAACAATAATAATCAAAGACAAGACTCGTTATTTACTAACCTTCAATAAACAGTGTGGGTCTTGTTTAACAATTTTTTTTAATTGCTGAGCAGAAGTGGATGTAACTATTAGATTAGGAGCGATAGAGAAAAAAGACCACCGCAGACCCTCCGACATCTACAGGCTGCTCTACTTTAATATTGATATATTTTTTGACATGAAACACAAATTAGTAATCAACAATTTCATATAAAAATTTATAAAAATTAAATCAACTTTTAAATTATCTATATAAATATTTATAGACAAATATATATTTATGATTGTGTGTGTGTGTTTGTGGAGCACGATGTATGAGGGCCAAAATAAACATTAGTTTAGTAGGTGCTACATTTGACGAGCCGGGACAACACACACACACTAATTATAAAACGAAACAGAACTAGGCATCACACGCGGCTCTGCGCGACACAACACACATACATCCGACGCTATGTCATTAATAATTTAACAAAATATAGCCTCTACATATATGTTGAAATCAATAAATATTCAAAGATCTCAAACCACTGATAACACGATAATCGATAAAAAATCTGAGGTAAAAATATTGTGATACTTTGACTAATCTTTTAATATACATAAATTTTTTTATTTGATTTAATTAAAATGTAAAATTAGTGAGGCTTTCATCATATGTCAAGTGAACCTAACATGAGGTTTGACTAAGTAAAGCTTATTTGTAACCTTATTATTTATTTTATATATTATCTGTCTTTTCAAAATTATTCAAAGCGACAAATATCCAGAGTCACATCTCTACGGTGCCTGTTATTCTTTGCGATTGCCAAATCTCTAATTCGTATACAAAAGAACAAACCGATGTATTCATCGAGGAATGTATTGGATTTCCGAATTCGTACAGAGAGAGCTATTCACGTCGGATTAGCGACAGAAAGACGGGAACAGACAGGCGTACACACGGGAAACAAACGAAAAGCGACCTTACTCGCTCGGAATAAGACTCGAGATGAAACCTCCCACCGCAAAATATACTTTGTGGGTAAGTAAAAGGCACACTCCTATGTATAATCATCAGAAGAGTTTAAATCTTATTTATTTATAGATAAAATTTATAACAGCTTGCAGACCCTCATAGAAGACAAGCAGAACACAAAACCTTGAGCTGTCAGGTCTGAAGCGATTCCTTGAACAATACGTGTTTGTAGTCATAGAGATATATTCAAAGTATAAAATGTATGTCTATGTATAAAAGACGGGAATTACTTATTACTTGTAAACAAATAGAGGATTTTATTATCAATTAAAATGACCAATTGTTGTCAGCTGTGACTTCTCTTCTCAGCCGTCAACCACACGGAAAGCTTGGAGTTCCCTCTCTCCATTTCAGTTGAAATTTTCTTCATTAACATTCTCGTCCTGCGAAGTAAGAACAAGGATAGATTTTTATATATTTAAAGTACGTTTGTCATGTAAGGGACACGAGTCGAACCGAATTGATTTAACTCTAGTTATTAAAGAGGAGACTTAACTATTTATTTTAAACCACTTTGAACACACACACACATATACACAAACACTGTTCTGACTTCTTGAGAAATCTATTATTTTGATTTCCTCGTGATCGTAGAAATATTAAAAATTAATTTAACACAAGTTCGTCGGAATCTTTGAAATGATTTAAATTTTATTAGTAAAGTAACAGATAGACTTATTTTATTTGAGGGTCTCACCTCCGAGCGTTCTCAGAAGAGAGGTTTTATAAACAGACACACGAAAAACAAAGAGCTCGCATGATGCATCTATTTTAAACGGTTTAGAAGATATTAAGAATAAGTATAAAAAGCTACATCCTCTTTCAGAGGTTTGAAATAGATTCGGATACAAAAATTAAAAGATCTGGTGAGATCGGACTTAGGATTCAGTCAACTAACTGCGATACTGTCAGTCAGGTGTATATATATAATCACTTTCCTTGAAATCATTTAAAAAACTCCCAAAATTATATTGATAGTTTGTGACATAAATTACAATACAGCCGCAAACCAGCGCATGACTAACTCTTTTGCCAAGTCGGTAAAGCTGTTCGTGTGTTGAGCTAGAGTGATATGTTTTCTAATTATATATATAATATGAATGCCAAAACGAGTGTACTATGTATGTGACACACGGACAGATACAACGTTATATAACAATCGAGTGACGGCACTTAAAGCTCTGGCCGATTACGAAAAACGTGGCTACAATTCAACTTAAACATTGTTGGTTCTTTACGTGTAGTTTAAATGAAAATATTTATGCAAGGGAACTCTGTGATCTCCTCAGTCAGTTACTGAGGCTTTACTTTTTATATTACGTATATTTGTTTGAGCAACCAGTCGCCTTAGTATATTTTTTTCTACTACTTTCCCCACTCTCACATAATATTTATTTCACGTTGTTTATAATGTTATATTGTCATCGCCAACGGAATCCTAAATCTCTCCCTCCAAACTTAATGCAGGAATAAAAACATTTCAATATGTATCACGTGGCTTATCAGGTTCTTTAAACAGACTGATAAAGCTCCTCCTCGCAAAGAATACACGTCCGCGCAGAACAGACGTGCAGACACACGTCTAATATATTGTATTTATTTATTACGTATAACCAAATATTCTCAGTAATCACAGACGAATCAGCGTTATAATCATGTTATTATTATATATATTAGTTAATGTTTTAGTTGCTAAATGATTAACTTGTGTATATCCTGTAGGTTCTGCGCTCGCGTAGTCTATGCCCGCGCGGGGGGTCTAAGCGCCTTACTTAAGTGCACGCTATCAGTTACACTGAAACACAAATTTTACTTTGCATTGGCGGTTTTCATATGATTTATATCATATAAAATTATCTTAAAACATTTATAATGTCATTGGAAGCGATCAATTTGAGTAAGCACGCGAATAAGATGGAATTCGTTTGAAAAAAAAACATTGCTGAGAGAGAAATTCTCTATGAAAATAAACAAATTGTTGATCTTATTTACATCTATCTCATATTTTTCTTCAAACATTTCATGAGACACAACTTATCGCCGTGTCTTCGGTCGCGTTTAGTCGTTTATAAAATCACGAAAAACAATAATACCAGCAACAGGATCACTTCATAACTATTTCGTGTTAAACAAACATATAAAATAAGTTTGTAATCAGAATAAAAATGCTTGGATACTTCTCAAACTTGATATTAAAGTCTGAAACATCGGAATAATAAATATATAAATATTGAAAATCAAAGTTTGATCTTAACGTAGAGCGTAACGAACATGTCGAGGCTATTATCATAGGAATTACACAGAGAGCTGTTAATACACCGAAATGTTGAGATACGACGACGATGATGATACGAGAATTCGTTAGGAAACTCTTAATTAAAACATTAAACGGAATTAAACTGGCCGGTTAACGTAAATGTTGTACGTTAACTGTTGTAACGTAACCGTTACACGTACTTAGGTACAAACAACGTAACATATTACGTTTTAAATCTATACATATCTGTACGTACGTTTGTTACAGTCATTTTAAACTGTGAGACGGAATGTAATCATACAAATTTATTAATTATTATAAGTCGTAGGTAACAGAACGCTTCGAGCAAAGCCAGGGCCAATAGCTAGTGCCGTGAACGTCCGCCGTCTCGTCAGCTAAGCCAAATATTCCAAACCTAGGTGGTAATGATTGCTGAATTATTTAAATCTCGCATATAATTTATAGTTGATGTAAGTGTGTGTCGTTTAAATTATCTCCTACGATGTCACGGACCGCGTCATGCAATACACAGCCGAGATCGAGTTTGGATTTTGAATGTAGCAAAAATATAAATTAAAAAAATATATCTACAATTGATAATAATTTGTATTATTCAAATATATTTGAAATATCTTGATGAAGGTTTTTTTATTGTAAAACAATATCTGTTAAATGAACCCTGAGAATACTTTCTGGCGACCTCTCGCGTGACGCCGTCCGTGACATTTGAATTATTTTGCATTAAAAGATAAAAATTCCAACCGAATGTGATTTATTTATAGTTATTGGTGATGGCGGAGTATTATAACAATGTTACTACATACTGCGGCTTTGTCCGTCTTATATAATAAATAAATAGAGCTCTGATGTTAAGCCTTACTCCTGTATATTATACTTAAAATATAACACTTATATAGTATGTGAAGGCCCGGAAGGCGATGTTGAGTGATGAAGGTTTTATGAATGAGGCTCAAACGTAAACCAGGGTCGAGTCTAGACTGGATTTAATTAAAATATTCATAAGGTAAGTATATTTTGATAAGAATTAAAGTACACTTGAGCAGCTTATATGTTAAGAGATGAATATGAAGTGTACGAGACTAAATTGATGTTACTTCGAACACAAATAACTTATTTTAAAACTATGTACGTTTTAAGATCGACAAAGATTTCACGTGTATATAAAATCTTAATAGATTTGAGACATTCTCATGACTGTCTGCGAGTCTTGTCCCTCGTTGCATCTCAATACGTCACTGTCAATCAGGGAATGCGAGTAAAGCCGGGGCCAAACGTAATATATGACTGTGATTCCCGACTATTAACGTTATAATATTATATATTTTTATATTTATTTGCCTCATCCGCACTACACGCTTCAACTGTTCGACAGGTTAGCGTGATCCAACCGTCTTGACTTATTTATATATGTACAAATACAGTTTATAGATTATTTTTAAATACAATATTGTTGGGACAGTATATAATATATTATAGAAGATAATGATTATCCCTTGAATATTAAATTCGTACATTTATATAGAAAAAAATTGCTGAATATGAATTAAGTAACTACGTTATAGGACATCCGTTAGAAAAGTTCGGAGACTATTAAACATGTTCACTTCAGATAAAAATGATTTAAACTTACTGTTTACCTTAAATACATTTATTGTACAGGATCCAGTATCAAGACCGTCTTCCCCCGTGTCTCTGGCCATCATTACTTATATTGATTAATTTATTGTTATCTCAAAACAAACAGTCATATCGTTTTAAAATTATATATATATGAAAGTGTAGTACCACATGCTCTTCACACAGAGTTGTTTATTAACGTAAAGGGTGTGTAAGCATTAGTTTTACTCCAGTCTCTGCTTGTTATTAATAGTTTATAGTGCAAACGATGAAAAATATAATTGTTAAGGAATGTTTAAAATAATATTTGTAGATTTGATTTCTTTATATCAGAAGACGAGTGTCTGATCACATCATAATGGCTTCATCAGCGTCCAGAGACGTCCGCGCCGTCACATTCATGATGTGACAGATCCTATACCAAACTCTAACAATGCTGCCGTGTAGATGTACTTACAATACCTCCGTGATAAAGGCTTTCGTGATAATTCAAATTCCTCGTTCGAAGTGAAGGAATATTTTGCCCTAAATAAAGCTTGCTTAATTAGTTCATCGACTCCTATAGGGGATGACGTGGCCTGTTCTTGCAAAAAAAAAGCCTTTCAAAGGAGAAATTCCCATCTACAGCCAATAAAGGAAAAAATATGTTGGTAACACAATACCGGTGCGAGGGACGAGCGAAAATAGATCTTATTATATTAAAATAAGATACTCTTTCGATTTTGATGAAGTCGATACGAACAGCAACCCTCTTGCTGAGACAGAAACGAGTGGAATAACTGCAATGTGTTCTAAACCTTATCGGCCTATATATTGGAGCGAGTTTCAAACAATGCGATAGGCCGCTTAGAAATAAATATTTAGAATTAAATACCGCGTTGTTATTAAATAAATAAAAAAAAGAATTTAAGACAGAATTGGAAGCTGCGGATCTTTATAACCAGCATTTGTCCTTTCATTAGCTGCTATTGACGGGCTGGGGTTGAGGTATTCCCGGAGTTCCCAGGGGACAAACAAATAATTATTATATGTTCCAACTATCATCATGTCAGGATATCATGACCTGATCCAAAAACAAAATTAACCCTCGCAACGACTACCAGTTCTTCAAGGAGCCACCAACTAGTCCCTAAAACTTGATCGATTATGTTAAACAAAAATACGTAGACATAGGTAACGGCCGCCATTTTTATTTATTTTATCTGAATTACGTCGAATAAAGCCATTTGCTTGTTTGCGCCCAAAAAAACTAATTTAACCGTTCGTCATAAGTATATATGTGATTGGTTTAAATTAATTTGTAACGCCTCGTTTTGGGATTTTTTTATTCTGGGGTCGGGATTCTCAATTCGTCTATAGATTAGCTACAGCGGGATGTGGTTGTTGTTGGATGATGGACAAACAGCTGCCTCGTTATAAGAGGATCGAAAATCAGCTTGTTGGAAATTGGGTTTTATGTAAAGTACCTATATATATGCTGAAGAGAGTGACTTTTAATGCACAGTACATACCTACACTGTACACCGTGGAAATAGATTTCAAATATTTTAATGTGTACGAATGTATGTCTGTTTCTTTATCACGCTAATCAGAAAATAAGTCAGACATCACAATAACACACAGTCTATATCGCATCCCTCCCTCCGTGTCGTTGCTTCAGGATCACACCCCGTCCGTCGTACCGCGTGTGACGTCACGCGACACAGACTATACATGTCTCTCTGAGCCTAATCACGATACTCACGTTCATAAAATATTATAAATCAGATTATCAAGTTTCGCCTAGTTTTCATAAAAGAGCTCATATCTAATGAAATTAATTATAGATTATATAAATTTATTTAAAACTGTGATAATATCAAATCTTGTTTTACTATCTCAGACATAGTTTTGTTGGTCACACGGACCCGCTAAGTAGACTGCATCAACTCGAAACGACATCATCGAGTTTTAAACGCCGGACAAACAGACAGACGAATGTGACAAAACAAAAAGTCTATTAATACGAAATAACTAAATTCGTCCAGGAATAAATGTTGTCTACATAAAACATAAACCTGTTCCAAAAGCAATCATGTTTGTGACATTAAAGCTCTGATGATATAAGTCGGGGACAGGATAGACACGGTCGAAGGTCATGGCGGGTGTCCATTCTAGCTTAACCAATACTAACTCTTGATATGCCAAAGATTTAAACGCGCTAATGGAGGTAAGGACGGGGTGTGAAGTGGAATGTCGTTAGATTGCTGTAAAGAATCGATGTAAGGAATAGAATTGAAGTTCATGTATTGAGCTGATGTTAGTACGATGAAGTCTTGTAGGTTTTAGTCCGTCTTAATCAAAAACTGTGACATTTTATGGCTTGACATTGACACTAGGTATTTGGTGTGATAACTTATAGCGTCAGTCTCGGATGTCGTAATATAATATATTTATTAATTTTTTACATCGTTCTTTATAAAATATTACGTATTTTAAAGAATACATCATTCTACAAATTAATATGTCTGTGTTCGAAGTTTTCGCTTTTGCCGTCACGTTTGCGAGGATTTTTGTTTTGTTTAAAATTATATGTTTTATTTGTTTGTTATAGTTAACATGTTCATGTTATATATTATGTTATGGATGGATAATAATTACATGAATTAAAATGTAAAAAAATTAAGTAAATAATGTGTGACATGTAGGTATATAAATATATCTTTGTTTATTGATCGTTAATAATATCATTATATATATATTTGGTCGTCTGAGTTATCGTCTATTTCGGTGAAAGTATTTTGTCTCTTATACATATATTATTAATTATTTATGACAAATACCTACATATGTATGGGATGCTTGACGAAAGTCTTTTTTACAAGCTATTTTTTGTTAAAGAATATTCTAAATTTGCTCTAACACCCTGTATATATGTTGGGATATAAAAATAATTTATCGATATAAGTTGAAAGGTCGACAGTATTGAGGATTCTATCGTGAAACGCATTGTTTGTCTACATCTATGATATTCAATTTTATATTTATTAAATTTTATTGTATGTATAGTGTTTATTCTTTCTAGTATAGTTTTTATTTGGCCCGTTAATAGTTACATAAAACAATATTACTTTTTTAATTGTCTAGTTTTTGTTCGCGTCTCCGTCAGCTTGGATTTCGTATAGTCTGTGTCGCGTGACGTCACACACGATGCAACTGTCGGTATGTGATCCTGAAGTAACTACAGGGAGGGAAGGGATGCGATATAGACTATGTGTTATACTGATGTCTGGTTTACATGATTGTAAAGTTGCATCAAAATCGCTAAGTTGTTTTTGTGTAAAGAAGCAAATAACATCTATACATGCTCACAAACTTTGTCATTTATAATACAAGTAGGATTCATTCCTCAGTCATTTAAAAATAATACAGTAAATATGTTCCCTAAAAGACAGCATTTACAATAAACACTCACTCACTCACAGACACTGTCTGTTTGTTACAGATGATCTGCTAACGACTAGACCGCTTTGGAGGAGACTATCACTGACAGATCGCTGATGTCGCCAGGAGGGACTCAGGCTAATCATTTTAGAAAATTTATTTAACTTTAATCACATTAGTTATAATAAGAAACATAATGATTACGAACAGACGGAGTCGCGAACCGAGTTAGTTGGAAATATTTTATATACGGACAGTTAGAGTAATATAATTATATAAGTAATGGTATGCCCTCAATGGGTCTCGACCAATAAAAGCCTGGTCTAATAAGCGTCAGACTCCTAGACCGGTGAGCCCAGTCTAGACTGTGGGGTCTAGGTTTTATTAGCGAGCATAGTTTACTTCCTTATAGTGTTTATAATATTTAATATCACAGCTCTTGCTATCAATAATTATTATTTATCAAATGCCTGTCTGTCTGTGTGTTGTGTCTCGGAGATGCTTCAGACTGGCAGATTATTTTGATGCCTGGAGTCTTATATAGATAAATGAGACTATGTTTTTTTATTGTCCGTCTGTGATCATGGTTATTGGTGAGTATTAGAAGCTGTAGAAAAATTTTAAACAGATGAAGATTCTATTGAGATGTATATGTCGGCTCAAGGGTAGTTGTTTGATAAGTATTTTACTTTAGAGGGTAGATGTGACATAAACAATGTCATGGCGTTAGTGATTTCTGTAACAGAACTATTTGTTCTAGAGGTCGTTGTATGATTTGTATTAAAGAACAGTAAATGTCAATTCGTATCGCGATTTGTAATATGTAAAGATAAGTTATTCTGTGAGTTTTAGTAAAACACAAACTTAAATAGTGACCATTTTGTAATCAATGTTATTCAATTATATTTTCTATAAAATATTAAGTAACGATAAAAATTTAGATGGTTTGATAATTAGTTACGAAAACTAACGAAATGATTATTGATTATTTGATTTACTTAATTGTTCATTGTTACATATTATTTAAAATTAAAAGAGTAAATGTTACGACTCCACAAAACTATTTACATTCGGAAACGTTGGTGCTGGAGACATAGTTGTGTGAGAGCTATCCAGGAGGAAGCTCATAAAATGACTAAGTGTGAGTTATCGTTGGAAATAAAGTGGTGAAAGTAAGTGTGAGTGCTTTATTTGTGAAAATGGATAACCCGACAGGCGGAAATGGTGTTAGTGTTGGCAGCATTGCTGACGTCACAGCTCTTAATAAACAATTTGGACACGGTGCTTCGAAATATATAGGTTACCACCAATTTCTTCATCATATCTCGGGATATATCACGATATCTCGGGAACCATAAGGCGTAGAGAGTTTGGTAGATCTTCCTTCCACCGAGTAAAGGTCAGTTGAGAACGGATTTTACGAATTCCACCCACAAGGGATGATGCAGGGGTGGATGTTAAGGATTGAAATTTTTAATTTTCAATTTGTAGCTTCTAGCCATTCTAGCCCTAGCTGCTAGCCCAATGTTTGTATTAATTGCATGTCCATAGCAAGCAATTTAATTTTTATTTTTGTCTCTGTTTTTTAGTAAAGACAGCTTGTATGTATGTATATATAAATATGTGTATGTGTGTGTGTGTGTATATGTGCGTGTGTGTAATAAAACTGTAGCTACGTCTATATATCACATATTTTAAAAGTTCATTAACAATCATAATAAATAATTTTTATGTCGTATATTTGTGTGCTCCAACGCCACAACATTCCAGAATTTCTAAACATGTTGACATTATTATACCTTAATTTGGGATACTTTAATTGATCAAAACTATCGGTATAGCTCACCACAAGTCTTCTCAATAAAATACTTACAATTGTAACGTACTGATCTATCAATGTAACTTTTAAACTCGTCGATAAAAACTTGTATTAAACACTGAAGTGTTAGTCACAGCGACGTCTGTTGCTTGACGTTGTACTAGAACAATCGATTAGAGTTGTAACTTTTTAATAAGAAAAGAAAATATTTATTCGGCTTTAAGTATATGTTATTCTTCTTCGTAATTTCCCTTCAACGGTTTGCTCTGCGTCATCTTATAAGTCCAGCAGTTACCATAATGACCTGACTCCTTGAAAACTGACAATCAAACATACGTCACACATAAAGGCGCTGAATGTATTTGATTCTGCAACTGCTGAGCCGATTAACGTGAAACTATACTGTGACGTAGGTTACATTCAACATGGTATGTATGTTAGTTTATTCAAATGAAATAAAAATTCGAAATTAATCAAGTGGGAGGCAGAAAAGCTGTTAATGAAGATATGTTTTTCATAATAAACATATTGGAACCAAGTTAAACATATATATCTATATAAACACTAATTTAAAGGGATCTCTTTATGCATATAATAAAATTATAATTTTATTATAAATAAAGTAAAGACAGACATACGGTATAGTTTTATTTATTATAATATATTTTTTACATTTATTTACATATATTAAAGCTCGCCACCGTTGACTGGGAACCGTGATGTGTGAAACACAGTACTCGCTTTTACACAGTCGAGTAGACAGTACAAACGTTTTAGGGTACACAAGTGATGTGAAGTCGTTTGATCGAAGTACATTGGATAATAAAGATAATGAAGCAGACTTATTATATATATATTTAGGATATTCATTGTGTGTTTGTCACAGTTCCGACACAGACATAAATAATAGTGATTTACATACTGGCACTTCATAAGTTATATTATTTGGTATCGAAAATGCTTTCATCGCGCCCTAAAAAATAAATATGAAATATTTACAAAAAATGGATTCGACCGAGAAATGTCGTTTATACATAATGTACATTTTTGGTCGCAAATGTATTATATAACGTACGATTACAAGGATATCACTTTGTTCATAACTATACTAATGTTTACCAAAACTTTGTTCACATTTATCGACCTGAGCTAGGACCTTTCCTAACCGCTCGTGAAGTATCTTAGCGTTCTTCTCCGGTAACGGCGGCAGTATGTCTCTGATCACAGCACTGTTTTTCTGGTGGAACACCTCGCTCAGCTTCTTGCCTATGGGTAATCTGTGCATGACCTTCAAAGCGTCTACGGTGCTCTTCCTGAACACGCACAGATTATCCAGCATGAGACTGTGATAGGTGTTGTACTTCTTCAGCAGCCTATATCCGTGGAGAAGGCCGGATTCATTGTCAAGGAACAGAAGAAGTCCGCTATCCATCTTCCTCGCCAGGTTGTGAGCTGGTCCATCCATTATGTTGATATTCCACTGGTAATTGAATAGATTGTTAACTATTCTATCCAGATTAGCTGTCAGATAGTCAAAGACTATCAGATCAGACCACTGGGCCAACTCGACGAACAGCTCGATCGTCTTTTTGTTCACTTTAACGTCTACGTAGTCGAAGTCATCAGCGACTTCTATTTTAGTTTTAATGTTTTTCGCTCTTATTTTATCTATGAGCAACTGTTTTGTATCATTCTTTTCTGTGACGGACATCTTGTAAATGTCAATTTTATTAAGATGTCGCGTCGAGGGTTTAAATATTTCCGGTATGGTCGCTGAGTCTAAGCTTGGTATGTACTGTGTGATCACCACGGCCCGGTTGGTGTTCCACTGGGCGGTTGCGATGTTGTTGGCAACGTTCTGCCACAGTTTATCCTTCAAGTCCACAACTTTGACCACGGAGGGCGCCAGATTGGTCAGATTCAATAGCCTGGCGACGTAGAAACTGAAGATCTCCCCCTGGATCTGATCCGTGTTCTGTCTGTAACGAACGCAAGCTTGAATTCCGTCCTGGAATGTTATTAACCTGTTCTGCATCCTGCCACAACCAGCTTCCATTTTGATAACCTCGCTCTGATCCACGTATTTTTCCCAAATCTCAGCTGAATTCTCTCCATATCCTTGAGGCATGGAGTTCTCAACCGCTGGACCCCAATAAATATTATTATACAGGACAGTATTATCGTTAGGGACATGAACCATTCCGTTGACAACTTCTGGTAGGGAATGTTTGTGGTCGCTGGCCTTCGTGTCTTTCAGGATCTCTCTCATATCATCGGTTAAACCTTTTGGATACACATCAACTTTATATTTACGGGGATCGTCTGATCCCACGAAGGACACAGCCGAGAATCTATCACCATCCCTTTCTTTCTTTATTTGCTCATCAGAGTTACCTGTTAGTTTCAAAGAGTTCAATCTCTCGTGAGGAACTCTTACTTTAGACGAGTTGATTCTTTCTAATTTTCTCTGAATGAAATTAGGAGACGTCGCCGGGGAGCCGACTATAGCTGCTCCAATCACCAGCCCCAGGACGAAGCTAAGTCCGACACTCAACATACAGTAACTATAGAAGCCGTACTCCTTCTTCAACCTCCTGAACTGTTCCTCTCTGTACCCACAGCTATTGTATAACAAATGTGGTCTCCTCATCTTGTACCAGTTAAAATTCAAACCTATTTTATGATCAGTACCTTTCTCTGTATTATTAATATCTTTTAAGCTCGGTAATCTCTCGATTTCACATTTTCGATTTGTTTTATCTGTGCTCGACGCCATTTTGTAATGTATTTCTATTCATACGCCATGCCGATGTACTCTGTAACAAAGGATAATAACTATTTATTTGATATTATAACACTATAATATAATTAATTAGTTAAAAATCGTGTTTTAAACGTGTTTTGTTAATTATATACAGATATTGTATAATCGAGAGTAGGTTTTATAATCGGACACAGTTTGAACAGCTCGCCTCATTAGAATATCAAGTTGTCAGCCACTGGAGTTGCTAGTGACTCAATCAATTAGGAATTATCAAAAATATAATTTATCATATCATAATATAATCAGTATCCCTATAAATTATTGTTTTTCATAATAATTCAACTAATTTTTCATGTTTTTAGATACATTTGAATCGTTTTTTTTAATTTATAGCCAGCGCCGTATCGTGACGGGACAGACGACATTAATTGGTTACTTAACATACACGAAACCCTTTTTATTTCACAAACCTGACATAATTTTAATGTTAAAACTATAAGTAAAATAAAACTATAAGTAGAAAGATAGAAATGTGAACTATGGTCACCCATCTTAAGGTCGTCTCCTGTCGAAATACTTAACTATATGTGAAGTGTCCCAACGTACATTAAGACTCGTAATCCGAAAATCCGTAAGAATTACGATTATCACACGATCCGTACGATTGTATTAACAGAAGTGACGTCGCCCCGGACGGGGATTACATGCGACAGTGACACTTACACCAAACGATATGTCGGAACGACATTATAGATACGACACATGTCACTAAACAAAATGACGTAAAATATTCATTAAAATATTTGGTGGGTCATTGAAGTACGTGTCTGATTCGTGAACTGAGAGAGAAACTACAATTTTTGACTAAACTTGTACGTTACATACGAATTCTGAAGCTTTTCTTGTAATAATATTTAATGGCGGCATAAATCATGTTTTTAGTTTACAAGATATTATTACTTGAAAAAAGCAAGTTTTAACTAATTATCTATTCATTGTGGTGGTTACGGACGGACAGGTTATATTGAAGAAACAATATATATATAGGTAAAGATAAAGATGTATCAATATTTATATAAGTATAATAATAATTGCGTTAATTTAATATTAAAAAAGATTCGTAAGCGATACGCGCGGCGGACATGTAGGACATGAAAAAATACGTTTTACAACCGGAGTGGAGAAAAAAAAACGACATTTACATAGAGCTGTTACAACGACGACGGAATATAATTTACTGTAAATAACATAATACCTTTGTTATGTATGTATGTTTTATAAATCAATTAACTCGTATATCCGAAACTGTTAAATTTTTTATTTCGACATATTACCGTAACTTAGTGCTCGTTCTAAAAAACAAGTACGGTATAGACGCCTTTGTTAAATAGTCGTATAATAAGCTCACAGATAAGTTGATACATAACCTGCCTATGTTATTATATGTTAATTAGAAAATATGAAGTTAAAAGAAAATGAAAAATCATTTGGGAAACAAAGTATCAAGGAATGTAGATGTCGATTTATATTTTATAATATAGGGTTTGAACTAAATATATTAAACCAAAATGTTAGTTTTTGAGTTAAACAGTAAGTGATTTTTATTTTCCGCCTCACTAACAGCTCGCCGTCGATCGGAACCTTGGTTAACTATGATAGTTATATTCATAAAGTCGTCCGTGTCTGTCTATGTTACGAACATGGTCCATTCAATGATTAGGCGCATGTTTATTTTATTGATCGCGTAATCGAACCGGCTACCGGAAAGTTGTTAAATAAATTTTTAAAGTAAACATATATATATATATATTTGAGAGAGAGAGAGGGAGAGAGAGAGAGAGAAAGAGACAATTGCATTGTAATAAAATATAAATAGTGAATAGTCATACAGTAACTTAGCATCAGTAATATTAATTGCAATACAAAGAGTCGATCTTAACCGACTTTCACTGAGTTATAATGAGTTCCGAGTTAGTCAGTTACCCGAGTTAACCCGTCATTGCTTTTAATAGACGGACGGGCACAACTCTAAATATTGTACAATACGGTGATTGACAGACGACTCGACGGACACAATCATCAGTTATATTGATCAATGTATCAATTAGCAAGCATTTGTGTGGAATAATTAATTTAGATGTGATTTGTGGATGTTTTGTTCTGTGGATAGGATTTTTTAAGAAGAGATCTCAACCGGTCGGAAGCTGCGAGTTAACTTCGTCGAGATCTGTTGGTGTCTCCTAATAACATTGTCACATGAGTTAAGAAAATTTATCAGTTTTTTAAATATTTTTTCAAATTATTGGAGTCACACAATCTTCACACGGGATTGTTTCCAGTACAATAATTCTACAAGACATTAAGTTGAATTAATATATTAGTAAGTGTCCTTACTACCAGTCTATGTCACGTGAATAGTAGTCATTTTTATATGATGAACTTTAATACTATCGGTGTCTAGTTAAGAGTATCGTACCATGTTACAGGGTGATGAAGCCCGCACATGTACACAACTTAGAAAAAGTGGGTTATGTTCTTCCGTAGCGAGATATGTGAATAGCCACTTTTGTATATATCTTAGTATAAAATTTAATTCTTTCCTTGAAAATGTATATTTTTAACGAAATTCAAAGATTATTTTCATCAATCGTTCTTTCCTATTACGCTTGCACATTATCTATATATTGTGTTATATGTTTAGTCTCGTGTCCAGTCAATTGACACATTCTAAGACGGAACCGCCCACGACATACTTTGTCATAATTTATATAATAAAAGTGCCTTTTGTCCGTATATATATGGTAATACCCTACTTCTGTAACCCTAAGCATTATAATCGTCTTTTCGGAAGGTCAAACTATTATTGTATAGTTAATTCTTTATATCTTGCTACACGACATGTCGTGTCGTGATCGTACACAATAAACGTCCGTAATAAATCTCGTCGCCGAGCTGCAGCAGGTTTTTTCGTTCATTGTTCCGTTTTTTGCTCCTCATAGTAAAGTTCCCGTGATCATTGTCGGCAACATAGTAACTATATATAGCTCAACTATTCCTACACATAACAGTATTCAAGCCATTTTCATAATGCCTAGTTTGTTTGTTAAAGATGTGATACTAGTTTTGCCTGCGACGTCGCTCTAGTGAATTTGGAAACTGAGCTCAGAGAAATATATACAGTGTGTTATAACAATACATATCTGTCACGAGACCCGACCGTCAGCGACATGTACAGTGTGTCGCGTGACGTCACACACGGTACGACTGTTCTGAAGCAACGACACGGAGGGAGGGGATGCATTATACACTAGGTCTTATTCTAAGGTCTATTCTACATTTTTGTATGATTTCATCAAAATCTGTGAAGTAGTTTTTGCGAAAGAACAACAAGCATCCGTAAATCCAATCACTTGCAAGCAAAGCCATAATATAATATATGTATGTATTTATATCAAAGACTTTATTTTGAGTCATCTGATAGTAATCACTAACTATAATCTAAATATAAAAAATGACATTAAGAACAGGACAGATTACAAGGTGAAAATAAAGTTATAATTAACATATAAAATAAAGAAATGTTGTATAATAGGAATTTAAATATACAAATGTATTCATCTCAAACAAACAGAATACGAAATAAAAAGCATTTTATTAGAAAATCAGCGCGGACACTTCCTCTATGATACGCCATTAATGTGACGCTGTCTCTATTACGTCTTAACGAAGAAATAAAAAAATATGCTGCCAAATAATGAACATATGAGAACTACACAGCGGATACATACATTATTTATATTGAGAAAAAGAGAGAGAGACAGAGAGAGAGAGAGAGAAAAAGAGGAAGAGAGCAATATACTCTATGCTTCATCATCAGCTAAGAAGATTGACTCATTCATGATGAATCAGCCAGTAGGTCAGTGCCAAAACTGTCGTTCATCTCAAAGTCCACCTCGGCCAATCATCCAGGGATATATTCTCACCTGCGGGTCCCCGCCGGACCTCGGGCTGGTCGTAAACCGTTCGTGTCATATTTTATAAGTCTATAACTCAGGTTTATTGGCACGTTTTAAATATAATAAATAATTTATAGTCGGACCCCGATGTGTCTATCGCTAAGTTTGTAACGAAACGCGCGCTATAATATTGGATAAAGTCTAGACTGTAGGTTAAATATTATTGCATCACCGGTCTCCAGACAGCTGTTAGTCTATCACTAGTCTGAGACTGAGTCTACAATAGTAACATAATATATTGTCAAGGCGTCAAATTACATCCGGTTGAAGCGCGTGTAGAACTGAAGATTAATATATATTTACTAAAATTAAATGCGACTTTATAAAATGTTTAATAAAGTAAATATTGTCATTGATTCGTCATCACTTCGACATGGTGTCTTTAAACAAACAAATTGATTGTAAAAAATTAAACAACGATTAAAATGTCGTGAGTACCGGAGCTGGGACTATATGGCGACCGTTGCCAAGAAACGTGCGATGCAGGAACAGTCAAAAGTCGACCATAATAATATCGAAATAAGAAACATTGATCCGCATAACACAAAGTTGCCGCTGACCGCCATTTTGTCATTTCCAATTCATACAAGACAGAAGGAACAGGAATAAAACGATTTGACATTTATATTAAATATAAGATGATATTGTTACTCATATATAAATATATATACATTGACTGTGACACACAGACAGCTCACAGCAACACAAACATAATATACATTTAAAAAACATTAAAAATGACACAAATATAAAATTCTAATCTCATTTCTATACAAATAATTTGATAGGAATATTATATGAATTCAAGCGAACCCGCGGCCGTTTATACGTATGTTATAGTAGTGATCAGATAAGGGGTATATTTTTTAAACCCAAATCTTTCTGTGCCCGTACGACGGATATTTGACGTATTTCGAATACCGGCCGCGGAGATTACATCTGAGCGGCCTGGGACGACTCTATCCAGCGCTACCCATTTAATGCACATCATATATTTTGTATATATTAACTCCTCGATAGCAAACGTATGTACGGAACGTGTTTTTCACTAAATTATCCGTATCTTTAACGTTATAATTCCATCAAGTAACTGTGCCGTAATAATATTTACTTTATGCGACATGTCGCGCCTCGTCTTTATGGTAATGAGACGATTTTTCACACTTTCTTATTAACATGTTGTGAATATTATTTCAGATTAACTTTTCACAATAAACTTGGTTATGTACTAGCTTCCTGTTATGTTTTCTTATGTTTAAACCTTTTATTTTTATATTTCATTAAAGGCTAATCGTAATCTTGTCTAGCGACACACAGCCTGTGTTACTGAGGGCAAATGTAGCTTGGCAATGGGGAAAGAGTTTTCGGAATCGGCGCTGTAGTTTGTGAGTTTATTCGTTACTAACACCCACACAGAAAGACAAATTTGTCCCTCTTTATTATACTATAGTATTTAAAATGCCACAGTTATAAAGAAATGTCTTATAACAAAGAGACGATAAGTCGTGATGTCTAAATCTTACTACTTATTCAGAGAAGAATGGACGAACCCACGCGAAAGCTCTTGTTATAATCGTCACCATCACCATCACATTAAAACCATTTAATGATGAACTTTGAATTTCGTGATACCAGAACAAAGGTGAAGGTATTGTAAGCTCTTGGTTTCTGATCATCATCAGCGTCAGGCGGAACTTCAGAGGTCTACTTAGAAGACCTGGTCATTAGAATGATCGAAAAGGACGGCAGAATCTGAATCTACAGGATCTATTCTGTCTATTAAATATTAATCGCCGTATCATCAGGAAAGCCTCCGAGCACGCGTCAGCCCCAAACCTGTCAAGATCCAGCAAAAAATGACGGCTTCTTAAAAATAACCGAAAACCAAAAAAAAACAATCCCCAAATATCTATAATTATAAGAAAGGAGCTCAAACGGACGCAATAATTAAAAAGCGGTCGCATTGTTTATAACAAAACACGTAATAGTATTCTCGGTACGGACCGCTCTAAACAATAAGCCCCGGTCATTAGTGTGTGTGTGTTTTTGTGACCGAATATCGCGAACCAGACGTTCCTCTATTTTATAACAGGTGCTTCATAAGTCTTACTAATTTAACTCTGATAGAATATTTGTTATTAATAAAGTAAACGGAACCGAGTGAAGGACGTAGTTAATGGGACGGTATGTTGTGCGACCTGTAAGAGATGTTTTAAAACATATTCTCGTTGAAACGAAACGATAAATTATACAGGACGTAATAAAGTTATAGAGACATAAAGATTAGCGAAGGAAATGATCGCTTAATAGGAAATTATGATAACGAACAGTTTGACAAAATTTAGGAGTTCGTTGACCTGTCCACCGTCCACCGTCCACCGTCCACCGTCCAGTTGTGTATTATATGATATAACTACATTTTTTATTATTTTACTCGCCAGGCGCCATTGATAGTTGTTAGCATAAAGATAATTTATATTAGGCAGCTGCTTGTTTATGTTAGACGATAGTTGAAACATTCAGACACACACACGCACACACACACACACACACACACACACACTATTTAACAACGTTTAATTGGTAATAAACGTCGCCATTTTATTTGCATGTTTGCTTCTTCCGGAAATGAGAACAAAGCAGATTGTGAATTATTTTTCAAAACGAATGATATTTATTGACTCAAGATAAAATGTCGCGGGTTCTGTGTAATCATTGATGTGACCGTGACGGTCGAAGGTCACTGTAGATAGTAAGGCCTTATCAATGAGCTCGTGTTGTACAAGCTGCCTGAACGATATGCTGACTACTGACTACTGACTACTGACTACTGACTACCGATAGCTCGTACGATGTTTATAACTGACCTTCATTTATATGAATGAGGCGTGTATTCTAAGCTATTTGATACTAAGCGTGCAAGACTGTGTTGGCACCTTGCTTTGCTTGATATATTAATAGAGCTCAAGTCTAGTACTGAAAGTAAGCAGATTATATAATGAATGATATCTGTTGCATGAGCTGAACTGACCAGCCGGGAGCACTAAACGCCGGGGTCGTGACGTCTCCATGGTCACTATCACGACCCACATTGTTCCTCGGCGACATTATATATTTTTTTGAGCACTTCCCACGGGTCAAAGATCAAAACACAGCTTTTATTGTTACATTTCTCCTTGTTACGGACTGCAGTTTTGTTGGAACCCGTCGAAAATGAAACTTTCTGTTTAAAATTATTGTTATATATATATATAACAGCGTGTTTTGGATGAGATTTGAGTCTCGTCTTGAATTATTACATATAAACAGCAATATTTGTATCTATATATAAATAGTAATAATCATATAATTGGTTTGTAGTATAATATATATATTTATATATAATATCGCAGTATTGTCCGTCGTTATGGTCGTATTTTTAATTTACGCCAGTCCTGACAATTAATTTAAAAAGCAATAAAAATTATAAGGTAGCTCTTAGACTACAGCTTGGACCGAAAATATAATATATTATAGTACAGCTACAGCGAGCTCTGTTGGAAACAAAAATTTTACGATTTATGAGGAGTCTCACTCGCTTTATACCGTGACTTTGTCTGTATTAAATACTTTAGGACGAATTTCTACAGGAAACAAACAGAAGCTAGTTCGACACTAACAGAAACGGAGACACTTAAAGTAATACCGTGGACATTAGGTAAGGGAATTAATGGACAGAGACTCGCCTCTGACAAACGGCAATAACAATTCGTTTTTATGTACATTGAATCGCAAGTCGGGTAATTTATGACAGCTGGAATACGATACGCCGTGAATTAACGTTATTTGTTATATTAAATTACTTCATGGGACATAAAATCTGCCGTTTCATTGATAAAGAGACATTCCTCCGATTTCTGCCTCTCTCATGGAATATTTCTTTTGGAATAACTCAATATTGTAATGATCAATAAAACCCTCCCAGGCTGTATACTTTGAATGTGACATTTGAATTTTGACGTACATTTTAGCGTTTTACGAGCCCACTGGTTTCCATATAAAAGACATCAACGCGCGCAGCTCTAGGACCGAAGAAATGTGGAAACGTGAAAAAATATGTATCTCGTAATAGTAATGTATATAGAAATGACACGAGGTCATTGATTATAGCTGGAGGTGATGCAGTGATCTGGAATCTAGACCGATACCAACCGTAGTTCATAGATAGGTGACATCAAATCCTAGTCCAAGCACAATACTGTAACACAAAACACTGAATTCTTGGAATACCTTCTCATACGATCGTCTGTTCGTTACGAAAACTCATCACCGGGATAGTACGGACAGTATCAACTTCACCAAAAACAAAAATTACCGCGAACTTACTAATAAAAAGCATCAGAAGAAAAAACACGCGGACGGAACACGACCGGCTCGGACGACGCCCGACGCTGTACAGCCGCCAGCAAAAACACTCGGAAGGGATAAGGCTTTCAGAGAGAGAGCGAGACGGAGAATGGCATCCATAGAGAGAGACAGAGACGGACATAATGGCATGTTTGGTAGTTTTTTAAAATGATTTCTCTGAAGAATCCACGATCTATAGATCGAGAGGTGAAATATGCCCTCAGATGTATCCCCATTGATAATTATGCTTTTTGATATTTGAGGAAATTGATAGAATCCGATCTCAGCTCGGTGCAGCTCGTCGCGGTGTGCACGCTGCTATAAACACCGTGTTTGTTTGTTCAATAAGGTTTATTGGTCAACACCATCAGGATAAATCACCAGGTT
Organism: Danaus plexippus; assembly: GCF_018135715.1. Lineage (NCBI taxonomy): Eukaryota > Metazoa > Arthropoda > Insecta > Lepidoptera > Nymphalidae > Danaus > Danaus plexippus. The sequence goes on from NC_083557.1 coordinate 218,409, forward strand.
CTCTCTCTCCAGTCTCCAGCGTGTCACCCAGACACACGCATGTGTGGCCTTACAGTTATTTTTTATATATTTGCTTAATAAATAATTTTTTTCGGTCGCAACTCAAGTGTCATTCGTTTTAGATACAGACGCAAACGGAAGTGTCTCTGCTATTAATAATCATAATTTTGTACTAAAATTTTTGTTAATTTTGAAAACTATTTCTTTAATATATTTGTAGTAGAAGAGAGGAATAATACGAGAATTGCAGGTAGCTGTGAAATAAAATCTTTTATGAAAGTCTGTCAGTCAACAGTGAGTTAATCGTGAGGATTTAATCGAGTTTTTCAGTAATTAATCTACATACATACATACATATGTATAGAATAGGAATTTTTTCATTACATGAGCCATCAATAAAGATGATTGATCTTTAAATAATTGTTAATTACTACAGAAACCCGACGATTACATCGCAACCGGTACAGCACATTTCATTAAAATACCAACACGAAAAATCACAAAAGGGGTTGGATTTTTTTATTTTATTTTATTTGCCAAATCTAATTACACCAATGAATTGGGAGTTCGCGATAATGATTGATGATCTAAGGCTGCTACACACTGGCAGACACTGAGACAAATGAGTCTTAGGAATGTCTTAGTATCGGAAATTAACTAAAACATTAAATTAAAAATATGTGATCATAGTGAATATACGAGTGTTTTATAATTTATATTAAATGAGACATAGTTTAAATGATAGCCTCAATGGAGGCTTCAACGGCAGCTACGTCGCGGCTATAAGATGGATTAATTCCACTGGTTGTGCTGTGCGAGGAGCAGGTCGGGGGATCTTCAGCACCAGCTGCCAGGTGTAAAATCCATCATAACAACATTAACTCGACAACCGTCCGTGATTACCTCGGACGCCAAAATAAAATTAAACAGCAGGAGTCACTGAACCCTGCAACTATTACTTGGGCGTAATTTAAATATTATATATATATAAAAATATATTTAATATTTCTGTAAGTAAAAGACAAACATACAACTGACAGTAGACTAACAGAGACCGACATAAAATATACGTATATCTACATTAATAAGAATTATCTCATAAATTAATATTTTCTACAATAATTTGATAATAATTAATTTTAAAGATAATTAATACATAACACTTTCGCCCCCGGGTATATCCGGGGTGTTGTTGTTGGGCTGAGTGCGGGCCGCGCTGCTCACAGACCCACCTCACAGCACCTCGCACATCCACAATGACTCCAGTATATTATAATAACTGAATTAATAGTAATTATCAACAAACGTACATACATACATACGTGTAACATGTAATATATTATTTTTAATACATATAGCAACATCGTGTTCCGTTTGAAAGATTTTTAAATTGTCACACAGTATGGACAGTGGCTCGCCGGTGGCTGCCTTATATACTAATAATTTTAATATATTTATTAATAATATATATATGTGTATATATATTAAGGGATCAATTGAAACCCGTCGCAGCATGGGGTTCGGGCCGGGTGGAAGCAACAATTATCTTAGTTAAGGAGATAAAAAGAACACTACAACAAACATTCAAGCGTCGGACACATTCCACGTAGAATGTCTTAACATCATCGGTTAAGGGGAACGCTGACCGCGGAGCGCGGACCGCGCGTTTATTGCGTGTGTGTTCGTTTGTTCGCCTCCACAATATAAACTTCAGTATGTAAGATTAATATTTATTTAAATTATATTTGAATCCTGTGTTAATTTTAACTGAAAAGAGCATTAAAATATAAGGCTTAGTAGTAACGATTAGTTTAAATTGAACTAGTTACAGAAAATGATAGTATCTTATCGATTAAAAAGTCGAAGTGGATCCGTGTGAATGAGTCATGCATGAACAACAAATAGAGCTTCCCCTTAAGCAAACTTCGAAGCTCAACTTAACTTTTGTCCGCTGGATCTTTCTCTATCGCACTGATTTATTGTATGTCCGTACGTCAGTTCGGCCACAGCCACGGAACCAGAGACGGCGGAAAAATAAAAAAATATATATTTAAATATATAATTAATTAAAATACAAATATATTGCTTATTTTAATATAACACATTTTTATATTCCCGCTAGTGTGTGTAAGTGATTCTTCGATCAGTGTATATAATCCGCCCCGCTCGCCGCTCCTCCCGTGGACGTGAGCGGGCCGTTATCTCCATGTCGCCTAACATAGTTTTTGTGTGTTCGTCTGTCATAATAGGTAGTAGTATTTAGTATATCCGATCGAACTTAGCAGATCTATTCAATCATTATTATAAATTACACATATCAAGTAATAATCATTTTTCTTAAGACAGTTTTACTTAAAAAAATATTATAAAACATAGGATTGTAGAGAGAAAAAGAGTTGCAAATATTATGACTATTAGGTATAAAAAGTAAAGACGCATTTGACTTGACGCTAAGCTGACAGTTTTGACCGCAAACTGGGAGTCAAACGGGCAAATTACGTTTCTTTAACGTTAGTGACGTGAGTCACGATGGAAGGATCTCTCAGTAATTTACCCAAACAACAAACACCAATGACGTAACAAGAAGGAGAGTTGATAATAGAGATCGTTAAAATAAGAAAATTACAAAGTTTTAAGAATTTTAGTAATGAAGAGATTAGTGTATTAGTAATACTTAAATAATAATGTACATAGTGTAATTAAATGTAAAAACATACGTATTTTTTATTACCTGATTTGTCTATTTTATTTCATAATATATATATGTATGTATGTCTCTTAGTATATAAATCAAAAACTAAATGTATTGTATCGAATATTTTTAACAAGTTTAAATATTCTAAGTTTTATCGTAAACGGGACCCGCAATGTCAAAATGCTATCAATATGTGATGTTTCCTCTTGGTGTTGTTCCAGGATAGATTTTTACATAACCCACCGAGGATATCAGCTCTCACGTCGGTTTAATAACACATTGATCACGGTCTCGCTACTGATAATTCATGAGATGGGATCTAACCGTCTTTATCTATGCTTACTTTTAGTTTTGCATCGTAACTGCACACTTTACGTTAATAGTTTGTCATTCATAAATCTTGTCACATAACCAGTATTAGGGTAGTGTTGAAGGAAACGAAATACATTTCGTATTTAGTGACGATTGACTTGTGCTAAAAGTAATGCATACATGTCCAGTCGAGTTAACCTAGCTTTACAAATATATTAAAGTTAAATTAATATGAAAATACGTAAGTACCTTCCGTTTGTAATATAATAAAACAGTTATCTGGCTCCTTAAACTTTATGGATTATATAAAGATGTCACAGTAACCGCGGGACCTCAGGACACTTCATGTGTTATAAGGGACCCGCATTTGTTTTGTTGTTTGGAATCATTACTACTATATATTCTGCAATAGGAATGTCTTTTTTATTAAACAACAAAAAAAACATGTCTAAATTTCCCTTTTTAAGTTAAAATACATTGAAACTAATTCAGTAGTTTGCTAACTACTTAATTGACCCAGCTCTTCGTGGAGGGTGAAATTTTTCAAATCTTATAATTCGTCCAGATCTGCTGATGAAGGGATGTAGTCTTTTCTTCTGGGCTCATAAACCCCGTGTCTGATTTCTAGATTGTTTAATAATTGATTCATAGATTTGACTCGGTTAGTTATAGCTCAAAAAACCGCGCGACCGGGCCGCAACAATCCAGGCGTCCCGAGTTCGGATCCCGCTCGCTTCTATTAATATTGAAATTAATTATCAATCTTAATTCATAAACCACAAAGCTCACAATCACCGCGACATCTTTTGGTATGTTTTCTGGCACAAAGATTCCGCTGGAAGGTTCAACTTTCCCCTAATTTAATTCCACGAACCAAGCTCCTGGTAATATGCTGTCCGACCAGCTCGGAGGCTGGTATGTGAGGCAGTGGTGCAGTACTGGCGTCACAAGGTTTTATTGATATAAAATAGCAGGATGGTTTAAAAAATATATTTCGAAGATATGTTAATGAAATTCAAGGAAACAAAACACAACTCGTCCAGGAATAATGACGTGGGATTTTTTCATTAAATTTTAATGAAAATTTACATATTAGTATTTACATTGCTGTTATTTTTATTTCAAAATATGCTACATAAATTCCGGATATCGTCGTATTAATGAGACGGGGAGGACATGTTGCAATAACTTAGGAAATTTGATTTTAATTTTAAATTTAAAAAGACAAATGCGATATATATATATAGCGAGAGAGAGAGAGAGAGGGGGAGGGAGAGAGAGAGAGAGTTTAGTTAAAATAATACAAATAAAGATAAATCTAGTGACCAAAAAAACATCATGTCTAAATATGTTAATTTTATTAGATACGCGTAACATAAAGCTTACAGAGAGAACTGGACAGAAAAATAAAAAAAATAATCTATAAATACATTATTATTGAATTGTGCCAACCGTGTCGCCAGCGGGGGGTCAGTTTATTGCGAAAATATGGCTTTAAGAATTATAAATAACAATTGATCCTCTTTAAATATATGTTTATATAAATGTCCTTATTTTCCGAACGCAACAATAAAGTGAACAGTTGAAACAAACAAAACTACAGTGAGCTTATAATCTACTAACAAATCCACGCATTTTATTCGCGAGTCGATATTGGATTTATTGTGCCGATGTATCTGGCCTGTATAAAGATATCGTCTCCACGACACGCAGCGGACAGTATACGACTTGCAATATTATTTTATTAGACCGCCATTTTGATATGCACTTACTTTGAATTATTCAGCCCAAATATTTAAATTTTGAGTTTATATTTTGGACGACGATATTTTTTTTTGCCTTAATGTACACTGAACAGGAAGTGGATTATATAAAATAAGTACTAACTGAGAAGATTCCTTTTAAATATGTTATAATAAAAATAAAATAGACAAATATTTCTGTAACAGGAAATTTTTCATATATTTGGATATATTTTTTTAATCTTTATTATAATTTAGTAAGAACATTTGTAATTTAATATTGTGATGTTATGAGTACATATATTTGAACCACCTTCTCACGAGGATTATATTGATGGATCCAGAAGATTTCGTGACTTCATTAAATTGATTAGACTCACTAAAGACACCTTGAACTTGTTATACTAATTGTTAACCTTTGAACCATCGACAGACGACCTTGAGCACGTCCAAAGGTCATGCATTAACCCAAATTAGGTACAAATAAACACGAAAATCAAATATAACGCATCGGGAATTCATAAATGATGAACAAATTAAATCATCCAAAAAACCAAAATAAAACCTCTTTGCTCCGTGGACATTTGTCTCTCCATGTGACTCCGTATTTATTTAAAAAAGGAATAAATTTAAAATTCGAACAAAAAAAAAACAGGACAACATGTTCCGTCTGTCCCCGTCTCGCTCATGTCTGTCGTCCATCTCGTTCTAACTCCGTACGTGCGAGCGGGAGGGCCGGATCCTTTTCCCGCCACGGTCGTAAAGAATTTAAAAATGATATTTGTCAGTTTGTGATATTTATATTTTTTGTTAATAGTTGTGTATTGTTGAAGCGGCCGCCCTGATTGTGATCACGTTATATTCAATAAAATACGCCGGACTGTGAGATCCTCTCCGATAACTGGTGATGTCCTTACAACTTTAAACATACCAGATACTCTAAGGTATGTGTGCATAGTAATTCTACGTTCGTATGTAATATGTTCATCATACGTAATAACTTAAACATATATTTAATATTAATTAATTTTCTTTAACATGTACTCTTGTATTCAACTTTTGTATTTACACGATACGACACGATTGCGACACTACTTCACAACATCTGTCATATGTCAGTAAATGTCTTAATAAAATTATATTCAAATAAATGTAAGAGTAATTTACTGTCTCCGACATCGACACGACATCTATATCGTGTTGTGTAAACGAGATATCCTTAGCCCATCCTTGCTTAGCTCAAACTCGGTTAATAAAGAGATGATCACTACAAAAATATTCTTTTACAATTAATTGTCAGAACGGGAGACATACAAACATATAAGATTTTAAATTTTATTGAAAATTAAATCTCTTATTGTTTTCTAAATAAAAATTATGTGAGCAAGTATTTCTATTACCGTGCTTGATATAATGAACTTTTAAACGTACAAAAACATAAACTTTTCATATATCCTTGAGGATTTAGAAAAAAGAGTTTTAGACAAGTTAAGATAATAGATAATATAAAAATACGTATAAAAAGAATGAACAGATTTATATGTAGTTGAATAAACGAGGGGTACAATTTTAAGGAACACCAAATATATTTTATACCAAAAATAATTTGATCTCCTAAGCTCAAAAAAAAAAATATAAATAGGTAAAGATTGTCATAGGGTAGATTCATTGTAACCAAGATACTCGGAGAGATGACATTAGGATAGACAAAAACTTGATCAGAGAGGTATCCGACAAAAAAAGTGGACCAGAACTTCGGGGAAACCTGTTGCTCTATATTTCACGGCTGAATGGTGGATGAAGGGGTTCGAACTGGGTGGAACATCCACGGAAGTTGGGATCAGGATTCACGAGGTTTCTTTGCAATACGTGATCAAATGTCCTCTCAACAGAGAGAAGAGTTGCGATGAGGCAAGTAGCTGGTAACAAAAATCTCATAGAGTAATCTTCAGAGAGTCTTAGAGAACGAAATTATCCAAAAGAATCGCGAGAGAATCTTTTAACAAACACAGATTTACCCCATATATCATTTTCACTTGGAAACCAAAGAGTTGGATATAACTTCTCGTCCCAAGCAGAAAAAATCCTAGAAGTTAAATATGGCAGGTTATGACGTCAGTAGGACTTTGAAGAAAATAAGGTGGAATTCTTGATAAAGGGGAAATATTACTGACTCTTACTGTGCAGATTAAAGGAGATGGAGGCTGTCGAGGAAGAACGATGAGGAAAGATTCACCAGGATCATTCATTAGAGCTGCCTTCTAGCGACCTTTTAACCTTCTCCCTTGGCTAAAAAACACCTCGATGACGAAAAACACAACTTCAACGATTTCAAGATTATAAAAGAATAGGGATATCTAAATAAATATTATCTTTAAAGGTTCGAAAGAGATATGTAATTAACCTAACGAATGAAATATATTTTTGTGTCTAAACTAATTCGCTATCCACAACAAGGACCTGGAGTTAGAATTACTTTCAATACCCACCATCTAACAATCGACAGATATACAATACTTTAACTAGAAACGAAAAAAATAATACTTTTTACAGCGTTCCTTATGAGTTGAGACTTTATATATAAAGCCTTTTATTCTAAACGAAAAAACACATATTTTCTGTAACTTTTATTTCACTGTCAGTCGTAATAATCTCGAAATGACAACCTTTTTCTATTGAGTGAATATTGAGCAATTGATAAATAAATAAATAAATATCTATTACTATACAAGAATCTGTTCAAAACGAGCATTACAAGAACATTAATTACATCATAACGTCAACGTAATTAATGAGTCAGTCTTGAGTATCTTTGTAAAATTAAAACGGTTTCCTTGTTTAATCAAAAATATTACCGAGAAAAATTATAATCATATATATATATATGATTATTATAATTACGAAGCGTCGACAGAAATAAAAAAAAAAGACATGAAATAATGACATTTCTAAAAAGAAAAATATTCCGTGAAATTATCTTTCACCGAGGCCTTACAACGGGCTCGGAACCGACGTGTGGATGCGGCATTGTATTGTATGTGTGTCTTGTATTGGTTCGTTACGGCAGAACTCCTGACGGTATACATGAAACTGCTTAAATTGGGATTATTTATAATGGCTAGCGCTGTAAATCGGATCTTTAAGAAGCAAAACCGCGGATAGAAACTAGTTAAGAATATTTATAATATATCAACAACCCTTTTGACAATCGATAACATAATATTAAATTTATTTAAGAATTTTATTAAATTATTTCCGTCAATTTATAGAAAATTAATTTAAACACATCTATTTTTACATAATGATAGTATAAGTGACAAGCAAATGAAAGTTTTATCACATTGGGTCCAGTCAAATCTATAAAATTTTCACAAAATACTGACATATGAATATACAGTTAAATTATACTATGGTAATAACGATAGAAGGTTAAACTATAGTTAGAGAACTTATACATTAGACAAGAGAACCATTGCACTTAAAGTAATTTCTTCTAGAAGCTTCTTAACGTATTTGTGTCAAAAAGGGATACATCTGTATGCGTACCACAAGTTTAACCTCGTCACACAAAACGGAGAGTTAATAGTTTCCATTCCTGAATCTTGCCCCATATTATTTATTAACCAGGATTATTGAATAAGAAACGTGAAACGCTCCGTATGTTTTCAAACTTTGTAGTAAAAAATATATATTTTTCAACTGCCACATCCACGTTTCCATGCTGAATGTGGTATCCTAATAACTCGTACAAAGACGGTCCATCAAAAAACAATGAAATACCAAAAGACAACAAAATGAAGCTAATTACTGACAATTGTAGAACCAGTCGCCGGATACCGGTGGTAAGAGCTGCCGGCGACCACCTCTCCCCCCACCACCACCACCACTCGATTACCGCCGCTCTGTGCAGGTGATACAGCGCATTATGAGCCGGTGCCTCGCAGCCTATATAATCACTTGTAACTCCGCCTCGGATTTTTTGTTTAATTTTTCGGCGGGCGTGGTCCCTACTGTTGCAGCCCAGATAATTTGGATCACAAACTTTCCAGCTGTTTAAGCAGACGTCGAGGAAAACGTTAGATACGTCCGGAAATCTAACCCAGGATGCATTTGAAGAATTTTTTAACGAAAGTCAGCTGGGATTTTAAAATTATAAAGCGTGTTATACTACTTAAAACGTATGACTTATCGAAATACCTACGTACTGTGCGATTGAAGTAATTTTAACATCAAACGGAAAGTTTCACGTCTAACAAAAACCGGGACAATCCTTTCATGGAATTATAAGAGATGTAAATATTCTGTCAACTCTTTTCAGAGGAACTTCTGGCATTATAAGACTCGGGACACGACGGTTTAATGTTAAACCTTACCGGGACGGGATATTCTTGAAGTCGCAGCTTCATATCCTGTGCGTGATGATGGACTGTTCGTTAAATATCTCTTATATATATATATGTTCAATATTACAAGAAAAATAACTGCTATTAAGATCATTAGACACGAATTACACTCAAGCTGAACTAAATGAAAACTGATTTTGGAATAATTTATCAAGAATATAGATATTTATATCGACTTATTAGAATAGTCTTCAAAAGTTTAACTATCAGTAATGAGATCTAAGACTTTCGCGAGTTTTATTCATTTAAATGAAACTAGTATTTCTCGGATATACTACGCGTGATTTATTTTTGTAAAAAACTCTATACTCCCGACGTTTCGGTTACTTTTCAGCAACCGTGATCACGGGCAGACGAAGTGTGCACACATTATGTAGTTTTTAAATAATAAAATCCGCGTAGGATATCCGAATAATACTAGTTTCATTTAAATGAACAAAACTCGCGAAAATCTTAGATCTCATTATTGTTTGAATGTACTCATAGTAATTATGTTTATCTTATATATAAATAAGAATGTCTTATCAAACCTCAAAGAACTCTTCTACTGCTAAAAATACTGCTACATCCGTTACACAGCTATGATGACAAAATCAGAAATATAGACATAGACGTGAGACTGATTATAGCTCTTTTTGGAACTGGGTTTTAAAAATATCTTATTGATAGTAAATATGTTTTGCACAAATTCATTATATTCACAAAATATCGCAAACATATTATATATATATCGTACGTGAAATGTAACACCTAGCTAATTGCGGCTAAGAGGTTATGATTGATGAGATGGTGTGTAACAAGTGTGTGACAGACAGCCATACATCTCAGTTAGCACGCATCCCTGGTACTGTTCCACTCGTAAACTGCTTAACGGACGCCCAGAACTTTTACAGTTATGAAACAATCAACAATAACGTTTTACTACTCGCTATGGACACACTTTAATATATTAACGGGGGCGAGTCGCGGATATATATCTGGATGCTTACTATAAGTCAGCATCGTCACTCCAAACTTTACGTTAACAGTTTTATCCATAGTATCAACATGGTATCGAATGTGAAAAGTACCTAAAACGATCGTATGTAGTGTGACCGGTGACAGTGTGTACTTGGTAGCGATAACATTAAGCTCTGAGAAATATTTAAAAAATAAGAATAATATAAAACATTGATAATCAGTTAAAATAACACTTAAACTAACTTGTAGAAGATGCGGTTGTAACGTGTAACAGGCGGTTAGTTTTACATACGTAACTATGTTTGTGCTTTAACTTAATAGTTAAGAAGCGTCCTCAGGTAACTCTATTTAATAAAAGTCAAAATCACATTAATCCTAATATCATTATTATAAGTAAATGCACGTAACTCTTATTTTTATATAACGTACGAGCCGCTTTCATTATGTTGTGTATGTGTACAGTACACACGTTTAACTTGTCACAATAAACTCGGTTTTAATCAAAGATAAGTTCAACGTGAACCGTAACATACGCACATAATGTGATGTGGTTGAATAAAAACAAAAATAATATTAACCGCAGTTTTGACGTCTGTATTAAAGTTAAGCGGCTTACTGGGACTCGGATCCGGTTCAAATAAAACTATCGAGAGGCAGCGCGGGTCAGGAGATACAGCGAGTTGTGTTAGGAAAACCTTAACATGTGCCGTGAGATGTGTCTCACTGTCAGATGCAACGAATATATGACACTAGTGACGTTCAGAAACATCCCATAAGTTGGAATTTTTATGTTTTGTATAAAAAAATATCGATACTTTAAGTGTACGCCATAAAAGTGTTTATGGCATAGTCTAAACCCGCAGTTAGTGCTCAATGTTACTTTTATAATGAGACGCCATCTCCTCATCTCGTGAGTTGAACCGAGCCCTTCATCTGTTAATAAATGTCTCGTAAGTGCTTATTTGACACTGTGAGGAGTCGTGTTTCGTGTCCGTCCGTCTATTTGTCTGTATTAACTGATTTATCTCATTAACGCTAACTTTTTCGAGATCCGTTTGTTATAGTGCATTAACTAACATTTTCTAGCAGGTTTGCTTGCACTGCTATAGTAAAATATTATAATACCTACCTCCCGCTTGACGTGTTTGTTGGACTTGAGCTAAATGTGGACGATTTAAGATGTGTTAAATAATAATCTCAAAGAGATAGATTAAGCTTTCAAATATTATTTTTAAAAGTGAAGCAAAATGTTTTAAAGTTGTATTTCATTTTATACTGTTGAAAATAAACCAAGTGGCGAGCCATGCGTCTTCACCCGCGAACACATGAAGGAGTTGTTCCAGGAGTGAGTCACGTAGGGCTATGGGGGTGTGAGGAGTTATGGAATGGAGCTGAAAGGGAAAGGCTGGTCGGTCTCCCGACCCTCGCGCTCATAGCACGGCACACGCCGTCACACATCACCACCTGTGAGAGGTGGTACCTACTGTCCGATGATGTCTGCCACAGGAACAGCTGGTTACAGCAGGAACAGCTGGTAGTTCTCGAATATATACTAGATATAGCTTTACGATCGATACTAGATCGTAATTAATTAATTATTTCAACTTGTATATAATAAAAACGTCAGTGTTTGACCTTCAGTGACACACACACACGTATTATACGTGTGTCAGAGCCGCGGTAGTGTGTGTGATGTGCCTATATTTTCAGTAGTAGTTTTGGAGGCGTGTCTGTCAGCGTGAGCATCGGGTTGCGCTCAAAGAAAAATGTATATAAAGCATGCTACAACAATACAGAGCGAGCTAGGATGAAACTTGATCGATTTAAATAAAATAGACATCGACGCAGCGCCAGCTCCGGGCTGGGGTGTGGTTTGAACCATCTGAGGCGCCGAACGGAAGCTTACAAAAAACCATTCCAGCTGCTGAGGAGCGCATCAGCGACACACACACGAACAGTGGAATTATATGTGTTTATGTTATCCGTCGTGACGCTGTGTATCTCACCGCGGTCTACACCTTACTATCATTCTGTGCGTGAGACGTCACACGGAGCGTCTCCCGTTGTCATAAACTAGAATAAATTCTACTCTGTGCTGTAAACTATAAATGGAAAACTGAACACCGTCGGTATGGAGTGTGAACGTGCAGGCTCATAGTTAGTTCTTGGATGTATAAGAGGCGCTATCCTAGGACTGTATTGGCGATGTCTCAATGCGCTTATCTGATTTCACAGATTTTGCCAAAAATCTCCTAACCTATATAAAAAAGTCGTAATAAATACAGTCGAGTCAATTCATCACGACATCGGTTCTCCGGATGAGACGAGCGAAGTCGCGGGCGCAGCGTTACTTGTACTGTACATTGGCCTCATCGCCCAGAGGCGGGGCTCCGGGACTTGGCAAGGAATGTGTGACGGAAACGCGTCACTCGTCGTCATATATTTATTTATTCAAGCTCCACGTCGGACAGCTCCTCTGTTATCTTCTTCACTTGTTCCTCGCTCCTTTTCTTCTCCGTCATCTTCTTGGCTTCTTCCTTCTTCTGTCCGTATAACTTCTTCAGGTTGTTCAGGACGTGATGCGGCATGTCCCCCGGCCTCGGCTGCCGTATTTCGTATTCGCCGTTGCTGTTCTTCACCAGCTCCACCATGGAATCCTCGAGGTTGCCGACCTCACCAGGTTTTTGGACCGGCTTCTTTGCTTTTTGAGGATTCCTCATCTTCTGAGCCCAGTTCTGGAGGTAATTCCTCGGTTCGTCGATATTCTGTAGATTTAAAGCATCATTAGAATCTTTGGTGACGTTATAGCGTATTACCCACCAACATCTAAATTCCTACAAGGTTAGAGCTAAGCCCGCTACCCTAAGTGTGATTTCCTCATCACACTGAACTGTCACCGGGTATCGAACCCGGGACTTCTGACGATACTATAACTTTTCTAAGCATGACAATACGAAGTAGGCACATTTTGGTATTTTCACAATACTACTTAATGACGAGAAATATTTTTTTATTTATATAGCCCTATTCTGTCTACTTTCCCCCCCCCCCTAAGTCATATTCCTAACATTCCGGGAACCTTAATACTCACGGGGAATGCTCCGACATTTTCCCCGGACTATTAACGAAGTATGTCTCGTATAATGTAAGTCAACATCTGCTAATTGTCCCGGACAGATTCCGCCCGCGCCGGGTTCAACCGCGACAAAACATTCTAACAAGAAACTAATTCCCTAGCCGTTAGCATTCATTATATTATTTAATATTTACAAGGAATTTTCGTTTAAAATATTGGCTGGCGTTGTTTCAGTCGGATGTTATGTTTATATGATGCGATCAAGGAGATGAAAAGAATAATGAAATTGTTTTGAACAATTACGTTTAATACAGAATTTTTAATGGCTATGAACATTGTTGACGTTCTTTTGAATAGTTCTTCTTAAAAATCCAATAAATATTGAAGCGCCTGATGTAATATGTGAAGCATGCTTTACGCCACATTGCCTTTTTTTTACGTCAGGCGCAATAAAAAAAGTAAAAAAATACTGAATAAAAATATAATGTTTAATGAGTACAACTTTATATTAAATGTTTCCTCACCTGTTGAATCTTGGAGTCTCCTGGGAGAGCCGGGGCCTGTCTCTTGGCGTTGCTGCTGGGACTCGGATTGTTCTTGGGAAACGGCTGGCCGTCTGAACATAATGCAATATATAAAATACATCGTCTGAGATGTTACAATACTCGTATACATATACAGCATACATTACAATTATATATATATATAGGCAAGGCAATTAGTTAGAGTTCAACAAGTGTTGGATGCGAAGGTCAGTTGATTGAGACAGGTTCCTCATCATCTCTGATAGGCCTACGGGGAGGAAGTTATTGAGGGTAGTTTGGAAATGACACCAACTTATCAATTCCTTTTGATGTGAACAGAAACGCAGGCTTTAATATAGTAACTGTTTTTAAGTTGAGTTAACTGAGGTCATATAATGAAATTAAGTTAAAGCCGTGGCCGAGGAGCCGCGTGTATAATGTATAATATATATGTATAATGTATATTACTGAGTGGCATGGTGTTGCTCTGAGGCCCCAGCTCGAGCATGACCTGGAAATCAGCATGGTTCCCGAACGCGAAGCCGAAACCAATCCGAGAGTCCGTCCCTGGAATAAAACATTGTCAATGAACACTCTCCGAGGGTGGTGGTCGGGTGAGAATACTATTTTATTTTTATTTTAAAGGCGACAAACGAGCAGACGGCCTCCTTGATGAAGGTAGTCACCGTCGCTCACGGGGATCGCAGCATAAGGCATGTTGTGGATGCGCTGCCGACCTTGATTGTGGGAGAGAGAGAGGAAAGGGCGGGAAAAAGACAAAGTAACCGTCTCTCAAACTCATTGGACGAAACACAGCCATTGAAGACTGCTTCATACCAATCTTCTGTGAGAGGCCAGCCTCTACCAGCCAGGCTCGACCGGGGAAATACCAGTACTTCCCCGGTCGAGCCGGCCCAAGTTCGAGCTGTAGTTACTTGACCTTAGCTAGGCTCCACCATCTGTAACCTGTTATTCCCTTTTATCTTTTACCTTAAATTCAATATACCTTTCTTTATTGGTGGTATGTTGGAGTACGCCACCGACAGCAGCGACGGTAACTCCTCAGGGATGATGACGGAGCCGGTCGCTGGAACACATGTTGTAATCAGTACGTAAACAGTCTTTGGACAAACAACAGAATGCTTCAGGAAGTTCTTATAAGACGTTGAATATAAACTCTGTATGTTATTAATATAAGATGAACAGACATTATTTTACACCATTAGAGAGAGCTTTGAATTGAGATATAGAGGTCGATAACATGTAATGATGTGACAAAAGTTGTTCAACCGTTTATAATCTGCCAGTAGATGGCGCTGTCACCGAACAATTAATGTAACTGAAGGTAGACGCTCTTTCATTAATCAGTTATTGTACTCGCGTTTTTTAAGATTCAATTCAATGGAAAATCATTAGAAAATATTCATGACGCGTCTTCATCACGACGAGAGGTTAACGAATAATATTATTGTGAACAATCAGGTCATAAGGATGATATTCTAATGGGTAATATTTTGTAGAATTAAGTAAAAAGTGATGAAACTGAGTGACTGACTGAGAAAAGTTGCAGCCTCAGGAGCTAGTTACATCAAGGCAACCTTTGAACTTGTGTGTAGAGTACACATGACCTAATGAATAAAAAATTGTGTAAAAAAATGATGTAATATTTTTTACACTTGCAACATTTTAAATATAAACTTGCAAACTCATTGATATTCAATACGAAATTTACAAGATCGAAGTGTGAAGATTAAAGATAGGAGTCACGTTATACAATAACTTCAAAAATAAGAACAGCGATGATTGGTGAAAGGAATTAAGACAGCTGAGGGAAAAGGTCCGAGCTGATGCGGTGACATGACATCCTTCAGAGATATGGAACTGTGTTAAGTAAAATTTAGGTGTATGAGGCGAGGCTGGATGCATTGTTAACGCAAGACCTTGATCACAACCAGCGTCCCACCGCCCGCCGACAGGTGGAGGTGCGATCGAGCTCTATGTAAGTAAAATAAAATCAATTCATTAATGACATCGGTTACCGAAACACCGACAGTTTGAACGTCATCCAGTCACACATGATACAGAAGTAGCTAATAAGACACTAATTTAATAATCAAATTATTTGTCTTAATGAAAGGGACATGCAATATAAAATTTTAATGAAAATGTCCCGAAAATGATTCGTTTTAAGAGGTTAATATAGTTTTCTTATTAAGACTAAAGTAATGTGACGTGCAGAAGACGGACGAAAAGATTGATGCGGTGTAATGTAAGCTTCAGCTGCAAACGTTAAGGCTATTGGTATAAAGTTAATGACATAGTTGTGTCTTATAAAGGAAACTCTTCCACGAGCTCCTCCGAGTCTTCAGCTGTACCACGTGACGTCACATCCGCCACATATTTTGTCCGTTCCCTCGGAAACGCAATCACATTTTAAGGTCATATATATTAATTACATAATAAAACAAAAACCAAGTAAAAGTTGTTATCTAAAGGCCGGCTGGTTTTATAGTTCCGTACTTGACAGGAGTTCGAATAGAAAAAATATACATAAACTTAACGCGGTATCTCTTCATTAATATTACGCACCTTATATTTTGGGCCAAATATATTTTATAAATTATATAAAAAGAGGCTGTATATAACAAGTTCTGAAACGTCGGAATAAAGAAAACTTTTACTTTTAGATCAATATATTAAAGATTAATGTTCAATGTTTACACTTATTAATGCGATGGCGTCAACCATTATTCATATCGCCAACAGATGGCGCTGTTCAAACTCAAGTAAATTATATAGTGACTTTCTTCAACTACTCACATATTATATATAACATTCTAATCGTTTTTTGCAGGTATCATAAACTAAAACTATCCCTATCATGTACATAAATTAAAGAATGAAAATATCCAAAGACTCGGTATTTAATTTTGACAAAACAAACTTGCGCAAGGGTAAAATCCGGAACTTTAGTCTAAGCAACCGTTTGTAATGTACATATATTATATACTGAAGGCTTGTATACAACGGTGCGCCCAGACACAGATGGTTTTATAGATCGCATCGTAAATTAATTTATAACTGAAAAAGTCCGCACTGAGTTGAGTCGAGACTTTTTTTAAACATAACTTTTAAGTTTCTTCATGATTTTACTAACAATATTTCTAGTTCCAAACAAAAAAGTTTCCCTTAATCAACTTTGGTATGTCGAAACTAAAACAAGAAATAAAGTAAGAAATAAACACCTCGATTTAAAGTTACTCAAATAGTTTAACTAAGTCCAATATATAAATTACTATATACATAAATAACCATAAAAATGAGTCTTAAACAGGTACCTGAAAGTACGTCTGAATAGCTAACAATGTAACGCTCGCCTCTCACAGACAGCCACAGACGAACTATCTTTCTTAGTTTTTCATAAAGCTATCATAATTTACACCAACTAATTAGTTAAACTATGAACTAATAGCGTAATATTGTAATGACAACATGCTATTAGGTAATTAGTTGTCTTATATAATTTATTCTTAGATCATACGACTTCCCTAACATGGCCGCCATTTGTTTTGTTTCTTTATTATCGACCTAATTCCGTATCACATTACATGAGAAATGATTTTATGCCGAATATTAATGATTATTAATAATGAATGAAAGAATATTATTCAATATATTTTCTTTACTGTCAACCGATTTTTTTTATGAAATCGTAAATACGTAGCTAAGTTATTCTTCTTATTGGCTAATGAATATCAATGTTGTAACTTAAGAGCGTTTATAAAACCTAAAATTGTTTTATTAAAACGAGTTAATGCGGCAACCTTAACCTCCTTACCTCTCACAAGTAACATCCTTGCTAAAAAGTTTGAATTAAGTCTAGGTTTAATCGCACTTAAATATAACAGTTACTCACCCAAGGAAACCAGGAACAAACTTATTGCCAATCTACACTCCATTTTCTATGTCTATAAATTGCACTCACGAAAAAGCTTTCATTCAGTCATTTTCAAAAACTCACCGAAACGTAAAAAAAAGTTTGTAATAAAAAAAAAGTATACTGTCACCGTCGCGTTTTGCCGCCAAACTGAACGCGAACATATGACAATCTACTTTCACTATTGCGACAAGGTTTTATGTTCTGCTAATAATAGTTAAATGAACACCATATAATGATAGTCGTTAAGCTCACATTCCTTTGACGTGAATAATTCATAATGCCCTTTTAATGTCGATGACCGTCCACCTCTTCGAAATTCAAAAAATTGCGGTAATAATGCTGTTTTGACAAGAATTATAATTAGACTCTATTACAATCGCATAGAGTTTAAATTGAACAAACTATAGAGTCTGTGTGTGAGTTTCCATTCATTAATTTAACACAGTCGTATGTGACACTATGAAGTTATCATGTTAAATAATAATCGACTTAATTACATTGCGTCAAAGTGTATTTTTCTTTGAGCCGTTACATGTCTTAAGTCTCTCTATGAAGATAGATCCCACCACTTTCATATTTTGTGAAACCAAGAGTGGTGGTGGTTTTCCAACTGATATAGAAAGCTGACACTGTGTCATCAGAACCTACAGACATTATGACACAATAGAACACAGTGCTCAGATGAACTCCATCAAAACATAATCGACGACGCTTCCGTGTGTTGATCATTTTTGGGTGTTTTATTTAGTTAATTCAAATTAACTTTCTTTATTAACATATTTAAAACCCGTATCTCAAATACATTCAGGTGTAATATAGGAAAAAAATATTTTGATCACGTAACATCTAAAAATAAAAGAAACTCCGGCGTCGGAGAAAGAGCAAAAACTCTTGCGGCTCATTACCTCATAAAATAAACATAAATCTCACAACGACTCGCCGTGCAGAGGTCATTTGTATTGACACAATGTTATTTTTTAACGACGCGTCCGATCATACCTTTAAATAATATATTTTGATTTCTAATTTGCATCGCGGATCCATAAATTGAATGCATCCGAAGGTTAAAAATTTTCTGAATGCAAAAACCTCATGCAAAGACAATATCCAATTAATTAATAATTATGGGAACTTCGTTCATTATAAATTTAACTAATTTTGTCATTTTAAATTCACCCGTCATATAAGAGAGCCGTCATTGTCATAAATGGCTCAAAACATATTTATTATCTGTGTGATTATTCTAATATTATATAGTGAGTATGAATTATTTACCTTATAATTTTATATACCTTTTAATGATTAATAAAAGCATTGTCTTATGAAATCAATATTAAATTTTTGAAATTATCTGATTCTTATAGTATAAAATAACATTTGATATGTCTTAAACATTTATATTTCTTTATTTCCCTTCTAACTTAAAATCTATTTGCTTAGATCTTGACAGCACTTTCGATTTCATAAGAAAGCTTTTAATTTTTTTACAATCTTCCGACTTGAAAATAAAATTCTGACTGTTAGAAGAATATATTGTAGATTTATTATTAAGACGATAAATAGTTTTATTATTATAAAATAACACACGGCATTGATTTATACGAATATTATCGACAAACGACGATCAAATCTTCTGCATATTTATTAGATATTTAATATTCAATTATTTTATTACTACAAATAAACATAATATCCGTCATTACTATATTTTATTGCTGCAAGTTTCGAGACGTATCGTTAACCGTTGAGTGTACGCATGCGCCGACCCGAAGCCCGCGTCATTATGTCAAGGCTACACGCGCGAAGATTGCTAACGCACGAAAATTTACCGATTTTAGAAAGTGACTTGTTTTTTTGTGGTTTTGTAATGTTTGGAACTGTGATCAAATGTGCTTTGATGTGTTAAACATCTGAAATGGCATCATCTTCACATTCAACTGTGAATATAAGGTTTAAATTTAACGCTACATAAATAATAAACCAAAGAAGACTATTATTTACATAACTACAAGGTTCTGATGCGTCTATTTAAGTGCGATTTATGTTATTACCGTATATTGTGAATAAGATTTAAAATCTAGTCTCTAGTTATTAATACATTCGTAAAATATTAATTTTGCAGACCCTACCCCTATCCTTAGTATAAGTCAAAGAGTTAATTCCGTCCAGGGGGCCGGGTCAGGGTTTCAAAGCGGTGTCAATGCCATGATCGTCCTTGATTCTGACTGATACAACTAATCAAATAACACAAAATATTACGCGAGAGTTTTATAAAATCAGAAGTTAGATTTGCATGTACGATATTGTAAACGATATTTGCGGTGTGCGGTCTGTATGGCTAACGATGAGACTACTATCTCTCCTATAGACAGTTGTAAAATTGTGATTATTTCTCGATGAATAGTAGGTAAATCTTGATGATACGTCGTATTGATGAACGTTCAATGAAAATCTGAGTAAGTCAAGTCCGATATATTTTGCTAAATTAAACAGCGGGGCTTAAATTATGCTAACAAGCTGTCTTGCCACGAAAAAAATAACTACGAATTATATACAGACAGTTTGTAGTAATTTACTGATAATGTGTATATGTTGAGAATTTTGCTCAAAATGTGATGATCACATGTGATCGTATCACCTTAGGTGTCCTTCGTGTATCTGGACGAAAAAGATCACCTTGACAGCTTCAGATTCACGCTAAAGTTACTATTGTTTGAATTAAATGTAGGCTGTACTTCCACTTCGACGTTTATTGCTCCAAAACTCGTAACAGATTCCAGTCCAACACTTACATCCATTTTATAATATTCAAGGGTAAGGTGAGGGTAAGTTACAATATCATAGAGGTCGCTAGTTGCCTTAGACTAAACATAACGTAAAACATGCTAAGGCTTCAATTATAAATTACTAAATCAATTGTTAAGTATTTGGACACTTAAACTATTGTACAGAAACATTATTTATATAACTAATATATAGATGGCGCTAGTTCACTATCGTAAGAATTCCCCATTAATATCAATATAAACAACGTCAAGTTTAAAATCATAAAGTACACATAGAGATGAGACGAATACGCCCAACATATATTGTGGTCGATCAAGTTGAATTAATAACCACAGCAAGGCTTGATAGAACGTGTCGTTCAAGCCATAGCTACTGATAGCAGTAGCTACTAGCTCCTCCAACAAAAGGTTACTTCGAGAATCTGCTCTCGTATAAGCAGTGATGCGGAGTAGCATCTTAATATTTAGAGGAAGAAATATTATCCATTTACCACGTGCTGATATTGAGAAAAATAAACATTGCCCATAGCTAGTGCATTATTTATCAAATGTGTGACTGGTATCCGGTCGGAAAAGAAGACAGACGTCAGATATCCGGTCCACGTGTGCTATGAACGTCTGCGGGAAACTGGGCGTGTAGACGTCTGACACTATAGGTTGAGAAACAAACATCACTTGTTGTAGAGATTCATATCAACAATCAGTCATGTAAACCTATACTTTCGCGAGTTCATTTCAATGAAACTAATATTTTCGGGTTACTACGCGTTTTATTATTTGAACTACTACCGACGTTTCCATTCCTTGCAGCAACTCACGCAGCTCATGGGCAGACGAGATGAAAATTTTATAACGCAGTAAATCCGATTATATTAATTTTATGTAAGCCTATTCTTGTATACGATTGTCAGTTCCGCCTCACTCCTGCCTGTTCCTGGTCATCCCGGAGGACGTCGCTATGGGCTTCACCACCTACTATGGCTTCGCTCCACGGATTTTGAAAGGTTATATTGTATACGAGATTATTATATCGTACGCGCCTCAGCTTCCCAATCTATTTTTCTTTATTGTTGTCTCACACTTTAACTAACGCTGACGCTAGATGGCGTTACTATTGTACTATTAAAAGTTAATTTCTCATTGATCGAAATATTTTTTCAATTTGGCTTTCAAAATTTATTTCTATTATTCATCATAATTTTAATCTATAATTTACATGTAGATATGTGCCAGTTTTGTAATAAAAAATTTTGGAAGTTATCCCACGATTAGTTTACTTTAACTGTTAAACTGACAGTGTAACGTTTATCAAGGTAACGATCACCGGGTCGGTTTCGGTTTCCGTTTCGGTAACCACGCGGACCTCCAAGTGCTTTACGAGTTTGGACCACAGCTCACGACGACTCCTCTACAGACTAAACGTATGTAGTACAAGTCTTGTAATTGTTATATAGGGTTTTCCATTAAGGGCGCTTGATCGTGCAGAACTTCCATCGTAGCGTGTGCTGTGTGGCACGTAGCGCCGTCCTGTTGAAACCACATGTTGTCCAGATCCATATTCTCGATTTCAGGCCAAAAGAAGTTGGTTATCATCGACCGGTATCGCTCACCATTGACGGTGACGGCCACACCATTATCGTTTTCGAAAAAATACGGACCAATCACGCCTCCGGCCCAAAATCCGCACCAAACAGTCACTTTCTGCGGGTGCATTGCCACTTGGTGAACCTCGTGTGGATTGGTCTCGTCCCAAATACGGCAATTTTGCTTGTTGACATAGCCATTCATCCAAAAATGCGCCTCGTCGCTGAAGATGATTTTTTTGCCATAATCGGCGTCAACTTCCAACTGCTCTAATGCCCAGTCAGCGAACACACGGCGCTGTCTTTGGTCATTAACCTTCAGCTCTTGGGTCAGCTGGATCTTGTACGGGTGCAGGCTCAAGTCACAACGCAAAATTCGCGAAGTTGTCGTCTGCGAAAGGCCGAGTTCCTGTGCGCGACGCGGAATTGACTGCCGCGGGTTTTCGAGGACACTGTCGCGCACAGCGGCGATATTCTCGGCAGATCTCGCGTTACGTTGACGCACGGGAACCGGATGATTGTTAACTGACCCGGTTGACTCGAATTTGTCCACCAATCGACGGATAGTCGACTCGGCAGGACGATCATCGCGACCGTAAAACGGGCGAAGTGCGCGGAACGTTGCTCGAACTGAAGACCCATTTTCATAAAACAATTTTATGATTTGCACGTGCTGCTCGACACTGTAACCTGCCATGTTGGTTTGGGAGGACGGAATGAATATAACACACTGCATTTGACAGCTGTCACTCAAACAACATGGCCGCAATCAGCTGTCAAAGTTCAAGCGTCCCTATTGGAAAACCCCTTACAAGGAACGTGGAGACATGTATATATATATATATATATATAGTTATACAAGTAGTGCGCATAGCTTCATAGTAGTTCATAATATAAGAATATTTCAAACTAATAAACTATAATAACATATAACGATCGCCTCGCAACATCCACCGGTGAGTATGACTGATCTAATACATCCTAGTAATCAACTTTCCAGGACTTCCAGGTGTGAGATCAGCTCCCCGCCGCGAAATCCGCCGACCTTTTCTAGAACTGCTGCTAAGAGCTGGGATATTGAGATTAAATGAGGTTCAACCTACAGACAGATGAGGGTAGTTAGCGAAATATAGAGGCAGAGGAAAAATTAGTCCATAGATAATGTTTCTTGTCGAATCAAATATATTTGAATTGGTAATAACCGCTGCTATGACGGCCACAAAAAATATAATCTTTTCATAATTAAAATGTATTAATAAATATCTTTAAAAATTACTTCAAGTGCCACGTGACTGAACGCACCAATGTCAGCCTATAAGGTCACTAACCGTAAACCTTTGAGTCGCCCGCCTCGGACAGTTACTTCTCTTCATTAAAATAATTTGCAATTTTAGCGAATTACTTGGAATCTGATCTAACGAGTGGGGAACAATATTCACTTAGGTTTTTGATGATGGCAACCTTTTTTTTGAAATAAAATCTTATGGTCCACAATTCTTCAAAACCGGAAAAATCTTTTTATATAATGCTTTTAATTTAATAATTATTCCAAGAATATACACTCATATGTATAATTTTTCCTCCGCCCGTGTTGATAATTCATCAGCTGTTTGTCATGACATGGCGCGCCTAGTAATGATGTATAGTACTACACACAATCCACTTATGTATATAGATTCATTACTAACTGCAATGTCTTGATCACAAATAAAACATTAAGTGGAGTGTGTTCACAACTCCCCGCGCTCGTGCTGGGTATATTACTCAATCTTTCACACATGAAGTGCATCACCCTTAACTTCTTTGTGTTCTTCATATTACCCATTATAGTATATTCTACACAATGTCATTCGGCAGCTTACATAGGAACTACATTGGTTCAGGTTATGTACATCCGGTATGCTGACCGTGTTATATGTATATAAGTTATGAATGCATACATGGACTGACCCCCACACAAACTTCGGTCACGTGACAGTGTTTTGGCGCCAAATTCGACATTTTCTTATTGCAAATCGAACTCATATTTTTAAAAATCTTTAGTTTTAAAAACGAAAGTCAATCTTCAAAATGAAAACAAACCTCAAGACATCTGTATCCCTTCTTCTATGTCACATCTATTTATCTATTTTCATGATAAAAATGATTTACGTATGAAATATATTCTTATTTAAGTTCATATGTTGAACCTCAGAATTACGCTATTTATATAGAACATTTGATTAGTTAAGAACGATTGAACTAGTACATAACAATTGCAAAGGAATTTTCTGTAACTAACTCTGGTACCGGGGCAAAGATAAGACTTACTTAATAATTCTGCCTTTTTCTGAAATTACTCAATGTAAAGTCCTTTCATCCTGTGTCGTGTAATGACGGATTGACCTAACACCTTCTTCTTCTTCCTGGCAATTATCCCAGCATTAGCCAGGGTCTGCCTTCCTGCTCAAACTCCTCCACTTTGCACGGTCTTTAGCATCCGCGGTGGTAAGTCCATTGGCTCTCATATCCTGCTTCACGGTGTCTAGCCATCGCTTTCTTGGGCGTCCTGGGGGTCTTGCTCCAGGGACCGTCATATCAAGGCAAATTTTTCCGACGTAGTTCTCAGGCCGGCGTGCAACGTGGCCATACCATCTCAGGCGACTCTCTTGAAGCTTATCCGCTACGTCACGGACTCCAAGACTACCTCGGATAAATGTGTTACGTATACGGTCAGCCCGCGTTACGCCACACATCCACCTCAGCATCTTCATCTCCGTGACGTGAAGCTCCTGAGTGTGCCTGGACAGTGTTGGCCAACATTCGCTTCCATATAAGAGAACCGGTCGGATTATGCTCTTGTATATTAGTCCCTTGAGCTTGGTAGGTATTCTGCGGTCGCAGACCACACCTGTGACCTCACGCCATTTCGCCCAAGCAGCGCTGATCCGGGCTTGGACATCGTGATCGATGCCTCCGGACTCATGCAGAATAGATCCAAGGTACCTGAACTTTTCCGACTTAACGGCTGGTTCAGGTCCTATATGGATAGTGCAAGAGTCCGGGCTTCTGCAAGCCATGTACTCGGTCTTCGTCACATTTAGTTTAAGACCACCGTTCTCAAGCGTACCCTTCCAGAGGTTCACTCTTCGCTCTAGCGTCAACCTGCTCTCATCAATGAGCGCTATGTCATCGGCATACATCATCAGCCATTGAGGCTGGTCCTGGATGTTAGCCGAGACAGTGTCCAGTACTACATTGAACAAGAAGGGGCTAAGAGCCGAGCCTTGATGAACCCCTACTGAGATCGGAAAGGGTTTTGTATAGCCAACAGCAGTCCTAACCATTGGAATGGAATCGCGATACATGTCTCTGATGATGTCAATATAGGCCTCAGGGATCCCTTTGAATCGCAATGCCCACCAGATACATTGACGAGGCACGCAGTCAAAGGCCTTCTGCAGATCTAGGAATGCGACATGCAGAGCTCTCCTTTTTTCCCTGTATGCCTCCATCAGAGTTCTGATGGCAAAAATGGCGTCCAAGGTGCCCGATCCTGGCTGAAATCCATATTGACATTCCGAGACAGTACACTCTCGGCGGAGCCTGAGGTCGATCATACGCTCAAAGAGCTTCATGGTGTGACTCATGATCTTAACGCCCCTATAACTACCACAATCTTGAACACTGCCCCTGCCTTTGTATATAGGGGTAATATAACTATAACGCCACTGATGTGGCATAGTCCCAGTGTTCAAGACGCGGTTAAAAAGGTCCGTCAGTATGAGCACACCAAGAGAGCCCAATGATTTCCACGCTTCGATCGGAATATCGTCAGGTCCCACCGCTTTCCGATTCTTCATGCGTCGAAGACAATTCCGAGTTTCGTCAGGTGTTATCGGGGCAATAAGTCCAAGATTAGGAGGTATTTCGGTTGGAAGACTGCACGGGTGCTGAGTATTTAGCAACTCCTTGAAGTAGCATCTCCATCTCTCCTTCACAGAGGCATGATTACACAGCAACGTGCCTTGGGAATCTCTGACGCTAAGACATTTTGCGATATCTTGCGTCGCCTTATCCCGAGCTCGTGCCAATTTGTAAATGAGCTTCTGCCCCTCCGCAGTTTCAAGTGTATCATATAATGGTGATAACCTATCACTGCGGGCTCTGGCAACAGCCCTTTTACTGGCACGTTTCGCTGCTATGTACTCTAGTCTGTCTTCAGGAGAGTTTGATTGCTGCCACTTCTTAAAGGCAGTCTTCTTTTCACGAATCACCTCCTGCACTTCGTCATTCCACCACCATGTCTCCCTGTCAATGACCCGTCCTCCCTTAGAAAGGCCTAGAACTCGTTTACCTGCTGTGATAATTGCTGACTGGGCTCGATCCCAAACTTCCTGAGCAGTTTCGGTATTAGTCGACAGATTTTGACACTCAACCTCTGCCCGAAAGCTGGTCTGCATCGTTCCATTCAGCAACCACCACCTGATGCGAGGCTTACGTTTCTCGGCCACTTTCTTTTTCGGGGTAACGACATAGTCCATGACAAGAAGTCGATGTTGGGCTGTCAGGCTTTCACCAGGAATGACTTTACAGTTAGTCACCTTGCCGATATGACACCGTCTGGTCAGCAGATAATCTATTTGGGTTGAGTGGGACCCGCTCTTATACGTGATAAGGTGCTGTGGAGTCTTTTGGAAGAACGTGTTCACGACGGCTAAGTCAGACGCAATACAGGTTCTGAGAATATTTTCTCCCTCTGCATTGCGGCGACCATAACCAAAACCACCGTGTACACGGTCAAACGTTTCCGCAGCCCTACCTACGTGGCCATTTAAATCCCCCCCAACTATGATTACTTCAGCAGCTGGTATAGCACGTATAACCTCTTCAAATTGCTCCCAGAATGACTCTTTTTCGGACCCGCTACATCCAGCCTGAGGAGTATAAGCACTGATCAAGTTAGTAATCACTCCCTCGCTCAGTACCCGCACCCGCATCAGGCAGTTGCAGCGACGGTCGTCTTCAAGAAAACCATTCCGAAGCTCTTCAGATAGCACTACCGCTACACCAGCTTTACCTGAAGGCGACCCAGTGTATATCAGCCGGTAACCCTGTCCGATGTTCCGAGACTTATTGCCCTTCCAGCGAGTTTCCTGGAGGAACGCACACTGGACCCGACGTCTCAAGAGTACATCTGCGAGTTCTCTGCATCGTCCGGTTAGAGAGCCAATATTCCACGTTGCAAAGCGGAGTTTCCTTTGGGGTACTAACGTCTTTAGCCGTGCCCGTACTTGACACGGTAGCCCTTGCCCACTTATCGCAGGTGTAGGGCGATGTGCCTGCGCGTCGTTTATCGGCGACGCCCTAGCCGTACCCAGTCCATAAACTTTTGCAACCATAAGAGTGGCGGGAGTGGTTTTAACGGAGCGACTGCCGTCTGACCTCCAAAACCCCGTTTTACGGGTAAAACCAGGAAAGGAAAAGATAGAGAAGGGGGGAAAGAGGTTAGGAAGGGGAATGAGGGGAGGTACAGGACACCACCTTCATGGACTGAGGATAGAGGTATGAAAGTGGTGGCTCGAGGATCCGGGGTCGCGTACCCGTATGCCCAAGGCTAAATATCGGAAAAATACTTAGTAGGACACCCTCTGGATAACACCTTATAACAGTAATCTTAATTCCAAAGCAGATTTCACCCCTGACCTTTACCGATAACTGCATATGGCCGCCATAATCTAAAATTAATAAGATGTCTATATATTTATTAATATTAAATCAGTTTTAAGCAGTAAAAATTCAATTAGAAAATATAGGAATGAAGAGGTACTCAATCAAGATATCATCTGCAACCCTCGAGATATTACCGGGCATGATAGCTGGACTATTTACTGGAGATTTTTGGTTCAAAAACTCTCCTTGATTAATTTCTGATAACACCTGAGCTCTTCGTGTAAGTTTATTTGCATACACACTGAACTCACACTATAAGTCTTGTCGGAAGAACCTTAAGGTGAACAAACATCTTTAACAATATTAAGTTATTAATTCATGTTTGTTTTAAATATCTGCTTACAATACACCTAATACCATCTCATCTTGGTCAATATTTCCTTTCACCAATGTCTATGTATCCGATACCTATCAATTTTGTACTTATTAGTTTTTTCCACAAATTTCTTCCTAACTTTGTGTAATCAAAATCATTACTGTATTATATAAAAGTGAATTAAACTTTTAAGAGACACAAAATATTTGTAGCTAACTAATTATAAAAGTATCATAATGATTTAGTATTTACTTAAAAGATGAGAAAGAATTAGTCTTAAGTCTTTTTATTGATTCAATGTAAAACTACTTATACAATGTATATTTAATTTTATAACATAAATATTGACCATAAAAAGACCTTCATACAGTTCTCGTAAATATTGAAAGAAATTTGCAACCAAAATTTCATAAACCGATGCTAAATTTATATAGAAATAATAATTGTTATAACAGAAAAACTTGAAGCCGTTTATCAAGAATATAGAAATACGAACTGTTCTATTATCAATATGAAATTGTATATATTATTTTAATAATGAACAATAAAACCACAGCCTAACTATAAGTCAGCACTCAGGGGATCATTTAAAATATAATTAAAGAAAAAAACTCTGCTACAGCTAGAAATTTTGAAAATATACCATCTCTGTTATATTTGTTTACAGAATACTTTAAATTTATTTACCTCTGAAATGACACTTATGACCACTGACCAGTACCTACGAACTGTTTAGTCTATGGTATGTGATATAGTTGTCGTCTTTCAAGTTATACCGACATATTGGTTCTGAAACGTTCAAAATAATAGTTAGTACATTTATTATAAGTAACCAGTGATTAATTATAAAGAGTGTATAAGGAATACACGATCCTTGTTTATATTTAACAACGTAAATAAATAACGAAATTAATAGATTTTTATATACAAAAAAGTAAAAAGTTTATTGTCTATGATCAAGGCAAGTCGTCAAAATAATTTCCTTTACCTTTGAATACAACCTTTTTTTCGAATATTTATAGTGAAAAAAAATTTGTTTTTAAATTTATAGATATTATTTATTCCTTAAATAAACATTTTTTTCTTTACCAGAGACAAATCAGAATATATTTTTTACCTATAATTTTTACACCTTGAATGAGTGATTTGGAATTTGAATGGAATGGTCACACTGTATCAACTATCAATCAATCAATTCAAAAGAATTTACCGACACAGCCTCGGCGGGGTGATGTGTCGTGGATATAATTTCTTAATAATTCGAAAATAATGTCGTCAGTTACCACGCAGTCTGTGTTCAAGTGAAAGAGTTGTTTGTTTTATATTTATTTTTGAGGCGTTAAACAATGAAAGTGGTCGCGACATATTGCTCTAGCAACGCACGGTTTAGACAAAGTTTTACGCCTTTTAATTAGGTTTTATCGTGAATTCTTATCATAATTATCAATTCCGTTGTAAATTTGACGTCCTGTGATACGTAACTGCTACAGGTGAGTGAAAAAATTTAATATTTCTGTTACGATAAACGTCCAACGGTTTTCTTAGTGGTATTTATCTGACATTCCCTGCAATTATATCAGAATGTGAGATATTCTGTTTCATTGATGCTGTGAAAGTATTTTTTATTGCCTGAGAATTATCCATTGTTATGACCTTTTATTTTAAAAATCACTTTCCGCAAACGTGACGCTAGGAGCACGAATTCATAATAATCTCTGTTCACAATGTCTTGCATAATTCAAAGTTTGAATAGATAAGTGAAAGAAGAAAATTTAGAGAGAACTATTTCCATCTGTTTATATTTTAATTTAATATTATAATAATGTTACATCGTAATGTTTACAAAATTTATTAGGAAAATATATAGTAACCAATATTTTTGATTATTAAAATTTATGTCGTGTTTTTGACATCACATTTTAAATTTGAAACAATTCATATTTATTGTGGTCAAGAGTACACCATATAGGTTATCTTAAATGTATAACTAATTGTAAGAAAATAATAAATCTTAAAATATATAAAAAAACTATGAATACAATATACTAATTACAAAATACATTAATTTATAACATTTGGCAACAGTACATTATCATATAAATCATTAATTACAATATTGAAGTGGTCATTTAAAACAGGTTTCACATTAAATGAGAACTGGTTGAAAATATTTCAGAATGCATGTGTTATTTAAGTAACATCTAATTTGCATGACGCCACCGTAGAGCACGGTCTTCAAGGTTGGCTTAAACAAGTTGTGTTAATAACAATACTATCAAAATGTACAACATCTTAAAAATATTATGACTATATATAGTATGCCTCAGCTCATCTTACAGTCAGGAAACTAACATAAATTCATTGTTAGAAATAACTTCAAAGGCAGCCCTAGTAGGTTTGTTTTAAATTTGGTTGAGGAGAGAGAGGAGCTTGAACAGTGGAGGTGAGCATTTATTGCATATTAGATACGGGCCCCTTCAACCTACACCTGACATTAGCAAAATAGTTTTGCGGTTGCATTGCTACCCTTGTTTGGAGATGAGAGAGAGGAGAGGTTGGGAAAAGGGGAATGGGAAAGGGTGGGAAAAAGGAAAGGGCAACCAGCTCTCTCACTCGAAAGAATCGGAAGAATCGCAGCCATTAAAGACTGTTTCATGCGAACCATCTGTGAGAGGGTTGTACTTCCCGCTTGAGCCAGTCCATGTTCGAGATGCAACAATTTGACCACAGCTAGGCTCTAGCAAATCATTTTATTTGTCTGTTAGTAACTCAGTGACGTTATTTAAAAGATTCTAATTCAAATATAAATTAGTATGATGTACAGGCTTTGTACATATATTATTTTTCAACATATATACGATTTTAAAGTTACGGCAAAGTTATTTTGAACCATTGAAATTATATCTTGCACTGGAATACGCCTGATCTCATTTGTTTTTTTAATTAACATTATGGTAGTATTCCATTATCAGACGCCTATATATTTTATGTATTAATGTCAGGAAACCAGACCCTCGGGCGTCGGCCAATTGGAACCTTCATTGAAATATTGTTTTTTTTTATCATATCGGTAAACCAGATATTTTATCAGTCAAAGCCACTGCATTGCAACGTTAATGATTGTGATATATATATTGTGATATATATCAATAAAAGTACTAGTTTCCCGTCCCGGTTTCACATGGGTGTACATGAGATCTTTGTTATATTTTTACCTTTTATGTAATTGTTTTTTCATTTTTTTTATTTTATGAAATGCAGTCCCACCATACTTCTACAATTAAATATAGCCTATGTTATTCCGGGTGTAAGTACATTTACAACAGGGATAGAATTGAAATTGGCACCATAGTTTTGGAGTTGATTCATTTTTTCTGCTAACATCTAGACGGCAGTGTGTTCATTCTTCTCTTATATAAAATTACTGTATGAGATAAATTGTCATTCCGTTGAGGTACCTCTACTTAACCTTCTTAATATTTTTCATGGTTTTTTTGGATGTGATTCTTCAAGATATTAGGAATTTCCTGTTAATAGGTGTCATGGTACTCAGTTGTGACCGACATCTTGCTGAATTATGTATGCATATATATTATTGTACATGTGGCTGTGTTATTTTTCGTAATAGTTCATTAATTTCCCATTAAATAATAATCTCGTTCCAACGTGACAGCATATAAATTAGAAATCACTTTAAATATAATTAAATTAATTTTATTCTATGTATAATGTGTTGGTACAAGACAGTTTTCATTTGACATAAGCAATCTTTGCCGCCATTAAATTTGACAGCAGCTGAATACTGTAAATAATACAAGTACGTATTTATTATCTGTGATACAGATCGGACTTTTTGACATTAATATGTTAGCAATTAAAATAATTCAGATAATTAGAATTCCTTTAAAAAATAATAATATTATGAAATAAACGCGTTTATTCCATTCTACAAACTCCTCCGTGTTTCCTCCACACAGTACTCAAGATTATAATTCGTCCAAAAAATTAAAACGTTGATATAGGAAAAATATTCTACGATTCCAGTGTGAATAAAGCTATATGGTCAGATATTATTTATTTATTATATATATATATATATACATATATATATATATATATATATGTATATGTATATGTATATGTATTTTATAACACAACATAAAGGTAAAATGTTACTACTACTGTGACACGTACATTATACTGTGGTCCTAATATTTGTAATGTGAGTTCGTTGAACCTGTGTACGTTTGTCCGTCTGTTAGTCATCTAATTTTTAATTGTTCCGTTTTTATTATTATATAAAAGTTATTCCCACGTTATAAATGTTTAAGACGATGACGTCACTGATATCTCTTGTAATATACATTTTTTTTTCTTATTTCTTTCAGTCCGTATGTGCATATGTTGTTTGTAAAAATGTGTTGTTACTAAGATGCGCTATGTTATGCCCTCAGCTTCGTACGTGTGACTTTACAATGGCAGTTGTGTAAAACACGTAGTTTATATGCTAGTAAGGATTTAAAAATGTGTGTATTTTTTAAATATTTTACTCAATAGCTAAATAAGGAAAAGGCGTTATCTAAATCACGTACTGAATACTCCGTGGTTTATAATAATGCACAGAGCTACGAATATTATAGAGGTGTCTCCGGGTACCAAAGCGGCTAGTTGGGGTTATGTTCGCGTGACAGAATAGTTTAGGGGTCCAAGGAAAAATATCTGATTTTAAAGTGAATAATGTTCGATGGACATAACTCATTAAAACCATCAGATATCTCAAGAACTTCCGAGACAGTACAACGTGTGAGCCGACTAAAATGAATCATCTCCACAAACAGATTTTATCTTTATCTTTTTCATAGACCGGAACTAGCCACATATTGATAATGCTCTGTATGTAATCATTTTTTAACCAGTAACATGAACGAGCACACATACACATTCGCCGTGTCTATTATATTATAACTCTAAGTCCATTCAGTAGAGATCTACATGCAATAGTTTTTGCTATGTTATTGTTAACCGACTTTTGAAAGCGAGGTTCTGTCTTGATTCATATCATCAAAGCGGTTAATTGATGGTGAACTGAAGTTATGGCGTCGTTACAATACGTGAGTGTGTGAGTTCGTGTATCCGTCTATGGGAGTGTATCACGAAAACACGGTTAGATGTTTCAATCTTACAGCTTCTATTACTACATACTCATATTAGAAATGCGAAAGTAGTTCTGTCTATCTGTCTGTCTGTCACGCTTAAACCGCTGAAGCGATTTTGATGAATTTTGGTGTAGAGATAGATGAAATCCTGGAGGAAGACAAAAATCTTGATTCATTTCCATCTTGATTCAAAGTTTCCATCAGCGCGCTGGGCGATCAGTTTTATCAATTCTCAGAGACTATTCTTTCTGTCACGGTCTGTGTAACTTGGGGACGGGTTTGGAACAACCTAAATGTCTATGGCGTGTTTCGTCTTAACATATAAATATTAAACTTCGGTCAAAAAAACATTTTTCGATAATAATATTCAATTGTTTTAATAAAAATGTTAATGTGATATAAATATGGTGTTGGGGTCTGATATACATGTTATCATATCATAAGTATCATTAATCGTTAAATCTGGTTAAATACAGAATCAGTAGTTTAATTTACTAGATTTTTTAAGATATTACTACTATAAAATATACAAGTAAATAAAAATTACTCCATATTACATCAAATGCCAGTGAAAGTTATCTCGAAATAGGTCCAGCATTTCAACTAACCGGAACAGACAGACAGACAGACATGTAATATAAATAATATTATTCTTCATATATCTCTTATTTGATTATGTTAATGCTCGTTGCGTGTACGTCTCGTCTTCAGCGCTGCGCTGCGCCTATCGGCTCATATCCTGTCTTTATGTTCTCCAACCTTGTGACAGACGAACACACATTACGTCACAGCGATGTATTGTCACCGTCTAAAGGCCCCGGCTATTGTCTACTATTACTGCACGTACGTTTGTCTCAGACTGTGATCATACGGAACGTATACAGGTTAAGTGTTTTGTGTTTAAATGTACTGAACTAGATTTTTAACGCGCCTCCGCCTGTATTTCGGATGGAGTAACAGTGAGTAGTGTGCTCGATGAGATAACAAACACAACAACAGTCCTAATTTTGTGCCGCGACATCCTAACTTCTTATAGTTTTTACATACCTATTTTTTTTTACATTTTTCGGCTGCAAGAACTATAAAATTGTAAAGTTTCAATTAAATTTATTAATTAGTTTTTGTGTGATGCGATAACATATTTACGTGAAGACATCCCTTCTGTTATAAGTTTCACGTTCGTGGACTTGTTCAATTAAATATCTTGTAATAGTTGTGTAGTTAAAAGCCTAACTATGGAGTGTCCTTTAACCCTTGACCTTATCTGTACATGCCAGTGCGACGTCTTGGCTTCGCAACTTCCGAGACTTCTCAAAGTAGCGCTGATGAGATCAAGATGTACTTAAATAAGCTTTGGTCTTGGGTTACGTGACCCACGAGTAGTGACAAACACACATACACTGTAAATATCAATACAATCGTCCGATCGATTCTTTGTTCAAAACTAATTCATTGTGGTATCTGTGTGAGTCATAGTAATTTGTCGTCCGAGTACCGTTCAGTTTAATGCATTCGTCTGTGAGTACATCTGTGTGTTACAGATCACAGCCTTAATGTTTTTTCTTTGTTAGACAAACGTCTCCGACGAAAACACCCACATTGAAAAGTTTCGGTCAACGCGATGCGCCTGAGAGTAGGTAAATATATCACGAGCTGGTGTTAATTATTCAGTGTCGCGTGTTCCGTGTAACAAACATACATACTAACAATATATGAAGCACATGTCAAAAATGACAGTACCCTGTCGATTCTACCCTCGTTTCGACTTTTACCTGACATTTTAACCTAGTTACTAATTAAAAAGATTTAATGGAAAATTCAAATTATAATTGTTAAAGACAGACAAAATAATATATATATATATATATATATATATATATATATATATATATGTCGGAGCGTCAGAATTAATTATGATTTTATTTCCATTTTATTTTACAAATTATTACGAATTAGCTGGCAACGTCAAGCAGTTAGCTTGAGTGAGGTCACCCCGGTGTCGGTTTTGACGTGGGACAACTGAGAGAGAAAAAAAGGGAATGTCACCGACATTTTTGGAGTGGATGAACTCGCTGCGTTACCAACTAAATCTTGTTCCATCGTTCACTATGTCTGATAATGAGCTATCTTCTGATCCTCCGTTATCAGAAGTGGGATGTAACCGGAACGCCCCACGTGCTGGAAATACATCCGAAAGCGAAAAGTTATTGTTGTTACTGGAGCAGCAAAATAGAAACTTTCTGGCCATGCTAGAGGCCGTGAAGCATTCGCGATCTCCGAACGAACTTCGTCTTCCTGATTTTGATCCGGACCGACACAATGTGGACGGACGTGCTTAGATTGCAACAGCGGACACGTGCATTACTGACGGATGCCAACATGGCGCCCCGTTAATTATTGCGTTGAGTCGTGCAATGAAAGGAGACGAATCCACATGACTGTCGACTGTATCATTTCCAGGGATGACTGAGAAAATTTCAAGAAGCTTTTCAATGCAAGGTACGCAAGTCCTGAGACTGTGGCATCTTACCTTATTAATATGGCTGGAAGCAAAACAAAGAAAATGAATGTCTTGCTGCATATGGTGCTTCTTTGATGACCTTTATTATATCAAGGTGGAAAAACTTGACGATAGAACAGATCGCGGTAGCCACAGTTCTGGCACATATTTCGCAGTTCGCGCCTCGTATTCAACGATTGTCCTGCAACTCCAAAAATGACTGCAACAAGAGCTTACAGCGGAGTCGTTTTAAAGAGAAGAGCTCCACCTAACAGTGACGTGCCAGATTTTAAGAGGATTCGCCCAGCTACAAGCCATGCAAGCATCAAGTGCTTTCACTGTGGGAAACTGGGCCATAAGTCTACTCAGTCCTTCTCGAGGAGGAATTTGAAGCCAAATGGAGACAATAACCAAACTCGTTTTAACAACTATAAGAAGCCTGCTGCAGAATACCTCTCCATCACTTGTTACTCCTGTCAAGGGCAAGGCCACTACTCATTCAGCTGCCCGAAGTGGAGGAGCAAGGGCGGAGGCAGCGGTAGCAGCTTAGCTTCAACTATAGAGAAGCGGGTGGACCTGAGCAATATAGATGCGCCTACTGGATATATGTACCATAATCTCTTTAATTAAAGAATCTGTGTCTAGCAAATTTAGTGGTAGAAGATTGAATAGTATTATTAATATGACAGGCATAGGGCAAACATCTGTTAAATCAATGTTACAGATTTTGACTATTATTAAGATTGACGACATTACTTTAGAAATCCTATTTCATGTTTTACCCGACTATTGCCTTCAATATGACATAATGGTAGGACTTGAAAAATTATCTCAAAGCCTAACTGTCCACATGACTCGTAACTGTTGAGTGTAGAGAAAACTTGTATTATCGAATCGTGTAGTGTTAGCGAGAATGAACAACTTTAATTTAATATTGATGTACCTTTAGAACATAGAGCAGAATTAATTGACATCTTGAAGTCTTTCGAAAAGTCGTTTATTACTGGTGTACCTATGACTCACGCCAACACCGACCCTATGACCATCAGGCTCATTGACCCCCACAAAACAGTAAGTTGTCGCCCTTATCGTTTAAGTCCTCAGGAGCGAAAAATTGTTAGGGAAAACGTTAACCAATTAATTTGTTTTAATTAATTAATTGTTAGGAAAAAAGTTAACCAAATGTTATTCGTCCTAGTTTTTCACCTTTCACCAGTATCCTTGGTCTCCTATTTTAGGCAGCTTGTTGCGGGATTCTCACAGACAATGGCACCGTTATACGCGTTGACTTCGAGCTCTAATAGTAAACTAGATTGGAAGTCTGAGTATGAGGTGGTAAGGCAATAAATTATTTCCAAGCTACAACGGGAGCCGGTTTTTATGATCTACGATACAGATCGAGTTGCATACTGATGCAAGTGCGGTTGGATACGTTTCGGTGCTTATGCAGAAAAAGCAGGTAAGCTGCATGCAGTTGCTTATTTTAGTAAACGTACTACAGCCGCAGAGTCGAAATACCATTCATACGAGTTGGAGACTCTACCGGTTGTAAACGCGGTTAAGCATTTGCGCTACTATCTACATGGTCGCAAGTTTATCGTACTAACCGACTACAACTCCCTTCAGTGAACTTGCAAAAGGCTGGATTTGACGCTTCGAGTTCAAAGATGGTGGACATTTCTCCAGGACTTTGACTTTGATGTAATTCATATTGATGGTAAGCTTATGGCACATGCGGACTTCTTTTCACGAAACCCTCTTCCAGTCAAAGAAGCTCACACGCACCATTCACAGGTACAGTCAAAACAAATTACTATTACTGAGTTCACTAGTAATTGGCTTTTAGCAGAACAACAGCGTGGCGAAGAAATTAGTAAGTTGGTGAATGACCTTAAAGCTAAGAAGTTGCCTGACGATATTGCAAAGACTCACGAGTTCAGATCGGGTGTCTTGTATCGCAAAATACAGCGTCGGGGTAAGTCCCGTT
The DNA here is from genome assembly GCF_018135715.1 of Danaus plexippus. Lineage (NCBI taxonomy): Eukaryota > Metazoa > Arthropoda > Insecta > Lepidoptera > Nymphalidae > Danaus > Danaus plexippus. The sequence continues at coordinate 256,101 of NC_083557.1, forward strand.
TCTTACCTAGGAGGTGGTCAGTCATTAATGGTGTGCATGAGGGATTGGTGCATTTGGGATGGGAGAAGACCTTAGAGAAAGTGTACGAACTTTACTGGTTCTATAAGATGACCAAGTACGTGAGAAAGTTCTGTGACAATTGCATCACATACAGAATTTCAAAGTCGCAATCTGGCAAAACACAGGCCAAGCTTCACTCCATCCCAAAGATAGCGATCCCTTGGCATACTTTACACATAGATGCCACTGGGAAGCTTAGCGAAAAAAGTGATAGTAAGGAGTAGGTTTTTGTAGTTATCGATGCTTCCACTAAGTTTGTTTTGCTCCACCATACCTTACACATCGATGCGACTAGTAGTATAAAAGCAGTTAAAGCTAGAATCTCTTTGTTTAGTGCGCCTACACGAATCATTGCAGACCAGGGCAGATGCTTTGCCAGCAAAGATTTTAAAGAGTACTGCGATTCTGCTAACAATAAACTACACCTTATTGCCGCTGGTAGTTCTCGGGCAAACGGGCAAGTCGAACGTACAATGAGCACTCTTAAGGGGATACTTACTGCCGCCGAGACTAGTAAACGGTCGTGGCAGGAAGCTTTGCCAGATGTACAACTAGCACTAAACTGTTCACAACACAGAGTCACGGGGTTAAGTCCTCTGGAATTGCTTATTGTCAAGGTTGTTAGGCCAGTAGACATTTTGTTAGCTAGTGATGTAGAGCCCGAAGTCGATCTGATTGTTGTACGAAATCAGACAATAGAGAACATAACTAGAAATGCCCAGTATGATAAGATACGGTTTGATGATAGACTCCGTAGGATGCCTGGAGCAGACTATGACGACTATGACTCTGACGATGACTTTGCTGTGCTATCTACTAGTTCTTGTTAAAACTATAAAATTAGCGATATGTTATAATGTCGGATGCCGGGATGGTTGTCCAGGGCATGTTCGGACACCAGCACGGTTATCCATGTGTTGTCGGATGCTGTAAGGTTGTCCATGGCTTGTTCGGACGCCGTTCAGTTATCCTGGTATAATAACTTTATGGAAGGTTGTCCATGGCTTGTTCGGACGCCGACCTGATAATCTTGATGTTGTCGGATGCTGTAAGGATGTCCATGGCTTGTTCGGACTCCGTTCAGTTATCCAGGTATAATAACTTTATGTGAGGTTGTCCATGGCTTGTTCGGACGCCGACCTGATTATCCTGATGTTGTCGGATGCTGTAAGGATGTCCATGGCTTGTTCGGACTCCGTTCAGTTATCCAGGTATAATAACTTTATGTGAGGTTGTCCATGGCTTGTTCGGACGCCGACCTGATTATCCTGATGTTGTCGGATGCTGTAAGGATGTCCATGGCTTGTTCGGACTCCGTTCAGTTATCCAGGTATAATAACTTTATGTGAGGTTGTCCATGGCTTGTTCGGACGCCGACCTGATTATCCTGATGTTGTCGGATGCTGTAAGGATGTCCATGGCTTGTTCGGACTCCGTTCAGTTATCCAGGTATAATAACTTTATATGAGGTTGTCCATGGCTTGTTCGGACGCCGAATTTAGTACCCGCGTATATTATAATCGAAAATGATGTTCGTTATTTGATTATTAGTATTCTGAATCATAGTTTACTTAAGTTAAATTTGATTGCTAATTTATGGTTGTACTTTGGTTGTTGTAATAATTTTGCTTTATAAAAGAGGATTAGTTGTTTTCTGTTTGCCATAAAATAATTAAGACTATTCCGAGTTCTTTATTTGTGCCAGGTTGGCCGAGTGGAAATTTTTATCTACTGCAGAACCTTTTCTATTTTCACACGAGGACGTGTGAGATGTCACGATGGCCGTGTCGGAGCGTCAGAATTAATTATGATTTTATTTCCATTTTATTTTACAAATTATTACGAATTAGCTGGCAACGTCAAGCAGTTAGCTTGAGTGAGGTCACCCCGGTGTCGGTTTTGACGTGGGACAACTGAGAGAGAAAAAAAGGGAATGTCACCGACATTTTTGGAGTGGATGAACTCGCTGCGTTACCAACTAAATCTTGTTCCATCGTTCACTATGTCTGATAATGAGCTATCTTCTGATCCTCCGTTATATATATATATATATAAACTCGTTTAATCTCGAAAGGAAATTACGGTACTTATATGTATGTGATTTGTTATGTAAAATAGTGCTACTAGCTGTTATTCTCGACTTTGTCCGCATTGTAATATTCCTTTGTTTTGTAACACTGAGCATCGTTAAGTGTAGCGTCCTCGGTCACATTAGTAAGTTCTTTTCTAACAAAAATAATGTTCCGTGTCCAACGATATAAGGAACTATTTGATTTTAATAAGTCTTAGTATAATAACTCTCACTTCAAACGTCTGCCCAGCCGTCCAGTTAGCCAGTGGTTCAGTTAATTCCCTGTAGCTGTATCAAATTCGTTATAACTTCAAACGATCTAATCTTTTAATCGATTTCTCGGTTCTATTTCACAATCTAACAGAATTGTTTGTGACTTACTTATTCATAATATTCAGTTATAATATTGTGAATGCGAATTAATTGAAATGATTTTGGTGAAACTTTCCAATAATATAGATGAGACATCGGATTAGATTGATATTTTATTATCATAATATAATCATACATTAAATGTTCAAAAGTCGACTTTCTTGCTGATGAGTAATTTTACCACGTTATTTTTTGGGTAAAGGTCACATAGATAATGAATGTGGGTTAAGTTGTAGTGTTCGTCACATTAAATAAATATACCTATATATATATATATGGAATGTTAAAAAGTTTTGCGACATAAAAGGCACTATAGCATAGACGCAAATATACAGATAGTTTAGGACGGGGTGGGATTAAAACGTAAGGAGCGTTGACGAGAGTCATCCAAGAAGAGAAATCTCTCCTTTAGCTAAGTAGGAGTGTCAGCAACAAACAGGACGGAGTGAAGACCGTGGTGACTGTTGTGAGAGTGTGAGCCAAATGAAGTTGTTTGTAATCCAGTCACATGGTCGTGTACGGGAAGACCAGGGTGCTAAAGATTTCTAGGCGTTAAGTTTTTTAAAAACTCTTAGGAAGGTAGGAGGTAGAAGAAAGAGCCACAGTCTGATCATTTTAGCAGCTGCAGAAGATTTCTTTATATCTCGATTGTATCAGAATCCCAGTGAAGACTGGACAAATGAGTCACCAAGGCTTTTCACGGTCTCTCCAAGAGGTTCTTATCGGCCAGTAATGTACAGCGATCTACGGGCTTCAGTTGTCTGAACCCATCAAAAATTATGGATTGCTATTAGGCATAAGACTTGAGCCAGTTACTTATTTTGTTCCCAATAAATTTTTACAGTAACAAACGAAGCCGCGGTAAATGTTCTGTATTAAATATAAACTTCATTGAAACTGCAATGTTAATTATATTTTACATATTATATATATATATGTTTGTAAATAGAGTATTCTGTGCTGACATTGCCGTGTACAAGATGTTATCGGATGCTTGCCGTTAGCTCGTTCAGTTACTGTCACTCTCACTGTTATCGATTAGTCTAACGAAAATCGATCACAGACCAACACTGTTTATAATAAACCTTAGGAAGCCTCTTTGTTATCCACGATACAATGTGTCTTTGTTGAAAAACTTTTATTTTTATAAATTATTTTGTTTTGGTCTTTTTTATCTCTTTTTGGTTAAGTTCAGCTACGTTTCACAGACTTCTTCTTTTGGAATACCTTTTGTGTAACTGAATTACCAATATGAGTCTCGGATATTTTCTGCCTATAAGCCAAGCACAAAGATTTCTGGTCCTTATTAGCCGGCCCAATGACAAATATACTGTCAAAACGAGTGCAGCATTTGTCCTACCTCACCGTTCTGATGCATCAAGAAATGTCTCGAACCGCCTCTGTCAAGAACTCAGATGGCGTGAATCCAGTACCCTTAAGTTTATTTATTGCAAACCAAAATTTTATCTCTGCCCTTGGGCTTCCAGATTTAAAATTTTCGGGTAACGTTTCCGATGAGCGTCCAAATCTTTGGCACTAGACAAATTGGGTCGATTAGGATAATCCCGGATGATTGGAGGTCCGCTATCAGGGAAATCTCTATTTTCATCCTCAGGAAAATTTTTGAATTTATTAAATTTTAAGAACATATCACGTACTGGATATCGGTTACGCGTTTGCGGCACTCGACTTGTTGGTGCAGGCTGGTCAGCTGCAATAAACCCTTTAAAGGGGTTGAGTATTGAGGATATTGGTTGGCGGAAATAAGTTTGTTGGAAGATTTTGTTGGAAGATTTTGTTGAAACTATCGCCTCCAAAATGTTAAAATCACCGATTGAAATTAGTATAGGCTCTTGAATAGATTACATAGTTTTTGTTGTGGCAATATATATACATATATATAACAAGTGACTTTTTATAAGAGAATACCGGGTTGTGGACGAATGTGTTGGTGGTAACTGTTTTCAAACTACCCGCAGAATTGATATAGGAAATTAATATGTGGGTAGCCGTAAATTATAATTTCATGCCTCGTAGTGATTGATTAACATATTTGATTAAGTAAAAACTAATAATATTATCTCTGAACACAATACCGAAAATAACGGACAAGGTCGTGAGCAATAATTAGTATAGATAAATAATATTCTCATGAAGATTCCAGGGTTCGATTCCTGTATATGATATTATTATATTTACTAGATTCAAACGTAAGTATTAGGTATAACGGACGAGTCTTGTGGTTGATCTGATAATAATAGTGTCGTTAGTCCGAGTTTATCTATTCACGTTAACACTTACAGTTCGAACGTCTTTCATAAAAGGTTCACATTTTATTTACGGAGACTGTAGATATAGTTTTATGCACGAGATAGGTTGTTAACACAAATAAAGAGACAGTTTGAAACTGAAGCTTTTATAAGAAATGTTTTATTTCATGAATGTTAATCTATTTGTTCCCTCTTTTTTTCTTAACTATTAGACTGGCTGTCATGCATCTTCGTTTAGATTCGGGATAGGGGAAATGAACTAACTAACTAACTGAATTCAATAAAGTAAACTTTACACGAGAATAAATAAGAATATAATAAATAAAATTAACAATGTCTGTTGGTACCGACCAACACAACACTGAACGTCTTAGGTTTTTATGTTTGAGAAATTTTATCAACATTGGACATAAACACTTACCGGAATATACTCGCGAACAAATCCAGTGGAGACGACTCTGTCTAATACTCGGTGACGAGTTTTGCAAAACATTAATTAATGAAAAACTCTTAACGCGAAGTATGCAGTGACGACGCTAACCTGTGCTAAGAGAACAGATGACCGATCATTTGATATTGTTTGTAAATTATATTTTTAAACAAAGCAACATAACAGAGCTTGTATTACGCTACTTCATTGTTCCTGCGACTTGTTCTGAACATTCTTTTCGTGCCACTGATATATTTGTCTTTCGTTACATCGTGTAAGTTTACCGCAAGTCTGTATTGTCACGTGCCAACTGTCCGTATGTAGTGTGACTAAAATATTGTATTTGTATGTACGTGTTGTTTTATTTAAGAATATATATTCTTCTATAAGAATAAAATTTACATTCTCGAACTAATAATCGATAACTTCAAGGTATTTCTGATATCATCCAAACTGACAGTTTCTACGTTGACCGTACGAGCCCGTTCTAAGGCTACGTCATTTTTAATTCTTTTGGAATTGCTTTTATACACTTTTAAAAATAAAAGTTTTTCAACAAAGACACATTATTTCGTTAATAACAAAGAGGCTTCCTAAGGTTTATTATAAACAGTGTTGGTCTGTGATCGATTTTCGTTAAACTAATCGATAACAGTGAGAGTGCCAGTAACTGAACGAGCTAACGGCAAGGATCCGATAACATCTTGTACACGAAAACGTCAGCACAGAATACTATATTTACAGACATATATATAATATGTAAAATATAATTAACATGGCAGTTTCAATGAAGTTTATATTTTATACAGAACATTTGCCGCGGATTCGTTTGTTACTGTAAAAATTTATGACGAAGTACATTATATTTATGTAACGAGTTTTATTAATATTAAGGTATAGTCAGTGATTGATACATGAAGTCAGTCTTTTGAATGTAAATAACTGATTTCTATTATTATTATAATCTTACTGAGATCTAACATCGAGTTAAAACACAAAACGTGTAAATGTCACCCGAAACCGCTCACCTTGACCGCTCCGAGGTCCCAGAACTGCTGCAAACGGTTCCTCAACCTTCGGCTGAACTGCCGGAGCGCCTCGTATTAGGAAATTTTACGATGTGTTACAACTATCGAGAGATTTGCATCAGATATTGTGTAAGTCTGTACGTTTGTTTATTGTAGCAAAAACCAGTCGCATTCTTGATGCTTATATGATCTGTGAAAGACTAGGCTTTTCACGTTTCTTTTCATTAATTCTTTTCACAACTTCATCATTCTAGGTTTTAGTTCTGTGTTCACATAAGGACCTGCGCGTGCAAAGTTAACACGGATTTACATTAAGACAATTGAAGTCTATAGTCTTGAACAAATAATGTATTATCTCTTGATAATAGATCAATTGGAAGTAATGGGTCGATCTTACATTGATTGCTTTTATAAACGAGTTTACGTATTGTTTATGTACTATTCTCTTTTAATTAACGTACTGATATTTTAGAGTCAATTTCAGTATAATTTAATTGCTGCATAGACTTGTTGAACTTAAATACAAAATATTTATTTCCCAATTCATCGACGCGACTCGGACACGACGGCTTATTTGGAGAAGCGACTGTGGCGTCATATTCCGGGGGTAGCCGGTTCGATTCCAGCCCGTGTTGACGTGTTGTTCATTCAATAATTTCATTTTGATTTTGTATTTCTCGTCCGCTCCGGCTTTGTCAATCTTTAAACTATTTTAATGACTAATTCACTGTTGTCAGTTACTGTTTGTCGTATTTTGTAAAAAATCTAACTTGCTAACAGTAAGTGAAGCACTCGCCGTCACGCTGTTGTTATAAATTTTGTAGTAAAGGTAAGACTTTAAATATATTTAAAAGTGTCCGCAACAGACAGACAAATAACTCGGACTGTCTCCTAACGTCGTATTCTTACTAAGATATACTCACACCGAGACATTTTTCTTTGAGAATACTGTTAGTGCACAAGCCACAACGGTGTCTCTCGCCTCGCAGATAAATATATTTAAAATATTAACCTTCGTAAATCTGCTTGTCTCCCATAAATAAAGTTAAAACTGTATGGGACTGACTCAGCGTGTATGATATTAATTACTTTTAACTTATATTGAAATAAGTTTAGAGTTCAGGAGGTAGAGTTGATGTAGGTATGCCTGTTTGTCACTGACTGACTGAATGACCTGGGTGATTTTGATAACACGCATCCCCTCCCTCCGTGTCGTTGCTTCAGGATCACATCCCGACAGTTGTACCATGTGTGACGTCACGCGACACACACTATACATGTCTAAATATATATTTCTAAAGTTTACATAAAACAGGTCACAGACAAAAACTAATGTTAAATATTTTCCTTAGGCTTCAAATAATGAGGATAACTTTATAGTATTTATTTCATTTAATGTTTCATATGTTTAAATGAAACTTATTTGTATCTGTACTTGTTTTTTTCAAGTTTTTAATTGTTACTATGCAAACTTTTAGTTGTGTAATAATTTTTAATAATATATCTAAAAAACTTTTTGTTAAAGATAAAAAATATTTTGTCTCCATCAGTGTGAACACTGCCTTTTTTATCATAGTCCTTGCTATTATTATACTTTAGTTTAAAGTTTGGCCGATCAGTAACAAAAATATACAAAGCTTTGTAAAATTTTACCGACTCCACTTTGACCTTAATGGTATTTAATTTGATTGTAAGCCTATTTATTTTTATTTTATATTATATTTGAAGAGGTTCTCTCTTGTTGCAGGCGGTGACGGAAAACATGAAGAGTACAGCTCCATATCGAGTGTGATGTAGTAATTTAATTTATCATAAGGCTCTGGAATTGAATTAGTCTGTGGAATTGAAGAGTTAGTATTGTGAATCGTTCCGTTCCTAACAAGCTCAAGCTGCAACCATTGGTTCCTGCCTTATATGTAATCGGAATACGTCCAGTGTGATTTGATCTTATATTGTGTACAACGCCATCTAGTGTCGAGTTGAGTGTGAATATATATATTGTGGCGCCGTCTACCGGCGGAGTGTTGTGATGCGGTGATCAGTTCTCTATATACAGCGCCATCTGTCGTCGGGTGGTGATGTCCAGTTGATGATGGAGGCCGGATTCATCCCGGTGTCCGCGCCCGGCGGCGGCGGGACCGTTCCTCCGCCCGCCGTCGTGGCGCCACCGGCGAACGTCATACGAGCACCGGGACTGAAACGCGGGAAAATGGAGGAGGCTATATCAGATCGGGTGAGACGAGCACTATAATATATTATATATAATGATTATATAGTTATATGTTTATGGAAGAACTATATATATATATATATGTCACTATAATATAGATAGACTAGGAAAAGTTTAATGATTTTTGTCACAAGTCATCCAGATAGCATTAGTTCGTTACACATTCATTCATAATCAGTTATTCAACGGGTAAGGGATGTTCAATTTCTTTAAAAATTAATTAAATTTTATTAACAATAGATGCAGCAAAAAATAAAAATATGTACGTAATATTGAAAAGATGAGATCAAAATCAATCTGGGCATGTAGGCCAAAAATCTTGATTGCTTTGATATCATTGACGGAGTGCCGATGGCACTAGAGAGAACTGCGGAATCTTTTATAAAACATTTCCGAGTCCACTTCGATTCGGATAATGAAATGGGAATTACATATTCATGCCATAAAAATCGATTAATTAATCACAAATCAAATAATAATATATTAATGTCAATTAAATCGGATGTATACGTAAAACCGTTTTATTTCACGACACACTCGCGCTTGGCAGCCTCGATATGGCGCGAAACCATTAACGAAGCGTTAGCGTCGTAACATTATTTTATAACGTTATTATAAGTAATATGAATTTTAAAAACAAAGTTATGGCGGCCGATTCGTGACGGCTGCTGATCCAAGGTCGTGTTGGTTGTTACCATACATTCTGTAAATGTTCTTAATTAACAAACACATCCCAGATAGTCGCAAGTGGACTGTACTCTGTAGAATAGTGTTTATGTACAACTATTAATAAAGTGCATGTCAAGTAAACTTGTAAACTCTGTTAAATATTTCCGAGTATATGTAATTATTTTTGATTTATAATTTCGTTTGTCTTATATTTATAAAAGTATTTTCATTGTATCAATCTGGCGATGCGACATTTTTTCTGTCGTTTTAATTTCTCGAGTGTTTAGTTTATATAGCTATTATTTTCTTGTGTAACTAAAAGTCAATCAGGAAATATTGTCTATCATAGAATATAAACACACGAACATAATTTCGTAACATGTAAAGGTTAAAAGAAACTCATCTCCTGCGAGCGGTTAGGTTAATTCAAACATTATTTTCAATAATAGTTTGTAACTCATAAACTAAAGGCGGGGTTTATCATTTGAGTTATTGAGACGTCGGGCGACCCGCGACTGTCAGTCAGTGTCGCTGCGAGCGTGGCTCGCGTCGGACGTCCCGCGCTCAGTGTGAATATACGTGTCTGGTGTTTAAAAATGGTTTGTCCGTTTATAAGTATATATATACATAATATATATATATAGTGTTTGTATCATGTGATGTATTGGATATGTCTGTTTCTCTTTCTCCATGTAGTTGAGTGTGATTACGTTATCTTTATTCTATGATTGTGCTTTCACCTCACGCTGTTTTCGATACAGATGTACTTGTGTTTTTTTTTGTTTACAATAATTCAGTTTCCATAATAAATATGTAATATATTTATAATATGTATTTTTCAAAGGAACACTCATGAAGGGTAGTTGTTACTTAAGCGGTACATGTACTGTGAACACTCTCGTGCTGAACGTGGAGTTAATTCTTATATTCACGAGACCACTACGCTTGTGTCGAATAGATATAGGTATATGATTCTGGTTGTATGTTCGTCTGTGTGTTACGTGACACATGCGGAATACATAAATTATAAAGAATGAAGTCGATTGACAGTAATAAAATTTATTGTAAATAAGTCCATGTATGTTTAAATTCTTCCTTAAAACATACATGTATGTATACGGTCATGTCCGTGTGCTGTTATGGTGTTTAGGAAGTCTTGGTTGTGATAGAGGACATGTAAGGATAGCTGATGATGTTTTGGTCCACTTCCTGGTCACCATATAGTCATTAATTATATGCTGAATGACGGAGTCAACATCATTAGAAAATGTTTGAAGCACGGTTTTGTTCCTTTTACCGGTCTATCTGTGTGCTAAATTTCATCCGTTTAAATCCAGCCGTTGCGTAGTAACGAGAGCACATTTGGAAGCTCCTATATATATTGAATGATGAACCCGCGACCTTCCGTTATCTCCAAAGTCATCTCGGCCACTGAGGTATCACAGCTCGCCAGTGAACATTTGATATGTTTGAGACGTTACTATATATACATATATAGTTCACGTGAGAACAAGCGAAGTCGCGTCCCTGTCTAGTATATATCTTTTATAATACTCTTGTTCACGCCGCATTACGCGTGTCGATTGTTGGACGTAAAGTATTGGCGACCTTGCGTTATCTCAGATAATATTCACACAGAACTTTGGTTATGTATTTCTTATTATTTTTATTATATAATGTATGTGGCATTTTCAATGTACGGCTCGGGATCGGTAAGCTTAGTTTTAGTTCCTAATCGTCAAACTGCATACGGATCGTTTGCAGTTATTTATTGACAAATCTTCTCGCATTGAAGTACCTACTATCGAAGGTCGTTGTTTGAGAAACGGGAAACTTTCCGTATGTAGTGAGACGATGCAGATTTGTGGTAAGTATATTGATAACGCGCTGTTGCCAAATTGTTTTCATTTTACGATCCACCCTTAAGTTTCATATTCACGTGTATATATATCAGTTTTATTATATTATTCAAGGAATAGACGTGGTTGAATTGAATTCGTTTTGTAGATCATTGTGTCTGTTTGTATGTCCCGAGGGTTTTAAAGAATTCGTACGAACAGACAGTTGCATGTGTTATGTTTATTGTAAAGTGAGGTTTGATGTAGGTCAATAGTTTCTTGATATACTGTGACGAACTCGGTGTGAAGGAAAGGTTTGTATAGGATAAGAAATATATATGCGTTTTGTCTCGATTATTATTATTATTATATATATATAGGATTGGAGTGTCTGTCTGTCATTACAAATTTCAATATTTTTAAATAACCGTTGTTACTACATGCATATGATTACATGCATATGATTATATATACGGTACATCAAAATAACATTTTTTACGATTTTTGTCTGTCTACCTGTCTGTCTGTTCCGGTTTATCTCTGAAATGGCTGGACCGATTTTGAAGGGCTTTTATTTGCTGGTAGCTGATATAATACCGAGTAACTTACGCTACTTTTTATTTAAGCATTTTCACTCAAAAACAATTAGACGTATTCTCAATTATTGTGTCATTACACTATCTTAGATCTCACCATTACACCAATTTCAAAATTCCATCGTCATGACCTTCTGTGTTGAAGTCATATAACATAACAGTTAAATGTGTCCGACCGCCTCCCACAGCCCACACGTTAGTTACAAAACAAACAAGTTTATTTAACCGCGATTTGTTCCCAATTATCTCGTGTTATCAGACCGGTGATAAGAAGATTGTCTTAATACACCTTAAAATAGTCGTAATTTAGATTCATACGGTTTCCAAGAGAGGCGCGGTGATGTCACCCCTTAGTACTAATAACATAATGGCCGTTCGTATGTTTGTGCTGTCATAACTCCTGAACTCTTTAATAGGCGTTCGCTTTGTTTACAAAAATACATCGTCACTACACACGAAGCGTTTCACGTATCATTAGATACTACGTTAATACTATAATGTGACTAGATTTATGAACGAAAAACTGCGAACGTAAAGTATGTAGTGTGCAGGTGCGAAACTTGTGGTAATAAAAATTTAAAATGACTTATGAATGTAAATCTTCTGATAATCTCGCTATGAGTTTATTATTTTTCTTTTACTGACTGTCTCTATACGATGATCTGTGAATGAAGTACTCTCGCTCCCTTCTGATACGCACAAGGAAACGTAACTAAGTCTTACTACGAGTTTTCACGGTAAGTTATTTCCTGGATGTCATTCATATTACATCGCACGTGTATGCTGGGGAACCTGGATACTGTCTGCGTTTAGTTTGACGAGACAGACTGGTACTAAGACTACTGACACACACACACACACACATTTATATATATATTTATATAAACGAAGTGAATGCAGTATTACCACAATATTAATACTCATTTTTTATGTTACATATCTGTCAATACATTTCGTCACAGGGGCGCGGGCGGTACTTTCAAACCTGATCTTATAATCATATAGGCGTATATTTACATAGATATAGAGTGATATGTCGTGACTTTGTTCGTGTTTGTAACATTTTTTTATTTATACATTTTAATGCTGGAGTAATTCTAAATAAGACTTCATCGTGGACTCTTCAAGACTAATGAGAGCATATATTTTTTTATCATTTATCACAGACGGACGGATTTTTTTTGTGTATATGTATGTATATAAATCACGAGAGTTTTGTTTATGTATATTTTCTCCTATTAAGTATATAAAATGTGAAATTTTCTAAACGCCATTATGTATAATGTGCTTATAATGAATCTTTATTGAGGCGTAATCTACAATACGAGCGCTCGAGTGCTGTAATGTTATAGCTGATGAACATAAACTAATTTAAATAATTCATATTTTCGAATTTTAAACAACACACTCCCGATGCTACGATTACCTAGCAGCAACCGTGATCACGGACGGCCGATATGAAAGTGTAGTTTTTGATATAATAAAAAACGCGCAGTACATACGAAAATATTAGTTCTATTTAAGTGGATACTCGCGAAAGTCTTATCTCATTAATATTTTTAAATTTTTCGTTCTCATTTTTATATAGAATCGTTTATCTGACGGGTATGTTAAACATATGTCCTATATGAGGAAGCGTTACTTTTTCCTGACATTACATCTATTTTTCTAATGAATTCCAATCAAATCAGTTCGGCAGTTTTAGTAACGGACAGACGAGTTTAAGTTTTCTTTGATAACATTAATATATATATAATTATTATATGCGGCTGATATTTTTTACTTCCATTCATATATAGGACGGTCTCGCTATGATTCGCAGAGCGTGAAGACACGACAACAGATATACGATCGTACTGTAAGTCACGTCGTCTTACGTTTGTTTCTATTAAGGGATTTAAAATGTACATATATTATTGACTTTCCTCGGAATCAAATTATGATAATAGTTAATTATTATTAATTAACTATTACTTTAATTTTATTCAACTCCAAAAATACAGTCTAAACTTAAACTGTCAGTTAGTTGGTATATTTATAATCTTCGGAATCGTCTGTGTGAATATGGTATTGTAAATTTGAGTTAAATAAAAAATATTTACGGTGTGTAATAGCAGCTTTATATAATGACGTAGTCACGTAACGCCAGGGTATGTGTATATAGTAATGTCTGTTCGTTTATGCCATGATAACGTGTTTCTGATGCCAATCTCAAATATTAAATAATAGGTAAAGTGGATTTTTTTAAATATATATATATTTGTATATATGTAAATTTTATTGGTATACCTTTAAATACAGTTATATATTTGGCTGATTTCAAAAATATATTCGTTTTATATACGAGCGATACTGTTCGATGCTCAACAGATGTACAGCCTCACAGCACGTTATATAATAATGGCTACAAGAACACAGTTTTTTTGTATATTTCAACATAAGTTACACATATGTTAATATCACTTGCGAAATTACCTTTCAATTCACACCGAAGTATGTAAATAATTCGTTAACATTGTATGTTTAACCTGTATTACTACGTACTTTAACTCGATACAGACAGTTTGTAGTTTTTCGTTGTTACGGCCACGACGTTTTATTTAATAATCGAAAACACAAATAGATTGTCAAGTTTGATAATGAAACGTATGTATTACGTTACTATTTTCGTGTTTACTTTCAACCTGACAGTTTAATTTCAGTCAGATAGTTATAATCCTTAATGCTTATGTTTCATCTTCTTTTGGTAAAGAACTGACACATTGGTTAGTAATTGTTCTAGTGACATAGTATTTTAAAAAAATATTTATATAAACTATATATATATGTGTGTGTGTGTGTGTGTGTGTGTATGTATGTTTGAAATATGACGTATGACAAGTTAGCTCCCGAGCCGATAATATACTAGTGACATCGGCTAGAGATCCATGTTTCAATAAAATCTCCATAGATTTAAATAATTCTAGACTAAACATATTATTATACATTATACACGCCCTAGCTGTGGCGGCTTTGTCCGCGTATGATATTTACTTTTGCAGTACTACATATATTATTAGAATTAATAAAATGCATACATTGAGAGTAGCTTAAGTTTAAATCCGTCCTTGCCACAAGGAGTATATATTATTATATAGTTAACATATATGGCCAGCCAATAGATGGCCAGCCAACAGATCAGTTGACTAAGCCATTGAAATGGACAATTTGAAGGGAACTTTGTTACAATTAATTTGATAACAACGTAGCCTTCAACATACGTGACCTTTACGGGTGAACGGCTTTAAAGCGCTTTTTATATGTACGACGGACTTAACGTTACTGGACTTAACCGCTCTAAAGCACTTTGATGCTTGATATATCAAAGCTAACTTGTATTAAAGCTCTTGGATTTGTTTTGTAGGTCAAAGGTCACTAGGTCCATAGCTCTCTGAGGAAATTCAAATGTACTTAATGTTTTTATTTAAAAGCGCTTTGAGAGGTAAAGGTATATTTTATATGAATTCGGACTTTATGTTAAATATTTTTTAATGAATAGGTTGATTTTTGCTTCTCCAACCTTACTATTGCAATAATAATTTGAGATTACAAATAATTGTACTTTTAAAAAAAATATGTACACCAGATCTGATAGCTTTAGGATAAAATGTTATCATACGTACAAACAAACAGACATACATATGTGCATTTCTATATGTTAGACATGACAGCACATTTTCTGGAAGTCGGTAAAGTACTTCACGTTGTGTATCAGCTGGCTTTCAGTACATAAGATAACAATATATGCGGAAACTCAAATAAAACGAATGCCGTTATGTCAGCCATAGACGAAGGAAATAGCCGGAAACGCCGCCATCTTGGTACCGGAAGTCGTCCGCGGTGCACGTCCGCGGCAAGACGAGACACCCGTTTATAGGAACTGACTGACACTGTGAGACATCGGCTGTGGGAACGTTATACTATTGAGTTTATTATTAAGGGCCATCTGTAGTACCAGCTCGTGTCCGCGACTCCGTTGACTAGATCTCGAGGCTGGGCTTGAGAGAAGTGTGCTAAAGCAATACCTATATCTGTACTCGTATGTTAACCCGCCGTCAGCAGCATGTATAGTGTGTGCCACCTGCCACGTCACTCTATACATTATAGTCTATGTCTTAGTCTGATGTCCGACCTACATCACTGTTGTATTTCATCACAATCTGTTCAGTACTTTATGCCTAATAGTGTAACAAACAACCATACAAACTTAACTGGGTGTTTTAGAACCCCAAACACATTAAGTCGCTTAAACTATTGGTAAATAATATTGTTGTATATCAAAATTATAATATAAAGTATGCAGGACACGTTCCTGTTGTAAAAACAAGGGGTATTGGGGGGAAATTATGTTCCTGTACATTTTGTCCCGATGTATAAACTAAATTATTTCAACGATTCATTAAAATTCATTCAGCTGTCTTAAACCTCGACAAAAACTAGTCCATACAGATTTTAGGTTTTATTATATATATTTTTTCTAGTAAAGATTATTTAATTGTCTTTATACCTAATTAAAAAAATGTAATTTGTCGCTTACCTAACAACTTTCATTACAAACATTTTATAGTGAAAGTCCCGATTACCGATAGTCGATAGTTAATCGCCGGTTCGCTTTCGTTTGTATGTATCGATGTTTTTTGTCCCTCACTAGCACGCATGTCAGTGATGCGTTTCTGATCAGAAGAATAGAATCACATGTATACGTATATATATTATTATAATTAGGTTATTGTACCTTTTAAATATTTTTTCATTAAGCTGAAGTTAACTATAGGTATGTATCTAATATGTCGATTTGAAGTTATTTTTTCACATAGACAGAAAATATGTCTTTTAAAAAGTATTATATATAAACCTTAGGTGATATATTATATACAAAACAATATACTGTCGGTGTAAAGTCGGTTAGGCTATAAGCTATGTACGTTTGTCCATTCATCTCATGAGTGACACGCGTCCTGAATGTATGCATGTTTTAGACATATAAAGGCAAGCCGACACACAGGCTGGTTCTAATTATACATTATAACGTCTAGTTATAGAACTATATTAGAGATTTACAATATGTTGAAAAGTCGAAGTAAGAACAAATTATCTGTTTGTCTGATATAATGCAAATGTGTTGTTTTTAAAGATAGAGACGTTATCACTGCTGACGTCACAAACGTCACCTGTTTCAGCACGTTCCGTTTTATATCAAAATGCATTTTCAATTCTTCTTAATGTCCTCGTATGTCTAGAAGGCTCTATATTCTTCAATGGTCACTCACTCACTCACTCACTGAACTGTCCCGTCGTAATTATGCCAGAATTCAAACATATTTCTGTTCTTTTAAACAGTCATTGATTTCGTTTTACTTTTAACAAGATAGCTGACAGTCACAAGTTATTGTTATGTAGCACCCATCTTTGGTGCTGATAGCGCCGATATATATATATATATTAGTAAAAATATGTCCGTATATTTTTTGTGTCGTAATACAATACTCAATTAAAATCGTTATAAAGTTATATAATAGGCATATTTTTTGGTATATTTTTGTCAGCGTTATCACTCGCGGCCGGGAGGCGGAGCGCATGCGGCGGTTAAGGTTTTTTATCGTTTTTCGTTTTTTAAGCAGACGGAGTCGCGGGTTACAGCTAGTAGATAATAATCTAATTTACAGACTTTCTAATAGTTTTGTATCATAATAAATGAGGATCGTTCTCAATGAAATCGCAGTGAAGTCCAATATATATGTATGTATGTTAGTTACACAATATACTTACGGACGGACATTCTCTCAGTGTAGATAGTAAGGCATGGCTCTGTCACGACATACGGTCACGATGGCCGCTCCTACCACCTACCGTCTGACGCTTGCCACTGAACTGATTTATAATTTTTATATATATATGATAGTTAACACTACCGAATTAGGTAATAAATAATTTAAAACATATATAAAACACAACCATCCTGTCGCAGGATATAAGCTATAAAGGAGACGTGTTACACTTGGATGTTCGTCTGTGTGTTACAACGTAGCTTATGAACGACGTACGCGACGGAACCGAATGTCCGTCCACTATCACGAACTAGGCAGGTTATGTTTTAAAACACTCCATGTACAACACACTGAAACCTATTTCTGTATTGCAAAGCTCTTACGTACATATTGTTACGGTTTCTGAACAGAGCTCTTCCAATACAAAAACCTCCAAGTAATTATTTTTATATGACATCATAGTGTTTTTACGACCTCAGTCTAGTTCACTCTTTGTTGTTGAATTCATCTTGATTTACCATAATGTTGTTGTTCTGTGTCTTATCTCAATATCGTATCTGTATGGTCATTGACCCCTCTACTGCTCCTAGGCCACACACGCTAGCACACACCAAACACCTGAAAACGCACATAAATGTGTATATGTATATACATATATGAACCCGCGACTTTGTCTGCTTGTTTTATTACGTCAATCAATATTTCGTATAAAACATAGAATATCTGCCCAAGCAGTCCATAGAAAATTGTAGTTAAATATATATATATATATATATATATATATATAATATGTAATGGTAATATCTGCAGTAGTGTTGTGGTGATGCGATCGCAACTACAAGCCTCCTATATTATATTTGTATATATATATATTACCTGTATATACGATAGCTCGAGGCCTCGGCGGCTCGTGAAAGCCTTTTCAATTAATACCAAGTTTCACCGGAGAAAGTATATTGGATGTATCTTATGTGGAGATTGATATATATATATATAGTTTTTCACGTAATTGAAAAATAAGAAAACAAATGTTCTCATCTGACGTATTAAATATATTTTTTCTAACCCTCATAATATTCTTTATTTTAAAAGACGTTATATCTTTTCAATCATCTATTGTTCTGATGAGTTTCATCAAGATTGATTCATCATTTGTTCTTCATGAAGTCAAACTAGGAACAGCTTTCTCTATTACTCTGATAGTGTAGGTTACTACAATTTAAAAGTTTGTTTTAGTATATGACGGGGGATGAACAGATTTTGATAAGGTTTGAAGTAAAGATAGATCGGTTCGTTTTAACACATATGATAAGTGATCTCTTGATGTGTTTGATGCATATACCTGATGAGCTTTCGTTATTTTCTTTTTAACCACCATACTCAAAATTATCTTGTAACAGCCCACTCCATGTCTGTAATCTATCTGTTGCTCTAAACATCATCGACGTTGATACAGACGCTCTTAAATCAAATTATTCATATAATTCTTTAATTTTTAGACCTTTTTTAAATTAGTTATATCGTAAGTTATATATACTGGGATTGATGACATTCTCCATTTTGAAATCTCTTGAAAAATAGTCTCAGGTAATTCTTATATAAATAAAAATAGGTGCAGCAGTTCTAGAGACTAGCCGGAACAAACAGATAGACAAAATAAAAAAAAATACATTTAGACTGTAAGCATCGTATGTAGTTTTATATGCGTCTAGTGTTAATATTACATGACGAACAGACACTTGTTATTAAAATATTTGATGATAAACGTTAAACGTCTCGTTTATAGTGTAACGAACTTGTGGTAAGTCAAGTCACGCGTCATGAGTGTTCCCTTGATGTTTACTAGAATTTAGAAATAATAAAGTGCCGATGTTTAAAAACAGCTCAGTCATTTATAGACGGACGACAGTGTGTACGGATCGAATTATTATAACAGAGGTCGCGAGTGAAGTGTTCTGTTTGTACGGTGGGTGTGAAATGTTAGCATGGCGCTGATCGGGCCGAGGAACAGCGCTCCTCTCATCAGGGACAGCATCCACACTCCGGCTTACCAGGTGACGATGTGGACATATACACATACATACATACATACATAACAGAGTACCCACTGTGACATTATATACGGTTTTATGAAGTACGTAACAATTATATGCAAGTGAATTAAAATTTAATACATTTAGTGAAATTTATATATCTAAGAGCGCCTTCATTAAACTATTCGACCCACTTCCGGATGCTCGCTGTAGTGACTAGCGGCTTGGCCCGACCAGCTTAATATTATGACCTTAGAAAACATACGCAAGTTATTGTTTGTGATAATATTTAATGTTGTATTTGATCGATAAAATAAAGTGAAGAGTGAGTTATTATTAAAAAAACTACAACAACCTCTTCATAAGTTTAATGGTGTTTGACTTGTTATATATAAACGTGAACATCCGTCTGTCTGTATTATTCGAGTCCGTCAAGGCGGGTCAGTCATCCAAATCAGCTTATCTCTGTAATGCTATCCCGTTCAGCGCAGGTGACTCCGGGGTCAACGACACCTCCATCTCCATCCTAATTCAAGGTTCAGGCGTGATTAAAACAACGAGGCCAAGTCCTGGGACAGTCGCTTCATGAGATTTTTCGTATGATAAGATAATATTAGGATATTTTACTGATATATATTAAATTTATTGTTATATATATTTTTTTGTCCTGCGTGTTTGTATTCCGTGGTTAAATTTGTATCAAAATAGGTTTAGTCATACCGAACTATAGCGAGGACGATTTAAAATTTAAAAAACAACATAGAACCTTACCAACAAACAAACAATAATTATTTATAATATTAAAGCAGTGATATATGACGTGGGTTCGATAGTTTTATAGCTGACATTATCACAATGTAACGTGGGACAGACGTACACACATATTATAATCGTGTCGTTAATTAAAACCGAGCGCGGCCGGTGAGATGTCGGTCGAGATGGGGCTCTCTGTATCTCGACTGCACTTGACATCACTGAATTGAATTAATGAAAATAAAATTCTTTTAGTACTGTATATAATAAACATTACTTTATATATGTAACTCGTAATAAACTCAAAGTTACATAGTTTAAATTTATAGTCAAACTAAATATGCCTAAGTTAGTTGGATATAATATATTAAATAGTCATAACCAGTTTTTTTCTATATCTCATTGAATTAATTTCTACGTATTATAAATAAATCGATATGAATGAATCGATTGATACTGTGTATTATTTGGTGCATGAGTTATATCGACCCCGACCTCACCCGACAGTGACAAACGAACACACATTATGTTAAGTGATAATGATTGCTGTGGGCGGAGTGGTAGAGGCGGCTCAGCGCCTGAAGAGATGAAAACGTCATCCGCTTTGAGATGACAGTTGATATATATATATATATCATAGTATATAATGAGGCTTTGAAGTCAACCAGTGGACTAATATGTAGCAATAATGTGTAATTTATTCTTATATATATATATTTTAATTTTCGTTTGTTTGTTATATCGTGTTTCTCATATATATTTTTTTTTAAATAATTGTCAATTGTTTAAATTATTTGTGAACTTGTTAAATGTATCCCTTGAACGTACAGACGGATGTATTATATCTATAATATTGAGTGCTACTGGTGAGACAGTCTGAGCTGCGTGTGTGGGTTCTGTTGAGTTCGTGTTGTCTGATGAATATTCAGTTTAGGAGATAAGTGAGTGTGTCAAGGACGGACTGACTGTGTGTGTCAATTATACCAATGTTAAATTTTTTTCCTAATTTATTTACTTGCATGAATGATACTTGCAAGAAAAGAAAATCATTAGCTAAAATTTGGGTTAAACCTGCCTGTACAGCTGACTCTGCCCTCACGGAAGCCAATCCTTTGATCTTGTACTCCATATCCTTCTCAGACCCCGTCTATCTCCGATCATAGTTACATCAATTCCGTTCCATCAGTTCACATTTATTAAAATTGTAAATATATATATATTTATTTAAAAATGATTAAATATTCTGTTTAATGTTGCGACAAAGTCACTCTATACTTTGCGGATAAAATCATCAAAAAATATAATCATCTCTAAAAAAAGATATTTCAACGTCACAAAATCAGAAATAGACGGCAAGCAAAGTCACGCTATTTACCTATAGATAAGCGTTCTTCAATCAGGTGTAGAACGCGGGTTAAAGTAACTATTACATTAACCGCCCACAGAACCACATTCCGTTTGACGGACAGTTACACAGTAAATATATTATACAGTAAATAATAAGCCGGTGTGTATGTTAGTGTTTATTAACAACATATATATATGTTTGCAACTTTGTTACGTCTTAATACCGGAACCATGTCTAGCGGGATATAGACTTGCTTTGAAAATCCCTCGGGAGCGTCGGGAGGCGTCGGGTTGTAACATGTAGAGAGCGGTTTGTTGTTTGTCTGATTGGTTGTTCCGGCTTATCTCGTAAATGACTGGAAGAATTTCGGTCGAATAACGTCACAAGTGATGATTTAAAAAAAAAACGAAGTAATAACTCGTCACTCGTCTGAACCGAAATGATTATTTTTATTAATGTTGAAGGTCACTCACAATATGCGATGATAATATCAATTAATATATTTTCCTCATTCTATGTACAAATACATAATATAATTTTGAATTGCTTTAGATACATTTTTTTATTTATTATTTTTATATATTATATATATTATGTAATAATTGCTCATAGTATTGAATGTGTTAATTCATTTAATGTACTGAAATAAATGCAATGTAACCAGAGGAATTTTATATATATGTATGTGTGTGTGTATGTGTGTGTATGAACGTACAGAGCCACACTAATGACTTATTCATGTGCCTATTTTTATATTCAACACGTACTGTTTCCTTAGAAATGTTTAACAGAATTTAAAATATATAAAGACACATTTTTTTATAATGTTCATACATATCACGTTACATAGCAGTAATGTTTTGGATGAGGTAGTGTGTTCCCATCCCGGGTACTCTGTAAAATTTCGACCAATGACAAAAATGATGTATGCCATAATATTAATTGCACAGATTTGAGCACAATAATAATTTCCTGTCGATAAATTGGACACATATTTTTACAAGTTAATTTGCACATAATAAATGTTTGAACAAACAAACATACAACCTTCATCGTGACAAACGACGCTACCTAATATGTTCTAATAGAATTTGTATTCCACGAGAGACGTGGCGTCATACTTCCATATATACCCCGGAGACGAGACTCTGATGGATAAGTCTCGATAGGTAGCATGCTCGGAATGTTTAGGTTCGATTCCGGTCCGAGACAAACATGTCTTAAGTATTTAGATTGAAAACAAGGCGTATAGAGACCATCACAGCTTTAGGCCCATATTGAGATCTTATACCAACAATATATATATGTCGGAGTAGGGTCGAAAATGTGTTTTTAAAGAGTGACGTCAGCATTACTGACGTCACTAATGTCTATATTCTTGAATGTCATCAGGATCTCAGACTCTTGAAGGTAACCTCATAGACGATTTGACGAACCCCTGACTTCTAAGAGGTCCGTACCCTGCGATGGCTACTTTCAATTCAATTAAATTTCAACTACCTTCAATTATTAGTTATTCAAATAATAAGAGTTGCGCCGACATATATACGTTCATGATTAACTATCCATACAAACCGATAATGAAAAAAACTATATGAATGTCTGTGTGTATATTTTTTATGTAAGGTAATTAATTCAAAAGCACTTAGTAATAATAACCTAAAATGACTTTAGACGGTGAGGATCTCATCATAATCATTTAATTTAAATTCTATTATGTTATGTTTTTAATGCTTCTTTTGCTGGTTTTTTTTTGTCTTGCAATCATTACTATCGAAGGCGAATATATATTTTTTTACTGATTCATAAATTATGTTAGGAAATACTTTTTGTTTTTTATAATAAGCAAAAAAATGATTACGTTAAGTAAATCTATTTTTATAATTTTTATATATTTTTTCTATTCTAACTCGTTCTGGAAATGCTGTGTGATCATCTTCATAATTAAAATATAATTTGAGATACAGAACTGTGCCTAGGACGTTACCTTGCGAACGCCTCTGCATACCCGATAAGGACGAACCAAAGGTTGCTTAAAACTTTCGGTTTCTCGATCCGTACAGCTGTTTACTCTAAACATTAATTTGTATGAAATTTAGATTATAATACGTCATCGTTGAGGCTGAATACTTTATATGAAGCAGTGGGCGTGGAATGCTATGCCCTGAACGGTCTACCTGAACCAGTCATGTGTTAGGGTTCCAGATTTGGACATAAAACTATTTAAGAAGTCTATCAATGGTAATAGATGAAGTTTCTTTGGTGTGTGCTAGAGCGCATCCTGACCAAGCAACCATCACATTGTGATCCATGTGCCGTCAGGAGACTGTACTCCACATGTCAATATTGAATATTCGATTATCCATGTAGGTTCTAAGATGCTGGGCCATCAAATTAAAGGCTCTATGCCGATCTAATCTCATTACATCCAACTAAGGTTTCCTTGACCTGATGATATCGATTATACGGAAACAGGATTATGTGTTATCTTTGTATAAAATTAATGAATGAACTTTGACGGTTCTGGTGAAGGGAAAAATATTAAAATAAAATTTAGTATAAACCATCTGCTTATTGTGATTCTTTGTTGAGATTCTCTTTGACTTAATTGTCGAGGTTCTAGACGAAAACGAAGAAGATAGTCTGTGAGGGAAACAAAATAATGTAACATGCCTTTGGCAATTCTTAGAACTAACACTAAGCGGAGAAAAAGTCCCAAAACTTGTCCATGCCTTATATAGAGATCTGAGTAATAATTAGGTTTTGTAATTCCCGTCTGTAGTTGTATCAGTTCTAGCGTAACGTATTGTAAAATTTTAAATTATAACATCCAACGTAAAGCAATTTATGTCAAATGGTTTCCAACGAGGCGTGACGAGGCTATGCATCACACACCAGTTCATCATCATAGCTTTGCTGGCGAAAGCAGCAACGCTTGATGAAGAACTGCATATCATACCTAATGCAATATCAGTACTCTGTTCAACCAGTTCACATAACTTAACCAGCATACTGGAAGTCAAGATGCTCTTCATCAAGCGGAGTCTTCTCACCAAATAATTTGTTTTCTCGGCCACTACCATTTATATTGCTGAGGGTGGTGCCCGTGTACCACATGCCATGAGTCGAAGACATTTTGTTTTCGTTATCATAAGTTTCCAATTTTATCGCCCGTTTGATGTTTTTCTGAAAATTTAATAACAATTCGATCTCACTCTATCTGTGAATTAGTTTCCGCCAAATCATTTATATTAATAGTGTTCCTATCACAGAAAAGTACTTTCATAGCGTGAAAGTGATCGCACCAATTGATCGTTGACACGGAACGGTCGGTACATGGTTACATCACGACACCACGCGTACCACAAGTTACTAGCTACCATAGCACACTGCATACGGTAGGTTTGCCGTTTCCCATTCAACGTACGTTAACATTATGATGAGTGAGTATCGTGTCGCTTTGTATGTGCCTGGTCCTGGTGGATGTTTGTCTTCTACGTGTAGATCCGTCTCAGAATTATACCTCCCGAACTATATCTGTTTTAACATCGTGTATTGTATTTTGATACTGAATTGTTAATTGATTATTTTGGTTTTGTACTGTGTGAAACCAGCATTAAATTTGTATATATACCTACTTTATTTACAAAATTCTCCTAATATGATAGGATTTGTTTTATATATTTTAGATAAATTAAAATTATTATTTTTAATATAGAAGAAATAAACAAGCAGACAAATATACTGTGATGTGGATTGTCAACAAAGATTTATCTGCATGTATGAAACTCTAAATCTCGAGGCTCCGAGTATGTGTAGTGTCCGATAGACTTGATAGATAGTGAGAACGGAGTGAAGGAAAACAATACTAAGTTAACAGCATTACAACAGTTCATTCATAAATAAAACGGGAAACGCTTGGTATGTAGTGAGACGACCAACACTTACAGTAAGCCTACAGTTCCGCTGAAATTTCGGTATGTGAGTATCTCAAACGGCATTCAAATATCTGAGATGCCGGCGTGTAGTGCCGCGAGCCAGCTTGTTACCTAACCAGCACCAGTTATGTTAATACGAAGGTCGGTGATGAAATCACATCGCTGCAGTGTGTGAGGTGATGAACCCACGCGGATCGGCTTTCACTCGCAACCAGGCGCTCTCGTACGTTGGGCTCCTTTAGTAACACACATACAGTTGCATCGTTGATTTAAACACAGAGAGTTTAGACGGTTTTCGTCGGCTGTATCAGCAATTGTTCTTAGGTTAGTTTAACGATTAAAGAGACATTCACATAAAGACAATGTTATAGTTATTCAACGCATTCATGTCATTCTGTGATATCCTAAATATTTAAAATTATTTAAAAGCTTTCCCTTCCAATGTTGTATTATTGATTCGTGTGTGTGTCTGTTATCAGTTCGTTACATTAAAGCTTCTGAACTGATTTCGATTCATAAAACACAGCCACTTTTAAATTATAAATATCTCAAATTAATCTTAGTTTATGGATATTTAATAGAGCCTTCATTGACCAATAGTCTTTGGGCTCCTCCGAGCGGACTCCTGTCTCAGATCGTATGAACACCACGTCACATAAACATCCAGAAAAAATGATATTTTTTTATTTGTCCCAACCAATCTGATTGATCGATTCTCGTCCTTGACATGAACGATTGCATTACTGTATTGAATTCAAATAATAACAAAATATTCAAGGGTTTTTTCAACGATACGTCTTGTATAATGAAATTTGTGTTATATAATTGTGATGTTCATGTACACTACACTACGATAACTAGTTATTTATATAAAAAAAAGAGTTTATACTCGCTAACACATGTTAAGGAGATGAGTTCTCTGACAAACAAACATACTGACAAACATTACCTCTTTATTCAAGGACGCACCGTCAAGGTCGTCCTCCGCCTCGTCTCGCTCCCCGGGCTGCTTCTTGTTCTGTATGTCCGTATGTGTTTGTTATCGCGTGAACCATATTGTTTATAATGGGACAGGTTTATTTGCGTCGTATGCGAGCTAAGCTTTAGATGTTTACGTGTGTGTATGTTTTACTTGTCACACAATAATACTAAACTATTTAACGCCTCAAGGTTAGTGATGACACGTTTATATTGTTGATATGTCTCTCGACGTCTTAATCCTACTGCAGCCGGTATTTCGCTCCATTCAGAGACTACCGGCCGTCCTTGCGCGTGCGCAGCTGTGACGTCACACACTCACACACTCACACACTCTCACAACACATACATACGATACGTATGGATTTCATTGCGGTTTTGTTTTAAGTAATCCATTCATTAATATGTAGTAAAATTTTAAAAATGTGACAGGGAGTGATTTCAGTTGACCGACTTAACAAAAGACGGTTATGGTAAATAAATGTATGATAATTATGACATATTATACTGAGTTTGGTCTCGGAAGCAAGAACTTGGCCAAGTAAACACAAAGCAAACTTAATACATTAGTTTTAAAGTCTCAAAAAAATAATTATATATCTTGTATTCAATAATATTTAGTTACAATTAAATAGAAAATATATCGCTCGTGTTTGAAGATAGTTCTCTTAGTGTTGAGGAGGAGGTTACACTCGTTCCGGAACACCGCACACGGCATACTCGTAGTAAAACGTTTTAAGATGCTGTCGTGATATTTAATCTTGATTAATGAAATCTTTATTAAAAATACTTGCGTTCAAAATAACGTAAGTCATCTGTTTATAAACATAGCATATATATTTATTGAATAAAAGAGAGGTTTATTTATCGTTCCGACGCTAACAAGTTTTTGGTTGGTAATTACAAAAAATTGTTTTATTCAAATGAGCTAGATGTTTGTCGTAACTCGTAATTAACGAACGACCTTGGACCACCATGAACACGTACGCGAAGCGTTTGAGGTAGCTCGTTATCTTATCACACCTCCGCTAACATTTAAACTTTGTTTGGTTTGTAATTTTGGAACATTTACATATTATTTACTATGACTATTGTACTTAGCTTATTTAAGACTTAAATAGTGTCGCGATGACGACAATGTCTTAACCGGCTGGACCGCATTTGATGGAACTTAGATTGATATAATAACGTGTGAATCGTTGTCATCAGATAAAGCTGGAGACAGTCTTCGGTCTGACGGTGAGCAGCAACGCAGCCTTAGACTCCGACCCCCACACGGAGCTGGTGGCGTATCCTGCTGGGTGAGTACAGTTTGACACTAGCAGCAGTTCAGCTAGACTACTTTTAATACACAGATCTAATGACCTGGATTTACAGGTCTTAGTGACTTACTGTATAATAAAAGTGTTAACTTATATAGCATATACGTCTGTGTGTTCGTTTTTTCGAAAAATTTTAAGGTTCCTTTGAAATGTGAATATATGTATTATAAGTTTGGATAATTTTAAGGAGATTTCTTTCATATCGTTTGTGAAGAAGTAAAGTCCGCCCCTCACATCTAATATATAATACGGTATCTGCTCTGAAAACTGGTCAACAATACACGATGCTCGTACAGCAACAGCCTCAAACAAATATATTTGCTGTGATTGAACTACATGTATATGATATATCTTAAGATAGATTACGTAATCTTTATTTCTATTAATTTAATTGATAGTTTACGAGTTAGGTACGATTAGTCTGTGTCCGCTTAAACCACGGAATAATATATAATATGTTATAACAATACACATCTGTCACGAGACCCGACTGTCAGCGACATGTACAGTGTGTCGCGTGACGTCACACACGGTACGACGGTCGGGGTGTGATCCTGAAGCATCTACACGGAGGGAGGGGATGCGATATAGACTATGTCTTATTGCGATGTCTGACTTACATTATTGTAAATATTCATAACAATCTCATCTTTTCCAGTTATAATATTGGTAGGATTGGTTGACTCTTTGTTCAACAAGCAGGGTATTATTCACTTATAATGCTAATAGTCTTCTACACCCCTCACAGCCCCTCGATTAAGGGTTTTATTATAATTAAAAACATCCCCTTGTGTAGGTGTGTCTATATATACATAGCTCTGTGTCTGTGGCAGTGAAAGGTTATTGAAGATAATTCAAATAAACTTTATAAATAAAATACGTTGGATTCCTTTTTTCTTCTTTTTAAATAAAACTAATGCTTTCGTTGATTTTTCAATTATTTCTCTCTTCTATTCACATATCCTCTGCCCGTGATCACGGTTACTGCAAAGTAACCGAAACGTCGGGTGTATGTAGTTTTAAAAATAACGAACTAACGCGTAGTAACTTGAAAATATTAAAAGTCTTAGGTCTCGTTTTTTTGCTAATTGTATTTCAAAATAAGACTTGTATTTCTTTGATGAATAACTGAGATCAATTCTTTATAAAGCCAATATCAAACTAACGCGTCGTCTGAGGCAAAGGAAATAATAAAAACAGCAGCGGTTCCTGAGATCAGCGCGTACAAACAAACATACAAACTCACCAATTATAATATCAGTATATAATTTTGAAATAAACCAAATATGTAGTGAAATATATGTATGTTTTTATCTTTTGAAATATATAATATTACTTGAAACAGCAAATAATAAAAGTCTTGTGTCTGCAACATAAATCATTCTTCATAACTTTACCACAACCCCTGCACAAGGAGTGGCGCCCCCCCTGGTCGGCCGCACCCACTACATAGTACATACTAATTTTGACGGTAACCGATAACTCTCTTACATATAAACATTATTTTATAATAAGCTAGACTACCCATCCCCCGCGGATTCGCCCGCACATATTGTCCTATGCCAATAGGTATTAATATAAACTAAAGTCTGTAACCGATAGTAGGATACACACGACCGGACTGTAGGTATAAAGTATTTTTTTTAACATTATAATGATTATTGTATTATGATGCAATGTATTGCCAGCGACTCGATGACCTCGAGCTCTGTAAGGTGTTTATAGCTATGATATATATTCTTAATATAACAATTCTCATCATCTATCAGACGCTTCATTCAGCACTCTTTAAAACCTTTCCCCTGATTTTAAGGTCAACTGGTCTCACACAGCAAGCCTGTGATGGATCCACATAGGTCACTTGATCCGAATCACGATAAAACAAAAATATAGGTTAGGAACTGCTCTCACTGATGCTGTAGTTCCTTGTGTGTTGCGGAAGCACTTACTCGGCTGCCTTCCCCCGATATCAGGATTCCGTTGTTGTTTCCTCTTCCCGATACCTGGAGACTATTGCTTTATTTGTTCCAGACGTTCCCCAGCACATGGATTGACTTCTAGTTTATGAACGTTTTAAAGTTACTAGGTTTTAATTAATAAATAAAGTAAAAAGGCGGCAATTTTGATCAGAAATATAACATTAATATTATATTAAGTTGTGACCCAGGTTATACAAAATAATATAGGTGAAGTAAAAAACGGGAGGTGGGAGACGGGGTCACTGAACTTTGTTATAATTTACGTATTTTTAATAAAATATTTAGTTTTTGAAGTTAAAAACATTAGAACAAAACATGCGAATATTAATAGTTTCATTTAAATTTATATATTTTCTTTAATTAATTAATCCTAACGGTCATCAGCTGTTTGTAGAGTTCGTTGACCTCTTAATATTTGATTGCTTCCTTCCGCTATCGAAATGTCATTAATCCATCGATGGCTTGAACAACATCGTATTTGAATTTTTGTATATATTTCCATTTAATTACTAAAATTCATATATTATATATTGTTCTGTATACAATATAAACATGTCAAACGCGAGTTCCACATACATTGGGAGTAATTATTTTCTGTGTATATGTATATCTAAACGATTGAGGTTATTATATATTTTTAACAAAAAAAAAATGTAAACATTTAGTATTTTTTGAAATTTTTGTATATTTACGGCAAAATAGTTAAATTATATTAATTAACTACGAGCTACTGACTACTGAGGTCACGATCCTATACAACAGTCTATCAGAAGCCTAAACCGCTGATTACATCAACGTAACTATTTCAAAGATCCCAAGGTCTTATATATAACATAGTAACAGAAACACACAAATAATATATACATATGTTACACGTAGAACTCTGTAGTCCATAAAACAGTTAGCGATGACATGCCATCCGAGTAATGCGCGTTAAAATATGCAAAGGAACGTCCAGCGATACATGGGAGGTGATGGTGAATACTCACGGCTGTGTAACAGTAATGGGGCTTAGCTTCGGAACGACCGCCACACCATGGCTGGTGCATACCAACTAGCTCCACACACACACGCACACACACAGCGAAACGCTGACAGGCAGAGCTCTGAGATGCGTTGTGAAAGATTTATAACTTTATTAAGAAATAATCAAGTAGGTGATATAAAGTGAAACAATTATAAACACGAACAGGAGTCGAACTTGTGACAACTGAATATCGTATTTCGGTAGCTTTTCTAACTGAGCTATCGTGTCCTATCGCCAGGCGATGAATTGTTGATGATTTTTTGTACTACAAGTTAGTTTGTCCTGATAGGTCATTGTTTTAACGATAATAACATTATGTACACTTAAAAATAAATTAATTTCTCACTAAAATCCTCTCTTGATAATTAAATTTATTAGTGTCTGTTATTTTCAAGCAATGTGTCAGTTATCTTACAGAAAGCTCCTTCTCATCTGCTTTATATTATTAATATTAATTGATTATCAATAGGAATATGATGAGCCAGTGCTTTGTGCGGTCTGGACCACTCGCAGGATCTGTATTATCTCATAGTTATTAACAGTAGGTTTCGTTGTCGTTGCCGCTACCCGCTCCCGCTTCACCTATGACCGTGTGATTCGTTTAATTAGTATGTAAGACTGGACATTCGCCCTCTCTCACGGACAAAGCTTCGTCTATTTATAACTGCATTCATATTATGGCATTTAAACAATCTTCTGCTTCGTGTAGGTTTGCTGTACTGAGGCTTCACTAAAGGTTTACGATTTTTATATCATGTTTGTACGTTATGTATGGTACTAGAATTATTTATTTACCAAAAAGAAGCAATAGTTACAATATTTAAAAAAAAATATGAAAACTTATCTCTACACCAAACTATTAACTGTCATGATTCCACGAGCTCGATAGGAATTTAAAAATGATTAGTGAGACCTCACGTTTATATTTATAATGCAATATTAACTTATATCTTGATATTTTTTTTTATATTAAATTCTAAACAGTTCCATTGACAATATTTCATTATAAATAAAATTAATTTAATTGATCCGATCCAACATATTACACGAGTAGACCTTAATATCATAAAAAGACCTTATAATAAGCATTAATACAAGATTTATACGTAGAATAGAAAAGAATTAGATTTGAAGAAATAAATACATAAGAGAAGATAAATAAGAAAATAATGTTGTTGATAGAAAAATATAAAACTGTCATTCATACTAAACGTGTACAAGTTGCGTGCGGTCTTGAAGAACTTATGTGTGAGATGGCAGACGTATTAGGGTAAAGGAAATCGCAGGAGAGATAGAATATATGTACACCACACAAGGAGAGTCATTTTTGAAAGAAATTTTTATACGTCATAAAATGTTATCTTTCATAAGGATATTTGTCATTTTTATTTATACGAAAGAGAAATAATTTTATATCACGAACACCACCTTGAGGTACACTACGGTCTCTTACGTTACCATGAATATTATATCCGATGAAAATCATATGTTTTCTATTAAATAATTTGTTTGCACCTTCCAGGTGTACAGTGGTTCTGTACAATGTACGTAAGAACAGACAGTCGCACGTGTTGAACGCGTCCAGGAAGAGCGTCACCTGCGTGGCCTTTTCCCCCGATGGCAGGTACCTGGCCACGGGGGAGTGCGGCCACGCGCCCGCCGTGAGGGTCTGGGATCTCCAGGTGAGTCACTCACTCATCAATCGAGCCCCCCTTTTCGTTTCGTGGCCCAACATCCTGTTTACCTTGACAAATAATATGACACTGTCATTTATGAATATGCTATCATCGATAATTTGAATGTGTTATGAACATCCTGCCAGACCGGATTCACTTGCATTAATATACATAAATAAAGTTTCTTAAATGGTCATAAATAAATAACCTAAAGCACTGTTCAATACTTCCTTCATAGCCCATGGGATAGATAAGTATTCAGAGCTTAACTCGGTGCAGGAATTTCTTCCAGGATTTTTCTGGTCTTATCGTCCACTAACTTGGCCGGGAATAATTATTATCATACAGACGGTCAGATAAGGAACCGAAGCCAAGAAATATCGTTTCAAATATTTGTACCATGAGTCCCACCAGCAAGTGGAAAGCGAAATTTTGGAAACGCATTTATAATAAGCAAATTATTTCAGGACCCGACGGCCTCGGGCGCGGTTCAGATAGCCGAGTTCCCCGGACACACCCATGGAGTTAACTGTGTGGTAAGTTCACGATGATGGTAGATGTTGGACTTGGAAATAGAACTAGGGTCCCTAAAACAATATAACAACCATTGGCAGCTGTTGCCAAGAAGAGAACTTGTAACATAGATCATATCTATTTTGATTGTAAATTGATAGCTTTATATGTCGTTTCTTTCCTTACAGGCCAGTCTTGAAAACCTTGATTGTGAACCTAATGTAGACCGTCACCTTTGTAGACTTAACAACAAAAAGCTTTTCTCACAGAGAAACTCATCAATCTTTTGATTGTGTGTTATCCAAATCACGATGTTATATCTTAATATATACGTATATAGCACAGTCACACAGGCCCTGACCATCATCACTGTATCTGATTCCCAGGCGTTCTCGACCTCGTCCAAGTACCTGGTGTCGGTGGGGTCGCAGCACGACATGATCGTCAACGTATGGGACTGGCGAGCCAACCTCAAGCTGGCCAGCAACAAGGTAATGGCGGCGTCACATGACTCTGAAACACGAGTACTCACACTCCAAGCGACCTGTTGATGGTATATGATGAATTCCAGGTGTCGTCTCGAGTCAAAGCCGTCAGTTTCTCAGAGAACGGAAACTACTTCGTGACGGTCGGCTTCAGGCACGTCAAGTTCTGGTACTTGGAATATTCCAGGAACAACAAGGTCGGTCTGCGACAGAAAAACATTATCAAATATGACCATACATAATATATTCTCCAACCATTTTCCTGTCTGCAAATGTCATTATGAATGTGGTTACCAGTTCAAGGAGCCCGTGCCGCTGATGGGTCGCTCGGCGATCCTGGGGGAGCAGAAGGACAACGAGTTCTGTGACGTTGCCTGCGCCCGCGGCGGAAGTGACGCTACGTACGCCATCACACGCTCCGGCCTGCTTTGCCAGTTCAACAGCAGAAGGCTCCTGGATAAATGGGTGGAGCTCAGGGTGAGGGGCTCTTATGGTCCAAGTTGCTTGGGGTACAATAACCTAGACCAGCCTTTAACAAAGTGTGACGCCCCCCTTAGGGGCGCTATAGGCACCCCTAGAGCTGGAAAAATATCCAGAAAAAATGAGGTTGTGAGGGTTGTTTGATTTGTAATTTTATTCAGCTAGGATAAGTTATAGTGGTTTGTCAGGAGGTGAAACGATGGAGCGCTAAAAATAATGTACAGTCACAGTGGGCGGAATAGGTTTGGGAACCTTCATATCATTCTAACATCGATGTTACTATATAAGCCGTCTAACGCCTGTCCTCCTCGTGACGTCACAGACCACGTCCGCCAACTGTATGTCCCTGGGCCGCTCGTACATCTTCGTGGGCTGCGCGGAGGGGATAGTCCGGTGCTTCGCCCCCGACACCCTGCGGTACGTGACCACCCTGCCCAGGGCGCACTACCTGGGGGTGGACGTGTCCGGCGGCGCATCCATCAGGTGAGATACACCCGGCCTATGATCTCTGCTGTTCGCACGGTCTATGTAACGTATCAGATTTAATGGTCACCTGGTAAAATGTCTTAAAAGTCATCTCCCTACCCTCAGCCACATGTTCAGCCAGCCACCGGAAGCGCGTTACCCTGATGCGGTGGCCCTCACCTACGACGAGAGGAACCACAAGTTGACCTGCGTCTACAACGACCACAGCCTGTACGTGTGGGATGTGCGGGACATTAAGAGGGTATAATATATATTCTTGTATATGTTCAGTCTGATCTCTGAAACGGCTGGATCGATTTTGACGAAACTTTCACCAGAGGTTTTCGTAAATATATTATATATTATGAGAGGTAGTGATTCCAACGTCGTTGTAGATTTGTCATCACTAAGACATTTCCTGCTGTCACTGTTTCTATAATTAATGTAGTTTTATTCTGATCTTTATTAAACGCAGTTAGAGGCGGCAGCTCTCACTAATTCTTATTACTAATCTCTCCCAGGTGGGTAAATCTCACTCAGCGTTGTACCACTCGGCCTGCATCTGGGGTCTGGACATGGTGGGCCAGGGACCCCTGGGCCCCGGCTGCTTCCTGTCCTGCTCCAGCGACGACACCGTCCGCCTGTGGACTCTGGGGGGGTCCAGTAACATATACAGTAACGTGAGTTCTGTCCTCCTCATTACCAACACTATAAAGGTCTGTCATCCAAACTAGTCGGATCAAGAAGTGGGACTGAAATATATTTATATTTGTATTTATATAAATATATAAAATATATTAAAGGAGCGCCAATCAATGTTTGCTAATTTCCAGGAATTAAGCAAAATACTGTACATCGACCCCGAGTTAAAGTTCCTCAAGGACGTGGACCTCACCGCCACCAGCGACAAGGACAAGTCCAAGACGTACGACGATAAAACCGGTGTCAGGTGTGTATGTGAGTGACGGAAAGTGGTGGTAACAGTGGGTTACGCTGGAAGACATAACTATTTCAAACTACCCACATTGTCCCCACATGACTCGTGTATTGGTATAAACATATATATTTTTCATTTCATGTAAGTCTCTGTGTGTCCTAAATTGCCTAAGCCTATTCCTGTAACCCGCGCAAAAAATTCTCAATGAATCGTCAGTGGAACATTTTGTCCCGCGTCTTTTTAAATTATTATATCTATACATTCCAGATGCGTGCGCGTGTCGCCGTGCGGTGAGCACATCGCGGCCGGGGATCGCGCGGGGAACGTGTGGGTGTACGATGCCCAGGGGACCCTGCTGCACACCCTGGAGGCCCACGATGCTGAGGTGTTGTGCCTGGAATACAGCTGCCAGCCGCAGTTACTGGCCTCCGCCTCCAGGGACCGACTGGTGCATGTGTTCAGTGTTGATAAGGTTAGCGTCGTATAGTGTGAGGTCAACATGGGTCTGTGAGACCCGGGTGTATTTTTAGCTTACTAATATAATATTGTATGATAAACGCTAACTTTTATATTATTTTATGTTTCTCTTATTAATGAATCATTCTTATTATAAGTTTTCACTACTTGACTGGTCTCAACACGGAGTGCACAAATGTCATTAAAGACAAGCACAGTTTACATAAGTTCATTGCTATCAGGTAACACAAACAGAGTCAGCGTTGCCAGATATACTACAAAAATAATTTGCAGCGCAATCAGTTACATAACCGAAGTCTTAAATTTTAATTCAACATAATTCCAGGGCTACCAGATCCTCCAGACCCTGGACGAGCACTCCTCGTCCATAACAGCTGTCAGGTTTCTCAGTTCTGGAGCTGGTCTACAGCTGGTCTCCTGCGGAGCGGACAAGACCATACTGTTCAGACAGCTGAGGACGGTGAGCCGTAGAATCATATAACATATTATAATATTTTCGTAAGCCCTGGACAATACGTTCCCTGTGTAGAGGTAGCTCCCCGGGGAACAGAAGCTCTCGCTATACGCACGTGTGTGTGTTATAGAGAGACTTAATGAGATATTAAAATGATACAATGGAGTAACATTAATGCGGAGACCATGCCGTTCCGCCATTAGGGTCTCGAGCCTCTCCGTCAATGCCTGTATGTGTGTCGTTGTTCCCCCCAGAACCCGGACGGGAGTTTCCAGTTCCAGCGCGGCCAGAACGTGTCGGGGCGGAGCACCCTGTATGATATGGAGGTGGACGCGGGCGGGCGGCACGTGCTCACAGCCTGCCAGGTACGGTAGACGTGTGTCGTGGTTCAGGCGGCGCTTGTTGTAGTCGTTACGTTTTAAATGTATTTGTAGGTATTTACTGTTTCTGTATCATGAGACTGCTAACTATGTCGAAGTGTCCGGCGAACTGCCGTATATACACAGTGTGATATAATGATGTGTGTCGGCAGGACCGCAACGTGAGGGTGTACAGCGCGGCTCACGGACGACACACCAAGACCTTCCGGGGCACCACGGCGGAAGACGGGACCCTCATTAAGGTCGCTTATATATACATGATAATGTTCTCCCTCATACGCCAACTCACAGTTTCCACAATGACGATGATAACTTTACAGAACATTGTCTTTATTCTAGTAATTTTATTAGTTTGAAAGGTTTTCAATATTTTGTTACGGTTCCCTGCAAGAACAACCCAAGGAATGGTAATGAATAACGTAATCACAACATACGGGATGATGTGACTTGTGGGGGAAAGTTAGATTGTTTGAAGTCACACCCACGACAGATGGCGCTGGCGGGTGGTAAACATATCCAGCGTCTGAGACCCTAAGAAACGAAACAAGTCGCCGGCGGAGCGAGACTGGTTGTACTCATTGAGGTGTGTAACGTCGGTGCAGGTGGCGTTGGACAGCAGCGGCATCTACCTGGCCACGTCCAGCACGGACAAGCTGCTCAGCGTGTACGACTACTACTCCGGGGAGTGCATGGCCACCATGTACGGACACTCCGAGATCGTCACCGGCCTCAAGTGAGAGCACACACACACACACACACACACACACACACACACACACCAGCTTGACTGTCCATCTTATATGTGGTGTGACGTCACGCGACCAAACCTCAGCACATGTTTTATTGCACCGCCCCCGCTCTCTGATCCTATGCAGACCAGTATTCATAATATAAGACTTGTAACTTTCTACTGTTGATACAAATCGTCTGTCTCGTCAAGGTTCACTCCGGACTGCCAGCACCTGATATCGGCGTCCGGGGACGGGTGTATGTTCGTGTGGAGGGTTCCGCATGACATGGTGGTCACCATGAGGGCCAGGCTCGCGCAGCAGGCCATACGACATGGACGGTAGGTGGTGGTGATGGCCGGGGGGGGGGGGGAAGAGGGAGTTACCATTATGATAGTTAACGTGTTTTGACCTCTTAACTAGCTATAGGATTGTTAGAGTGAGAATGTCGAAGCTAAGCGTTTCTGTGAAAAGCAAATGAACACAAACCTCTGTTGTAATACTAGCAGGTAGCTTTAGTACACAGATCCGCCGCCGGCCGCTGGTGGCGCTGTGGTCGGTTTTCTATTTCCTTATAATCTCGCTTTAAATAGTTTACTCAATGATCTGTGCTGTATTTGTTTATCATTGCTTATTCTCTTATGTAATTAGTGTTCTCAATAGAATTTTTCTGCATCTAAGACACGCGAGGACGTTTTTTAATAAATTGAAAAATTATATCACTTGGAATTTTTTTACCATTATCCGAACATTACGTATGATGTTCCTGTGATGATGTGGTGTTTCGTGTCCTCAGTAAGGCGCCTACCAACGGTGCGAGCGTCCCGTCCAGTGAGACCGAGTCCTACTGGGGCTCCCCGCCGCGGGACGTCCCCGGGGCCGCGGAGACCTTCATGGCGCCCGTCGTACCCGACTACACGTGAGATACCACCACATACATTATATTAATACATACGACAACAACTAGCATTCAATGCGCCGCGCGTGACAGCTCGATATGAAGAGCAACGGGAATATGCTCTCCCAGCATTCGTAGGTGAGAGTCATGCTGGCTGAGACGATGAGGCGATGAGACGATGAGGCGAGCTTACACGTCATATTTCCATTCCAATTTGAATATAATGAGCACGCATGCGTCAGAACGGGTTGCCGCTCGTCTCAATGAAGCAAGGTTGTTTCAGTCTCCGTGTTGGCCGTCTTCCGTCGTGGGCCAAGAAGAGCCTGGGCGACGAGCTGGTCTCGGGCGGGCCGCCCGCCGCCCCCCCGGCCTCGGCCCCGGCGCCCGCCGCGGCGCCCGTACCGCTCGCCCGGGGCAAGTGGGCCACGAGGATACTACCGCCCTCTGGTATGGCGGAAACATACGAGATTTATACATAGTTTTTTTCGTTCAATATAATATAGTCTTATAAATGTAACTGTGTGCAGACAAACGCGTGGACTCCGACGGGTCCAAGGATAGCTCCATAGATAGTGGAACAGACACCAGGTACCACGACAGGAGACACAAACAGGTGAGAGAGAGAAGGAGAGAGAGAAATGGAAAGAGAGAGAGAGAGAGAGAGGGAGAGAGAGAGAAAGACGGAGCATATACAGGATATGTATAGTTTGACGGGGTGTTTACAATGTATCTAAACAACCAGAAAGCTATACTCCGGAAGTCGCAGGTCCGATCCCTGCTCGTGTGTGAGTGTGTGTGTGAGTCTCCTAATACCGGTATATAAATATCTGTTGAAGGATGATCAGGATGGTATGTAGCTTCTATATGTGCCTGTGTGTATGTGTGCGTGCGTGCGTGCGTGCGTGTGTGCGTGTAAGTTGTACAAACGGCATTAGCTTACATTTTCGTTGTATGTTTTATGTCCTCTGTGTTACTACATGTGATGTCCGGTAACTAACGGATCCCCGCCCCTCGCTCAGCTGTCGGTGGAGGTGTATGTATGTCTGTGCGCGTGTGATGTGTCATGACACGCGCGGTATTATAACCCAGTGCGCGGCCGCCACTAACCCCCGTATACACATATACATGTAACGTATTAACCGCTGATCCGGTTGTGGTCTCCGACGCTATCCGAATAGAGGCCGAAGTCGCTGAACCTGTATCAGCTGCCGCGGGTCGAGGCGCTCTTCAGAAATTTCGATGCCAATATGAGGGCGACGCACGACATACTGTCGATATCTCCCCGAGTAGAGAAGGTTCTTTTTGTTTAGTTTTTTTATCTTGTTTGGCTGTCCGCTTGCGCCACGTGTGTCCGTTGCGTCGTTTGCTCTGGAGCGTTGCGTTGCTTGTGTTCCGTTGTCATTGTTTCTCATATACTTCATAATCAATCATAAAAGCACAGACGAAACGAAACGACCTCCAAACGGCCGTGAAGCAGAAAATACTTATCGAAGTTTCAGTAAAAATATTACGAAATAAACAACTTAGTGAGTTTAAATAACTATAGAGAGGAAAAACAGCGATTGTAGATACACTTGTGACCTGGACGATAATAGAGAGATAAATAAAGAATATTATTACCTTAAAACATTCACGATAGAAAAAAATATCAAATATATATATATATATATATTTTACAATGCTAAATATATGAATTTTATATAAAAAGAAAACTTCCCCGCCAGAGAAATGTATTATTTTTACTATATATTGAACTACAGCTAACCAAAGAAATGCATTCCTAATGAATAACACCTCCACGAGACGCATGGGAAATATATTAACGCTTTGCTTTGTGATGAACCTAACATGAACACCCAGGGGCTCGCTGGACACGCTCGTCACTAACCCCGCCGCCAGACTCCAACACTCATGAATCGTATCGAGCTCGGATTAACATTAAAGCACCTCGCCCGCTCCCCGCAGCCCCCCCACGCTCCCCGCAGCCCCCCCCCACGCTCCCCGCAGCCCCCCCCACGCTCCCTGCAGCCCCCCGCGCTCCCCGCAGCCCGCCCCCGCGCCCCCCGCCGCGTCCTGTCGCTTGTTTTATTCATTTCTTTGTTTATTTTGTTTCGTTCTTTTCTTTAATTATGATTTAATTCTGCGAAGGTTACGTTAAGTTTAACCCAAGCCCGTCCCGAGGCGCGGACCCGTCACCACACTGACGACTCCTCGTTAGGGAGTCTAAAGTTCGAGGTTAGATCACATTTTATTTGATTACTCGTTACTCTGTGAAGACGGTCGTGGCACCGGTGAGGGTGCTCGAGTGACGACGGCGGCTGGTGGTGGGTAGTACAATGTCCCCGAATGTCCTCAGGATCAAGAGTCCACGGAGCATGACGGCGATGTGGAGGACATATCCGATGGCGAAAGGACCTCGTCCTCGGAGAGGGGCAGGCCGACTTACTACCCGGGGAACAACGACGACGAAGTGCCCAGGTAAGACGAGCGACAAAAACATATAGGGTTTGAAGTAGGCGCCAGAGATACGTCACACACAGACGCCAGCGACTGTGGCACACGGAAGACACCTGCGGTCGGTCTTGGACCGAAGGATAGTGACAAATAGCTTCCCAAAAAAATATATATATAGATATATAAAATGAAAAGTTAGGATAAAGTTTACAGGTTTACGAACAACACTTTAGTCCTAGTATTATACTTAAAGACTCAGTCGCCACTAACTTTAGATACGCCCTCTCTATTATATATTAATTCTAAATCGAGAAGTCAATGTATACGTCTCATATCTCGATAGAAATTTGTTATATAAGTTTAAATTCTCCCTCCACCAGCGAGTTCCTGGTGAACGCAATGGACGCGGCGGAGCTCCGCCAGTCCGTGCGTCGCGCGCGTCGCTG
Organism: Danaus plexippus; assembly: GCF_018135715.1. Taxonomy (NCBI): domain Eukaryota; kingdom Metazoa; phylum Arthropoda; class Insecta; order Lepidoptera; family Nymphalidae; genus Danaus; species Danaus plexippus. Next base: position 297,243 of record NC_083557.1, read on the forward strand.
GGCGGCGCCCCCGCCCGCCTCGCCCGCTCCGCCCTCGCTGACGGGCTCGCCCAGAGACTCCGACGACGACGAGGTGGGTGGTGTAAGATATAAGCTAGAATGGATTCGTTATATTTGTCTGGCTGGAAGTACACACGTTCCGTCGCTAGGTGTCGACTCCGTCCGGGGACAACGCCGACCGCAACCCGCTGTCGGGGTCGTGCGAGTCGCTGGACACGGTCGGCAGAAGAGAGAAATACATCAAGTCTGCCTTCGACAGCCTCAGCGGGGTGGACGGAGACACGCCGCAAGCTGGTCGGTATATATAACACACGAACACACACACACACGCACACACTTATATATAACTGACTATCCATATCCGCTGCTACACGAGGCGACAGTCTTAATAACTTAGCAAATACCCGCTTGAACGGGAAATAAAAGCATAATCATCGTAAGCTGAGGCGTCGCCGCGTCGGTTCAAACGAAAATCATTAAAATCACGAACTGAATAAGAAAAGATGATTTTACTCAGCTGATGTATTATTTTGTAGAGCCACGTCTACACGCGTGACCCGAGCTCGATCACTTGACATGAATCTTGATGTACAAACTAGTATATATTCCAGGCAACAGGTCGCTGTCCTCGCAGCACCGCGCCCCGCGGGACCCTGACGCCGCCCGGAGGAGGGAGGAGCTGCAGCGGAGGATACACGAGACCAGGAGACAGCTGGAGACGGTGAGGAGGGGGTGGATGATTGGATGAATGTAGAGAGGCAACTGGGTGCCCATGATGGTGGGCCAAACTCGCTGGAAGCTTTGCGTTTCATATCTGACCTTTTTGAATGAGGATCCACCGGCGTGTCTGTGATTAGTTTCTTTGATCATGAATTTGTGGAGTGAAATCTGTTGAGGAAGTATGTTCGGGACCGATCTCAGGAGGTATTTTTCTGATAGGAATTGAACTTTGATCTATATTTCGAAGTTTCTGTTATTTATCATCTAACTTCTAGTTTGTCCGTGGACTTGATGCTATTTATACAAATATCATATATTTCTGATCTCTTTAAACTTATTATTATAAGTTTCGTGTTTGTGTGCGCCGGAACTAGTTGGAAGATAATAATATACATTGAACAACACCAGGTGGCGTTTCGATCGAATCTTAAATCGAGCCAGTCGACGACGGATCTGTCGTACATCCCGGAGAAAGATGGCTCCCGGCGAACTAGACCGCTGTCTATGGCCGTGACGAGCAATAACAGACAATTTGGTAAGTCTATAGTTAGTTGTAAAACATAACGGAGACGTTTGAAAGTTTTAACGACCAGAACAGGCGCATATATTTGTACGGAAAATAATCTGTATCACAGCGGAGCGAACAGACACCCGTGATGTCACGCCGCGTGCATTTGTCACATATTTTCTATTCATTCCTCTAAAACCTGAGTACATCGAAACAAGTCCATTGTGGGAGTCGCGCGAGACTCGCCAACACCACGCCTAACCAATCGCTAGGAACCATTCATAACTAATATCATGCCATCACTAACCAAATACTGTTATTCCCTTATGCTGGCCAGGACTCACTAAAGCCCAAATATGTCCCGAGGACAATATGGACAGCTTGAATTATTTCGATAGTCTGAATTATCAGAATCTGGACTATCGAAGTAAAAACCCCTACGCCATACCCGCGAATCTAAATCATAATATAATACCGGAGTACTTTGGCCGCGCACCGCCGAGTGTCCCGCCGCGCGCGCCCGCCGGCAGGCACGCGGACCTGCCGCAGCAGAAGCCGACGGCTGTGAAGGAAAATCAAAAGCCCCTAGCGTTCACCATAGACATGAAGAAACCGGTCTCTAAGGTTTTCACCAGGCTGTTCCCGACGCCCGCAGACGAAAAGGAACCGCCCAAACTACCGCCGAGGAATTTCCATTTGAACCTAAACGAGAAGCCTCAGCTGAAAAGTCCCAAGCCCAACGCTCGGAGTATATTCAAAAATTACAAATCCTGTCCAGTGTCGCCGGTGTCCGAGGAGTGCAAGTGGGCGGATAAAGTGGAACAGAGTCAGGGCAAGGGCAACGACACAGACAGGCAGAGAGCGGACGCCAAGAAGAGGAACTCGCTGAGCTTCTTCGTTGGTCTGGATAAAGCGAAAGACAGCAGGAGCATTGTGGACACTATAAAGAGTGACACGGAGAAAATGATAGCGGAAATAACGAGGAAGTACGGAGATCTAGACGAGTACGAACCGGGGCTGCATGAGGACTTAGATCTGCAGCCGACCAAGGAGGTCGACGATAAGGACGACGGAAACTTCTCGTCAGACTCACTAGAGGACTGCAGTCTCAGTCAGGACGTTAGCTGCAAAAATAAACTTCTGTCCAAGAAGATATGTAAGAAACATAACAAAGCGAGAGGCGGCCTGCCGAGGCGAGCCGTGTCCAACTATGAAATATATGGCGCGTACGATCAGCCAGCGGGTCCCTTGAGACTCGGCGGGTCGGAGAAGAGTTCGACGTTGCCGCGTAACATGCCGTCGAATCTAGACAACATCGTAGATGAAGACGCGAACCTCACTTGTGCGATGTACAGGTGTCAGAGCGTGCTGACCAAGCGATGCGTCACCAGGTCGAACGAGTCGGTCCTCAGCGATCATTCTAACTGCTCGAGTGTTTCCAACGAGATATTCCTCAAGTACGGCAACGAAGCCTCCTTCCAGCAAGCCAAGTTCGCAGACAGCCGATACAATCTGAACGGTTCTCAGAACTGTTCGTTCGAGAACCTCAACGAACCGGACATGAGTTACTTGGAGAACCACAGACACAGCAGCGCCAGTTTCTTCCTGAATCAGAAGAAATATATGAAAAACAGCTGCAGCCAGGAGTCCGTGCTGTCCGACGAATATCTGGACAACGACATGCAGATGTCGCGGACCAACTGCAACTCATTGGAGAGTGTTCTCTCCGACGACTCCGAATGCACGAAGAGCGCGCCTCTAGAAATGTTGTTCGAGGCCGCGAAACCAGGCCGTCATAAAAATAAATGTGCTGGAGTGACCAACAGCCAAAGTTGCTACGAATTCGACAATCAATCGAAGAGTTACGGCTCCAGTCCGAATAATGTTCAGTATTTGACCGGATATATGTACAATAATTACTTCCAAGAACCTTCTAGTCCGCGGGCGGATTACAAAGAACCCAATACGGTGGTAGCGTCTAAACCTCCGATAAACAAAGTCTACGGCTTCGACATACCGACAGGAGAATTCTCAGGACATAAAACAGTCACTCGCTCTAAAAGCTTATACGATTCGTCGTCGAAGCAACCTCCGCCAGCAAAAAATATAGCGTATTACTTCGACGGGAACAACATACAGCAATATAAAGCGGAAACTAAAAAAGACGAGATACCACGATTGAGTAAAGTAGACGAGATTCCTCGGCTGAATAGAGTCGACTATATGGCGAGCACCAGCAAGTCACTTCAACCGAAATTCGCTGATAAACACAAGTACAGGAGTGAAATGGAAGGCTGTGACAACAATGCGATGGTGAAGTCTAAGAGCTGCAGCTTCGAGGTGGTGCTGGAACCGGCCTCGAAGCCGAATCCCTTGAAGAATTTAATGGAAAAACGAAATTCACACGTCAAGAAAAATCTACAGAAGTTCGAGGAACAAATACGAAAGAGCTCTCAGAGTAAAGTTAGTAAAAACCAGCTCAATAAAGAAAAGGCTAACGTAGCCAAATATAACAATGCCACGAAAAGCCTGGAGAGGGATTCCGGACAAAAGATCGGCTACACTAAAATAACTATGGAATTCGTACCGCACAAGCCGCCCAAGCCGATCAAGAGAACGTCTTCTGTTAAAATGAATAACCGACTGAAGGCTGGCTTAGAAAAATCTACCTACAGCTCGTCCATATCCTCACAGTACAAAGCGAAGTTAGATGGTTTACAGAACAAGAACTACATCTCGAACAGGAAACAGGAAGACAAGAATTCCAACGTCGAAGACCCTTCGGACAGCACGGAGAGAACGTTCGACGTATTCGTCAAGGAGAAAGATATTAACGAAAATAGATCCGAGATACAAATGGACAGCTTGGAAGTTTATGCGATGCAGAGAATAGAAAGGATGAATCAGGTGAGCATGGACTCCCTGGACGTCATAGAAGACAATCACGACTTCGCCAAAGACTCGTTGGACTACTACGGAGACCAAGATAACAAATATTATAATAAGGTCGTTAAAGACAAATCTAATATTAATTACGTCAAAAATGAATTAGACAAGCCCTGCAACAGCGGGCACCACATCGCGTCCAAAGAAAACATAGCGCCGGGATTCAGCGACGAGGTGAAGAAGTTTAAATACATCGAACGCAAGCTGGAGATCATAAACAAGCTTGTGGAGATGGAGGAGCGGAAGATACTGCAGGAGAAGGTGTTAAAAGAGTTCAGGATGAGGCCACTGAGAGCTAACATCAACGACGGGAAGGGCGTCGTTAAAGTACTGTCCAGGAAATTCGAAAAATTGGCGACAAAACAGAGTACCGTGCCAAATTTTGCATCGCTGACCCTAGAGGAAGCCGATACGGACACCGAGAACTCGGATAACAAAGAAATCAAACGGAATTTAAGTCTTCCCGATATCTTGGACATGGATCAGATCGGTCTGACGGTAGGCGGAGTGGACGTCTCCAACGAGGCCGGTAACACCAACCTGGACGTGGAAGAAGAGGTCCCGGAAACAAAACTAAATAATACATTCCAAAACGTAGCGAGGCCTCTGAAACCACTGACGCACAGAGTTTACAACGAAATGGTCATACCCAAGACGGACGTGCACCTGGACAGCGAGAACTACGAGTCGTCCACCACCAGCTCCAGCTGCACGAACTCGCCTAAACGTATATCTATATACGGGTTCAACCGACCGAAGACCCCGTTCAGGAAAATATTAAGGGCTCCGACGCCTCGCGTGTGTTCAGAGACTCCGTGTTATAGAATGAGGCCGATGTTGTCAGGGCCTGGCGTCAGGGGTCTGTTCCGTAAGCTCCCCGCAACACCCGTCCTGCCTTCGAAATTCTCTCCACTAACAGGTTGGCTCGCATGGTTAGATGTCGTATTGTGTAGCGCCTTCTTATTTAGTTCCTAGCGCGTCACACCCAGGTCTTGGAAGTGTAGTGATGTACCGCCTTCCATCACAACACGTCACAGATCACCGCCTCGTTTTTGCGGAGCATGTTTTTGGTTCATTATTTTTATTTTGCACGAATTGTCAGTTTTCGTTAGTTTGTTATCCGATATCTTATAAACGCATGTGTAACGAACAGCACGTAATCTCCTGTCTCCCGAGGAAGAGACCGGGATGCGACGTGCCATATCGCTCTCAGACCTGGCAGCTAAACCTGTCCCGGCGCCCAGGACGCCGCAAGGTTCGTATTGAAGGTGGGAGGTGGTGGGAAGTATGCTCCGAGACTGTATCGGTGGGATGTTACTGGTGGTAGGTGCTAGGTGGTGGGAATTATAGCGGTTACAAAGTATGAGCATAGAGACTTACAGTAATCAGTAGACTATCGGGTCCCTTGTAAGGAGGTTTGATTATTTTATTGTATTATTCTCCTCGTGTTATCTCTCGCTTTTGAACTGTCTGGTTGACAAAGTGTTATTTTTCTTAATGTTAGTTGTTATCTGAGACTCGGTTCTTGTAGAAGCAGTATTGATCTTAATATTAATATTATTTTTACTTTCGCTGTTTTGTACTAGATATTTACGTTCGCATGCATGCATGTTTTAGCCGATATATTTACAGCTTGCTCTTGTCTAATTTTTTTATATTTCATATGTATATATAACATTCTTTCTCTCTGCATTCTGCTCATGGATCATATGTACATGTAATGTTTAAAACCCGCCAGGCGCATCGAAACCGGCTCAGCCGAGTCCTAACGGCAAATCGCCGAGTGGGTTCGTGAGGCCCGCGCCGCGGTACAACGGCAAGTCCAACATGACGAGGAGCTCCAGCGTAGGTGTCCTGAACCAGGTGAGGGGTTCGTGAGACCCGGCACCGTCTCACGTGCACCATACACATATCCTACTCTATAGCACCAGCACAGAGACCTCTGTTTGTGTAACTAATGGGATTATTGCATATGTAATTTTGATAATATGAGCCTAAAATATGAGCAACCTTACATCGGGACAAACAAATAAATTTATCCAATATCAATGTACTAACTTACTAATGATTAAAATCAGAGCGACTCGGAGTCCGACCCGCCACACCGGACCCAGGCGGCCAGTTCTCGCTCAGGTCTCATGAGGCCCACCATCAGCTCGGCCAACAAGGCGGCCGCCAACACGGCCCGGAGACGAGGCCTCGCCAACGCTTACAGCACAGGTGAGCAACAACGATATCCTCCTTTTAACCGACTTCAAATGAAGAGGTAAGGAATTAAAAAACTATACAGTATGAAGACAGAAAAGCCTGTGTGACGTGTGCTCCTGGATGCTGGATTCCAACGAAGATATGGATGTGGATGATACATCCAGGTCCAGGAATGTCCAGGTGTACGGCCAGCTCTTGATATTTATTACTTGATAATGTCCCCTTTCATGAAATAGAAGACACACCAGCAGGAGTGAGAAGAGAGGGTGTGAGAAGGTCGTAGATAAACCATATCACTGTAGAGTTAGCTGATAATTTCATGTAATCTGTGAACACCCTGTATGTTGACGTCACTCAACTTGGAGCCTTAACATTAACACAGTTGAAGCGTATTTTCATTAACACGAACGTTAGTTTAACAAACGCTGACCGGACGTCAAGTGTAGCTGCCCTCCACCAGCCAGCACCCGCCACCGTAACCCCACGTCCTAACTAATCGCACGTTACAGCGAGCGTGGCGCGCTCGGAGTCCAGCTCGGAGGCCGAGGGCGAAGCCCCGAGACCGCGGGCCGCCTCCGCCGACAGGGCCCAGAGGAAGATCGGTGAGTGTCCAGCGATAGCATACTATAGGGCTCCGACTGAGGACTGTTTGATTGGATTCAGTTACTGTCACGTCCAAAAAGAAGTTCTTGTTCGCCAAGCATGTCTCGGTGCCAATACATACTTGGTATCGATTCTTCTTCTTCTTCTTCTTCCTAGCGCTTACCCCGCCTCGTGACGGGTCCGCTTTCCGTATTCTCTTCTTCCACTCCCGTCTCGCTCCGTCCTTGACATCTTCTACATAGTTGCTATTGGTTGTGAAGACTGATTCCTTGTGGAGCTGGTCGCGGTCTCTAGTGTGTATATAACGTGTGTCGCCAGGAGGCCGCAGCGGGAGTGAACGCGACATCTCGTCTAAAGCCCGCGAGGTGACGGCGCGCCTCACGAGCCGGCAGCGGCCCAAGCCGGAGAACGCGGGAGACAATAACAGTATGCATATATATAATACACTTACAAACACATCGGATGTATTTATAGTTAGTAAAGTGGTTGGGCCGCGGTGCCGTCAGTCGCAGCTTCGAGTCCCATGCGTCTCGATGCACTTTATTCTCTATTTTATTAAAAACATCGCTCGTATTTCATTAGAGCGATATTTTCATTATAAAAATATAACATTTTGACTGTAATGCAAAAATTACTAAACAGAAAACGGCTGCCGCTTGGTTAAGCATCTATTTTTATTCGGTTAAGTCAGTTAACAGCCGTTTAATCGTCATTTAATCCCTCGTTCCAGTGTCACCGTCAGCTCTGTGCGCGGCGCTGACCGAGCAGCTCACCAGGACGGCGGGAAAGGTGGCCGCCTTGTACCGCGCGCTGCAGGACGACCCGCGCTCGGACGGAGACATCAGCGGTCCGTGGACACACACACACACACACACACTAGACACTACACAGACACACACACAGACAGACAAGCTGTGTGTGTCTGATTACTTTTTATCTCACTTTGCTGAGTCATGAACCCTTTGTGCCGAAATATAAATGACCTCACCGAAATTGTTAAACAGATTTTGATGATATTAAATTATAATATAGCTCACATATAAGAATAACTTGCCTGACACATACATATATATATCGGTCGCAATTGATAATGTAAACTTATATGTAACATGTAACAGGTCTAGAAGCGGCCATCCTGGAGACTCAGAAGGTCCTCAGGAATGCTGTGAGTCAGAACGGTGAAGAGGCGGCGAGTAAAGTGGAGCACTCCGCTAAAGGCAGGTTAAACTGTTGATTGACAAGTTAGCGTTGTTTGTGGACCACTCCCGAGGTGAAGTGAAGTGAAGTGCCAAATATATATTGACACCTGTTCAATGAGTCACGTTACACACGCACGCACACACGTACACACACACACACACACACTCACACACACAAATATATATATATGTCTCTGTCTGTCCCAGAAATACAGCTCCTTACATATATAAATATTAAGAAATGTGTTATTAATGTGGGAGTTTGTTTTAATTCAGTTATTATTTGTATATAAAATAAGATCATACAAGAAACTAAAATATTAATACATACAACAAGCTGTCCTTCCTATTATAAGCTTACTTCTAACTCCCCAGATGTGTCTCCGGGCCACCCAGCCATGTCATTGATAGAGCAGTACTCTGACATGTTGCTGAACATGATGCAGAACAAAATGGTGAACCAGTTCTCCCAGAGCCCCCAGAGCCTGCCGCCCACCGCCGGGGAGGAGAGCTAGTGATAGTGGTCGTAGTGTTGTGAAAGTTAACTTTGAAGCTGCCAGCGATCCGTAGCTTACAGCACTAGTGTTCCCAAATACAACTACCATTAGTGATAAGGAACGGTTTAATGTACGGAGTTAAGATAACTAACGAAGCGGTTGCACCGAGGCGTTGAGTGGAACCGAACGTACTGGAATCCGGATATGAAGATAATGGGATATGATCACCGATGATGGAATTGATGATGGAATTGATGATGGACATGCAATAATTAATTTTGACATAAATTTTTCATAACAATAAGCCGACGAGTCACTTAAAGTCACTGTTTAATGAATCACGTAAACGAAATGCAACTAAAGAGTCCTACCAAATAAGAGTTCCGAACCTGTATGGGAACGCGAGGGCAGACTAACACGTTCATGTAAATGATACCAAGCTCGCCCCTAAACACACAAAACGATACCTTAACTCGGCCGCGTAAGGTTCGTTATACATATATTCATGAATCGTTACCCTAAACTAAGCTTACCGTCTGTCTGTGTGTCACAATTAATTTTATTTCTATTGTAAATATCACGGGAGGGCCGCGGGGGTCGCGGGGTCGCGGGGGTCGCCAGCCGCCGGCTCCGCGCGGGGTCGCGCGCCGTTGTATATATATTTATTACTATGAATCATGTAATGCCATTTACTAAGACTAACTACATATTACATTTTATTGCATTTGTCTGTAGTTTTCTTTTATTTCGTCTTCCTTTCTTCTTTTCTCGTGGATTTGTGCTGGAATTGTAATGTATCATGATATCTTTGTTGTAATTCTTTCTCATACTATACGATATACTATGTAGTTGTCGCATGACGCTTCCCGGACACTAGTTCCCGCCATCGTTACAAGATGGCGGACTCGAAGCTAATATTGGACTATTTATGTACGTTATGTAATGTACATAAGTAATTTTTATATCAAATAAAACGATTAAAACCGTATTGTGTTTTATTTTCACTTCATTGTTTTTAAAAATAGTGACGTCAGCACTGATGTCACAAATGCTTGTTCTTGGTTATCGTCAGGCTCGTAAACAGTCGGACGAATCCTTACTTCCAAAGACGTCGGCTGCGGAGGCGGTTCCATCCATAATGATTAATAACGTTCATAAAGCTATTCGCTCCGATCTATGTTTATCAGTTGGCCGAATCTAGATTTCTAATTTTTCTGCATAGAAAAAGCAAAGATGGCGCCAACGTTCATAAATTCATATGATTGTTTTGTTTTTTTTATCATTAAACCATCGTTCGGTTGTGACGGTTCTATGTAAAATGCATAACTCAGCTCGAGTCACGGCACGATAGTTTTCTCATTGGAGCATCTGTTCTACGTTATTAACTGTTATCCGGCCCAGGTAATGTCTACGTTGTTCCACTCTTTCTATTGCATTGTCAGTGAAATATATCTTTAAACTATTGCTTGACATGTTCGGAAATTGTTTCTGAAAAGATATTGAATATAAATTCGTTCACAAACCTATTTCCTAACAAACATTGAATGTACAATAAGGATTATAGGTTAACAAACTCTCGAAAATATATTTCTACAGTATAATTGCTAATTAAATTAGAAATTAGAAGTTTTTGCAGCTAAAACTAGGTAACGGAATTTTGTTTTATACTAAAGGATATTTTATAAAATAAATCCAGTTGCCATTGATTATTTCTTGCGCGGTTGAAGGTAGACGAGTAAACCATCGACCCTATATAAAGATGTTCCATGGACTATACAATTTAAAATGATCGAGATTAATCTTCACCAGTCCAGTTCATGGAATAAGAATATCTAGAAACAACAAATAATACTCGGCCCCAGATGTAATAACGGTAATAACCTACACGATGACTATTTCATTTCTCACAAGAAGTTTTACAGAGTTTCCTTTGTGCAGGACTGCTGAATTGTTCGTAGCAAATATTATAGTCCAGTGTTTATATTGTTACTCTTTGAGTGTTATCCTTATCAAACTTACTTATATCATTTAACAGAATATAATAATTTCGAATTAAAGGGATTGATATGATATATTTATTCGTTATAATTAGACTGTTCAAAATATTTTTTTTCTTGTAAGGTACACTAATCCTAAAAGCCCAGAATCCAAAACATCATCTGTCACATATGAAATAAAAAAAATATGTCAAAAAATAAATTGCATTTCGCTAAGTCGCAAACTTCACATATTATTTTCATTTGATTATGTTTAACATATTACGAAATTAAAACATATTGTCACATAATTTTTAGACTGCTGCATTGTAAACGCGGGTAGCAGAGTGAGTAGATGCCACTGAGTTTTTATAGAATGTGTTAATGGCGTGTTATTTATCAAGTAGCTGGATAGTGCTGAGTAATTTCAATCTTATGTTTGCTGTATTCGTCGTTGTCACGATGCCAAGATCGTTTTTCAGGAAGAAAAGCACAGGGTGACCCTCGACCCTTATTACAGACATCCCCAAAACTCTCAGCAAATTAAAAACTACGAGACTCTTAATGCTATCGTCGTAAATAGAAAATAACCCATTTACTTAATACCTTCTACGAATGAACAACAAAATAAAAATAGATTAGAAACCGAGTGATTCCATTGTATTGAGTACGATATTAACATACATTAACATTTTGTAGGTACATGAAGTGTTGTCCAAATGATGTCATTAAAGCCTAGGAATGTTGACTTTCAAGAGACTTGGGCCACACTCAAGGAAACGGTATGCACTATATTTTTCATATAAATATTAAATTTATAACTAGGAAATACCTACATTAATCATACACAGAATGCCCACTAAAATTACTATCAGAAGCATAGGAACACAAGTTACTTCAATCAATAAGAACTAATTTATTTAGTTTAAATCATTGTACTTCTATTCTCACAATTTGTTAACACAGACTAAACTTTTCTTGTGTTATTTTTGGACTGTAGATATATATACGTAACAACATTCGTAGTACTTTTGGCATAACTGGCTTACATATATACAGCATCGTATAGTGACTTGTGATCAATGCATGTCTTTATAAAATCACAAAGAATAAATCCAATAACTCAAGTTTAAAGTACAGAAAATAGATAATTAACTGAAGTGTAAAATGTGTGTCATAATTTGACGATTTCAATCATCATTTAAAGCTACTCAAAAATAAAAAAATACCGCAGAATCTATTGGAGTTAAAATTCTATCACTTGATGTACATTCAGTGAATCCCCGTAATTCAACCTCTGTGTTCTGCGCCTCCTTTCATCTGATGTGTAGTATTATTTTGTTAAAGAATATTTTTGAAGTTTATCGTCCTGATTCTCTTTGCTTACTCTGAATTTGTCTACAAGTGTTGGAGGTAGCGGAATGATTTGTGCTTCAGAGTACATCTATATAGAGTTTTTCAGACACTAATCAACTATTTTGTAATAAATTTTAAACTATATAGTCTTAGGCAGTAATATATAATCAGATATATTAGACAGTCTGACACTCATGTAACAAATGATTGTCACATCTATCTCTAAGTACCACAAAGACTAACACTTAGTGTATAATGTGATTTATATGAACATGTACTTATTTATCAATAAGATTGTATCATACAAATGTTTAAATAAGGCCGTGTATGTTAATACTTTTCCTACATATTTTTATTTACACTCAACATTTCTCAACATAAGTCAAGTTTATAGCGCCAGTTAGTAGTGCAGCGTCATGTGTTGCAGGTGGCAGGAGTTGTAGGTCTCCGGGCTGTGGAGCGAGCTGTGTGGAATACACGCTTTTCTGATGTCTACGCTCTGTGTGTGGCCCATCCCGAGCCTCTGGCTGACAAACTCTACGATGAAACAAGGTCACTACAACTTTTATACACTAAGACATACCTTGAAATGATTTTCTATATAATTTTAAACTTTTATTAGTATCTGTAATTATTATTAACTCATTTTTAATAGTTTCCTGTATTTAACTTAAACTGAACGCCTGCTGGCAGTGACTCGCTGACCGACTCGGTTATCCCAAATAGTTTTACCGTCACTCAGATGTCTGTATGTGAAATTTTTTGACTCTAAATTTACTAGAAAAATGTCTTAAATCAACTAAGTTATCCTCAAACCTGCCGAGAGGGTAACCTTTTCTAAATCATATTGATAATTTCTTACTATTAATTCTTACTAAGTAAGGTTATACTTATACATTATTATCTAAGATAAAAATACAATGAAAAAAATCTATTTTGTACAAATTTGTGAACATTTTCTTCCTAAGAGGCTTCACTGTATAAATGTCTATATATATGTGAGGTGTAGATTCTCATTATTTGTTACACCACCATCCAATTCATCCACTCTTGTTCTGCTGCAGGAAGTTTTTGGAAGAACATGTGGATGGTTTGCTCCAGCGGGTGAAAGGAAACTGTCAGTTGGAGAGCAGCGACTATAATGATGGACTCCTTAACAGGCAAATTACACACACACACACACGCACACGCACACACATATATATATATATATATATATATACACCAAAATGAATAAAATTACACAATGTTGTTTTCTTTGGTTTTACCTGTATAGTATTTTGTTTAAACTATCTCTTCACCTTTGACTCCCTCCATCAGGTACGTGTCCGCCTGGCGCGAGTACAGCCAGGGGGTGGGCTACCTCAACTCTCTGTACTCATACCTCAACCTGCAGCACGTCAAGAGGCAGAAGGTACTTCGACATTAATGCGGAAGTTTGTGAGAATTTGTGTGTATGGATGTTTGATATTCCTTTATACAAAAACTGCTGAACTGATTTTGATGCAACTTTACAATAATGTAAATCAGACATCACAATAACACACAGTCTATATCGCATCCCCTCCCTCCGTGTCGTTGCTTCAGGATCACACCCCGACCGACGTACCGAGTGTGACGTCACGCGACACAGACTATACATGTCGCTGACAGTCGGGTCTCGTGACAGATGTGTATTGTTACAACACTCTGAGTTCTTGTCTCTGTGAGCCCAATTCAAAAATTAAGGCAATAGAAGTGGCGGTCATAAACTAGTGTTGTATATTTCCAGGTTTCTGATGCTGAGATAATATACGGTTCCTCAGCGACGGTCAGCTGTCCCGAGCACGACTCGCGACAACTGGAGGTAATTAACAACTGAGAATTAACAACTGTGTGACGTCACAGATACTATTTTCTTTTTTTTCTTCTCATTCCTTATAACAACTTAAACTAGCCATGTCCTCCATCAGACCATGACTCTGCATTGGAGAAGCTTTTCTTTATAATGTTAGGGATAGTTCCAAGCGTTTTCAACTTCTGGTTACCTTCACCTGGCAGTTCTGAACTATCCTCTTTCCCGTCTTCCTCCAGGTCGGTGAGCTGGGTCTGGTGACCTGGGAGCGCGTTCTCGTCCAGCCCCTGTCGGGAGCGCTGTCCGCTCGCATCGTGTCAGCGCTGGAAGCCGCTCGAGACACCAACAGCACCTCGCACGACTCACACGACGTGCTGCGAGCCGCCATACACAGCACCGTACATGTACAGGTACGGAGACATACACACAGGCTTATACACACACATGGCTGCCATATGTAATCTAATATTAGTAAGAAGAAGTGCTTGGCAAAGAATATTATCGAAAATAGTACATATATAGATTAATAGTGCATGGAGATAAATTTTTTAAAGATATGGCCCTTAACCGCGAGCAAAATTTTTTATATACTCATATAGAAGCTTATAAGAGAGAAACTTTGTTGTGTTGGCTTCAAACGTGTTTTTTTTATATATAATAAGGCTGTATACCAGTTAGCTGTGGTAGATCTCATGATCTTCTTCCTCATGCTGTATCTCCTCAGTCTTTTCGAGTCCGCGCTCCTCTGTCTCTGTACGAGCGCTTGGTGCTGGAGCCCTTCCTGGCGGCGGCGGGGGCGCAGCACTCGCGGAGGGCGGCGAGGCTGCTGCAAGATGGCGACGTGTCGCACTTCCTGCAGCACGCCCTGGCTGGGCTGGAGCGGGAACTGAATCTGGCGAGGAGGTTCCTTCACACGACTTCACTAGAACCGGTCAGGGGTTGCTACGAACGGGCGTGCGTTCAGGCGCATTTGGGAGCCCTGCATGCTGATGTGGAGCGACTGCTCAGAGAGGCCGCCGATGGAGACTCCGAGGCCAGGAGGCTGGATCTGAGGAGGATGTACGCCTTGCTGCGGCCACTGGGGGCGAACGCTCTGAGGCCGTTGGTGGACGCGGCGCACCAGCAAGTGGTGAAGGATGGGATGGCGCTGCTGGACGAAGAGCATCCCAAGGACGAGGTACGGTTATACTCCTTGCGTCATATCTATGAGAATAATATAAAGAGTATCGTTCGGAGGAGCTCATTTATTTCTACCAAACAGACAAACCAATTTGATTATTTTATAGCTAGTAGGAGATAATTAGTCGTGCCATAAGACGGAAGCCGTCAGGCGTCAGGCATCTCTTGGGTCGAGGCGGGCGCGGTGGAAACTTCATATAATTACTGTCACGAGTGTCTTGTACGTTTGCAGGCTCACTCCCACTTCGTGTCAGCGATGCTCTCCCTCCACAGCAAGTACAACGCGCTGTTCGCGGACGTGTTCCAGGGCGCGCAGCCCTTCGTGGGGGCGCTGGACAAGGTGCGACCAGCGACTATACAGAACCATCATTCTAATGATGGACGCGTCAGGCCGGCCGGGAAGTACGTCGCACGTTAACGAACGAGGGAGGCCGTCACCCACGAGTGACGGCGTGTGGCAAGGCTTGGGGGGGAGAGTTTAGTGACGTCACAAATTAAAAAGCAGTTTTTGAACGTGAATTGAAAACAAACAGCGACTCGCGGTGGCTGGGTTCTGTTTGTTTTATTAACAGTTCAACGTTCCTTGCTTTCTTTAGTCCGTTCTATAGGTTTCAGGAAACGTTGGACTTTATGTTGATTTTGTTAGACTATTATTTAATGAAAACAAGTAAAAAATATAAGAAAAATAGCTGTTTTCTCTCGATCGTTTTTAAGTATATACTTAAATTAAAAAACGTGTGACGTCACATCAGGAGTGGGGGAGGGGTTCGAAAGTTCTAAAATTCGTGTGACGTACTTCACGACGGCCGCTAATCACTTTTGTTTCTCATCACATTTCTGGAACATTCCTCTATACATGAGTCTGGGAATTCCAGGCGTGTTCAGCGGTGGTGAACCGCCGCGCGCCCGGCGAGTCCTGCGCCCGCGCGCCCGAGCTGGTCTCCCGCTACTGCGACGCTCTCCTCCGCCGCCGCGCCGCCGAGGACGCCGACGACCGCCTCGCCGCCGCCATAGTGGTCTTCAAGTACGTCGACGACAAAGACGTGTTCCAGAAACACTACGCGCGGGCGCTCGCCAGGAGACTCATACACCAGCTGTCCGCCAGCATGGAACAGGTGAGGATAAGACGCAGGCTGTGTGGAACGTAGCAGATGAAAGGGTCATTTATATCAAAAAACATAATATACTGCCTTGGACGGTGGAGGTGAGCTTTTGACGCGTTTAGATAGGGTCCTTAAACCTACACCTGGTGTAGTCCCAGGCACTGTCGAAGCTCCTCTCTCTGCAACGATGGACCCGGCACCCGCACGGTGGATCCATGGAGTGCTGAGAGGTTTCGTCTCATTAAATTGGTTTCTGCGTCATGACCAACTAAATCAATGTTCCTTAAAAGAGGCGCTTTTATTCATAAAAAGATATTCACTTTACTTTAGAAACGAAAACCGCTTCACTATTCCGTCAAACATTCCAGGAGGAGGCGATGATAAACCGTCTGAAGGCGGCCTGCGGGTACGAGTTCACTAACAAGCTACACCGGATGTTCACCGACGTGGCCGTGTCCGCTGACCTGAACGCCAAGTTCCAGCAACACTTACGGGACCACGACCTGTCCCCGGGAGCTGGGTTCTTCATCCAGGTGTTGCAGGCGGGCGCTTGGCCGCTCGGTGGAGCCATGGCGCCGCTCGCACCCCCAGCCCAGCTGGAACGCCCGGCGCGTTTATTCGAAGCCTTCTACAGGTCCTCCTTCAGTGGCCGCCGTCTAGCCTGGCTTCACCACCTCTGCACAGGTGAACTGCGAGCTCGTCACGCCAGTAGACTCTACCATTTGAGCGCCACGACTCCTCAATGCGCGCTGCTGCTGATGTTCGAGTCGGTGGATGTTGTTTCGTCGCGAGAGGCGAGAGACGCCCTCCAGCTGTCGGGGGAGAGCTGGACGCGGCATCTGCGACCGCTGCTGGACGCGGGCCTGCTGATCGCCAGGTCCAACGACGAGGACGGCGACCTGGAGCTAAACCTCAACTTCTCCTGCAAGAGGACACGCATCAGACTCACCTGCGCCGCGGCGCCCACTAGCCAAGGTCAAATATCACAGTTTGTATGTGAGGCTAATCGTTTTTCAATAGTTTACAACCAGAGGACCTCACGCTGGAACACAGGACATCATGTTTACTAGAATCAGGCAATAATTTACTCAAAATCAATACAAACATTCATCAAATCATATTTTTTTGCAATTATTATAAATTTGAGTGTAATTTGTCTTATGAACATTATTATTTAGTTATGGCAACATTTCTATTATATATATATAATCATATCTAATTGCAGGTGGTAACCCTGGCTCAGCTACAGGCACCACCGAGCCCACCCACTGCGACGACGACAGGAAAATGTACCTGCAAGCGGCGCTCGTGCGGATCATGAAACAGAGAAAGGTACGGACAAACATACAGGACTGTTACCATCAAACCCAACAATGACATGTCGTCTATATTAAACATGCCACTTGTTACAGGTCCTCCGTCACACAGAACTGATCCAAGAGGTGGTATCTCAGGCTAGAGGGTCCTTCGCCCCGTCAGTGGCCATGATAAAGAAGTGCATCGAGGCCCTGATAGACAAACAGTACCTGGAGAGAGCCCCGGGCACACTAGACACATACTCATACCTAGCTTAGGCGACTCCATGTACCCAAACCTCAGAGAACCCTCACAAGTCACACACAGTACATGATAAATATGTGTTTGGGTACAGCCGAAGTTAGATTACACTTTCCATTACTAAACTGCATGTCACTGTCGATACATCAAATCTGTTCCCGCGAACCACAACATTCTGTTTGAGGAATTTCAAAAGATTTAAACGAATATATGAATGCCAGTGTCCGGCTTGTTGCTTGACCGATCTAAGATGCTACATCTCATGTGTAGTGTGAGTAAGACATGCCACAGATTATATTATATACTATATAACACAGCAACTGTATGTTCTACAAACGGAAATTTAAAAATCTTGTTTGTCAAGCAAAATCTGTTACCGAACGGTCATTTTGATGAACTAAAGTTTCTCACTGTCAAATATATAACAACATGATAGAAGTCTTTTCGCTGTTTCGGACGCTGGTTAAGAATCAATGTAAAGGTTAATAAATTTTAAACTTGGAATAATTTTTTCCATTGAATTACATAAAACCATGCTACAGATCGATAAAGAAGAGTAAATAAATAACTCAGGTAC
Organism: Danaus plexippus; assembly: GCF_018135715.1. Lineage (NCBI taxonomy): Eukaryota > Metazoa > Arthropoda > Insecta > Lepidoptera > Nymphalidae > Danaus > Danaus plexippus. The sequence goes on from NC_083557.1 coordinate 315,506, forward strand.
ACTCACACAACCTGTAGAATAAATAAGAGTATTAAAAAAAAACACGACGGAGCGCTTTAGAGCGCTTTCACACTGCACTCGTCTAACAGTACACACGAACGGTCCGACAGATATTAAAAAAATTGTCATTTATAATATTAAAAATCACATAAAAGTATTAACTTACGGAAAGCAATATGTATGAATAGTCAATTTACGAGAAATGCATATTTTTTGATGGCAATTCATGTTAATGGTTTGAATTTAAGAAATATTAAATACGGCTTGTTATACACTCGCATCCTTCCTACGCTTTAAACTGTTTGACTTCTATACGAACCAAACACGACAACAGACGGACAAACGCACCCGGATAGCTTATATATGTACAGCGTTCGTCTCATTCAAACCTACGACGGGATTTGACTAACAAAACATTTTATTTGTCGCAAAGAATTAGTTATTTATAATAAAATTAAGGAGAGTTTTTTAATTATACAACCGGGGTTTATTTGTGTAATGGCGTGCGAAGTGCTTTAATGTAAAACGCAACATTTTATGAGTTCTTCGCACGAGACGTTTCCCAATGCAATTAAGTTTAGCGCCGTTGACAGCTGTCACATTGGTCTTTTCGTCTTGGCTCTGAAACGTCAACGTCAATGTCAACGTCAAACTGTCAACGTCAAGCTGTCAACGCGTCTGTCAGGTTGAAGCGAAGCCGTTTCCTGGGTCTACACGAAAGTGATAACAGAATGATGAAGTTACTGTTTCGCCCCCCGTCGGCGTCGTCACTTCTGTTGGATCTCAGCCTCGTACAATATAAGTTTTATTATAGGATGTTGTAATAAATAAAATTTTTAAATGGAAAAAAACTATATCGGTGTTTTATTGAACCTGCGCGTTAAACACTTTATGTGTTGCGTAAAGTAAACCTTCACGGATTGTTGTTTAGTTGGTTGCGTGCTTAAAAAAGTATGTGAAATAAAAAATTGTGAATTAATTTCACACTAAGTAATATTGCAACGTACAACGCAGCGTGTGATAAGGCATGTATTAAAAATATATTTTTGTAGGCTGTTAGATAAAAAGTGACACAATTTTTATTAAAACCATTAGTTTATTGACGACGTCTCACTTATTTATTCTTCAATTCAAATTCCTTTCGGGCGACGATCATTATATTAACGCTTCTTCGACTTGGGCGCGTCCGACAATGACAAATGACGTTTCCAAATGACATTCATATGGTGCGGATATAAATTAAACCTAAAATTACGGAATGTAACTGAAAGAATAAGGACATCCTCAAATGCTGTTCTCGCGAAATAAACACAAGAAAAATCTATTAATCATTATATAGGTATCTACTTTTTTGAATGTTTTTAGAGATAATTCCCTGTTAGTTTCATTCAGTTCACACACTTATAGGAATAGACGCGATTTGGAAATTAAGATACTTAGATCTCGTTCTGAAATATTTTTTCAGAACGAGAAGCGGGAACTCGAGCTAACGTTAGTGACGTCACACCGAAAACAGCACCCCGAGTCGATGCCCTTGACTATACGTTCGGTTACGTAAGGGGTTGATTGATTGATTTGGCAATTATTGGGGTGTTCTATTAAGGGTGAATTCAACTATTGAACATATTTCTTACTATGAAGATATTAGTGCAGAATTATTTAGGGCAAATGCAGGCAAAACGGGACACTTAAGGAATTACTCATTTAAATCAACAAATTATAGGTTTCTTTAGAAACTTTTACAAGAACAAGCTTACTACTAATCAGTCTACATATTTTGATAATCAGACTTTAATTAAATCACAAAGTTCAAAGATAATGGATGATTTCCAAAATCTTCACTTTGGTCCGTTTTACCCACGTTTTACCCACATAAGCGGGCAAATTGGACCACATGCGAGGCAAAATGGACCTGCACAACATGCTCATACTTTAGTCCGGAGAACAGTTTTCGCATATGAATATGGTGTCCGCATCATCATCCTCTACGCCTGCACAACTACAATGTGCCTATTGGTGACAAGTCTGGCATCGCAGCCAGCCTTCATTTGATTCGGGATAGAGATGACAGCAGTAAAAGCATTTGGTATCATCATTTTCTTCATCAGTCGTCGAGTCCTTCCTGTTTCTCTCTTTTATCCTTTCTCTTTAGTTTCTAGGTTAAGATTCTTTTTTACTCTCTTTTTCTTGTTTGTATTTGGTGTTACATCCAGTTCCTTCCGGTATGGTGATGAGGTTATAGCTGCTGTTTTTCCTCGCCGAACACTTTTTCTTTTGGTTGCAGTTGTTTTAGGGAAAGGCATTATAATTTTTGGGCTGAAAAAAAAAAAGTTTTTTTCTGCATGTGTTTTAGATCCAGGGGTGCCCAAAATTGAGTTTTCAATTTACAGAGGATTGAACGCTGAAGTGAATGTCAATCCCGGTGATGTCAATAACTGTGTCTTGCAGATTTGAGGTAGAAGCATGAGATACGACACTTGGAATATATAGCTGGAGGTAGCTGTTGTTAACTATGAGTGTTTCGTTATCCGTAACGCTGTCATTTAATGCAATATCAGTAGTTGAAGCTGCAAGAAAATCAGCTTCAGTAAAACGATTGCGATTCAGTGGCCGGATGCCTGGGTTTTCATAAGAATTATAGGCTGTTGTAAGTGTGGCTGTTTTTTGAAATGCTTGATTAACAAGTTCTGGAATTTGAAACTGGGTCATAATTTTCCCTCCGTTCATTTTGAGCCAATTATTAGCGGCTTCTGTGTAGTAAGTACACAGAGGCTTCATAAAACCCACGTCCAAGGGTTGCAGACGGTGCGTGCAGTGAGGCGGAAATGACAAGATATGAACACCGTGATCTCGCCCTAAATCAATGACGTCCAAGTTTTGGCATGTCCATCAAGTAATAGCAAAACAGGATTTTCTGGCGATGCTCTCAATACTGAAAAAATTTCTTGAACCATGCTGTGAATATGTCTTTTTGTAACCATCCACTTTCGTGACACATAGCCAAGACCCTCGTGGGGCATTCCTCATTAATTCTTCCTTCATTCTTTTTCGCGGGAAAATAAACAGCGGTGGCATATAAGATCCGTCTGGTCCCATACAAAATACGACTGTTACCAGCTGCCCTCGTTCTGCAGAAGTCAGCAGTCCCACTTGTTTCTTACCTTTGGTACCAACAATGCGCGGCAAACTTTTAGGCACAGTCGTAATACCGGTCTCGTCCACGTTGAAAACTTTGTCCGGTGTTAATTTATATTTAATTATCAAATCCTGACGCTCTGGCAGATGAAGTGGCTTCAGGTTTTCGAAAGCTTAGATCTAGATTTCGTTTTAAAAAAAATTCGAGCCAACACCTGCCAGCCATTTTCGTACCGTGATCGAAATTGTGGTACAAATTATTTCTTTCTGCCAAATCGTAGGCTAGTTTTCTTAGATCTATCGAAGTAAGGCCATAGAAGCCACTTTCCATATCCTTTACATAATCTGCCAATTCTCGCTCTTGTTCTTTATTAAACACCGGCTCGAGACGGCCCCGTTTTTTAGTAACGGCTGGGTCGAGATCATTCGTATCCTTAAACGTATGTAATCGTCACAATAGCGTTGTTTTCGGCACACCATATGTATCAGCTTTCCTTAAACCCATTTCTTTATTTTTGACCTTTAGTAAGGCATTTTTCACACTTGCTTCGCTCCAGGACTGACGGTTTGTTTTACGATTAAATTTATAAACCATCTGAAACAAAAATAAAATGATAAACATCGTTCAAAATTATAACTTACTTTGAGGGCAAAATAGGCCGGTGTTCCATTTTGCCCGGACCATTTTGCCTTTTGGGAACATTTAAATCAAAAAGAAAATTTGAGGTTATAAATTCGACATTTTTCGATTCCGTTGACACTATAAAAAGTACAATATAATGTAAATCACTATGATAATGGATAATATTGGCTATACATAACAGAACAAATGTGCAGGTTAGTCAAAAATGTCACTTTACATCGAAACAACGTAAAAAATACTTCCCGCGCCAAAATGTCGTCCACCGCATGACAGGCTCCCCGACTCTGACCGAGAGCGGGAGAGGGGAGGCGGACAGCTGTTAGTAACGGTACTCACTGTTAGATGGCGCTTGTAGTTTTAAAGTTATCAAAATGGTCCGTTTTGCCTGCAGTTCCCCTAAGTAATAATTGTCTTTAATAAATATTTCCAAATTTGCTTATGAGGTGTGCAATATACTTCTTTCTTCATTTTTGTTCTTAAGCTCGACAATCAACTCATTTTGAATTTATAATATTTTATGCCCAGAAATTGGCTGAAATACTCAGTAAATCGTATTATTCCTTTTCGTTGTAAAGCAATCAAAAATAAAATTTATTCTATTGTTTTATTCAGAAATAAAACTAATATTTGAATTTTTTGCTATTTTTCAGCGGGTAATCCTATAGTTCACGACAGAAACACGGACGCACCGGAGGCGCCTCGACGTAATATTATTCAATATCTCAACTGCTCTGACCTGCAAAAAAATTCATTGATGGACGATGCTATTCAGCTAAGTCACACCATCATTTTGGAAGCGCCCAACCCTTGCGTCATGAAAGCATGGGTAATTATTCTGAGAAACAATCAATTTCCGGGTTATCAATATGCTTTCAACATAACTGGAAAGGAAATCGACATGGTTGATAATGAATTCGGAGGACCAGAACACAAACATTGTTGGAGATAATGTACTTCTAGTAAATAATACATATCAAGGCCACCTCCGAGTTTTTTAACGGAAGGAGCACCTGCAGGACGTTTAATTTTGGATCCAAGCTTCACTTCTTCTTCGTTCATGGGCGTTAAGTCGAACGTTTCTGGACTCATTTTGCCTAAACTGTATTCTGTTTGTGGTCTTACATCAGTTAAGGCTCCAGTTTCATAATTTGACAGGACGTTAGGGTACAAACCCTACGTAAAGTTCGGGGGATTTTCCGTAAGTGTAACATCAAACGGATTTCCTTTGGATTCGTTATCAAACACCAGGATACTGGTGGCTGCGTACAGGTGGACTCTGTTTTCACCATCAAATACATTTTGGAACGCAGTGACGTCATATCCTGCTACTTCATGAACTTGGAGAGTTAGTTACATATATGTATATCAGTAATCTGATTATTTAGGGATGTTTCGTGCTTAAGGGTGTAAATCCGCTAAGTATGTGTGCACCTAGTATACTAGTATAACAACTACCCTTGATACATACACGGAGAGTTACTATGTAAGAAACGAAAGCTCCGAGTGAACGATTCTTGGTTACCCTATTCGAAATAAAGTTTCCACTCGTTTCTAACCAGTAACTGGCAAGTCTAGTCGAACTGGCCAGTTACTGGCCAAAAACTCGATTTCATTTCTACTAAAGCAGTGTTCTAAAGTCGAAGTTAGGACCTCTTTCGCGTGCCCATAACACCTGTAATTAGTAGTAGCTCATTATCATGGTACTAATCTGCGAGAAAGAAGATAAACTTTGACCTGAGTCGAACCACTAATCTTGGAAAAACCAACTCGCAAAATTTTTCGAAACAATATTTTGATAAGATATCAAACTGGGTTTCTTTGACGGTTTTAACTGACACGCGGTAAGGGTGTGATAAAATAATTAAAAAACAAACGAGTTTTTTTAGCGTTTGGAATTCTAAATTTCGACAACGAAAAGACTCCTGGCTTGATGCATCGAGCTGTTACAAATATACAAATTGTTGTCGCCATGCTGAGGTCCAGTAAACCCTACTACCGGAAATGATTTCTGAACAAACGAATGTTTAGATATACGAAATCATCATGTTGTAAATTAATTAAAACATATTTAAAATAGCCGATTTTGTGGGAATATCGGCCTAGTATATTATGCATTAAAAAAGAGGATATCTTAAAAACATGTAAGTTTGGATAGACCAGTTAAAAAAATTATACGCGTCTTATCACATAATAGTAAAAGTAAGTAGGACATTTTGAAATAGGTTACAAATAAATGATGAAAGTAAAGGCGTCCATTGATAAGAAGAGAATAAAGGAGGTCGCTCGGAATACACAGACACACACAGCAACATGAAGACTACCCTCGTGCTTGGATTTGTATTGGTGCAAGTATGTATTAATATTAGTGACTAAGTTTACTATTAATGCTCTCCTACATTCTAGAAAACAGATCTTAGTGTTACAAGTTCAAGATATTGTCTTTTGTCCTTGAATGTTCATGTTCATGATCATTAGTTTTTTTTATTCCAGCAAGCACTAGCAAGCTGTTACCCAGCATCATGCTTGTCACCTCCTGCGATCGATCTGCTATTACCGCCGCTGGCAGCTCTGCCGTCATCCTGCGCCACAGACCTGGCAGCCCTAACGCCGACCCTCGCCTCCTCACTCTCAGCATCTATATCAGCGACTCTACCACCTTTACTAGAGGCGGCGTTACCGACAGTACTCACCTCCGCATTAGCTGCAGCAACACCCTTAGTATGTGGTCAGCTGCCGCCGGCACCGCTCTTGCTACCAGCTCCACCAGCTCCCCTTGCATTGCCGGCCGCTCCTCTGGTACTGCCAGCGACACCCCTTCCGTGTCCGCCTCTCTTAGCTCCCCCGCCCGCATGCACTGCCCCTGCTGCCGTATATACCATGCCAGCCCCTGCTTGTGCGTTGCCAGCCCCTACCTTCGCGTTGCCAGCCCCGTTGCCAGCCCCTCCTTGTGCGTTGCCAGCCCCTACCTTCGCGTTGCCTGCCCCTGCTTGCGCGTTGCCGGCCCCCACACCTATTTACTACGCTCCACCGGCACCAGCATGCACGCCTCTATGCCTTTAAGTCTGTTACCCTGAATTAAGATAATAGTTTACAAAATTTTGTGTTGCATATATTTAAGACAAGTTGATCAAATGTACTAAAGACGGCAGTTTGATGATTTTTATAAATAATATTTACGAAGCACTCAATGATGTCTTATTAAGTAAACGTCATTAATAAAAACAAAACTAAACGTTTGAACGAGAAATACAAAAATGATTTTTGTTCACCCAAACACTGACTCAACGCGCCTGAATAAGTTTTCGATTAAAAAAACACTTGCAAAGAATTTCACACGTCTGGTTTTGTATTTTAACTTTGATATTTAACTTTGATATGAAGTCTTCGAAGTCTTCAAAGTGTATGTGAGAGCGAGGGAATCCTCGTGAGACCTTGGCCAAGACCCTAGTCCTTTAAAAGGATTTCGAGTCTGGGCGTTAAGTACCGATGACGATGAACAGGCTTCCATTTCGAAGCAAAGATAGTCTTTACTCAAAATGATCCTTGTTTATTGCTAACAAATTCTTACAATGAATGTCAAGAATTGTATAGCAGAGATTCTACCACTGTGGCTCCTAAGAGCGACCAACGTAGAATGAATTCAGTACGATTATGCTTGGACTTTTATATGGTAAATTCTGTATTACAATTGTGGGTACTTGAAAAAAACTAATCACCTGATGTATTAACAAAATTATTAACATCGGTTAAGTGGGTAATTTGAAAACAATTATAATGAACGAATACACGAAAAGGAATATTTTCGATACGAGAAGGCTGTCGGCGTGACATATATGAAAATAAAATACGTATTAGAACAATACAAATACCTACTTATATACAATACAACATACAATACAAGTTCTCCTCTAAGATTTTAGTCTAACGTGGCAGAAATTTACAGTTTTAAGATGACTTATAGCCATCAAAGTTACACTATTAGTAATATTAAAGCGACCAGAACTTCATACAGCAAGTTTTCATTCGTGAAAATATAATTTGGGGCTGATCATTATCGATGTTAACGACATCTGTTGTCAGTTATTTTGCATTAGTTTGGCGTGAGTCACAATAAAAGGAAAGTATTGTAGACAGGGTTTATAATGATCAGTAATATTGCAGGAAATAGCCTTCGGAAGACAGGATTCTCACCAGGGATCAATCAAGGTGAGTATGAAAAGTTGGAAGTATATATATATTGATTTAAATTTAGTTAATATATTAATAAAATATTTGTTAATTTGAATAAGACCTCACAAAATAAACAAATAACACAACCTAAAAAAATGTTCATTATTGACTTTTTACACAATTATGTTACTAAGTTTTATTGCCTTTAGTTTTAATTTTGAGAAACCTGCGAAAGACGGCGAATCCATCTTCATCAGTTAGACATTTCAATTGATGTTATTTTTCAGCTCAGTTCACTTTATTTTTAGTTCACAATAAAATTCTACCTTAAAACATTTTTTATTTGAAATGCTACTTTTTCAAGGTGGTAGAGCCTAGCTGTGGTCAAATTACTGCATCTCGAATATGGGCCGGCTCGACCGGGGAAGTATCGCCCTCTCACAGAAGATCGGCGTTAAGCAGTCTTTAATGACTGCGTTTCGTTCGATGAGTGAGAGAGCCAGTTGCCTTTTCCCTTTTCCCAACCTTTCCTCTCCCTCTTCCCCAGATAAGTGTGGCAACGCATCCGCAAAATTATTTAGTGGATGTCCAAAGGTAGCGGTACTACCTCCATCAGGTAGGCCGTCTGCTCGTTTGCCCCCTTTGTCATAAAAAAAATATCTCTATTTCTCCCATGGGGGTGGAATCTAAATCATCGCCTAGATTTGCCATATGTAACAGTGGGTTTTAAAGTGTGTTTTAATAAATGCTATATATAATACTAGTGTTTGCCCGCAAAGCAGTTCCAGTGAATATCAGAGTTGAGTTTAGAGGAAAATGTAAAAAGTGTACTATAACAATACGTATAGTAACCTACCTTGCAGGCTTATCATTTTAAATAATGCACACACAGATAGGTACAGGCAGCAGCACCATCTGCCGGGTTCTAAATCTAATAAAATAAAAATTCTACTGATTAATCCCAAGACTTCAATTTCATAAACAGTTTATGTTAGGAGCACAAAGTGACAGAGTAGGGTTGGGATCAAGCGGGAAGACCAAAGATATGCATATACGACAAGACGAGAATGATATAGGTAAGATCACGATAGGGTTCTAGAAATCATACGTGAAGCGGTTAGTCTTTCGGTAGCCAGAGCGCAAATAGAGATAACCAAAAGCGAGCGATCAATAGTTTTTGTGAGAAAAGGCACTAAGGCTATAAAACAAATGTCAAGTTAAGACATAGAGTAAGCTCTATCCTTAAAGCGGCTTCGGATTGGACTATAATGATGGATACGTTTTAGAAACCAAACAAAATCCCAGAGAATTTTTGTGCGTCGGCGTCCAGATCAGACACATTGCTATGTTTGTGAATTTTGTGGTAATGCAGCTGACGGTTCTTTGGAAAACGAACATCCCTAAAAGTTAAAGACCAAGGTCGACAAGTATTACGAGCTGAAACTTACAAACTTACTAAAGATAGGTTCGTCGCAAATTTGTACGCGGTAGAAGTGGAAGCCAGAGGTATAACAGCTAGATCTCTTTACGACCTAATATAAGGCTTTTGCCTGTCTAGATCTAACATCAATTAAACCTACACCTGGGTCGCAAGTCCAGGCACTGTTGAAGCTCCTCTCCCTGTAACGAAGGACCCGGCACACGCTCGGTGTACCCATTGAATGATGAGAGGTTCTATCTCTTTATTGTTAAATTCAAAGATGTAAGGGGATGTCTTTATATAGATACTAAAATTCAGGAATATGTATTAGACATTTAATGAATTTTTGGTATAATTAAATAATATTGTTCACAAGACAAATTACACTCAAACCCGCAAGAATAACAAAAAAATATGATCCAGGACGTTTTACTTTGCGTACCTGCCTTGCAACATACTATTGGTACTTATGAAAATATAAAATGCAGGCCAGTGTTTTTTTCTCCAAAAAATTACACTAGGCAACTATCCTCGTCCTGCGAAAGAATATCTCATTCAAGAGTTATGTCCTAGTCGATGGATTGCTCGTCCTGGAACAGCTGCATGGACTTAACTTCCAGGTGTGATCCCTCTAGACATCTTATTCTGGTTTTATCTAAGAGAATAATTATAGATATCTGTCTACACCTGCAGAACTTCGGGAAGCAGTCTGCAGGTGTAGATGAAAGTACATCCAGATGATATCCTCGTCTGTTGAAAAAACTATTCAACTGCGTTGTTTTTAAACACGTGTCTTTTGTTAAATGACGTGAAATGACTTTTTTCGTATTTCAATGGACGCTCAATGTTCTCGCTCCAGGCGACGCAGCTCTTTGCTATTAATAAAAAAAATAATTGTACGTAGAGTCAATCCGCGCGGCGGAAGTGAATTATATAAAATTGTAATGAAAACAGGAAGAGGTAGAAATTGATTTTTAAGGAATTTTCAGTGTTTCTTTAAGACAACTTTTATTAACATTACTTACAAGCCACAATAGATTGCCCGCATGCGGTTCAGCGCCACGCCTTCCCTCTCGCTGCCTCTGTTTATCCGCCGCTGGTAGCGTTAAGTTTCACGCAACCTCGTTGGAGGTGGCATAAGAAGTTTCACTTCAAACATCTACCTCCGAAGCTTAGATATTTCGCTAAAGTGCATAAAATATCATCAATTTGATGGAAATATTCACATTTTTTCAGGTTTCCGAACAAATAAAACTATTTTGAAGGGTTTATTTGATATATTGATACATTGTATTGATCACATCAGACTGGATATGACATCGAGTGCGCGTCACGCGATACTTACAATAAAATAAATGCGGCGAGTTAGTCATCTGTCATTCTGGTGCCATTGTATACTGGTGGATAGTATCGGGACGTAGCTAACTACCAAAACAACGAGACCCCAACGGGAATTCAAATTTAACATACAAACACAACGGCTGGACGCATTTTGATGGAATCACTTCATCAAATGTAGGCACGGAATCAGAGCAGTTAAAAATAATTCAGTAACATAATAAAATTATAATATTATTGAGGTCGAGATTCAAAGAATAAATTACGTTTATAGCATCTGTTTATCTTTAAGCGTTCGTTTATAAACAAACACAATAGAAAAAAAAATTAATCTAAATTTAAATACTGTCTGAGATATTTTGGCTATCACCGAGCACCGTGTTTGGCCTCAACACTAGTAAAGAAAAACGAAATAAAGAAATAAAAAAATATATAATAAAACATATGTCACTCATATAAATCTTTTATAAATGACATAGACGTGTCAGATCTGTTTGTTCCATACCAGAGACGGTTTACACGCAATAAAAAAAAACACACACACACACACACAAAGATCAGCTGTGCTGAGTTCATTGCACACCCATTCAATGGGCTCACAAAAATAATACAATAAAAAATATGTTAATCACGTAAAAAAAAAAAAAAATCCGGAATCACTTCCGATCACAACAGTTCGGTAACACGAGAGAAATAAATAAACATCTACAAATGGCAACAAAATCACAGATGATCACAAAAAACGTCCAAACTATAATAATAATAATACTAACCATAAAAATAACAATCACAGGCGTCAGACGTGTTACACTTAAAACTATACAAGGTTTAAATTTTACATTATTCAACCTAAAATTGCTTAATAAACATATACATTTCATATAACTATCTAAATGTATAGAATTATGCACTACGCTAGCTATGGCACATCCGTCACTTCTATCATTACCTACACACCTAACGTCTTGAACACATTTCGCCCGGGGCTCCCTGGACACGCGTGCCATAGCTCCGTATGACCGAATAATACTGTCGCGTACAAACAAACTACACACAAACGAAACGTATAAATTAAAATGACTAAAAAGTTCCAAATAATACAAACTATAAAAATAATCAGTACATGAAAAAGCGGTCGAACAAAACGCCGCGCAACTAATACGGGAACAACGCGCGCCTACATCACTAACACTAACACAGAGCGCACGCCCACAGGCTGGCAATGTCGCAAACGGCACACACGTCACTGATACAAGTTTGCGCGGGAACGTTAATGTCACAAATAGCGTCTTGTCGATAAGTGTGCTCGGAGATGTCAGCGTCACAAATGACGTCAACGTCATAAACGTCAGTCTAACAAAAATGTATAGCAATAAAGGCATCACGGGCAACGACGCGCTCATAAAACGCGGAGTCATCTTGATCGGAGATTTAAATTTAACAGACGTCATCAGATTCATATTCATCGTCACAATTTTGAATGTCAGTGTCATAAAAATGATCAGGGTCAGGCATGTCAGTGTCACGAGTGCCATGACATCGAACGTCAATGTCAAAAGTGACGCCAGCGGGTGACAGCCCCGAGCGAAGAGTCCGCGGGCAAACATAAAGCAATCATTAAAAGGCGCGAGCCACGTCAGACGGTAAACTTGTTCCCTTGTATAATATATTTTGCGCGTAAACGGATCACACGCCAATAAGAATTGGCACATAGCTACATAGATATATACTGTACGTGTATATATGGGTCGGTGCGTGTGTGCGTCTGTTTGTACATTGACTTTGGGGCGTGTGTGGGTTACTACGGGGTCAAAGGTCGCGGTGGCGGAGACCGCTCTTTCACCGTACTGACGTGGCTGTAATGGTTAAGGGCAATGCTGTTTTTTTTGTTTCTTTAAGTTCTCCTCGTCCATACCGGATTTCGGCACCTGGAGGTTACACATTGTATTAATAATATATATATATGTGTATTGTTTATCTCACTAAGTATGTGTAGCCAACCTCAGTGAACCTCTCTCCTTTCAGAGACACTATCTTGTTATCTCTGTAGCGGACCATTTTCTTCGGTTCAAACTTGGGCGCCAGCGGTTTGTGCTCCTTGGTGTCCGAGTTCTTGTCCACGTAAGAATATCTGAGAAATTAGACATTATTTGTGTTAAAAACATTCACAGAACATATTTCAATATATATTAGATTTTTTCCTCGACTTCACTCTTGTAAGTGGTTCATTACTTCATGTTTTCACTTTGCCCAAAACTCATATATATCTTAGAACTAAACTATCATCCTTTGAAAGTCCAATCGAAATCGCTCCAGCGTGTACGTGTCAGCTTATACGCTGCATCTGATGGATTGTCTGATTTTTAGCCGTTTTTTTATGGCAGAGATGACAAACGAGCAGACGGTCTACTTGATGAATGTGGGAGAGGGAAGGGTGGGAAAAAGAAAGGGCAACCGTCTCTCTCACTCATCGGGCGAAACGCAGACATTAAAGACTACTTCACGCCGATCTCCCGTGAGAGGCTGGTTCTTCCCCGGTGGAGCCAGCCCACGGCCGAGCACGGCCAGGCTCCACCAGCCGAGAAGCAATCATTATAAGCACCTGGCGATGATCCTGTTCTTGAGCTCGCTGTCGTCACACAGTGTCGCGTGTCGGGTGGCGTGGAGCGTCGTGAGAGCGTGGCCTTGCTCGCGGCGGTGTAACAGAGTGGCGGCGGCGCGCTCGGCGTCCCCGCACGCGATGGACACGCAGTGCTTTATCTGATAACAAAGACGGAACTATTCTGAACGCTCTCTGAAGATATAACGAGACTGGAGGCGGTGCGTCACAAGGACTTAAAAACGTGGAAATGTGTGAAGAAAAGTGGTGGGAATTAAGTTTGAATTGGCCCTCACCCTGAAGACTACCAAATCATGATCGAAATCTCTCAAAGCATAAGTTCCCAAACTTACTTTGTCCTCTCTAAATGAAATTAAAAATGACCCAAGCATCTACACGGCCCCCTCTACGCCTGCGGCGGCCACAAGAGGGCGCTACCGCTCACTTTGGGAAAGAAAATTGTATATAAGTTCCACACCTCATCCGTCCGTGATGACGGCTGCGGAGTTACCGAAACGTCGGCGGTGTGGAGTTTAAAATAATAAAAAACGCGTAGTAATCCGTAAATATTAGTATTAGAAGAATATTATAGATGTGTGTATCATGAGACCTCCATGGCGCAGGTGTTGGGGAACATCTCGTGCAGCGCTCTACACTGCTCGGGGTACTCCTCCTCTATGACGGAAGACCTCCGGTCAGCACCCTCGGAGCTCTCGGACGTGGAGTGAGAACGGGATGAGGACCTGAAAATATATCACTATGTACAAATAAGTCGCTTGTTTGTTGTTTTGCATATATTGTGATGTTATAAAACGTCCAACGAAACGAGATAAATAATGTAAACATATTAAGTTTACCTTTTTATGATGTCTTAGATAGAAAAAAAATGCATATTTATACAAATAAATTAAAAATTATAATGTTTTTAATTTGTACTATAAAATGTATATATATATGTTCTATCAAAAAAAATTCCTCTGGCCTCAAGCAAAGTCACTGGCAATATACTAGCTGTATATGTATTCGGACATGTATAAAATGGTAGGAACTCACCGATTGTTCTTAGTTGGTACAGAGGGCAGCATCTCGCTCATCCTTTGGAGGGTTAGACTTATTTTATCACTGCCCGTTGAATCATCTGTAATAGATAGGATATAAAATCTAAACTAAACGGGTCATAATGAGTTAAAGAAATTTGTTATATAAATAGTAATAATTATCTCTTACCGTGGCTGGATAATGTGTCAGAACCGTCTCTCCGAGTGAGTTCCGCCTCTAGCTCTAGAACCCACGAGCACACCATCCCCGGCTCAATGGTAGCAAACTTTGGGATATAAGCAGACATCATTTCTATGAAGCCTGAAAAACATTAAGTTATTGACAAAAATTATACATATACAAGCTTACGGAAATACTACAATGATGGTAACAACCGGGATAGAACGGTAACGGAATGGTAACGGTAACATCTGGGAACCTCGGGATCATTACACAATACATAAGTGACTCACTAATGAAAGGAAATACATCACCGAGCTACTGATAACAAATAAAGATGAAAATCCTTAGAAAATCTCTGTTGAAGTTGACCGACGGAAATAAGGCATACATATAAAATATGCTAAGTATATATTCATTCTATTAACTCGATTTCTATATTAAAAACTATTTAAATTAATTATAATTTATAAGATTTAAGTGATTTTATGAATATTATGTTCTGTACGTGTGATTATACGCTAACACAAAGTAGGTCTCCTGCAGACTTATTGTGGCTATGGACGCTTCATTAATATCGGAATTGTTATCCCGGTTCAATGCATTATTCTTTGCAGGTAATTAAAGTTTATATAAGTACTGCAACAAACAATATTTGTTGGTCTTTTCTTGGCTGTCGTTCAAGTACTTAGAATATATAGGATCTGTGAATATTTAAATACATTTGTGTCATTAATTTATTTGTCATTTAAAAATAAGAGAAAATATTTTTTTATGTTTCGAAATACTCGATAAGCCGTTTGGAATAAAGGAATTTTGTGGCAAAATAAAGAAACACAACTATGCCAACTACATTCTATATAAACTAAAATACAAACTTCTTTCTGAGATATTTTATACACAATTGTTTAAAAATATATAATAATAATGTATCATATAACAGAAAGTATATATTTAAAACAGTAATGTCAATTATTAATAGAAATAATTAATAGTGCATCTATTGTAAACAAAAATATAAGAGAATAGTAAATAATTTAAGTCAATATATTTTTTTGTTATTATTTATTAATTCGTAGTTAATATTTTTTTTTTTCTGATTATTAAATTGAGACGAATGAAATGTTGATAAAACCTTACCTTCGACATCAAAGCAGGGATCCTGGGAGGCTTCTTCAAGGATAGAAATGACATACGCAAGTACAATATCATCTATAGCACTTACGTCCGCCGAGGGGATATTTTTTTCAATAAACTGAAATAAACTCTCCTTAACATGAGATTCCTGTCGCGCAATAGCACTCATTCTTTCCTAAAACAATGAAAATTTCCTTAAAAACCGAGTATAAACCCAACTATATACACAATTTCTTTCTCTTCGTTACACTCCGATACACAAAGCTTATTTTATATAAATAGCACATCCAACATCGTACTTGTATCACAGTTTGTACCTTCTATTGTTTTTCTATGGATAAACAAAATTTTACTGCTGTATTAATTGATTTTTACAGGTAAAACTCAATAGTATGAAAAGCGACGAAAAATCAATACAAATGGTTACTTATAAACAATTCTTATTATTTTCTCTCCTGGCAATGATTATCAACAATACAGCCGACATCAATCTTTTATACAATTTATTATTACTAATATATATGAAAAGAGAATAAACTGTACTTTATATAAATATTGTATTTGTGTTGGTTTTGGTACATAGAAATAGGTAATAGCTATAAAAAATAAAAATAATATTCTTTTACAAGACGACCAATAGATGGAGCATTAATCAAATTCAAATAAAATTTGTTCATGATTATATTTCTCCTAGTTTTTTTTATTAATATATATAAATGTGGTAGGCCCAGAAAAAGTTTCATTATATATACATATTGTGTTTAGATTTAATTTTCTTGTCCATTCATAATGCGTTTTAAAAGGCACTCTACCGTAATATGCTCAATTCTGTATGCTTAGTTCAAATTGGCATCGTCACGCTACATACGAAGCGTCATCAGTTTTTTATTAGTAAATCTGGCCATATAATAGTGTTAATGTAAGGTTTAGAATCAGAAACGTAAAACTCTTAGCATATAGTATGATGAATATCGATAAATTTTTAATATGCTAGCAACATTGTAGGACTAAATGAATATTATATACAAAAAAAAAATGAATATTATTATGAATGAGTCAATTAATAATTCTTTATTATATCAATATTTTACTATAATAGAAAATGATATATGAGACAGAAAATAAAACAAATATTTTTTTCTAATTATATATTTTTTCAATTTAAATCTTTAAAATATAACGAACAATATTCCAATAATCTTATATATCTAAAATAATAAACACAACGCCATAATCACAACTACATGTTAACGATATTTAGAAAGAAATACGTTACACCGAACATAGTAAAAGGTTAAAAAATAAACTTTATTAAACTAGCTGTACACGCGGCCACGCTCGCACAATAACTTTTTGATTATTTGGATACGTCCAACACTTTAAAATTTAGATTTACTTGTGATTTCAACACGATAAATAATCTTTTAGGAACATTCGGATGAGATATAACAAAAGAATCATCTAAACAGTGCATTCTACGTCTACCCGTGTAATAATATAGATTTATTTAATTTAAAACATAAATTTAGCACACAAATGATTATTTTACCTATATAGAAGTGATTTGACTAATGACAATAGCGTTTTTGTGGAATTGTCAAAACTGAAGTTATGATATGGTAAAATATATAGGAGTATATGGAAGAATTTAATATATTTTATACAAGAATAAATAAAATTTATATATTATTTATCTATCTACAGTATCAAGGACAATAATCTGCATTATCCTTTCTTTATCAAAGCATTAACATATACTATGATATCACATCGCAAAGTAACCTTTTGACAATACAGACGCCGGTCCCTTATATAATCTATGAATACTATAACATTTATAATATCTGAATTATTTTTATTTCATTAATTATTTATATTAATATTAATATAATATAACTCTTTAAGGTGAAGAATTATTTTTTTAATATTTTTATATATTTTTTTTTCATGCGTGATTTCAAAACTAGTGCACATATCTTTTTTTTTTTAATTTCTTAAATGACCACAAGTGTTTGGCAGTTTGTGGGCTTTTCATTTTATAATAGAGTATGTAGATGCAACAAATCCTTCTATCACGATACAAGCGTATGTTTCTTATGATAAAATATTTATTAATAATTAATCTTACTTGTATTTGACACCACATAAAATCTTATTTTTTAAGAAAGCGTAAAATATATTATCCTACACAGACGTGAAACGATCAGATATGGACTTTTCCTTCTTTCATTGCTTTTTAATATCTTTTTTTATTTCTAACAAAAATAGAAAACTAAAATTAATTTAAAATATATAAAATAATGACAATAATATATTGAAGTAAATAATAAAAATAGCCGAGAATAAAAAAATACTTTTATGATAACTTTTGAAAATGCACGTTTACAATGCATGCACGCAGTCTACAGATAAAAACAGTTTCATAGTGTTTACAGTGTCCTGTTAACTTTAATGCTTTTGCTAAATTCTTTTCCATTCAACTGATTTTTTATTTTTACCGCCATTGTTGTCAAACTTCGTTTTCAGATTCCGTACAATTAAATATAATGTTGGCTGTATACTGTCAACGTAGTGCTTAGTTTTAATTTTACTATTACATGTAAAGGCATTTTTGTTTGTAGATATTATATTACTTAGAAATATTTAATTTATTTAGAAAATATGTGAATAAAAAATTAAATAATGTAATGAAACACACAAAATACATCAGGAAGTTACAATTCTACATAACATTACAAATAAATGAAGTTGCTTGTTACTCTTACATAACATTAATTAAGTTATAAAAACGTGAATATTTATATGCAAAAATGTGTTCGAACGGACACAAGTCGTGTGAAGAATAAATAATACAATTAAAATCTTGAAAATATCGTGAAAATACAGAAGACATTAAATGATTTGATTAAAATATTTAAATTAAACACTGGACGTAGCTTGTTGACTGCTGTGGTCGCTCAGCACGGAGTTTATGTCGGAGTCGCGCAGCGTGGGAGGCGTCCCGAATGGAAAGTCCTGGAAGATGAGGATTTATAAGGCTTTAATTATAATTTTAAGATGTATTTGTTAAGCAATATAATTTAAAGTAGCTGGTAATTTTAGAACCCACTAAATTATTGTTGTATGAGGTTTAAGTTGTGCCAGATGAGAAACAGATTGTGAGACTTGGTTGATATGCGAGATGAAAATATCCTTAGGACATAAAAGTAATATCGAAAGGAATGAAGAAATTCCATCTAGAAGATATTTGGCGTGTAAAGTAAACATCAAGGTGGATAGAGATGCTTGTGACTGATGTCCAACTCCTGATGTCCGTTTATTCATCCGATCTTATATGAAACGAGGAGGACTCACCACCTGTGAGGGCAGGCTCCTCGGGGCTGGCGGGGCGGGCGGTGGAGCCCTAGCACGAGGTGAGGCGCATTCAGCACATTCACCAGAACCACGGTTGGAGCGACGGGACCAGGACTCCGGCATACAGCTGCAAAGGTAGAGAATACACCTTCAATAAGAGCCGAGTATTTTCATGTTTTTCTTCTCTTTGCATAATTTATGTCTATAAAACTTGTTGCAAATTATGTGAACGTCAAGTGAAGATCACAACAAACACATATCAAAGGTGATACTCCCTCGATGAGAGACCACAACGATAGCAACCAACTATCAGAAAAAAATATGCCGTCTACCAATTTATAAATGCCGTAAAGTTGAAGCCGTAATGAGGATGAGGAAGGCATTAATTTTGAATTGAGCCTAGTAATACGCCAAATTTTTTTGTTGTGTCGAAGGCTCCAATTTTGGGGGCCCAATTTTTCTATCCTATGGTTACTGCTGGACGCAGGTATAGACAAAATAGTTTATTCTGATGTCTACCGCTCGAACAGTGATGGTCAGGAGACGGCTCGCTTACTGAAACATTTTAGATAGGATGCTGTTATGGTTTCCCTTTGGTATCCTTCAGCAGGTGGTCTTTTTAGGAGACTTTAATACCAGCCATAAGTCAGGCCTTTATCATGTAAGTTGACGACGCTGGAAGTAGCTCCAAATTTCGCTTCGTCCTTAAGTCTTTCTCAAATAAAGTAAGCTACAAGCGTGCTGCATAGCGACCATAAAATTTTCTGCACATAACATAACCAAATTTTCTGCACATAACGGATAAAGACAAAGAAACTATCGAAGTCTCTTCCCCATTAGGAACCTGTTACCACACTGTGGTTTGTCTGTATCGACATATTCTCCGCTTGATCAGGATTGAAAGAGGAATGTTTCGGCACAAGTCAGCAGCCTGACATGACATAAGATTTCTTTCTTTATTATTCTTGGTCACATGTTTGGTTGCATTACTTGAGTTTCGTGATACCACATATTTACCTCTTCTAGTGCAAAAGTACGGCAGTACTTCACGCCAGGATAGCTTCTTTGTCTTTACAAAACATAATTCCGGTTGACTGGAGAATATTGCGGTCATATCTGGGCAGAGGTAGCTGAATAACAGTTTGCTGCATAGGATTGGAGGAGAGTGTAAAAAACTATTGGAGACCAATACTTGTTTACAATCAAACTCGTCAGCCTTGAGCATAAAGTAGCCAACGTCACGGTATTCTATATGATACAATTTGAAGAGTGAATGCAGGAATTCATTCAGGCACTCTTTCTTCATGAGAACAGCAAATTTAAAAACAGTTTGTCTGCCCCTGTGTTTTTTCCCAATTTAAATTTGGATATTTTTAAGGTTATAGTGTGTGTCTGTGGTGTTTCCAAGATAGTTTGTTCACCATTTAAAACTTCATATTCACCTACAAACAGCGTCAATTATCCAGTCAATCAATTGTCCATCCTAAACGGCGTTAATTATTCAGTAAAAGAAGAATCTTATAACCAGGAAAAAAAAAGTTCTTCAAATCAGAGGAAATCATAAAAATTCTCAAACGGCGTAACGAATCGAACGATCATAACTGATAGCACTCAATAAGACTGACAGGGAATATAAACTCACGCAAGATGAACGAAGTGTGTGCACGGTAGTGACACCAGAGGTTCAGGTCGCTCTGCCAGCGGCTCCCTGCAGCGCCCGCAGGTGGGTGCCGCCCACGCGCTAGCAGCTCGCTTCTGACGGGCGGCCGCGTTGTTGTCACCTAGAGCTGTGTAGATGTCCGCCAGTCGGAGACGGACGCGACGCACTAACATCTGACAGGGCGTGCTCATGGTACTTAGTTATTGAACAACTGCTTTTCTGTTCGTAGAAGTCACATAAAAGAAGCTCTTCCAAGTTATTTGTTATTTTGTCGTCTTCATACTTTAATGGGAAATAACAATGACCAGTCCATAATAATAAATTTTAACCGCTATTTTAAAATAAAATTTTGGAACCAATACATCAACTCGTTTCAATTTTAGTTAGTTAATTGATCAGTGTTGCTAGAGTGATAAGTAATGAGATCTAAGATTTTCGCGAGTATTCATTTAAATGAAACTAGTATTATTCGGATTTACTACGCGGATTTTATTATTTAAAAACTACATAATCCCTCCCTCAATCACACCTCGTCTGCCCGTGATCACGGTTGCTGCAAAGTAACCGAAACGTCGGGATTATGTAGTTTTAAAATAATAAAATCCGCGTAGTATATCCGTAATATATTAGTTTCATTTAGAGTGATAAGTATTTAAATCAATCTATACATTCAATGCAAGTCGACATGAACATGATCCGAAATACTCATTACGAATGATCACACATTTATTCGTTTACACAAACATGTCTAAAAGTACCGTGCGTATAATTGTACAAGTTCATTAATTAGGAGTTAACTAAACAGAGTCGTAATAGCGAAGTTGTGGATCAAAGAATCAAACCAACCTTGGATCCAACGGAGGTGGCGACCTCCAATAACCTCGTGTTAAATTCCAGAGGTCTGCAGTTACAAATACGTCCTTGTAACCTGAGCTCGTCCAGGCATCTGGCGGCCCCGTCCATCGCCTCCATCTGCGCCAACCTATCTCCCAGAGACTGACCTGCCCCCATCGCCACTTCGTAATGTCTACCAAAAGAACTTTACGTCAATACTTAGTTCTCGGTAACAGCAATCATTACTAATGACATCAGTTTTATTTTAAAGTCACCAAAATAACTTTCTTAATTAAATAAATATGGTATTGTGAAAATTAGTGGAATATAAGTATCTTCAACAAGTTGTAATCTTAAAAACATAATTATATGAAAAACGACTAGATAAGTCCTGTATATAAAGTTCAAATTACCTCAGAGCCTTCCCCAGGTCACTTTTTCGTCTATACACGTCACCAGCTAGCCTCATGGCGCGGGCGTAGCAGCCCTGGTCACCAGCGACAGACGCCAAACGTAGGGCTTCCTGGAAGTAAAGGTTTCCATGGTATTTTTGACAAATATGCATGTTCATATAGGCCTATACCAAAACATAGACCTATGACAGAAAATCGAAGATAATTCCCCAGAAATCTTAATAATGATTCATTAGTTGTAAATTTTTTTTTACATGTCAAAATAGATTTTAATGCCTAGTTGTATTAGTGTATAAATGTCATATATTGTGTTCGTGTAGGATATACGTAATAGCAAATTTAATATATCCATTTGTATAAAAATTGTATTTCTAGAGCTATTTGAGTTGTTTCTAATGAGCTGGTTTTATGTTATAACGTTGAAATTTTTGAATTTCATACAAATATTTAGATATATTAGCGAAGCTGAAGGTGTAATCTGGTGTGAGTAAAGTTGCTTATGAAGGTCCTGTGCAATAATTAAAATACTTTCAGAATTTTAACTAAACACTCAAAGTTTATAGGAATACTTTCAGCAAATATGCTGAAATATCCGGTCTATGAGATAATGTAAATATTTCATTATTTTCCGTTACAAACTAACAATTTAATACGATATTAGATAATAATAATACCGTTGAGGCCAGTTACTTTGCAGACGAAATGGACGCGTAGTAATCCGAAAATATTAGTTTAATTTAATTGAATACTCGCGAAAGTCTTAGATCTTGTTAACATCTACAAAACTGGACTGCTCACATTGACATAATCATGGGCGTCTCCCAGTTCCCCCTTAGCTCTCAGCGCTGCTGCCATCTGAAGCAGGGCGTTCCTGTGGTGGCGAGTGTTCAGGTTCAAGGAGTTGTGACCCCGGCCCACGTCACAGGCGCGGGACGCACAGCCGAAAGACCGCTCCAGGTCGCGGAGTCTACGCCACAACTCGGATAGACCTACGTACACCTGGATGATAGGAGAAGAATTAAATATAGATAACCTTTCTGGCAATTTACTAGCAACACAAGAAAGCATCTCATTGTTACTTAAGTATTCAGTAATATTATTGTTCATCAAAATTATTGACAGAAAACTTTATTTCTGGTACTTTGGTTCAATAACAGAAGAATTCGCAGTTTTTGGACTGTTGAAACAGCGGTTTTTGGACTAACTTTCTGTTTTAAATATAAGCAATATTACATACTTAATAGTATCAAAGTTCTGTTAAATCGAAATAGCGTACCTGCAGAGTAAGAACGTCGTTATCCTGAGCTTGGGCAACTCCAAGCGCTTTCATGAATCCGTCCATCGCCTTGGAGACAGCTCCCAATTCCATACTGACCACAGCTACCGTCAGATGGACGAAGCCAGCCGTAGACCCACCACCGCAGTCGTTGTACAACGCGTGACGGGCGTAAGACAACGCCCTAAAAAAATAAACGAATGATAAATAAATTTAGGTTTTTCTGGGTTTACATTAAATATCTCATACTTATTAAAGAGACAACGAATAAATAGCTAAAAAACAATATGTCTCCAGATATGAAATTCTTTTTGTGTTGATGAGACGTGATACCTTGTCACGTTCTGGCCTAAAAACTTTAACTTTACAAATTCTTTGATATAAACTCGTCTAACAAATAAAAATGATGACATTTCCAAAATATTCCACGTTTCCATTGCGGATGAAGCCACAGATAAAAACAATCTCTAGTAATTGTTTTATGGAAACGTGTTAAAGAGTATTTTTAGTCCCCTTGATAATTCTGATCTAATTTGTCGTGAATTACATCAAGAGAATGCTGCGGGTCTGATGCACATTTGGCTTATAACCGATTTGTGTTTGCAGAATTATAATTTTAATTTTTAAAAAAATACTTGTATTTATTATCAATCATTTTATATAATTTTTTTCTTTATAATAAAAAAATGCTGATGTTAGTTTACAGAACAATATTTTTAAAATAAGCACTCTTCTCAACATTAAGGCAGTTTTAAACATAGTCAAATTACTTGATGGCTTTTCAACAATGAATGAAAAAAATTAGTAAAGAAATCATCATCATCATCATCAGCCTATCGGTGCCCACTGCTGAGCAAAGGCCTTTACTCACACGGAGAAGGTTTGAGCATTAATCACCACGCTTGCTCAAGGCGGGTTGGCGATTTCAAACTTATAATTTGAAATTATAAGACCAGGTTTCCTCACGATGTTTTCCTTCATCGTCCGTCAGTGGTGTCCAAATACTCTTAGGAACTACATATGACTCGGAAAAGATCACATTGGCACTTGCCAGGTTTCGAACCCGCGCCCTCACGTATGAGAGGCAGGCCTTTAACCTCCAGGCCACCACGACTATATATAATATATAGTAAATAATGTAAATTTCTTTGAATACCTTCCTTATTGTCCTACGATCTTATTTGCAACATGTTATGTAATGATTTTTCTTAATCAAAAGATTGTTAATTTCATTTTATATATATTTTTTTACAAATTAATCAATCAGGACCCTCAACTCATTCGTGGTATATTAATTTAGATGTCCATATTTGAGCTTCAATTTAAATTGACTACTTTGAAGGGATTAGATTTAATCGAATTAATTAAGAGACGGAACCTCATCATTCCATGGATTCACCGTGCGGGTGCCGGGTCCATCGCGTTACAGGGAGAGGAGCTTCAACAGTGCCTGGGACTTGTGACCCAGGTGTAGGTTTAAGGGGCCCCTATGTAACGCGCGTTAAACGCTCACCTTCACCGTCCAATCTCCTCTCTCTTCCTAACCAAATTTGAAATTAACCTGGGTACCTTCGAAGTAGCTCCTAAGAATGAATTGACGTTAGTAAGATTTGGGCCTGTCTTTTAGTAGGTTGTAGAGAGATTTAGCTGTTATACCTCTCGCTCCCGCTTCAAATTCAGAAAAATAATCATGACACAAAGAATGAGACCATCACGTGTTACCTGTCAAGCCCACCCAGGTTCTGATGGGCCATCGCCAGGTTGAGGTACGCCTCCGCTCTCATCGGCGCCGAGTCTAGTTCTTCAGATATGCCGAGCTGACGGTTTGCGAATTCCAGTGATTCCCTGGAATTTAAAATGTCAAGTAGTAAATAGTTTTCCTTCTTTCTAATAAAATTATTAAGTTACGTTACCAAAATTAGAAATAATCTCATTATCAATTAATTACTTCATAGTCACTTTGTATTTGTTTGTTTATCACAAGATTCAAAATATTATCTACACACTTTTCTTATTTCATACTAATGTGTTCAAACCGTTAAAAAAAATTGTCTGATTCGCCACTTTCTGATAATTGCAATATCAATTTAAATGTTGCGAAACAACTCATATACTTAAGCAAAGGGGGAAGTAAGTCTTGCTTTTTCGTCGACATTAAAATTTATGCCACAAACATGTACGCAAAAAAAGTTTTTAATAGAAAAATAAAGGGAAAGTTTTCCCTATAATTAACATATAACGCAGTCCAACCTGTACTTCCCAAAGTCCATGTAGGCTTTATACAAGTGTCCCAACAGCGCGAACTTGTCCGTTCTGTGTCTAACTCCTCGTAACGCTGACAGCCACACTTTGACCGCCTGGCGTTGCTCGTTTTGCATATAAAGACGAAGACCGCGTTCAATCTGCATGATATATAATTAAATAACACAGATACCTGATATATATTCTTAAGAATTTACCTAATTAACAGCTAGACTTAAATAATTCTTCCACAGTGAGACAGTTCCTATGAGACTAAACAGTGATTGTGACACATCCTCACGAGGAATCGTCTGATTTATTTCGACGTTTCTTTCGAAAACTAAGCATATTAATTTAATTTTCTTTTTGACAGACCTCATTGATAGTTCTTATCCATCCCCAGCACTAATGGACCACGAGAATTCTATTGGATTTTGAATCAAGATCAGATTGGATCATAAAGGTAGAGTAGTACCTTTTTACAATCTTTAAATGTTAATTTTTAAACTCTTCATGATTGAAATAATTCGTGGCACAGTTGTTTTGGGCTCATTTGTGAATTGTAAAAACTAGAAGAGATGGTGACCTACATTCGGAGATCAGTCGACGTGAGTTTTTTATATAAAATTATTTAATGATAGTTTAAAATTACATTTACAGAGCTGAGAAGAAGTGACTAAAATGTCATCATTAATTGAGTGAAACGAGCGTTGCGAATTGATCTCGCGAACCGAATGTACGAACGAGTCGAGGTTTTTTTTGTTCGATAGCCCAGTTATCTATGGTGATAGTATTCAAAAAAATTGATCGGTCGGTACGGAAAATGGAAGCCATGTTCAAAATATAACGGTTTGGTACCGAAATCTTTAGTTCGCTTCATTTAACTTGCATCGAGATGTCTCGGAGCATCTCCTAGTTTAACCGAATATGGTTAGACTATACCTTTCTCCTGGCAAAGTACTGGTCCAGTCTGGAGCGGCAGACCCTGAAGCACTCCAAGACTCCGGAGGGCCTGTGAGCTGGTCCAAAGCGAGAGCCCCAGCGGATGGCGCCATTGCGATTCTCATTGGCATATTCTTCAGAGAATGGATAAAGTTCTGGAATTTTGTTCATGAAGAAGTAAGTAAGTAAGCGTTGAAAAAATAATGTTTTATATTGAGTTTGTGATATAAATTTGTTTTCACTGTATTCCTTGGACCTTTCGGTTAAATTTTACTAATTTATTGGGAAGAATGATTGATTTTCCTTAATTTTAGAAAAACATTACAAACCAAAATTGTTTGTAATTAATGAAGTAATTCGATTCCAACATTTTTTTTTTTAAATTAAAATATATAAATTTACGACTACAGTAATATTAATAGAAAATGGAATAATGATGTAAAAATTACAACTAGATCTAACAAAATGCCGGCATTAAATGGCATGGCATTTGTAAACCTATCGGATCTAAAGTAAGCCGAGTCAAGGTTACCGCAAATAGACTTCTATCGGCTTACATAATACTTAATAGATTACCTGCATCTCGTAATTGACCTTAAAGCTTAAATTTTGTAAAAAAAATTACGATTTCTAAGTTCATAAGATCTCTTGAACAATCGACATTTTGATTTCTTCGCTATGGTAAAGAGTATCAAAATCAGACTTAAATGAAACTAATATTTTTCGGATTACTAAGATTATTTTATTATTTTAATAACTACATACTCCCGGCGTTTCGGTTACTTTGCAGCGACCGTGATCACGGACAGACGGGACGTGAATGTCAAACTCGGACTTATTCTGGTAAGTTAATACAAAAATATTTCCCTATCCCAACTCATCTGATGAAAAATTATGTCCAATCTGTTGGTTTTCTGTGCAAATTGATGTCGTTGATTTTTTGTTGCTAAAGGGGGCGCACGACCAGACAGCCCACCTGGTGGAGGTAGTTATCTCCGCTCATAGATATCCGCAACATAGTTTTTCGGATGCGTTGCCGATCTTGATTGTGAAAGAGAGAGACGAAAGGATGGGAAAAGTATAGGCAACCGTCTCTCTCACTCATTGGACGAAATGCAGCAATTAAAGACTACTACATAACCTTTTATAATTATAAATCAAACATAATTCAACTTTACTAAAACGTTGAATATTGATAGGTGTTTTGTTATGGTTCCTGTACATCATACCTGGTGGATCTTCGATATGGTGTCGGGATGGATCAGGTGAGCTGAGCAGTCGCGTCGCCGACAATTGGTGCGCCGGCACCCCGCTGGAAGGAAATATTAACTCAATAATTCATGAGTGCACTGGTCCGCAACCAAGGCTGTAGATTGTGTGGTGATTCACGAGGATTATCAAGAAGTGATATTAATTCTAGGACCTGAACGGAAATGTATCACTAAGAAGGTCCATGGTTCATGAAGAATGAGCTAGAGTGTCGGTTAAAACCAGTTGGTAAACAGCTTTACTGTTTTTATCAGCTTACTCTGCATCTAAAACCTGAACTCTTCACCTTCCAGCATCTCTAGATCAATATGTTTATATAATATTTTTAATTAAAATATCCTTGTCATCTGTGCCTTTAACAAAGATAGAACATTTTTTAA
Source organism: Danaus plexippus (assembly GCF_018135715.1). Lineage (NCBI taxonomy): Eukaryota > Metazoa > Arthropoda > Insecta > Lepidoptera > Nymphalidae > Danaus > Danaus plexippus. The sequence continues at coordinate 343,535 of NC_083557.1, forward strand.
ATTAAACAGCAAGAATTAATTTTATTTACCCAGATAAGAATCTGGAAAATGGAATAGAGTTTTGCCAAAAAAAAAACAAGAGTTTCTCATCCAAAGAACATAGAACTTAAACCTAATTTATTTAAAATTAGTACAAGATTCTTTGACTATAAGACTTAGCGTCGGTCCCATATGAACATAGAGTGTGTTAATGAAGTCTAAGTCTGACAATACTAAGGAAGTCTCTGCGGTAAGTGTATGAGGAGTCTGACCCGAGGAAGTCACGCGACTCTATGGAGTCCCATGACATGATCCGCGGGTGAAGCCGACAGGGTCACCTGGCGAGCGGGTGCATCCTGCCGTCCTCTTCGCGGGCCACCGAACCTCCTGCTGATAAAGCGAGATAGGTGATACGTGAAAATTGTGAAAATGAGGGTAGTCTGGTCTTTATAATTGCCAATTTTTTTAAGTTCTTGTGAACCTAATATCCTCTATGTCAGTCAAATATTAGTTAATTATCCGGGATTCGAACCGAGATACTGCGACTGGCTTAGATAGATAACATCCGTCATTTGAACCATATTATTTAATAGTTTCTCAGTAAAAATAACATCGATTAATTAAAACACATTTTTTTAAGCCTCACTAGTATGTCAAATCTCACGGACAAGTGCTCTCAGAAATTTAAACGGTACAAACCAATTTAAAATGCAAATTGATTTTTCTGTAAAATTTCTCTTCGTATCTCGACCTATATACCAATGTACCAATGGTCTATATATATATATAACTTGTATATATATATATATATACAAGTTTTTTTATGTTATTATTGATACTCACCCGCTTTAAGCAGCTTCAAAACTTTTAATCGCTTTTGCATTTACGATAAAAATCTTGTCATCCATTTTGTTATGAATTTCTGAAAATACTTAAAATATAACATCCCCACAATTAATCGGTACTATATCTGTTGTTTTAATTTAAATTTTAGAGTATAATTCTATTAAATGTCTTACAAAGTCATTATAATTTACAATAGTAAGCTTACTATTCGTTACACAAATACTTATATATTAAATCAGATAAGTTTTTAATGTACGAAAAAAAAAAATAATATGTGCCATATAGATATTAATATTAAATAAATTATCAAAAAACCTGACATATTATTAAAATTAAAACAATATATATATACTAGATTGAAATAAAATTAATATCACCGAACTTATTGTATCCTAGGTCACAGAATGACCTAGGTCGTGCTCCTAGTATCAGAATTAGGTCACTGTACCTTAGTTTTAGCGAAAAATAATTTACACTTAAATTTATCGGATAACACTGCTGATATAAACACTTTTTAAATAATATTTATTTATATATATATATATTATACTAGAATAATGTTGTTTACGCAATATTTTAATCAATAACATGTATATTTTATATTTAATTCTAAACGTCACATAAAATATATAACGCTGTGCACAGATCGTGTTGTTTTAAAAATAGGTTCTATAATATATAAAAAAAAAATCGTTACTCACCGCTGAACGGAACTATAAAACTAACTAAATTCACTCATATAGATCGCTTAGACAATTCTCACTCATAAATATTGTATAATTTATATTTTTGGGGACGTTTTTTTATTCTCTTTTCACCAGTTTTGAGTTTTATTCCCCAGCACTCGCGTCATTTCGATCACACCCCTGTGCTGTGTTGTGTCAATGAATACAGAGAGCTGTGGAGCTGGTGTCAGACTATTCAGCAGCGAGACGCCATTACACTTATATATATTTATTATAAACAAAAATTTTATCAATGCACTTTTTATTTATAATAAAACGTATTAGACACTGTGAACGCACGAGAAATAGGAAGCTAAGAATTAATTTAGACCCGTAAATATGAAAAAGTAAAATATATTGAATTTATAATACGAATAATCACCAAAGTTCATAAAGCATTAATCCTGGGATGACACACATGTTATCTTTTTAAAATGTAACATAAAGACTACTCCACACAATACCCTCGTCTCACCCAGCATCTTTCATCCCATTTTAAGATCACAGAGCGCACGCGCGGACCTTAAATCGACACAATGTGTTTCCAACAAGCGAATCTGCGACCCTGTGCCTGACACACGTCCATAGCACAGTGACACAGATAAACACGCTACATGGACGCAACAGAGATTGAGGCGTGAAAATAGGCTGAAGAGCTATCGGTGAGGCAATACATATAATGAGGATTCATATATACATAATTTTATATTAATGAAGTGTTTTTTTATTGGTAGACATACATATTTTCATGTTATACGAGTTCTGGTCTAGTCCATCAAACTATGATTTTCGGAAGTTAGTCCATTGTTTCATTATTGACTATGTTATGTAAATAGATTTCGTAATTTTTATGTAACAGACAAACACACGAATAAACTTTAAAATTAATAGCATCTGGAGAATGAGACAAGCTTTTTAGCGAGATACATGCCGTTATAAGCTCTTTATATAGCGTGATTAGTTTAAAATTCATTCTATTTGTACGCCTAAATGCCTTACGAGAACTTCATTAATTCCTTGATGAACCTGAATAGTCTTTTCATCCAGCCTTGGGCCATAACCCATTATTCATGTAAGAAATTGATATAAGTAAGTCTTCTGGGAGTTACAGTGCGCGTTTACATGAGTTAAATGCTCATTTTGTGTTATTTTCTACTTATCACAACGTTTTTAATATGTTTTAGAAATTCTTCACAAACTGACTTGTGTTTTAAATGTAATAAAGTTATAAATAAAGCTAATATATCCTCAACTAGAGGTGACTCTATCCGCCCTCAGCCAGATATACATTGTATGCTGTCGGGTCCCAAAAATACAGCAAGCATTCCTCTACCGTACTCAGGATTCTCATCAAGATCTTGGTTCTTCTAAGCCCATGATTCTTAACTTAAAAAACAATAATCAATACAGTGCAAGATTCAGAGACGCTCGATGTGTAAAGCGAATTATGCTCGGAGTTTCTCCGCCTCAAAGAAACAGGAATAAGGACATACAAAACATAGCTGGCAGGACGAGACGGGCGAGGTGGCAATTGAAGGGAGAAGGCAGACAAGGTCCTGGTGGGACTGAAGTGATTGAGGAAACTGGAAGACGAAGATGCGTATCCGATGATGTGGGAGTCACCAGACGTAGAGACAGGCCGATAGTTAGTGTCAGTCTGTCCGGATCTATCTTCATTGGATGTGGGATATTTGTATAATATGTCCGGATACAAATTTTCGAAGGCAGATTATAAATTGTCGTCATTTTATAAAGTGTTTTATTAAATTTGTAGCGTAGTACATTTTATAATTTTCCGCGACATTTTTCTCGTTTTTACTTAGATTAGGTTAATGCTTAAAAAATGCTGAAGCCTTGGTAAAATGGACATATTATACAAGTTGGCTGCGACATATACATATGTATATAATCTGAAAACAATGTCAAGGAACAAACTATTTTTGAAATAAAATAAATAAACCTCTTAAAAATTGATTTTTATGATTGTCAGCTTTTAATTAATCCTTAATATTATATATTTCTTATCTGTTTCCTTCTAGCTCTAATTAAAATTTTTTACATAGGACCTTTTTCATGTTTACAATTATAAGAGTCGTGAAAGTTATTGCCGACTGTCCCGAGTTGAGGACAGCAATTATTCTCTATATATAACGATAATGAAAACTCTTAAGTGATATTTAATGTTCAATGAATCATAATAAATCTCCCGTTCCTTGAATAGGTTCGTCGGTGCGAATAAACGAGGTAATTTTGCTTATTTATTAATCAATTAACTAAATCAATAGCAGCCCGCAATTACCAGAAACCTACTAACATGTATATAAATACCAGTTATTTTGAGAGGAGACCCAAAAATCTAATAATATAAATATATCGGGGTATAATTATAGACACAATGGAATTATCAAACTGAAAATGATACGAAAAAAAAACGAGTTTAAAGTGGCAAACAAATGGACGCGTAAAGAAAGACACGTACTGTAGTAAATATCAAATGAAAAACAACATGAAAAATATAACCGGCATCAATTTGAATACAAACATTAATAAATTGGCATCCTCGGCTAGTACGGTTATTAATAGAGGAGATATTTTGTAAATCTTAGAACCCTCAGTGTGTCGTGTGTCGTGGCGGGAAGCGCTCCGAAAAAACAAACCTACTTGCACCGACCAAAAAAAAAAAGTGACATCGGACTCGCCAGTGACAGCTGTCAAAGTGACAATGAGCTACAGCGCCATCTATGACTACAGTTTGGATTTACCGAAAAACAATGGGTGTTGTGATATAAAGGAGGAGGAAAAGAACGAGGAGCACATCCAGCATGTGCTGGGACCCAGCAGACGATGTCTGGCCTGGGCCTGCAAGGCCTGCAAGAGAAAAACAGCAGCTGTTGACAGGCGGAAAGCGGCCACGCTACGTGAGAGAAGGAGATTAAGAAAAGTGGGTATCATAAAAATAAAAGTAAAAGTCATTTTTAATATATAGATATTGAATATTTGTTTAATAAAATTATTTAAATATACGCGGCAGAACTTGTACAGAGAAACTTTGATTATACAGCCTCGTGGATAGCTGTTACTGTAGACAAACAAAAAGAAAATATTACCGAATCCTATTTTGTATAGCGTGAGTTATATACTGTGAAATTGAGTTATAGCTATTATCATTATTTATTATATTTACTTTGAATACAAACTTCGTTGTCACAAAACATTACACCATATACTATAAACTAAAAATATATTTAGTGAAATGCGTTCGTTGATATTGTTGGGTGTTTGAGGTTTTGTTATGAAATTAAAAGAATCTTTGTTATGTCAACACACACACACACACACACACACACACAGACACACACACACACACATATATAATTTGTTTTAACCTGACCTGCAGCTTTGAGCCTGAAAACTTTTACTTCGTCTTGAAAGTATACAGCTTTGTGTCTATTTTATATTACATTTTATTCATCAGACTGGTTATACAAAAGATTTATACGACAGCCAGTGAACTGAACGAAGCCTAACATATAATTTTTTTAATTTTAAAAGAATCCTAAATAAAATTTCCCGATCCCGCTTCGACGTTTGCTATAATTTTATCAATTTACAGTTAATTATTTATCTGTTATATCTTTTTTAATAAAGCGTTTTTACTCTCACATTAGAAACATATACGATTTAAATATAATCAAATATAGTATTAGTATCTGTTTGTCAGATTAAAATAACCGCATACAAAATGCTTATAGTTGTATGCTTTGTTTGTTCCGGCTTATCTCTGGAACAGCTCGACAGATTTTGACGGAACTCAAACTGTCAGTTAGTATATGTAATAAAGAGTAACATAGGCTACACTTTTTTAGTTTCTTTATATGTATATAATAAAGAAAATAACAAATCCTCGCTGTCTTAATCGAAAAGAATCGTAAAGTCTTAAGAAACAAAAATACTAGGAGTAAGAAAAAATTTTTTTTAAGTTAAATTATTAGTTTCTATAAATTTAGTTGTTATTTATTACAGATGTAAAGAACACGAGAAAAAGAGATTCAATAGTTAACGTTATAAATAAGACGTCGCGAGCGAGGCGCTCGTGTGGAGAGGGTTCTGTAGCTAATATAATAAAACTAACTTACAATTCTTTAAAACATGTTTGCATTTTTAAACTATACACTCAGCGTCAACACCTTCAATCACGGACCTTTACGCTACAGTATAAACGTAGTATTGAATGAAAAACGTGAGACGATCCGTATGTAGTCAAGACTTAAACTGTTACGACTACTATGCTACGCTATTCGTATTCTGATATTTAAATTACATAACTGTAAGGTTTCATCGAAATCTGTTCAGTGGTTTTTGTGACACACCAACAAACATACACACTTTCTCGCTTATAACATAATGATGAAAAGCACGCGGAACCCTAAAACCCTCGCTAATGGCGAAATAGCATTAACCATCACACATAATTTAAATCGTCTAAATGTCCCGTACTCGGGGGAAGATGCTATTTATAATAACATACAGACGGTATAGATATACATAGATATATAGATACATAGATAGATATAGATATAGATGATAAAAACTTTGCTTAACTTTTAAAAGTATGACAGATAATAAAAGAAAGGAATTATTAGTATTGCTTGTTGCGTTTTGAAAATACGCTAAATAAGTTTCGATGTAATTTTCACATAATATTCAGATTTTGATTTGGAGATGCTATTTCATAATAATAATAGCGAACAATTTTTCTATATTATATATATTAAATAAGAAAAGTAAGTAAAACAGTAGTTGCAAGGTTTCTCGTCTGAAGTCAATTCCGATAGTATTAACAACTTTTTATTCATAATTAAAACTTAAACTATTGAAAGCCAGAAATGAAGACGATTTTAGATTTGATTTGATTTGATTTGATTTGATTTGACTCGACTTTATTTGATTTGAATGTAAATCCTCAAACTGGTCACTTAACATATGAAAATTATATATAATGTTTGTATTAACTCGGCCAGCTTATGGCACTTGAATGATTAAACATGTTTAAATATAGCGTATATTAAACTTTCCTTATATTTAATTTGTTTATCATTCCGAAGAGATTTATCCATTTTTAACATAAAGCTACGAACACACTTATCTAGGGATGTAATCCTTTTAAGTCGTCTGTCCACTTGATTATTTTGTAAACGGTCTGAACGCGAGGGGGATGTCCCGATTCATTAGGTCTGTTATGGTTTAGATACAATACCTTTATCCTTACTACATGTTCGCGCTGTAAAAATCAAAACGGAACGTGTTCAGTTTTTACCTTAAAATATAACGTATTAAGAGAGTTTAGGGAGAGAGTGTAGGTAAGTTATTGTATTTTATCATATAAATTTAAAAATAAGTAACTTATAAAATCTTAAATCGATAATATATATTATTATGTTTATCAAACAAAAATTAATTTATTTACAGACGGAGATAGGCTAAAAGATTAGTGCTGCAAATATTTAGATCAAGGCTATCAGATAGGACATACCTAGAATAGAACCACAACTATTTTTCATACGGACATAAAAATACATTGAGAGGTTGTTTGTTGCTGCTTCACACAAAAACTACTGAAACAATATTGATGAAACTTTACAGTAACGTAGTTTACACATCAGTATAAGACATAGTCTATATCGCATCCCCTCCTTCGGTGTCGTTGCTTCAGGATCACATCCCGTCCGACGTACCGTGTGTGACGTCACGCGACACAGACTATAGATGTCGCTGACAGTCGTCTCCCGTGTGTATTGTTATAAGACTAATACATGTCTCTCTGAGTCCAATTCCGAGGTTCTCGCGGACGAAGCCGCGGGCAAAAACTAGCATATAAATGTAATCTCCGGGATTGAACTTTATAAATAAACGGTTCGTTCATCACGTTTCCGGGATTACGGGATTATTTGATTCCGGGATTTTGGATCGGTCATGTTTAAAGGATTATGGAGTCACCTAACCGTCCCCGGGACTTGAGATATTATTTAGGGACTTGAGATACTTAATTTTAATAACACTTTCAAAGACTCTTATAACCTTCTCTTTCGTGACCAATTTTATTTTCAGCTTCGTCCACCAATAGTTGCTTTGTTAAGTCTTCTATTATTTTTATTTAAAACGATTCTGTCAAATTTAAATTTAAAATTAGCAACTGCCATAAAAGTGTATTTTATATTAATTTATTTGTATTGATTAATATATAAAATTAATCCAATTATTTTCATTTCTAATGTCAGTCACAGCGCCAACTTGTTACCGGAAATGGCTGTTTTTAGTTCATTCTAAGACATTTTGTATCTTTGTTCCAGATCGTTCAGAGATCTTGAGATCAAATGAAAAATATTTTGACTGAACGCGACGGATAAAAATGAAACGATTGATGTCTTTGATTGCATTTAAAATATATATCATTATATCACAGTTTTGGAATAAAAAAATAACATACAAACAAATTTTTTCAACGAAGATTGTATATATATTTTATCTCAGGAAGATGATAAGATATTTTGAATATTTCGCATAAATTTCATCTTCCAATATACAGAATTAATACACTTTTTTTTATATTTAAATAAGGTTAGTTTCAAAAAGGCTTTTATATATCATGTACATTAAAAAATCTCCGTTTCATACTTTCAAACACTAAACGAAAGCCTTTAAAAACTCCTAATAACGTTTTATATAAAAAACTCAACTTAAGATCTAGTCAGAACACATTTGCATGTACTCTATTTAAATACAAAACGTATCCTAGCTTCGTATTAAGCGACTACACACTGTAGGCACTTGATATACGAGCGAAGCCCGGCACAGAAATATAATTCAATAAAGCTGAGGACACACGACATCTTAATATCATATAAAAATAAATTTATTACGCTCCTCAAAGCGGACATTTATTTTTATTTGTGTTGTACCGTTTTGTAAACGCCTTTAAATATTGTGATTGCTCTGCATAAATCTGTCAAAGTTTATATGAGATGGGATGCCGGTGGCGTGAATTAGTGGAAGGGAACAATCCATCACGGCGTTTAAGTGTGTGTGTATGTGGAATCATCAAATGATAATCTAAGATGTTGTCGTAATCTACATAATTGCTGAACCAGTTTTAATTTAACTTTACATTATTGTAGATAATGTGAAGAGAATTGTTAGATCCGCGCAGGTCGGTTAAAAATTTACTCAGAGTGAAAGGTTGTAGCTTCTGTTACTTCCAGGTGAACGCTGCTTTCGAAGAGTTACGAATACGTGCTCGGGCTGGGAGTGGACGTCTGCCTAAGCTGGAGATACTCCGAGCAGCCATCCAGCACATTGAGAGGCTCCAAGCCGCCCTTAGAGCAGCAACCGCTGTAAGTACAGCTGGAAATATGCTATGGATTTTGTATGGTAACGGTTTTTGTATAGTCCTGGGCAAACTTATAATATTTATAAATACTTTATGTAATTTCAACATCAAAAATTTTTCATAAAACTCACGTAAACGCTTAAAATAATAAGATTTTCTTCATAAACTTAGTTTTTCAATTTTATTTATCAAGTTAAACGTACTCTCTTTCGTATAAAACTTTACTTTACTTCTCTTAACGTTTGAAATGAAATCCATTTTAATTTCTAAAGCAGGAAGTTTTGGATTTGATAAAAAAAATATTTATGCCTTATATAAATCAATTTGAGCTAAACACTCTATATAATATATTATATACATATAATTTTAATTAATTAGTAGATAGGTAGTAGGTATATTTAAGAAGCATCTGTCAAGTCCAAGAAAAAATATTTAATTCTTCAGAAGCGATAAATTTATATGAGATAAAGAGAATTGTGCAAATTTGACTAAAATGAAACTAAGCAATGGAAGTAAAATATATAATTTAATTTATTAATGAGATCTAAGATTTTCGCGAGTATTCATTTAAATGAAACTAGTGTTATTCGGATTTACTACGCGGATTTTATTATTTAAAAAACTACATAATCCCGACGTTTCGGTTACTTTGCAGCAACCGTGATCACGGGCAGACGAGGTGTGACGAGTTTCATTTAATTTATTAATTGATCGTAATTAACTAATGTTTATATATAAGAGAAAGTCGTGTTAGTTACTTTATTTATAACTCAAGAACTGCTGTACGGGTTTGGCTGAAAATTGGTGGAGGGATAGCTTAGAACCAGGAAAAGGACATTAGTTATTTTTCATGCGATCGAAGAAGAAAATAAAATAGCTTCATAAAATCTAAAATCTTCTTATTTACTGTCTTTGAGGAGGAACAGAGTCCGCTCAGTCAGCTATACATTCCTAATGCTGAAAGTCGCAGACGAAGTCGCGGGCAAAAACTTGTATATATAAACAATATAAGTTTTTACTCTAATTTAAAGGAAATATCTTGAAACTTAATGTACAATAATATACACAAGATATTCTTATTTCTTATAAATTCACATAATCTTTGTATTTTATAAGAAATTTCTTGAATATTGTGATTATTTAGAAGATTAAAGAATTGACTTCAGGTAAAAAATAAAGTAAATACATTACTTATAAAAGTCGGTCTCAAATTATAAATATATAGGATTAAATAAAAATTTTTTTCTTAAAACAATCGTGTCGATGAAACGTCGACTCCGCGGAGCAGCTATCAAAAGACTAAATACGTCAAATAATGTCTACGTACGAAATACAAGACCTTACCTATATTATTTAGCTTGTGTGTATGTTTGTTACACTTTTATAGATAAACTACTGAACTGATTTTGATGCAACTTTACAATAATGTAAACCAGACATCAGTATAACACATAGTCTATATCGCATCCCTTCCCTCCCTGTAATTACTTCAGGATCACATGCCGACAGTTGCATCGCGTGTGTCGTCACGCGACATACATGTCGCCCTTATTAATTTCTCACCGACCCTGATTCCGGAACATACAAAATGGCGGATATAAAATATTTAAACTCACAACTAATGAAATATAAACAATGTTTCGTTATGAACAGTCGTCTACCAATTAAATAAGCCAATCGCATAGTCTGAAGGAATTCCTCGTAGTCTATTCGAGTAACACACGTGTACGTATAAATAATTTAGACACGTATTAATGGCAATTTAACATCGCGACAGATTTCCTCGGTTAGATATCTATAAATAATGATACGTACACACATTCACAACAACGGTTAGCCGGGAATATTCACTAGAATTAATATATTATACGTCTCACTAAAAACTAGTATTTCATTTTACATCGGTTAAGAATTTTTTTTTTTTAATATAATTTTGAGTATAATTACATTGCTTCGATTTTTTCATCGAGTATACTTAATTAAATTTATTGTGAAAGTAACTTTTTTCATGTAATATATATTTTTATATAAACCTAACTTCACTAACAAATAAATTAATAAGATGCAAGATCAAATGTGTCCGTCCCAAGAGCGTTTTATTCGTCTTATAACGTCGTGTCGCCGACTACAAATTCTGTATAATCTGTCTATATTTAAGTCTATCGAAAATATCTTTGTTTTGAAGCAAAAATTATATATCGTTGGACCAAGTTGTATTCTATATAATGAGGTCTAAGACTTTCTCGAGTTACATTCAATGAAACTAATATTCTCGGATGTAGTACGCGTTTTTATTATTATCTTAAACTACAAACTTCCGACGTTTCGGTTACTTCACAGCAACCGTGATCAAGAGACAAAAAAAATGTTAATCTCGTCCCGTTATTAGTTTAATTCATTAATCTATATCTTTGTTATTTATTATAGTTATTCCTAATACAATCAATTCTCCCTTTTCATAGCAACCACGTTTATAGCTGTCCACGACTCTCTCCAATCTTTTAGTCATTCGTATCCCTTTTTTTGTGTTTCACACAATTCGATATTAAAGACATTGAAGTGTTTCGTACTTGCAATAAAATATCAAAAACGATCATCTGAATACAAAGTCAGTATAAAATCAACAAATATTAGAACGGTAATGTCGTAATAAAACAGAACTAACAAGGTTATAACCACACATCAGCAATAAGTAATTACTATCGAGTACATTTTTTATGTAAACATCGGACACAGAAGAGTATTGCGTTTGTTATAGCGTGTGTTGCTTCTGTAAGTGTTTCTTGTAATGCTTTCGTTTAACTATAAAATGATATTAATTTAATTTTGCGAGTGCTGCGGTTAAAAGATCATTATAAGTTATAGACTGTGTCTTTTATCGAATGTATAATATTTTACAGAAATGCATAAACTGTGACCAGTGAATACACAATACAACCGTTGTGCCTTGCCCCTGAAGGAACTAAATACAATATAGGGATAAATTATAGCCTTTATCTTAATCTGACACCTTATCTATATTGATGTAAAGTTTAATCGAAATCTGTTTGGTAATTTTTGAGTGAAGATGTAACAAACATTCATACAACGATGAAAATTAAAAAATATGTACAACCTATGTAATTTTATAGGTTATTTCGCACGCAAGCTGTTTCTAATCGTGTGAAGCCATGTGCTGAGGCTAGTTAAGAGGACAATAACACTACATACTTCGCCCGACTTTGGAGTTCAATTAATACAATATATCTGTCTGTCTGTCCGCTCGTTCCGCCACGTCTATAGCACCTGACGTTACTTGATATATTTAGCTGATAACACGCGTCCCATGTTCAGTCAAAGACATCCTGACGTGATATACATTTCCGCAAAGCATCAGCATTAGTATTGAATTGTGATTAAATAAAAACATCTAATAAACAAGGTTTATAATCGTATTTAATATTTAAAGTAAATTTACTTTGTTTCTATAAATTTTCATTAGCAAAACGTAAGAAAGTAAATTACGTAACTGCATTGATTTATCAGAAGCTATTCGATGTCTTAAAAAATATAAATTTAAATTTTATTAATATTATTATATTTATTTAGAATATTACAATTCTATTCCGTACCAACAGCTGGACTCCGACAGCTGCAAGAACTACGCAGAGCCGGCGAGGAAGCCTGACAGCAAGCAAAGTAAAAACGAAAAGGAGAAGCCCTTCCTCAGCGGTAAGTGAACTACGTATAATAACACAAGCAAATTAGTTCAAAATAACTATTTAATTAAAACATGCGTTACTTATATAAAAGTAAAGGTTACTACTAAAATTTTATATACATTAAATTTATAATCTGTTTGTGAACACAATAAATGTCACTCGAAAAACTCGCCGCTTGAGTGTGACTGCTGTCATGTCCGATAGAGAGGGAGTTACGTTACGAGCGGTTTACCATCCCATGAGTAATCACTTCAAAACATTATAATTTAGGTACTTTTTACTTACTGACTTTACTTTTTCTTATATTCAAAATAAGTATAATAATTTTAGCTTGTTTTTTTTATTGAATTTTAGTAGTTTAAACGCATATTTTATTAGCATTTATTATTTAAGTGATGTGTTTCAGGTGACCCGACGTGCGGACTGAACAGTCTAGCGAGGCTGCGCTGCATCGTACAGGCTCTGGCAAATGAAACGTGACCACATTACATAGTAAAATGAATTAAACATTGCTCAAATATAAATAATATTTATTTGTAGGTATCGTTTTAATTTGATTGGTTGGATTCGTTGTTAATTTTCTTGATCTACACTTGTGTAATGTTGTGAAATAAATTTTTAGTTATTTACACGACTTCGCTGCGGTCGAATGAGTTTACAGCTGATGCGGTATAACTATCATCATTAATCTTGGAAAAATCTTTCACAGAATGACACTGATCACGAAATAATTTGACCAAAAGTTGATTGGTTTATTTTGTATGAAAGATCGTCAGTTCCTAAAAGTACAGCCTCTTCCTAAATCTCTCGTGACAATTAGCGTGAATCAAGATAATTTTCAATGTAATTGAGTGAATATTTTTAATATAAGACAAAAGAAGACATGGAAAATGGAAAATAAAGTAAGATTTGCTTAAAATTAAACAATAATCGCGATACTAAATGTTTAAAATTATAAAATTTTATAATACTTTTTTATAAGCTAACCTCAAGCGCTTTAAACTTTAGATCGTTTTCCACTTTTCATTCAATACTATAGAAGCGGCGTATTTCGAATAAAAGACTTTTAACGCTCCGTTTGTAGTGTGTGAATACGAACTTAGATTAAGGATAAAAAATAAAGAATTCGTCACAAAGTAGGATTTCCTTAGCACAATCTCGTTTATATTAAAATAATCTTTTAAATCGTACCTACTCTGTATAGTATATGTTGGGAAGCATGAGAGTTTAAAATACTTTCGAGTGTTTAGTTAACTTAATTAAATTTATTTTAAATCGCAATAAAAAAATACAACCAGAAAAAAAATTAAATCATCTATGACTTTATAATTCTTAATATTTCTGATAAAAATTATATATAACAAAATAAAAACTTCTCTCCTCTGTTATTAAACATATTTTTGTGTTTTAATTTTATTTTGTAAGACGACATTCCGATTATACGACTCCGTAGCGTGAGCACGGAGTAGTAACCGGGCCGTCAGTGTAAGCGGGGTCGTAATAAAAGGATTCTACCCCACTTTTCCTGTAACAAAACTCGTATCATGTAGTCATAATCACACCAAAAACGCAGCATTCCCATTTCATATATTAACGAACACAAAACGCGTCGTGTGTAGTGTGTATACAAACGTATAGTAAGGATTACCTATAGTTCACAAACGACGAGATGAAAGCCTCGTACTGACATGTGACATTAAAACCTCATATCTATATATTAATTGCTCAACATAAAAAAACTACTGATTTACCAAATATATGTAACTATAAGTATATAAGTAATTTTTTTACGATTTATTTTAAAAATCCTGACTTGGTGCGATAACAAAAATGTGTCTTAAGCGTGAAAACATCTATTGAATCTGGCCAATAATAGTGGTGGTCGCATGAGGGTGGAAAGTGTTTATTTCAAAAACTAATAGACAACATACTTGGTGTTTAGTTCTATGGTGTCGTCCACTAGCAGCCATTTTCACGGAAAATTATTGAAATTAAATAATAATAATATGATAATAAATAGATATTAAATCTTACAAGCTATACCTAAGACTACACGAGCGCTTGATGTTAGGATAGCGTCCTCATCAGATAACTCGTCTGTTACCAGAAGTGTTCTGGGTCACGCCAGGAGCTCGTGCTGTTCCCTCAGCAGTCTCAGTCGGTGTATACATCAGCTATACATGCTTGTTGACCCGGCGATCTTCGTACAGTAATATTTATTAAAAATAACCACACATCAAAATTAACCAGTCATTCATATCCGTAGCTCATTATATGTACATAATTTGTGTATAAATATATAATATTAAATGTATTTTGGAAGCTAGTTTCGTAATATCAATTCCTCCCACTGATGTGATCTTATAACGATCTAAAAAGTTGCGCGCACGCAAACAGGAGGAGCTTGGCATACTGACAGACAACGCCCCGCCTTATAACACATATATATTGAATTTAAGATACAAATTATACCTATATATATCTGTATTAATAAATAACATTACAATTAAAAAATACTCATTGATTTAGTAAATCATAACGACATAAAGACGATAATGTTTTTGGAGAAGAAAATTACTTGATATCTTTATAACAATTTTTAAAAAGACTAACAGACAATATATATATATATATAATAAAGAGATAAATAAGTCTCGAAGTACACTATCTGTATTGATCTAGACTGTAGGCCAGCGTTATTTATGTCTAGTCACATGAAGCTCTAAATCCCTCCTGTACACGAACTTGCCAAATCCTATCCTCTTCTATCTCATTGATTTATACGACTTATAATGACATTTATATAAATACAACATTAAGTCAGTTTAATTTATTTTTAAATGTTTTGAATAAACTTGTTTTCATTATAGAGTACAGCACTCTAGATACCAAATACGTATATGGAGTAGGAAAAATTAAAAAATGCGTTTTTCGTATAGTTATTGATTTTAAGAGATGAATTTTCCCGTCATTCAATGGATTCACCGTGCAGGTGCCGGGTCCATCGTTGCGAGGAGAGGAGCTTCAACAGTGCCTGGGACTTGCGACCCAGCTGTAGATTTAAGGCCTCTATCTAACGCGCGTTAAACGCTCACCTCCACCGTCCTAGCTCCTCTCTCTAACTAACCAAATTTGAAAAGAACCTACCAGGGTCACAAGAATGAATTGATGTGAGTTCTGAACAGGCCCAAGTCTTTTAGTAAATCCACGACGAACCTATTCTTAGTGAGTTTGTAATACTTGTTGACCTTGATGGTATGGTCTTTGGGGATGTTCGTTTCCGAAGGAATCGTAAGCTCTATCATCACAACGCGCTTTAAAATACGCGAAAACATAAATATGTCTGGTCTGGAGGCCGACGCACAAATATCCTCGGGGATTTTGTATTGTTTCTCATACGTATCCATCATTATAGTCCAATCGGGAGCCGCTTTAAGGATAGAGTAAGGCTTGACGTTTGAATTTATAGCCCTAGTGCCTTCCCTCACAAAACCTTTTGATCGCTCGTTTGTAGTGATTTCCATTCGCCCTCTGGCTACCGAAAGACTAAACGCTTCACGTATAATTTCCAGAACGCTATCGTGACGACGCGAGTGTTGACCGCTATCCAGGAGTACTTTACATCCCACCAGCAATTGCTTAGCAGTTCTAACTGCCTTCCCACAGATCGAAGACATTCAGCGCCGGCAAGTTACTGGCAGGAAACGAAATACCTTGTATAACTTAGATATGTGCAGTGCACAACCCCTATCGCATTATCACTTAACGATCACACTGGCAAGAATGAAGCGTGTGATCAAAGATGCCTTACATCATTTTCTAACATCTGGTTTTCTTACACCGCTGGACTGATATTAAACAAACGTAGGTAAGAACCACCGCAACGGAACTGCTTTCAAATGAAGAAAATCTCATTCAAATCGGTCAATCCGTTTGAGAGTTAGGATGCCACAAACACACAACCACGTCATACTTATAACACGCCTACTTTGAAAAGGGGTTTACAAAGATATTTTTTAAGGTTTACCGTTAATGAATATAAAAAATTATGATCGCAGAACATTAACAAACATATTTCTAGAATAAAATAAAAAAAAAAACAACATTTTTTTTTTTTTTATAATATGGTCATCATCCGTCCAAAGACGTGAACATTATATTCTGCCAGTGTCACGTAGAATAGAGGAGACATTGTTGTCCATTTCTTATTTATACTGTGCTCTCACAGATAAACGTTAACTTTGAAATTAAAATATTAAACATAAAAATGTTATTAATTTTATTTTGTTTTATTAAATTATTTATTTAATAATTGATGTCTATGACGCCTGTCAAGTTATAAATTTCCGAAGAAATGCCAATGGCAACACTAATGGCCTCATTACGAACCTTTAAAACAGAGGACATAAAAAAATAATATTCACGTATTTGTTAGATAAAAACATTATCACCTACAAAATAAACTGAAAGACGAATTAATAACTCGCAGAATTATCTCTTTACATAGATCACTAAAATACTACATACTATTGTTTTGACTTTTTTTCATCCGCCTATCGCATGTCGCATTTTATCTGGGTGGAGGGGATGTGAAGGTGAACGTAGAATATATTATCTTTGATACAAAATGATTTCCAATTCCCGAAGTCGCATGTTTTATCATCATTCGTTAGTTTCCGAAAATTGTTAACGCCCAAAATCATTGTTTATTGTGTTTGATATACAAAGCTAAGATAATGAGATGTGATAAAAATGAAACAGAAATAAAACGAGGCGGAGTTTAAAAAACAATGTATTTAAAAAAAAAATTAACATTTTACAAAAATATATTTACATAAGTGTTATGTATACATGGACTTACGTGAGGCCTACCGGTTACACTATACTATACAATATAAGGCCCGGGACACGAGGCCGGGGACTTGAAAAACAAAAACAGTCCTTAGGTATATACAAATAAGGCATTTGTTAGCAAAAAATATCACTAACGTGCCCGAGGCACGCTCGGAATGACGACATGAGCTCGCGTGCGCGGGGCGACGGCCTGCTGCTGGAGAGATGCGTTGGTGCTGGCTCGCATTACAATGATTATATAATGTTGTCAAATATATTACGAGGCCGGAATCGAATACAATATAATAAAGGAAGACTTGTCAACGAAGATCACACACACGTATACACACATATATATGTGTGTATGTGTGCGTGTGTGTGTGTGTGTAAATTGTAAAAAAAAATCTACTTATATCTAGTTAAGCTAGATACAGCCTTTTGATTGGACTCGTTGTATATCACACGACAGACAGACATTCCTGACGAACACACACACAGTATCCTGCATATATACATGGCGTTATATATCTACCCTCAAAATTGATTATATCATACACAACCACGGATTCCTAAAGCCTCACTTCACTTATGACCCAAGGGCTCTTCACTATAGAGACTGTGTGCGTGTGCGTGTGTGTGTGTGCGTGTGTGTGTGTGCGTGTGCGCATGGCGGGTTGTATCGGCCAGGCCGCGGCACTTAACACTAATATATAACACTAATATCACTTGAGCACGTCACGCGTTCCCGAGCAGCTCACTGGAAATAAAACAGGAGCTTTAGTATCGTAATTAATTATAACAATACACAGCAGCCGCCTCCGCGCCGACTCAGCCGCCCCGGCCGGCGCGCGGCGCTCAGTATAATACTAACTTGGTCAGCTCGCGTGACGTCAGCGGCCCGCTCAGGCCGGACCTGGAGCGCGACCTGTTCAGCTGTGCTCGTCTCTCAGCTGCGGAAAAACATCAAAATATTATGATTACATGGAATAACAAAGTTATATGAAAGAAATAAAAACAAATATCTATCTACGACGGACGGAACAACATCGAAAGCGACGAGGCGGGAGACAGCCTAGCGCTTGGCACGACGGGTAAAACGTTAAGGGTTACTGGGCTGCGGTTCACAATATATTTAGAGGCGGCTGGCGTTATATATACTACTAGAAGAATTATGTAATGTAATGTACCGAGTGATGAATGCGGGTATTATTGGAAATGTCTAATAAATATCTACCTAAGCTGCTAAGCGCAGCCTCACTTGACTGCACTAACAGACATCGTGTAAAACGGCCATTTTGTCAGATTGTTTGAACATTTGCCATCACATCGCCTTCATGTTGGCCGGTCGTTATGAAAAATTACCGATTCATCACTTGGTCCGCAACATATTATTTTTATATATATTAGTTGGACTACAAATAAAATTTAAAATAAATAAACAAATTAAGAAGTGAAACTCCGTAATGTGCGGATGAAAATATATGATACAAGCATAAAAAAAAACTGAACGAAGAGCTCAATACAGAACAGCAAGCTCGTGCTACGCTATGTGGCGGCTCCGCCCTGACCACTGGGCTGCACAGCAGCAGTACCATGCCATGTGCCTGGAATCTACCGACTCTCTCTCTCTC
The DNA here is from genome assembly GCF_018135715.1 of Danaus plexippus. Lineage (NCBI taxonomy): Eukaryota > Metazoa > Arthropoda > Insecta > Lepidoptera > Nymphalidae > Danaus > Danaus plexippus. The sequence goes on from NC_083557.1 coordinate 362,637, forward strand.
TCTCTATCTCTCTCCTACTATCTAAATCCGTGTATCTCTGTCTCTTTCCCTCAAACGTTACACGCAACTCGCCGGGAGTGGCCTGAGAAGTTTCACTTCAAAATAAAATTAATGTATTATTTGGCATCACAGGAACTCTACGCGTTAGTGGACATGTAAAGCTAATAGGAATGGACTTGTCTGTATGTCTCTATCGCGCCCCGAGGGACGGCGCGCCGCCCGCGCGCGGACCCGGCGGCCGGGCGTCCTGTCGTTACATAAAGTGTATTTTAATATATATATATATTTGTGACACGTTTCCGTACAAGAAGTTACTGTCTGTGTATCGTCTGTGCCTCTTACTGCGTGCGATATATAGCAATGCGAACCAAGCAACCAGCGCGTCGTCTTTCCATAATGGACTTTATTTACCTTCGATACGACTCAATATCGCCCTCACGAGCTCGCGCTCCTCGTCGCTATCCTCTGAGCGTGCGGAAATCAATCTCATTTACTTACAATACAGTCCAATTTACGATATCATTGTGTTAATTGCATTGCCTGAGGTCTATCGATTGCTACCCGCCGCGAGCGGCGCGGGACTCACCTCCGGCGACCCTGGGATTGGCTTTCTTCCTCGGTCTCTCGCGACTGAACGCCGAGCCGCTCTGCAGCGCCTCCATCAGGCTGAAAGGAAAATAACATATCACAAAAACGAACAACCTCCCGCGGACTGACTGTGGCTCCTAACAGTATATATAGTAAGCACCCTAAAGGCGAGCATGTTATGCCAGTATATGAAATCCTGGCATTTACAGTGACTGTTACTCATTATAGAAAATTAAAAGTTAGGATCGTGAGGAGTTGCCAGGGACGAGGCCCCCACCCCTCTTCCCCTGTCTCCCCCCGCCCTCACCTGTCCATGACCCCGTCCTGCGCCCTCTCCATGTCCACGAACTGTTTGTATCTCATCTGCCGGTCCCTCCTGTCCCTCTCCGCCGCCGCCCGCGCGTCCCTCGCCCTCCTCGCTCTCTCCTCGGTCTCTCGCGCTATAACGTTCTCCTGGTGGGCCGTCTGGGGGTAGATTGACATTTAATATAGTCATTGAGATGAATAGGTGTGTCAGCTCAATCACTGTAATCTCGGGACCGCATATCACATGGTAGCAGTTCAGTATGAAGGAGAAATGTTCAAAACTCTCAGGAGCCGCTCACCGCGAAGGAATCCTTGAAGGTCTTGACATCGGCGAAGAACTCCTCCAGGGTGTACTTGGCCGGGTCGAACACGTAGTACTCCGCCAGCTCGGCGTACAGCGACTCCATCTTCTTGAACATGGAGTGCAGCAGGTCGCACTGCTCGCGGGCTTCCTTCGCGAAGTTCTGGCTTCGAGTCAAGGTTACTATTACACGGACATAGCTACGCTTGATGAGCTACTGGAGCAATCCGAAGCAACACATCATCAGGAGCCACCTGATCACACGTCGTTACTTTCCCTTATGTAACAAAGCACAGGAAAAACAAACAATATGATATGCTGCCAAAGAAAATTTCCTCGTCTACCCGCGTGTAAGGAGATCTGAGACTCGCGTGGATTAATTTAAATATAACTAATATTTTTGGATGTGCTGAGACTTATTATACGAGTTGCGTGCTCCCGACGAGACGGGAATGTGTGAGGACGTCCGGAAACGTATATGTCAAAGGATACGCTCATGGTCTCGTGGAACAGGTCGTCAGCGCACTGCGGAACCCTGGAGTTGTTGAGGTCCGTCTCTAGCGAGCGGATGTCGTTCTCCATCTTTTTCAGCGCCTTCTGTAGATTCTCCGGCGAGACCCTCGCGGCCCTGGCGAAATACGATATCGATGACGTTATATATAAGAAAGTCATTGGATCACGCGCGCCGCCCTTCAAAGAAATAACTGACAGTTTAAAATGAGGTAAATAGTGTATGTGGAAACAGCTGTGGGCAGTCACGCGACGCGCGGCAGGTGGCGCTGGCTGGGCGTTGTGTGTTGCTATAGCACCCTGTATCATACACAAGTCGTGTGGGACGCGTTCCAAGGATGCTATATATAAAAAGTATTACATACTTAATATATAATATACTCAGAAATATTACAACTGCTCCGTGATGCTCTTACCAGTGAATCTTACAATTACTCAGCTAAGGGATATATATATGTGTGTGTGTGTGTGTTGATTATACCTATCAATGTGCGGCATCTCCTCAGCGAAGTTGAGTACTTCTGGGAACTTGGTCTCTATGGTGTTCACGAGGTAATGCAGCAGGGTTTGCTTGTTCTCCAAGTCCTTCGTCGCCGTCAACTGAAAAAACATACGATCAGGCATACACTCAGAAGCAAAATATATAAGAGGCTCCTAATGACATGTCTTATATGTCCCATGTTGTGTGATATGTGTGGTATTTACTATGAAGCAAATCAATCTATACCTTAAAGTAAAATACAAAGGCAGGAACGCTTCATATAACCCGGTTCATTTAAGAAGTCATTGCAACTATTTAGTTTGGTCGGCTATAGCAACACGTCCAGGGCCGTGAGCGAACCCAATGATCACAGCTTTGGATATTTTAATGATCTGAAGCACATTTTTGCTGGCACGCAGTGATCCAGCACAGGTATATATATTTATCTGGCTGTATTTTTTTACTTTGGTTTGTATTTTTGGGACTAATAAAGCATATTGTTTTCAACTCCACCAGTACTATGACATTTAAATAACAAAATTATTATATATATATATATACAGAATTGGTATATATATATATATATATATATACCAATTCTGCGCTACTTTAAGACGTGCTGTCGTACACCAACCTTAGTGATGAAGCTGATCTCGAAGCCGTAGGCGCCGGCGTTGTTGGAGCCCGTGTTCATGTAGTTGCCCAGGAGCAGCAGCAGTTCCAGGATACGAGCGAACTTCACGCTGGAGCGGACCTCCTCGCACGCGGCTGTACCCGACACTATGTCCTGCAACATTATACATATATAACTAACACACGTTTAATTTGAACCCGACTTTTAAATCCCCGAACGCACCCGGAGTGACGATAAAGCGGCGACGTTTGGTTGTCACTTTACGCGGGAAAGTATTCGTTGACGCGATTTGTAGGTTAATAAAATTTAACTTATTTAAGATGTTTTGGTTTAAGATAACTATGAGTTTGTTATTTAAAATTATCGGCTGTATAGTAAAACTACATTTTTAATGATTTTGTTAGTCTTATATATATGTATATAAACACTACCATTAAAGGAACAAATTTAGGGCTGTATAATTTCAGTTGATTTTAAATACTTTTCATAGTAGTTGCTGAGTCTGAAGAGAACAGACACACAGACACACACAATAACCTCCTCACCGGCTTCAACTCCGAGACGATCTCTTGGTAGTGCTCCCTGAAGGCCAGACTCCTGAGCCGGGGGGCGAGCCTCTTCACGTCGGAGACCACGGCCGCGAACTGCTCCGCCTCCGTCAGCTCGTCGCTGGAGCACCGCAGATCGGACAGCTTGCGGAGCTGGTCCGCCGGCGGCAGGTACTGGGGACACGTGATGTGATAGAAGGATACCAACCTAGCCACAAGTCACAGCTACTTCACCGTAGTGTATCGTCTGACTTGCGATCATAAATAATACGGCCTGCTGACAGATCAGGACATACTTTAAACGTTGACATAGTTGCCGCAAGGCAGCGCTAGTGCCGATCTATATTCTGTTGCTTACAACATGACTATATACTGAACCATGTCCTCCGCTCGCGGCGCCATCTATTGGGTGGTGATACCAATCTAATTACCAATATTTCTAACTTGGGATCTACTTATAAACACCGGCAGTACTCCTTGCACACGTACGGCAAGGTTGTGAACTCAAGACCACGTTCAGCTGCACGTGAGCAGCTGTCACCAACCTGTATCAGGAGATCCAGTACGTTAGCGTTAAGTACTGTGGTGTCGCATCTCAGTATGCAGGTCTTGATGTGTTCGTACGACAGGTGTTTCAGGGAGCCCCCCAGAAGTATCGACAGGTTCTGTGCCGCTTTACTGTCCAGCACTTTGAGGTCCTTCGCCTTTTTGAGGGTGTGGGCCCTGGAAAGTCAATTATATAATAAGTTAGTATAATGCCTCGGCGTTTTGAGGGTGAGGGCCTGAGAGAACAATGTTTGATATACTAAGTTTGTATTGATCGGCATGTCCGGGGTAATGTTTTGAGTTCTGCACCATAAGGCTAGTGTTTTAAAATAAAATATGTCTGTCCGCCTGTGACTAGTCTGTGAATCATGATAATGATAACTAAATACTTATATATGTATACATATATGGGTGTGTGTGTGTGTGTGTGTACCTGTCGACGTTATCCTCGTTCTTCTTAGCCATCGGTTTGCTGGAGAACTTCTGTGCTAATCCCGTCAGTATATCCGGTGAAGCCAACTTATCTTCTTGGACCTGCAGCATAATATAACTTCACAATCACACAAACAACAACCAAGTAGTCTAACATGGTCACATATTTTTTTCTTCAATTATAACAAAAAGAAAAACACATATATATTTTTTGTTGATAAACATATGTGATGGACAAACACAGAACATAACTTTATTAAGTCGGTTAAATGTCACAATGATGTGTAATCACCTTTAACCAGAAAGCTTTCTCGGACATCTTCTGGGGGACTATGGTTTTCCAATTCGCTCTCTTCAGGGGTCCCTCGACCTCCCACTTCTTTTTGGGCTTTAGACCGTGAGGGAGTACATCCGGTTGAGGCTGGGAGGACATTAGCGAATTATTATATACGAATAACTAACTGGAAAGCGTAAGCTATTATTTCACGGTCTATATTTAAAATAAAGTTTGATCATAGTTTGTGTTGCCGGCGGACGCCCGGTAGCATTTGTGATATTATATATTTAGCGTCCGAGTAATGAGATAAATCATCCTACAGAGTGCTCCCCGGCCCGAGTCAGGGACACGCAGCTCGATACGAGAAGCGACTAGAAAGTTAGAGCTCAGTGATCACAGGTCTGGAACTTGTTCAGGACTGAATACTTCCTTATATATTTTCTATCAAAAATCTTATATATATATATTAATTTTACTAACTCTATATCAACAATACACCTTGTCAAGTATAAAAATAACTGTCTGTTTATTTACCATCCTTGGGGCGGAAGGCATCCCGGGCGGCGGTGGAGGCCTGGGTCCCCCCGGCATGGGCGGCGGCGGCGGGCCTCCGGGTATCGGGGGCGGGGGCGGGGGAGGGGCCCCAGCGCCCGGCATGGGTGGAGGCGGAGGGGGAGGAGGTCCCCCACCTGGACATCGGAACATGAATTACTTAGAGACATGAGTATTGGCATCTCAGATATTCGCGAGTATTCGTTTAAGTTATGCTGATATTTTCGGATGTGCCACGCGCTTATATTTATTTCAACAACATACTCCCGAATTGTCGGTTACTTTGCAGCTACCATGATCACGGACAGACGGGACGTGAATATCAAAACGCGTAGTAATCCGAAAAAAATATCTCACTGACAAAACAGACTCATGTATGTCTACACAGATAATAAATTAATCACTCTATTTTAAGTATTTAATATCACTAGTTATAATATATATATTTCTTTACCTGTTGTCATCGGCGGCGGGGGAGGTGGGGGAGGGCCATCTAGGAAAAATGTACATGCAGTTAATATGTCTGTATGTTAATATATAGAAAAAATATAAAGATATTTAAAATGTTAATAGATTATATATATAATAATAAGAAATTAATTCCAAATATATACATATTGTATATAATAATTAAATATTTGAAGCCCATAGACCCGTCACCCGCAGGGTGTCTGTATGTTTGTGTCACATGCTGTCATGCAGCCTCTGTATCAGTATTACACACCTGGCATCGGCGGCGGGGGAGGGGGCGGCGGCCCGCCGGGGCTCCCTATCGCCTGGAACAAACGATATCATGGCTAACTGTAACAGCTACATTTAATTACGACATTGATTAGAAAGTTCTGTTTAGCATATTTTTAAACTCGTTTTTTTGAATGTCCGTATTGAGTCTTGTATTTATTAGACAGACATACTTCAAATTTTAAAGTCGGTCAACAATGACATTGAAGCGTATGTTTTGTGGCTTTTATTACGCCAATACATGCATAATATTGTCTCAGCGGCGGCTCGCGAGCGCTTAAGTTGGACAAATTATTTTTGTTAGTGGGACGAGCTGTTGCGCTAAGTGTATGCTCTTTATCCCCACTCCGCCACAACCTTGGCTAGCTACGAGCCGGGAACTGTATGTGTTAATCTTAACACCAGGTCGTAAGGATCGTTTTCCTGTACCTTAGCTATAGCGGCTATATTCCCCTGGGTCACTCCCCCCGGGCCGCTGGGCGGCGCCGTCTTCAGTCTCTGCTCCAGGTGCGCGACCCTGGCCTCCGCCTCCTGCCTGGCAGCTATCGCCGCCTCCAGCTTACTCTTCAGCTCTTCCACCTTCCTCTCTTCTTCAGCCCTCGATTTCTCTGGAATGGATGATATCTTTAGTCTTCCATATATAATGTGAGTAGCGTGTGTGTCCGCACGCGTGTTACCTATGAGTCCCTCTATCAGCGGCTGCACATCTATGTTAAACCGCTGCGTCAACCGGAAGTCGGGGTCGTATCCGTTTTTGTGTAAGACTATTTGCGTGACACATTCCTCTATCAGCTTGTAGTACGCCGGCCTGGAAGCGATCGATAGGCGATTATATTAACTAATTCAGCCAGCGGCTTCGTCCGATCACACGTGTATTTTTTACCACTTATACTAATAAAATAATGTTTTTTCTTATATTAATACAGTCCAAATTATATATTATGAACATTATGACATTATATATTATGAAGTTACATTAAGTTACATTATATATATATACATATGTTTAGTGTCTTGTGAACATGCTGTATACCGAATATTTGATACCTGATGAGCTCATCGTCCCTGATGAAGAGCAGGTGTTGCAGTATGGACAGCAGGTAGGGCTCCGCGGGCGTCTCCACAACAAGGTTCTTAACCAGCTCGAAGCATTCGTTGACATCGTGGAAGTCGACCCTGGAATTACGGAATAGACCGAGTCAATTATACTATGATAAGGTATGTATACATATTAAGAAACATTTTGAGGTGAAACAACGTGAAACTTCTTAGGCCACACCCGGCGAGTCGCGTGTAACGTTTACTCTGAGGGAGAGAGACAGAGATACATGGATGTAGATAGCAGGAGAGAGATAGAGAGAGAGAGAGTCGGTAGATTCCAGGCACATGGCATGGTACTGCTGCTGAGCAGCGCAGTGATCAGGGCGGAGCCGCGGCACAGCGCAGCACGAGCTTGCTGCTCTGTGTTGAGCTCTTCGTCCAGTTTGTTTCGCTGCACGCATCATATATTTTCATTCGCACATTACGGAGTTTCGCTTCTTCGAAGGGATCCAATCAAATATTTTTTTATTTGTATTGATATGACTTCTGAAGCATACAACTATCTCCTTCTCTCCCTCTCTCTGTCCGTCTGTCTGTCTTCGACACAAGCTCTGCTTCCCTACCTCACGTCATCAAACTTGGCGAGGAACTCCTCTTGGTCCGCTGCAGCGTGGGTGTCGAAGACGTTCATCTGGATAAGCCGGCCGCCGTCCTCCGCGCCCGCCTGGAGGGAGTCTGGAGGAATACGGAGGAATTCAGGATTGACTTTAACATGGCCCAGACTGGACTGAGGGAGATATATATACCAGAGATATATACTAGCTTTTATCAGCGACTTTCTCCAGGTTTTTAAACAAAAATTGTGTGTATATATTAAATCTACAACTATCTTTGTTGCAAACACTAAATCAACGCATACATCACACCCATATCCTATTCTGATATCTACACATTATCGGAAAGTTTCATCGAGATCACTTCAGCGTATTTTTGATATACATCCAACAATAGGCCTCACCCATCAGGTCATAAAGGCCGGTTCTCATGAACTCGCTCCTCAGATGCATCCTGAACTCCAGCTCTTCCGGTTCAGTTATGATAGCGTTCATGAGCTGCATGCAGCCGTTCTGGGGATTAATATATTATATATAGCTTAGGCGTGTTGACTACAAACTGTCCGTATTTACGTCGTTGGAAAACATTTGGTAAGACTATTATGAAAGATATTAGTAAAAATAGTTTAAATTTATCTTGGTTTGTGTACCTTGAGACTCTCAGGGGCCTTCGGAGACAGACCCTCGATGATGGGGAGCAGTCTCGGTCTGCGGCTGGACTCCCCGGCCATTGTGATAGCTTCCAGAACCTTCTCATGACCGTTCGGTATGAGACATATCGCTGCCAACACCTGCAACATAACAAAATTACCATCAGTATCACTTAAAAAACCAATACCTTTTTGTAATTATATAAGATTTAGTTACGTGTGTTTGTATGTGTGTGTAGTGAATTTCAAACATTACTAATATATATACATATATGAGATATGTCTGTGTGTTTGTGTCTCTGTCTCTCTCTCTCATCACCTTAGCAGCTTCCAGCGCACAGTGTGGTTTCCTGGCATCCAAACTCCTGGCCAGTACGGGAAGAGCCTCCCGACAGTCGAACACCGCTCTGATACCGACCGTGTTGTTCAGGATAGCGGAGAGACAGCGTATACACTCGTACTGGACGCGATCGTAACGGGAATCGCTGAGAATATATAGAAATATAGTGGAATATATTAGAATATTAAATGTTTATATAATAATATTTTTATTAAAATTGATTTAAAACTTAAAATTGAAAGTTTATGAGCTTTTACCTCTAACTTGCTGTTATATGCGAGGATTTATTTATAAATTTTCAGTACAAATTAATTTATGTTCTGTGCTAGGAGGATCACACTGACATTGATGCCACTGTATTAACCTGGATCACTCATTACTGTACTTATAAGACAAATGAAAATATAAACACACAACATTACCGATAAAATCCGCTCCCGCTGATAGCGTGTAATATAAAATCGGCCATCAATCACAGAAAATATACAAAAATAAGCAAGGAAATTAACAAAAACTCACTTAGTATAGCAGACATTGAGGGTAGTCAGCAGACTCTCGATACCCTTCGGCCCGAACTCCTCGATCCATGACAGGGGATTGTTCGTCAGGGATATCCTCAGGTTCTCCAAGCAACTGTGCAGCTTACCCACCGATAACTCTGGCTGGTTCAGATACGACACGTAGTCCGCGGGCTTCTCGAATTTCGACCTACCCTCCTGGAATGTTATTAACAATTTATTTAAAAAATTAATTCAGCTAGTCGCTAATAGATGGCGTTGAAGATAGTTAAAATAGATTTCAGTGTTTGTTACTGTATATGACCGTTTAATGTATAATGAGGGCAGCCGTTAGCTGCATGTTTAGCAAAAGAATCCTTTCATCATCAGAGCTTCAAGGGCGAAGATATCTTCAGAATGACTCTATATTAAAACTATTTGGCTGTTGCAGAGTATTCGCAAACACCTAATTTTATATGACGTACAATTCTTCTATAGAATCTTCTGTCATTCGTATATATACCTGGGCGTTAACGAACTTGTAAGCCACCAGCATCTTTTTCTTCTGGTCTCTGGAGTATTTTCTCAGCGGCTCCTTCTTCTTCTCTCCTATGTTCATGTCAGTCTGTAATGTTGAAGTTTCATCAATATCGGTCCAGTAGTAAAACCTACTTTATAATATAACTGTAATTTTATAATCATATTATGTTAAATGTTAAAAAGAGATCATAGATTTTTCATGTTTTAGATAGTTTCGAACATGTAATGTCAATGGCTGGACCGATTTATATGTAATTCTGGCCAGTTTGATAGATACAGTAGGATATTTTATTGTGAAAAGTATACTATTGATTTTTTTCAATTTAATTTATATATGTTTATAACCAAAACTATTTGTTTGGCAGCTTTTTTGGCTTTGTATATAATGATAGCTAATATATAAGTTCGCGAGTAATATTGAAGAGACCAGGTATTTCTCATTAATTTATTTATTTCGCGTATTTTTTTATTATTTTGTTTTTTCTTGTATGTGCTACTTTTCATTTCGCTTAATATGTAATGGTATCTACTATCTTATATATAATTTTGCGAATGAACGTTGAAAGGGGACTATATATCCCATGTTTTCGTGTTTATTTTTGGTGGTAACCAGTTTTTTGGTGGAACCCACCAGCATTTCTTCGAACCGTCTCTCCAGCTGGTCGTCGTCGAGGGCGTCTATCTTGGCGGTGTACTCCGTGGCCGGTTCCTCATCATCGGGCCTGAGTTCCGCCCGGGGCACGGTGTCGTATCCACGGTCGATACCACCTCCAGTCTTCTTCGGCCTTCCGAACCAGGTGTCCAGCTGTCACAAAGAATATACATGCATATCACTATGTTCAGGTCAAAACATATATATATATATATATATTTATTAACAACTAAGTGTTACAGTCCCTTATAATTTTATAGTGTACGTAATTTCCTTATATTTTTTTACTTAGTTATCAATTATTAAAGTTTCTTAGGCGTTAAATATATTTCGTGATGGTACCTAACGATTTTTTTCATGTGTTTGGTGTATATATGTCAAAACTAATACATAATAAGCCGCTCTATACACATGGTATTTGAGGACCTCCTTCTTCCACGTCAGCCACACAACACCACCTTTTTTGACGACAGTAATATAGTACAGTACAATGCTCGTCACGTCCAAATTTAGTACAATGGAAACACTTTTGTAGATTGGATCAAATCCATTGTTAGCTAGCTGCGCCCGCGACTTCGTCCGCTCGGACAATTTCACTATATTTAGTTAATAAAATACATTTCAGTAAATCATCGTTATCTATCTATCGTCTTGTGGAAGTTTTTTCAAAATCGGTCCAGCCGTTAGGGAGACTATCAAGAAAATACAGATAGACAAAAAAATATTAAATTATATACGCGGTAAATAAAAGCATACTAGTTTAATATAAATTATAAACATGTTATTATAATACAAATACATATATATAATAATTTTTTTACGAGATATGAACAAACAAACAAAATACAATCTCACCGTAAATGGAGATTTCTCTCACGAGATCACTGATGACTATTAAGTTGTCCATATTATATATAAAGTATATGTATATATATGTGAATATATTAATTATATATATATGTATATAGACCTATTTAAATCCAAGTATCATCCCACACTGTGTTTCAAGCACGTAACGAGCGTTTTAAATGATGTCGTACTGATATTCTTGAGTGTGATCTTATTTTTTGGCAGCGTGATGTATTTTTGGGCGCTAATAAACATACTAGTCGCATAGCCCGACTCCAAACAGAACCGAGGGTTCATGAAATTATGTCAAATAACTTTTATTTAACCGGAACTCGGGAGTGTAAGCGATCGAGATCTGTTAAGATTTCAAAATTAAATATCGAAATCTGTGAAGATTTTGTTATTATAACGTCTGCCATCATCGCTGAAGTTCCTATGCTACTTTCAGGTATAAAATTATTGGCAAGAAATTTGACGAATTTAAGTAAAAATCTTTAATCCTTAATTTATACGATTACGTCACACAACATTTTTAATATACACGAAATATATAAAAAGTATTTGGAGAGGAGGTTAAGGTTTAAGATCATAGGGATTTATTTTATCTTTAACCTAAATAAATAAAAAACAGATTAACTTTTGTTGAGGTAAAACCTAATATAGCCTATGAGGTAAATATAATGTTGTATTAAAAAAAAAGTAAAAAATATATATTTAAATATATAAAAATTTAGTCAAAAAAAAACCCTTCGTGATAGTATATTGTTTGGGTTTAATACTGTAACATCACTTGTATACGGACAGACACACACACACACACATATATGTATGTATATATAGAGATCCGTCTAAACATTTTTTTCAAAAATAGCAATTTATTTAAAATGTTAGTATCGTGTATATAAATTATGAATCAATGAGGTCATACTGACTCACTCACCTAAATAGACTATTATATCACCACAAACAAACGCACAGATATATATATAGTATATATATACTATTTAATACATGCCCGTGTTTAAATTAATTTCTTATTACCCACTGCACACTAAAAACATGGGACTATCACAGCAAAAATCCAATTCTCATAATTTTTGATCGTATGTCCGTTTGTCCCAGACAATATCTGGAACGGCTGGAGCTATTTCGGCGGGAATTTTACTCGCAGATAGGTTACATCATGAGGGGTGACTCGGGCTACGTTTTAACCGACTTAATAAAAATATACATATCTTTTTGATGCTACATTAACCTGGAGTAGTTCCATCTTCACCGATTCAGGATCTGACGAAAGTCCTCCGGATATCGGATGAAACCTCGTGAAGATAATGACGCGTATCTCAAAGGTTTAATACTGACGCGAAGACGCAGGCAATAACTAGTATTAAATATATAATTTGATAAATTTATCAATACTTCAGCGAGTGCAGTTAAATTTAATTCGTTTCAAGGTCACTATTATCAGTTGTTTTAACCAAAAATTTTGCGTCACGAACTAGTTAACTCAATTATTATTTGGTTAAATTAAACGTTTTTTTTTTCTCTTTTCTTTCAAAACCGAACATATATTATGCACAAATGTATAAAATTGTATTTTGGAAATAAATCTCTGACCTTTGACCTCCCGGGTCTTTCTTTTTACATATAAACATCTTTGTAATTGATTGAAAAAAATCAACGATGCCTACTATTAGTGCGCATTTACTATTATCTGACTAAAAACTAACAGTACAAACGTATCATTAATTAAAGATAAATAAATGATTTATTGTCATAAATATATATAAAAAATATTGGAAACTCCATAGTGATATACTCACAGAGAACATATCCCACACGGTATCCATTATCGATGAATCCCATCAAAGAGCACAACACTATCACAAACCATCGACACAAATAAACATCGATAGCACGTCCGTCTGTGGAGACAGCCTGACCTCTAGTGAGGAACACAGTACCGAGTACGCGAGACCATGCGCGACCTTCATCTATAGTGCAATCCTTAATGTGCACTGCATCTTTAAATATACATATACTAGTTGTTGCCCGTGACTCCGCTGTGAGTTGCGCTCAGACAGAAATATTTTATTATAAAACAATACATATAGTAGCCTACGTTTCAGTCTTTTCATTTTAAATAACCTACATACGGACTGCGGCGCCATCTGCCGGGATGATTTGTTAATCTAAACCATATGGCGCTAGACAAATACGTACAAAGATTTCATTCTGATCTGTCCAGCGTTTAGGAGTATAGTGACATACATACGTACAGAAGAACTATATATATATATATATATATATATATTTAATACAACCGTTCTCAGTCTATAGATAGATAAATCTGAACATTTAGATTCTACACAAACTACCTCCCGCGTTTTCATAACAATGAAACAGCTGATATAACCCGTCCCGCTCTATCAACACTGCCAAGTATGACGTCACGTAACATCATCTTTAACCCATATTAGACCCACCATGACGTCACCTTGAACACATTACGATAGCCCGCATGTGCTAAAAGGACAACAAAATTGTTATGCACGTGTTATGAATAATTATAGCTATAATTTTAAAATAATATCTCAAAGATATAATGAAATTTGGTCTGGAAGATATATCTAAACGATTTCGTAATATATATACGTAAATAATATCTACTAATTTAATGATATAGAGTCTAACGCCAACCAAACCCCTACTCTGCGACCGGCTGTAATGCGACATGCGATAGATGAAAAATATTTAAAAAAATAGTTTAAGATTCTAGTTGACTGTTGATCCTGATGATGTCGTCACTTGACCTTCAGCCTCCACTGACGCACGACGTGTTCAAACATCACTGCCGCTTTCTTCACAGGCAAGGTCACTGTGACCACTACGACATTGGAATATTTGCGTGAGAAACACCATAGGTATATATATATTATATACTTTAATAGCATGTATGTGTGATTGTATGTTACGATTTAACTATTAAACATATAACAATAAAAAAATTATGTCCTTGAAACGTGTCTGTAACGCACACTACGTACGGTGCGTTTCTCGTTTATCATTGATACGACCACGTTGATATTATCATGTGTGAACATTTAAAATAAAAAACTCAATACGTTCTGTATGTAGTGTGAGGACGAGAACTTGTACTAATGTCACTGTAGAGGTAATTAACAAAACGTTCGTGTTCAATGTTTAGTATGAGGAAAGAACATCAATATTATATTAATTCTATAAAAGGATAAAAATTTGCGTATGCATGTGTATGTTGAATAAGCCGTTTCTGGTAAAACTCTTTATGTTATTAGTTTAAAAAAAAGAAAAAGGTCGTCTGCAGGTTTTAGTTTAAGTTATAGTAAATATATATATACTTATAAGCATAAGTGTCAGTTTGGAATCGTTAACTTACACACCTATAGTTCGATCGTTTCCTTTATCCTGGATATTAATAGTAACTAAGACTAATCGCGGTACAGACAGCATCATTAATCACCCTGGACATATATATTAATTATATACTAGTGTTTGCTCGCGACTTTATTAACTTCGACTTCGGAATTGTCTTCATTTATAAATGAATATAGTATTAGTGTTATAAAAAAATATATGTGAACCGATCGTAAGCGACATTCACAGTGTGTGGCACTTGACTTCCTATATATATGTTTACTACCAAACGTTGCATCTTGAGACTAAAAACAGACAGTTTAAAAGTGTTTTATACAAACACCTTAAGTATATACTGTTAGACGAAAATATTTATATGTGAAAAACTGGAAAACTATCCGTGTTTAGTCTGACGTTGCGAACCCGTGTTAGGGATAATATTACGACGTTTTGTTTTTTATAAATTATATTTCGGATGCCATCCTAGCGTATTCAGTAAATTTGCTTTGGAGGCTTAACAAATACACGGGGTATATGATTGAAAAACTATCAAACTGTCCGTACTGAGTTGTGTATGACACGTACTACGGTTACATTATACGAACATCGTAAATAAAGTACATAAAGCATTGAATGTATACCGCCTTGTCACAGCCTCTAGACGTTCAGGGTGAGCCGGTAAGGATCTAGGTATTACGTCTTAGGTCAATACTAAACTATTATTGTGTCTGCCTGCCAACACTAGCTGTAAAAATAAGTAATAGTTAACTGTAACCTTCCATATATATAAACTTGCCTAACTCATGAATCTATATCAATAAATGAACATAAAAAGTGACGTTTCAAAGCTCTCCACTCAATTAACGACCTTAATACTGTATGAAGATTTACGAATGAACTACAAACGGCGCGTACGTAGTGTAGCGACGAAACTCGTAGTAAGGATGTCTTGATGCAAAGTATTCACTCAGTTTACAGTGGATATTACTCTCGTGAAGAAGACAAAATTATTAAAGAATAAAATCTTTAAAATAAGGTGTTTTGCATAACAGTGTCGACAGAGTAAGGTCAGAAACATACAGCCGCTATTTTTAACCTGCCGTATGTTTGTTTGACAATACTATCTAAACTATAAAACAAACACTCCATGTTAAGAAAATTTTGTTTAAAATCATACAGCCTCCTGTATAAGTTATAATTTTTTAAGTAAACGTAAATTAATATATTAATTGAACGATGAACGATTGATAGATCTTGCTTCATTGTTTGATCGCTCTGCATATTGATTGATTGATTGATTGATTCATTGTGTGGTCATTCGTCAGCGCTACTAGTCAACTCACCCCGCTTCTCCTCTTCCACGTCTCCCTTCTCTTCAGTCTCGGCATGCTGTTGTACATGTTCGGTTCATATCAAACATTCATATCCCAAAAAACTAAACAACAACACGGGATCTGTTATGAACGCTTCCGTCTTCACCGACCTTATGGGAATTAAAAGCTGAATTCGAATTTGGAACACTAGAACGCGCCAAACAACGATTCGTATGAAAAAGTTTGATTGTAAATTTGAATTTGGAATCTCATATTTTCGCGCTCAAAATTTAATGTCATTGCCTTTTTTGTTATCTTATATATTTACACTAACATATATATATATAATATATTAAAGAAGTTTAGTTTTCGTTCTTTCAATTAAACGACCAATTAAATAGCGACAATCGTCAAGCCTTATCACCACGATAACAAACACAGAAGATATGAAAGAAATTCATTAATTTCTTTATAACCCCCCATTCTCATGATACGAGTGTAAAAAATAGGCTTTGGAATAATAAAGCCGGTCTTACACATATTAAGTTTTTAATTAAGACAGTTTTACACGATCTAAAAATTTTAAGACATAAGAGCAGTTTTCATAGGACCGGTCATACACGAAAAGTCTATGACTGTTGACTATAGCCTGTTACACACAATTATTGAGTCATTAAGTGATTTTTACACCATATTCAAAGAACACAGCAAAAGTTATAAGAATGGTCATAAAGGAATTTTGAAAAAAATAAACTATAATACTTAAATATAAGGCAAATTAAATTATTAAGCTATAAAGCCGCTTGCACACTTCATAAGAACGATCAATGGCACAAAAGGAATTTGTTGACAAACAACATTACCGACGGTATTACGTAAGATAATAACATTTGTTTCCTAAACAAATATTCACAATGGATGTTTGATAACAATCATATATGTACCAATATCTAACCATATAATACTATCGGATAGTCTGTGTAGATGAAATAAAAATGGCGGATGTCTTAATGGCAAACAATTTACAAATATTAACAAACTGATTCGAGATTAAGTGACAGAGATAGAAATATAACAATGATATTGTAATAGTATAAACAAAGGCAGTTTCATTGAAATATATAGAAAGATAATGTTATATAGATTAAATGAATGTATCGCATGACAAAGCGCTAGAGGTTGGGCAGATTAAATATTTAAAAAACTCCTTACGTGTAATACAAAAGAATTAGTAATGAATTCAAATACACATTCCCATAAAAGAACCAATAAAACATAAATCACAAATCGTTCCAAATCCAATGTCGCAAATAAAACATTCCAAATCCGAAATCAAGAACGAAACTTGTCAAATCCAAATCAGAAATGGCATTCATGTTCCAAATTCAAATCTAAGGACGCATTTATGATGTTCCAAATTCGAATTTCACCATCACTGATGGAACGCGTTCCAAATTTAAATCGATAGAACAGAGGTGCAGCCGGCGCGGCTGTCGGGCGGTTACTGATTACGATAGAACTAAGTTCAGGTGAGTGTCGCTACTGACGACATTAACTAACATTAAATATGCAATAAAATAAAATAAATTTACTATTAAAAAGAAAAAAAAGTATCTCCATGCATCCTTTGATATGTTTATACCGACTTTTAATATATATATGTATATATAAATATATTTTTTTTTACATCACATATATATTTTGTCATTTACAATACCTCTGACAAAAGCATGGCTAAAAGGCAACCGTGTACTATAACAAATTTGTTTAAACTATACGTTAAAACGTTTAAACCGAAAGTGTCTAAGTCAGACGATGTAAAATCCTTAAGAACCATGTCCATACATAGTATTAGATAAATATCAATAAATACGTATTATAAAACAAAGTCCCTCGCCGCGTCTGTCTGTCTGTATGTTCGCGGTAAACGGAAAAACTACTGCACCGATTATCAAACAGTTATCACCAGTCGATAGCGTGATTCTCGAGGAAGGTTATAGTATATAATTTGTTAAGTTTATGTATTTACTTGTGTGTACATTAGCGATGTTTGCTGAAGATGTCGGGAAAACGAGAGCCGTCTGAGTGTTTTTAACGAAAACGCTGCCTAAAGTCTTTGAGTTATAACAAAATAATATATGGTGGAATTGTGTATCTTATATAGGTCTAAAGAAAAGACCGCGGTGGCATATGTCCATACCTTAAGGACAACATACTATATTTTAAAACTTTTAAAAATTGCATTCCTAAAGCGTTTATTGGAAAGCTATTTACATAAATACGGTACCAAGTCTTATCAGAATAAATTACTTCGTTTTCAAGCCTACATCGGTATCTGTAAATTACTTTTTAAATCATTTAAATCGTACGCACTATTTGAAAGTTATCATAATATAAGTTTAATAATTCCCAAAATTAAATAGGCCATTTTATATTTTTTTTAGAGTTCGTGCGAAGCCGGGGCTGATTCCTAATATTTATATATATTAATGTAATAACCTCATAATCATTGAAGGTAAGCCCGTCACTTGTAACATTGTGTTTCTGTAATTATTTATACAAGTCAACCATTATAGTATACTGTCAGTCAAGGTCAGTGATAGTATCATTTACCTCATAATACTAATAAGGGCTGATTGCCGTGACAAAGATTTTATGTGAATACCAGGTAATATTACGATTAATAATGTCACCTGTATACAACTGTATATAACTGTATATAACTATATATAACTATGTATAAGCCGATATTTTTTATACATTTTTCTTTGTATTTAAGTCGTTATGACATATTTTGTACAACTTATAAGGAAACAAAAGTATAGCCAACTGATTAGTTATCAATGCCAATGTACTCCGTATGTATGTCTTTACGTTCTATCTTACTCGGAAACTATGATCCGTAAGTTTCTTTAATTTTTACATCACAGAACCAGTGAATGATGTTCCTTAGTAATAGTGTAACATATATATATATATTCAATTCTATATAATATGAGACGAAACCTCTCAGCATTCAATGGATTCACCGTGCGGGTGCCGGGTCCATCGCGTTGCAGGGAGAGGAGCTTCAACAGTGCCTGGGACTTGCGACCCAGGTGTAGGTTTAAGGGGTCCCTATCTGACGCGCGTTAAACGCTGACCTCCACCGTCCAAGCTCCTCTCTCTACCTAACCAAATTTAGGTACCTACTAGGAACCTACTAGGGCTGCCTTCGAAGTACGTCCTAAGAATGAACTGCTGTTAGTTCTGGACAGGCCCAAGTCTTTAAGTAAGTTTTAGAGATTTGGCTGTTGTACCTCTCGCACGTAATTGTAATACAAAGAAATATTACGTAAATAAAATAAATTACTTATATACAAATATAACTTTTAAAATTCAAAGCAAAATAATAATAATAGATTGGGCTTAGACGCAATGTTAAATACATGACCTACTAGTTTTTAAGTCGGGTAAACTGTCGAAAAGGATTTTTTGTTAATATCCACAGTGTTTGCTATAAAAATCGGTAATTTTCGTAATTTAACTGTAATTCATCCATATGCTGTAACAAAGAATAAGATTCTAACAATGTAAGTCTGTCTTTTGCAACCAACCTCCAAAAGGACTGCGCCCGTTTTGATGTGATTACAATATGGTTAGATTAAATCGTGTTAGCGAAACTAGTCAAGACATTACAAATATCTTAAATCTTAAATATTATATACTTTGAAAGATAAAAATAAAAAAAAATGATTCGAGATCAATTCATTTTTTACACTAAAATTTGTGAAAAACACCTAAAAAAAAACTAATAATAAAGAGTTGTTATAGATAAATCTTTCACATCAGCCCTAGGGCTTCTGGTTCGTCCACTGACAGACGAACCGGTGCTAGGGACTTCAACACGAAGAGCACTGCTTCATAAACATAGTGTTTACCGAAATAAAAAAAGATGCTTTTAAGATAATACTTTAACGTTAAATTAATATTATATATATTACATACTAGCCTTTGCCCGCGACTTTGTCCGCGTTACTTTCACAATTACGAATGTATGGCTGACCAGGCGTGTTTCGATTTAGAGGCAGTAAATATACAGGCATTAGTTTTTATCGGCCATTTTTTTTAGTAGTATCCTATGTCCATCTCAAGATCCCAACCTACCTCACCACAAACTTCCAGCCAAATCCGTACATCAGTTCCCGAGTTATAAATACTGTAACTAACTAGATATTTTATTTACTTACAAAGCCGCTCTTTGCTTTCTCATGACGAGACATCTTTCTCTTCTTGACATTCGGATGTACAATTCTGGAAAGACGGACAAACATGTGTTTAATACAACTAACATTATTATATATATATATATATATCACTAAAAAACTTGTAATTGGACTTTACTATTAGCCGTAAGTCATATATTAACCTGTGCAGATTTTAATGTAATTCTAAGCATATAACATTTAGATTTTAAGAAAAAGAGACAATAGGACTTTAATAATTGCTAATATTACACCTAACAAGTGACAGGATGATTATCAGATACTCATATATACTGTGTGTGAGGTTTACGCATCAAGAACTGTTTACTTGTTACTATCAGTTTAAAGTGACTAATCAAAACTCATAGTAAACTTACTGGATGTTAGACGGAATGATTTGTATGTGATTTAATAAAATAATCAATAATTATTATAAATAAAAATACAGTTATGTCATGAATAGCGAATATCACTAAGTTACAGGATAAATTGTACAGGAAGTGTTATTGTTACTATTGGAAACTTGTTACTGTGTTTATAATGAAGTTACTTAGATTTGAATGTGAATTAACCTATATAATTTAAATAAAAAAAACTTTTTTGAAAAATTTTGTATATACATACATATATTTCATAGTATTACTGTTTGTTTTATATGTACATAGTTTATATTAAATCCTATCTCATGTATATATGTTTATATGTAATATGGTAAAATAAAAATATATTTATAAGAAAAATTTATGACTATTTAGTAATATGTATAACATTTTACGTAATATCAAATATATTCAGTTTCGTAATATAAGAGTTAAATTTACGCAATCGAAGGTTGCCCGCCAAATTACCACAACAAATTTAGGTCGAAGGAAAATGTATTTTACAATTATTGCCAATAGATAACATTAAAATCGATCAATAACTATGAAAATTTGGCTGAAACATGTAAACGGACCGGTATTTTATCGTATAACGACCTCGCTCATACAGTTACGATAAATTTTCTAACATAAAAAGTCAAAAACATGAATCTAGCTGAGTCTCGTACAGTAACAGGTATAACCTTACTAAAAATCTTAAAGCATACACATTATCGCGTAACTTGATAAGGAATAGACAATTTGATAACGTTACCACTATATATACACGGATTTAGTTTGAAACAACTTCAAAAAACATCACTTTTAGATAAAAACATGATAACAACGGTCACACAACAAACGCGTTAACTAGTGATGTCATGCATTTTTTTCATTATTGTACGATTCGTCATAACCTTCCCTTAATCTCTAGTGTTGTCCTGTCATTATGACAACTGTGTCGGAGTAGCTAGATACAAAAAATATATAAATAAATATTTTATTAAATATTTATTACATTAAAATAATTTTGGTTCATTAGTTCATTAAAAGTAAAACATTTTAATTTAATTTTATTAATTATGTCTTTACACCACAGTCCGGTTCTTCTGGCCTGGCCAGAAGTAAATTCATTTCTGTTCTTAAATTAATTCCACAAAGTAACTTTTGTTTTACAACTTTATTCTTATTTTAGTTTGTACCTGACAACAATCTGCCATGGAAATTTGCTGATTCTTTTTCTCAATTTTTTTTTTAATTTAATAAATTCTCATTAATACTATTTCACAATGGATAAAAATCAAGATAGTAAAAAATGTTTCTGCGCAAGATGCTTTCTACCAATAGAAGGTGACGATAAGGTCGACATCGAGGGTCAGAACTTCCACAGAATATGCAGCATGTGTTGTAAGTAAATTAAAAGATGTTTAACCCATAACGGTCACTTATTATGTACTGGTACTGCTGAACTATCAACTTGATGTAGCATTAGATGGTAAACACTATCCCAATAAGAATTTATACACTTTTGCTGCAGTTTCAATTTGTACGTGTTTAGATACACAGTTTAGCGTTAGAGTTATTACTATATCTAAAGAACTAGCCTCAAAATCTATATAAGGAACATCAATAATTCCTAATACAGGTGTTTGTCGAACAATACCGACTTCCCTCAAAATGTTCTACGGCCACGTCTTCTGCAACGATTGCTTTAAGACTCACGTCATGAGCCGCTTCAAGGGGGAGAATTCTCGCATTCATTCGAACAGCTGGTGGATGCAATGGGCGCCTGGTATGAAGCCTCAAGACAAAGAGAAAACTGAAGGTAAATAGGCTTGTCGATCAGTCTTAGTGGTATTAATGTTAATTTAAGGAACCGGGCTACTTTACAAGGACCTTATCTCGTTTATATACACTACCATAAAAAGGTGAGAACTGAGTATATTTAGGTAGGGGTCTGAAAAAGATGCTAACACTTTTGGATATATTTCATGTGTACTTTTACTATTTTTTTAATGGCAGCATATATACTATATCGGTAGTAAATAGATTCTACCCTTAGCGGTTGTCCTTTAATTTAAAGGAAATAAAAATGTCTCTATTAGAGAGATGAAAATTAAAATTAGTTATTTTTTTTATGCAGATTCCAAGCCTGAATCATCGGAAGAGCCACCGAAGCGTTACATCTGTGCCCGGTGTCTCCAGCACGTCGAGGAGTGTCACCGGGTGACCATCGGCGACCAGAGTTTCCACCAGCAGTGTGCTCAATGCTGTGAGTAATTTATTTACCTTGGCCTTCGCTGGAACAAGTGATTTTATAATAATTAAAAATATAATTAATTCCAAAATTTCACTCACAAAAAACGCTTCAATAGATTTCTGTCGGAAGATACCCACAAAGAACCTGAAGATATACTACGGCCAGGTGTTCTGCGAGGAATGTTTCAACCAACATGTGCTGAGCCGCAATCGCGACAATCCATCAGAGTTCTTCAGGAACTGCTTCGAGCAGTGGCAGAACAATGCCCAGTTCGCTGAGAACATGCGCGACTTCATGACGGGAAACAAGGAATCTGTGCCGTTCGTTTTCATGATGCAGGGTCAGCAGCCGCCATTCTGCAGATGTGGGACTGGCCCCCAGGATTGGTTCCAACAAAATGAACCCAAAAAATGTAATTTTTCACTATCTTCCAATAAAATTTTGATTGTATTTACATCCAAGAGACGTTGGTAGCTGGTCATATTTAAAAATTGTATTTCAAAAAAATCTATGCCTGGAGTTTTATTATACAGCAATGCTATTAAGTTAATTATACTAATTGTATAAATTAACTGTCGATAGCGTCAGAGACGTGTTAAAGGTTGAGTAGAAATTTTTATTAATATAAAATATATAAAATAAAATGACATGCCTGTTTTGTTTTAGGTGCGTAATTGAATAAGCGAAAATGTTACAGCTGCGACCCCGGCCGACGACCCTTGGGAGCTGTCGTTTGAGAACCGCACAGAGGTTTCCGATTTACCAGAATCTAGCGTGATGGAATCAGCAAACCAGGAACTGACTGTCGCCGCAGCTGAAAAAATCGAAAAGCTGACAAAATATCTACACGAAAGGAGCGGAATCGAAGTGGAGAATATCCGGAAATGGAAGTTGAGGGAAGAAGACGTCACGTCTGACACCTGGATCGACTTGCAAGACAAGAAGATTGAACGTTTGGATTGTCCTAAATGTTTGTGGCAGTGTGGTCCTATCTATGTCAACAGTGAGTACTTGCGGAGGCAAGTCTGCGAAAAAAGTTAAAATTAATATACTGTTATGTCACTAAGCATTTGTTTTTATGTAAATATGTAATACTTTGTCAAATATTCAGAGTTTGGAAAAATCTTTTATTTGTTTAGCTTGATAGTGGGGCACTATTGCAATGCATCTTAGACCTGACCTCAAAAGTTGAGATAAATATTGAGTATATTTAACTGGAACGCATTGATTTAAATACCTTAACCTGATTGAAAACCTGTTTTATTCTTGCCACAACTGATACATTAATAAACTTAAAAATATATGAAACTAAATAGAAGTGGTGGTGTTAATTGGTTGCAATAGTCCTTTACGTTTAGGCCAGGCATAAAGAACAGTGCGTTCTTTCTATGGGAACATTCTTCATTGTTAATCGTTGGACTGCTTTAAATTAGTGTTTAGAACAGCCTCAGCCTCTAAAACTGACAACAGATCAATATCCAGTGGATTACGATCAGGGTTAGATAACAGCCAGTCTCCAGCTCTGATGAAGAGCTTAGCATTTATTTTGTGTAACGAACTCGATGACTTGGAGCCGAGTCTTTCTAAAAGGATCATGCCTTGGTTAATAAACTTTAGAGAATATTGATTTCTCTGACATATTTCTCAGTCACGCCTTCATAACTGAGACAACAACAAACCGTCACTGAAGTCAGATAATGCAAAAATTGTACTCGGTTGACGGCTTGGAAAAATTCTTTAGAGTATCATGACAATATTCGTCAATTTTAAAGAAATCTGATTCGTTAACAATAATTTTCTATGATATGCTTTTGAGGACCTCCGTACCCTACTATTTTGATGGCCTGTTTTGGACGAATACTGCGTAGACGAACAGATCTTGTCTGTCACAAAGGAGGTAATTTCGCGCCTTTGAAAACTCGGTACAATGCCTTATACCTTAATATCTAGCGTATGGAAGAATTTCTAAATTATAATTTAACTCATACCTATTTTATACAACACTAAACAAATGAACAGAAATGACATATTATTGTAGTGGCATTTATGGTCACACTGAGTACTTCAGAGAGTTGTTTCATATAGCCCTATATAGGAAGTCAAATGTTATTCGGCGAATTGGGTGGGCAGTAGGAGCTCTAAATATCATGGATGGACCCTACTATTTAATACGAAGACTACGTTTGCTTTTAATGTAAAGTTTATATATTTGTCGGAGTAGGAGGCTCTTAGTTGTTATTTTAAAAGAGTGACGGAACATAACTGACTTCACTGATGACTTTATTCTTGAATGTCGTCAGGATCTCAGACTCTTGAAGGTAGCCTTGGAGACGGTTGGACGAACACCTTACTTCCAAGAGTTCCGTAACCTGCAACGACTCGAACGAGACCATCTGTATTCTGTACTCTCGCCTATATTTATACCAACGCAGGTGGTTATGCGGTTGGTTATGACACCTGATAATTTCAACTACCCTCAATTATTGATTATTCCAATAAAAGGAATTGCGCCGATATATTTATAATCTATTCTAAAGTTATGTTTTATCAATATACTCTGTGACATCTTAACTGTGACATGTTACATGTTTCAAAAATCAAATCCCAAACAACTAATAGTTGGAGGTGTGGCTTTCGAACGAAACTATAATTTCTATTAAACTAATCACACAAAACTAAAGTATAATGAATACCATATCAACATCACAGTGAAGACACCTAATTAGTCTGATATGTGACTGTGACATAAGTTTTTAATAAATAAAAACCTATATTTCGCTTATTGTTTACTACTAAGGGCGTCAACCGTTTGTATATTTAATAGGAATTATAAATAAATATACACAATGTACGGCCGAAAAACACCCACAACTTATCGTTCCACACCTTCCGTGTATTCCCATTACACGGGAAAGTGAGTACAAACAAAAAACTATTTAAAACTTTTAGTATCATTTAAATCTTCTAAATTTCGCATTCCATTGGTGTGGCCTATTTTTTGTCAATATTATTCTTTAAGTGATATTACAGTGAAACTTGTGGGAGATGTCGAGATTTTATATTTCAAACAGCATCTTTGGCAGTTTTTAGTCTAACTTTAGTCTTTAAATACTATTCTCTGAAGGACAGTTTAATTTTACATTCTCTACACAGGTCATCTACGAACCTACGATCGTCGAAGTCTATGAGATCTTTGAAGGTTCCGTGGTACCAGAAACCCATTTTACATGACGCCTATGTCCTCGATCTACAAAGAGGTTCACTTCTCACTGGTTTTCTGTCATTGGTGAGTTTTAAACATTACTTATAACGCTAAACTCTGTGAAATATCTCTTATTTGAATTTTAAATTACTTAACTATGTATACATTAGCTAAATATTACTTTTTATTCGTAATTAATGCTACAAAATCTAACTTGATTATAATTAATCTGTTCTCGTAATGAATCTTATGTTTTAAATACTAATTTTTCAGTTCATAGCCCTGTTTACTTTTGCCCAAAGTGTCTTTGACCTCTACTGCCTCGGCATGGCCAGCCCTGGTGCTGTCCATTACGGTTACTATGTACTCAGCTATCAATTTGTATATGTCGGAAGCCCTGCTGGTGAGTTAGTGTTATAGTTAACAAAAAATTTACTCCCATAGAGACAAAACCTTTTAGCATTCAATGGATTCACCGTGCGGGTGCCGGGTCCATCGGTGCATGGAGAGGAACTTCAACAGTGCCTGGGACTCACAACCCAGGTGTAGGTTTAAGAGGCGCCTATCTAACGCCATCTAATCTAGTAAAAGTATACTCATAAGACTTAATTGAAATATTAAATAAGGTAATTTATACATTTTTGTACATAATGTTAAAGAATACTCATATTTTAGAGTTGGTTAGATTGGTTTTGTCTGTACATTAATTCCTTAATGAAATTTTAGTAGTAAGAGCAATTTAAATTGTCACAAAAGTGGATGAAAATTGAAAATTTAACGAACATTAGATAGCGGCCCCTTAAACCTACACCTGGGTCGCAAGTCCCATGCACTGTTGAAGCTCCTCTCCCTACAACGACGGGCCTGGCACCCGCACGATGAATATAGAATGATGAGAGGTTTCATCTTTAGTCTTAGGAATTGGGAATTGAAACATAACCTGTAGGACACAATATATAGTGTAGAAAATTTGTGCGTCTGTATTATAACACTGTACAATACGATCCTAGCTATAGCGTATGTCCGTCTGTCTGTTTGGGGTAATCTCTGACACAACTTAAATTAATTCTCACTATCGAATAGACAATCACTAATTTTTTTTATCAAAATATATCAAATGTCAACATTCCTGTGACGTGACAAGTTCTAAGTGCCTTCACGGACAATGAATTTATTACTTTCCAGTGCGGAACGTCCTGGTAGTGTTCTCGCTGTTCTCGTGGATCGGATCCGTGGCTGTTATAGCCACAAGCATCATTTTGATCATAGCTCTGAGGAAGGTATGTATTATATATATATGTATATATAAATAAATTCATACATAACAAAAAAAAAATTTTTAATAATACATACATTTGTTAATTTCAACGTTTTAAAAAGTATTTGTCAAAATTCTAAAAATTATATTCTACCCACACTAATAAATTGCTCGACGATAATACTAGCTTCGTTTCCGAGCTTCACTTGTGAATAGTGATGTGCAGCTCACTGGATGTGTATCCGCGGATGGTGATGCTAAATATCTGACATTGAGTCTGGGTTCAAAATTCTCTTGAATGCAAAAAATTAATGTGTACAATTTCATCATATCATATATATTTTTGGCCTTGTCCTTCAGTGTACACCACCCTCATAGTGCTACACTTCTAATAATGGCAGTATAAAAAGATACTTTGCACTTTTTGAATCGGCTCAACACAAAACAAGAAATGCTGTTACATCTGTTGTCTTTATAATATCTAGTGTTATCTTTTTCTCTTTCTTTACCTTGTCTTAATATTCAGCACATCACTAGTGATATACACTTCATATAATTTTGTCAATTTATTTGTCTCATGCCGTCCCAAGCTAGTGACATCCGGTAAAAATAAGGTAGCATTGTTTACAGAATACTCACAGCACAATATTTTTTTGAGAATCACTTGTTCGGGGTGTGTCTTTGGCACTTTTTTTTTTTAGTAAAGTTTTCGGTTCAGAAAATTCTGTATATATATATGCTATTTGGTTGAGAAAAGTTTTTCCAAAAATATTTTTATATAAATTCTTGATTTTACACATTAGTAAGCACAGCTTTGTCATATGAGGCATCTTACATCGATTGAATCATTTGTCACAGAACTATGTGTGTATATATATATATATGTGTATGTATATATGTTTTTTGTTCCAGGAGTATGAGAAGAGGATCGTCCCCTGGCTGTATTCCTTTGGGGTGTTCATACTGTTCAGATTCGTGGCCTTCATATTTGCTTCAATAGTCAACGACATGATATTTGCCTACAACATCATCATGTGTCTGTGCTGGGTGGTGTTCTGTGTAACCGGAGTGTATGGATGGGTCCTGGTGTACAGTTTATACCTTGAGCTGGCCGACCTGACCAAACTAGAGGATTTGGCACATCTCAGGGTATATTGCGATATATTAATGAAAATATTGCAGAAAACAATTCTTTTTTGTGATTTTTAAATGAAAAAAATATATATCAAAACATGTGATTATTTGAAAATATATTATTATTCGAAATGAAAGGCAATATATATATGGTCATTGATTTTCTAACCTCCAGATGGGTACAATGGCCTCGTTGAATGCTTCATTGGCCGGTTCAAGACCGACGACACCTCATTCAACTGTGTCAACGATGCCAGCCTCACAGATATGATATGAAGTTAGTGAAACCACACCTCTCACCGAGGTGGACGTTGACCCTGGAAGTCAGGGGGTGGAGGAGACGCCCCACAGACGAACCTTGGAGACGGATGTGTGAAAACAACCTCTTACAATAGTGTTATAACATAGGAGTTGTGTTCTTTATATATAAGATACCTAAATGTTTATAAGCATCTGATTAATTTAGGCGATAGTTAGGATATGGAAGATTTTTATTAAAATAGGTTTTTAAATTTAGCGCCATCTAGTTGGGGCGAGGGGAAATCACGTAATAATTCTTATCAACAGCGCCATCTCTTGACAGCTGTCGGATGTTAAATGTTTGAGATTTTTTCGCAAATAGATTTAAGTCTTAAAAGCATCTTTTCAAGCGATATTCACTGTGCACTAGAGTAGCCTGAAGTGACAACAATTACGAAGCCCTTCTTAGTTTCGCTCTCCGTCCAAATTCTTATAAGTATTTTATTGGATAGTTCTTAATGTAATTGTTAATTGTAGTGCCTTAAATGCGCCTGACGTAAAAACGACTTACCAATATTGAAACTTTAACTAATATAGTGGAATAATAAATGTACTAAGTTAGAATTAATATATTGGTACATTACTGAATGTGTAACTTACGGGAGGTTGAGTATCTCACAGAACTGTTTTATACGCAATCTACGTTACGTATGTTTAGACACGAATTAATATTTTTTTTTATTGTTTTTCTTATAACAAGTCCGTCCATTTTCAAATATTATATATTATATTATGTAGTTATATAGTTTTATTTCAGAACTCCTATATTTTTTTACCGATTTGTTTGAAAATTATTGATAACTCAAGATAATATGAAAGAGCCCTTGCGATTTTAATTATTTAAGAAATCACTACATTTATTACTAGCTTCGAGGCATTATGATTATACTGATAACATAACTTCAACAATTTGTACTAGTTATTTCTACAAAAGACGTTTGTTAAAAATGGAGAAGAAAATAATATATAGTAAACGAAATATATATGCTCAAAGTCCGAGCCCTGTTAAAACAATTGGAATGAGTGACACAAGGCAATGACTTAAATATTTATTACAACAAACACATAGAAACAGTTTTTTGACATATACATACATATATCCTGTAGGGACCTTGCTTGGTTGCCGACATCGTGTACAGATTATGTACAAATTTGCTTATTTTGTACACACTTACTGAAATATAGTTATAAAAATATCTTCATACCTTTGAGAATACTATATTAATTTTACATGTACACATTTTATAAATGCCGAGTATATTTACATAGAATATAGCTACTCATACATACTAAGCGAAACGAAACGTCTGCATACGAGTATATCTCAGTGTCTGTGTACATATGCTAAAAATTTGTACACATGCGTAAAATTTTATAAAAATATGCACAATTCATATATCTCATACAACATAGCGTTTTGGTTATAGCTTTGACTGGGACAGTGGAATATTAAATGTATATTGAATATCATAAATATCACACTAACTAACAGCTGTACCGAGGCTTGAAGAAGTTACAAACAAAACCTTCTCCAGCAATACCTTTCGATACTAAAGATTTTTATACATAACAAAACAGTGTTCGGGTTCACAAACTGTTAGGGACAATTATAGTAGTTAAATAAATGTAGGTACTTAGGAAAACTATAGATATTTTTTATAAAAATACAATTAACAAAATTATCTGACATAACGTTTATTGATAAAAACAGGATAATAAATAAGATCAAATGTAACGTTTACAGTAAACAAAAAAATATTAATTCAATATACAGGCAATTAATATAAAACTAACGATTTACAAAAAAATTACATACTCACAGACATACACACATATATATGTATATATAAGTAATATTTCAGGTCTACCTTGAAAAAATTACATTAATGAATATTCCACAGATCATATCCAAGAGGCGAGACATCAGAGTATCCTAACTCTCAAGGCCGTAGTGTTTCCTCTTAATCCTGGCATAAGGTCCGATGTCAGGGTCCATGATAAAGTCGTACAGGACAGCAGACCAGCTGTGATGCTGGGGCAGGTCATCGTAGAACTCAGAAGCTATACGCTTCACCTGGGAATTATTACATATGAGTGTTACTGAAATTACCTGTCGCTTTCCTGTTTATGAGTTTTACCTTTACCTTACCTATGTGTCAATTCAACTGGTCTTGTTATAGTTGTTCTGCTGAATGCATAAGCAACTGTCTGTTTGTGGCATAAAATGTCTGAAACGTCTGGATCTATTTTGACCAAACTTAAATTGGTCCGTGGATGGTTTAAAAGTCTAACTTAGACTGATTCAGTCAACTACTGTTCAGAACATAAGTACTAATAAATAAACTTGTTCGCACAAAGTCAAGAGCGAATAAATAACTACTTAAAGAAAAGTTTTTTACAACTTTGTTTCATGAACTTATCCCTAACATATGACTATTTCCCATCTTAATATTATAAATTAGTGTTCATTTTAATAAGTACATAGCTTTATTTCTTACAAGAACCTTTGCCACAGACTACATACATTTTTTTTCTGTCACAGATTAAAAATTTAATCTAATCTTCTGATATAACGATTTAATATAAAGATGAGGATATTTTTTTCAAAACAATATCCTTTTCAGATATATAAATAAGAAGTTGTCATTAGAATTATAAAAATCTGAATGTGTGTTCGTTGATTGGGAATAACTCGGTAACATTTGTAGCATGTCCTACACCTGCTGTCTGAGGATATGTCAACTATTTAAACTGATGTATGAGTGTCCGTTTGTGTCAGATATTGTGTGCAGCCTACAAAACTATTGATGGAGGTGAACGGATATTATATTGTTTGATGTAATCATTTGTGTGTTTTTTAAGTTAATTCCCACTGACCTCCGGTAACCTGCTGCCAGGCACAGCTGGGAAGTCGTGGTGTTCGTTGTGGTAGCCAACATTGAAGGTGATCCAATTCAGGGGTCCGTAGTACGAGTAGGTCTCAAAGCCCTTACGGAACATGTAGTGCTCGGATATAAAGTGACCTGGTGGAAGAATTTTGAAGGTCTGTCAATGGCATCCAGGGAGTTAGCATTATTACTTGGAACAATGTTTATAATGTAATAGATATTTATACGAGCAAACTAGTTTTGTTAATGTAATTCTCCTATTCTAAGGTTTTGTATCAAGTGCTAATATTTTTGACATTATACTATAAAAATTGTTGTATATTATATTGTTAATATAAGTTTTTTAGTCAAAGCCTTAACTCACCGGCAACCGGATGCATCCCCATGGACAGTAAGGATCCTATCAATAGGTACCCGAGTACCTTGAATCCTGAGTCATGGAAAAATAATACATTAGAAATTATCTGAATCATGTGTGTGTGTGTGTGTGTGTGTGTGTGAGTGTGTGTGTGTGTGTGTGTGTGTGTGTGTGTGAGTGTGTGTGTGTGTGTGTGTGTGTGTGTGTGTGTGTGAGTGTGTGTGTGTGTGTGTGTGTGTGTGTGTCTGTGTATGTATATATGTATGTGTGTGTGTCTGTGTGTGAATTTTTACACAGGCAAAGTTGAGCTTATACTTCAATTAGGATTCACATAGACAAGTATAATCAGTGTATCGAGCTGATGGCCGAAACTAACTAAAATAATTAATTATATTTTCTTTGTTTAAATTCTAATTTAAGGAATACACTGATGTCTTTAACTATTTTTTAAACAATATTCGCCGCAAGTCTAGAGAGGGCGGTAAAAGATCATGAAAAAATGAGGTATTTGTAGAGGCCGAGGGTGATTTGTAATTTCATTTAGGTAGGATAAGTTTTAATATTGGTTTCACAGTACCTGAAAAATTTGGGCACTAAAAAATAATTTATTCTCAATGTGGGTAGTACACGAAATATGTTTGGATATCCCTGGTTTGGATGGATACTTACCAAACACTTTGACGACCACAGCGTCGAAGAACAGTTGTATGATCAGGTTGACCAGCTCCAGGGGAGTGGGGGGTTTCGGCCTGACGACTAGCGGTCTCAGAGAGTAGAAGAACGGCTGCAGGAGAACCCACAGCAGCTTACCGCCGGTGGTGCAGAACAGCTTGGCCTCCAACAACGTCGGTAGGTCAACATCTATGACCTCGTCCCCTTGGTACTGGTTGTAAGAGAAAAAACTAAACCAATGAGCTCTAAGACTCGCCTTTCATTTTAATGAAACTAATATTTTCGGATTCACTCCCCGCCTGCCCGTGATCGGTTGCTTCAATGTGACCGAAATTTCAGGAGTATGTAGTTTTTTTTTTTAAATAATAAAATACGCGAAGCAATCCGGTGATATTAGTTTCATTTAAAAGAATAAAACTATTTGCATAATCTACAAGACTGGAAGATTTTTTTTTTATAATTATTAAAAATTTTTTTGGTCCCTTGATTCAGGCACTACAATTACATGAAAACATAACCTTTGTATATTTTTTTTATTATGTTCGCTAACAAAATTAATTCATACGTAGACATATCTTTAGAAGATAATTGTTATGATTATGAATGTGTTTATCATAATTCGTGTTTTATTTTGATATATATTTTATTTCCATTCAAGTATGAGAGCGATTTAATCTGAGACGTTGAATAAATATTATCTTATCTACGTGAAAAATTTGTTTCTCCTTTGGTTTGTTACGGATCATATTGATAGCGAAAATAGGCATATCTCGTAAAATGTCTTGATATAATCGATAATTTTGGTGGGAGTACAATCAAAAAATGCTTAGGCCTTGCTGCGATACGCGCTATAGATATTTACGTACCCTGTGGTGTTCCAAGTGGTACTTCCTAAAGCTGATTGATATCGGTATCCCGATAGGAAGGTTGGCGAAGAAACCAAAGATACGGTTGTGCAGAGCTCTGTTGTGACCGAAGGCCAGGTTATGAGCGATCTCGTGGATTGCTGTCAAGTAACACTGAGATGATTTACATTCATAATTAAATAGGAATTTACGAAATTATATATATATAAATATATTATTAATAATAAATAAAATTTTAAGAGCCTTAGTTACTCCTCATTGTTCTTGCTGTCTGACGGTGAGAGCACCGTCAAAATCGGTCCAGCATTCAGTGTCAATCGGAATAAATATATAAAAAATATTGAATTTTTTTTTCTCTCTAATAATAATCTTAGCTTACAAACTGTTTTAAGACGAGTTTTTAAGTAAACTATCACGTGCTTACTATCCACTATCGGTAAGACTCACGTAACAGGATTTGGCGATCGGATTAAATTAATACGCTTCGATAAAACGTTTATTTTTAATTCTAATATATTTATCTTATTGAAGATAAAAAATGCTGGGGATGTTTGTTTGGTTGCGATTATTTTACAAGAAATTGCTGAGCTTGTTTTGATGACACTCCAGTCATAAGAACAACACAAGTGCATAGTTCACAGTTTGCACGAACACTTCATATTGGTTTCAAATTTGGTTAGGTAGAGAGAGGAGCTTGGACGGTGGAGGGGAGCGTTTAAACCTACACCTGAGTCGCAAGTTCCAGGCACTGTTGGAGCTCCTCTCCCTGCAATGATGGACCTGACACCAGCACGGTGAATCCATGGAATGATGAGAGGTTTCGTCTACTGTTGCATGTAATATAAAGTCGTGACAAAGACGACAGATGCCGCTGACGGTTGATTAACACTATTCGTCTCTGAACCAGATCAGAAAATTCCAACGCGGACGAAACCGGAGGCAAGAACGAGTTAATTGTGTATATTGATTAATAAGGAATCTTCGAGATCTATTATATTTTTTCTACCAAATAAAGTTTTCAAAGTTCTTATTATTTCTTAAAATATATTTTTTTTAATTATTTGTTTTCCTGTCTATTTTATAGAAGTTACCTCTCGAAAAGCTGGACTGGTATGGGGTAAATTTACACCGCTGTACATCACGAGGGGTAACATAGGCTGATTTTGAACTGACTTCCAAAAAGGGGGAAGTTATCACCTACAATACATTTTCCTTAAACTAATCCTAGGATTTAAGGCAAATTTTTGAAAAAAATTCATAGGAAGCTCATCTTGAGGTAGTTCCATTGTCACCAAGTATATTTCGAAGGAACAATCTTCTAGGGATGCAATCCCTCATAACATTAAGTCGTTTAATAAACAAAACCGCAGGAAGAGCCTAGTGTATAACAATCTATTATCATAACAGTATATAAATTTCAAAATAATATACCTACTTGTAGATAACACTTGTATAGATAAAGACCTGTATTTACCAGGTGTTCGATTTGTCACCGGATGTCACTAACTTTATGACGAAATCTATGACAGAAATAACATTAATTCCAGCTGATGCGACACTCTTCCCTCCTTTCAGAGATCGAGATGTTAATATTTTTTTTACGTTTTTCAATCGTTTTGTTTAAAAATTTTTTTTTTTGTTTTTCAATTAAATGTAGATTAGGTTTCTTTATTAATCAATATATCAATCAATCAGTTTTCATACTCTGCTTTTATAGTATTTTATTTACATTACTTATGAATACTTTGACACCGACCGTGTTTAGGGCAGACGATGAACACTACGGTATGCTTACTACAACTTTCCATCGCGACTACATACGGAGCGTTAAAAGTTTGTAGTTCATAAATCTTGTCACATATTATTAACGTATGTTAAATCAGGAACGTGAGACGCTTCGTATGTAGTGTGATTTTGCGAACTTGTTATAAGCGTGCTATGTTCGTTCCTTATGAATACTGTAAACAATATTTTCCGCTAAAAAGATAAGAGGAATAATGTTATCGGGCCCTCGAAGGTATTTACTATCGATAAGCTATGATGGAATTAACTCTTAATAGAGATATTCACACATACATACATACATACACACACACACACACACACACACACACACACACACATATATATATATTTGAAACTTACCCAACATCAAGGAGTGGTTAATGACCCCGCCGAAGCAATACGCCAGTATTATAACGTAGGGCCAGCTCAAGTGCTGGACCACTGGCAGCATGGCGAACTGAGTGAGGACCATGGCAGTGACTACCCATTTAAACATGGGATCATATCCGTACAGCTTCTTGATCTCTGGATACTTTTCTGGAGAACAAACATACATTGATAGTTGCCGAAAGAGATCTATCAACGACACAGAAGACGAGCTTTGTGAGAACGAATACTCAAAAAGGATTATCGTGTGGAAAATTTACAAAAAATTATCCGTTTGAACTTAAATTTAATATGTGTACAGTTAGCACAAAAGTTTAAGACTAAATGAAGTCAAGATGATTGGAAGAGTCTTAATTCACGAACACAAGGGGAGTTGTTTGAGGAATGAGTCACTTTATGACTATAGGGATGTGAGGAGTTATGGGATTGTGCTGAAAGGGAGAGGCTGGTAGGTCTCGCAACACTCACGCTCATACCACGAGACGCTGCTGTCATGGATACTACACCATCTGTGAGAGGTGGTACCTACCGTCTGATGAGATACCAATAATCAGGTTGGAACTGACAATAGCTGTTATCATGTAACTGTATAATAATCATCAAAGCGCGACTGTCTGCACGTGCTTAGTGTAATTTGATAATAACATCAATTGTATAACCTGATAAGGCTAATGTGCTCCTGATAAGTGTTATGCAAGATACAATGTCCGGTCCCAATATTTACATAGATATGTTTGTCCGTCTGGCTTTTGTCTGCGGAATTCTTATAATACTAAGGCTTCCATGATGACCTGGGTTATACATACACTAGGCCAAATAAAATGGTTTTTACAGCACTGAACCTAGTCGGAAACCGAGTTAGCTCGTCCAAGATCAGGCCGTTCCCGATGTTGCTTGTCTCTTTTGGCTGTAGATTTACTCCTCTCTTGAAATTGACCTTTATTTCACCAACCGATTTCCAAATAAGAGGTATTTCTCATGAAGGACATTAGGGCATGCATTATTTTTATGTCTCATTAAATTTTTATTTAATTTCAGCACAAAACAAAACAAAGTATAATATAACAACAAGTCAAACAACAGCCCGGCTTCAACAGCAACAATTCTATTATAAGCAGACATCAAGGAAGGTATTCGATCACATTGTCAGAACTGTTCCTATATAATTTTCAAATCATCCCTCAGAGGATCTGGGAAATACGTCGATACTAGCTCGCCTATTTTAGGATATCATATCAAAAGATTTTACGCATTTTTCTTTTATATCATATTTTATGCTTACCAGCAGTTTGCATCAACGCACTATATACGAAACGTTACACGTTTCTCACTCAATAACCCACGTTAATACTATAATTTTGGGCTATTTATTTATTAAAAAAAATATATATATACTTTCAAGGCCGCGTAAGTATTGTCAATGCAAACTTAGGTAATATACACAATGTATATAAAAAAAAATTGTCAGTTTAAGTTAATTTTAACCATACGAGTATGGCTTACTTTATTAGATCTAACCATCACCAGTTAACAAACTACCAATTAACGGGTTGGTATTTATCAGGCGGGTGTTAGACTGTTAAATAATTAAGTTTTAACTGCTACTCTATTCACATCTGATACGTTTTAGTTATAACGAGATTTATATCGTTTTTTTACTCAAAATAACGTATAACATACCCTTAGTACGAGTACCCAAATTAAACACTTAGACTTACAGTTATCGTATAACAAAAACCGCAAATAATGATTAGATAGATTTCTGATCAAAACTGATTCTATTACTATAAGAATAATCTTAATTTCATTAACTTTAAACATAAAAAGTGTTTTTTCTTAGATTAATAAAATATTTATGGTTTGATAAAAAACTAACAGATTTTAATTACGGCTGTTTAATATGAAATTTTAAAAATTAAATGAAATTATTAACAGCAAAACACTGGTGCATTTATATGTATGTAAACATCTAAACTTACGACCAAATGCGTCATTTTATTGCGAAAAACTCAATAAAAAAAAACAAGTGCCGAGACATACTCACTGAATATTCATGTTATATGTATTTTTGTTACTGAAAGTGGCTAAAAACATTATTGTACTTTTGAGCTTGAACACATTATTTGTTCCTCATCGATCATACCGGCACGACTGAGACACGATCGTGTATACACTGCCCAAAATGCCTTACATATTTTTGAAAAAGAGTTAATACTTTTAATAGTACAATATTATAACTAAACTGACATTCATATTAATATAAAACCCATCAAATTAGTTCACCTGTTTAAGAGCTATGCTGCCACAGACACACCAACATCATGATCAGTCTATCATAGCCCACTGCTGAGCAAAAGCCTCTACTCATATAGAGAAGGTTAGAGCATTAATCACCACGCTTGCTCAAGGCGGGTTGGCGATTTCAAACATATAATTTGAAAATTATAAGTCCAGGTTTCTTAACGATGTTTTCCTTCACCGTCTCTCAGTGGTGTCTAAATACTCTTAGAATGTAAATATGACTCGAAAAAATCGCATTAGTACTTAATGAGATCTAAGACTTTCGCGAGTTTTATTCATTTAAATGAAACTAAAATTATTCGGATAAACTACGCGTGATTTATTTTTGTAAAAAACTACATACTCCCGACGTTTCCATTACTTTTCAGCAACAGTGATCACGGGCAGACGAGGTGTGAAAGTGATTAGTACTTGCCAGGTTTTGCAACCCGGCCCTCATGCACGAGAGGCGGGCCTTTAACCTCCAGACCACCACAACTTATAGCAGAATAATATATAATATTACTCAGAAAATTTTATCATATAACAGGTATATAAACAAAAAAACTATATAATATATGCATTATTTAAAACCAAGATATAGAACTTCTCTTACAATTGCTGTTTCCGAGTCAACATACCACACAAACGGACAGTCGTCACAAAATAGTTTACAACTAACATGATGAAAGTCACAGAATAGTATACGTTTAAAATATATATGAGGCGAGTGTTAG
Source organism: Danaus plexippus (assembly GCF_018135715.1). Classification (NCBI taxonomy): domain Eukaryota; kingdom Metazoa; phylum Arthropoda; class Insecta; order Lepidoptera; family Nymphalidae; genus Danaus; species Danaus plexippus. Next base: position 401,175 of record NC_083557.1, read on the forward strand.
TAAGAAACTATGACGGTTCTTGAATATAATATAGTAAGCATAATATTTGCCTCATACTTACTGTGTATGTCATATTTGTAAAAAATATTATCATTACTTAAAATAATATATTTTTGAAACATATATATTTGTATATAAACAATAGCATTTAAGATATACCAGTCTGTCTGTTACACATATGATGCAATCTTAATTTGGCATTGTCTGAAATACATATAACATTTTAATGTTAATCCTTAAAAAAACAAAAAAGTTATCTATGATTCAATGACAAATTTAAAACTCAGTAGGAATTGTCTTTGTTTATTTAGCAATGTATATATATATGCGTGTTTCTATTCTGTACTTACAATTAATACTATTATAATGTAATTATATCATTGGTTATCTTTATTCTGGTAATAAAATGGTTGTCCTCCTTGCTTGTGACAAATAGGCTTTAGCATAAAAAATTACGATTTTCGTGTCTGTCTATGTAAAATTATATTAAAAACGGGATTAAGGAACGAAAAACTGTACAGTTAATTTTGGCACATAAAAGTCGATTTGAAACATTGAAAGTGGGCGAAGTCGCGAGTCACAACTAGTTTTAACATCCGATAATATGATGTCATCTATGAAAAATATTTCTAGAAAAATATTAATAATTCTTCATATATATTAATTGAATGCAAAGCTTTAAACACGTACTATAATTTATATTCCAAATAAACGAAATTTATTTTAATTATCATATCTTTTAGAATATCTAATGCTCTAATAATTTGGTAATATCAGGTTCCCGTCAAATTGAAATATATTAATTGCTTGTTGACACAATAGTTTAGGCAGTAAGAACAACGAAGGACGTTATTGAAAATTTCGTCCAAAAGAATATTGCTCGTTGCCGGTTCTAATACAAAATGAAATATAAGTTTTCTACGTGGTTTAAATAATAAAACGTGACGTAATGTTACCTAAGATGATTTTTCGTCTTGTAGCATGAGGTTCTTCCGTGTGGACCCACTCAAAGTCAGTTCTGGACACTTTCGCACCCATTTCAAACACTTGTTAGAAAACTTAGCACATTAATTATTGTAATATTTAAAAATTAATTAAATAAATTAGAAAATGCCGGCACTGAAACACCGATACGTCCTACCGGTTTATGCGACCAAATTCACACAACCAACCTGTTTAATTTAGTACTAACTTGTGACTAGCTAGTACTGGTCATTGAATACTGAATTGTGATTAGTGACGCCCAAAACGAATTGAACTTGAAGAGACCGTGAACGTCAAGGTGACAACTTTAAAGTAATAGAAAGTGACATTTGGCAACCGTTCGGAATTTTTATATATAAAACTTTATAATATATAAAAATTGTATAACAATAAAAACCTTAAACTATGGCTGTTATTACTTTTAATTTAAATTAATTTAAGTACGTAAATTAAATTTAAGCATCTGATTTTTACGGAACAAATGTAGAAAAACTTAATATTTCAAAATATTTACCATTTAAGAAGGTACGATCGGATTTCGAACGACATATTTCCGTTAACTATAAAGTTATTTATATTGTAGTTGCTAACTCTAATATAGAATTATAAAATTTTCAGGATTTTGGAAAACAAGTGGATTAAACATGTTGCTTGGTTATCAGTAACTTAATAGTATTTTATAAAATATATTTTTTTCATATTAATTAAACAGCTTTTGAACCGACTTCAAAAAGGAGGAGGTTTCTCAATTCGACCGTATATATGTTTGTTCGCGGATAACTTCGTCGTTTATGAATCGATTTTGACGATTGTTTTTTTATAGGAAAGTAGACATTTTAAAGGTGGTCCTAGAATAAGGAAACCAGGGTCTGATGATAGCAGAAGGGAACTTTCAAAAATTGTAATAGCAACTAGTACGTTTGTTTGTTTTTTCACTAAGTATTTTTAAGCGCTACCATTTGATGAAGGTCTGGAGAGATCTGAGGATGGAGATGAGAGACGGTCGAGGGAACTCTTCTACGATTAATAGCAGATACTTTTCTGCTTCATTATTTTGTATGGATAAAAACTTTACAGATAGATAGACAGTGACTGTCACTAGGGGTCTGATGATGAAGACGAAGGATAGTGCAGGCAACTCCTTAACGGTTTACAGTAATTACCTTGTGTTTGGACTTAATTCATTTATAATCATGAGAACTTTGCACATATATGGATTATAATAAAGGTCTGCATTATATCTGATTATGGAAACCATAGCTCGGTCTACCCATCACATAAAATCGTGATATAAAATAATTTTTAACAAAAAAAAACCGACTTCAAGCTGTGAAAAAATATATCAATCGGTGCCTACTAATTTTCAATCTACCTTTTAAATATTATGTACCTTAGTACTGGCTTGAGAAGTACTAGTAATCAATTATGAAAGAACACAAGTATTTACGTAACAAATGTAAATACTCAAAAAGAAAGGATAAATTAAAAGAAATAAGTAATAAATATGATACCAAATAACTTGAACCAGACCATATAAGTAATACGAATATTTAAACTAACCTTGCGAATGAAACCTAATTTTACGAAAACCTAAAACAACAACGTTATAGCGGGAACGAAGATTACGAATTTAGACACAACCATCAGCGCCGTCTGCCCTCAGTCCTCACATCACATGTCTGCCCGCGTTCGGGACTCGGGTCGCTGCTCTACTCGCTCACTCAAGCAGGCCCTTCCCGCACCACGCACGCGCACTCCGTGCCGACGCAGGGAAGGGAGGCGTCATGCGTGGCCAGTACTCACTACTCAGTACTCTGAGCACTGACTACTGAGCCAGTACTAGTGAGTACTAGTGAGTAGTCAGTGCTCAGATTACTGACTACTGAGCCAGTATTGATAATCACACAGAACAGATATTTCGTGATAATTATCTGCTAATATTTTCGTCAGTTGTTACAAACATTGATAGTAAGTATCTCATATCTCTACAGAGTCGTTGTTTCACTCGGCACCGACTTCAAACTTATAAAATAATTATTTCATATTAATGTCTTTTAAACTAAATTAAAATACGTGTTACTTTGTACGAAGTAAATTTATTTTTTGCCTTTTAATTCACTGCTAAAAGTCGCTTTTTTATGACTAAAGATTATTTCATTACTCCTTTTTGTATAAAACTTATATAAATATGCAATAATAGGTATTTTCCAGAGACAAGTGTTTTTTCAATCCGTACTAGTCAGTAATTATTATTAATGAATTTTATGTGTACAGAACTGCTAGTCACAGCTTCACCAGGTACGCTATAGTTGTAAAACGAAGTAAATTGTGGCTGTCTTTGTGTCTTATAAATATTGAAACGTGTTTCTCGTCTCCATTTAAATAATTTCGTACAAATAAGTTTTAAATTGACACATCCGATGTATAATAATCAAAATTCAATTTAATTCATTTGTAAATTCTGCCTTGTCATAGTTGTTAGAATAAGTTATCGGTGTATTACTATGTAAATATTCTAATTCTACTGATATACTTTAGGCTAACTGGCGCATAACTATATTTTATGTACATACTCTGTAGAAAAACAATAATGGAGGACAGTAATTGAGTTAAGAAGTATTATATTATTTTTTTTTTTTTGTATTTAAGAATAGATCTACATGTATAAGGATTTTTTTTTTTAAATTATCGTTAATAGTTTAAACTTAAAATTTCTTAAGGCTTTTATTTTTTATAATAATTTTGTATTTTTATAAAACTTGTCAGTTCCATAATTTAAACTAATTAACGAATATTTATTCACAAGGTACTTAAGATTATAATTTGTCTAACAAATAAAAACGTTGACATTGGCAGAGTATTACAAGATTTCAGTGCGAATGAAGCAATAACATTAAAAAAACCCGAACCTTACAATATTTTTTAATGAAAAAGTCACAAAATATTTAAATTGCGTATTTCATTATTAAAAAATATTATCGGTTTTCAGTTGAAATCACATTTTTATGGCTTTCTGTCCACTTTAATAGTAGTTTTTTACATCTTTTGGTTTAGGAATTTTAATTATTAGCTATTGAATTTAATTTAGCAATTACGCGATATGCTTCTATTTTCGTTAATTTTTATGTATATTTTGTTCCTTGGGAAACCAACATCCCCAAAGACCATGGCATCAAGGTCAATAAATATTCCGAGCTCACTAAGAATCGGTCCGTCACAGATTTGTACGCGGTGGAAGTTGGAGCGAGAGGCATAACAGCTACATTTCTCTACAACTAACTAAAAAACTGGGGCCAAACCAGGACTAACATCAGTTCATTCTTGGAACGTACTTCGAAGGCAGCCCCAGGAGGTTCGTTTCAAATTTGGTTAGGTAGAGAGAGGAGCTTCGACGGTGGAGGTGAGCGTTTAACGTGCGTTAGTTAGGGACCACTTAGACCTACACCTGGGTCGCAAGTCCCAGGCACTGTTGAAGCTCCTCTCCCTGCATCATGAACTCGGCACCCGCACGGTGAATCCATTGAATGCTGAGAGGTTTCGTCTCATTTACATAATTATCTACGTTTTACATTATTCCGTCCGTCACTATGATTAAGAGTTGAACACTTTCCGTATCATTCGTTATATCTAGTAATAGATACTAGAATCTTATATAAATGATATCCTGTACGATGTTTTAAGGAATATATATTTCCACACAAATCGTCGTAAATAATAGAACCAACGCAGCTCTTTATACGACACTAGTGACGATGCTAACTAGACAACCAATTCTATTTGATGTCTTGAACCGAATATGGATCGAACTGATTTTTTTCTTTAATGAAAAACATTTCAACCAGAAATCATTTAAAAAATATTTTTCGTGTCAACTCTTCGACGACTTCGTATAACCAGATAAATCACCTATTTTTAATCAATATATGCAAACCAAATTATTATAAAATATGTTAATAACCTAAGTTGATAGCTGATAATATTACTGATCATGGCATAGCTGAAGTGTGAAAGTCACTCGGGTAAATAAAACAAGTGACTACATCAAGATGTATATTAAATTAGACGCTCTCTTGTACGGGTGGCTCGTACCCTTCAGGTCTGTCTGACTTGTCACCTCCTTCTCCCCTCTTGCCACCGCCTTCTCCGTGCAGCTCCATCAGCTTGGCAATCTCAAACCTCGGACGTTTGAGCACTTTCACCTGATATAATAAACACATGTCTTTAGTGGTGCCTGGTGATGGTGCCGAGTGGAGTAACCTCTGGGTATAAATCAGGTTTAAATCAAAAGGGAACAAAGTTCTCATCAGGTTTGTATCATTGCGAGCTAGGTGTGTCATCATTACAATATATATATAAAATATTATTTTTTTCAAAGTATGTCTGTCTGTTTCAGCTATCTCTGAAACGGCTTGACCAAACATACATTATCAGATATCTATTAATATAAATTATTAAAGACTGCTATATGGATTAACGAAGCATCACATAACAGGTCAGATATTTTAAACAAAGATATGTTTTTTTAAACATATCGGATAGCTTATGGATTTAGTAGACATCGCAGATATCTAATAATATATATATATATGGGGCTCCTGTGTACATATCATATTCATGTCACATACCTTACGGATGCACACATCCCTCAGCGGGTAGATGCTGAGGCAGGCTTTTTCAATATCCTTGGCGATGGAGTCGGGGATCAGTTTGTTGACAACTTCCTTCAATTCAGATCCCGCTACATCACGGGTTATGATCTCGCACATCTTCTTCCTGATGGCGCGGACCTGGTAACATCATCGAGCTTATATATTGTTATGAATCGGTTACACTGGGTCGGTATTGTTAATGTAGGTAGATTACAATACATATAAGACGAATTAAATATAGTTTTATTGGACATATATATATAAGGAAATGTATATAATCTTTTATAAATGTTGCAACGACACAAAAGACCCAAGATTATTGATCTTGGGCACTTTATTGTGTGGCAGCGTTCAGTATTTGCAGTTTGTAACGATACAAAGATAATTTGTCCGTCTTCGTATAGCTGGACTGCAGTCGGATACATGTTTGGGTCATTGAAGGTTTATAAAATTTGTGTTGGCAACACCAGCATACTTCTAACAAGTTTTTAATCTTCTGGCAACACTGTCTCTGTATTTTTTTTACTATCTGTATTCAAATTAAATTAATAGTTATGAGATATTTTTCTTAATTTTAGTGAACCAAGTTTCTGACGTCATATTCACTATGGCTGGTTATTTTACCTGGGTGTGCTGAGCATAGCATGTCTTCCTCTGACTGAGCGAGTCCTTGTTAGTGAAGCCGATGCAGAACACCCTCAGGAGGTAGCCGTCGGTGGTCTTCACATCAATGTTGGCTTCGACTAACGTCTGCCATTTCTTAACCATCCATCTGTAATTATATTACGTTACCATTTTGGACACTTCATAACAAAATACACTCGCTACTTACCAATACATACATGACAAATTTAATATACAAATTTTATTGAATAAAGAAATTATACAGACGAGGATTAAATTATACAATAATTAATGTAGCAACGATATAAAGAGCCGTTATGATACATGTAACGGCATATTATTATACGGTAGCATTATTTTCTGCAGTTTGAAACGATATGAAAGCGATACACATCTCCATATAGCTGGACTGCAGGATTATATCGAGTTACCAAATCTATATATATATATATTTTGACTTAATCTATAATAATAGTATTAAGTAAATATTACATTCTAGTTATTTAAGGGTATGATATATGAGGCTTAGTAATAGCCAATATTATAAGGCAGTCTTTCCCAAAGTGGGTGATATTGTTCTTTTGTAGGTCTAAAGGCTTAAGGAGGGCAGGAAGAGAGCCCGAAATGTTGTGTAGGGGACGGGGGAGATTTGTAATTTTATTTAGCTAGAACGAGTTAGTGTTTTTCCATAGATGCAAAATGGGGTGCCATCAAAAATTTATCTTTAAAATGGACGAAATAAGTTTGGGAATCTTTGGTCTAAGGTAACAATAATAATTAGCAATCTTTATTTGAAGACTTTCGTTAATTTAATGTTCCTTTGTAAGGATAGATAAGCAATTACTGTAATGTTGAACACTCACCTCAACTTGTCAGTAGTAAGATCCATGCCATGGAAGTTACAGAGGACATTACGTCCCTGGACATCTTCAGCGATCAAGCGGAACTTGCGGAAAGACCTGGTTAAGTAACATTGTATTAAAACTCAACAATTAATATTCATATTTGTATTATGTATGTAATATATCAAGCATTCAAACCTTTCCGCATCTGTGTCAGCTTGTAAATCAGCGAGGGAAACCTCGAAGACGCGGCCCTTCAGACCCTCAGAAGCGATTTTTGTTCCCTAAAACAAAGTCTAGTGTAAACAACCGCGTGGGTACATCATGTTTACGAGATAAGTAACGTTAACTCAGAGGTAAATCAAAAGGGAACAGAATTTTCATCAGTTCTGTGTCATTGCGAGCTAGGTTGATCATCATGAAGTAGTTTTTATTCAGCTTTCATACATAACGACATAATAGAATCGAAAAGGGAAATTCGTTTGGAACACATTATATAAAACTTTATATAAACAATATTTCATATGCGAGTATAACGTACGATAGAAATTTAAGTATTCATTTAAAATAACTTGAGACCGGTCAATAAATGCACGCGGTTTTAACCTATCATAAGTGATTACGGGAGGTGTAACGAACCTGGGTGCGGTTGACGAGCGTGGTTCCCACCAGCCTCTTGGTGAACATCGACGGTGCTTTGACATCGTACCAGTCTTTGCGTGTGAATGGGTCGACGCTAAAAACAAATATAATATTATAACCTCATACTCACATGAACATCCGCACTAAAATGAAACCAAATACAGATAGCAAGATAATTAACAGCAAAAGATATTGAGATACTGTAACAAATAGATTTAAAAGCTGCTAAATTTTGTTTGAACATAGCAATACGAGAAAACTTCTGACACGAGACACGATATTTCATCCACTGATATCTCAAACATCACATATTGTTTAACAGTTTACAGATTTCTAACAGCGTTACGGATAATTACAGTAATAGATGATGGGCTTATTCCGGACTTACATCTTCTTTTTAACTCCCTTTTTACCGCCTTTCGATAGGCCTTTATTTTTACCGACCGCCATGTTCAGACTCAAATATGAGAAAGGATAGTTTTTGTTTATGGTAGGAGCAAGCAACTGTCAATATGTCACATTGTTTATGGTGGGGAACGATACAGATAAAAAATAATTTACAATACAGGAAAGCTGACTGTGGATATATTTTATAACTCAGTTGTCGTTAATACTTATAAGAAAGAAATTTACTTAATATATATATATTACGATTTTATTTCGTAATTAAAATAAACTAGAAAACATTGCATCAGATTATAAGTAATTATTTGTAACATAAGCGTTAAAAGCTTGTTAAATAAGAAAAACCTTTGTAGTCTGAGATGTGAACCTACATCGACCTTTACCGAACTGATAATATAACTTATTTTATATTAAATTTGGTATATTAGAAAAATAAAAAAAGGATGTCAAAAAATGCTGTATAAAATATGTTTCGTTGCTTTCTTTTATAGAAAAAACAAATAAATTTCAAAGTAAATAATTGATAATTTTATATTAATTATGTAACGTTTTAATATTTTGAGTTACAATAACTTTTCTTATACAAATATTATTATACTTATAACTTTATAATATTTATTTATTTTTTATATTAAATTGTTTAACATTTTTGTATTATATTAAATACACTACTATGGTATTTATTTACTTATGCATTTTATTTGCAATTTACATTTAAGTTATCTTGATGTTGCAACATTTGATGAAAAATATATTTTTTAACTCATTAAAAATATTTTGTACAGGATATTTTTTGACAAATCATTGTCAATGTTTTTTTTTAATTTACATAGTATAGTTACTAAAAATTAAGTTTAAGTCTATTATCAGCTCGATGAAGGCAGATTCAGCTTCGGATTTTGACTATTACACTCGATTTTTGAGCACCATATTTGTATTTTTGTGTATAACCTTGGAAGGAACGCTATTCCACAGATTAATTAAAAATTCCATGATATATGTATTAAATTAAAATGTTTGGAAATGGCTTTTAATACCTTATTCATGACATTTTGTTATCACACATATATTTATAAATATTTTATTAAGAGTCGTGTTTTTTGGAATGAAGTAGCTATTAATCTTAATGTCTTGTGTATAATCCATCAAATTAATTATTCAGACATAAAGAGCGTGTGTAACTGGGCTTACCGCTCTCCGAGACGAAATGCATCAATTCAAACCTGTATGCTGAATGTTCGCAGAAACAAATTTCGTTAATAAAATAAAAAAAAAATTACTAATTATTTATCTGTGGTAGCATTAGGTGTGGGAGTCATATTTTTTAAAGGATTATTTTTGAAATAGAAATAGTAATATTATCTGTCTGGTAACGATTTTTATATATCTAAAATAAAATTAAACTCAGCCGTTAATAAATAGAAAGAGACGGGACGAGTATATTCATATAAATATAAAATGAAATTAAGAAAAGTGAAAAAGGATTTATTTTTAAATAAAAATCTTCACTTAGTTGAAAGAAAAAAAAAGACGGCGTTGTTAGTAATGTGTAATTGTTTTTTGTACATTTCAATGTAGTTGAATGTCACTTTTAGTTAACAAAACATAAGTAAATTTTAGTTAAGTAGAAGTTATAATTTTACAGACAAAAATTTAAATAAAAATAAAAACCTAAGTGACATTAAACGAATGTTAAGAAAGCTCGGTGAACAGACAGACATTAAATTATCTATTATTTACAAACAAAATTCCAACCGACTTGTCGGGTTGCCATTTAAAAAAAATAGAGAAAAAAAGTTAAAATATTTACAAAAGATATAAATTCTTATTTGTTATATTGAGACAAATATATATATGGAAAATTTCATATACGGTATAATTTCGTAATTAATTTGTTTTATAAACATTTCAATAAAATATTTGTATTAAGCAACTACGTTATGCTCCTATACGGCAGAATGAGTTCAACCGTTAGGTTGATCACCAACTTGATTAAAAAAAAAATGAACAGTTGCCGTATTAACAACATATACATAAATATTCTCAATTTTTCAATAAAAATATGTATATATATGTGAAGTGACGTCGAACTATTACGTTTGGAAACAAAATACAATAACTCTTATATACTTCATACACTCACTAAATAATAATACGCTCAGAAAACAGAGCATGTCGTATCAATGTCAGGTGACATATGTCACTGTCACTGTCAAAACTTTAAGTCTTCAGTTCAATGTCGGCTGGTATAATTTTGAGGGTGGCGCATGGTTTCCTTCTTCTAGTGATGATCATCATCAGCATGCATATGGAAGAAATGAGCAGGGTTACGGAACAGAACATGGCCAGGCCGAGTTGCACGGCCGCTGTGGAAAAAGTCCCGTGGTAGACCAACGATTGAAGACTCTCTGGTAGTTCTTCGAGCGCCTAAAACATAAAAATTGTCTATGCTCATTTTGTTGATATATATATTTTTTACATTCGTTATTAAAATCAAAAGCGATATAACGATATATCAAAATTTGCCTGAAAAATGTTTCTACATACATATTACGTGAGTTTAAAATGAATGGTGAAGAGTCGAAAATTTTGAGAATACAAAAATCAAAGCGCGCGTAAACAACTAAGATATACTAAAATATATTTTATAAAGGAAGTCTCTATACACTTGCATATTTTTTATTTTTAGTGTTTATTAAGTAAGGGTGTATTTTACGATAATTCATAATGCTATTTATTTGTTGAGACAGCTAGTCCAACGATTACCATTTCTATCCACGCGATCGGCAGGATAATTCCTTCTGGCAGGAAACTGAGAGCGCCGAACACGCTGGACTTCTTAACTTGGATGTTCAGCTGGAGGCTGGAATCATTCATAGAGTAAACCGTGAGAATGTTGCCAGCGCAAAAATAATATGAATTTAACTTTTATATGGCAACTTTTTAGATGTCAAAGGTCGTTTTGTATGTCCGTTGCGAAGTTTTGAATCTAAAATGTGAATTGTTTTAGAAATATATTATATAATGTATATATTAACGTGAAAATATTATAGAATTTGATTGACGTAAGAAATAGGAGAGCCACTGAATAGAGCGGTTTAAGAAAGTACACAGAAAAAAGTATTTTATTTTAAATTACAGCGGCGTTTGGTATTGGTTGTATGTATTTTGAAAAAACTGCTAAACCGATTAGGATGAACATTTTTATGAATATGCGTATAGGATGCCAGTTTAATACTTCGGGGGTCGCCGGTTCGCATCCTGTTCGTGGAGATGAACGTATGTCTATGTCATCAATTGGAACTTTAATAGCTTTTTCTGTGTGTTTGTTTTGAAAGGGTTGTACACATGTGTTGGTACTTGAAAGTATATATTTTGAATAAAACTAATATTTTCGGATGTACTATCGCGTTATTTATTATGTTAGACTATATACTGCGATGTTTCGGTTTCTTTGCAGCAGCCGTGATAACGGTCAGACGAGATGAGGATGTTATTCACATCTCATCATCACCAAACAATATAAGTATATACGAATCTATTATCTTTAGTGTTAGATCTCATTAGTCTGTACCTTGATCTGCCGTTCAGTGCGATGCCGAGGGTTGGGTGTATGTCAATAAAGGAGTCATGGAGCTCGCCGTTGGGGCTCAGGCCTTGGATGTCCTCATACAGTTTGGGGTCTCCGCGGTAGAAATGGGGAAAGGAAGCCACCAGGGGAGCGCCTGATAGAGAATTGGCTTTAGTCTTTATGGTACTATTTGAGGATTGCTGTTATTTCAATGTTTAGAAAATGAAGATAAAATAAAATTTGATTCTGTCCGTTTATATTTAAATTACAGCTTTCAGTACAAAACATGGATGTTTTCACTAGGGAATTTACAACAAATTTTCTTATTGTATAATTTAAGACTATAATATACTTATCATTATTTTATTCAGTTTTATATTCCTATCTATCTATATATATATATATATATATATATATATATAAAACTCATATATAAGATCCTGTTGGGGTACATGTGTGTGTTTGTTTGTTTGTATCCTACCCATAGTACAGGCTGTGACGTTTATGATTCCTCTCGGAGGGCAGGTACCGCTGTCTACATCACAGTAGCACTGGTTGTCGGGATTGCTTTGGGGATCGTCGAACACGTTTGATGGCATGACATACCTCATGAGGCGGATCCCTTGTTCCATCTAGGACAAGTGTTCTGATTTAGCCGAGACAAGCAAACTACTTGCTAGATTATTATATATGTGTTAAGTATTTGTAGATTATAAAAAAAAAATAAGTTATCTTCATTGTTTTTCTTATGAATCTGTGGACACGACAGAAGAACTTTAAACTGATCGTTTCTAGTTGGATAATCTGCACTGGTGGTAAGAAAAATGTGTTCTTCATTCTACGACACTCGCAGCATATACTGTGCTCGTCTCTGAATGGATGAAGACGATGTCTACAACAAGCAAAGAACCAACGAGAAGTGATCAAATCGTTTTGTTACTTTTTTTCTGATATGGCCTTGATCCGTGCAAAGACGCACAGTGTATTCTGCCAGTGTCATGGGTTATTTATTTTTATAACTTAACGAATGTGAAAGGTCATGAGTGACGTTGATACAGATATTAGACTGCAGGTTCCGGTAAAAAATATAACTAGTATAATAATTATATTAATGTACTAAAAGTCTTTATTCCATTCGACAAACTCCTTCGTGTTTCCGCCACACGGAACCGTACAGTAAAAAAAACGTCAGGCCAAATCCACGACTCCAGTGCGGGTGAAGCAATAGTATAAAAAAAAAATATACATCAGCCTTACCTCAACGTCCTTGAGGTAGTCGAACGGCAGTCTCCTGCACATGTTGGAGTTGAACACGAACAGCCTGGTCTTCTTGTTCAGCAGGGACGGCGGGAATATGGTGCCGTCGGAGGAGGTTATGCTGAAATATAACAATTATATCAAGGACCAGGTTCCCGTCATTTGACGTAAGGGATATCTGATTTATAGATGACATTATAATGAGATTTCAGAGTAAAATGTAGTTTTTCTATAAAAAATAATTTAATCATGACATCCTTGAATTTTTTTTATTTCGTGAGACTCGATTCTCGATTATAGTTCATTATTTATCTTTTTAAAAAGATAAAAAAGATCGCGTTTCGGTATTAATGTAAATTGTCATAATTCTGACGTGATTTAAACGTCGGTAGTTTTTCGTCGTCCATGTACAAAACTGATAATAGTTTTATCTTCATTTTAATGGCTCCATATTACAAATTCCTCTTTAATCAGAAACCATTAGTTCTGTCCGAGTTATATCTTATGATTGAACTTTGACATGTCGCTTGACATGGAATGGATCGTAGAGTTTTATTTTTAAACAGTTCCTATAAATCGGTCAAACTTTCCGTTTTGAGTTTGATAATGCAAACTGGTGTTAAGTGTTTTATTTTGTGATGCATTTGTGCAGGAGATTTATATTTATTGTTGCTTGTTGCTCGTTTACTTCACGTGCATGCGACTGTCAGATCTCATATAACCCGATATGATTTCTGCTCATATTTTTAATGGTTGGTTAAGACTAAATATCTACAATTGAATAAATCTAGCAGCTTAATATATGGTCTGCTACGATGGGCAAGTAGATATTATTGCATTGTTATTGTTTTTGATATTAGTATGATGTTGATTTTATTTTTCTATTCATAGTGGAAGTGAAATGTATGGATTACACTTGTAAAAAGTACTACTGTCTTTTATCGTATAAAATAGTGGACAAACGGGTAGAGTTTACTGGAGTATGCCCGTGAGAATTTCCAGGGGGTGGGAGATCTTTGATGTAGGAATAGGATCTTAGATTAAAGGTTGTCCAGTTGTAGAGAAACGAAAATATCATAGACTATTCTATAATTTGGATGCGCGAGGTATAGTTTTGCGAAACGACCCTGATGATGATGAAGAGGACTACCAACAATCAGCAATGCTGCTTTAAGTCCCACCTCCGTACAGTGACGGTAGGCTTCTGGTATCGAACTGAATGCTTCCTCAGATAACTCTCCGAGATCCAACCGACGATATCAAAAATGCTTTTATCAGCAATCTGGCAACCTGAGTTTTCTTGAAATTAAATAGGACTAAGACAAGTTCACAGATGTAAATTGTGCTTATCGAGCGCTGGCTTTCAAAGCGGAGACTGTTTAGGCTATCGAAGGACTGTAGATATGACTTAAGGCCGGTGGAGTACCGACGTCATGCCTCTGACGTCAGCAATGTTTGTTGACAGACAATGGGTCAGAAGAAACGCATCCAGCATACAGCACAGAGGTCTCCATTTGTTTTCCTTGAAGTTTAATCGTTTTAAACGTATTTTTCTTTTGTTGGTTGAGAAGAATTTATAAGAGGGGGGATTCCCGAGTGGTGGGACTTTGGTATTTTCGTTCACAATGTGAAATACAATTTAGGTGATATGTATTACGCCAGTTCTTATTTCGACATTTGACTGGCATCCCGTCGGTAGGAAATGAAGTCTAGGTGGTGGGCGCACTGTCCCGGTAACAGCTGATTCACGCTTGTCTTAAAGACACCCACATTAGACGGAAGGAAACATAGATGCAGGCAAGTTATTTCAATTATTTGCTGTGCTCATGAGGAAGGGAGAAGGATATGACTAGAGGATTTTCTGGTTTGTGATGGTTCCTTCCAAGTGAGCTGGTCCACACAGGCCAAACTTAGGATCTCCCATAGAGAGCGTTCAACCGAACAAGATGTAATTAACTCCTGAGAGTCTTTTTATTGAAGCGATCAAAATAATGAATAATGTTTCCTAATAAATTTTAATTACAAATGTGTTCTGAATGCATCAAATGATGCAGCCAGTATGAATGGGGCGATACCGTATCTGGGGTCGGAGGTTATCGCCTGCTGATAGTGTTTTGTAAGAGCAGCCTTTGACATGTACATTAAACGACAGAGTTTTTTTGTTTGTGATTTACGTATTAACGTAATTTGTAAGTTTATTTCTTTTATTCCACTTCGCGGCTTACTTGCGTGAAGAATTTCGTTAATACGAAAATTATAATGCTATTTTTTCTTTGGAAGCATTTTTATATATATATTTAGAATTGTATACCGACTATATATGTGTTTGTGTGTGTGTGGGAGCGTGTGTGTGTGTGCTTACCTATTACACTCGGAACTCCCCCAATATGACAGCGTCACGTCACCATTGAACTTCTCTATGACGTTCATCTTGTCTTTGTCCTTCTCCCCAGTGTTTATTGTTATTCTGTCTGATACAGTGCCATTTTTCTATAAAATATCGAATATATACGTTAATATAATCTGTATATATCAAAAGTTGAGTTGGTTTGTTGGCTTCAAAGACTCAGAATATTCTGCACCGATTCAGCTGAAGTTTTGCTATCATATACAGCGCTTCAAGGATTGTATTTACCTATTTTTCACGATACTAACATATTCTAAGCTCGTCATTGACCAGCCGAGACTGCAACGGCGCGCGACTCGCGGTAAAAAAATTAATGAGCAACATAGAGGAAGCAATGATTTTAACGATGTCTTTCAAAGGTGCAGATGCCCTCATTCCTGGAAGCCCCATGTTCCATCCCCCATGAAACATCATTTCAATGTAAAAGACTGCAAGTCCCAATTCTATTCGTTCGCAGTCACAAGGAACCAAACTCAAGGAGTCCAGTCTTCCCGTGTTGGAAAACCAGGCAGCCTCAACATACAAACAACGGCAAAACAAAAAATATTTGTATAGCCACAAGTATTGAGGAATTAAATTTGAATAAAAAATATGCCGTCTCTTGTGGCGGGGCGTGGCGGGGCGCGGCTAGTGTGCTATGTGCTTCTGTTTTTCATATATACGTTGTCTAAGAACAATTTTGATGTATCAGATTTTTAATCAAACATGAAGGGTTTGTACTAGCGACGTTCGATTAATATTAAAGTGATGGGAATCTAGAGTTATTTTTTATTTTATACTCAAATACAGTCTGTGTGATCGCAACGAGCACATAGTTAAATTACGTACGGAGGAATCAAAGTTATCCGCATAAGTGCGTGGCGATGCACTTTTGGTAAGCTAAAAGTTTTGAGTGCACGTATTCCCAGCAGTCGTATCCCAAGTACCGTTGTCCGAATGTTATGAAGCTATTAAATTATTGTGTGCTCTAAACGAACACCACACACGTGGCATGGGACAGCAGCCAGGAGCTTGGATACTCACCGAGACGAGGAGTCCGAATTTATCGTAGCGGAACTGTGCTCCGATGCTGAGGAAAGGCCTGGCCAGGTCCATTATCCTGTCGTCATAGCCCCACAGGAACCTGGGGATGGGAGACAGGCTAGCCGACTTCGATGACACGAGTGTCTTAATCTCAGTCGGATATCAAAAGAATTTCAACAACTCGTGAATTCAAATAGTCGTAGCATTGTATTAGAGTAACGAATTAGGAAACAAAATGGCGGCATCAGCTGCTGGGGTGGCGCGGGCGTGAGGACAAACGTCGAGGAAAAGGATCTTAATGTATTTCGTAAATAATGTCTTTTGCAATAACAGAAATTTTAAATCAAATATTCTTTAAGCTAGATTTTTGTTATTTTTTTTTTGTACAGGGTGTTCAGAACGAGTTTCCATGCTCGGACTACACACCACGCGTTCTAAGTCCCTCAGTCAATGAACAACCTTAATACTTTTTAAGTATGAAACTGTTAACGCTGCGTGTGTCGTGACGACGCGAGCTCGGTAAACATTGTGAGTCCACATCCACACATGAAGGAGTTGTTCCAGGAGTGAGTCACGTAGGGCTATGGGGGTGTGAGGAGCTGAAAGGGAAAGGCTGGTCGGTCTCCCGACCCTCGCGCTCATAGCACGGAACACGCCGTCACACTGCTTAGTAAACATTGTATTAAATCTAGACTAATTAATACCTTTATTACAGATTCCATCACGCCATGACCTGTGTGTGGCTGTTGAGTTAACTTTTTAAGCTATTCATTACCTTTGAACTGGCAGCTTGAGGAAGGCTTCATTATGGTCAGCAAAGCTCAGCGTGGATTGCACCGTGATCTGACCCAGGGTCGGTAAGTGCAGCACATTGGCTATGACACCCTGACAATGAAGGTTCTGTTTAATAGCCAGCAGATGATACACACCTTGAGGTGGTTCACACGATGTACGTCAGGTTTAACTGGCAGAGATTTTAACTAAACTGAGAGCTGTTAAAGTTATTAATTTTTTAGACGGCGGAGGTGAGCGTTTAACGCGCGTTAGTTAGCCGCCCCGAACCCCCGATATCTGTTGGCGTCGTAACTCCCGAAGGGATCAACAAGTTTCGATGCGGTTTTCTTTATCTGTAAGCCAGACCCTCGCGGTGGTTCCTATCTACTATTCAATATCAGGCCAGCAGTGTAAGAGTTCCAGCTCTTTGAAAATGATGTACGGCATCTTTGATGTATGATTGCGTGATTAGCTCAGGCAACTGTGTCCGTTGAATAACGAATAATGCGTTGGGAGTTTTTGAGATATAATAGGATTTTGTTACGTAATGTGTGTGTGTGTGTGTGTGTGTGTGTGTGTGTGTGTGTGTTTTTGTTGATATTTGTCAGTATACAGTGTACGGTGGGCAACATAACGTTGATTATATATATTAACAATTAGTATCTCGAGGAACTTAAAGAAGTTTCCTTTGAATAGTTTAGTTTTTACTTATTTTGCTCAGCGACCCGTTCCTTAAAGCAATCCCAATAAGAGCATCTACATCACAACTATCAGAAGTTTGTTTTGTCTTCAAATAAAATACATTTAGTGTTTGAACCGCGATCCATCACTCGCATTGACCTTAGCGAATTTGGGTATCGGCGTACCTTATCTCCCGCGGAGGTCACGAGAGATTATATCTCCGTTATCAGTACATAAACAGTGCTTTGATTAAAAAAACATCATTTTTTATCTCATTCAACGACCACAACTAAAAATAGATCGTATCTAGTCCTTAGTTATGACTAACATTTGGAAACGTCCTCTGTGTTAAGTAATAAAGTTATTTCGAGCAATTATCTTTGAAAGTTTAAATATTTCTGTCAGAAATACGTAATATTTACTTTTGTCGAACTACCTACATATATGTATTTATATATATAATGTATATTCGTCTGTATGTTCGTAAATTTTTCATAAAACTAACATAGTTTCTCTCGTTTTCCTGCATCACGTTAAGCTTATCACATAAATGAAGACAATACTCCCACTGCTGAGAATTTTTTTCAACTTAGTTATTTGTAAGTCAGTTTACACAATAAAAGTTATTTAAGTTAGAAACCGTGTTACCAAATAAGTTAATAGGCTTTACGTATTTAATTTAATAACTTAGAATACGGACATAGGAAAGTGACAAGTATATTACCAGGAGAGGCAGATTGGGCACGGAGATCTGGTTGAAATGAGCTGCGCCGCTCTTCTCGGGACGGAACCTGAAGTTATTTCTTTCCTGGAAGGTCAGCTGATCTCCTTGGAATTTGATATTCACTCGCTCTATTTGCTGACTGTATAAATACTTGTATATAAGGACGAGTGATTGTATATATGTATATATATATATTAATAAAAATACGTAATACATATTAAATTTAATCGATATTTGTATAAATAAATCAATTAACAAAGTCACCTTATATATTATAAGCACAATCACACGTATATAGATAATGCATTGATGATATTAAATTCAAGAAATAATCTATACACAAATATTATGAAAAAGATTATTACTATGCTTACTACATGTTAACATTATTGTACTACACACGAGGCGTTACACGTTTCTTTATTTAACCAACGTTAATACTTAAATGTGAGAGTTACGAATGAAAAAGAGTGCGTGGAGTCCCTCCGCGTGGAAGAGTGAAAATAGAGAGAATGGAAATGTTTTTTTTTAGTAAAATCATATTGTTTTTATAAGAATAACTTCACAATCTACCCATCCACTCACTCTCGCTCCGTCTCTTTCTATTCCCCCTCCCCAGCGTTGAACCTCTAACGCAACCTTGTTGGAAGTTATGTAGTGGCGATACGAACTTGGTTAAAAATACAGTTAAAACTAACGTATTGTTAATGTTGTTATCGAATACTATATCAGAGTATTGATGTTTATATTGGAAGCATTTCCTCTTTTGTTATCATATCGAATAGATTGCATTATCTCCGTGACTGTGAGGCTGCGGAAGGAAGGCTTTCTGACATGTCTTTTATCGCTTAACGATAATGAAATGGAAGTTGACAAAAAAAGCTATCGGCGCTCACTATTTACGTTATGTTTAGCCTTACCACTTGTCGCCATCGTCACTACATACGGAACGTTGATAGTTTTTCGTTCGTAAATCTTCTCACATTGTATTCACGTGAAGCGATCGCGTGGTTTAAATAAAAAAAATATAAAGAAATCTGAATGTAATATAACGCAAACATAACAATTGTCGTGAGCAGGATTCGAACCCGCGTTTCCTAGGTGGTGACGTTTCAGTCACTACTAACTGAGCTACAGGACCCCAGCTCTGACAAAAGGAAACATTAATATATATATGTCTAGTGTAACTTACGAGTATATAAAGGGTCCCACGTCCTGGACCTTGAGCCTCTCGTCCAGGCCCGACCTGACGCGCTCCCAGTTGGTGTAATTGAACACGTGAACCTTCATCAGCGGTTGGACGCTCGGCCGCCGCCACAGAGAATACGCTACTGTGTTGTTCTTTATGACCATGTTCTGAGCGAATAGATCATAATGAATAAGGAAAAGAAAAATACTTAAACTATCAAATTAAATGCCAGATATCATCATCATCATCATCAGCCTATCGGAGCCCACTGCTGAAGGCCTCTTCTCACACGGAGAAGGTTAGAGACAAAGAGAAATTATCAGACCAGGTTTCCTCACGATGTTTTCCTTCACCGTCCGTCAGTGGTGTCTAAATACTCTTATAATTTATAATGCCAGATATACTAAATTCTTTAATTACTAAAGTTTTTAAGTTAAACGTTTGTTAACATTTTAACAGAAAGGATGTTTACTCACCGATAAAATGGCGTCGTTTAGTGTGTTCGTGAAACAGAAGAAAATGGTGCCTATGAAACTCAGAGCGAATGTCGCTGAGAGTATAACCAGCACTGCGAAAGTATACAAAAATATAACTTAAAGTAAGAAAAAAATAATAAACTACTTATATTGTTTGTGTTAAATTAAACAATTATATAATTCACTTCTTTTTTCTGGGCTTAATTACTATATTTATAAAGAAAATAGTTTTTTTCTATTTACTTATATGAACGCTAAAGAATCTTTGTTACTCATTTAACATAAAGCGTCTTGGATATCAGGAAAGCTATTGGAAGAGATCTGACTTAAAATGTTGCCTACTTCTTAAATTTAAAATGCATAAAAGTTGTACTGAATGTGACGAGAGATGGCGCTGCCGGTTGGTAAGAAACTTTTAAGCATCTCATTACGACATGGACGGAATCGCGGACAGTACCTTGAGATTTTTATTTAATATGAAGTAGGATTTAATATATTTTTTCTGATATCTTTTGTATAAGAGATTGAATAGAGTTTACCTACATATGTAATACAGTATAGACTTTTGCTGTCAATTTTATGTATATATATAATATGTTATTTTAAATCACTAGTCTTTATCGCTATGCTTTTAATAAGAAAAAAAAAATATTCTTTAGATCTCTTCATGTTTAAATATTAACAACGCAGACAGCAAAATGAAAGTTTTTTTTGAAAATTTTACATCGATATTCCAAAAAGAAAAATAAAATGGCGCCGCCGTATCTGACAGGTAATAAAAACATGTGTCTGTCAAAACAATAATCACAGATTATATACAGCAATAAAGAACGAAACGAGGTCGTATTATTATTTTTATATAAATTATATTATGTAAACTATACATCACGCGATGTGTTATCACTGTTTCGTTGATCAGAATTTGTAAATATTCGGAAAGTTATTTGTAAATAATACTACGTATAGAATACTTTACTCTCAGTGTGATAGTCTGGAAATTACTAAAAACTGTGCGTATAGAGTTGGAACTTATGGTAGGAACGGAATAAATAACTAGACTACCAAATAAAGTTTTAATATTCAATGATTTCCAGAAATAACACTAATGAATTAATTCAACTATTTAAAACGAAAATATCATAAGATTCTTTAAACGATCTATATAAATAAATTAATTAAATTATCCTGTCTGTTTGTAATATAAAAATGACCGCTTCTTTTTTATAAAATATCTATTATATACAAGCAGTGCCCGCGACTTTGTTCGCGTAGTAAAAGTAACTTAATACAAAATTTCTTCGTAAACAATGTTAGAAGTCGTATTAGCAGCATCTTGCATTGCTCGCCCGAGATAAAGCTAAATGGTTACCAAGAGATTAGTCTCAGGGCGGACGCAGATCTACACCGACACAACTCATGGTCCCTCGGAAATTAGTACATTAATTAAATACACCATGTCCTTATTAAAGCCATCAAGCGTTCATGAAAGTAACTCTACATAATTTTGTTTCAAAGTAGTTTAAAAAATATTCCCATAGGAATGAGGCATTTTGCCGGTAAAAGGTACCATGCATGTTGCATCAGCTGATCAGCAACCCGCATATGAAATTTTATTGAAATCCGTCCGGTAGTTTTTAAGTTATAGGTGTACAACAGACAGACAGACAGACAAAAATGTCATAAATCATATCTTTGGCATCTGTTTCTTCTAGGAATACCCCTATAGGGATTTATTCTCATTTATCTTTATTGTACAGAATAGACCCCGTGAGCGATTTTGTTATATGTAATGATAATAGATTAACTCGCTCCTGTCTGTCGGCTTCTCTGAACGGCTGGACCGATTTTGAAGAGACTTTAACCGACAAATAACTGTTTATAAAATGATTAATTAATACTTCATGATAGTAAGTAATTAAGGCGACTTCTGTTTTAGAAATTTTTAAACTAATTTCTATGATATATATATAATAATAATGTAGTATTCTGCCCAAACAGAGTCGCGGGTAGCAGTAATATAAACTCTCTTGTAGAAGTTTTCCAGTTAATTGTATTATGATATACATAAAAAAAATCTTAATCATCTCGTCTGTCCGTGATCGCGGTTGCTGTGAAGGATCCGAAACGTTCCGATCACGTGCAGATGTCATTAAAATAGAAAATACATATGTATATAATTAAAAATTCTTCGTCTCGAGTGAGTGAGGCGAGTGAGGTCACGATAGTTTATACGCAAGTGCAACTGGGAAACGACTCTTATAGTCCCAGGTTGAAACCAGCTCGTGCTGATGAGTTTTCAAAAAAATCAATATGTCAAAATAACAATATTGTCATGATAAAAAAAAACATTCAATAAAATATCCACGTACTGGTTGTTTCAATAAAGAAAACAACATCGAAATTTTACGATCTGTTTATAAGTTACGATGCCACAGACGGACACACATTTCACGCGTTTCGACAAACACTATGAATTTAATTGTTCGTCTGTGAAAAGAAAGTTCAATGGAAAATTGAGGTTTGTTAACTTGTACTTAAAATATCAAATAACAAATTGGATCTGACCGATTCTTTTAGATGTAAATGTACTGAAATATATATATAATATAAAGCGTCGTGGAAATTTAATTAACTTATTAATAAAAAAAATATACATTTTTCTCTCGATTATAAATAAATCTCGTATACAATACAAAGAGGTACAAAATTACGGATGTTTCAGATAAAAAGCTATTGGAGAAGTATTCCTCAATGCCTTCGTTGTTTCGTTAAAAATATATATGTAGGTATATTGTGACCGATTGTTTTATTAAGGACAATGTATATATATATATTATATATATATGTATAGTCAGTGTTTATGTCACTGAACTCTAAGGGCTGGACCGATTTGATTTTTCTTGTATGTCACTATGTTCCGCGCCATTGAGTTTAGTGTCACACATCATCCCGGCAGACGGCGCTGCTGTGTATCTAAGTTATTTAAAATGAAAAATCTGAAGCGTAGGTTACGATGTGTATTTCGTTAGCACAATTCGTACATTTCTTTCTGAGCGCAAATCTGATGTTTACGGACGGAGTCGCCCGCAAAAACTAGTTTTAATATGTAATTAGTGATAAATATTACTATTGTATGGTTGGAGGTTTTTAAATTTTTGGTAACAAAAAAAACTTTTATTTTTGACATAATATTAAGTTCAAATAAATAAACTAATAGAGGTTTTGAAAATATAACTCAAAGCTTCGAGCGTAAAAGCTGTGAGTGTACAGACAGAATATTATATTAAAATTATAGTGTATTTTGTTTTTAATATTTTTTTCAAAAAATAATCATTTTCAGGTATAATATTCATAGGAAAATATATATTTTTAAACTACGTACTACCAATTACGAAAATATTTTTATATATACAGTTCGTTTATATTATCTATATTAAAAAAAAAATTACTTATTGTTTTAAAACGTCAGCCGTTAAACAAACATTCTTCTAAACCAAGGCGTATCGTACAAGAACATGTACAGTGATAACACAATAACGCCCATATTTTTATGTACCACTTGTTGGCGGGACCGTTTACACAACGGCGTTAAATGCAACGTAATAGTGCGCGTATTCATGAGGACAGATAAAAAATTAACTACGTACTAATACGAGATCTGTATCTTCATTAATGACAGCCATTGAAGCAAATTAAACTGGTTTTTTTGTGCCATAGAGCAAAAAAAGAAACATGTTTATATGTATATTTAATTATTTTTATCTCTGTATGTATAGAGTTGGAATTTTTGCGTTGTTTATCGGTTTTTTTGTTGTTGTTGCATAGAACTTAGTACTTGGTGTTGGAGCTGTGATGAGTCTGCAGACGATTTATAGTCAAGAAGCCGGATTTGGCTGATAAATAGTAATTAGAGAAAAAATATACATATATGGATTTTTATTGTTTTTTTTTTTTTTTTTTATAATATGGCCTTCATCCGTGCACAGTATATTCTGCCAGTGTCGTGTGGAATGGGGGAGACAATTTTTATTGTGTTCAATGTTATTCCTTAACTATGATGTTTAGAAGTACAAAATTAGGAACGTATATAATAATTATCTAGAGACTTAAAATATAGATTTCAAGGAATGTTTCCTATATTTTTTATTTAAAATGAATGTTTATCTCGTCTATTTGTAAGTGTTTTTTCATTAAAGTACATTATAACATCATCGTCACGTTTTTTGACATTTGAAATAAAGCAATACCTACAAGATAAACTAATAAAAAATCAGAAAGTGGTCAATCAGTTAAATAAATAAATAAAAAGTTATCAATATATGTTACGGCGTGATCATAAAGCTGGCTGAATTAAGTAATTCATTTTTTGTATCTGTGTCAGGAATGGCAGGGAATATAAAACATTTTATAGAAATACACTTATACCAGAACCTTTTGGAAGCCTTATAGACGTCACAATGACAATGTTTATTTTGAAGTTAAGAGTCACGTCACAACTGACAGATATTAAAAAAAAAAAACCAAATCAGACAGCTTTGTCTGAAGCGTGAGTGATAATAGAAAAAATAGCTACATTCATGGAGAGTAAATTTAGGATTGTTTTATGTTTTAGCCAATATTAACATAGAATATTAATTAACGTGTTTAAAATCTAAAATGAAATTACATCGGTATGCTCAATACAAGTTTGCGTCACTACATACGAAGCGTTTACCGTTTATATTCAATAAACTACAAGTGAGTCGTTAAAAATGCGATGCGCGTTGTGTAGTACAAACTTATGGTAATTATACGGAACGACACTTACATAGCTAATTGTCTTAGAGTAGGGGTTTTTTGACAACGACCACAGATAATATATATATATATATATTAATAAAAAAAAAGTTTGTTTAAATAAAACTAATATTTTCTGATTAACTACTCGTTTTTGTTATTTTTTTAAACAACATACTCCCGACGATTCGGTTATGAAAATTTCATCTCTTCCTCGTGATCACGGTTGCTGCAAAGCAACCAAAACGTCGGTATGTAGTTGTAATAATTAAAAATATCGCGTAGTAAATCAGAAAATATTAGTTTTATTTAAGTGAATACTAGTAAAAATCTTAGATCTTAAAAAAATTTGTTCGTGATTTTTTCTCGTTTTTTTATATAATTTTTAACTGATTGTTTTATTAAATATAAAATAATAATGTAAAGGTTATAACAGAATAAAATTTATTACTTAAAAAATATTAACAAACGTACACAGAATTGTAGAAATAGTATATATTCTACTATGCCTAATACCCCGACTCTCCTCTAATTATAAATGCTCTACAAGGTCGTGTCTATTATATTCTTACGTTAACGGTTATTTGATAAAAATGTATGGGTACTTAAACGCAACGCAAACTAATCACAGTAATTTTAATAATTTCGTCTTTATTTTCATGACTTTTTTTGTATATTTTAGTAGTCTAGGGATACTACACTTATATATTAATCTATTATTATTATAAAGATGCTTCAATAAAAATTGTATAAATAAAAAAAATATTCTAGTATTTTTTTTAATAATATTGTTCAAGTAATTTATGCTTTCTTAAAAACTGTAATTGCAATTTTAATAAATTAAACTTAAATTTCATTTATTTCATATGGCAACACAATTTTAGGCTCAAAGGGACTTGTATCCAGAGCCGTAAAATAGTTTACACAAAAAAAGAAAGAATATATAATGAGATTTTGGGTTTGACATTTCTAAGTTTTACGTTTCGTCGATTTAATAAATAGAAGTGTCTTAGAATAAATTAATCTTAATGTGTAATAAAACAAATGATTTTAAGTAATCTGTCGAAAATTTAAAGTAATGAGCCTTGTTTAATATTTAAACATTAGCATAATACCTACGCGGTGTTTTGGCGCGCTAAATATATAGTCGGTAGTAAATCTGCGACGTACCTACCGTTTGATGTTATGCGAGATGTTATTCTTCTAAGTTATTTTCAAATGATTTTAAACTGGTGCGCGTTTAAATTTTTATCAAATTTCGATGTCAGTGTAAAGAGGTTAAGGTCGCTTCGAGATAATTTAATATGGCTACAAAATAGTCGTTTTTAACATAATTATTTTCCACAATCAGAACACTTACTCCTAGTTTGTTTTGGCGGTCATAAATTTTTGCATAGTAAGTACTATTAGATACTATAGTTTTGCAGTGTACACACTTGGTAAGGTAACAGGGATGGGAATGTATGTTACTGCTTACTACGTCACTAAAAACGGAGCGTTTAAAGTTGTTCATTCAAACATTAACATTATAGTAACGTAGATTTTGTTTGAGATTAAACTCGTAGTAAAAAAAAATCAACTGTAACACTACATACGAGTCGTTTTCAGTATTATGTATATAGTATTACGATTCAAACTTATAGTACGTTAGGTACGTTCCTGGGAGAACTAATGACGTATATCGTTATGTTAAATAAATATAAAATTGTGCTTATTTTTCTTTCTAATCTGCTTTCAGACTTCGATCAGCTTTACGGTCATTGTAGTTTATTTAAATAAATAAATTGCTGTGACGGCGATGTCGTCCGGCTAATATAAGATTCATCTTAATCTTTGCTAATTAAATATGCATATACATAAAATAGCTTCGTTATTTTTTATATTTTAGATGAATTAGTTGGTTGCTATATATATATATATATATATATATATATATATATCGTTCATTATATAGGGTGTCCCAAATTTAACGCAAGATTTTTCAATTTAACGCAATTAAAATCTTGCGTTAATTTTGGGACACCCTTTACGTAATACACTTTTATATCCTATTCTATCCGATTTTCGCGGACGGTAGTAGTCCCCACTATTTGCAGAAACTTATCCCATCAAAACGTAGTCTCAAAGTCCATCGATAATAGCTATGTCTCTCGAAAGTTATATCAATATACGTACATCAGTATTATTTTAAACTATCTACAAATGACATGTATGTATTGTTGCTGTTATTTATATATATATATATATATATAAATCTCGTA
The DNA here is from genome assembly GCF_018135715.1 of Danaus plexippus. Classification (NCBI taxonomy): domain Eukaryota; kingdom Metazoa; phylum Arthropoda; class Insecta; order Lepidoptera; family Nymphalidae; genus Danaus; species Danaus plexippus. The sequence continues at coordinate 428,460 of NC_083557.1, forward strand.
TATTCTAGTGTCGTGTTATTAAGATATGTTTTTCTTAAACATGACCGATTTTACACCCATTTCACATTGAATGACCTAAGTCACTATAAAACGAAGATTATCTGCTGATTACGAACCGTCGGTGTTGAGTGAAATTTCATATTTATAGTAAGAATTCTCATATCTGGATGGCAAATATCTTACGTTAAACTTTGAGAGTAACTCGTAACTTAATTAAGATAATTGTATGTTATAACTCACTCGTATAGTACTTTTTGTTGGACTGTTTCCCCCAGCACAGCGCGGACCATTGTCTCTTAACTCCTGCACAGGTCAGCTGTGCTCTTCCACAACCGGCGCATCCTGGGAGACCGGCCAGGATAGTGTCCTCCCTGATGAGGAACTTCCCCACCCCGTTTCCAGGCACAATAACCGCCTTCTCCTCTCTCGGCATCAGGGAAGCTGAGGTTTTCTCTGTATCCTCCAGCATGTTTATCTCATCGCGACCGCCCCCGCCGCAGTACAGACCCAGACTGCCGAATGCCAATATGTCACGACATTATCGTTTGTGTTGTTTTTTTTTATTAAATAGGTTATCGCGTTTTAACTCAAGTTTTCCAATAAATTGTGTTGATTTTGTAATTGTCTCGTTATAAGTAATGCCCAGTTAATATACATGTACATATATAGTATGGATTTCGCGATTATATTTAGAAATATTATTATTGCGTTTTGATTATGATTTGTGATCACACTTTTTCTTTTTTTTGTTCTCGTTACTTTTTCCTTAAGTCAGTGCTTGTAATTGTTTTACTTTATTTGTACCTCATTTTTTACCAATTGTTGCTTTCAACTGTATCACATTTGCTATGGTTTAAGATTATTATTATTATTACTATTTTTTTTGTTCGTGAGTGAACATGCAAAGAATGTTATTTTATTACATATCATGTACATGCGAATGTTGAGTTAGCCTATAAGTGGGGTGTACAATTAATGCATGTAACAAATTAAATAATTTAGTGTTAATTAAGACTAAGAACTAAAATTGTATACAACGTTGGCTTCCTATTTAAATAAATAAATATTTTCCGGGACAAAAAGTTTAATGCCTACCACTTGTTATCTTTTGTTCTCCTTACCTTTTATATATTTGGGTTATTTCTATCGCGTAACTTAAATATTTTGTTTTATTATATATATATTGTTTTTTTTTTTTGTATCAATATGAAGGTGATGTATTTGTTAGTCGCTGATGGATGGAACGACACATATAGTGTTATGTTCAGACAGGAGAAGAATCTTGTTACTTTTTTCCTGTTTCAATAATAAAGAGGACTGAGATGATGATGGTTGATGATGATTGATGATGATGATGATGATGATGATGATTTTAGAATATACTTTTAATATATTTGATTACTTTCATTTATACAAATGTATATATTTTTAAATTACTTATGTTATTCTAATCGGTACATGTTAAAGATTTCGTTAGTTCCTCAACAAAACTGTCTCCGTGAAGTCATTTATGTTGATGAAATTCCGTTGTTGTTCACCCCGCTGACTTGTTGACGGTTACACCGCTAGTATTTTTACCACAAGCTCGCAACGTACCACTACGTACGAAGCGTCTCACGTTTCTCACTGAATAACCTAGGTTGATAGCTGCTACTTAGGGTAGGAGTACAGAAATTATTGTAGAATTTGAGGAGTCATGAGCGGAACGCGCTATTTCAATGTTCTTATCGCTTCTGGAGAATTTTTTTTTAACTATCAGTTGATAGATGTTTGTATCGTGGAAGGGTTGATATTACTTAGTTTGGTCTATATATATATATATATATATATATATATATGTCGGAGCGTCAGAATTAATTATGATTTTATTTCCATTTTATTTCACAAATTATTACGAATTAGCTGGCAACGTCAAGCAGTTAGCTTGAGTGAGGTCACCCCGGTGTCGGTTTTGACGTTGGACAACTGACAGAGAAAAAAGGGAATGTCACCGACATTTTTGGAGTGGATGAACTCGCTGCGTTACCAACTAAATCTTGTTCCATCGTTCACTATGTCTGATAATGAGCTATCTTCTGATCCTCCGTTATATATATATATATAAGCTACTGCAAACTGCTGTATATATATAGAGCTATGACCGCACATATTTCTAATTAATATAAAGAAAAATATTGAAAAACACGTTGTTTCCTGCCAAGAGCAGAGGTTTTGATTACAGCATTGCTTACGCCATCGTCTGGATAATGATTCCTGCTGTTACCGGGTGTTATAGGTGATATAGCTGACAGTATAGTTTTGGAATGGTTCAGGTCCAGCTCTAGGGTCCGCTTGGAACAGATAGACTTGGAAATAGAAACATGGTTCAACACTTTCACACTTCAAGCTGTCTCTGAAAGCGATGCTAATGTAATGGAGTTGTGTGCAACCAAAACATTAGTTATCTCTTCACCAGCGAGAGGAATCCGTTCACCTAGAGCTCAACATTTCGGAATGCATCCTCATAACCGAGAATACTTGGTAGCCCTTCAGTGAGCAAGTAAAGGTAAGGCAACTTCATGGAAACTGATTCTGCTTGCGAAAGCTCAACACTATTCTCTTCGAGACACTTTCTTTGTATATAACATAAGGCACAGATCTGTTCTTATTTGAAAACTAGCTGACATTTAGATTGCCCAGAAATATCACATTACTGCTTGCGAGTCCGCTGAGAGACGTAAATAAAGCTTTGTCGTGACGAAGTTTTAGTTAAAAGTAATCTTGTCAGCATGAGCATCAGAGTAAAGTGTCGAGTGTCTTAGTATTTTATAGGTTACTCTTTAAAGAGTTAGCTACTCTTGGATGATCAGGAGTACGGCAACTCTCCAACCTTTCGTTGTAAAAATTTCTTGTACCCCAACGACCATCACCTCCTCATGTGAACAGCCAAGGTTGGGGCAGATAGACTGCATGTATTTTTACTTCCAATATAATATGTGTCTTAGAGACTAGAGAGAATAGACTATTACTGATATTGTATGTCATAATCGCCTTCATTTCCACCTACCCACAAAAAAAAACCACAACCAAGGATTAACCAGTAGTCATTAAGTGATAACTTTACCATAAATATTTTCACTACTTATCAATGATAATGTTTTGCATTCCCTGAACTGCGCACATCGATAATGAATATAACTTTTTTAAATTAATTTCCACAATTTTTTTATTTAAGACACCGATCTGAGATGCTGTGACTATAATTGTAACTTAATCAATGTTCCTATTCAAAGCTTTCAATCTATAACAAACTTTTAACTGGGAATAATGTAGTACTGTGAGTACAAGTAAATAGAGCCTTTTTTAACTTCCTTTGCGCGAAAAGTTATATCTTTACTGGTAGAAGAGCTTATATACTAACTTTTATATTTTCATATGCATAAAAAGATTATCTCTACGTAATATAACGCCACATTAATTTTCCAATGTATTGCAAAGCGACTTCATCATTAATTCAGCCATAAGGATATTCCTCCTGAGGAAGGCTTATTGGCAAGCGTCGTTTCGGCCAGTGTAACCCTTCGGTGGACTGACGTGTGTGATGAGAGTATTGTAGATAAATTTGTTGTAAATGTATTTTAAATAAATCTTTTGTGAGTAAAATATTTATTTTATTTCTTCCTTTTTCCAGTGTCGGTCAAACCAAACGTCTCATTCTCTCTTCTTAGCACTAGTTTGCATAACACACTTACAAGCCTTTACCTTTTGTCATTCATTCTCCATTAATATTTTAAATAAGTGTAAACGATCTGTGTGATGTTAAAAAGTTGAGGTAATATATATACATATATGTTTTGTTGTACTGTATAAGTCGTGGTGGCCTGAGGTAAAACGCCCGCCTCTCATACGTGAGGGCGTGGGTTCGGAACCTGGCAAGAACCAATGTGATCTTTTCCGAGTCATATGTACTTTCTGAGAGTATTTAGACACCACTGACGGACGGTGAAGGTAAACATCGTGAGGAAACCTGGTCTTATAATTTCAAATTATAAGATTGAAATCGCCAACCCGTCTTGAGCAAGCGTGGTGATTAATGTTCTAACCTTCTCCATGTGAGAAGAGGCCTTTACTCAGCTGTGGGCTCCGATAGGATGATGATGATATGTGAGTACATCGGACGGTACTCATTCCATCCGTGTAAAATGCAGTGCTATTGTCTACACGTAATAATATTTGATTATCAGAAGATTTTGCGAATATCCTTAAAAGAGAAATCATTGATTGACGATGTATTCACTGGATACTCTTCGCTTCAGTCTTTCCGGGTTACATTATAACAGATTTCCCAGAAATATTCCGGTTTTCCTGAAAGTATAATTAAAGTCTTTCTCAGCCGGCCTCTTAGCTGGATTGATACTTGTCCACAATTGTGTTGTCCTCGTAACCAGGCACACGCGGTTAAAGAAAGAGTTTAGAGAATTAGAGTAAGAATAGAATTGTGAAGGGAAGAGGCCTTTGATACACCAGGAAATCTGATTATCTCATTTTGGTTGTAATTGAAATTGGACGATAATTATTAGGGTTTACACGACTTCCTTCCATAGGAACCAGGTGCCAGGTTACCAGATTTAAAGATTTAGACGGTATACCAGTAATTAAAGAGCAAATACAAAAGTGTTGGCAAGTAAAATATACAGCAGAAGACAATTCAAGATGTGCCTTCATTACCCAGCTCACAGGAAGTCCTTGTTTAACAATTTATTATCATTTAGGGTTGCCACATTCAGCAGTCACTTCTGAAGTTAACAAATATTCGAGTTGTGAGCTGTGATTTTATATTTAGTCAAATCAGAATCCTTTGATAATAAGAATAGTTTTTTTCTATTAAAACCATTTGCAGTATTAAATACGATGAATTCTATTTAAATAATAATGCTACAGTCTTTGTAAATGAATTAAATATCACGAATAATAGCTTCCAGTATGGGCATGGTGATCAATAATTTTATTACATGTAAATAAAATAATATAAATGCTTACAATAATTTGTTAAATATTTAACAGGGCCGCAATGAATATGGTTTGCCAGAAATTGTTAACTTAATAAATTTCTCTTGCAAGACGAATAGCCCTCGTATAACGCCGGGGTCTCCGACCGCAGTACGTTAACATTCCGATTGACCCTTTGACCTAATTTCAATTGTAATGACCACTACACAAACATTGTTAATTCACAAGATACGTATGTCAGACAGATAAAAATAGATTGTTAGGGATTTATGATTTATATGCACAAGAAAAAGCAATTTTATTTTGTTTTCGTAAGTTTTATAGAGACACTATAGTGTATTTTTTTGTTTTTTTTCTGAAGTAATCCCTTTACGACCTTCCTTCCAATATTACTAAACTGTTTTTTTTTTGTTATATTAGGTCTAACATATGAAATTTACCTTTTTCAAGGGAGTAAGCTAAAGTCGATTTTTCCAGAATATAATGTATTAAATGAAAATAAGGTTTTAAGAGATACTTTCATCTCGTCTGTCTGTTAATAGGTTCTTTTCAAATTTGGTTAGGTAGAGAGAGGAGCTTGGACAGTGGAGGTAAGCGTTAGGTTAAACCTACACCTGGGTCGCAAGTCCCAGGCTCTGTCGAAGCTCCTCTCTCTGCAACGATGGACCCGGCGCCCGCACGGTGAATCCATTGAATGCTGAGAGGTTTCATCTCCGTGTAAAAGTTAAACATCGAATGTTTATTTTATACAGATCGTATAAACTATTAATAATTAAATATAGTAAGCAGATTCTTAAACATTTTATCTGTTATAACTTAAAGTACGTCATTATTTATTATTATTAATAAGACAAGAAGTGGGTGGTTATTAGTATACAATATGTCATGAGTATGAAAAATATACAAAGGTGTGTAACACAGTACTACGAAATCAATAGAATACAATTGAACTGTTATTGCTGAGTGTAAATAAAATTAAACTAGTTGAATTTATTTGCCAATAGTTAAATACGTACTCACCAAGATTTTGATGATGATTACAAGTCCGAGTCAATAATACAAACGGAACTGATTGGTTTTTAAATCAAAACAATTACTTTTGTTTAGTATTTAGCAAAAGAACTTTAAATTCACTTGTGTTGTTCACAGAGCGGGGCGGGAAAAGTATAAGATGGCACAGATTATGTCAAACTTGACATAGACTCAAAAAGGTCCGAAATTTAAATGTGAATATTAAAACAGAAACTTTTCCCGTTTCTTAATAATATGATGTAACGTAGTGAATTTTTTTTATAATAATAGACAATATTATGTTATTCTTCATCGACCTTGTACTTAAACTGACACGATTTCTTTTTTGTAGGTTAGAAGTTAAATTTTTAAGAGAAACAACTTTTATAAAATGACATATACGATCTTAAATTTTTTTTAAAACTCTGTGAGATATTTATATTATATTTTTGATCAACGGTTAGCTGATACAAAATGACAGTTGGTTTTAAACCATCTCTTCCCGCCAAAGCTAACCTTTCTAAGTCATGGAATTATGAAAATAATAACGAAAACGAAATGGCAATACAAATTTTACTTCAAAAGATAGAGGTTTCTTATAAACACATTTACAGTTGAAGTGATCATTTAATAAGTTTACACACAATTCCGCTAGATGGCGTTGACTATAACTCGTATTTTCTTTGCATGCTATTAAACGACAGGCAGGATTCATAATAAATTAAAATAAATAAAATTACACGGAACCATATTCATTAATTTATTTATTTATTGAGTATTTCACATCTTGAGTACGTGTTTGTACAAAACTTGACAATGTCACAAATATATTACAGAATTAATACCTATAATAAAAATGCCGCCAAATTCTGACTTTGACACTTTTTGATAGAATGTAAATTTTTAAATTTTTTTCATTCCAATAATTTATTTTATTCGTCAAGTTACAGACCTGCTTAGTTTCTGAGTATTGATACTGACGATTTTAAAAATATATAATTATATACTATGACTTTTATTGTTGAAGTAATTTATGTGTCGTCGAAGACTGGTCACGTACTTTAAATAATCACTAACTCACAAACTTACTTAGCAATAAATATCCAAATAAATAAGCTTACTTTTTAATAGTTTCGAGGATAGCTTATATTTACATATCCACAAACAAACATGTTTTATATTCTCAAACACACAGCGAGTTGCAATCTCAGTTCATTGTTTCTTTGAAAAATGTCTACTAATTTTGACAACTACCATTAATATCACATGACAGGGATCGTTTGTATTGTTTTGACAGCTTGATGTCAAATATCGAGATTCGTTCTAAAACAGTTTTGAATAAAGAGTTTTTTTTTGTTTGTTTTAAAAAAAAATATTTAAAATTCACGTGATATTCTCTCATATACCTACAGCTTCAAGATTTTATTGAAGTGAAACTTCTTATGCGACTTCCAACATGGTAGCGTTAAACGTTTAACGCTATGGGAAGGAGGGGGGAGAGACAGAGCGAGACGGAATGCACGCAGGATATTAATAGTGACTTGTAAGTAACGTTAATAAAGTTTGTCTTAAAGAAACACTGAAAAATCCTTAAAAATCAATTTCTACCTCTTCCTGTTTTCATTACAACTTCATTCCGCGCGGATTGCCTCCACGTACAATTAATTTTTACTACCTATAATATCGTTTTTCGTATAGTTCTGTCTCATGTAATAGTTGCAGATCAGTTCTGAGTTGTTATCTCGTTGTGACGTCAGTGAGTGATCCTGGGAGATGAAGGTCTCTGTGTGACGGCCACGTGAGCGTCGAGGCCGTCCGACACCCGCGAGGTCCGCCGCTGATACGGCCCTGAGGCCCGCTCTGGAGAAACATCACATATATAATCATTCCGTGTATCGTATTTATAATAGTTGTAGGTATGAAGTCGTAACTCAGACGATAGATGGCGCTGTCGGTGGGCCAACAACTAGTACCTTCATTGTGAAAAGGTTGAATAGCTTTCAACGCTTATCTGAAGCGGATCGTTGAAGTAACGCCATTGCAGGAGTTCCTACAACGTCCATCAATCATATTAGACACAGGATTGTGTGTGTCTGTGAGTGTGTGTGTGCGTGTGTGTGTCCCCGCTCACCGTCGTCGGTGTGTGTGATGAGCTGCCTGTACTCGGTGGAGAGCCTCCTCCGCCCGTGCTCGTACTTGGCCTCCTTGGCCAGCAGAGCCTCTCTCTGTATCTGTATGCGCAGCTCGGTGGGCACGTCCGGGATGAACAGCTGCATCAGACCCGTCAGACCGAACACCACGTGCTGGAACATTGTCATTGTACTATTATATGACGTAATGTCTTAAAGATCGGGTTAGCGAATAGTGTGGGACTAGTGTGGGACCGTCTCGTGGTGAGTGGACGAACTATTAGCTATATATTTTCTAGAAAATTCCTAAACAAGTAGAGACATCAACGAGAACGCTAAGGAATGTTCTAGAAATAGGATCGTCCTTCGAGAGGCGACATACAAGCGACACAAGCGACGTTCCCCGCGGTCACAATACACTGAATATTAGTGTTTTCTGTTAGTAGCCGTGTTTATATTGCTCATCAAACGCCAGCTCGTAACTTGTTTGGGCTGGTTGTGTTATTGGCAGCGCTTTCGTTTTAATTCATTGATTAATGACTTATCAGCTCTTAGTGGTTCACCTCGAACACCACTACGAAGGCCAGCCTAGCTGCGAACACGTGCCAGTAGTGCGGCGACAGGCCGTAGGGGTCGCTGTGTTCTGGGGGGTTGCGGTAACCTCGGTAGGAACAGAGCGGCGGGTCGGTTTCGCTGTCGGCGCCCCAGTCGGCTCGATAGTCAGACGTGTTGAACACTGAGAGGTTGGAAATATGAAGCTCATAAGAAACACAATAGTGTAAGGCATTAAGCATGATAATTTAGATATGTAAGGATTTTTCGTATAAAACCACTGTTTCCAGCGCCATCTCTCGGGGTGATGCGGACAACTTGTCATTTATTCGTTCATATTGAAAGTTAAGTTAAGTTCAGTGTTTCGTTCTTGTCCATCATATATATTAATTATCTCAGAGTCAGCGCTGGAAGTTTTAGCGTCTGAAATTGACATTTTCTTGTATATATATATATATATATATATATATATATATATATATATATATATATATATATTGGGAATCTGTTTTGATATAAGATTGATAAATACTCACAGGACAGAGAGTGGTCTATGTAGCCGGCTAACGTTTTGTCGGGAGAATAGACGTACTTGTAGACCATGCGGGGTATGAAGTCGCTCGTGTAGGCTATCACGAACGCCTGGAACATGTACACGGACATGTACTGACGTGTATTGGTTGCTTTAGCGATTATCATACTCACGTTGGACACCACCGCGGCGTACGTGATGCCTCGCAAGATGCCGTACCTGGGACAAAACATGTATATATACAAAAATAGCCTAAATTACAAATGAACTGAGTACTGTTAGTGTTGCTAGCTTCATTTGCTTCATTTTTATGACATCAAAATCAGATCTCTTGGCGGTAAATATCACATCAGATATATGACTTCGTTTAATATTATATCTGTGTATTTTTGAATTTTCATGCAAAAACTACTACACAAATCTTGATGTAACTTTCCAATAATGTAGCTCGGTCGGCAGAATTATGTTTACATGAAAATTAATTCAAAAATTCCATGTAGTTCCTCATGGGAATAACATGAGAGTTATATTCTGTATGGAGCCACGATTCAGACACTAGATGGCGCCGTCAGTTTGTTACATATTAAAATATAAATCGCATTTAGTACTTCATGGAACTTTCATGGCAGTGATATTTTACACTGTGTGCCGTTTGAGACGCTAGGTGGCGCTGTCAATATAAATCATAGTTTTACCAAGCCCCTATGTCCTCGACCCTCTCGGCGAGCGGCCTCCTCGCCTGCGTCACCATCTTGTAAGCGTCCAAACGTATCTCGGCCACGTTGTTGAGTAACGCGAACAGCGGCGCCAGGGGGAAGGCCGCCACGAACAGCGTCACGAACCCGTACTGGAGGACTGGAACCATTCAATAGACTCACTTTACACCTCACGACAGATGGCGCTGCTAGTGACACAGATCGAACGAACAATGTTTAAAGTTTAGCGGAATAACTTGATTGGTAAAGCGACGGGAATGAAGTATTGTGGGTGGCTGGTTCGAGTCCTGTTTCTAGACATTTAATTCAGTGGATTCACCGTGCGGGTGCCGGGTCCATGATGCAGGGAGAGGAGCTTCAACAGTGACTGGGACTTGCGACCCAGGTGTAGGTTTAAGGGGCCGCTATCTAACGCGTTAAACGCTCACCTCCACTGTCCAAGCTCACCAAATTTGAAAAGAACCTGCTAGGGCTGCCTTCGATGATATATAATATCGAATGAAATGTCCAGACACAGGACTCGCACCTGTCATATATATATATATATATATATATTTGAATACGTTTGTGACACTGACTCATCTCGAGATATTCATCGAAGAGCGCGAGGCGTCCCGGGTCCTGTAGGTGGTAGTCTTGTTCCCAGGCCATGTGCGCGCGGCTAGGGTCCCGGGTCACAGCACGATGAGATCGGAGACGCCACCAGTTGTGCAACTTACTGTGAGATACGATGAGTTACGATGAGTGGAATCACATATTGTTAATATAATGAATACGATAATCATCAATGTTCATTACTTCCAATAGTCTTACAAAAGTGGCTGAAGCCAGTGTTCCTAGTTTTCAAATACAAAGTCATACTTAAATGTTGCCATCACAAAATGACTATGGTTCAGTATTATTATTAATTATAATTAGTCAGAAAAATAATTCCAAGGATTATCGTATGTTATAATTAGTAAGCACAGAGGGCGCCACTTGTCCCATAACGCTGTGTGAGTGTATTAAATCATTGAGTCTCGCACGGGTATCCAAGCTCCACGAAGTTATTGAAGCACTGCTTGCCGATCATGATGATGGCCAGCTGTATGCACAGCTCGGACAGGCAGCCGGCCGGGTCGCAGATGTCGCCCTTCAGCTTGAAGAACTCCGACTTCCTGGCCTGGTCGTCGCCGGGGTAGTCGAAGAAACGACCCTGGGTGTAGAGGAAACATCTTGAGGAACATCCGAAGACATGGTGACGTAAAAATATTATTATAAGATTTTTTCTGTGACTTTGGTGTAGAAATAATTAAAAGCATGTATGTACTTATATTGTGCCCGTTAAAAGTCAGCGCCATCTATCGTCTTAATCTGTATACTACATACAACTGTTACATGTTCTATTATTTAAAATCAAAATCATGTTATTCTTGTGTATGTGTGTGTGTGTGTGTGTGGTTTCATCAACATCCGTTCAGTAATAAATTTTCTCATTAACGTCAATAGCAGTAGATATTTTTGATGTCGTCTGAACATTTTCATATAAATATCTCATATACAGGTATTGTTCGAAAAATTACTTAATCAATAAGAAATATCTTTAATTTTTATTCAATATGCCACGTGTTATATCTCACCTTGAAGAAGGCTATGTATATGAGCGACGAATAGAAGTTGATGAACTCGAAGAAGAATATCTTGAAGGTGTAGGAGTCCTCGTACTCGGTCTGCGTCCTCGGGTTTTCGACGTTGGTCAAGTAAACGGCGACTTTGGCGTATATCTGGAAGGTTACCACGAGTTTTTTCGTCAAACGGCATAAGGTCAGTTTCAGACTTGTTGTTCAATGTTCGGCGTTACTTAGCCGGCATTAGTTTTAAGACACAGTGAGATACTTAAATGTTGCCATTACAATATGACAATGGCTCAGTATTAAGATTATATTCAGTCATAATGATTCTAAGGATTATAGAACATTGCTAATAGTACTAGATGGCGCCACTTGTAACATGTAGGAAACATAAAAATACTTGCGCGCGTTAGAATCATGATCATTGTCAAATTGATCAGGGCGGCCGTCATGGCGGTGAAGATCTTGGCGTGTTTCTTTAAGAAGAATCCGCTGCCGCCGTAGATGACAGAGACCATAGATATCCTATATATAATGGTGCCCAGGACAGCACCCATCACTATGGTTATCTGAGGGAAATAATTCAAAATTACATCCCGTGTAAACGGTTCAGTGGAAGTCCTAATGATAATGAGCTTAGTGAGAAATTCAGAGCTTTTTATCAATAAGCATGTGTTGGGACTAGTACGAGTATATCATATTTCTGACTCTGTCTGAGGTCAAAGCTTTAGAGAACGCCCTAATCATAAAAATATACAGAAAAGGCTGTACATTAATTATAATGGTATCTTTTGTATAATTCACTCTTGTATTTTAACTATATCTTTCGTCACATCAGATATTCACCATGAAGAGTACAGCCGAGCTGGTGGCGACGTATCTCATGGTCTTCTGCCAGGTGGGTAAGTAAGGTTCCTTCTCCCTCGTCACCGGGTTGGTACGAAACGTTTTCACCGAGGTCTCGAATTCAGGTCGAGGGTCCTCGTCCTAGGGTAGGTGGAAATATACGAATATCATGAGCAATAAAAATATTATAATAGCGCCATCTGTTGAGTATCTACAAAATCTGATCGACAGAGGTGACGTGTGTAGGAATGTATTGATAGCGCCATCTATTGAGTAATTACGGAAACCTCGATCATGGCGTCAGTCTACACAGAAATGGTATCAATAAAATTTTTAAATCGATTGTGAAGAGGAACTTCTTGTGTGACTTCCAACAAGGTTGCGTTACACGTTTACGCTGAGGGAGAGAGAAAGATCCACGAATGTAGAAAATAGGAGAGAGATAGATATAGTCAGTAGATTCCAGGCACATGAGCATGGTACTGCTGCTGTGCTGCGCAGTGGTCAGGGTGGAGCCGCGACATAGTGGAGCACGAGCTTGCTGTTCTGTATTGAGTTATTCGTTTAGTATGTTTTGATACACATAATTGAATAAGGAGATATTTTATTTAAAAATTTAGTTATATAGATAACAATTGCTCTGGTTCACTTCTGGGAGGGACTACACGCACTATTATTTTGTTTTGACTAGATTAGAAATATTAAGAGCGCCATCTATTGACTATATCTTGGCATAAAAATGCTATCATAAGATAAGTAATTACTATTTTTTATGGATTTGTTAAACTGTATAACAATAGAACAAAAATCTATTTCTCGTGAATACATCTTACTTGGTCCACTCCTCCCAGATCCCACTCCCATCTTAACACTGATTGCTTTCGTTTCCACAGTTCAAGGAATGTTGTTGCTGAAAAAAAAATTAAATTTATAAAAGACGAAGCCCTCAAAAATTTGTATCATTAGACAAAGAAACGTCTAAAATATATTGTTAGAGAATAATAGTTTATTATATACTTTAAGAGTTCACAGTTAATTATCGCACATAGTTTTTCATACATCAAAAATTCCATGGCAGTTTTAATTATATATCAAGTAAGGCTATGTCTCGTTTAACCATCGAAGGTAATATAATACTGAATTATGAGGGTGACGGTGGCCCAACCCCAGAAAGACATGAAGATAGCGAAGAACACGGTCGCCGGGTTGTCGAAGAGGTACGTCAGCTTGGCGAACAGGCACGAGTCCGAGAGCAGCTGGTACTGGCAGGCCTTGTCGCAGAGGGGACACAGCGTGGTGTTGCCAGGACCGGACGCGTCGCAGATCTCTTTACTGGAGGTTTATATATAGTCTATGTTACTAATTATTATATTGGCTATCCGCCAGTGAAAGTTTCGTTGGAATCGGTCCAGCCGTTACTGAGATTAGGTGAAACAAACAGCCGGACAATCAATTGTCAAATAATTTAATTCTCTTATATATACCGTGTATACATATAACAGCTGGTATTATAGTACAGACAATACAATTTTAAACTATTTCTTTTAATATATTTTTAGTAAAAAAATACAGATTTAGATGATTTTTTTAGTAGTTTTAGGAAAACTAAAAATATTTTACTCTATTATATTTTCTACGGCTGCTTTTAGAAAGTTAAATCTTTTTTGTCAAATACTAATTTTAATGTATTAGGTCAAAAATAACAGGCGCATTAAATTGTTTATTTGTTAAAATGTTTGTCTCCAAAAACCTTAAAATATCCCATCGAGTCTAAGGCCATAACAATTTGAATGTCAATGTATTTTACGGACCTGGGTATGTTGTCCTGCGAGTTCATGCTGGCCAGTCCGTACAGGAAGCAGAGAGTGCCGACTATGGCGGGCGCGTACAACATTTTAGTGTAAAATCCCAGCCAACAGAAGTACAACGCTATCTTCTCCCCGAAGTATCTTCTGACCAGCCAAAGGGGCTGCTTTTTGTACCATTTGCAGGGACGAGCCCATTCTAGATACAGAAGCTGTGAATAGGAAGTAGCTATTAGTTTTAAGATACGGGTAAATACTTAAATGTTGCCATCACAAAATCACAATGGTTCAGTGTTATAATTAATTCCAAGGATTGCAGTATATTATAATTAGCAAGCACAGAGGGCGCCACTTGTAACATAAGTTATATCTAGGTTTAAGGATTGTAACATCGTATTAGACTCCGCTATGTGTCCGTGTGTCACAAGTCTGTATCTCATGAATGCTGATAGCTGATAGAAATTTCACTGATTTATTCCCGTTGTAGTTATAACAATCAAATACATGAAAACAAGAAAATTCATATTAAAGTTTTCTTCCAAACAACAAACGCTATGTTTAGGAACGTTTATGTATAATTGTAATGTGTGTGTGTATGTCACTGCACTACTTGACGGCCGGGCCGATTTGAAGGAATTTTTGTATTTGTATGGCGAACCAGATGGCTTAGATCACTGATCATCCCAACAGATGGCGCTGTAGGTTGGATCTAGGTTGTTTAAAACAAAAATCCTGCGACGTAGATTATATGAGTTGGTTTGGGTTTTATTTTCACAAAAAAGTCGCGGGCATGGACTAGTATGTTATATGTATATATATGGTGATCCGCCCACCCGTCTGTCCGTCTGTGTCTTGTCCTCGTTGTCCTGGTCGTAGCGGCCCTCGTGCAGCGGGAAACACGCCAGGTACGTGCCGTCGTTCAGCAGGCGACGGATACCCATCTGCGGACATATATATATATATATATATTCCTTTAGGTACTTTGTACTGGAGGTAGGTTTAATCGGAGAATTTTAAATAAATCATGCTAAGAGAATATGAGATTGATTTAATATTTTTAAAGCAAACGTTTTATGGTATTTTAGAACAGAATGACTTAGTATATATAATATATATTATGTCTACCTTAGTATCATTATTATCGTATTTGGCTCTCAACAGAATCTGCATCACCATGAGACTGCGCTGGGCCGGAGAAAACATGGTGTGTCTGTCTTTTACTAAGAATCTAAAAAGATACAAATTTTCGTCAACAGATGGCGGCGGAAACAGTTCTATTTGTAGGTTCTACCTTTCACGCTAGATGGCGTTAACAATAAAAATATTTAAAGTGAACTATACAAACGTTTGAGTGTCTATTTGAATTAGAATAACTGCTTTTTACTAAATGCATATGGATGTACGCCACAGTATTATTATCTGTCTGTTTGTTCTAGCTAAGCTCTGAAACGGCTAGGCCGATTTTGATGTAAATTTCACTGGCAGATAACTGACATAATCACGAGTAACTTAGAAGTAATATACTACAGCGCGTGATGGAAGTCGCGGGTGAAGGTAGTTTTAGAATATTAAGTGACGTACTGTTCTTCTCTCCTGACCCCTGGTTTGTCCGTGGCGCTGTAGAAGGAGGGTTCAGGCTCTATTCTGGTCGGCTCATATTCATACAGCTCCTTCCATTTTCTCCGCCATTTTGTATGCCACCGCTTCTCTCTCTGCGCTTGGACGTCGTTTCCCTTTACATGAAAGTAATACTTGTTACCTGCTCATGTTATATTTTGATCAAATTGAAATTCAAATAAAGACTAGGATAAGGGAAAATTTATTTAATTTTCATATATGTATATAATATGTATTGGTGAAAAAAAGAGTTTTAGAATAAGTACACAAGATGTAGTCTCACCCACGCTCTAACGGATATGGTTATAAATCGTTTGGTGGGGAACTTCATGCCGATGACTTCCGCCAGTCTCATTTCCGTCTTCCAGGGGATGTGTATCTTCAGGAACCAGGTCTTGCCGTCGAAGGACAGGCATTTGTTCTCGAGCTCCAATTCCAGCCCTTCCTTCACCAGATTCTCCTGGTAAGGATTCAATAGATAAATAACAGCTTCTTAGTTCTCGTATTCAAAAAATCTTCGCGCTGATTTTATAAACACAGATTCGAATACCGTTTTTGGACATAAACAGTTTTGATCAATTGTATTATGGCAAAAAAATATTAAAATTGATCAATATAAAAAATTATATATAAGTTAAATGAAGCGGTATGAAGTTAGGACCCAAAATTTATGACAAAAACACTTGGTTCGTAATTTCAATTTCTGCTAAGTTAAATTTCAATGGCCGTCGATTACTCCTCGTGTCTTCTTTCATCTCGTCTCCGTGATCACGGTGGCTGGAAGTGCCGACGCGTCGGGAGTATGTAGATAAAGTATAAACGCGTGGTACATCCGAAAATATTAGTTTCATTTTAATTTACTCGCGAAAGCCTTAGATCTCGTTACTTCAAGTTTAACCTGGAAACGGTCAGTATGACAAAGACCTGGAACGTCCTCCTGCTGTCTCTCCTCTTCGCCTCGGCCTCCGTCATGACTCCGTAGTCTTCTTCCTCGTAGGCCAGCACCATGTCAATACGGCGCCTCCCGTCCCGGAACATCAGGGAATCAGGATCTAGACCCTGGGAAGTCATTCATGGACTACTTATAATAACTAAACTTATATATAAATCTTATATAATTAATGTTTTTGAAGTTGTAATGTTAACATGTCATTTCAAAGCCTACCAAATATCTGTTTATTAGTTTACCTCAGGGCTGGTTTCGCCAATATCTTCCACTTTCTCATTCTTCGTGTTTGGCATTGACTCTTTTCTTTTCTGTTTGTTGTAATTAGAATGATTACTGCCAGGTTTCGACTGGAAGGTGGGCAGCGCTGAGCCAGGCAGAGCGTTCTTATTGAAGGCTCCAGCGGCTGAAGTGACATTCCTCACCAGCTTCCAGTTGAGCTTGGCTCGCCTCTCCTCCGAACTGTCCCGGGATATGATATCGTCACGAAGATATATCTGAATAATAAATCAGCTTTAATATGTTTCATTTTAGGATAATTTGTGTCAATTATATTATAAACAACACAAAAATAACCTGATTTCCTGTTGATTCCGCAAACGGGCTCTGCGATGATCATGAAAAAACATCCGTTTAGATTATTCGTTTGAAATAAAACAAATAATTCAGTCAGAAATCTATGTCGAGAAATGTTTGATGCTATCCAAGCGTATCATCAAGTTTCGATTGACTATAAACATTGACCTTGTTGTTTGGGCTCTCCATAATGTCCGCTAAGGATGTGCCGAAGGCCGAATCTGGTGCCAAGCTATCTGCTGACCTCCACGCAGGACGCTGAAGTGGAGTATTAGGAAGAGCAGATTCCTGACTCCTTCGACGACTTCTCACCTATCATACAATGTAATCAATAAGTTTTATAGATATCCAACTGGTTATATATTTGCGAAAATTACATAAAACGTCTTCACTAAGAATAATATGTTTGTACGGGAAGGGTTTGTGGTTTATGTTGTATACATTTATAGTAAAATTATTAAGATATTTTTATATACGTTTCTATGTCTTTACAAAAAAAAAAACTGTTTTGGCTAGTTAAATGTTTATTAAGAAAATAAACTAACAGCCTCGGGACAAGGTAGAGAACTCAGTTGGTTAGAGATTCAGATAGGGAATTGGGTTCGTACCCCCCCTAAGTATAAGTTTATTAATCTAATTGCTCTTTACTGCGTCAGTTAATTCAAGTCAGTCATACGTCATTCAGCTTTGTATTCTTCTTCGTTCCGGAAGGTCTTTTCGTTCATGATATCATTCTACTTTTATTAATTTGCTTCACTTAACGCCACTGTTACGGGATATCCGTTAGAGCCGTGAGTTACACCAGCGGCTTGGTGTTCTACTGAACTAACGTTATAAAGAAATCTAAAGTAACTTTTAAAGGATAGCAGTAGACTAACAGAAACAAGAGTTTTTGAGACCAAAACTGGCCAGGGCTCACTTTGATGTTGCGTTTATTAGAACATTTTTATAGCCCCCGAACGTTTGCACTGTAAGCCGTAAAAATCTACAGGCGTTTTAGTAATTTCCTAGAAAATGGTAAGGGCTTACTCGTAAATAGAATGCATAGGACTTGTTTTTTTTTTTGGCTCAGAGAAATTCGGAAATGACGAAGCTGTTTTAAGTTGATAATGATTCACTGTTCGCAGGGAAGGTGTCCGGCCTCCATCACTATAGCTGATCACTAAGCTCTCAGCAATTGTCTAGAATCACCATACTTAGAGTTGTGAAACAAACTGATGCAGAGCAAGATTTTGCTTACAATATATCCACCACTTGAAATTAGGTCCTTGCAAATTGTTGTAGTTCTGATGGCGAGTGGATTACCACGTTACAGAAATCGAGAAGATCTCTAAACAAAATTGCCCTCAAGTAATAAATATCCTTGCAGCAGCCTTCTCAAACTTATCAATCGAGTATTGATTCGGCCTCAAGCTGGGAGTAAGACTTAGAACAACGTCCAAAAACCTTACCACACCCAACGAAGACGAATATACTTAAGAATGAATTCTCTAAATATATTTAAAGTTAAATTCAATGTCTCTTACACATGTTAAAGTAATGAAACAGAGGTCGTAATGAACAAACCAATCTCATTTACACTAATGGTCAATGGTGTATAGTCGTTTGTCAATCACAACACGACAGTAAAGACATGGGCTGTGAGCTGTCAGACTAGATTGGTTTTACCACCATGGGGACAGCTTCTTCAGCTCATTTAAGCTATTATATTATTTTTTCTTTTGCTTGAAGCCTTATTAACAGTACATTATATATGTATTATATTGTCTATGTATTGTAGTTACAATTAATTATAGATTCATATTAAATAAGTTAGCATATAATTCGTGAAACTCAGTATTGAGACATGGTCTTTAGTTAAACATGTATATATATATATAGGGACAACATTAAATAAATATCTTCAGTGCACAGAAACAGTAAAAAAAATTGGTATTTTCATTAATTCTATTAAACACTATTCACTGAAACAATATATTGTGTAAGTCTGTTGGATCCTATCAATCAATCAATCCCCAAAGGTTAACGACCGTCGCTTAACTTTCATCGGAAATACATTAGGCTTTAAGTTAATACACATTCCCCTGCGTATTACACATTGGTTTATTTTATCCGACCGCACAAAAACGGAGTGCGGTTTAACTATTTTTTATGTTGTTAGTTTTTTTTTTAAGTGAAAGGCGGCGAACGAGCAGACAGCCTACTTGATGACATCCGCAACATCTATGTTTGCGTTGCCTACATTGATTGTTGAGGAAAATGGAGGGGTGGGAATAAGGAAATGGCAGGAAATGGTGGGAAGGTTTTACTTTCGATTTCTACAGGCTTCTCCTGATGTGTGGGTTTTAATATAATTTGTATTTTTTATATCTACTTTGTTTCAGAATAAAACAATAATATCGCAAATCAAAGGAGATAAAACCTGAACAACTGCTTAGAGTCAACATCAAATGAGAGAAAAATTAGGAGGTGGTAGAGCCTAGCTGTCATCATACTACTCATGCTCATGGGCTGGCTCGACCGGGGAAGTACCACCTTTTCACAGAAGATCGGCATGAAGCAGTCTTTGATGGCTACGTTTCGTCCGATGAGTGGGAGTTTTGTTCTTTCCTTTTCCCCACCCTTTCTTCTCCCTCTCTCACAGTCAAGGTCGGCAAAGCATCCGCAACATCCCTTATGTTGCAGATGTCCATGGGCGACGGTGACTACCTTCATCAAGTAGGCCGTTTGCTCGTTTGACACCTTTGATATATAAAATAAATATCGTTAACAGACAGGTATAGATCCTCACCTGATCTTCAGCGCCATCAGAGACACTCAGCTCGGTCCTGGTGGTGGAAGTCGAACTGGTGAGGTCGTCCCAGGCCTTGTGGGTCACACTGGCTGTGGGTGGTTCAGAACTGGTGCCATCTGGATGAAAAATTAATTTAATGATGATAGAGGTCCAATCATATATTCAATTGGAAGCTATTATCCCAGCTGCGTAAGAAAGTACATGATAGGTCATTATCTAGGATTATTGTCTAATCTATAGTTATAGATTATCTGTGGTCTATAACTCATTAATACAGAACATTCGTCCCAAATTAAACGTTCTAATGTAATTTCGGTAATTTGGTTCTCTTTTTTGGGTCGGTTATCTTATTTTCAAAAAATCTTTGAGTATAAACTTTATAGTTTTGTTTTTTTTTGATACTTTTTTTTATTATATGCCGTAACAAAACGTGGACAAAGAATGATGGTTGTTGATGAAATTATTCACAAAGACTTATTATATAGGTCTTAAAAAGTTGTCAACAAAAATATACATATTGTTATATATATGTGCATTATTATAAACTATAATAATAAAAACGACATGAAGATCAGATATTGTTGTTGATAAATGAAGAGACACGAAATATGCACGTCTCATAGTCCCATACAAATCGTATTTTAGTAAGAGGTTGGGGAAAACAAGAGAAATAAAAAACTAAAAAAAATATTTGCAAACAAGGTCATTAAGCTCCTAAATAACAAAAAATTAAAGCAGTTATAATTAAGCTCGAGCATTATTTCAGCTGTGGATATCAAACTACCTTCACGAAGTCTTTCTCTTTTTGCTCTTCCGCCATCATCACTGTTTCGTCTAGACGATGACTCGCTCTGACTCCCCTTCACTCTTTCACTCTCGAACGTAATTTTGTCCATCAAAGAGTGAGTTGGACCCAACGCCCCGATGTAATGGTTGACTGGATCTAGGTTCAGTTTGTCCAAATTCTTCGGCGCACGCTGGTTGAGCTTTTCCACGACCTTCCTGACTGATACTTCTCCGAACTCTTCTGCATTATCTTTCATTGTTTCCTGAAAAAGAAAATTTTTATAGTTTTGGGAGTACATGACACCGACTGGCTTTGAAGTAGTTTAATATAAACTTAAATTTGTTATCACCTACACTTATGAAATCAGTTAAATTATAAATCGTAAAAACGCAAGATTCAGTCTTCACAAGGATTCGAACTTGCGACTCGGATAATATGTACTTCCAGTGGCGATTACAATTGAGCTAGTGTATGGAATAGTGTCTAGTGTATGAAATAGAAGCTAGTGTATGAAATTCTGATATTTTTAAATTTAAGTTTAATTATTTAGGTCTAATGATAATCAATAAAATATCCGCCATTTCCAGACGAATATTCATTTTTTTGAGAAGCCAAATATGAATATAAGAATATGAATAAGAAATATGAATATAAAGAATAAAGTTTAATGAGAAAATAAAAAGCTTGGAGAGCATAAATTGAGGCAATATAATAAGAGATCATGCCTAAGATGCCTAGACGCCTGAAAGTTATCAAATATCAAGTGTTCAGTTGGCTCCTCCACAAACAACGCATCTGCAACACCCCTTATATAGCACCATGTCCATGGGCAATGGTGACTACCTCCCATCAGGGACAAAGTCTGCTCTTTTGGCACATAAACGAAGAGTTTTAAATCACGTCACAAGTTAGTAAGTTTATGATTATCGACGATTAAATTTAATTAATGGAATTAAGACAATTTGATAAGTATTAGGGATACCGAATAATACTAATCAGAAGTCAAGTGGCCATAACCTCGTTATCGATAGCATAAAAATAATTATATCCGTGTAAAGTATTCATCATCATCATCGTCAGCCCATATTAGTCCACTGCTGAACATAGGCCTCTCCAATTAAAGTATTATCTCACTCTATCAAACATTATTCTTTAATTATTCATATGAATTTCAAAAAATGCTCGCTTATATCTAATAATGTTCTGAATTTACGAAAGCAATAAAGTATAGTATAATCTGCAATTTTATCCAGATTTTCCGAATTCAGTTGGAGATTTACTGCGAGGGCTCAGTTTCAGGCAAAGACCTCGTGGTACTCTTAATAGTCAGGACTATGTTCTCATCCACAATGATCGATAACCTGGACAATTGCCTAGCACTGAATATTGGTGACGTCCTTGAAATGGAGAAAGGATTGAGTCAGTATTAACACTCTACCTTCGAATCAGAACATTATCATTTAAGAAAAGAGAACCGTCAAATTTTATGTTGTTAAGTTAAACGAAACTCCTTCTTAGTGTTCTAATGACTTCTAAGCTGATTTAATCATTTTCTACTATCACTACTATTAATATAATGAGACGAAACCTCTCAGCATTCAATGGATTCACCGTGCGGGTGCCGGGTCCATCGTTGCAGGGAGAGGAGCTTCAACAGTGCCTGGGACTTGCGACCCAGGTGTAGGTTTAAGGGGCCCCTATCTAATGCGCGTTGAACGCTCACCTCCACCGTCCAAGCTCCCCTCTCTACCTAACTAAATTTGAAAGGAACCTACTGGGGCTGCCTTCGAAGTACGATCCAAGAATGAATTCATATTAGTTCTGGACAGGCCCAAGTCTTCTAGTAGGTTGTAGAGATTTAGCCGTTATACC
Source organism: Danaus plexippus (assembly GCF_018135715.1). Taxonomy (NCBI): domain Eukaryota; kingdom Metazoa; phylum Arthropoda; class Insecta; order Lepidoptera; family Nymphalidae; genus Danaus; species Danaus plexippus. The sequence goes on from NC_083557.1 coordinate 451,242, forward strand.
TCTCGTTCCCACTTCTACAGTGTACAAATCCAGGACGAACCTATTTAGAGTGAGTTTGTTTGTGAGCTCGTAATGTTTATTGACCTTGATGGCGTGGTCTTTGGGGATGTTGGTTACAAGTTGGAAGTTATATTTATAATATTCATATATATATATATATATATATATATATATATAATATATTGTTTTAAAATAGTGTTTATGATCGCCACTAACTGGAAAAAGGATTAACGTTACGTATTACGGTTACTGAGTTTTTTGTATTTCCAGATGACTTCAAGGCTGGCTGGAGCGATTTAAAAGAAATTGTATTCACAAATAAGCCTTTTGGCACGTCACTCCACGAAGTTCAGTGTTGAAATGTCCCCAGATTTACGGTGAGATATAGCAAGGGATCTCCAGTAGACCAATTTTGGAAAAACCGTTAGTGTCCGTTATTGAAAATAGCTTAATCACAGAGGAGTGCACAGAGATTTGTGGTAGGGTAAGCAGAATATGTTTGAAGAAGAACTACCAATTTTCATCATAATTTCTTCCTCTAAAACATTGATATAATTCGCGCATAAAGTTACAGCAGTCCGATCAGAACTCACATCTATATTTTTTATAAATCTATCAACTACCTCTGAGCCACGAAAGTACCTTAGAACGATTACGATCTGTAAATCACCGCTTATCCAGTGGAGGTTCAAACATTTCTATTATTATTATTTGAAAACAACAAACATTGAAAACAAAATAAAATATTTTTATTTACACAACCTGCTAGCTAATTAAAACTATAATATCATAATACTTTTCATTAAAACGGGTAACATTACCTTCTTTTTTTTGTTAAATCTAAACTGGTCAATCATCATCACCATCATCATCAGCCTATAGGAGCCCACTGCTGAGCAAATGCCTCTTCTCACATTGAGAAGATTAGAGCATTAATCACCACGCTTGCTCAAGACGGGTTGGCGATTTCAATCTTATAATTTGAAATTATAAGACCAGGTTTCCTCACGATGTTTTCCTTCACCGTTTGTCAGTGGTGTCTAAATACTCTTAGAAAGTACATATGACTCGAAAAAATCACATTAGTACTTAATGAGATCTAAGACTTCCTTAGACATAGGTATCACAATAGCAAGCTTCTAAAATTTAGACACTATATTGATCATGAAAATTAAAAAAAAATCACAGAATTTTACAGCACTATAGCGTGAATACTAGCGCACAGATCTTGGTACCCGTGTATCAGAAATATCTTGTAGGTGATTGTGAACTTGCAAGAAATATCAGTGCATATCTGATGAGGTGTACGTTGAGCGGAAGGCAGTGCAACCACTGTAGAAACTACTATTGAATAAAATAAAAATGAAGGATGAGAATTGAATAAGATTTTGAAATATAAATCAACGACACAATCGCAATCTCTGAGACAGTGGGGATTTAATCTGAATGCTGTACGAACACCGAACCTTGAAAACTAATCTTGAGATCCTTCTCATTCGGTCGACGGTACAAGTGAGCCACTCAGGCATTATAAACATTTAGCGGGCAGCCTTTTATGGTTATGGCTAAATATACCCCTACTGACAGCTGGAAACCAATGAAGTCTTCAGATTTCGTTAGCCTAAACACCATACATAACGAAGAACTTTGGTTTACGCGGTTCAAATCACAAGTCAGTTGTTCAGACGCATCGTCCATACAGCAACATTAGACAACACACCGAAACTACACACTTTGGTTAGTGGTATGACTGGCCTGATGGGTGGTAGCTATGACGGCCGATGTTGTGGCCTGCCACCAAAAAAGTTTTGATAGATTTGACATTCAGAATAAATACATAAAGGGATCAAAATTATGACGTCATTTATATATTTTAACTAGGAGCCAGCCCCGGCTTCGCACGGATTCTTTATAAAAAATATAAAATAGCATATTTAATTTTGGAGAATTATTAAACTTATATTATGATAACCTTAAATATTGAGCCCGATATAAATGATTTAATAAGTAATTTACAGATACTGATGTAGGCTTGAAAATGCCAATGTTTAAAAGTTGTAAAATGGATATAGTATGTTGTCCTTAAAGAAAAGACATGTGCTACCGCGGTCTTTTCTGTAGACCTATATAAGGTACACAATGCCACCATGTATTATTTTGTTATAACTCAAAGACTTTAGGCAGCGTTTTGGTTAAAAATTCTCAGACGGCTCATGTTTTCCCGGCATCTTCAACAAATATTGTTAATATACACACAAGTAAATACATAAACTTAACAAATTATATACTAAAACCTTCCTCAAGAATCACGCTATCGACTGGTGATAACTTTTTGATAATCGGTGCAGTAGTTTTTCCGTTTATCGCGAACATACAGACAGACGCGTGGAAGGACTTTATTTTATAATATGCTTCGATCACGTCATACAAATATAATTATAAATATGTACGTTTCAATACAACCATCAGTTGTATTCCACTTAACGAAAACATGACCTTTCAATTCATTAATTCCACTGTCTACCGTTGATGAATTCCTGTCAGAGCTCGTAATATTGACGATAGTAATATCACGATCAATATTATTATAACAATTTGTCCTATTTATAGTAACAATGTACAGACCGATTGCACGATTATTTTTCTATTATTTGTAAAAAGCGAAGGTTGCTTTAGAAATTATAGTTGGGTTTATATATAATATTTGATTTGAGACAAGTTTTTAATATAAAGTACCTAACTTTTCTTACCAATATATATATATTTTCTTTCAATTAATTATGTTAACACCAACCGCATTATAAGTTGCCTTTAAGAGATTGTTAGTCAATGAAGTGTAAGTACCTACATAAAAAAATATCCAACCAAAAGGAGGTGGCAGATATCATGTCTAATTCAAATGACACAGAAGAAATCTCACAGAGGCGGAGAAAAGATGACAGCGGCGTGTAGTGCTATGAGCGTGAGTGTCGGGAGATCTATCAGCCTTTCTCTTTCACATCCATCCCATAACTCCTCATAAACCTATAGTAGGTAACACCTCTCACGGATGGTGTAGTATCCTTGACGGCGTGTCTCGTGCTATGAGCGTGAGTGTCGGGACACCTACCCGCCTTTCCCTTTCAGCACCGTCCCATAACTCCAAACGTGACTCACTCCTAAAACATCTCCACATTTTCTTAACCGACGTAACTTCCCACCAGGACTACCTACGTGTAGGTCCTCAATGTATAAATCATAATTATATAAAAGTGTTGAGGAAAAAATTACTTAGAATACTGATTCTATACAGAAGACTTGATTTGCATTCGCTTTTTATTATTAGCTTTTTATTAGCTTCACCTGTATGTTTGTGTGTTTGTAACCGACTTCTTTGGGCGCGATTTTGACCCACTTTAAACGGCCAGATTTCGTTCAAACTTTGTAGATTTATCGAGGACCGATGACAATACACTAATTTGATAAAATTATTCCATTTTTCAATTTGCAAAATGATTTTTGTTAATTTATATAATTTTCATCTATAGTCGATAAGCTAAGGAACTTAATTAAAATTAAAAAAACAAGCTATTATAAATAAACCGAACTAAAAAGTAGAAAATAAATAATAGTTTAAAAAAACACGCTTTTTATAGAAAACCGAACTAAAAAATAGAAAACGAAATTTTATTTAAAAAAAAGCGTGGGCTGCTTTTTAAGATATTATCGAAATGATAATCACTCTACTCATATCTGTCAATAAAATATTTATAACTATTGACACCACGCACCCCACGCTTTTTTTTTAAATAATTTTTAACACTATTTACTAAATTAAAATTTATTTTCTATTTTTTTAGTTCGCTTTTCTATAAAAAGCGTGTCTTTTAGTTTTTTTAAACTATTATTTATTTTAATGTCCATCTTTATGACATAAACCTCAACACACAAAACATTCAGTCAAATTTAGTTTTTGTCTTCGCAGATACTTTGTTTAACACGTTTTTTTCTTTTTTGGGAAACTACGAACGATTCGGAAAACAGAGTAACACTATGTAACTGTATTAATTATTGCCCTTAACATATACAATGTAAGTATCATTACTCATGTCATAATTTAAAATTTCAGTTTATTCAGTGGAGCAATTATTTAGTGTCTGTATTTGCGAGCCAGCAATGCTACAATAAAGGAAATTGTTTTTATTATGGCTTCTCCTAAAACAAAAATTGTACAATATATTCTGTTTTTTTCTATCCTATGTCGCGGAATATTTTGCCAATGTCAACGTTTTTATCTGTCGGAGGAATTATAATCACGAATACTGTGCGGAGGAAGCGCGAAGGAGTTTGTCGGATGGAATGAAGACGTTAATTTTATTTTTATTTCTTAAGAAGATTATTTATACCTTTATCAGCACCAAAAACAACTAATACGTTATTAATAATACTTTCTTAATATATATATAAAGTTTATTTGTCAGACTTGTACCATTGACAGCTGTTTGACACTATTTTTCTATAAATATAACCGACATACTCAAATTGGTAGCCATCGTAATGAAAAGTAAATACTTTATTCAAGAACACAATTGTTTAATAATAAAAAAAAACTGGAAATTAATGAATATAAAAGCCTCCTTCATCAGCCGTAGCACCAACTGGCCATGATACAGGCTGATCTGCTGTAGCTTGGTCTTGAATATCTCTGAATGAACACGTTGTATAGAAGCGCATTTTTGTATCACTATTGATTTGAGCCAATGCTATTATTAGGTGTGGACTATATTTAGGAAACGCTATCCACTTACACGAATGTGATATGCATCTGTGATTTTTATAACTTTAAAACTACATCAATGACACGTTTATTTGTAAATTACGTGACCACCGTTTTTATTTCGTCGTGAAATTGAGAATAAAGATATTTTTAATGTTGGTATTTATCGCCTGAAAAAAGGTCTTTGGAGGAAAAAGGTTTAAAAACTTTCCGCCCATCTCTCAGCCCATCCTTCAGATTAAGTAGCAAGAGTTTTTTTTAATCTCTGACTTCATGGCACTGGAACTATTCAATATTTTGCAAATGAGTTTACATTTGTTGGGCCAATTATAATCTTGAGAAGCTGCTGTGTGGAGAAAACACAAAGGAGTTTGTCGAACGGAAAAAAGGCGTTTTTGCAATATAATTAATATTTTTTAAACAAGACAAGTTGTATTTTTCTAGCACCTAAAACAACAAAACAATTTAATTTTAAACACAAGACAGTTATATAAATACAAGCAAAGTAAAAGGACGACAAACATATTATTTCCCGAAACATAATTGTGGTTAAATAGAAGTAATTAAAAATTTATCAATACTGTGTGTATAATACGTTTGACTTGGCTTTTAACGTAATTAATTTTAATAATCTGATATGTAAACGCAAGCGGACGAACCATTTTATTGTGTTAATAACAGAAAATATGCGTTAGATAGTGCCCCTTAGACCCACAGCTCAGTCGCAAGCCCCAGGCACTGTTGAAGCTACTCTCCCTGCATCATGGACCCGGCACCCGCACGGTGAATCCATGGAATGATGAGAGGTTTCGTCTCTTTACTTACATACGTTCGCCAGAGTTGTTTTATTTTCCCAATAAATTCACATTCATGTAAACAGTAAAAAAATCTACCTTCAACTAAACTCTAAATCCTACCCCTAGGAATACAAACATGGGACGGCCAAAGAAGAAAAAATTAATTACGATATCCATTCTATAATTTAAAAAAGCAGAAGTAAACGTTGTCGTACGTCAGACGAAAGCTGTGTGAAATAAATAATATAGGCGGAATCGTGTCGTGTGAATGAGAACAGGGCGGCCGTGGTGTTGAATTCTTAATAAAAATCGATTGTCCTGGCATTTCCATTCGTCCCATTTGATATACACGCTCGATGTTACCTGTATGTTTGTCAGTCACATATATTTGCACTGAAAACGCTCAAGTTCCTACATATACAGGCGAAACCATGGGTAAAAATTAGTCTTCTAATAGATCTTATAACACTATGAAAAAGTATTTACTCAAATGCTTACGAGCGAGGAGAAATTATAAAAAAATGTATTTAAGATTTTAACATACATATATGACCTTAATAATTTAAATATTTTATATAGTTGGGTGATTAATTTATATATTATACCTTGGCTACGCTATGGTTATACAATAATAACGATAGCCAATACATGTCGCAAGGCGAAGAGCTTCGTGTCCCATGTATTCGATTGGCATTGAAGGAATTATAACAAAATCAATAAAATACTATGTGGAATAAAACACATGCTGCCGGTCGTTATATTATCATCAATTCGGTTACGATCATGATGTGTATCAATAAAACTATTAATTGTTTATTAGACAGGATTTAGGTTGATTTAATTATTTTCAATGATGTCAAAGTGTTTCGCGAGTATTGATTTATATAAAACTGGTGTTTTCGGACGGACAACGCGTTTTTTTTATTACTTTGGACTACATGAACCCGAGGTTTGGAGATGGGATGTTAGTGACTCTTCCATCTCGTCTGTCCGTGGTCACAGTTTCTGCGTAGCAAACGAAACGTCGGCAAATAGTTCAAAATAATAAAATACGCGTAGTACATCCTTAAATATTAGTTATATTTAATTTTATATATATTATAACGTACTGACATTTGAAAATTTGATTGTCAAAACTACCCCCGCAATCATTATTGGTGGTGAGTTATAAAATTCACTCATAGATAATTTCTACATCGCATAGGAGAATCTAAACAAAGGAGCATGTAGAGGCTATACGGACTTTTTCATTGTTGACGCCCCCTAAAAAAACTTGTGGGTGGAATTCCGTAAAATCTTTTCTCAGCTGACATCTACTCGGTGGAAGGAATTTTCCTATCAAGTCTGTAGCACCACCTTATGGTTCGAGAGATATCGCGATGATGAAGAAATCGGTGGAAACCTCATATGTATATCGGCGCTATCAGCATTAATGACGGATTCAACATGAAAATAACTTGAGGCTGTCATCAGTTATTACAAAAACTTATTGGTAGTCATAATTATTGTTAAAAGTAAAACGAAATCAAGGACTGTTTAAAAGGAGAATAGGACTATGTTTGAATTCTGGTATAATATGAGGTCTGGACGCCCGACAGCGGACTGCAGAGTTCAGCGAGTGCGGACCATTGAAGAATGTGGCTCTGAAGAACCTTCGAGAAACACAAGAACATCTAGAAGAATTGAAGCTTCGTTTTAAAATATCATGGAACGTACTGGAAGAAGTGACATTAGTGACGTCAGCGAGGCTGGCGTCTCTCTCTCTTTTTAATCAACGAATTTGTATTAAATCTAATATTATATCAGATGTCTTATGAATCTAAAAAATTCAACTGTCCATGTTTAGTAGACGACTGACTTACACGATTAACTACTAAGTAGAAATCCAGACCCAATGTTAAATATTAAATTTTAACTTTCACTCGGTATTATCCGTTTGAGTGAAAACCATTAACTAACAAAAAGATATTTTTGACTTTGAAGTCTGCATCTTCAGCTGGAGAATAACCAATCATCAAAGCCAATTGATTGGAAGCCAGAAAGTGATGGGGCACCAAGTCACGCGACGGTTAGTATACGCACGATGGCTAGCGTTTCGAACGAATATAGGACTACCCTCAACATTGACGTCGAAATTTGTTTTGATGACAAAACCATTATTGGCATTTATTACACACTAGCTGTGCTCGCGACATCTTGACACTGAATAGTTATTTTCTTTTTATCAATACAATAAGAAATAAATATATCTTATATTGTGACAATAGTTATCTGAGAAGAAAGTCCCATCAAAATCAGTCTATCAAGTTCTTAGATAGGCCAGTACCTACAGATATACTGAAACACAAAAATGAAAATGATATATTTTTGAATATGTTTCATGTAAAGTGCACATACATTAAGTAAAAAGCGTTCATTTTACTGTCACAAACAGATGATGTGATTGCATTAATTTTGACAGAAAAATAATTTCTACGACAGTCATTTAGATTTTCCATATTAATTTACAATACATTTGATTTCGACAAGAAAATAAATTGTTATTTATACCAATAACTTGTAATTAAATATTTCCAGAAGAATATTTATGATACGCTCATTATGTGAGTTGACAGGCAGAAGGTTACTATCACCTCGAACACCTGTATGCTCTGCGACGTTATGCCTGGAATTAGAATTCCTCCTCGTTTACACCTTAATTCTGGGAGGTCATTTTATTGTTTTGATGAGAAAAGTTTTACTGGTTTTATGACGCCGCGATGCAAGTGATGCTTTTAATTTGACGTGTAAATAAATCAGAGAGAGAGAGCGAGAGAGAGAGAGAGAGAGAGAGAGAGAGAGAAAGAGAAGAATATTCAAAATATTAATAATAAATAAATCGTTAATGTAATGGTATCTGCTGTTAAGTTACTCTAATAAGTTGTAATCCCATTCTACCTAATGAAACGCGACATGCGATAGGTGGACGTAAATTTTAGGTGACGGATAAAATTTTGATTATAAAAACAGAATTATGGTCACCTGACCACAGAAGCTCCTCGGCCAGACTTGGATGTTTGAACTTTGAGCTTGAAGGTTTTTAAAGGTGGAGGGCATCAATGAGTTTTATGTATTAGGAATAAATCAATAATTCATTTGTGTTGAAGACCAGCGAACCATTACGACTTGGTGCACACCTGTAGGAGTTCCAGCTGTCATTCTTTTAATGACGAAAGGAATGAATTTTTTAACATAATTTTCGTCATGTCTACTCGAGATGGCGCCAGTGATTGAGACACTCGTAAACTATCCTATTTAACTCTCAAGGAATGCTTTATATTAATATTATTTCTTTGTCCTGTGATTGTCGGGGTGTATAAATAGAATCTTGTGCATATCTTTAATGAGTTTAAATTAAAATAAATATTATTTATAGTTTTTCTACCAATACAGCACAGATCTCTAATATTATAAACATTTTAAGATCTGCGCGTTTTATATTCAACGCACCCAAAGACTATGCCCTCCTTCATGCTGTTTTAGTCGTAAATAAAGGTTTACGAATAGTTTTATTTAAATCTTCTTATTGATATAATTTTGTTTAGTTTTTTTTTTACACTTACAATATCTATTGTCGTAATAAAATAACAGTAATCAATAATTTCAAGAAATCACTCGTGTAGTTATAAATCTATTATTTTATATGTTATATTATATACCGGGTTAAATAAACGCGAATTAACTATTTATGAAAGCTATGAAAATATTTACGTAACTTTTAAGTTTTTACGATAAAACTATTCTTAGTCCCAAACGTCGTCAACATAACATACAATTAACAAGCTAAAAAGACACTTGGATATTATTATATTTACAGATTAGAGGCCGTCCATGAAGTATGTCACACGAATTTTAGGACTTTTGAACCCCTCCCCCCGTCCTTGTCACATTTTTATACCCCCCTCCTCCTGATGTGACGTCACACATTGTTTTTTTAAATTTATGTATCTAATTAAGTATAATCGAGAGAAAACAGCTATTTTCAGTTTTTACTTGTTTTTATTAAATAACAATCAACATCAAACACATCCGCACTTAGCGTTTTAGTATTTTTAATTTTAATATGTGACGTCACAAAACTATCAACCCCCCCCCCCCCTGGCCCTTGTTACACGATGTGTGACGTACTTCATAGAGGCCCTTTATATATACAGTGAATTACTTTGAGATTAATTTTATTTTGTTTACACTCTCGTTAAATTTCCAGACACATTAATCTTTATTAACATTTAGTTTGCTTGAAATCAAATCCAAAGAAAACTCAAAATAAAAAAAAAATCTGTGAAAACATGCCGAGAAAATCTATTATACATAAATAGACGACTGATGTTTTGCAGAAACGAGTTAATTATTCGTTTTGAGAGATTTTGTTTTATTAAAATACCAATAGATTATAAGACTCGGTGCACTTTACAAAGTCGTGGTGGCCTGGAGGTTAAGCGCCCGCCTCTCATGCATGATGGCGCGGGTTCGAAACCTGGCCAGTACCAACGTGTTCTTTCAGACTTATATGTACTTTCTAAGAGTATTTAGACACCACTGACGGACGGTGAAGGAAAACATCGTTAAGAAACCTGGACTTATAATTTTCAAATTATATGTTTGAAATCGCCAATCCGCCTTGAGCGAGCGTGGTGATTAATGCTCAAATCTTCACCATGTGAGAAGAGACCTTTGCTCAGCTGTGGACACACCAATAGGCTGGTGATGATGATGATTCTTACGTTCTAGAGTAAAACTAATAATAATAATAGCATGACGCATCTAATACAAGTAATATATCACAGTACATAGATTTCAAATACTCCAAATCACGCAGTTGCATTACCGTTGAGGAAAATACATAAGTGTCTATAATGGGTACTTACCAGAAATACTTTATTCAAATGATGACGATAGCATGAGCTTTTAGGTCGGCTATCTTGACACTAAAATCTAGATATTGAAAAGGAAGTGATGCTGGAATAACCGTTTTCTCTTTATTACTACAAACTTATCTAGAATGATGGATTCATTCTATTTTCTAACACATATCAAGGAATAACTCCTGCGGCTATCAGGAGATAACCTTACATATAAAGTCGCATGCACATCAAATATTTAAAAAAAAACAGCCTTAAAAATAAAACTGCTAACGAAACACGCAACTAAAATATCGTATTATTTCTGTTTCCCGATTCAAGCGTAACAAACATTCATACATTCTGTAAATATCAAGAACACATAATACACCATTTTTCCAAGTCGGTCCATAAATACTAAGCTATAATTATTATACAGAATAAATAATTATTTACTTTTAATAACCGTGGGATTGTAGCATCTGTCGGATAGGAAGAATACATTTTTATAAAATACTAGTTTTCGCCCGCGGCTTCGTCCGCGTTAATTTCGGCATCAGTAATATATGTGTAGCTGACCGGGCGAACTCTATTCATCCGCAGAGACCAGAAATAACCAGATATTGGAATTTATTCAGTTTTTTTTTATATCGAACAGAATTAAATATCTATGTCCGTCTCCTCGTTCTAAGCTAGCCCCTCACCAATTTTCAACTGTATCCCAACAGCCGTTCTTGAGTTACTAATAGTGTTTTTGTGGATAGTAGAGCCTAGCTGTGGTCACCACAGCTCGACCATGGGCTGGCTCGGCCGGGGAAGTACCAGCCTCTCACAGAAGATCGGCGTGAAGTAGTCTTATACGACTGCGTTTCTTCCGATGAGTAAGAAATCCGGTTGCCCTTTCCCCTTTCCCACCCTTTCCTCTCCCTCCTCCCCAAATAAGGGTTGCAACGCAGCCGCAAAATTTTTTGCAGATGTCCATGGGTGACGGTACTACCTCCATCAGGTAGGCCGTCTGCTGGTTGGCCTCCTTTTCACATAAAAAAAGTGTAACTAACAGAACCTTCTTGTTATTTATATATATATACATATATATGTTATTAAGTATAATACTATATATAACCTTGACCTTCCATTATATAAAAAGGAGGTCAAAGTTAATGAAAATAAAGGCTAATATTTTTCTAATCGTATAGCATATAAAGTTATTTTTGTGAACCACATAAATTTCAACTTTTAGTAATGATTCAACTGACACCACATTCTCTAAGTTTCAATGTCACACGAAACTGCCAACTGTCCGTGTAGAGTCTGATTATGCAACCCGTGCTAAGGATAGTGTTTTAACCCGACGTTATTTAAGTTAACTGCTACTAATACTTGGAAGAGATAAAATTTAATTTTTTTAAACCTTGAATTAATTTAGAATTACTTCATATTTAATACGGCTTTGGTTATTCAAATGTTCCGACAGACATTGTACCTATTGTTATTGTTCGGCTATCAAATCGAAAAGAGGATATTTTTTCAAAATATAAAATTTAGATATATTTTACTTTACATCAAGAAAACCTAAATAATGTGAAATGACGAGCAACACGCAAACAGTCCGGATGGTAAGCATTTTCGTTCATGCATACATGACAAAGTTGTTCTGACTTAATGTATTGTGTTTTTGAGATTTATGTCGCAAAGATAGACTTAATTAAAAAAAGTATGCGCAGAATGCAAATCGAGTCTTCTTTATGGAAACAGTTTTCTTAGAAATTTTCCCTTAACACTTGTATATACTAATGATTTATATATTAAATGACGATCAACCCGTAGCCAGACCTGATGGGAAGTGTCCACGTCTATGAAATCATGAAGGAGTTGTTTTAGCAGTGAGTTACGTTGGGACTATTGGGATGTGAGGAGTTATGGGATGGTGCTGAAAAGGAAAGCCTGGAAGGTCTCCCGACACTAGCAAGCGTGCAGACGGTCTATCGGACGGAAGGTAATCACCGTTGCTCATGGATATCTCCAGCATAAGGGATGTTGCGGATGCGTTGCCACCCTTGATTGTGAGAGAGGGAGAGGAAAGGATGGGAAAATTAAGAGGCAACCGTCTCTCTCACTCATCGGATGAAACGCAGCCATTAAAGACTACTTCACGCCGGTCTTCTGTGAGCGGGTGGTACTTCCCCTTTCGAACCAGCACATGTTCGAGCTGTAATTTGACCACAGCTGGGCTCTACCACCTTAATAAATATCAACTTGAAGCCCATTGAATAATTAGACCGTATTTCTATATTAGATTTTTTCCGTGTTTAGCCAAATTTCATTGGAGATAATAAGATTCAGAAGAACGAAGTTCTATAATATAAAATATAAGATTAAATCTGATGGCAGAACCCTAGCATCAACTTGTCACCAGCTCATTTAAATGACAATGATATGAAATTTTATTATTTGAAACATAGGTATTATAAGATCAACTCGGTTTTCAAATAAATAACAACGGATTACTTCGATTTAACTAGATTTAATATCCACACTTTTATGTCGACCGCTCAGTTTTACATATCGTGATTAACTACTACCCTCGTCCAATGTCAGAGGGACAACCGCCACTCTCGAATGACAAGTGTCACTCTGACATTTGACGTTACAAAATATATTTATAATTGATAATATATGGAATCGATTTATAAAATAAATAATCGATTCTTACAGTATATAATGTTTTAGCAGCGTGACAAATGCTAAAAACACTTCCACTATCACTTACCATATAGATTTTGGTAACATATATAATACTCATTCCTCGTAAACTTCAACAGTCAAGCTGAACTATTCAGGAACTCAGAACCCGATCTGCTACCAGCTGTTCCAGATTCAAGCAGTACTTGTCCAGAAATACATTTAAATATATTCTTAATATACATACTTTAAGTATATTTTGTCATTGATTTAGACATTTTTATTGTGTACGCCATAGTTATAACAAGGAATGGAACCCGCAATGATATACCGCCTCTGCGGCATTTGAACTATGAGACCCCTATTGTTTTCTCATTCGAGATACATATTCACCGATGATAATTATATATATACATACATACAATTTCTTTGTCTGTTTGTGCATTACTGATAGATTCTTTATACATCGTAATTCAGAAATGAAGAGCAAAGTCCTGACACCCAACTAGTATCTGAATAAATAATGTTTTAGATTTTATTAAAACGAAATATATATGATGGAAAATACATTTAAACAAACAGGAATCGGTCCCACTACCTCCGGGATGCCTCGCTTCAATGCCTCTACTAATTAAGTTATTAGAACAAGATTTTAGTTGAATATTTTCTATTTTATATATATATATATATATTAACATTCAAGTGTCTGTTTGTCTTCACGTTAATGGCTTTACACTAAACACATATGAAACTGTACATGATAGATACATCAAAAATGATTTTTCTTTAATATTCATCTGTCTCTTTGTTCCAGCTATTCCTGGAACGACTACCCCAATTTGATGGGAATCCTATTCGCAAATAGATAATGTAACAGGAGTAATATAGATTAATTTTTAACTGACTTCAAAAGAGAATGTTCTCAATTTTGATTATACGTTTGTTACGCTGTTACTCATTTGATTAATGTCCGATTTTCAAATTAACTTTTTTATACTAGAGGGCAATTCAGAAGTGATGTAGTGTCACTGCCATCTAGCCAGGATCTGATGGAGGGATCGCGATACATGGAATCACAAGGCAAAGGTTGATACGCGTATCTCAAAATGATTTAATATGCAAGCGAAGTAACTGACAACGGCTAGTCTATTAACAAAGGTTTAATTTTCAGCACTTCGCGGGTAAAATCTAATTTTGTAATCTCTACAAAAGAGTTCGAGTTTTTAGTCAGTATTTTTAACACCAGTTCGCTTCGTCACTCTCAATACAAAGTGTCCTGAAGGAAAAACAGAAAACTTTCCGTTCGTAGTGAATGCAAACTTGAATTTGAACTTGGATTTTCAACCAATATATATGTTTACGTGTGAGCTCATAAGCACGAAATGGGTTTAATGTTACGTATTTAAGGACGTTTAATTTACATCAATGAAAAATCACTAAACAAACAAAATGTAGGCTGGCTGAATCAATCAATAAGGATAAAAATAAAAAAAAAACCTTTCTACCAACGTCAAAAGAAAAAGTTACAGATTGTAAATACATAAACTAACCTACAAAGGTAATTTTAGCGGACAAATAAATTACTCTGTGTACTAGTTACTTTCTATGCCCGCCGAAATTTTAAAACTCATTTTATACTAAATCATATAAAACTTTCATTTAAACTATTGTTTGGATGAACGAAGTACGACACAACCGATACGCTTTACTCACCATGAATTTTTAATTAATTAGCGTAGGTACAAAGTCAAGTCAAAATTACATTTACTAATCTATAAAATTATTTCAATAAACATGAAGACAAAACGTGAGATTTAAATAGGAAGAATAACACGTTATTTTTGGTAGCGATGAGAAAAATCATATAATACATTTACTATCACTTTTGCCACTTAAAAACTATACCTAGTAACAAATGCACGATTTAAAATAATAGTTATTATAACTTTGAGACAAGTTATGTAGGAGAGAGATAAAAAAAATTTGTCTCGTTCACTCTCAAAACATATAACGAATAAAATATACTAAATTGTGACAGTAAATTATATTTTCGTTTGGGATGATATTGTCAAATGTAAAGACTATTTAGACTATTTAAAATTACGAATAAAAAATAATACGATAATTTTTTTTATTGATACGAGTAAACTTAAGGATATAATTTTTTTAAGCGGATATGCCAGTACAATACAACAATGCAAGCAACGAATGCATTTAATTCCAGCTACCTATAATCGCAAAATTATTAAAAAACGCGATGATTTCACTGTTTAGTCTCACGCAATCAACAAAATCTATTTTATCACTCAAAGCACTTAAAAATATGATACCTATAAAACTAAAACAAATTGCACTCCTTATGAACCCATTTGCTTCCATTATTTTGTATAAATAAACGAAATCTATAAACTAAATAAATAACTCCATAAATAACTTGAAGAAACAAGGTCAAAAGCAAAATCAACTCACCTATACCCGGTTACTGTTGAAGACACGTAAATTCTTACAAAACAATACAAGTTTAAACAGTTTCCTCAACACATAAAACCTTTTTAATTGAAACTCATTACTGGATTTGTTTTTTTTCCCGCGAACGTTTCCCGCGCAATCGCGCGCGTTTCTGACGGCACACGATTTTGAAATAATCCATCCAACATGGCTGAATGACAACGCAGTGATGGCATTGAAAGTATCGACGTTGATTTTCATGTTATTACAATTTTTATCGCACAGCAATCGGTTATGAAAATAATATGACAGTATCATGGTGTTGGTTTACAATGTATTCTTAATTATTTTGATGTACTAACAATTATCTCCGATTGGATATATGATTACTATAATTGAGGAATATTTGTATTTTTCTATCACCTCCATCATATGTACGTATAAAGTGTCTAAAAATATATTAATTAAAAGTCGCGTCAATACATTTCAATAAAATATTTATATTAATCATCATAATATACAATTTGATATTTTAGAACTGAATCATCGATACTTTTTTATCGATGTCACCCGTCACTGCCGCGGAACCGTGTAATTTCATGACACAGTCGATACTGAACAATTCGGTCTCAACTATAAAACGAAGTTTATATTTGACATCAAATATATTATTAATTAAGGTAATTAATAAATAAAAATAGCTTCATATTCATTTAATTTTAATATTCATTAAAATAAAGTGTGAATATAAAAACTATGTTATGGTATAAAAAAAATAGTATGTTGGCAGAATATTGTAAATATGAGAAATTTACAAAGATGGACGACAATTTTTATGATTATTTTGGATTAATTATAAAAAAAAAATTACCTGAAAGTGTCAAAAGTATCCAGTTCAGGTTCGAAGTCACTTTAAATGTATTGGAAAATCATTCATTTTTCCTTTTAAATAAAATCAATATTTTTCTGATTATACTACGCGTATTTTATTATTTTAAAAAAATTCATAGTCCCGATGTTTCGGTTATTTTACAGCAACCGTGATCACGAGCAGACGACATTTCATTTTATTTGATATTGAAATCCTTTTCCGCTTACATATCATCAGTACCTATAAATAATTTACTAAAATGGGATATTGATAATTTAATAAATATGTGACGTATGAGGACGAAAAAACCTAAATAATTTTCGCCTAGAACCCACGCCACTAGTTTGCATCTTATTGTTAAACTATCATATGTTAGGTATTGTCCATGATAAACTAGAGGTCGCTCATTTTTTACGACGAAAACTAGTATTAAAGTCACCGAATTAATTAATTGACTATAAATTCCGTAATAATATGTGTACAATATAATCCACGAACAGTTATTGGCTGCGAAAAGTAAAAAACAAAACCCAAGTAAACAAAAAAATTGTTTAATTTGATATGTAGGTCAAATATTTTTGATGTATGAATCTTAAACACGTACATTTACGACTCACGAACATAACAGGTGAGTATTTAAAATATGACTTATATAGTTCCGTGTATATATATATATATATATTAATTTAAATTATTATAGAGTTCAATGACCTGATCTGTTAAAAATAAAACAGGTTTATCTTAATTTCATAGCAAATATTTATAATGGCATGACGTTGGTAGACTATATTTTAAACTAAATCTTTATATTGTACTTTATTTTGTTTATTAAATTTTCGTTTAGATGAGTTATAAATATAATATATATTAAAATACTAAACACTATTATGTTCATATTATTTTAATGTACCGAATTTATTTACAGCGACATCTGTCGGACATCATTAACACTATATTCCATTTGTAAGATAAATATTGTAGAACCTTAAATTTTAAAAGAAGTCGACGTATGAGTACTGTATACTTATAGCTTGACTGTTTGTTTGAGAGTGAGAACGTTGAAACTATCTGTTAGACAAACTCGTACTTATTCCATAAGAAAATTCATGTGTTTTTTCTACCAAAACTTGAGCAACTTCTCTCTATTTTAGATTACAGCTAAACAAATTTTCTTAATTTGTCAGGAGAACATGTAATCTTGTTTCTATTGTTGCCGTACTCTATATTTGCTTGCTGTATAATCACACAACATGCCTTCTCTTTCATACTATCTTCTGTTTCACTCAGAGAACTTCTATATTACGACAAAATTTACTTATAATGTCCCATTTTAAAATCCACCTTATACACATTCTTGAAGGCTTTGCCAGAGAAAATGAGAATTTTTTAAATTTGTAAACTTTTTTCAGTCTTACAATCTACCGGAAGAAAGTAGGAAAGTATATATATATATTTTTTTATTACATGTATTTTCTTACGACGCTACCGCCATCTATATTTCGTTCCAATATTCTATATCTGTTTCTTTTCTGTCAAATCACTTCAATAATCACGTGGTCTTCAATAAAGTGTGGTAAGAATAAATATAATATGCATTAAAACCTTTTTTCACAAGAAAACTTACTCGACGTGGAACAAAAGATCGCCGAATAATATTGACGAATCATAAACTTTTGTAAACTCACTTTTTAGTTATAACCTTATTTATGGACACCTTAATTTTTTTCTATATATAGATATAAGTTAAAATAACACTTCCACACATATGATTTGACAAATAATTGACGAAATACAATGGCGCGTTAACTTTCCATATAATTAATAACATTGTGTTTAACGTTTGTCTCTAAAACATTATTCTAAATATATTTCGGTTAATAACTGTATTAAAGACACATGCGATGTCTGAATAATTTACGACGATTGGCATTTAGTACGCTGAGGGTTTCCTGATGTACGATCGATAGCTATTTATGGATTGTAATAATTTCTGAGTGGACGCTCACCTCGTTCACTGCTTCTGGGAGAAATTTTTTGCGCCAAGGTTGTTTACCCTTTGGCGGGGCCAGGTTGGGATAGCATGATATAATACTGCCTGTATAGTATCAGGTTTCTAGGAAGCTTTGTATAGGGAGGATCTATATTTTATGTCTACTAAGTAAATTGTTTGTTATAGGGACTGGGCGAATAGTCTCGGTGGCCTGGAGGTTAAAGGCCCGCCTCACACAGGTGAGGACGCAGGTTCGAAACCTGGCAAGTACCAATGTGATCTTTTCATATGTACTTTCTAAGACTATTTTGACACCACTGACAGACGGTGAAGGAAAACATCGTGAGGAAACCTGGTCTTATAATTTCAAATTATAAGATTGTAATCGCCAACCCGTCTTGAGCAAGCGTGGTGATTAATGCTCTAACCTTCTCCATGTGAGAAGAGGCCTTTGCTCAGCAGTGGGCTCCGATAGGCTGATGATGATGATGAGGGACTGGTCATTTTATTGCTGCCATAGCTAAACCTATTCTGAGTTGTTTACTCAAATGAATCGCTGTTCGATGGAAGCTGAACCACCTTCTAATCCTATCAACTTTCCGTATGTTTTGAAAGGCCTGATAAAAACTTGATGAAGCCTTAGCTTAGCCTAACTTCATCTACTCTTAAGACTACGAGCCGTTTTTTGTGTATAACCTGTCTCACCAGCGCGTCTGCGGCTTGACAGTGCCTAGAGAGATGAGTTTTTTTTCAAAGTAATGCACATGGGGCGTATGCTCCAAAAACTCCTAAGATGTTAGATAGAATTTACTTTTAAAGTTCCATATCTGCCAATCAATACTGGCTTGGACGGTTCGGACGACTTCAATACCCAGTTTAGAATATCGTACTATAATCTAACAGCACTATAATCTTGATCTATAGCGTTTGACCCATCATTGTGTAATCTGAGTTCGTGCAAATTCAGTTACAATTCTCGACAAATTTTCTTTCATCACTTGGTAAATGTAATTTTCAGCGAAAACTCTGCATAGTTTTATAAAATGGTAGGCTGAGATCAAGATGTCAATCAGTTTCTTAAGATTGTGTTAGCGCAGAGTTCCTTATGAAATGGTTTTCAGGAGAAAAATGCGTGTAGACGCAAGCGTTATGCTCATGTAGCCCATAGTTTCGACACGTCTAGGTCATGTCCACATTAAAGCTGCTAATTTTATTTGACTACATGCTGTAAGTAATATCAGATGTCCTGGTACCAATTCATCACAATATCATATCGTGTGGAAATTATACGTGTTCAGTGTATTTATTGGGATTACTAGGTGACACATAAATGTAGTGAGAATTACTCCTTGGGGTCTCTGGTAAATATTGCTATGGTAAAATCCCAAGCTAATTTTATGTCCATACAAAATTATCATGTTAGGTCACCCAGCTCAGTGTGCATGGATCCTTTCATAGTTCCTAGATCGTGTCCTATAGTGGTAAATATGTTATTATAGTCATTTTAACAAACTCTTCTCCGAATTAATGAAGGTTCCCAGGATATTGTCACGATTGTTATAAAAATTCAGCCAACAATTGTATCGAGTCTCATATCTGTACATTTATTTATGTCTTACCTAGAAAATGAGCTTCTCAATAAGTATTTACTGAAATAGCATTGACTACGGAAATAGGTAATTCTGATTTCATTTAAATTTTATTTGGTTTAAAAAATGCTTAAAGCACTTTTCAGATATAATTACCAATACTGTGAGGAACGGATATGGTTCTTACCTATATTGATGATAACATCGTCTATTAGGTCCGTCTAGATTCTAGAACAACATTTAGCGAATTTGGATGATGCTCCTAAAACTAATGACATCCACGTTTTTGAAACTAACTTTTGGGACAATACAACGATTTTTCTATTATTTTATATCTACATGATCCCGACGTTTCGGTTCTTTTACAGCAACCGTGATCCCGGACATACGAGATCACGGTCGCTTCAAAGGAACAGAAACGTCCTGATCGTGAATGTAGTTGTAAAAAAAAATAAATCTCGTAGTATTATTCTAAAATCTTAGTTACCTTTAAATGTCTTTAAAGGTTTAAAAACCATTACATAAAAATTTAATAAAATGTATTCTAATTCCCCATAAAAAACTAGTACAGTGTCTGGAACCAAGGAATTTAGGCAAAAAATATCATAATAACCAAGAGCTCTTTTTATTACCAAAAACATACAACATGCCATATCACATCACACTGAGCTAAGAAGAAGTTATCTTTTATATTGTCCATCATTTTTGCAACAGCCAGAAAAGGATTTGTCACTAGATGGCACCAGCAGTCCTCACCAGAGCATGAGCATCATCAGAAGTCTACGGATCCTTTCTCTCTCAAGAGAAGGATGAGATAACATACCATAATTGCTCGTATCTCGGTCTTAATAATTTTCATGAATAGTTAATTAAAGTTTTATGTTTATTAAAGATAATAAGATAAAATTCTTCTGTTGTGTACTGACCAGTAACCACTGTTAAGAGCGATCACTAGTTAAATGAAATAAATTCTTCTTAAAAAAAAACCTGTTACCTTATACCGAGACTTCACCCTAACAAGTTTCGCAGAAAAATTAAGTAACAGGTAAAAACAATTATTTTGTTTTTGACTTAATTTTCATTGAAAATATTAATGAAAGAACAGAATAATATTATGTTCATGAAAATGAGATAATTAACAATACTTTAATACCTCTGCCCCGACAATAGAAGCATATAAATTAAATATCACATTCAAAGTTCAAATTGTGGTTGTTTCGTCAATATTATATGACTCTGGAAATAGATTTACAATTTCGTCTATTTAAGGAAATACAGAAATAAAATCCATTCAACCAAGCCGTTAGCCGTTGAATATAATCAATCCAAAAAGTCGAATGTCAATTATGAAATATTCACTTAAAAATATACTAATATAGCAATAGTTTTTCCCTCACAACACAGTTACTGAAGATAATTCGTCCAACAAATAAAAATGTCGACATTGACAAAATATTCCACTTCGCAATCAGGCTCAAAATCTTTGCGTACCCCATAACTCCTTTAACCAGACGAAACTAAGAACAAAACAGACCCTAACGCTACTTCTAAACCAGTGATGCGTGTCAGAATCGAAAAGTATTATGAAAATTTGTACTTCTCTAAGTAACTTATTCTATGTCCCTAAGGCATAGTGATCTGTTCGCCAGTGTCTCCCACATGTACGATTGGCAGATAACGCTGTCATCTAGACGAAAAGTTTGCAGGACGTGGCTATAATGACAACCTGAGCGATTATTAGACAATGGTTTGACTTGACAAAAGTTAAGTTATTGGTAATAGTTTGTTTCCCCGAGGCCAGTATGAGTTTGGACCACGCTCGTAGACTAAGTACGATGAAGTGAAAATGTAGTTCTATCTCAAGACGAACAGATGATAGACTTAGATTAAAAATAATGGAATGGAAAACTTGTTTAGGTTATCGTAATGAAGCGGCGCGACAGACGAACTATATGAGAAAAGTTGCGCTCGTGGAATAGCTAAAAGAGGACCTACTCAGACTAGAATATATGATACATTTTGGGAGAGGCGTAAGGTTAGCAGTGGAGGCCTACCAGCAGATTTGACATATCCAGGACTGGAATATTTGATACACTTTGGGAGAGGCCTAAGGTCAGCAGTGAAGGCCTTCAAGCAGATATGATCGATTGATCGATTGACTTTATTTGAATAAAAAGCGGGAAAAAAACTATCATAGACTATATATTTTTCTCTTTTAACGATTATTAAAAACTTGAGCATTAAATACCACCTACGTCGTTTTTTTGCATATATATTTTGATGACAAAAAGCACGGAGGAATTATGTATTTTAGTTATTTACTTCATTTAAGCCTTTTTATAATAGTTTAAGGCTCAGTTTCACCAAGCTCTGTTTGTTAAATCTAAACGAGGCATTTACCAACGAACCTTCAGTAATATAATTGTCTGTCAAAATATTTACGGCCCACTATGAAAAATTAACAAGGCATTATTAAATGACCGGCTACCAAATTATTCGTTCTTGTTATAAGACGACCAAATTGAAGTTATAACGTTTAAAACGGCCTGTTTGCTACGATGTACCACTTTATCCCTTGATCGTATATTATATCCCTCGATACGTAACGCGACGAAACTTTATAAAAGTTTTCTTTTCACTTTACTAGGTGTTACCTGACAAAATCGTGTTGTCAATGTCATAGAAAAGCCAGGGGCAAAATTGTTCATCTATATGACACTGGCAGAATATACTGCACGTCTTTGCACGGATGAAGGCTATATTATAAAAAAAAATGTTCGTCTTATGAGAAATAAATTTTAATTGGACCTTAAATGGGATAGGACATTTGAATTTTGACAATACAATAGATTAACGGTCCGTTAGCCATTTCACAGACCTCTAGAGAAGGAATTGATATTAATGCCTTGTTAAGACATTTAAACAGACATTAGTGCGTGGTAGGACTCTCGATACATCTAACAGTCCATCAAAGGCCTTAACAAAGCGTTATTTATTGAACATTGATCGGTGAAACTGGGTATTAGAGTGTAAGTATTTAAAATAATACTCTATTTATGGAATCTCTCAATGACGTCTCCTGTCAAATTAATATGCTAATAGCGTCACTAGAGGACTCTTTTCCAATAAAATTATAAAACATTGACAGTGACATGACATGTGTATTTGTTATTTAAAACATTTGTTTACAAAACATTATAACGAAAAAGTATATTTAAAATGTCGAAACAAATTAATAAATTACCACCAAAACAGAGAAAAACTAAAGGTTTATCTAGAGAGGAGCTTATGAATATGGATAAAAATGTAATTATTTATACAATCGAGTTTTATGTGACATAACCTTAAAAATTAATTGATATTATTTTTCAGGAATTAGTTGATAGAATAATACAGTTGGAAGCTCACACTACGCAACTTAAAAATATAATAAGCAAAAGTGAACCAGTTACAGAGAATATACAGGGTTACAATAATCAAAGAAAATTTGATTTCACGAAGTAAGTTTATTTTATATGCAATACGAATTGTGAAAACTCTTTCTAAAATCTTGATAATTGATATTTTTTACTTTGCAAATTTAAAATTCCATATGAATTCTTTTTGAAATCGTAACATAATTAATAAGGTTAACTAGATCAAAGATCGAATATTTCCATTATTAAGTATATACATACGAACAAATCAAACTATCACGGCTAAACGTTGTTCTAATAAAAATTTATTTAATAGAATAATTATTTACAGGTGTAACTTCCGACGGGTTCTGCTACATATAATATACTTCGGCTGGGATTACCACGGGCTGGCCGTCCAAGAGGATTCAACGCACACAATTGAGCATTACCTCTTCAACGCCCTCGTCAAGTCGTGTCTCATTGAGAGTAGAGAACAGTCACAGTACCATCGATGTGGAAGGACAGATAAAGGCGTCAGTGCCTTCGGACAGGTGACCTTATATAAATAACGTTAGAAAAACCAGAATAATGCGACCTATGTATAAAAATACACAATTATGTACAATGCTTAGAATCTGTGTTAACCATTTATGCTAAGAATGAATAGTATATAATATGTTTTATATAATATTGAAATATACCGACAGTATTCCAGTCTGTATAATGCATATAACTTGTGAAGGTAGAACTAAAACGATGGATGTATAATTTCAAATGGAAATGTAACACAAATTTTTCAGTTAAACTCTCAGTTATATAACATACACACGGGCAAGAAAAGTTCTCAAGGGGACTGCTTGGTCGTAAATGTACAAGAACTTTGTTAATACAACGAACAACACGGACAGAGCCATAGCTGTCACCTAGCTTACGAATATAAGTACTACTTGTTAAAAATTTGTGATAATGACTATAGGTGGTAGAGCCTAGCCGTGGTCAAGTTACTGCGGTTTGAACATGAGTTGGCTTAACTGGGAAAGTACCACCCTCTCACAGAAGATCGGCGTGATGTAGCCTTTAATGATCGCGTTTCGTCCGATGAGTGAGGGAGACGGCTGCCTTTTCCTTTTACCACCCGTTCCTTTCTCTTTCACTCAATCAAGGTCGGCAAACCATCTACAACATCCTTTATGTTGCAATGTCCATGACGCTGACTACCTTCCATCAAGTAGACCGTCTGCTCGTTTGTCACCTTTGATATATATATATAATTACAGATAATATCTATATCATTACGGAGCAAACTGGAACCGTCTTCAACCGACTACTCATCCGAGATCCAATACTGCAAGATCCTTAACAGATTGTTTCCGAGGGATATTAAAGCGGTAGCCTGGATGCCCATCCCTGATGATAGACCAGATTTCAGTGCAAGGTAAGTGATATTGTGGCACAAAAAGAAAATCCAGTGAATATATACATATATATTTAAAATAATATTTCTGTCACATATCTTAAAATAATTCCAAATAGTATGATATAAAACAAAAAAATTATAATCACAGTTAAGTATTATATTCACTTAAATGATAAGAAAAACTCCATGCACAAAAAATTCCTGTCAACAGATTATACAATGTCTAAAATATGTGTCCATCAATCCATTAACAGATTCGACTGTAAGGGCCGGCAGTACAAGTACTATTTCCCGAAATCTAATCTCAATATAACCGCTATGAGGGAGGGCTGTCGCCAGCTCATCGGTTCACACGACTTCCGCCACCTCTGCAAGATGGACGTGGGGAACGGCGTCACTGAGTTCACAAGGCGCGTTGTATCAGCTGACATTATAGCTCTGGATAAGGATTGCGAACAGAGTACGTATTGGAGTAATACAGGTCGATCCAACGAAACAAGATAAATTTTAATAACAATTCACATTCACTTGGTTAATTTAATAGAATTTTAGTCTTTACTTATTCAACTTACTCTATGTGACAAGTTATATGGGTAGTCACTGTAACAGTCTCAGTCTCAGTCTAGAAACACAGAACATGCTGTATGTGATGTCGGTTATCTTATCATCAAAAATACAAGAGAATTGTTCACAGTTTAAGTAATTAATTATTGTGTGACAATTGATTATTTTTAATGATTTTGTGAGTGATTTTGATATTGATAGAGCTTAATAAAGATAAAGTTCTCATTTTTGAAGTCGGTTAAGAGAAAGGTTTTGAAAATCTCAATATTTCAAAAGTTGAAAAATACTTAAATGAGTTGATTCCTATAGAAGCTGTAGTGACAAAATTCACAGCTTTGAAAATGAAGTTACACTCGGGTTGCAATATAAATTTTTTATATATATTATTATACATATATAATATGTTTGCTATTAAAATTTTAATATAATAATCTATAATGTAACACATATAACAACATTAATTATGTCAACATATATTAAATTTTTTAGCAACATCGATGTACGCGTTAGTGATAGAAGGTAATGCGTTTCTGTGGCATCAGATCAGGTGTATCATGGGCGTGTTGTTGCTCGTGGGCCAAGGACACGAGAGCCCGGGTATCATAGCCGAATTACTGGACGTCGAAGCAAATCCACGGTAAATAATTATATAGCTCTTTGCTGTTTCGTAATAGCGCCATCCATTGGCGTATAGTGGTACTAAAGTAACTAGCGAGTTTCTAATAAGCGCCATCTATTGGTGGATAGTTTATATATTGATAAGCTATTTATCGTCGAAATGCATTAATTTCAAATCAAATAAGTGAATCTATTTGTGACCAGCATTTGATGGAAAAATCATGACAATATGTTGAAAACCAGTACATCATCTTTACAGATCCCTGAGACATCACCCATAAGAATAATGAAGTATCTATTGACATAATATTTAAAACATTCATCTTTAGTTAAATAAAAAGTCTTACTTATTAATATATTATACGTATTTGTATGTAATGATTCTCTTAATATAAATCAGGGATTTCCAAACTTGTTTGTCCGTTGACTTTGAGGATAAATAAAATTTTAGCATCCTCATATTTTTACCTACTGAAAGGCACTGTAACTTATGCTAGCTAAATAAAATTAAAATCACCCGCCCTCTACACAACGTCCATTTTGTTCTGTGTCTTACCACTTACGCCTGCAGCGCCCTAAAGAGGGCGTTATCGCTCACTTTAGGAAAGCCTGTTTAGATAAGTCTATGCTTTTATTAATAGAAATAAATTTCTAGCAAACCTCAATACAATATGGCTCTGGATTTGCCGTTGAACCTGTTCCGCTGCAGATATGATGTGAAGAGCCGCTGGGTTTATGACGACGAGGAGCTCAAATACATCATCACCAACTTACAGGCGGACTGGACCTTGTATAATGTCAAGTGGGTATATCCAGAGATATCGTGCTGGCTAGCAAGCATCATGACGGAAACTCATAGTAAAGTGACCTACCTACATTATGTAATAATATATAAATTGAACAACACCGACCAACTATAACTAACACAACAAGAAGATAATCACACAGAATAGTATAATAGTGTGCTAAGAAGGCTCAGCGAAAATTGTAGTCTTCGGTAACGAGAGTAGCGCCATCTCGTGGCGAGTGGACGAAACTATTAGCTATACACTTACCAGAACATTCCTATCGTTAATGTTTGTAAACAAGTAGAGACATCAACGAGCACGCTCCGGAATGTTCTAGAAATCGGATCGTCCCTCGAGAGGCGACACACAAGCGATACATTAACAAAATAAATTTCCTTTTAAAAACAAAAACAAGGTTTTGCTATTATTAATATTATTTTTTATATGTATATAATTCACAGATCCACCATGATAAAAGATGCTGTGGAACATTTGGAAGGTGTCCTATATGACTTGAGCAAGGAGGGGAAAAAGTGTGACAGAGACGGAGAATATAACGACCTTGGAAGGAGAGAGATGCAAGATAAGGAAGATGTAGCGTTAGAGGGCGACCAAGATAAAATATGTGACAGAGACAGAAATTTAGTAGAGTTGGGAGAGAACGAGAAAGAAGATGATAACAATAAGTGCGAGAGAGACAGGGGATTAAAAGAGTTGGAAGGGAAAGAGACGGGAGATAGAATAATATCGCACGCAGAATGCCTGCTACAAGGAGTCAAACCAAAAATATACACACCGCTGTTGAAAAGACAAACCTGCTGTAAGTATGATTGTTACAAACACTTGAAGTACACTCCTACCACGAGTGTGAGACGCCAAACTAGTAGTTAGATAGTAATGGAACAGGTTAGATTGATATATATATATTATGCTATAAATGTGATTGTGTTGTTCACAGCGAGTCTGCAGGAACGATTGCAATACTACAGGAAGAAAAGGAAAGTGGGGAGCGGTTCTGATGATGAAGAAATAAAATAAAATATGCCACATTATATTCTCGTCTTTCCTTGTTATTATTTACTTGCCCTAAATTACCAAGTAAGGAAGACAAAGTCACATCTAAGATCTCATGTCTCCTTCATTCACAACAATATATATATATATACATATATATATACATAATTTATTTCTCCCTGAACTCAACTGTGACTAGTCAATATATTTTTTATTCAAGCCCTTAAGCTTTCTCACGGTTATTCTACTTCATAAGAGATGGCGCCACTTACATTTATAAGTGTAGTCTAACAATCTATACGTTTTTCTATCGTAATAGATGCCATTTTTTAATATTGATATTTAGTTAAATCTTCTCATACATTTAACGTACAAGCAAAATGAATTGGTACGTATATCAAAAAAATGTTTATATCACACATAGTCTGTTGAATATTTTTTAAATAAAGACTTTTTATATAAATTAATTCTATTTTGTCACATTTCTTTCACGATTCCACTGACAGTTCAGCCGATACAATAATAACAACCTAACGTTGTAAACTTTTCGACTAAAACCGCTAATTTGAACGAACTAATAAAGATCTTAATTTTTACTGATTCTTTATATTCATGTAGGAAAAGAATTCATGACTTATATTAAAAAACATTTTTATTTAGCTTTAAACTGTTAACTATAGTTAAATATCATTAATCATAACAATCTAAGCTTCATTTTATTTTATTATAGTATATCATAATAGTGCTGCAGTTTTGAATTAATTGAAAAATATATCGATTCTATTCTAACTTCATCTGTTTTTAATAGTTTTAATGTCAATAGGCAGGGCTATAATAATAAATTGCTTACCGCATTATAAATGGAATAATGGTGAAAGTTGACACAAGAAACATATTTTTTTCTTGTATATATGTATAACTTACGTAAGAAGAAATTAAATAAATAAAATACTTAAATGTTAAGAGTAATAAACACCTTTTATATTTATTACTAAACAACAATTAACATTTGTCTTGTATGTACGTACTAGTAGAAATGCAAAATAATAAAAAAAAAAAAACTGAGCGGGAAAAAAACTAACACAAAAATAAAATACATAAATAAATATCGTTTCATTTGCAAAAAACACAACAGTTTGGAGATTTACGATAATGTTCCATTTATGATATAATGGATAAGCTGAAAATTTCATATTAGATTATGAATATTAAAAAGATGTATACGACCTCTAAACAGGAGCGTATTTTGTGTTCGTAATTGTCTCCATAATGATTATGGCATTGTAGGTGCATTGTACTGCGCTAAACCGGCCACGGTAAGCGGACCTATAATATTTTACTATCGCGTATTACTTATGCAGTGTTAGAAGACTGCCACGCGGGGCAGCGGTCTCGACCGCGGTAACACATTAAAACCTCTCCGAGTCAAAAACTTCATGGTGTGGCAGAATAATATAAGGTCTGTGTATAACCCGGCACTTTTTAATTGTAACGTGTTGGTCGAGGTTTTTGTTTGGTTATGACTTTGACAGTTACATAAAAATATTATTAAGTGACGTACGATCTAATCTTGTGTTTTGAGTTTTCCTTTTAACAAGTTATTTCAAACTAAAAACCTCCGCTATTTTTAATTAAAATGTGTTTCCTTTACTTGAAACTAATGTAGTGATCATAAATATAACAAAGACGTCCGTCCGTGCGTTTTCTAAATGAGAAAACCAATTTTTTTTTGAAATTAATATTCGCAACGCGAATGTAGATTCTTTGTAAATTCCTTATAAATATTCTCGCATAACTACTTACTCCGGAATCATTGATGCAGAGAAATATAAAAACGGTTTAATTATGTTTCTAAAAGAATGTAAGAAAAGTAAATTATTATTTACGAATTCTTTTTACAATAATAGTTTCAGTATTTTGTTTTATTAAATATGTTTGCGAATAAAATAATATAAACAGAAATTTATGCTACAATTATAATAATATTGTATATATTTGTGAAATATATTACCATCTAATAAAAATTAATCTTTAGATCTGAAATATTGTAATTTGTGGTCATTTATTACATTAATTTAGAGGCAATCATATTAACATATGCAATATCTCACATATAAATTATTAATATACAGTCTGCTTGCGATCACAGCTCCATATATATATATTTTACTTGTTTCAGATATTCGTTACAATCCAAATAATGGTGCCTCCTATTTTAAGTCATCAGAACTGTTCTGAATAGAGGGAAAACTGAAATTTTATCTATAATGTGAATTTATCCTAGCTTATCTGTATAGATTTATAATTCGAATGACTTCCCTTAGTCCGTTGTGATGTAAGTTTATTATATATAAATGTCAACAAGGCCAGTATTAGTTGTAGGTGTAATTTTAAGTAGAACGAGCTTAGAACGCCGGTAAGAAATATGAAGATTTTATTTATGGTAAGTAATATTTTTATTAATAAACCCTATATATATATATTAGGGTACTGTGGACTGTATGTGTGTCCGTTTGACATTGTTATTACTCCTAAACAATAAAATGAAGCATCTGCTCCTTAACATATTATATAAAAAAGCGTAAATAATATAAATATTCTTAAAGTAATTAAGCCATCCTCACTTTAATACTATCGGTGCGTAGTTTGTTGGTATGAACTCATATTAAGGATGCTAAAGGCAGGTCGTTCATAATACCTTAGTCTTAATTAATATCTTTCACCTGAAAACTGAAAGTATAACAGTACAGTATATCATTCGATAACAGCCAGTTGAATTTGAGCCGTATCAGTTTGTATGTCACTGTGAGAAATCTATATAACTTTAGTGATATTTTTAATTAAGTAATTTTTTTGTTTGTCGTCAGATAAATACGGTCCAGGAAGTTATAGCTGTTAAACACTAATGGTTTACATGGTAAGTAGATACAAACACACACACACACACACATATATATACATACATGTATGTATAGTACATATAACAGTATAATTATATTATATGTTAGTTATGATTTTTGTCTGTCTGTTTGTGTCGCCCTAACTTTGAAACGACTGGACCGATTTTGACGGGACTTTCACTGGCGGATAGCCGATATAACAAGCTGCGACTTTATTTATAACAAATAATAGATATATAGCCAGTATAATAACTATTAGATTTTAAATGAAAAATTAATTAATAGTTGATTAATATTGAGATAGAGTTGCAGCTAATGAAGTGATTGTTTTGTTCCTTATTAGCGATTTGCTATAACGGCTCACAGATAACGTATTACTACTAAATCCATTCTTTTGTTACACAGCTCAGTTTGTCCGTTTGTATTCGTTAATCTCAGAAACTAGTTTAGCGATTTGAGGAAACGCTTACGTAAAATTGTTCATTCAAACAAAAACGTATAAAGTGAATGAGATATGAAGTGTTACAGGAATTTTTGGGGATATATATATATTTTTTATACAATTCACTGAAACGAAATCTAAGTAAAAATGTTAGTATGTAAAATATTAATTTACTTAAAACAGGATGTAGAATTTTTTTTGTAATAATTTTTGTTTCTATCGCATAGTGCATTTGCTCATTTGTAAGCAAAAATATAATATGTATAAAAAAAATTACATAATTATAATGTGTTGCCAGTAATATGATTTTCAAGAAACGTTTAAATTACGAAAAACAAAAAAAAAACATTTTTTTTCTTAAAATAATCAAAACCAAAAAAAAAAAAAATACAAATTTTGTAATCGTCTGTTTTTTGTTTGTTAACATCTCAATTTTTATGAATTATTTTAAATTATAATTCCTCTACAGCTATTCTCGACTGACAAAATCCTTTTAAATTACATCTGTAGGTATGCTTAGTCCAAGTTGAAACCGTCACAAACGGAGCGTTTACTGTTTTTACATTCGAAATTGTATCGTAAAAAAACTTGAAACGGGTATGAAACGTGGCTATACAAACGACTGGTAGGCGCGCTGATCGCAGACAGAGCCGGCGGCATCAGCTAGCTAGTGTCGTAACACGGGAATAGCTTAAGTTATTGCTGTTCTATTATAATAAATCCCTATGTTAATCTGCTATGACGTCCGTACATATTTCTAGGAGCAAAGTGAAAGCGTAATGCTAGTTTCCCACGCTGTGTTGTCCCTCTCACACCGCCATTTTGTTTTGCCACAAGGACGCCACATGTCCAATTCGCTCTGTTTATCGGCCTTTCTCTTTTCTCATCCCTGCGCGTGCGCACAGTATACGCAAAGCATGGTAATGTGACTTTTTGGAGGGTAATTTGAGATTTATAGTTTTTTTTATAACACAATTATTTTTGTAATAAATAATACTATATCTTTTGTTTAACGTACCCAATGTCAATACATATATATATATATATATATATATATATATACATATGTATTTTATTTTTAAATCTAATAGTATTTTCAGTATTTTTTACTATTAACATGTAATTGGTTTGTTTTATTAAATCAATTACGTTTAAAGTGATAGTGAAGTTTGTCCAATGAGTTATACCACTGCGTGTCTCATTGGGCAACCTAGAGTCGTAGTCGACCAAATAAACGTGGAAGATGTAGGGCCTTTAATGTTTATTAAGTGTGATTGTAATCTGTGCGTATAGGACTTAATAAGGCTTTACACTAAGGCTTGAATAATTTAATTCAATTATATATGTTTTAGATAAATTTTCTCTGTATATATTATATATATCTTATATATAAAATTCTCGTGTCACAATGTTCCTTCCCGTACTTATCCGTAACGGCTTGACCGATTCTCATGAAATTTTGTGAGCATGGCAATCAGCCAACATCTATTTTTTATACCCCTTAGTGATAAGGGTTGTTCACCCTTAAACTTTTATTTTTTATTTTTGAACGAAATTTTTTGTTATAATTTATTTAAAATGTGGTATCAAAAATACATACAAACCTAAAGTTTTGCTATTTAATATCACCAACCTATTTTTTTATATATATGTAAACACAATACGAGTGTATGTTTGTTTCGGCTAATAACTAAAATGGCTGAACCGCGTTTAACGGGACTTATTGGCAGGTAGGTGATGAAATAAAAAGTAACTCAGGGTACTTTTTTCAAGATCCCGAATGACCATCCCGAAATTATAACGCGCGAGTGGGAGGCAGGGCGCCTGGGGCTTTAAAGTTTTGACATAGTTTCTTATTATTTTTCTTACGCAGACGGAGTCGCGGGTAACAGCTAGTATATATATATATATATATATATATATGATATTGCAAATAAGATTGAAGGAATCTGTTCTAAAATATGAGATCAGATTGTATAAGATTTGTGAATTTATTGTTTAGTGAATACATCATAGTTTTAAATATAAAGGCCTTTTCTCAAATCTGACTTTAAAGTATTTATGTAAATACAAAAAAACATATATATCTAACAAGCATTATCAAAATCTATTAGGTTTTACAATATATAACTCAATTCGTATCCTGAAATTCGTATTGAAGTCGCCCTGTATTCTTAGTCAAAGTTGACATAGTCCATACTCGATTTCTAAGAATTTTGCGTGTACACCCTTAACTGAATGTAATTTTTTTTTGGATACTAAGCGTTTTTAAGCATCTCGTCGATTACAGATGCTGTAATGGATTACGGTCGGGATTATGTAGATCTTAAATGTTATTCTCAGCTCTACAAACGAGACTGACGCGATTCATGCTCAGCAACAGGTTGTAATCCAAATCACCAGAAAAGATTATCACCCGGGATTTCTGGAAGCCTAGAACACAACACTTTGCTGATGGAGAGTTTAAAAGATGCTAGCAAAAGCGAGAGGCGAATTACAAATTGTTGGATAGATGAAACTAGTGTTATTCGGATTTACTACGCGGATTTTATTATTTAAAAACTACATAATCCCGACGTTTCGGTTACTTTGCAGCAACCGTGATCACGGGCAGACGAGGTGTGGTCACCTCATACGATCCGGGATTATCGTTAGGCGGTCAATGCATTTCTATGGTCACGCAAAATGCATCATTTAAATTACTCCATCTTTAGAAGGAATAGAAGATAGCGTTTTAAACGATCTCAACAAGGTAAATAGCTAACAGATCAGTAAAGTCAAAAAAGCTTGGATCTACGACAATTACCTAACTTCACGTTTAAATTGGACCTTTCTCATCTATGATTTTAATAAAACCCTTTTGTCAAAATTAGATGCAGGCCTCATAAAGATGTTGATGATGTGGCTCGGGCTCGCGGTAACGACTAATTCATTAGCTTTATCCAGGGATCGTAATAGTTTTGGGATGAGTCTAAAAAGGCCATCGGAGCTCTACAAACACCTGAGAGTTTCCAAGAGATACATCCTGGGGAAATCCCATTATGACGTCGTCACATCGCTCCCAAAAGACAAAGATACCCCAGAGCTAGAGTCAAGGCTTCAATTCCACAAGGAGTTTATGATAGGAGCGCAAAGTAACAGAGAAGGGTTAGGATCAAGTAGGAAGGTCCAAGATACGGATATATTGAAGTCTTTTATTCGGCAAGACGAGAATGATAAATATAAGATCCATGCAATAAGTTTAGAAATGCAGAACGAGTGGTTAGACATAGAAGATTTTTGCATCCCATTAGCACTAAAATGGCGCACCTTAATCCATGATTGGTCGCCAGCATTGCTAAAATTCTATCTCAATGCGTTCCAGATGACTCTCCCAGACCAGAGTAATTTAGTAAGATGGGGTAAAGGTACCGAAAAGACTTGCTATATCTGTGGGAAGGCAGTTGGAACTGCTAGGCATTTGTTGGTGGGATGTAGGGTACTCCTCGATAGCGGTCAATACTCGCGTCGTCACGATAGGGTTCTGGAAATCATACGTGAAGCGTTTAGTCTTTCGGTAGCCAGAGCGCAAAAGGAAATAACAACAAACGAGCGATCAGTAGGTTTTGTGAGAGAGGGCACTAGGGCTATAAAATCAAACGTCAAGCCTTACTCCATCTTTAAAGCGGCTACGGTTTGGACTATTATGATGGATACGTATGGGAAACAATACAAATTCCCAGAGGATATTTGTGCGTCGGCCTCCAGACCAGACATATTTATGTATTCGCGAATTTTAAAGCGCGTTGTACTAATAGAGTTTACGGTTCCTTGGGAAACCAACATCTCCAAAGACCATACCACCAAGGTCAATAAATATCACGAGCTGTAACCTACACCTGGGTCGCAAGTCCCAGTCACTGTTGAAGCTCCTCTCCCTGCAACGATTGACCCGGCACCCGCACGGTGAATCCATTGAATGCTGAGAGGTTTCATCTCATTATAAAAAACGCCTTGTATCCGAAAATCATAGTCTACATCGTAACTACATACGTAGCGTTACAAGTTCTTCTTTAAAACGTCTTGTTTGGAGTGTGACTGTATACTGTCGCCCTCATGTCGGTCCTAAGTAATTTTTTGTATCAATACTCCTAACTTAGTTATTCTATAGTTTACTTCCTTGCTAATATATCCCAGGGTGGGCCGTAGAACAAGATAAAGTTTTTTAGCGGACGGCTGGAAATATCTGAAAAAGAATAATCTATTTCTGATGTGTTGTCAATTGATACTCCTCTGCTATTGATGTTACATAAACTATGACCTTTCCAAATAAATGGACTATCGAACACTAAAAGTATTACTGGTATCGGACCAGTAGTTTTTGAGATTACCGCATACAAACAAACAATCCAACAGTTGTATAATATACGAGCAACAATTTTATGATGTTGTTTCAGGATGAAAGGCATGCCGTTGGGCGCCGTGTTGGTGCCTCGCTCCTACCATCGATGGAGGTTAGTATCTAACACTTACTAGCTGGTAACACCCAACACTCCGCTTAAAAGTGGCTCGGCGGGTTTTAGCTTCGTATATTATTTTGAAACATATATACAGATATAAAGTAATGCTTATATAGATATAAATCAATGGATGGTTAAGTGGATGCAAGTATGAAACGCTTAGTCTGAATCCAACACGAGTCAATGCCACAAGTCCTAGGAATAGGATTTTCCTCAGAATCGAATATTTTAAATGAAAGTTAGCGATTTTTTGTTAATCTGCGTTTTTTTTTAACAATTATGCAAAGATTTCTTATTTGAAATTTGTATGCATTTCCTTTGAAATATGTTTATTTTAATATTTTACTCTCGATTTTTTTGTTACGTATTTTTGATCTACGATGGCGCTGTACAGACTTATCTCTTCAAAATCCCCATTAAAAGTTAATGGAGGTATATTTTTTGGTTTGATTAAATTTCATTTGATATCAAATTTTAACTTGAGACGGTATTAATATATATATGTGTGTGTGTATATATGTTACGCTAAAGGGAAGCTGTAAGCTCAGAAACACTATTAGCTAACCTTACGGATGTAGAAGAAAAATATTATAATATAAATAAATATAATGAGATCTAAGACTTTCGAGAGTATCCATTGTATAAAAACTAACATTTTTCGGATTTACTACGCGTTTATATTTAATTTTAATTAATTCCTCCCAACGCTTAGATTACTTTGAAGCAACCGTGACGTAGACGGGATGGAAACTCAAATACGCGTAGTGAATCCGAGATGTATTAGTTTTGTTTAAATTAATATAATACAGGATTAAATGCCCAAAAAATATATATAAATTTTGTCTTAAGTTATCACCGTTTTGAATGTATTTTAACTTTGAGCACTAAAATTTGTGTGATTTGGGTATTATCTGCGAGTTTCTTTGCCGTTCGTAACAAAAATGTACCTTTCAACTACAAGTACCCATTGAATTGGCCAATTATATATTATATCATATAGATCTGATGTCAAATTAGACCGTAAAATGGTGAAGGAACTATCGTCTTAAGTCGTGGACTACCATATATGGGCATATCGTGGCAATTTAATGTTACTTAGTTGCCAAAACATTTCCGATGTTTATATTAAAGATGGTAGAATGATCTGGAGCTAGGAGATTGGATGGATGGGAGCTGTTTATGATAGGCGAGGAGTTGGGGGTCATATCCAGTCATGATAGCCAGTGTCTTGAAAGTTTCCTTTAATCCTAATAGAGTATCTCGTAGTTATCTCACGAGCGCTTTAAATATTGGTTACTTATTATATACACGTATTTAAGCAGCCATCCTTCGTAAGTTTATCATTTTCTCTTTTTGGGAAAAACAGAAGATTTACGGTTGATGGCCTGGAGGTTAAGGGCCGCCTCTTGTTGCATGAAGGCGCGGGTTCGAGACCTGACAAGTACCAATGTGATTTTTTTCTGAATTATGTGTACTTTCTAAGAGTGTTAAGACACCACTGACGGACGGTGAAGGAAAACATCGTGAGGAAACCTGGTCTTATAATCAAATTATAAGTTTGAAATCGCCAACCGCCTTGAGCAAGCGTGGTGATTAATGCTATAACCTTCTCTATATGAGAAGAGGCCTTTGCTTATCAGTGGGCTCCGATAGGCTGGTGATAATGATAAAGTTGGCAGAAGATTTGCACCCAGCTCACACACTTTAAACGAACATCTTTGTGTGGTAATAAAATTTAATAATTCTTAAGGTGGTAATAAAATTTAATAATATATTCTTAATAAAACTTAAGGTTTGAACGTGTCCACGGGGAGACGAAATAAAACTGTCTGTCAGTCAGTCTTGTTATCATCGTTTAATGTACAGGACTTCTTTATGTTCTCGTGCACTGCCTTGGAGTCACGAATTAAATGGACATGGTATTTTGTATTTTTGATGCTTGGATCCCAGGTGTTGTATGAGCAGGCCATCTTCTTCATAGTAGCTAGGTTTTTTTTAGCCACTGTGCACTCATAAACTGCGATTTCGACACATTTCTGTGTTATATCCACATCTGTGTTTTATTCTTTAACGACTGTAGTTTAAAACACGCTTGCCTTAAAGGATACATATATTTTTAGTACAACTTACGTGTTTACCATAAGTAACTTATTTTGGAAATTGTCGGTTTGCCTTAAGACAAGTTATTTTAATAATAAAAATGTCATTTCCTATCGTCCTGTCAGTTGTATCCTGTGATATATTTTGTATTTGATAATACATGTCCCTTGTTTAAACAGTACCCTGTTGTTTTAAGTTACGTACACTCTCACGATTAAATAGTTAATTCAATTATAAGTTTTTAAACATTAAGTTCCCTTTTTGTATGCACGTATGTGTTTGCTTGTTTTTCGAAAATATATTTTATCATTGATAATTTTTGTATGTAAAAAAACCCTTTGTCATGTCTTCTGAATTAATTTAATAGATGACGGGTATTCATAGGTTTAAATTTATTTTCTTTATGATAAATATTATGTGTTTGTTAAATTATAATTAAAATTACTACACCGATTTTGATGGATTTTTAAAGGATTTTATGCAGTAGAGTGTAGGATTTTATCTGCTCGTGGATATATACAGCAAGCAAAACCCCGGTTTATAACTAGTAATTTTATATCAATAAAGCCTTTTAACAGTCGTAACATACAAATTTACCAGCGTCCGTATAGTGTGAGTACGTATTTTGTTTAGTATTAAAGTTATTTCACCAGTCATAAGCTGAGTCGTTTCGCTACCACTCCCTAGACACGCCCATTAGTGATGTTACTTTATCGATAATATCTTTGCGATAATTTAATTTTCTTATACAGTTATTTTAAAAGCAACAACCGAGCTCAATTCGATGACGGACATGGTTATTGTCACTTTAAAATAAGATTTTGTTGGAACGTAATGTATTTAATTCTCATTAAATTTATATTTACATAATTTAGATTATAAAATGACCAATAAATTGGTGATGTTTGCTGGTCATCACTGGTGATATGATATGATGATGATTGGTGATGGATGTGGGTTTTGTTTTTGTTCCTATATTTTCAAAACAGTGTTTAATTTCCTACTGTTTTTCCAATGAAATTAGCATGTGTTCAAGAATATGCTTTTTATTATACCTCTCATTTAACCCGGGAGTTGGCTCGACATATAAACATATATATATATATATATTTTAAACAATCTTTCAAATCAAGATTAGTCTATATTATTCGTAATGCCCTACACAAAATACGTTTCATATTGAAGTCTCTGTATTGAAATTAATTAAGAATTTTTCTATTTAATATCATTTGACTGTACTCAGGAGATTTCCTATATGTGTTAGTTCGTAAACAACAAAAGGAAAACGTTGAAACATCGCGTATTAAAGTGTAGGCGACCTGAAAAAGTATGAAAGCGAATCATGCGTACTAATAAATAGACAATTTAATAGTTTACACAACTTCCCAGTTTCCATGTCGGTAACATGTCGATACTTCGCACATCACTAGCTCCCGAACATTACAACATCCCGGCGCGTTACTACCGATCAAATAAAATACTTATAAAATTTTATTTACTTTACGATATTATAATCAAATAGGAATATTATTGTAGTAATGTATGTGTCGTATGTTAAAATTAAACTAAACCGGTTTTGATGTAACTGACGGTGAAATAATTTATGTTATATTAGTTCCAATAAAGCAACTATTAGAGGATGTTTTCTAAATATACACACACACACACACACACACATACACATATATATATATATATAAACTCTTATTGCACAAAAACACACACCCATATATATATATATACATATGTATGTGTGTGTGTGTAAAAAAACTCTTATTGCAAACCAGGCGTGGTAGATCACCTTACGCAAGCAAATTCACGACTCATCTTATATATCAATGCGGTTGCAGTATCAGCGGGTCCATGAGCGGAAGCGACTTACATAACCTTCGTTGCAAGAAATCATGATAGTCCGTTTATAATATTAAACAATATTAATATAAGAAAGTTTATTTTAAGAAAAAACTTGTAGTATTCTATACTGGAAGACATCTAGTTTTTCCCTGTACAAGCTTTCCTAATTTTCTTGTTGTATGATATTAAATATATAGTTTTTTTAATTGAATCATTTTTATATTACGATTTAAATCTGTTAAATACTATCGAAGTAATTTGTATATTTGTATCAATACGTTATGAAGTAAATTTTCACGTAGTTTTTTTTTCATATAAAGAGTCTTTAATATTATTAGATAAAATAGCTCAATAATCTGAATATTTTTATTGTTTGAATTTAATGTCATGTAAGTTTATAGTTCAGACCCTGGATCTTTTCAGGTGCTGGAAATATGATGTAATAATCCTTCCAGCATAAACATTCAGCTGGTCACATCTGGAGTACATCTTGTGTGGGCATCCTCAACCAGCTGTGATCTTAATTCTGTTTTTCGCTTTATTTTCTTCTCCATTAAAATTATAATTATATGTGTTTGTTGTATTAGAATGTTATTTATATGAAATGGATACTTTTGTTTGAGGCGTGCCCCGCTCCCACGAGCGTGATTTGTGCAACATTTCGGTTGTAGAACGTCTTCAGTTGTGAGTGGCGCGACTGATAGCGGATTTAAAAAAAATATACATCTTTATATAATATCAACGCTATTGATTAAGTTATTCTTATGAAACTTATATTGAAATATGCTTACAAAATCTTATTACTGGAAGTAGATTTTGGCAACGAAAGATGTCCTGCAGTTTGAATATTAAGACAATTGTTTTTAACGAGATGAGAGAAGATCAAGCAGTGACCTTTGAGGTCTTATAAATGTTAAACTCGGAAAGACGTCTATATAGAATGTGCGTCAGTTTTGTTTGAGGTCGAAAACCAGTAGACCTTCGACCGCTGATGCCTTAGGAAGCTGGGATGAGGTTCAAAACTGGTGGACCTTCAACAACTGGTGATTTAGGAAGCTGGGAGAAGGTGCTTAGAGAGATATTAACGATTCCTTGTGTCTACATCAGCTGTACGGTTGTAATTGCAACCATACAAAAAAAAATGCCATTAATTACATCCACATAATTTTTTATTAAGTTTTAATAGCGTGTGAGTGATAACAAATTTAGTTTCACGAGTGTGGTATTTGTAACCTAATAATGTTTACCAAAAACGATCAATCACAGCGGACGTAAGATAATTAATAGTGAATTAATATACTTGGTATATGTACGGGCGTGGCGTCTGATCACGATTGTGGAGTTTGCGCAATGAGGCCGCGAAGCATCTTCATAGGGTGTGGTGGGAGAGACAGCGTGGCTTATTATATAAAAATATAAATATGGTACAATATATATAAATTCTTTTACATTCAAACCTGAAGCACCTATATAAACATTATATATATATATATATGTATGGTTCAGGTTTTAATGAACCTATTTAAATACCCGAAAATCTTAGGAATCTATATAATAAAGGAAGTTAAAAATTATCAAACGATATAACTATTTGTATAATGTATTTATTATTTATCTGAGCACAGAAAACAGAGATTACGGATCGCTTGATTCGCGTGTCCATACGTTTTTCACTCAAGGTTTAGAACGAAAAGTGCTGTATCGATTTTGATGTGACCTATAGTTTTATTTAAATCATGTTTTAGATGTATTCATAAATTAAATTAGATAAGGATAAGTGTTGACGAGTTGACGTAAGAAAATATTTAGGTTCTAGACATTTTTGACATGTTTTAATTTATTTTTCGACGATTTTTATTTTTGTACAAATTGCACTCGTTAAAAATATTATTAAAAAAGGTTGTATATGCCTACAAAATGTGTTTTGAGATATCGCTTTTTTATATTTATATAATCCATTTTTTTTTCTCTAGTTACATCATCTGTTTCATCTCGTTTGTAACCCCAAGGTCCCAGCCTCCGTTAAATATCGTGCTTGTTGTAACTCTGATAGACGACTCACCTTCAAACGGTAGACGCTGGGTTGCAGTGATGGCGTTTTTAAACACCTTTTATGTGTACGAAGCTCGTAGCTTCTAGGTACTGAGCTTCGTTGTGGAATACAAAAGGCAGGTGTAATATCAACCTTCCAGATTTGTAAAGTTTTGCAGGTGAAGATGATTGCTTAAAGCTCTTAGTATCAGTCCTATGAAGTAACTCTCTTTGTTCCTATATTTCCAAATGCTTCAGAGACAAAACTTCCCACCGCCATGACTTATAACCAGGATGTTTTGTTTTGTTTTACCCTTTGTCCTTGGTTGTTGGTTTGGTTACAGAATGAGGTTCCATTTAAAATACGTTGAGATGCCATATAGAAAACCAAATGTTAAATTAAATTAGAACCTTAAGATTATAAAATTCGTCGTCACAGGTAGCAGGTTTCGAACCTGCAACCTCCGGTGTATCGTGTCCCAGTTGTTTTTCCAACAGAGCTGTCGTGTGTAAAATTAATAAGGACATATAGATTTAAAGTTTTCTCGTAAGCGTACAATATACATGTATACAGTGATTTACGAAGGGTAGGCGGAAAAACTGAAACTTTAGGTAAAATATGACTGTTCCTGCCGGGGTGACGTAAAAAATTACGAAGAATATTTTGAATAGGATAGGACCGAGTTTAATTCGAGAATAGTTGCTGTTAAAATCCATGAGTCTTAATAATACATAAACTTCATGAAGAAATCCGTCTCATCAGGATATTGATATGAAATAGGAAGCAATAGATCTAGAATAGAAGACAACTATTTGCTTTGAGGTTCTACGGCGTGGCCTGAATTCAACGGTTTTAATATTTACAATAAATGTAGATATTAAATCTACTTTCATTAAACAGATATTTTAATTCCAATGTAAACGAAGTCGCTCCAAAAACTATAAAACATGTAATAACGTTGAATCCTGAATCTGACACCGTTCACGATGTTCCTCAGCCGAATAATGGCCTCCAAAATACTACAGGTACAAGTAGAATCAAGTCTGAGGAACCTAAATTATGAATAAAACTAATATTCGGTTGTTCTACGCGTTTCTGTCACACATTCACATCTCGTCCGCCCGTGATCACGGTCGCCAAAATAACCTAACCTAAACGTCGGGATTGTGTTGTTTAGAAAAATAAGTTGTTTAAAAACGCGTAGTAAATCTGAAAATATTAGTTCTGTTTAAACGAATACTCGCAAAGTTCTAGATATCGTCGTGTCCTTAATCATGTTAGTAAACTAATAAGCAATTCATTATAATAAGTAATTTCAAATCTGCCAGTAAATTAAAAGTCGGACGGGGAATTGATCATATTTTTTTATAGAGAAACATTTAGCATTAATTAACTAGTATAATTATCGTGTTACAATGGATACCAACGCTCTGTCTTCATGCGATTTTTAGGGTACGACGTTCTGTAAATCGTAATAGCCGTTGTCTATACGACGTGATAAACTGAATTTAAATAATCTTTCCCGGTTTGAGACCTGAGTCCTTCGTGTTAAATATTATAGATTTTTACACCGAGTATTAAAGCGTCTATTTTTTAACGATTCCAAATGACTCTTAATTTATGACCTATGTCAGGTTAACAGAAAAAGATTGATTATATATACATATATATATAAAATATATATATTTTTTGGTTCAGAATACGTAAAATACGTACGGAACACTCAGTCGGTTCATGTTTAAAGCACGTGCTAGCCTTATTAACTAATAGCGTTTTTAAAATCAACACAAAAAAATGTATACTTTGAATAGATTAACCATACTAAAGGAAATATTAAATTAATACTGTAATTCCGAGCGTAATTTATCGCTGAACTAACGATTACAATAAAGATGTTATGAGATGTTTACTCAATTATAAAGAATAGATACAAATGGAGATCTGTTTCATTGTTTTTTACGTGCTTACATATCAATAAATACATATTACAAAACATAGTCTCTCGCCGCGTCTGTCTGTCTGTATGTTCGCGATAAACGGAAAAACTACTGCACCGATTATCAAACAGTTATCACTTCCGATAGCGTGATTCTCGAGGAAGGTTCATCATCGTAATCATCATCAGACTATCGGGTCCACCGCTGAGCAAAGGCCTCTTTCTCGCATGGAGAAGGTTAGAGCATTAATCACCACGCTTGCTCAAGACGGGTTGGCGATTTCAATCTTATAATTTGAAATTATAAGACCAGGTTTCCTCACGATGTTTTCCTTCACCGTCCGTCAGTGGTGTCTAAATACTCTTAGGAAGTACATATGATTCGGAAAAGATCGCATTGGTACTTGCCAGGTTTCGAACCCGCGCCCTCACGTGTGAGAGGCGGGCCTTTAACCTTCAGGCCACCACGACGAGGAAGATTCTAGTATATAATTTGTTAAGTTTTTGTATTTACTTGTGTGTACATTAACGATATTTGTTGAAGATGTCGGGCATACATGACCCGTCTGAGAGCTTTTAACGAAAACGCTGCCTTAATTCTTTAAGATATAACAAAACAATGTATGGTGGAATTGTGTATCTTATATAGGTCTACAGAAAAGTCCGCGGAGACATATGTCTATACCTTAAGGACAACATACTATATCCATTTTACAACTATTAAAAATTGGCATTCCTGATAGTCTAAGATCCCGCTGCAGGATTGGTGTGCTCATCGACTTTATGTTTACAACCAAATTTTTATGTTTATTTATAGTTAAGAGAATATATATTTACTAGGGTGCCTATCAAAATTTGACCGCCATTATTTTTAATTAAATTATTTTTAATTGATTTTTGTTAAAAAATTTCGTTTATTTATTTTTTAAATAAAATAACGATTTCAACGTTGATTATATGCAGACTTGTCGGGTAGGCCGTAGGATGTATAAGTAAAAGCCTTATTAAAACTGCTTGCTCCACAGACGTGAGCT
The DNA here is from genome assembly GCF_018135715.1 of Danaus plexippus. Taxonomy (NCBI): domain Eukaryota; kingdom Metazoa; phylum Arthropoda; class Insecta; order Lepidoptera; family Nymphalidae; genus Danaus; species Danaus plexippus. The sequence goes on from NC_083557.1 coordinate 495,851, forward strand.
ATCACGGCTATGAAATAAAAGCGGTCTCGTACAAGTGTCGTCATAATGGGGGAGAGCTTAGTAGTCTTTGAAGTAATTTCTGACAAACATCAAAGTATTTAATTACTATAAAAATGAACCAAAAAAAATTGTTAGTAGTTTTGTTCGTGAAGATAGTCCATTTTGTAAATTCTATGGGATATTTTTCTTTATTTAATGTATGTGTCATTGTTCCAGGCGTGCGGCCCTCCGATTCAGCTGGAGCCTGTGGATCTTAGTCTGAAGAGACGCAATAAAATTGGTGAGTAGATTACCATATGAGGTTTCGCGGTCTTTCTGACGCAGATGTTGGCTAATGGGAGTTTAAATAAAGAATTTATAGCCACAAGCTAGTTTATTAAAAGTTTAGTTGATTTAGAAGCATTAATAAGATTTCTCTAGATGGAACAATCAGTCGGGATCTGTTATTGAAATGAAATTAAGGTTTTTCGTATATTCGCGTTTTTCATTCGCTTTTCATGACGTTTTTATCTCGTGGTCACGGATGATGCAAAGGAACCGAAACGTCGGGAGTATGTAGGCATAAAATGAAACAAAAACGCGTAGTATGCCAAAAAACCTTAGCCCAATATCGATGAATTCATGTAAAAAACTTAATAATGGTTACGAGATGTCCCATTGTATGTCATTAGTGTACATCATGTTGCCCATCACCATGCTCCCAAATATAAGAAATACCCGCGAATTCTGATAAAAGTTCAATGAACCCAACACCGAAGAATTAGATCGTTCGCTTCCTTAATTTCTAGTACATAAGGTCTGGTTTTCTACAAATGTCCATTGAGTTCAATTTGTCACAACCGTAAACTGTTTATACGAAACTAATATTTTTTTTGGATTATTACGAGTATTTTTAAAAACTACATAATCCGGACGTTCCGCTTACTTTGCAGCAACCGTGATCACGGGCAGACGAGACGTCTCTCGTTATGTAGTTTTTAAAATAATAAAATACGCGTAGTAATCCGAAAAATATTAGTTTCATTGAAATTAATACACGCGAAAGTCTGAGATCTGATTATGAAGTGCTTGTTAATCAATAGGAGAAGAATTCATGCATTTTTTTGTTTATGTGATTTTGCTTCAGAAAAAATTACATGTAATTAAAAAATTGTTTAACAATCAGTAACGCCATCTGTTATCTATATAATGACATCGTACAGAACACGTTAAGTATGGCGTTTTCCAGCATCAACTACACGGAATAAAGTGATAAATTATAGCACTCGTTTTAGACCGATCTATAAATGATTTATGTTGCAAATATCATTGATATCTAATGTTTAGCTTTTAAGTTACAACGTAGCAAACATCTGCAGAGCCATCCGGACGTAAATGTCACGTAACGTTTAATTTAAACTATCCACCCAATGAATTACATATAACAGAATATTTTTATTAAATATAGAATTTTAAAGAGTATCCAAAGTTACATAATTTTCCTATTACGTGAAAATCATCATGTCATGAGTGAGGATACGTCGTGATGATACAAGAAAAGCTGCAGTCGATGACATGGGTGGGGCGAGTCATGAAAAGTCGAGGTCGTATAGACGACGCGGATGTTGGGCAGGATGTTGCGTAAGGTTGCGATAGTTGTTCGCTTTTTGTTCTACGGGCGTATTAATCACGCTCACATTGATGACATTTTAAAATACTCTACGACGATGATAGTAGATTTAAATTATGATAAATATATAGTAAAATCTTATCCATATATTATTTTTCAAACTTGTTGTAAATAACTTAATCGTGGAGCTAGTACCAAAGTTTTGGAGAAAAGAGAAACATTTGAGTTAGACTGCGGTGAGTGTAATAGGGATAGACTTTCTTCATTTTAATTAGTTATGAAAGAATAACACTAGATGTCGCTGATAATATTTCACAATATCCCGCTATGTGTGCGACAGCGCCATCTGTTGTGTTTCACAAAACAATAACTTGATATGTATTTACTGGCAATATTTTGTTAATATTCATATTAGTTGTTTTGATGATGTCTTAGTGTTAGTATGTCGGATGGTGTTAGGTTTTAAAATCTTGTTTTAATCGGATATATTTAGAGATTATGAAATATATATTTTTTAGTAAATTAAAGTCTTATTAGTCTTCTTCTTCTTAGGGAGCATTCAAATATCTATAAATTATATTTTTTACCGTAATCGAATATATAATTATTTAATATGTCCGCTATATACAGATATATAGAGAGTTGTTATATAGAAAATTTTATTTAAATAGAATAATATGATGCTAAAAATTATACTTCTTAGACGTAAATCTATTTATAGAAAAAAAATGAGCCTTTGTAAAAAAAATATTGTTAAATTATATATATATATATATATATATATATATACATCGAATGCTAACATATATTCTAGCAATCACTATTATTAGTTATGTACAATTAATAATAAAACTATCTATAATAGATTTTTTTTATCTATATCAAATTCCGCAACTCAGATAATGTAATTTTTTAATTTAATTTAAAATTCAAAAAGGATAAACCTCAGTGGTACTAAGATAAACATTGATTTTATATCAGTGTAAGCATATTCGTGAAATTTAAATATAGATTAGATAATAATTTACAAAAAGAATTTTCGTCCCGAGCAGGATTCGAATCTGTGACCTACGTAATGTCACATTACAGCACTCCTAACCACTTTTCATAGGTATGACGTATTTGATTTCGCTCGTATCTCAAAATTGATAATGAAGTTACCATTCTCGATGGTGTTTTTGCAAAAAAATAGGTCAAAATTAGGAAATGTTCAATGTTGTAAGTAGTATTGGTCGGTGAGCAGATTACGTGACATAATTTTAATTAATACAGGGCTATAGTGAAAGGTTAATATAATGAGGCATGACCATTAATGTCTGATTGTGTGTGTGTGTTTGTGTCTATGATATAAACACATAAAAATAACTTTTAATCACACGTTAAATTAATCTTTAATTCCTACATTAAATCTCATAAAATCACACAAATATAGGTAAAGAATAAATAAAACTCTAGTTCTCTGTTTATTTCGCCTCAGCTATGAAACGGCCGAATCGATTTTCTTGTGATTTTTATCTCCAGATAACTGATGTAATTGGAAGTGACATAGGCAAGTTAATTTGGAACTTTAAGATTATATATTAAGTTAAACGATTTAAAAACTAATGTTGCCTCTGGCCGTATATATATATATATATATATATATAGCATATCGTTTGATCTGTAACACTGTACAGCGTATACACGAAGCTACCATATCTAGACTTGTTACAAAACGACCTATTTACCGCAACAACTACAACACTCTTGTTAAACGCTAACAACTCTCCAGTTACATGATTTATTCTACACTAAGATGCTTTGTTGCAGTCGCTGTTGATAGTACGTATTATATATAAATGACTAGGTTTAACCGACTTTAAATATGATTGATATCCGTTTGTTAATATAATATAATATATATAATTATATTTATAGCAATGATACGTTTTATGAAACAAATTTTATAGATTTAGAAGCTTTTATACTGAATATTCTTTGATCGAAACTGTCCTAAGTATTTTTTCTATACAATAGTTTTTTTTTTACACATGCTGGTGTCTGTCATTGGCTTTGTACGTTAGCTAATACCACGACATATATATGGGGTATAATTCTACACGTTTTTGCGTTCCCCGATATTTCTCGTCACACAACACACGAAGGTTTTCCACGTTTCCCATTTAATCTACGTTAACTAATAATGAAAAACTATTAAGGCTCCGTTTGTGACGATGTCAACTCGGTGTGACTACCCCAATATTTTATGTAATAAAAAAATTTACATGCATTTCACCCCCCAAATTAATAATTAAATTTAGTCAGGATACAGAATCATTAAAGTGTCTAAGTTCTGGAGAAAGGTGCAGTCTACATAACAGCTTAAACTATTTTCAAAATTGTTCACACCATACGGGAATGAAACTTTTAACATCCGCAACATTGTTGAATCTGAAACCTCTGGATTCGTTCCAGAACATCCAGATGTTGCGGTAATATTATCAACTCCAGCAAACCAGAACACACCTGGATTGTAGGTACTCACGATATCCCTCACTAGAAACTAACTGTCAACAATTTGGAGACCTTCCGTGTGATAGTACAAGTGGTGAAGGCTTAAGCGAGTTCAACCAATGTACTGCTCGAGCCAGCACACGTCTGCTTAATTGGCAAACTACGTATTTCACATTCCCAAGTTCGAATCCGCTCGCGTCGATACATAAATCATTATTTTCTATCTATTCGAGTTTTTGATGTAATCTACGCCAAAAAAAATAAAATATTTTAAACCCAAAAAGATGTTTTTATTAAAATTATCGTCTAAAAATACAGACAGCATAAATAAAATCTCGATTATCCATATAGTGTCCAGAGTATTCAGTATATTACTGATGAAAGTATTTAATGATATCAAATTATCGCACAACCAAGTCACGCTACACCTGGTAGTGCTGTAAACACGTGCGTACTCTTGCAAAATTCCAGCAGTAAATGATTTTCGTGTGCTAACAAGCGGCCGTCAGTTTGGGCATGTTGTTGTTACCTTACATTTGATGTCGTTTCTCGATACGCCCGGAATTTCAATTTGCATATATCGTGATAGCTGCCATCATTATAGTCTATTAGATTTAGGTTGTGTGTACGTCTGTGCAGATTAATATCTTAACGATCCAGCTATAAATCGACTGACCGCGTCTCGGATTTGCCTGTGGATTTAGCTAGACAGATTTAGTTTAGGTTTCCTTTAAATGTTCGGTGATTATTTCGTGACAGCAAGACATACATTTATATGTCGGCTGACTGAAGCCTATCTCAGATAGAAAGTTTTTTTTAAATATAACTTTTAAAATCTTATCACCTTAAATAAAAGGTACATGGATATTTACTTATAATTAATTATTTTATTTCTATATATAAATATCGCTATTATATATACTCTTGCTTATATATCTCACTGGTATCTAGTAATTTTTGTATATATTTCTTTATAACTAACTCCGTAACTACAGTTTAATTTCATCGTAACGAAAGTAAGTGTTCGTTAATATCAACAATTGAAGTAATAAATTAATTTAAAAAACTAATTTTTAAATGTAAGTACATTAAAACGGCAATTTGAGACGTATCGTTTTAATAGTATAAGGTATAATTATATTTAAAATATTTCTGTTATACTGAGAATTGATAGTTTTTTCACTGTTAGTGTCCCGATGCTATACAACCCTCACTATCCTTAGATATGTGTACGATAAATGAAAGAATTTTTCAAAACGAAACCAGTATGTTTACTCCAAGTTTGCATATCAAACTACACTCCGCTCGTTAATACTTTCTCGTTCATATCTTCGCATATTATGAGACGAAACCTCTCATCATTCCATGGATTCACCGTGCTGGTGCCGGGTCCATTGCTGCAGGGAGAGGAGCTTCAACAGTGACTGGGACTTGCGACCCAGGTGTAGGTTTAAGGGGCCCTTATCTAACGCGTTAAACGCTCACCTCCACCGTCCAAGCTCCTCTCTCTGCCTCACAAAATTTTAAACGAACCTACCAGTTCTGCCTTCGAAGTACGTTCCAAGAATGAAATGATGTCAGTTCTGGACAGTCCCAAGTCTTTTAGTAGGTTGTAGAGAGATTTATCTCTTTTACCTCTGGCTCCCTCTTACTATTTTAATTGAATGAAAAACTAGAAACGCATATTATGTAGTGTCGGTGGAAACTTTAGTTAAGCCTACGATACTTGAGATTATCGTGTAAGCCACCAAACTCATTGTCTTTATTAGTATATTTGTAATGGTCCCTTAAACTCCGGAGAAACAATCTCCAAATCACTTTTATACGTCTCGTTCGAATAGCTACAGGTTAATGTCTAAATTTGTGTTTTATGTGTGTATGTTTGTAATCAATAAACTCGAAAACTACTCTGAGTATTTCAAAGTACCTCAACATTTAGAAACAACAGCCTTAGTAACTTATGGGCTAACTTATGGGCTTTAATTATAATCTCTCTCAGTTGATATTAAATATCAAATTTAAAAAAAATAACAAATTCGGATTGTAAGTAAAAAATATATATATATAATACTAGCGGTCTATACATACATATATATATATATATATATATATATATATATATATCTGAGAGTAGACCGACCATCAACGCTACAGTTGTCTAGTGTTGTCCCGTTACTGCATCTATGAATTTTATCTATCGATATATATTCTTACTTAACTTTCACAAACATCATTGATTTATACAGCCTTTGACACGTATTTCTCATATATTTTGTACAAATTTCAATTTCCTACGCCGTTTTAATAATCAATTTTGATATAATAAAATTTTATTTGATAAATCATTACGGTTCTGATGGTTTCGCGGTTAGTGTAAACGCAACTTTTAATTTAATAAAATCTGTCTATCGATATAAAATGTAAGTCACGTCACTAGCTATGAGCGGCGTGTTGATTTACTTAGAAATGGAGTCAGTAGTAGCTAAGTGCTGACCGGGTTTAAGGTCAGAGGTCATCTTATATATATATATATTCTTTATATTATGTTGCATAATGTTTATCTTTGTCCCGGGACCTGTTTAGTATAAATAGTTAAATCAGGTATCACAGACGAACATACATCTGTATATAGCTCAAGCCCGTGGCTTCGTCTGCGGTGCGTTTATGAACCAGCCGGCAGCGCAACTATGAGCTACGTATCTATACTATATAAATAAATTAAATTCTGCTGCCTATCTGTCTGTCTGTCTGTCTGTCTGTCCCATTATCAGCTTCCCGCTAAGCTTGTATGAAAGTAAATACGACACGTACAGCAGAAAAGTAATTTTCAAATCGTTTATCTGTTGGTTCCGTCGGATATACGGAACGGTATGGACAGTATAAGGAGCATCTTTAGTTAAATTTTAACCGACTTCTAAAACGAGTTAGCAGTCAATTGAACTCTATAATTGTTACGTTGTTTGTCCTTTAACTATAAACTGGATTGTAGAATTATTTTTAGTCACATCGTCAACGAGCTAGGATCTGACGAAGGGGTCCTCGAGATACCGAATTAAACCTCGCAGAGGTCAACACGCGTATCAAAAAAAGGCTATAATACGCGGACAAAGCCGCGGTCGAATGCTTGTATATAACAGCTACATAGACGAGTTCCCGCAGGAACAACATGGCGTATATTAATATATTATATACTTTGTTTACTCTGATATATAGAAAATATTATAGTGACGTATCATTGTAATCCATTCAGTAGTTTTTGAGTGTTGGTGTAACAAACAAGTGTACTTACTATATATTGAATCCTCACCTCCTGTTCATGCACAGCGTGGTCTTGGTTCTTAGATACATCGTAACAAACGTACAAACAGACACACACACACACACATATATATATATATATATATATATATACACCTTATGAATTATTGATCCAAGTCCACATTATGCAGTTCTAAGCGACACAAATTATTCCTATGCTCACTATTTAGTACCTTGTTGGATAATATACAGATGTCACGCTGATGGGAGGAGCGGAAAGCGTTTATTCGTTGCTTCATGATCATTGTTACGTTGAAGTTTTCATTTTTATTTACGTCTATGTGCAATACGTAATGATTATTTATTATATTTATATATATTTTATACTGTAATCGCCAAATCCCTGTGTGTGACCTCACCATTACAAATATTAAGTTATAAATAAACTTCCTATCTCTAACAAGACGATTTATCCGTGTAATACTGTGGGTCGGTTTTGCAATGACATTATAACAACGCCATCTATCGACGAGTGCGCTAAATTAGATTCAGTTTTGAGTTATTATAAGACGTTGAATATTACCTTATACTTAAAACTTCATACCTATTTACGTATATTGATTTAACATAGAAGTTATATACATATATCTATATATATAAATGGACAATATTATATAATACTTTTCATTATATATTAATTCTTATAAAAGTAGTGCATTCACTATTGAGACGACTCGACTTTCTCTAAATCTAACGAAGCGTTTGTTCCAATATTCGATCCCAGTTTAAAGCCATACAAAATATGCCTTCGCTAAATCCATTAACGCAACAAGCGCTGGTCGTAGTCAAAGCAAGGCTATACTATATTTACGTTAAGTGCAAACCTTAACGTAAATATGGTATAGCCTATAGTCTTTTTCACCTATAGTCTTTTTCGCCTAAAAAAATCTTTAAATTTTAGCTAACATTCTACTGAATATATATAAATTTGTTTGACCTAAAGAAATAATATTCCGACGAGCTGAGAACTCTCTTTTTTTAAGTCGGTTAATAGAATTTTATTAATATAAACGCTTCTTTGTAAATGTGTCTGAATGTAGGCACGGCGTAGGATATTATTAGAGTTGTATTTGTCCGTGTTTGTTCCCGGTAATCTCTGAAATGGCTTGACCTATTTCGATGCGACTTTTACTGTTATGTACCATTCACAGTAAGGAGTGATATGGACTGATTTTATTTTATAAATTTTTATATGTTATTGTATTAATATATAAATGCCTCAGGTGATAATTAATTCTGGCTAACAATTTTACAAGCAATCATTCGTATTTTACAGATATACTAACGAATATAATAAAATTTTATATAAATAGATTTTTTTATTATATTTTCGGGATATTTAATAGATTGATCCGGCATTCTCATCGGCTTTATTTAGCGTAATGTATTTCCTTTCACGTTTTGCTTGATTTTTTTTTTCATTTTGATACGAATAATTTTTTTCACTTGTGGAATCGACGTAACTTTCAAAAACTTTTATTATATGATAATAGATTAGATACTAGATTTATAGATTTTTATTGGAATCTCGTAGAAAGACTTAAAAAAAATACATACATATATTTATATTTATATATTATTTGAGAGAAACATATTATATCTTTGTCTGTGTTAGAGCCTTAAGATAAGGATCTATCTATTAACTCTGTTACAGTATCTTGGACATCCCACTCCGGTCAGACGATCTATAGTTAAACGCACAGTTAAATGTAACATTAAGTTTATAAATCAGAACTTAACTATTAGTTTATGAAAGGGTTAACAAAAGACTATTTTTTATTTAACAAATACATTGATTTATATATGTATAAATTCTTGTAAATGTTAAACTTATAGTCTGTCTGTCTGTCTGTTCGCGATAAACGGACAAACTACTGCACCGATTATTATCAAACAGTTATCACCACTCGATAGCGTGATTCTCGAGGAAGGTTTTAGTATATAATTTGTTAAGTTTTTGTATTTACTTGTGTGTACATTAACGATATTTGTTGAAGATGTCGGGAAAACATGAGCTGTCTGAGAGCTTTTAACGAAAACGCTGCCTTAATTCTTTAAGATATAACAAAATAATATATGGTGGAATTGTGTGTCTTATATAGGTCTACAGAAAAGTCCGCGGTGGCATATCTCTATACCTTAAGGACAACATACTATATCCATTTTACAACTTTTAAAAATTGGCATTCCTAAAGCGTTTATTGGAAAGCTATTTACATAAATCCGGTACTAAGTCTTATCAAAATAAATTACTTTGTGTTCAAGCCTACATCAGTATCTGTAAATTAGTTTTTAAATCATTTAAATCGGGCGTACCATTTGTAAGTTATCATAATATAAGTTTAATAATTCTCAAAATTAAATAGGCTATTTTATATTTTTTGTAAAGAGACTGTGCGAAGCCGGGGCTGGTCCCTAGTTATTTTATATTTATTTATTTATATTTAAGAAGACGGAGTTCTGTTATTCTAAAACATATTTTTCACACTTCTGACTTGTTAAATCTCATCTTGTGAGGATTACACCAATTTTTATCTCAACATCATGTACATATAATAACTTTTTTCTCGATTTTTAAATCATTTATGCTGTGAAAATTAATAGTATTTAATATTAATAAACGCGATCGAAAATATTTGTTTTTCTTATCTCATGGAAGGCGGACATAAAGATCGATTTCTCTGATGCTGTTAATGTACCTATATATATAGTTTTTTTTCTAAGAATTTCGTTTAAAATATATTTCTTTAGACTAACTCTGATTGTATTGTTTATCTAAAATAGTGTCGGTTACAAGTTGTATTTCAATGAACATAGTTTTTTTACCCTCGCGTTTCGTGAGCTACATGCGAGCGTGCGTGTGTCACGCGAATCACTGTTCTATGCGATACTTCCGAACTGTTCGTTAAAACGGGCGGTTGCACGTCATGCGTCAGAATACGTCACGGAGCCCAGTTAATAATTACAGCCAAGCACGAATCCTTAGTACTTTTCATGACGTCCTCGTACCTTAACAGCGAGTGTTAGACCTTCTCACTTAAAATCAGCGAGTATTCTTACAGTGTTTGTGAATGGATTACGTTAAAACTATCCGTGTGTAGTAATGTTGTTTATTAATACTAAGGTTAGATATGCACGTATCTGTAAGCACCATGAATGAAACTGCGATCTTTCTATTCCACGTTTCGTTTTCTTGTAGTTTTAAAGTATTAGTATGTATTATTTTTCTAAATGCATTCCCACCACTCAGCAGCCAATACTATTTAATCTTTGTTCCACATCTACTCTATTCTTCGACATATTTATGATAGTAATAATTAAAAGAAATACGTATAGAATTTAGATATTGTTTGATTAGTTAGAGACAGGAGCGTGGGGTTAGAGAGTGGAGGTGAGCGTTTAACGAGCGTCAGGTTACACGTTTAACGACATACACCTGGGTCGCAAGTCCCAGGCGCTGTTGAAGCTCCTCTCCCTGCATCGCGAATTCATGGAATACTGAGAATTTTCGTCTCGTATAGCAACGTCATCAGATAACTCGTCTGCTACCAGGTGTGTTCTGGATCACGCCAGGAGCTGATGTTCCTTCATCAGTCTCCTATACAAACCTGTTGCCCCGGCGATGTTTATAAAATTTTCAATGTATACATATATTCGATTGCAAAAAACAAAAATTAATTCCAAACGATCAGTAGACCTAAGCTTACAGAACGCTGTTTAAGTGATTTTGTAATTGTTAATATTTAATAAGTTAAATTATTATTATTTTTTTATTTAAAAGGCGGCAAACGAGCATAGATAGGGCCTCTCTGACGGAGGTGGTACCGTCGCCCATAACATCCACAACATAAGGGATGTTGCGAATACGTAGCCGACGTTGATTGTTTGAGAGGGAGAGGAGATTGTGGGAAAAGGAAAAGGCAACCGTCTCCCTCACTCATCGGTCGAAACGCCATTAAAGGCTACTTCACGCCGATTCCCTGTGAGAGGGTGGTGCTTCCCCGGTGGAGCCAGCCCATGTTCGGACTGCAGTAGCTGGACCACAGCTATACTCTACCGCCATAAAAAATTAAAGAGAAACATAATTTTTACTTTAAATTGTACTAAAACATAACAACATTGAAACCGCTGAACCGCGAGGCCAATTGACATTATAACAAATAGGTATTTTATTATCACTGTAATAAAATATATGTATGTATTTATTTGTCTCCTACAGCGTCTTCAGCGACGTCTTCTAAGGTCAGAATGGAGGAGGCAGATTCTTTGGATTGGAGCGAGTAAGTTCCACATATACATACAATTCCTAGTAAAACATATTAATATATATCAAATTTTTCAATATTTTTGAAAGTTTTTTGCTTATTTCATATAAATGTCAGGATATAAATAATGTTTGATGAACTCGCTCAATTCCATGTAAAACGGATATAATCTGTGATCAGTATGATGTAATGATTCATTAAAAAATTCAGCCGAAAAGACTTAAATTTCAGCAAGAAAATTAGAATGAATCGTCTCATTCACAGGTCAAGCCCTGAATCAGTCAGGATTAAGAGAGGTCCGGGTCTGAGGAGCGCCAGAAAAGTTAAGAATGCCATCAGGTGAGTACTTATAAGATTTACTTCGCATCGTCTGTCCGTGATCCTGGTTGCTGTAAAGGAACCGAAGCGTCGTGATTGTTTCTATATAAAATAATAAAAAACCCGTAGTATAAAAAACTTAGTTTCGTTAAAACGCGTTCAAGGGAAAATCTTAGATACTATTAGTTTCTTTACTATTAAAATGATGGAAAAATATACATAAATGTCTGTCAAATATCGACTTTTATGGAATATTTAACCCAAGTCCAGGATTATGTCCTAAAATATAAATCAAATTACCCAAGAAGATACTACCATCCACATACATTGATAATACGTTTTTCCAATAACCACTGAAAATATCCTTTTAAAACCTCAATAAGTCTTATAAACGACATTTGTATCTTGATTCACTCCCAGTATTCTTGTTCAGAGCCAAGTTTCATGGCAGAACTGTTCACATATTTCCAGATTCAAGCAGCAGGACACGCCAACACAGCTGTCACAGTACACGAGCAAACAGATACTCACGCCCGTCATGAATTTCAGCTACCAGCAAATAAAGCCCGCGGGGGATATGAGTTTTTTTCTAAACACGGCCCTACAGAACGCTCTCACAGATTCACTGACAGAACTAAATAAGAAGTACAGAGAAGAGTCAGACGCCAATCAGAATAGGAAAAGGCTTCATAAGTGCGATGTGGCGGGCTGTCACAAGGTTTACACGAAGAGCTCCCATCTGAAGGCGCACAAACGGACCCACACAGGTAGAATTGTACTTTACGTTGCCATAAACGACAGTTTCAGAGCATTCTTATAAAGTATCCAGAAATAAATATTTTGCAGACCAAAAAAAAATGCTGCTAAAAACTGGTTTAATATGAAAAAAAAAATTACAAAAAAAAACTTACCGCCAGAAAAAAATATACAGAAATATTTGAAATTTTTATAAAAAAAAATTGCCAAAATAATCATTTTGTCTATTACGATCTATGACCAAAGATCGCACGTTTTATTATATAACTCAGAGAGTGACAGAGAATTATATAATATTGTTTATTATAAAATTATTTCTATATATAATAACATAAAGTGATAAATTTAGGAGAGAAGCCTTACAGCTGCGGCTGGGCCGGATGCAACTGGCGCTTCGCCAGATCTGACGAGCTGACTCGACACACTCGCAAGCACACGGGACATAGGCCCTTCTCATGCCCGTTGTGCCGACGGGCCTTCGCTAGATCTGATCATCTAGGACTCCATATGCGGAGGCACTGACACACCGGCACATGTTCCATAGATTGACCGGCACTTGTAGATTGTGTGGCACAAGTTCACATAAGCTGCAAATAGATTGATTATATAGTTTTGATTTTATATAAAGACTAGGTAGCTGTAATTTTTATTTGAATTATAGTTATTCTAGATTTAACGGCACAATTTTCGTAATATTTAACTCATCGCTTAACGACCTGTTGTATTTACAAGAGAGTATCAACGGACTAAATAAGACCCAGTAGAAAATCAAATATTATTATAAAAAATAGAGATTTTGAAAAACTACTTTGATATAATGAAATTATATAATATATTATGTAGTTTTATATGGGAATAAGATTTGTAACTTTCTTAGAGAAATATATACCGCGTGAGAGCTGAGACAATCTTGACAACGCGGCACATTCTATATAGACTGGCACAAGACATAAACTAATCTATTATGACAATAAATTTACAACTATTTTTATTCTCGATTGGTTATAGATATATAGTTTATCTAGTTGAATTTAAATCTAGATAGGTTTAACTAGTTTGACATATGTCTGTTATATCACTATGAACGAATACCGTCCTCTAGATCCTATGACATGGTGCTCTATGATGAGGTTTAGATTAATTTAATGTTTAACTAATCAGAATTAAGTACCTGCTATCATAGATGCCGCTAGATAAGGTGGCATAATGTTAATTAAGTGCCGCTAGATAGCCCGGCATAATTTTTATCATGTGCCGCTAAATACAGCGGCATTATTTTTACACTTAGGGCCAGTAAATATACATTTTTATTATATTATATTATATTTAGTACGACTGTAAGTTTGTGTGCTCAAAAAAAAAATTTTTAATCGTTCCGATACAGCGTTACAGGGCGTTAGCAATATTAGGTGTAGAGTATTTTATTTTTATTTTTTTTGATATTTTTTTTGTCCTACATTTTCTATGACATTAATGTTACGTGTTACGTTTTTAAGAGTCTATTAACGTAAGTGTGTATTTTTTGTCGCTTTACGTGTAGCCGTAGACTAGTACGTAGACTAGTTGCGGACGTATTTGCTATTGAGTTGGAGTTTTAATGTACGTTAAGATAAAAAAAGAATTTTTTTGTTCCGTTTTTTTTTCTAATTTAGTTACAATTAAAGAGAAATAGTTTTTAAGCCATGGGTGAAAATTTTGGTCAGTATAATGTTTAATGTATTTTAAGTTAGGTGAGTTGAAAAAAGATAATAATAAAAAAAATAATAATCACGTGATCTCAAAATCGGTTCATTCCTATATTTAACGATTCGATCTCAAAAATATTGTTCTCTTTGCATAAGAAAAAAAACATGAAATTTCTTAGAAAAATATTATTATTAAGCGAGACAACTGAGATGGATCTTGTTATTCCTATAGATGTAAAACCAGCATTTGCCGGCCAGTAAACATATGTCATAGATATATAGATATATATATATTATATTATATATATATTAATAATTTTATGTTAGTCATAAGATATAATACGAAGAATATAATACAGAGAATTCACGACGAACAAAACGAACGAAAAATCGAAAAAAAAATACGAAATAAATTACGATGTTTTTTTTTTTTAAACCAAAAAAAAAAATCACTGCGACGCTACATTTAAATGACTAACACAGTCAGTGACACGCTCAGAGTATTACATGCAGAGCCTTATCACAATCGGGCCAGCAAAAATATGGTTTTTTCTTAAAATTTATACAAAAAAATTTTTCGATGTAATTTTTAAGTCGAATTATTAAACGTGTTAGTAAAAAATCTCTAAAGCGATGTTGTCCAAGTCACAGAACGTCTCGTCCGGAGCGTTGTTCTGACAAACATTCTCAACTTATCGTTTTTTTTTTGTATTTCCATACAACTATTTTGGCTTCCTAATAAATTAGTGCTAAAGCATTTTTGTTTTATTTATAACTTATATATAAACGACACGACTTCGAACCCGCCACCTCCACCAACATCCCCTTGTTTACTCTTCCAACGACGTCGTAGGGCCTCTGCTCTCCAAAACACATTGTGTTCACGATTACAATAATGTACACACAGCTTATAAAAAAGGTGTGATTGGTAGTTCTTAATTATAAGAATGACGCTATTAAAACAAAATTACATATTTTTGAAAGAAAAAGTGGTTAAAAATTAATTAATTCTTAAAATTTTTCATATAAATCATTAATATTTGGAAGTTAACTAAGTTGATTAAGTAGTGTCCGGAACTCAGAAAAATACACATTTACTTTGAGTACTGTTTTTATGTAATAAATATATACGTATTTTAATTAATTTCAATCGCGAGACGGCAACGCTTACGACATCTGAAAATGGGCTTAAAATATAATACTGGTTGTATTCTGACATTGACATACGAGAAGAAAATGTAAAATTATAGTGAGATAAATAATGTAAAATATATATACATATACAATTTAAAAAAAATGGCGTAAGTATGTTAAATAAATATTAATCTCTCATATATTTTTCTATCCAGTCTATTGATTTGTTATAGATATTTTTGATGCGAAATTTAAAAGCTCTGCTAGAGTTATATCACTTCATGAAGTCTTCAAGTCCCAATAGCTAGTCTTATAGACTTATATGATGAAATAACCTCTCGTTGTCATTGTTCCAATTGAGACAGAGTGGTTTGAAGCATAGACAGGGTTTATAGCTTAGATACCTCTGACAGTAAATGCGAGTTTTTCAATCTGAATAAAAGCCACCGAATAATATTTAATGTAAACTTTAATTCCATTAAAAGTTGCGAAGTGTGTCAGCATTGCAACACAGCGGTGAAGTCGGGGGACGGAGCTGTGCATCACGGCAGAAGCTACCACAGGAAGTGCTACAAGTGTTGTGAGGACTTGCAGTTTTATTTGTAATGCGTACGGCGGAACGGTTTTAAAAATATACGGTTTTGGTGTCAGTTAGGCAGATATCAAGTAATTTTCATCTTTTCCTATTAAAAGTTACACTGAAGTATCGTTTTTTAGTCCCTCATTGTTATCAGATCACTGAAATGCATCTGAAAGCTCACGATCATAAAAAATATATAAACGCAAGCACGTAAAACGTCTCATTTTGTTTGGCTAGTTATATTTATCCCATATATTATTTAATTCCTCCTTTAATTTTGAATTCTATAGATTTATTTCCTTGGAGCCAACAATATGGTTCAGTTAGCACACCTTTATCCTAAAAACTTTGGAAACGTCTGTCGTTTTTTTTTCAGTCTCGTAACGAGATATCCTTATCGTCGAGCTAATTAATAGCTTTGACCTGTTTTAATGGAAATGAACCTTCACCTTTCGGAAAGATTGGTCAAACACTAAAGGGTCAAAGTGCAAAAACACGTATTTATTTAAATAAAATCCCAAAGTCTTACATCTTCACGTATTCGTTGTTCGGTCTGAAAGATAACTGGATCATATTAGGAAACAAAAATAACATTCTGTTCATTCTTCTTAAAAATATATTGAACGTCCAAACTAGACGTGTGCAGTGAGACGAATCTACGCAACGCGGAGCTTTTCAAAGGGGTTATATTCTGCAAGAACTGCTCTCAGCGAATATTCGAGGATTTGTCGACGACGAGGAAGAGGGCGAGGCCCAAGAGAAACAGAAACGAGAACAGAGTGCTGGAGATGGCGCAGAATATAACCAGCAGCTCGGAAAAATCGATGGAAGCCAGGTGAAAAGGCTTGGTTAATATCAGTATTTTGTAAAACACCCCTTGACAATACGGTGGTAAGTTGATGAAACGCAAAAGTCTGATAAAATTATTGTCGGTGATTAAATATGCCGTGTTACATGGGCTTAGTATGAGTTAAAAACATGAACGTGGAAGTAATAGTTTGATCATTTCGCAACGATATACGATACGAAAAGAAAAAAACTATATTTACATAGAAAATGGAAAGTGCTAAGAATACAATATATGAATGTTATATTTCCAGCAAACTACCCTCAAGACGGAGCACGCCTATGAATATTAGGACCATAAATACTGTAAGAGAATTTATTGCTTAAATATACATATATATATAGATATATATATATATATATATTACGTTTAGTATATAAAATAAATCATTGACTGGTAAGTGCTGCCATCTTTGGATAGCTAAAGTTATATTCGGAGTTCAAGATGTAAATCAGCCCAAGTAGTATAGGAATTACAAAAATACGAATTAAAATCAGGGAATAAGGTTAATGACACTCAATGGTATAAATACAGGAATTCTGGTCTAACATTAGCTATAATATAATCTAGAATGGTTTCAATTTCATTCAAATCTTTCAAACCATTTCATTTTTGATTTGACACAGAGTAACCGGTTCATAGTATCAATACTATGTAATCGGAATAAAGGTTTTGGTAAAGTGATATTATGTTAGATTATTAAAACATATTATATTTATATTCACAGGACAACAAAGTAAATTTGAAGAAAAGTAGCAACGGTGAGTAATATGAACTGTGTATTGCATTAGTTTTCTGCTTGTTTAATAATTTTTGTAAATAATTTTAGAGCGAGGAACTACGACACTGGTTACCGGAGAACTCTTGAGAAACCTACAATTGCCTGAAAGGTTTTTTTTTCAACCATTTCACATACTATGAAAGGGTTTCATGTTTTATGGTTTCATATCATTTGAGCGCTTTCATAAACCGGTTCATCTTATTTATGTTCATTGATAGTAATATATCTTCCTTGTAGGTTTGATACGGACGCACGAAGCAAGCCAACAAAAAAACAGAAACGCTACAAATATAAAAAGTCTGTGAGTTTATTTTGTATTATTAAATCGATTGTCAGCAGACGTTTGAGACGCTCAGTTATTAAGAATTATCAGAGTAACTATATTATTCTCTCCCTTCAAATGTGCTTTATAAAAAGGGCAGAACTCAATTTCAAAGTAGTCTTTTTATTTGAATAGTTTAATTTAATTTATTTGGTTTTAAAACCCATTTTTTGTTCGTTTCTATAAAAACGTATTCAATACGAGTTTAATAATACACATGACAAAGTCTTTTGTCTAATTTACATATATATGTCGTGACTTGTGGAAGATTTTGTAAAAAATAGGGATAACAGAATGTAACGTCTAGAAAAGACTGAAATTATATAAAAATTTATAAATAAATAAGAATTATTTGTATGAATACAACTTTAAAATTTGATAAACTAACGCTGTGTTATCATAACAGTTTAGTGTTTTTGTTTACGACGTGAGTGACCAGGGCCTCGTTGTAAGCAGTGACTGCTTGTGATAGAACAACATTATCTTCGTTTAGATGTATTTATACTTTACAAAAACCTTGTGAGATACTTTTATATGAACATTATTAATTATTATAGCTCATATCAGTGGTACTTGAAATTACACATTCATTTATTGTAATACTAGCTGTTGCCCTCGCCTCCGCCCGCGTGTTGGTCGCTTTTCGCATAACGATACATATATCAAAATTAAAATTGACCATGACGTCTTTTTCCCTTAACCGATTTTGATGAAACAAAGTATTGACAATGCTCTTAATTATATGTAATCGAACTGTGAAAACCGCGTTCAAATCCACTGAGTAGTTTTGAAGGTATAACGTACCAGACAGACAGATAAACAGAAATTCCAAAAATTGTTTTTTTGGTTTCTATGACTCTTCTTTAATTGCCTCCTATCAGTTTTTTGGTAAAATATTTAATGTACAGACATTCAATTTTTCTGTCTTATTATATGTATAGCGATTAGCAAACAAAATGGTCATGAAGTGAAGTTGAAGTGAACATTTTAATTACTATTATGTATTGCTATTATACGGAAGTTGTAAGAGTTGTGAATGTGTGTGTGTGTGGGTGTGTGTGTGTGTGTGTATGTGTGTGGGTGCGTGCGTGTGCGTGTGTGTGCGTGTGTGTGTGTGTGTCTGTTTGTGAGTTTGAACCATTGGTTTCCACTTTGCCGTACATATTATAAAACCGTGTGCTATAGAAACGAAACTTTGTATGTTATTTTTTACAGAAAAAGCCCTGCAGCGACCTCAGGATAGCAGGTAGTGTGACCAGCGCATTAATATATATCTTTATATATCCATAGCATTAATAATAACATTTTCTCAGAGCTGGGGAAGTCTACGGAGATAGCGCAAATGATTTTAAGAAAATCGGCCATACCCGTCGTCATAAAATCGGAGTAATGATCAAATAAACCAACACATATAACTTTAATTTATATTTATTAAACGTATTTCACGTTAACGTTAACATTTTCAGTTCGCCGGAAATGAATTTCATCGCCAAAAGATCTAAGAGTTTGTGCTTAACCGACGGTTCAGGTATAAATTAAACTAATTCCTCTAGATCCTTAGTCAAAACTTTTGTCATATAAAAAGATTGAGGATAATTAAATACGTTTTGTAATAAACCAAAAGCTAATGTGATCGGAGACTACCGCGAGTATTCATTTAAATAGAAGTAATATTTTTCGTATCATACTAATATTTTAAACAACACACTCGCGACGTTTCGCTTACGTTGTAGTAACCGTGATCACGGGCAGACGAGACGTTGGCGTGTGATACAAAAACTCATAGTACGTCCGATAATATTAGTTTTATTCGAATCAGTAAACAAATATTTAAACATACTAATAATGTCCTCATTCAGAAACGTCCGCTGAACTGCCTCTAAGCAGTTTTGATTCAGGAAACTCCAAGACGCTAAAACCGTGAGTATCATTCAAGGCTTCACACATTATTTTTTCAATTTAACCGACTTGTAAGTAATCGTGTTATGTTTTAATATCTGTGTTGTTTTTTAATAGAAATATGTATTAATAAAATTATAGTTTTCAATTGACATTTAATGTGATTAATGAAGCGACCGACAGTTGCTTGTGTTACAAAAAAAATTGAGCCATCTTCTCCTTCCTGGCAATTTATCCCAGCATTAGCCGGGGTCAGCCTTCCTGCTCAAACTCCTCTACTTTGCACGGTCTTTGAGCCATAATTATATACATATATATGCTTAAAATTCTAATCATCATATATTCCGCTCAATTAGTTCTCCAAATAAAATTAATTTGTACTAAACGAAGACATTTTTAAATTGAGATATTTATTTACAATCACTACCAGTTGTCGTTTCTAACTGTAGTCTTAACGTCAGTCACTAAATATTAGTGTGGCGGGAGCTAAAAAACTGTCAAACTGTCGGTGTCGAGTCAACCACAGGGTAGTTCTAAAACGCTAGTTTTCACCCATACTTCAATCGTATCCTAGCGATGTTATGTTATATAGCAAATATAATATTATTATTTACTTAAAAACAAACGAGTAGGTACTGACTCCATCATTGACCAACCCGTTTATATTAACAAAATCATAAGTATTTTTTTTATTGAAGTGTAGTTTATTACACGATTCATAATTTTCTATGCTATTTAAATTTAGGATCCTGTTCACATAAATATCACCAAAGAGGTTATATAGAGAAAATGTTATTAAAAATAATCGTAATATCTTTTTCAGCCACTGGATGGACAGACGGCTTCGGAGCTTTATTAAGCTCCCATATATAAGTTGTTAGTGTCTCTTTATATATATATATCTATATATAAATGTATAACTTTATATTGAAGGTTTTATGTACATTACAGTCAAGAAGAAGATACTAGCGAAAAGTTCTCTAGTAAGCGCTGTTATGAGCCACGAGAAGACGAAGTAAGTTTAAATGTTTAAATAAATAGTTACTGAACGTGAGATGTGTATTTAAAGCCTTCTTTACATATATATAAAGAGTTATGTTTTTATAAGTAGTTTTTATAATTGTCCTGTTGGATTTCGATATTAGTTTAAGGAAACAGCGCCATCTATGGTCATTGCGACGACTTCCATGTATAAAATATAAAGTCATATTTTTTTTAAAGTATATAACAACCGGGCTGTATGTACATGTCTATAAAATACTAGCTAGCTTCGATCGCTACTTTGTTCTTTTGGAACAGTGGCGTAAACGAAAACGCTTAATTTTTGCTTAAAATATATACATATATGTACTCGCCGTCAGCGCCATCTATCGGCTGTGTCACGTGACGTTCTACTGACAACTGTTATAGCATATTCTTGTGGGATCTATAGGGAATTTAGGGATATATTACACCTATATGTGATTCTGATGTATGATCTATATTATTGCAAAGATTCATTATAAACCATCGCATAGTTTTTCGTGTTAAAGTGTAACAAACAAACACACATCAAATAAACTTTAGACTCTATAATAATAGCAATTTGTACGCGAGTCCGTAAGGACATTGTATATGTTTAGATTCAATTTATTTGACTAGTAATTACGTTTCAGTTGCCTCTTCAATAGAATAAGACGTACTTTTAATGAGGAGATAACGGAGCACCAGCGTAAGATAATGTTTATTTAATACATACCTCATTACTATTATTTCGATCTGCAACTTCAAGAACACTACCAACAGATGTCGCTAGTAATCATGTTGCTATATCAATATTTTGAAAGCAAAATTGTTTTCTCTTATGTTTTTCGTGCCACATATGTCTTTGCATTTAATGTTTTTTCAGTTTTTATATAAAAAAACGTAGAATTGTCAGCGTTTAGGAGGAATATAAGAGAATGTACTAAATCTATTCAACTAAACTTATACGACGTTTCTTTTGACTTATCTGTTATGAACATTAAATTGCTATTTATATTTCAACATTAAATAACGACAAAATTATGAATATCTTAAAATATTTTGCTTAAGATATATATTTTGTCCTTAATCATCTTATTATTATAATGTAATAATTTTGTTATACATGAATGTGGACAGGCCGAGGACTAAAGAAACTGTTCTCGACGATAAATAAAAGGAAAACACAGCATAAGTTGGGCTGGTGAGTGTCAGTGAGGTGGATATTATATATATGACAAAAAAAAGTAAACTTTTGACTTACAACAGGTTGGAGAAGAAGAAAATTAAAAACGGTGTAGAGAACAGGTATGTGGATACTGTAAATATGTTAAAAATTAATTATACGTATATATATATTGTTCAATGTTACAGGAACAACAGCTCAGAATCAAAGTCGTCTGAATCCAAAAGGTTTGCTAAAAAACTTGTAACAAAATAATTTAATCCTAAAAAAAATTAACAAAATCATGTTTCTGTTGGAATAATATTTATTACGTTCGTTAAATATATGTTTTTTTCATTTTAATTTCCTACAGATGTAAACATTTCTACAATTGTCACAGCTATCGCTGTATGAGGGCGCGGGTGATGCAGAGAGCGGGACCCACTGACAGCCAGTGAGATTATATATATATATACAAATATATAAAACTTTGCATATAATAAATGACCCCATAGTTTATTATTTAATAGTGAGCCTAAGCCGTATTCTCATCAAAATCTGACAAATTCAATCCAACCATTTCGGGAAACGCTATACAATAGTAGATATTGTTCGCGACTTTATCTCATAAACTGAGACATTTTATCGAGAGAGAAACTAATGTGTATTTAACATGTTTTTGTTACCAACCGACACCGCCATCTACCGCCTGTGTCGGGTAACTTCATAACTAAAGCCACTACTTGTGCCCTCAAGAACTAGATAGGACCTTAGTATTGACACAGTTTATTCGTATATTGTATTGTATAGTGTAAGTTACGTTGAAAAAATCTGTTCTACGTTTTGTAGATTGTAACATTCTGTGCTTTCACAAATATCAATATGTGCTTATAGGATTTTAAATTCCCAGATTGAGGATGATTCGACAGAAAATAAAGCACTTCATATGCCACGATCTCACGAAGGGGACGCTACGAAGCGGTCAGTATGAGTCTTATATATATATGATGTGTGTATAGTATTTTAATGTCCTAGCTTTTTCATGTATTTCAGGTAAAAAATACATTGAACTATTCGTCTCTCAAGCGTAAAACAAGAACCTGTTGAATAAATTTTGTCTAGTTTAATGCTAATTTTATCATATAAATGCTATTTGATTTGTAAATATGAAATGAAATAATAAAGAATTTAATTCAAATATAAAGACGTGGTTAACCAAGGGTATGAGAAAAATGATAAAATTTTTCCTTAGTTCGGACATGTTAAATTACCGTTATCAGAGTTTTTCGGTCTTTTTTAGACGTTAAATTATTATTTATGAAATCTTTAAGGATGTCCATTATAATTTGTAATATTATTTCCAGAGACCAAAGAAGTTAATTTTACTGTGCTATTTGTTTTGTTTTGCTCCCAAGAGGGTAGTTTTATATCCCTGCTCACCTTATTTTATGAACCGTCAAATGATACGAATGTTTTATTTATATATATAATAAATATATAAAAAAATGCTCCAAGCTAATAAACAGTTAAATGCTTTAAAAAAAGATAACCAACCGTTGTGCTGAAATCTCCTGACACATGACCGTTCTTCTGCCAGTTAGGTCTAGTTATAAATAGACATAAAAAATAAGTCTAAATGTGACAACAAACAAAACATCCAAATAAACAATTGTGTGAACCCTATCTACAGGCTCAGGGGATCTCGGATGCAAAAAAAGATAGTAAATTAAAAGCAAACTTTATTACAATAAAATTCTATGTTAGACTTATTTCAACCTATATATAGTTTTCATCGGCGGGCGCTCGTTTGTAGAAAGCGCGCGACACGTCCTGCCCCCGGAGCCCTAAGCAGGAGAGGTGGCCGTGTCGCCACAGCATCATGATGCCGAACATTATAGGAACAGCCAGCAGGACCCCTGGGCGCAGATAACAAAACTTCACTCGTGGGCTTTCAATAAAAATACTTTTACCAAAATAAGTATGGGCATTTATAGTTGGCCTGAAGTCAATCACACGAAGACTCGCGCGGGTATATATAAAGAAAATACAAAATTTCATCCAAATTTTGGAAGCGTCCATTAAAATTTAGAACCAAAACCCATCACACTCTTCTTTCGACTTTTTATAGCTCGAAAGGAATTTGTGTTTTATTATTTTATATCTACACAATATTTGGATCCTTCAACTTTAACTCTTTGTACGATTAACTCTTAAAATATGAGGATATTAACAATGAAAGATCCTACAGTTAAAATTCTCTTAGCCTCTTACTCCGAATCCCTCCCACCAAGAAGTCACTCACCGATGAGAGTCCCTAAAAGCATGGCCCCGTCCCTCTCAGGCCTGTGGCCGTACTTGTCCAGACAGCGAAGCGTTCTGTGCCCAGCGTTCAGGTGGTAGAAGGTGTAACCTTTCATCTCCACTGGCTCGTTACATCTAGAGAAATCAAAATGTCTTATTCGGTTCAATCTTAGATTGTTGCTTCCATTTCTGTTATTTGACGGACTCTCGTCGATGTTCCGTGAATCGAAAGTAAATATTGTTTTAAAATAATTGTATAACATTTACGCTTAACAAATGAATACTTTAACTTAAATATACCGTGAACAATGTGGTTGAGCTTTTAGTACGGATAAAAAAAATTATGGACTCTAAACTACTACTCATCATCACCATCATCATCATCAGCCTATCGGTGCCCACTGCTGAAAGGCCTCTTCTCACTTGGAGAAGGTTAGAGCATTAATCACCACCCTTGCTCAAGACGGGTTGGCGATTTCAATCTTATAATTTGAAATTATAAGTCCAGGTTTCCTCACGATGTTTTCCCTCACCGTCCGTCAGTGGCGTCTTAACACTCTTAGAAAATACAAATTACTACGCGTCTTATTGTAATACATTTTTACCGGTTATTCTAATACTTCAACCAAACATCACGGGTGGACGAGACGTGAGTGCGACACGCAGTTAATCAGAAAAAGTATATATTATTAAAAATGAGTATTTCGCGAAAATATGTTATTGCCGCATATTAACTCATTTGACAATAGATGTCGCTGTTACTCTGACGTTATCAACATTTTTAATATAAGCGCCATCTATTATATTCTATGACGCAACAGGACGAGATTTTCTGGAGAACACCAGTCCGAGTTCAGCTCGTGGGAATTATTATTCAATCTATATTCTCTATGTTTAATATAATCCAAGTCAACCCAAAGAATTTACATAATTATAAACATTCTCCATATTAAGTAAAATAATTAACATTTTAAATATTAAGTACTATTTACTTCACATAGATCGTTGTTTGATAGATCTACATTCAAAATATACGGATAATAACCTCAACAACAAACTTACACCATCTTCTGCGAGGAGTTGACCGCCTTGGACTCCACGAGCGGTACCAACATGTCCACCATCCACTGAGTGGTACAATCACAGAGGAAAGGGTTGTTGGAGACATCCACTTTATCCAATAAATCCCAGCGAGATACGAGCTGGGAGTCTATCTCAGACAGATTGTTGGACTGGAGATACAACTGGAAGAGATTTACATGGAAACATGGAATGGGGAATTTAAATGTTTTAGATAAATCATTCTTATAAAGATAAAATAACAAAACATCAGACAAACAACGATTCAATTATTTTTTAATCTAATTACAAATATTTTAAATTATCATTAATATACATATAACATAATTATTAAAGTTTTTAAGTAGTTTCTATAAAAGAAAGTATCGTTTTATTATACCGCAACTCACCTCTTTAACGATAGGCCAGTCGTAAGTTTCTCCTATATCGTCAGGTCTAGCCAATGCCTTGGGGTCAACTACCCTCAATTTTGGGTTAAAGCTGATATGCAGTCTCTGTATATTTTCTAACCCAGCGAGGGCACCAGCACCGATACGGGTGAGTCGCTTCATGTTGCACATGTGCAGCTCTTGTAGTTTTCGAAGCCGGGGGAATCCCCTAAGGAAATGTTATGTCCCGTTTAATAAGTACCAAATAAGTTTATGCCCTTTACTTTGCGTGTTACGAAACTATATTCGATTCTGTTCTAGTTTCGTACTGAGCTTGATGTAGCGCTCGGTTTAGAGACTTCAAGTTATAATTTGCAATTTTTTTTTGGCGTGGTCTTATTGACAAAAACTAACAAAAATCTGTTCCAGAGCGCTGCCATCTAACGACTGTAGATCAATGATTTATTATCTAAACATATTTTAAAAAAAAAATTGAACCAGCCCACACGCAAGAAACTTTAGAATAGGCAATATTCCTCAAAAATAGTACCAAAGATACTCTTTCTGTTTATAAATTAAAACCAAGTCATATCTAAATGTTAGCTTGCCTCGCCAACAGCCGCTATCAGTTTTGAGGTTTAAACGAGTTTAAAAGTTTGACTTGTGGAAAAATATTACCTGTAGGTACTCAGGTTATTAGTACGTCATGAATTTATATAGAATAGAAGAGATATTTAAATAATGACACTATTAAAATATAAATGCTTTAAAATCCTGTAGTTTTTAAGGCGAGAGAAGAATATTTTATGAAAAATTATTGTGCTAAAGAGGTATATAGTGCAATATGTTAAGGAGATCATATTTTTGAATTACTTGTTATCCTGCTACTTCTCTGCTGATGCCAGCAACTAAAGTGGCCTTTGACCTTGTATTACTTACATACTGTTTCCAAATAGAATGAGCAGTTTTCTTGCGGTTTGATAACATACAAGCTGATGTGCAATACTTTCCATTATTAACTCTATTGGGCCCTAGGGAAACGCAAAATCCACTCACGGGTATTTCTCTGAAGTCGCGTCGAGTTCAACGATTGGGTTCTGGTTGAGGTTCAGGAACAGCAGGTTCTTGGTCTCCTCCAGCTCTTGGGGTACAGCTGTTAGTTTGTTATCACTGAGATCCAGGTGTTCCAAGAAGCGTGGTGTGTGGAGAAACTTCTCTGGAACCTCCGTGAGGTCGCAGGAACGCATCCGAAGGACCTGGATATTTATTTAATTTGGAGTAATTAAGATTATAGTGTTACACAGAAAATACGGGAAGGACAAACAAACATATGTATTCAATTATTAATACTGACACAGTGTGTTGCATTTAATTTCTTTTGTAGTTTTGGACATATAAAATACAATGCCCTAACAGAAAACTACCCTCATGTAAGAGTATTACTATTTATATCAGCATTTAATTGATTGCTTAGAGCAAAAAAATCTATTTGCTCTTTAAATGGCCTACATCACAATTCCTTGTCCGAAATATGGTAGAGCTTCAACTGAAGAATATAATACAATACAATATAGTCATATGTCTGAACAAAGTTTCAAATCCCGTTCTGAACGCAACAGCATAGAACAGCCTTTCCCTTTGAACTGACCTTCAACATTGGCAAACTGGATATCGCTATGAGGGTGACATGGTCGATCGTGGTCAATGGGTTTCCACTGAGGTCCAGCTCAGTCAGTTCCGGGAGATGTTCGAAGAGATCCTGGTTCAGGGAGTGGAGGTCGTTGTATGCGAGGCTGAGGGTCCGCATCGACGAGAGAGGCTCAAACTCCTCGGGGGAGTAACGACCCTAGAAGGTAAGAGGAAGGTAGAAGGTGAGGTTATTGAAAATAAATTTTAGAATTAAAATAACGAAATAGCTGTACGATTTAGAATTTTGAGCTGCTTACACCGAGGTCTGAAACAAACTGCTATATTTATATATATATATATATATTTTTATTACTATTAATCTTGGATATGGGAATGCCCGTGTGGCGTTCCCGTCACACATTAATGGCCGTGGGTATAAGACCTCGTTTCTAATTTCATGCGTGCTTTAAATTTGATTGATTTTGTTACATTTTTTAGGTGTATGGACTTTAAAAATATTCCGCGCCGTGTGAAAGTTCCGAGTATGTGTTTAAATTAAATTATGTCAGATGTTTCTAAGAGTAACTATGAAAAGCGTCGTAACCTCGTATTAAAGGTAATGGCGTACCTCAAACGCGTGCGGACTGAGCTTCTCAGTGGTCAGCTTATTGTGACTGAGGTCCAAAACTGCCATTTTTTGTAGATCTTTAAAACTACCGTTCTCTATGAACTCGATAGAACATCGAGATAAATTCAACACTCTGATCGGAAGTTCGGCCATGACGGTCACATTCCTGAACAGATTCTCGCTCAGATCGACCACATCCGGTTTGAGATCTTTTAAAACTGCAATAGAGAAATAAGAACAAAGAATAAGATTGTCAAAAAGATGATTTAACTGAACTAAATGAGAGAATTGTTTTAATTTTTATATATTATAAATTTCATTACGTCATTTCTTAAATATTTTTCCCAGAGACACATTACACGCTAATGAACCCGAACATCAGCTGAACCATGTAAAGTCACGTTACAAGCATTAACTAACGCCCTTAACAACGTGTGACTTAATAGAATCATTTTTAACTTACGACTCCATTCATCTTTACTGAAATAATCTGTTAGGCTTTGATCGAAACAGTCTACTTTGACATCCTTGCAGGAACACTTCCTGCATATCCCAGTCTGTTTCCAAGCATCCTCTGTCGCTGTTGCGGTGGCTGAAAAGCGAACTATACAGTTTAACTACCCGACGATAGATGGCAGCAGCGGTCATATCTTAAATATTGACTCCACTTTTTTGTTAAGAATTATTTAACATAAACAAAAATATATCTCCTAACCATTGCTAGTAACTAAATAAGTTCGTTTAAATAGAATAGTACTTACAATTGTCGCTGAAAGCGAATCCAATGCAAGAAGTAAAAATCAGAGCACACACCGCCTTATCCATTTCCTTTGTGATTAAGTGTTCAAAACGGTTATTGGGTTATCATTTGATATTACAATCTAATCTGTCTCACGCCTTAAAACTATTGTCTCAAGACGTATTAGCTTTCATTTAATATATATACACACAAATTTCTGTAACAGAACAAAAATAAATTTAAATTAAATCGATACTCTTTCGTAAATCACGATAACCTTTTTCCATCACTATTATATTCAAATGATTGAATACAAAACTTTTTTTTATAATAATATAATATAATTCAGTCAATAGCAAGAACAATGTAACTCACTTGAAACATCACAAGGTAAATAAGTAATTACAGTACAAAAACTTTAAGCCGACCGCGGTTTCTGTTCACAAAACGTAAGTGGTACAAAACGCTTGTCTTATCTTATCAAACGCTATCAGCTGGGTAATCAATAAAGGCGGGGTGCGAATGTTGGCGTGTAACAAAAAAATGTTTCTTTCGGATTGCCTATATATTAGTGTTAAATAAACTTGGTGACAATGTAATCTCAAATATTCTTGCGGCCATTTTTATTCAGTTTTATTCCAAAAGCATATCTCAGTTCTCGTCTTGGTTACGAATTGAAAGTTAATTAACTATAACTTCTGACTGTATGAGAGACATTAGACAAGACAGTGTCCAAGAGCTGGATATATTTATTAAATAATAATAATAGTAAATAGACAAAAAATTAACATAAGAAAGACAAAGACTATTTGCGTAGCATAACCTGCCTCACCAGCATATTGACAGTGTCTAAGCGCAGGCTCGGCCAGCTTGGCACTGAACATCTTCTAAATCTTGTTGACTATCTTTAAATTTTAATAAGATGAATGATTGAAGAGAATTTTTTTTTCATTGTTTTCTTGGTAACAATGCTATTATTCAAAATTATTTGACGTAGAAAATTAATACATGTCTCTTATTTATTGCGCATTTAAGTTACAAAGAACACATTAATGTCAATCAATGAGATCTAAGACTGTCTCGAGTATTCATTTAAATAAAAATTTATATTTTCCGTTGTACGAGTACCTACTACGCGTTTTTTGTATTATTTTAAACTAAATAATTGCCGTTTTCATCTCGCCAGCCCGTGATCACGTCACGTCACGTCGGGAGTTTGTAGTTTACAATAATAAAAAAATACACCAGATAATATTAGTTTTTATTCAAATGCCAATCAAGGATAAATATCACAAGTGACTCATTGATGTGTGACGTGTCATTGGCGGAATCAATAAGCAAACGCCACTAACTAAAAGAGAGAGAGAGAGAGAGAGAGAGAGAGAGACTAATGTATAGCACTGTGTATTATTATCGTCTTATTTCTTCTTGAAATTATTGAAATGTTATTTAGTTATTAGAGGCACGAAAACAGGTGGTTTCATTGATTTATTTAATGGCATTGTATATAGTATCAGCCCTCTGTAACGACCTTAGGTTTATTGACTATGAGTAACACAAAGTTTTAATTAATTAGTAACTATGAGAATACATATATATTGAGAATAAATTTAAACAAGTCAAATGATTCGTCTTGCGCTTTCAATAAGAATAGATGAATTTAAATGAAACTAATATATTTCCGGATATACTACGCGGTTTTTATACGCCAGAAAATTAAGAAATCGATGGCGGTAGATGATAAATAACAAGGACCAACTGACAGACAATCACACCTCGTCTGCCCGTGATCACGGTTGCTGCAAAGTAACCGAAACGTCGGGATTATGTAGTTTTAAAATAATACAATCCGCGTAGTATATCCGAAATATATTAGTTTCATTTAAATGAATAAAACTCGCGAAAGTCTTAGATCTCATTAAGAATAGATGAACTACCGCTTAAGAATAAACAGAGGTGCCATACTTAAAATGTGCCCATAAATTGGTATACCCATAATTTTTCAAACAGCCCTCTCAAAATTAATCATTCAATAAGTAACCAAGTAGGTTATATTATGAAAAATAAATTAATAATTTCTAAGCGTGACATAATTATATTTTTTATATACAATAGGAAATCTTTATCGCTAGCACTGACACAACACAGATATTTATATGAAATCAAAAATTGCACCCGATATCTCTCAATACAATATAAAATTAATCATATTATTGAGAATAAGTGACAAACGGTGATAAAATCAAAAATATTCGAATTCCTTAAGCTGACGAATGCTTACTGATTAATCAGTTTCCTTTTACGATGAAAAATGTTTTTTTATCTACATAAAATCAATTCAATCCAACAGAAACAAAAATATGTCTTTCATTACAAATTGTCAAACACAAAAGGTATTCGTACATGTCAACTAATTGAGTCAAATGAACATCTTTTTAAATTTTATTGTTAAATAATTAATTTAATGTAAAACCTCTTTGCTGTCATTTTATTTTTAAAATTAACTTCCAATAATATTATTTCTATTGTAATCCAGGATAAGGAGCTAAACCATCTGACGAAATTAATGGCGTATTATAAACAAGTAAATGAACAATATTCCCATCATTAAAATGTCTTTAGAACTAAACTGTTGAAAATATCAAATAACAATTTTATTGCATTAATCTAAAATAAACTTTAGTTTAACGAAATAAAGTTCAAATCGTGATAATAATTTGTAAACAATATAAGTCCAATAATTCTCCAGGGACAGTAATCCGATGTCCGCCATCTAGCGGCGAGCGGGATGATCACGTGGTAATTGACGTTAAGTACACACTGACGACAAAACGCGGGAAATTGTTGCAATGACGCCATTTTGTTCTGTCAATTACTTATTTATTCCTGCAATTTGGTCTTTATGTTTAAAATAATTCACGTATTTATTGCTTGTTTTGTAGTTTATAGTGTTTCATATGAAATGTTGTAAAAATGTTATTACAGGTATTTATTGCTTTATTATTATCTATTCAGTTACAAAGTTATAACATCAGTATTTTCATCGACAACGTTTGATACAGTCACGTATCTTGTGTCATTAAAAATAATTAATTAGTACATAATTTAGTGGCTGTTAAGATAAAAATATTCAAAATTCTTCTCATTAGTCCGTTCTGAGACCGCGGCACTCTTAAGCCCACTTTGTCAAACTGCTTTTAAGTCACGGAATAAATTGCGCCTCAACTAAGATGGCTCTTCAGCCCTTTGAGAGCATTTTTGCTAGCTTTCAACTGTTTTTCTTTGTATTAAGGTTGATTTTCCTTTGCAAGCTCAACATCACAGCTGACATTGACAAACAATAACGAGATAGGGCTTGCAAAATAATATTCTGGTTTATAAATTATATAAAGTAAATAT
This sequence comes from Danaus plexippus, assembly GCF_018135715.1. Classification (NCBI taxonomy): domain Eukaryota; kingdom Metazoa; phylum Arthropoda; class Insecta; order Lepidoptera; family Nymphalidae; genus Danaus; species Danaus plexippus. The sequence continues at coordinate 528,169 of NC_083557.1, forward strand.
TTAGTGACTTTAAAAGCTCTCTTGATAGTTATATTATTTCTGTCTCACTTATATTTTTAAATAGAATAGTAGAATGTAGAATAGTATATATGTATTAATTTCAATAGACACGAATCATTTATAAATTGCACGCCCTGGTTTGATATGCCTCCGTATTTATAAAGTAACTATATAATATATTGGTTCATAAAAGATATTTGCGGGAACATTTCGGAGGAAGAGTATTTAAAAATAAGACAACTTATAACATCAAATTTTTACTATTAATATATATTTTTTTGTCTGACTGTACCGTGAGCGGAGTGCGCTACAATATCAGATTACATATCCGTCAACGCGTGCAAACCCGACCGGCAAACATGTATTACAAATTGTTTTTTCTTCTACCAAAAGACCGATTATATGTATATAAGGTTACGTAACAATACGTACAATATATATATTTGAATTATATGGAACGCACAGCACCTAATATTTTTTTATAGCGATATTAAAAGTACGCCTAAGTTTGTACTTGTTATTTTAACAGTCTACCAGTCAGTGTCGCTAAAAAAAAGCTCAAACGTCTCAAGTGTTATCTAGAATTCTAGAACATTCAAACTTATATTTCCATCAAAATTTCCCATAACGAAGAACATTATCACACACAAAACAATTCATATCAGAAGCACGATAAATATGAAACACTATTATCGTTAAAACTATCATTAAAATGATATAATCAAACGATTATTATAAATAGACCAACAATGTACATACAACGACGCCGCCGACCCCGCCATATTGAAATGTCAATTCCCCAGGTGACGTTTAACATTTGGAAGGACTTAATTCACAACAATACAGCCGTAATGACTTTGAAGTGTGCAAATATTTATAACTCTGTTTCAATCACTTTTTAATATATTATTAAAATTATATACATATATAAATATGTGTATATATATCCATATATATTTTTTTATTTTGTGTGTTTTAAGTCAATGCGTTTCATTTATACAGCCCGTTAAATTGGTATTGACGATATTGAAGTCATTATCTGAGAGCAGTTTAACCAACTGATAAAAATGTTGTGTTGTTATTTATTAATATACAAATGATTAGTATGCAAACTTTCGAAGGCAATTTTTCGGTTTTTATGAAAATCGTTTTCATACTAATGTAATTCTTCAATTAAGTATCTGTGTAATGTTTTATTATTGTTCGCGTAATTGCTGTTCTAAATTCAAAAATATTCAGTACAAAACTTCAAGACTTCATTGTTTTCTTTTCTCAATACAAAACTTACATAATAAAATATAATGTATAAATAACTCTCCCAGATTAAAGCAATCTAGTGAGATGGGGTGAAGGTACCGAAAATACTTGCTATATCTGTGGGGAGGCAGTTGGAACTGCTAAGCATGTGATGGTTGGATGTAGGGTACTCCTGGATAGCGGTCAATACTCGCGTCGTCACGATAAGGTTCCAGATATCATACGTGATACGGTTAGTCTTGCGGTAGCAAGAGCGCAAAAAGAAATAACCGCAAACGAGTGATCAATAGGTTTTGTGTGAGAAGGCACTAGGGCTATGAAACCAAACATCAAGCCTTACTCCATCCTTAAAGCAGCGTTGGATTGGACTATAATGATGGATACGTATAATAAACAATTTAAAATCCCAAAGGACATTTGTGCGTCTGCCTCCAATTCAGAGGTTTTTCTGTATTCGCCAATTTTGAGGCGCATTGTGTTACCTACTAAAAAACTTGGGCCTATCCAGAACTAACATCATTTCATTCTTGGAACGTGATTCGAACCTCGTACTAGGGCGGCCCTAGTAGGTTCGTTTCAAATTTGGTTAGGTAGAGAGAGGAGCTTGGACGGTGGAGGGGCCCCTTAAACCTACAGCTGGGCCGCAAGTCCCAGGCACTGTTGAAGCTGGGAGAGGTCCCAGCAACTCTATAAAACAGGCACCCGCACGGTGAATCCATACAATGATGAGAACTTTCGTCTAATTATAAAATAATCAACATATTAATTCAAAATTCATTAAAATATAAATCTAATACAATGAAATAGCTATTTTAATCCATCAGGCGCTAGCGTCGCCTATAAATCTTAAAAGCTGCTAACATACCGAATCAAACTGGTCATAACTGGATCAAAGCGACGCATTCCCGCCTATAATAACTGCGAATTACGTAATACAAATTCGTCAAAATACAAGTGAAATAACTTCGGCTTTATGTTATTGTAATAAGGTCGATATTCGAATATCATTTTTGTTATAAGCGCATTTTTATTTTGGCGTTATAAAAGCCATATTCAATTTTGCGCATCGAGGGGAGAACCGGGCGAACACAACTCTTTTAATTTTGTGAGCTTCTATTGAATGATTTGATTAAGGATGATGTTATGCCATACATATATATAAAAATTATTATATTAATTCACATAACATATAATAATAAATTTTATAGTAAACAAGATTATATCAGTTACATCTCATACAGTCATTTACGAATTGATTCGCAATTATAATGCATATAAAAAAATATTAAAAAAAAAAACTCCAAGTTGATATTGCGGCATGAAATCGTCCAGGCGCTTTTCCATTTTTAGTCTTGAAACGAAGGTGTGTTCCATAATCTCATTGAAATTGCTATTACACCGTCTGCTTATAAAAGCTTTTTATATGTCACCGAAATATCCGCTTATAATTTGGACATATCAACCTTTATTGTCAAAGGGCCCTTACAACATGTGTATTATATCGTAAGTTAATAAAATAATAGTTAAGTCCTGGTATAATCTTAGTTATAACGATTAATTTTAACTGTAGGTTCGTTTGTTTGGATTCAATATTAATATATAGACATATACATATACATATATAATATATATGTGTATATATATATAAGTTGTCTCGCTAAAGTCTTAGATCTCATTGTATATGTCGTTGGAATGTGAAAAAAAATCACTTTGTTATTTATATGTATTAAGCTCGAAAGATTTCCACAAATTTCGATAATTCAATTAGATTTAGTCTTAATATTTTCAAAACAGATGTTTTTTTTCGTTTTGGAAAAAGAAGTCTAACAATTTCATATCTTTATTATCTTCAAACATTAAATGACAGCATCTATTATACATAAATACGTTGCAATCAAAACATAAATGGACAAACAAGATTAATTCAATGGACCCCTTGTAATAAAGTCCAATTACTATAATAATAGCGCGCTGTTTTACTTCCAGTGTATTCTTTGGGTTTAAACGTGATATTACTTAATAATTTTCGATTTCATCACATCCTTTCAACAGGTACCGAGTTTTATGACTATTAATTAAAAATATTCTGTCACATATTCAACATGTCACCTTATAGCCTTATTATTATTTAATTACATAATACAATATTTAATAAATATTTTTTTTATATATTTGATTGATAAATATATAGGGAAAAATCGTAATAATGAACGAAATTGGACAATACGTGAGTATAAATAGTTTGGTAAAGGGAAGGCGAATTCAATTGATACAGATTGAGCGAATAATAGACACGTGTGTTTTATTATACATGTAATTCTGTTATATTAGTACCTTAAACGTTTATACAGATAACAATAAACCCTTTATTAGGGTTAAAGTTGTTCTATTATGTTCCTTACACTAGAATGATATAGAAAAATGAAATTCTCAGGCAATAAATATCGATGAAAATAATAGCAAAATGCAAGTTAATGTCTGAAGGTAAGATTTAAAATGTTAATTCTTAATTGATTTACGTCCAGCTGAATTAATATTTTTGGTTATATAAGAAATATACCATATATATATATATATATATGGTACATTTCTTCAAGCAAAGCTATCTTGTGTAGAATAGTAATTGTCTAACATTCTCCATTGATTATTATATCTAATAGTACTTTTTGTTATCGATTTTATCGATTTTCTTTAATTCAATATAATTTACACGAATTAAACAAACTCTTATTTAAAATTACCAGAAAAAAAGATTAACCTACCGTCATATATAATTTATGACTACCTTCGAGAAAAAGACGTTGGTTAGTCAACAGTGGACAGTGGTTTAGGCTTTGTTGTATTTTGTTTAGTCTTTACCATATATTTTTTAAATTAATGTAATGCAATGTAATTATTTCCTGTTATGTATCTGTTCATAGTTTACCTTTCAATTTACGCATTGCTGTTTAATTGATCAAAAAAATGACTAGTTTGGAAATGCATCTAAACTAAACAAAGACTTTCGGATGCACTCGTTTTTTCATTCTTTTATATCAACATCATCTCGAGTTTTCGGTTCCTTTACAGCAAAGATCATCACAGGCAGATGAGATGAAAGTGTAAAAAATCCAAACGTTGGGATTATGTAGATATAAAACAATAAAAAACGCGTTGTATCCGAAAATCTTTGTTTAGTTTAAATGTGCACACGCGAAAATCTTACGATGTCATTGAATGATTTTATTTTCCAAAAAATACCAAGTTTCTTTGTTATAATATAAGGTTTATTATATTAAATTTATTAACACTTGAGAGTTTTCATGGTATTAGCCTTCATCTGATACATGCAGGAGCTGTTCCAGGAATCTAGTCATTTAAGACCCTAAGGATACGAGGAATTAGGATACTGAGATTGGATCTGGGTTATTCTAACACTCAAAACATAAAATACTTCTCACAATTTCACTTTATGTATTAAATTATTCCTCTCATCTGATTTAAGGTTTGAAAATAATGCACCAGTGTATATGAATCTTATTTATTGAGCACTTTTATTTTAATATTTACAAAATATGTTTCTTTTTTTTTGGTTTCCATATCAACGATTATACATAACGGACAAAATATAGAAATAAAGTCGAAATAAAGGGAGGTAGTTGAAAAAAAAATATTTTTTTTAACTACCCCCCATTTTTTTATATATTTAGGTCAATTTACATAAACACTATAGCACATACATGTACAAAAAAAAACGATACGTGTACACTATTCGTAATTTAAATTTCTATTGCTTCGTTCGATCTAAACTAAAAAAAATATCTTATACAAATCTTAAATTAATGTATCTAATTTGACTAACTTATGCTATAGAATTAAATGAGATCGGTTTTATAAAAAACAAATAACTGAAATGACTCAAAATTACTCTAAATAACAGAAGAATAACACAAAATAAACTATTTTATTTACGTGTTGTAATGCGTGTAAGTCTCGCCAACGATGTCAACATCACTGTCGCTGTGTTCGCTCTCTGAGTCAGACGTTTGAGTTGTTGAAATTCTTGATTCCTCCTGTATTAAATTGTAATAAATGTTACTATGACAAAGTTTTATAAAAAACACACATAATTGTTGCTATTACAAGGCTTTTTTGTCAAGTTATGCTAATGTCACGTTTGGCTTAATTCAGATTTCATTAAAATTTTAACCGATGAAGTCAAAAATATATTTTCTCTACAGATATACAACATAAACATACAAAAGGCGTCCAATTATTAAACAGTATTTTATATATATTGGTAGTTTCGAAAAACCTTTTGCGTATATTAAAACATAATTTAAATACAGGCGTTTCGTTAATCATCATCATTAGCCTAAAACAGTCCACTGCTGGACAAAGGCCTCTTGGAGAACCACTTCAATACTTTACCATACACCAAAAAGCATTCAGAAGCTTGTTTCTTTTAATATATCATCTTTAAACTATATTTTTGATAAACAAAAATTCGGTAGCAAGAAATATGTCTATACAATACTACCTTTCGTTCTGGTTGTGGGTGTTTGGTTGTGAAGTTCATAGCCACAGCACCTGGTAAGTTTAAAATACATATATAATAAATAATAATATTTATTTTACACAGTTAAATTAACCACTATAATAACATTGATATAATACAAATGTACTTTGCGGTCTTACCGCTTCAGATCTCTTCAGACAAGGATGAGAAAAATATATTATGGGACATTTGATGGCCATATTTAAAAAAAAAACAGACAAAACACGTGAATCAAAATAGTTAATAAATTATGACAAATGTGAATGATATATAGTTAATCTTGTACATAATATTATAAGGATTAAACATGTATATAAATGTAACTCATATCAGATCGTAACACGATATATATTGCGAGCATACATACAAATAATTATAACGACCAAAAATATTCAACCTCTTTGCTATAAAATCCTATTAAAAAATTTCAACTTACAGACAATAAAGAGCTATATGTATATAAGGTTCATTAAATAATATATTACCAACCTTCTAATACGAATATACTATTAAATGTTGTTTATATTTCCGTTCTTCGAGTAATTAGGACCTCTATCGTTAGACCGTATTAAAAATGTATTTAAAAAAACTAAATTTTAAATTCAGAACACCAATAATAATACAACAGACAAATTAAATAAGTTTTATATAATTTTCTAACAGGTAAATTAAATATATTAATTTTATTATTAATAAAATGTTCTGTTACAATCCTCCCCAACATTTATAATTTTAAAACGCTAATTAGATCAATGTAGACTTATTAACTATAATTTGCAATTATTCTCCTTAATACAAGGCAATTAAGTGCATTCTCGTATACAATTTATCATCCAACAACTTACTCCCATTTAAGACATCAAAAGCAATCAGCGGCTATACAAATTTGAGTCTTAGTATGCGGTAATAAAGTTTCAGCTAGTTTGGACGGAATTCCAAGACGTTCGGTTACCATGGCAACCGAGACAGCCATCTTGGATCCCTAATGGAATTAAGGAGCGTCTTGAGTTGTGGCGCGAAAGCGGCGATTCCAAATTTAATTTGAGCGTCTTTGAGGTTTGTATGTGATCTATGTGTGTGTGACTTACATTATGTTCAAGTATATATTTCATATTATATATATATGTACATATAATATGAAATGCTACTTTCTAAACGTTGTGCGATTAACGTTTTTGTTTTCAAATATCAAATAATTCTTGTATTTTTTTAAATTTTAATTACAAAATATTCAGTCTAGATTAATACTTAAATAATATAGAAGAACAAAATAATGAAATCTGACACTAATTCTCTATGCATCTACCTTATGCATTGTTACTAAGACGTGTTCGTAAAATAGGCTTTTACGTAACGTGAAATCCACAAAAAAGGTTACATATTATGTATGTGTATAAATAAATGTCAAACATTATATCAAAATACGTTATGCCGTCGGTAAGAACACCTTAATCATAACGTTATTCACGTCAGTAAAACTGTTTAGCGTCAGAACATACGAAATATAGACAGAAATAAGAAAATTAACATGTGTTATTAAATCTAAAGTCTACATATTGTATACATATATCAAAGAAAAAACTATTGAAAAAAATAAAATTTCCGCATCTAGACTGTTTCAAAACCAAAGTTTTTTTTTTAATTTAATTTATAAAAAGTACTAAACGTCACTCTGACAGCGGTAATTCAATGATCCCAATGACATGTTCATTGAAATTGAAAAAATACTTAAATGTTACCAGTCTATTAGAATGAGGTTTATTATAAATAATATATATATGTATTAAGTTTTATTAAATTACGCTAAACCGCATATAGTTGATTCGTGAAGAACATCCGTTTTGAAATGTTCTTACTTCAGCCTCAGAAGAAAATCTTGGAGACCAGATATCTCAGAACAGTAATATTAAATAAGCTGGCTTTATGCAGCTTAAATAGGTCCAAAAAATTATCCATATATATTTAAAGATTGCTAATAATAAAAGTAACGTAAATAAGACGGGGAATTCTGGTTAATAGAGTACATGTGAGTAAATAGCTCAGAATATACCTGTAACGAGACACAATCGAGGACAACAATCTGTCCGCAAAGATTATACGTTATAATAAATATATCTCACTACAAGTTTTCGTGACGGACTAAATACGTTCGGTTAGCAGTATTTCGTTATAACGTAGGTGGATGATTAAATATTTATTTTTGTCTATAACTTTAAAGATAACGATAATATATGATATTAAGCAAAAATATTATTTTTTTTTATTTGCAAGAGCTTTATTTCGAAATTCCTTGTAAATAACGAAAATGTATACATCCGATTTGGGTGTACAAAAAACTTATAATATGTTAAATTGTCTTTGCATGATCAATCAAAAAGATTTATGTTAAAAAACAATCAATTAAATCAATCTACTTAAAAAATTTTCAAAAACTTTTCTTTTATTGGCCAAAACGTGGCAAACGGGACGGTCTACATGACGAAGGTAGTCACAGTTACCCATAGACGTTGCAACATAAGGGATATCGTAGATGCGTTGCGGGAAATAGTACGAACCTATCAGGTTGTTCTCAACCAATGAAGTAAATAGCTCGCTTGCTTGCTTGCAGCTATATAACTAACGAAGATCACGGCTTCCTAGCTTGGTACGTGTGCACTACATATTATAAAATAAATGAGCATCGCCGGGGCAACATCGTTGTATGGATAAAATATCATATAACGAGTGACGCCGCTGACTCCGGGAACGAACACCAAGCCGTGTGAACCAGGAGATTCCTGATACCACACAAGCTATGGATGGGATTGCTGTCCTAACATCGAGACAATCATGTAGTCTTAGGTATAGGTTATAAGTTTTAATATGTAATTCGTATTATAATATACATATAGGTAAGTTTCGAAGTGTTCCGGGATCTCTGGTTGCCACCCTGTATGATTAACTAACAAACTGGAGGTATAGGAATTTGTTGCTAATTCTATTGCAAACTTCCCATGTTTCGACGTGAGATACTTAAACACTATAACACACGAAATTTCAGGTTTGTTTATAAAATAATTACGTTTTTTATATGAAATAAAAACAAACCCTACGTTTAATTATTCAAATACATATGATATGTATTGTGTTCAGAACCGGATGGTTTAGATTAAGAAATCATCCCGGCAGATGGCGCCGCAGTCGGTATCTAAGTTATATAAAATATAAGTTACAATATGTTTTACTTCAAAATACTTTATACATTTCTGACCAAGCGAAACTGATGTTCACGGGCGGAGTTGCTCGCAAAAATTTTGTAGGTAGGTATATATTCTTAAAACGTATATAAATCGGATATAAAATCAAGTTACTTGTAGTTGATTTCAAAGCGAATAGTATTTCAAGCTAAGATTGTAATTAGAAACTTTAAAACCTTTATAACCTCCTACTTCTAAAAAAAAAATTTAAAAAAATCCACCTTCTGTAGCCCCTACCTCTCTGCTGCTGCTGTTTCCTCATCTGCTTCTTGTGCTTCATCCGTCTGTTCTGGAACCAGGTCTTCACTTGTGTCTCCGACAGGTTGAGCGCTCCAGCCAGCTCCACCCTCTCTGGTGTTGAGAGGTAGCGCTGGGATTCAAAACGCTTTTCCAGACCTTGGTATGGAAGAAAAGGATATATTTACTACGTTGGACGGATTATATATTACTAGCGACCAGCCCCGGCGTCTCACGCCTGCAATACTGATACTAAATACACTACAGACAAACTGTGGGCGTTGTTTACAAAGACATAGCGGCCCGCTGCGGTTTGCGAGGCGTAAAATTTAAATCATATGCTGTTAAGGGCCATATACATCTATATTAAATCAACAATATATTAAAGGTACTTAAATGGATAAGAATTAACGCTGTATTGATTAAAATCGCTTCCAAAATCAGCCATTATTTGTATTAAAAAGTAAATAACAAAAACATTTTATTGTGGGATATCCGTAAGAGATATACACACTGGTACACCATCGCGGATTTTTCTGTGTACTTTCTCAATGTGTGCAAAACTTAGTATGTTATTTTGATAAATCTCGCAGGGTCGGACTGCGTTTGCAATGTGAGCGGAAAAAAATTAATTATTTACACTTCTCACTTCAATCACTATCTATTAATGAAAACCGCATCAAAATCCGGCGTAGTTTTAAAGATTTAAACATACGTAGGGTTATGGGGACAGAGAAAGAGACTTTGTTTTACACTATGCAGTGGTTACTGTCTGAACTTAAAGAATACGTGAGAGGGGCCATTATTCTAGGCTTTATAACCAAAAAATTATGATTAGTAGTACGTTTGTCTGTCACTTTATGACCGATAGCATAACGCCTAAATCGGTTTTAGTGTAGTTTTCATTACAAGTTGCTGTCGTATCAAATTTGATATTATATATAGTAAGGAAGGATGTTTTGGAGGAAAATGGTGTAAATATAGATGAAAACGTTGAGATAAACGGCCGCTTTTCACAGGATTCGCATTGTACTGGAAGCATTTTCGCATACCCTTGACTTTACATCATAAAAAAGTTTTATCCACATCAGCTCAGCATTTACAGACGTACCCAAAAACCTATATTGATAATATCTTACCGATTATTAAGACGGCTGACATAAATTCGGAAATAATCCATTTTTTGTATGATTACCTATACATATTAAAAAATATATATATAAATATATTTACAACAAGAGGATTTTGAACTAATACTCACAGTTCCCGTATCTCGTTCGTAAAACGTCACACGGTAGTAACAAAGTAGGTAGATGGAAAACAGTGTGCTTAGTCCGAGGTTTTTATTCATTAGTCTCATCACACTATAATATTAACGTAGGTTATTAAAACTTGGACGACGACGATAACACTGACAGTGTTTAGTTAATGCGAACTCATGATACGGGAACAGGAAGATATGCAAATATCGTGATCATTTTTGAGAAATTCTTTCGGTTTCAATCTGTTCTAAACCTTTGAGAAACTAACGTAAATTAAAAATCTGTGACAAAAGAGGATTTGGATCTCATATTTTAACTGACGCGTTTGTACTAGTAAGTGCTGTACTGCAATTTCAATAGTGAAGATGGCTTTAATTTATCAAACTCCTGGGACCCATTTATCAAAAATATAATATGTCATGTCTTGACCACACTACAAGCTCGCAAAACAGGAAGGAAGAGCATTCTGTGTGCATCTTGAGCGGTACGCCAGAAAAATGACAAGACCAACTGACAGACATTCACATCTCGTCTGCCCGCGACCATGGTTGCTGAAAAGTAACCGAAACTTCGGAATTATGTAGGTTTAAAACAATAAATAACGCGTAGTAATAAAATATCAAATTAATTTAAATGAAAACACGCGACAATTTTATATCAATATCTTATTTAACATACTCATATATAACAAATTAATTATATATATATAAATAAATTACATGACTCCAACATCCAAGGACTCTTAGAAGTTAGAAAGAGATCGTGGAAAAGGTAAAAAGGTAAATTTCGATTTAATGCTGTAAATTAAAACGTCTATATATTTATAAACTGACTTGTATATATATATATATATATAATAGTATTGTCTGTTTGTAATAATAAAATAAAAGCATATATATCCGTGGTACATACACTAACTATTAACTAAAACAGGAAGTTACTTCCCTTCTTAATGTTACTATGAATATAAATCAGACCAACATTGATAGTCGCGGGCACAGCTAGTGTTGTATCGTACCATCTTAATATTTCTCACAGAGTCCTATTTACATCAATCTATGCTTGGAGTATATTTGGTAGGACTTTCTCCAGTTAGTTATGTCATGATTGCGTGCGTGTGTCTACTCTGATAGCAGATCTGTACCCTTTACGCTGCAAGGTTGTCCTGGATACACTTCCGTGTGCAGTGTGATGTAAACGATATATCATCAAGTAGAGATCTTTATATTTAAAAGAAAGTCGCGTTAGTTACACTATTCGTAACTCAAGAACCGTTTTGGGTTTGGCTGAAAATTGGTGGAGATATAGCTCAGAACCAGGGAAATGACGTAGGTTACTTTTCATTCGATGGAAAGTGAAAAAAAACTAATAAGTTGATCAAATCCAAAATCTTATCTGCTGTCTATCTTATGGAGGAAACTAACGCAGACGAAGTCGCGGGCAAAAACTAGTCTAACTATAAATGTGTAAACATAAAAACGTCTTAAGATAAAATTCCTGTTAAACTGCAGGGTAACGGCAGTCGGTTATTTGTGATTATTTATCTTAATGAGATCTAAGATTTTCGCGAGTTTTATTCATTTAAATGAAACTAGTATTTTTCGGATGATGTCTGAAGACATTCACATCTCGTCTGCCCTTGATCACGGTTGCTGAAAAGTAGCCGAAACGTCGGGAGTGTGTAGTTCTTTACAAAAATAAATCACGCGTAGTTTATCCGAAAAATACTAGTTTCTTTAAATTATTTATCTTATTTGAGTCAATGTTAAGAAGCAAAACTTCAATATCGAAAATGTTATCATTACTGATATTTAAATGTCTTTGCTAGACCGAAATAGACATGCAACTTCCATCGATGCAGGGAGAGGAGCTTCAACAGTGCCTGGGACTTGCGACCCAGGTGTGGGTTTAAGGGCCCCATAACTATTATTATTTGACAAAAGTTCATACTTTTTAGATCAGTGCTTGGTGATCAGCTCATGATATGGTAACTGGCAAAGAAGCCGTAGGTAATGAACACTGCCTCAGTAAAGGAATATTCTTTCTTGCCTTGGAGATATTTAAATTGTAAATAGAAGTAAACACAGAGGCTTAAACTAGCTACGTCTAATATTTTATAGAAGATAATCATTACGTCGATCTATGTAACTGTGATACCATTTGGGTAAAATATATAAAATTTACCCGTACCTGTATTGTTAGTATTTTACCTTAATAAGTAAAACTTTATTACCTGTCAATTGCGGATCAGAGAAAACAGTTCTCGCTTTTCGCCGACGGCAGTGCTTCAGCGCCGAGAGTGACAGCTCCGATGGGGTGAACAGCGCGTGGTAAGGAACTCCTGCTGACGAAATATATGTGGGGAAATTACATCGGTCTCAACGGGGCTTGAACTTACTAGCGCCGGGATATCTAGTCCCGGTCACTGTAAACCAAGCTATCGTGCCTTCCTCACTTTCGCATATGTATCAGAGCGCACACCAGGGCAGTCTGACCGCGGCGCCCTCTGTGTGCGCTGCTGTAATAGACCCGGTGTATTCTAAGGAAGGCTGAACGCGGAACTCCTGACCGCTCTCTGTGTGTGCGGGCTCTTAACTTAGGCTTTTTATGGGAACCGGAAATAGTATAAATACGAGCATGTGACGATGTTAGCTTGCGTTAGTCAGCATCGTTAGTACGAGTTAGCGTTAACTAATGATCTGACTTTTGACGTTTAATTCTTAATACTATTTTTATTAATCTATGGCTTCATTCACACTGGACTTATAATCTTTAGCACGTTTAGTGAGGTTGTGGAAATAATAAAGGCTTTTATACAATTATTGTTAGTATTTAAGGAAGACTAGGTATATTTTTATCAGAACCTAGATCATAATACTATTAAAGTGAGGTTAAGATACAAATTTTATGTCATTCATGCGAAATAATATATATATGTATATGTTTGTAATATTATTCTTTGTCTTTAGCAAACTTTTGTTAAAAATCTCGTAAACTCAATTTAACTCTATATAAATGCTTGTATAACATTAATGCGTTGATTGAAATACAATTTTTTTTTCACAAATTATCGCTTAGTTAATATGAAAACATATAATTTTTGTCAGAATATTTAAAATATAAGTAAACTATTATTCTTAACATGTCGTGTTTCATAAAATTATTGACACTTGAGAAATTTACACAGTATTCGATATGTGTGTGGACTATATTACGTATATATGGACGTGAAAATGAACCTGAGACCAGACCTAAGAGACCTCAGAGAGTGAACTATCAGATATGAGCAAGCCTAAGCAATGATACGAGTCAAGTTCAAAAATTCATCATCATCACCGTCGCTGGAGTCTTTGCAGACTCGTCGTGGTCATCACGTATCAGTGATCCGTATACATGATGACTTTCAGGGGAAGATAGTTGCAGTGGTTTCCCCATGCCTGCTGCACCAGCACCTTTTGAGGCTATTTAGACCCCAAGGCTTGCTGTATCCTCTTCCAGCCAGTTTCTCGGCTGGGCTTGTGGTTATCCCGCCACTGCTCGGTTCAAAAATATTACACGATAATTCAGGCGTCAGCAAGCTTTGTACCAGGTGGATTCCTCATACTTTAACCGACGACCAGAAACACCTTCGCATGGACTGGTGTCGCCAAATGTCAGATAAGTTCAACGGCGGTCACTCAAATGCTGTATTTGACATCGTCACTGGTGATGAAAGCTATTACTGCGAACCCGAAACCAAAAGACAATCAGCTCGGTGGGTGTCTTTCGAGGATCCGCTAACTAAGGTAAAGAAAGGAACAAGTGAAGGAAAAAAGATGTTTGCCTCATTCTTTTGTCGGAAAAGACATTTCGCGACGGCTGAGCTAGAAGACGGAAGGACAATTACTTTAGACTAAATGTCAGTCGCTGTTTGTCTGCTGTCTTGGAAAAAATTCGACAGCAGAGCCCTCGAAGAAGGGTCATTCCTCGCCACGACAATGCTTTATCGCACACCTCAAAACGGACTGTTGAACATTTGACTATAACCGGTGTTAAGATAATGAGTCATCCGCTATACAGTCCTGATCTGGCGCCCTGGGACTTTTATTTATTACCAAGAACTAAAGATAAAATTCGAGGAATTCGCTTTGCGAGCCCTGAAGATGCGAATGCAATGAAAGAAGACAATGCCATAGAAGAGTCCATGAGGCGGATGAGCCCACTGCTATTCTCAACTGTTCCATAGAATGCGACGTGGTGTAAGGAACGGAGATTGCTTCTAAAATGTTCATTGTTACCTAGGTATAATATATAGATGTCATATATTATATACAATAAGCGAACAAAGTCAGCGACAAACAGTATATTAATGATGTATCTGTAAGAATCGCGTTATTTAAGTAATCATTAGTCGTGGTGGCCTGGAGGTTGAAAGCCCGCCGCTCGTACGTGAGGGCGCGGGTTCCAAACCTGGCAAGTGCCAATGTGATCTTTTCCGAGTCAAATGTACTTTCTAAGTTTCTAGACGCCCCTGACGGACGGTGAAGGAAAACATCGTGAGGAAACCTGGTCTGATAATTTCAAATTATAAGATTGAAATCGCCAACCCGTCTTGAGCAAGCGTGGTGATTAATGCTCTTACCTTCTCCATGTGAGAAGAGGCCTTTGCTCAGCAGTGGGCTCCGATAGGCTGATGATGATGATGAAGTAATAATTAAGAGGTCTCAAGACTTAACCAAATATTCTAATACACAGCCAATAAGTGAAGACCTCCTAACATAAACTATTTTTCCTTTTTACTTTATAGCAATGACTAATAGAAGTTTAAATTATTTATTCATTGAACAAAAATATGGCGGGGAAACAACTAAAATATACACATATAATTTAAAACGGAAACAAATAAGATATGGACCCACCTTGGGACAGAAAGTACGGAGTTTCGACTGCTTTGAAAGTGTTTGGCGTGTGCAGATAAGCGCCCAGAGCGCCCATGACCTGCAAATATGACCCATCCCTGGCCGCGGGTCTGACGTCGTTGGCCACCGGATAATACTTCGGCTCGTAATCAAATCTCCGCGATTCCGGCTGTTTGAAGGTGTTCCTCCCTCTGTACAGGATGTCCTCTATGAGGAACGAGGTCTTCTGCTCCTTGTTAGGGGAGTCGCTTCGTATGTCCTGATTCATTTTTTCACATACTAGTTATTTTGTACTCACTCGCGTCGTGCTTGCGCGACGGCTCGAATCGACTGCCAGCGAGGGTTGGCCGGCCGGGGGTTGGGGGTGAGAACGCCCCTTTCTCAGAAGCACAGATTTTTGCATCTTTTTTTTTTTATTTTTTTAAACTGTTTTCATTATCTTTTTACTATAATTTAACTGGTTTATTCAACTTTTTGTACGTATTTTAACACATATTTATATCATATAGTAATATAGTTATAAAACGTACATGTATCTTAATTAATGTTAACGTATAACTCATACAGACATAAAAAAAAGTATTCGTATACATTTACAATGTCAAATAAGTATTATACAATTTGTATATGTATAACTTTTCAGCTAAATTATATTAAATTTAAATATAAAATGTAAAAAAAAACCGGTAAAACATGCCCAGACACCGGCATTTTACACGTTAGAAGAGATCATCGTTCCGATCTTAGAACTCCGCGGTTTTGAGACTTGAATTATATTATATTAGTAAAAATACTCTTCACTATATAACAACGTGAGTTACAATAAAATAATATATCGTTCAAAACTTATCTCACGGCTGTAATACATGAAAATAGGACAAAAAATTTTTTATTCCACAGCAACGAATCGCAAAACTGAGTACAAGTAATTTAATATATTATACAAAATATATTTTCAGTTATGTATTTGTAGTTATAAAAGTATCAAGAATAATAAACGGTTAATCCTCAACGCGAGGCTGTTCCCCCCAACCCTCGCCCTGATCTGATGCTGTAGAGGCGTGGTCTTCCGGCCCACCAATGACGTGGTCGTCTCCAGAACTGCTCTGTATTCCGTCCAATGAGACCACGACAATTACGGATGAGCGGCACAAATGTTTGGGGTTAGCGGCAGATAGGGAGTTAGCGTGAACTATACTAGCTACGTATAGCGGGTCCGCTCGCCTTTTTAATGTTACACAAACCATAATTAATACATGCAAGTTTGTACGATAATGCTTAAAACTATTTTTTTTTATTCGATACCAAAACATTTGTATAAAAAATTCACATTACACTACGAGCGAGAGCTACTTAAGATTTAAATATTTTTTTCTTTGATATGGACTTCGTCTTCGTCTATTAAATCTATTTTATACAAAAAAAAATAAATTTTGGATGCTATAATATTTTTTTTTTACAAAACTTTAAAATTTAAACGTAATTACGGGATTAACTTTATCATGAAAATTTTGTTTTAAATATGAAAAAGCGACAATTAGTTTAAAAATTCTAACATAGTCGACAATATACTTAATATTTAGTAAAAAAAATTTATAATAATTAACCATCATAGTTCCCTTGAATGTTTTTAGATTTATTTAAAAAATTTCATTTTAATATACATTACAGTAAACGAATAAATATAAATTTACGAGACGGAAATTTGTCTCATCTTCCCATTATAAGAAATAGACTAGGGGCTATTTTTATAACATTTTTGCTTAGAATTTGTTAACCTACTTCAAATCGATTTATTTTACCCTATACACGAAAATATATATATATATATATATTAACTATAGTCTTCGTTAAGCACAAAGTTATTAATATTTTAATAAATAAGACACTTTATAATCACTGCTGATTCAATTACGTGCCTTTTCTTGAACAAATTTCGTAACTGGAGATATCTGTGTAGCTATCCTGTATACTATAGTTGTGACCGTCTGTACATCACTATTGTAATAACTGACTTGCACGTTCACTGTATTTTGACAGTAATCTAATCGTATGCACCTAGCTTTATTATTTATAAATAGTATTGAATACTTAAAAAAAAAATTTATGATAATAAAATTTAACTTCGACTGATCAGGAAATGTACGTACGTACGTATATGAAAGAAAAATATAAATCTCTGATAACAATAGTCGTATGCGTGCAATTTCACTGAGATCCAGGATGTTCCAGGATTACTACGAAAATTACTTATTTATGTATTATAATAAGAATTACATATTAAAACTGATATATAAACATATATTTTATATGTAATTCTGTCGTAATTTCAGCATAAATTGGGTTCCGACCAACCGAAGTATATTCTAGACGTGGGAAATATTGGCTCATCACTGCTTAGACAGAATACTAATTTTCCAGCACACTTCGACATCCGGATATACTTATTTATCACTTAATAACATTAAGATAACCTGTCTCAATATATCCGAAGGCTGGTCCTATAAAACCTTTTCAATATTACGAATTCCGATATGTTACTGTCTTGTAATTATTATCTATGTTTTTATTATTGATACTCTATATAGAACGAAAATTAAAAAATAGTAGGTATATAGAAAAATATTAAACTATTTAATATATCCCGCGACTTTACGTGACTTATATTTAAATAACCATGTTGTTTAACGTAATGTTTATTTGTTAAGATAAAATTAATTTACTAAATGGGATTAGAGCATCGAGACATTTTATTTGCCAAAACTTATTCCGTAACAAACGATAGGAAAACTAAAAACTCCGCGTTTTCTGTTTCACGCTAAAACTAGTTATAAGGATATAAAGCATCTGAAATAATAATATAGAATTGAATTCTGTATATATATATATATTTGAAATTTAGCATAATTTTAAAACGCAAACATTGACGGGGTAAACGTCTCACCCCACTAGACTGTTTCCCATGACTTTCCTCGTATATAATGAGCGACATGAATTGGCTCTCGACAACGAGATCGTTGATAGATCACGGACTGTTTTGACGTTGGAACAGAAGTGATGTCACAGGATGTGACTACATTATTAGTTAATTTGATAAGATTTACATTTATTCATATAAATAACTAGTTAATCTCCGCGGTTCCGTCTGCGTTTTCGTTACATTTACGCTCTCAACAAAACCGAACGCGTGTATGTAGAGTTTTTTCTAAGCTAAGCAACTTAAATTAAATGATTATTTTTTTAATAAAGGTCCGATATATGAGAAATAATATTATTTTGAACGAGTCCTTTTTAAGTGTCATTATGACTATCACATATGATCAATTATGTCCTGCGAGTATAAAGAATCATCTAGTTACAAAGATCAGACGTAACAAAGATACATAGCAACATATTTAATTGTATTATTGTAACAAAATATTATATTTTTCTAATAAATAAATTACAAACGTTAATTTTAAAATGTATACTATTTTTAAATATTAAATCAAAAGTATCGTTTAATGAGCAACACCGTTAGTACGAGTAAAACGAATAGTTTTAAAGTCTCCACTTATATAATTTTGTTCATTATTTACAGAAAAATTTCAACAGACTAACGCGCTATCAAATAAAATTATGCCCTCTTACACTGAACATAGACCGAATGATTTAAAATATCGTTCACTGATAATAACACCATTCGTTTTATTGGTCTCAGTACACAACCTGTTTACTAACGAATCTTTCGTTAATTAAAAATAAAAAGCCCGTATTTCGTCCTAGAATTTTATCTTAACTGTCTTATCTCTGGACGGCTAGATCGATTTTAATGGAAACTTCGCTCTTCAGTAGGTTATATCACACAGAGTAACTTGGGCTACTCTTTAACCGACTCCAAAAAGGAGGAAGTTACCAATTCAATGAAATGTCACGATATTACTCGTACAAATGAGAGCCGATGTACAAAATGACTTTTTTCGTCTAAAGTTATTTAAATCTACCTCCAAATCACGAAGTTGGGATCAGATTAAGGCATCTTCGAGAAATCGGATGATATCTCATAAAGGTAATTCGTATATACCTGGCTTAATATCCGGACGAAGGAAGGCACGACAATTGTTTTGTAATATAGTTTCGATGTAAATTTAATTAAAAAATATCCGATATGGTTTTCTTTAAACACATAACAAATATATAACAAAATAAACATTAAAATTCGCAAACCGACCCCAAACTGGTCGACACGCGCCGACAATTTGCTCTCATTCAAGTTAATAAGTTTTGACAATCGTCGAAATTTTGGGGTTGAATCAAAATAATATTGTGGAATAATTGGTTTACGGATAGTTTAGTTTATTATTACATTTAAACGGGAAACGGCGACAATTCGATTAAATCTATTATATTATTGAAATGACATTTAATTGTTTTATATAAACAACGCTGTGGGTTATGTTTCTGTGGTGTTACGTTAAGTGCTAGATTTATAGCAAGACACTATTCTGACATTCATCTCGTCTTCAAGATCGCGGCTGCTGTGAGGGACCGAAACGCCCTTAGTTTTATTTCGTTTTTAAATTTATCAAATACGACCAGTGACCAAACCTTCAACTACTATTAGAAGGACCCATTCAGTAGTAATTTTTAATAGATAACAATTTTTATATCAAAAACAATTAAAATACTTAGTAATTATCTCAATATAGTATCAAATAAAGTCAGCTCCCTAATTAATAGAATAACAAATACATTTTTCTTACCCTCCTCGGTGTCAAGTAACAAGGGGTTAGTTCCGCTACCCGCCGCGTGGCGCGCGCGTGTCTCGCTTGGGACTTCCTGAGTTCAGTAAATTCTCATTGTTCTTAAATATCGTGCTTGAGATCAACTTAAGGTTTAAGACGTTTTAGAGGGTTTACTTCCATGTTGTAAATATTTCTATTATCTTGTGAAAGATAACGTTGAAATTAGTAATTGATTTACACGTTCCGTAGAATCGAAACAATATAAAATATATAAATTTACATCTAGTGTATCGTAAATGTAACTAAATGATATATTTTTGAAGTGTTGGTAAAGGAAAATAAACATTCAAAGTGCTTAAAACTTTGCAACGATAACTTAGCCTGGCCTAACAAAATTGTATGCATGGATTTAAATGAGAGGGAAATATATATCTATCTTTTTCACACAATAAAAAATATTTTTATATAAATACTGTGACAACAATGACAGATTCAATTCGTAATCGACATGTTTTTTGTGTTTCTTAAACATTTCCCGTCGAGTTTGTATAGACACAGCCAATATAAGACCCTCAACCCTCCGACGTGGCCCCTTCGCGTTGGGGAAAAGGAATTGATAGACGTATTGTCTGTCTCTCCTTTCTCACTCCTTTATCACGGATGTTGTTATTAAAGATCTATCATACATTCATCTGGATAAATAAAAAAGTCAATATGTAGATAAAGAAAGATGATTAAATCGAGAAACAAGAGCAAATATAAAGCATTAGTCGTAATAACTCCTCGTATATATGCGGTTAAAATTACGTAAAGATCGCCGTACTACAAGAAAATACTGAAATTAAAAAAATATATATTATATGAAAATAATATTCAAAGGCCTTGAAACGGTATAACGAACTCAAACCTATTTATATATAAAGCCTTCGTATAAAAACTATTTCATAAACTCTTTGCCGAGAGAACTGTAGTTAAGTTGAGTTCGTTAATTGTGGTCTTCAAAAATATAGATGATGTATTTTAATGATGTCGCGCGGAATGGAGAAGGCAACATTTAAAGTAGACTGGACGTTAAAGGGTGGAAACCTCACACAGAATGAAGATTGTATCCCTGATAGCTGTCGCGCTGGGAGACCAAATTGCTGACTTGTTCAAGACGCGTCTTGTCTGCGATCGGCCGACGCCACGCTCGTGGCTAGAATTGACAGTCTGATTTAAATGAAACTAGTATTATTCGGATATACTACGCGGATTTTTATTATTTAAAAACTACATAATCCCGACGTTTCGGTTACTTTGCAGCAACCGTGATCACGGGCAGATGAGGTGTGAATGTCTGTCAGTTGGTCCTTGTTATTTATCACCTACCGCCATCAATTTCTTAATTTTCTGGTGTACCGCTCTGGATGCCGGCAGAATGCGCTTACGGTGTCTTGAGGTCCTGCGGTGTGGTTTCGGACATGGGATTTTATATTTTTAAGAACGGGGTCCCAGGTCTTTGATAGATTCCAGCCATCTTCTCTATTGAAATTGGGATGTTTTTTAATTTCAATAGCCTCGCGAATTAATCTCGGTATATACTTGTCTTCCCGAGCGAGGATTTGAGGTTTATCAAACCGAATGTAGTGGCCTGGTTTATCCATTGCGTGTTCACACACTGCTGACTTCACTGCTGAAGTGAAGAAAGTAAAGTAACCGAAACGTCGGAATTGTGTAATTTTAAATAATAAAAATCCGCGTAGTAAATCCGAAAAATACTAGTTTCATTTAAATGAATAAAACTCGCGAAAATCTTAGATCTCATTGACAGTCTGATCCTTAAATTAACCGTAGTAAGCAAAACTCTATATTATAAGCCTCAACACTATTGATGGCCGCCCTGCAACGCTCACATAACCATGGACGGCGTCAGGGCGGCTCTCGAAAGCCATATGACATATCTGGGTCTTTTCTTAGTCACCTGATGGCAATTTGGCCCGCACTTCAATGGGTTCTCACCGCGTCTCCTTCCGGCAGTCCAACCAATCGGGTGGCTTTTACCTAACGTGGGAGGACCCAGAATCGGACACTGGCGCTTCTTAGCCGGCATTCTCAAGTCTATAGCTTTATGCGGTGCCTTCGTACGGACAAGTGCTTTAGGTAGGGAGAATGCTCGTTAGCTGCGCAAACTGTAGTGTGATAATCCAACGCATCGTACTGCAACCGAACAGTCAGCTTCGCGTTGGTCTGTTCCTGGCTAACACCGACTGGGACCGGGTAAAAGCTCAGCAACGGAATTGTCGCTGGAAGGAGTTGTGAATGGCTGCGGAAAGTCCTCGACCATAAGACGAGCTCGAATCCTTCCCGAACAAGACGTGGGAGGTCTTGTTTTAGTCATAAGTTAACGAGTATTGGATGTGATTGTTCCATTTCTGGTTAGGATGCTCAATCATAAACATGGAGACGTGACGTATCGCCTGGCGCAGGAACTTGTATCATACGGATGCGTCAGAAAGGACCTACAACAACCAGACCTGGACGACTCACGTTGCGCAGACATATTGTTCCGGGGTAAACTCAGCGGAGCACAGGACGATGGTGTGCTCATTGTAGGTACAATACATACGTGTATATAACAAAACAGATAAACATTGAAAAAACAACTTTAAATAAAAGATATTAATCAACATATTATTTCGGCCTAATTAAAGTCAACTAGAGTGGAAGTAGTGACAACTCATTAACTTAACGTCAACCGTAGTGAGGTCTCGTCTCAATAAAACTATATTTTTCAGATAATTTTAATTTTTTTTATTGCGCCTATAACCCAATGTACGCCTTTCAGTTAGCCTGCTTTTTGTCGTCTACCCTCGACGATGTATAAGTTTCCTCTCGTACTGCTCTGGAGCACACGACCTCATGAACATCCTGAGAATTCGCTAAATATACAAGAAAAAAAAAATTTTAAGTACTAATTTTCTTCTTGTTGCGTAAATGCTTGGTTACACTTAATAAAATTATGTGTGCTCACAATACTATCCAGAGAGGTCTAACTGATAAAAATATACGCTGGATGTGACTGATGTATGAGTCCCGGAGTTCTTGTTGACCGAATTTAAACCGAATTACACAATAAATTATTATAATATTTCAACCAAACAAAAGTTATGATGCGTTCAATTACCCGATATCGTAATGATGCCGAGCCTCGCTCGTGCAGCTGGTCCTAAAAACTGGTAATTCAATTATTACTTTACTGGGTGCCTACTAAATTTATCTCCTATATAAATTAAGCGTTAGTCATTTAAAGCGAGCTTTTTATTTCTATGACAATTTTTATTTATTGCATTCAAACTAGAACGCAATTGTTTCAGACAAAATACCGACCTTATTTATTTATACGCGGTCCTCCGTATGAACTGCTCCCCATCTTGACAGGAAGTCTTCTGGGAACTCATCCAGCATTCAGCTGGTAACATTGGTGCTGATGAGGGAGTCATCGCCGAATACCAATAGCTGATTCATTCTAGAGCCGATCCGTGACGAATATTCAAAGAAATAAAACATGCCCTTCCCGATGACCGCCTTTCTAGTAATTAATTAGAACAAGGAAGCATTTTTCTAATAAAAAACCCTCTCGGGTGGCATTAGTACTAAGACTATAATGTTATATTAATATTAAGCTCAGTCTGTAAAAGGCAGAATAAGTCCTTAGCTTAGTCCTCTAGTATAATAACTATTATTTAAAAAATATCTATTTTTAAATAGCCCTTCACCGTGCACAGCTCGACTGGCTGCTCTTTAACACTAAAAAAGTCAGACCAACATAAAACATTTTAAAATTATGTGTATTTACTCTACATTTAGTTTACTGCAAACAAACGCTTTTTTAATTCATATGTATATCAAAACAAACTGCCCTTAATTTGTTTCGACTTTTCTTTGTGCTAAGAGCGACATCTAGTACAGAGTAGCGTAACGTAAATTGGTTAATATTAAAAACTTTATTATTAACTTCATCATTGTATTTTTTACTTTATTGGTTACGCTTAATAAATCTATGAAAATTACATAAATAAATATAAACAAATAACATAATCCAAAAAATATTTTTTTATTCTTCTTATAAGGCGTCACTTTAAAAATGTTACATATATAAATGTAACTTTTATAAAGTCACTTGAAGAAAAAAGCAATTAAATTTTATTTTCAATATTGTAATGGCAGAAGATGAGTTTGTTGCATAATCATCAAGGAATCGATTTGAAATTAAATAAAACTGTTTTGTTTAAATACAAAGGTATATTTTAAAAATGTTTCCGTAATATTTCCACGGAAAAGCGGAGCCTGACATAAAAAAGCCTTGCAAAAAAAAAAACAACACAGTAACCACCTCTAGATTTTTTCTCGAAGTCATCGGTTTTAAAATCAAAAGCAACAGCTACTGGTAGCTAGATGGCGCTGTTTCAAATTCTGATTGAAAAATTATTAAATGTGCTACAAACGTAAATAATTCCAAAGAAAATATGAAAGCGCGATGGATTAATCTCCATAACTAATATATATATTTAAAATATTATTGTGGAGTCCAAAAATGATAAGTTCATTCAACAAGTCATAACATTTTAATTGTGGTAGGACACTTCGTTCGAAGCTAATATTTTATTAGTTTATTTGGTTGTAATTTTCCTTAAATTCATTGAAGCCATTCAATCATTTTTAGTTCAAATTAAGTTTGTTCTTCTGTTTTATCATTAATATTGATATAAAATTTTCATTTCACAATTTTTATTTCACAAAACAGTACGAGTCGATTTATTGATTAATGTGTCCAATATGGAGGAGACAAATAAATAAAACTTATTTAAGAGAAATTATATATATTTCAATATATTTCCACATTTATTACACGGCACCAGCTACATTATATTTAATTAAAAAAAACTTCTCGTTACCATCCTATCACAATATTCACACGAATACAAAAAAAAAAAATTAAAAAAAAAAAATCCAAATACATCCAAAGTCCTAGAAATAAATAAATATTTCTTCTAATTTACACAAAAAAAAAAAATAAGCGTCACAAACTACCATGGCGTGATTTCTACCAAAATCTACTAAAACAGTATATAATATATATAATAATTTTCAAACATATGTAAGTATAATTAAAATACTCGAATAAATGAATTTAATTTACATGAGATATGAATAATATAAAATAAAAAAGATTTCTCACCGAACAGAATATTATTTAATATATTTTTAAACTAAACAATTCTAAGCTAGACACAGTAGCCTCCGTTTTTATAATCTGTCATTCGTTCACATAAAATATTGTAAATCGTTGAAATTTCATTATTTTGGTACAAATTAAACGCACCGTAATAATGTTTGTTTGTCTTTACGTTACGTGAGAGACTAGCAATACTATTCCTCCGAGAATATTTAGGTTTGATTATTTTCAGTACAAAAACACACTTTGATAGAAAGAGACCTCTAGTTTTCGTTTATCGTATTCACGTTGATACAAACCAAATGTAAATTAATAAACAAACGTGATTCACACAAAAATATTTTAAATTATAAAAAATGGACAACGGATATTAACTTTACGGGACTGAGGTTAAGTTTGGCAAGAATTAAAATCAATCAATACATCTTAAATAATCGATAGTACTATATCATAAATCATTCGTAATAAAAAAAATCGTAAGTCAAAATAATATATGACAATATAATATACTTAATTCCGATATAGAAAAATAAAGAGGCTATAACATTCTACATTCAGACACACATTGGTGTTGCCAATATAATATACTAATTTATTATAACCTACTCACGCTTAGCTTTTACAACTAGGCACCTTGCTTATCTGGACTAGTTTAAATATACAGATTTGAGAACTTAGATTGGCTGTATGGAATAAAACATTCATAACAGAAATGTCATAACTGACAGATGACAGAACAAATGGCGGGAAAATGTTAGGATAAGAATGACTAAATTCCGTATAACATAACGTATTTATTGCCAAACAAAGTGTGAAGCCAATCTAAGAACTAAATTAATTTTAGTTTTAGTCTAAAAGTTAGTTAACTTTGTTCGAGTTGAGATCAGTAACGTTTTAGGCGAACTAGAAATGCATTGTGATCTTTCGAAATGCAACACGGAAATGTTTAAAGTACGTAATACTGCTTATTTTTAGTATTTTTTTTATCTATTTTTTTTTTTTATTTATAGAAAGCGAAAGTCGCAGGTTAAAGCTAAATAAATGTTTAAGATACAACCTTAAATTAAATATTCGAAAAATATATTTTAATTTCTAAATTATTATAGCCGGATACGGAAGTCGTCTACTTTATTTTTTGTATTTTCGTTTTTGTATGTTGCTGTTTACATGGAGTCTAAAAATATTTTGTAGTTACATCTAGTTACGAGTATTTTTTATGAAATTTTTAAACGAATGAAAAGCAAACGCTCTCTTGTTACTTTATTTTCAATAAAATATGGCGTTTCTTAAATTAATAACTCCGTATAATACTTGGAATCTTAGCACTAACTGTATTTTTCATCTTTTCGATGAAAAGTTGAAAATCAGTCCGTTAAAAAACAATATTTTTCACCTCAACGGAGAAATATTTGCAAGGAATAGATTCAGAAACCAGCTTCTACACAGCTACAGCCGCGGCACACGTACTATATTGCTCGTTATACAATCTGGGGCACTGCTGGAGTCTTGTGAGAGCAGATTATTGCTTAGCGTTAGTGGAGACGGAAATGTCTTGCGACAGTCTCACGACTGTCTTGCTGCAGTCTCAAGTCTGTGTCGCGACAGTCTCAAGTCTGTGTCGCGACAGTCACAAGTCTGTGTCGTCTAGAGCGGAGTCTCCTTCCTCCACTGGAACGCGTTGGTCTTGACTGCTGGATTGGAGGAACTGGCGCTGGCTGCTAACGCGACCCCCGTCCGACGAATGTTAGCTGCTGCGCTGTCTGTGACACAACAAAAATATATATTGTATTGAGACACTCATACAATGTTAACCTACTATAAGTATGCAAAGAAATAATGTGTTTACCAGACAATGGACTGTTTTGTAACTAGACGCGGTATGTCTGTTATAGTTTGTCAAAGTAACAGACATTATGTGATTATTGAACAAAATTATATAATAAATTATGTACACACACATATATATATATGTGTGTGTGTGTGTGTTATGTAAACTCAAACTCACCCAGACCGTTCCTGACGTTAGCGACCAGACGCATCGCCGGGTTGGTGACGATGCCATTCCTCTTATTCTTACTAAAACAAATCACATTTTTCATTTCATTATTTATAAAAAATGATTCAAACTTATTCTTAATCAATATTACATGATCTTGTTAGTCAAAGCCGTGAGTGTTGTAAGTCCGTCAAGCGCCGGTGATTCAGGTCAGTCGGTGGATGGGTTGCCGATTTGATATGATTTTATGTTGAATGTTTTCAAAATTCCCCTATCCGTGCATTACAATGTGTATATGAAACTCCGATTAAGGAAAATGTTGCTCAAAGTCTTAACCAGTACCTCTTTACTGTAACACTGATAGGAAATTGCAGTTGAACTTAGTAAATAGCAAAAATATGAATTAATGACACTTG
The DNA here is from genome assembly GCF_018135715.1 of Danaus plexippus. Lineage (NCBI taxonomy): Eukaryota > Metazoa > Arthropoda > Insecta > Lepidoptera > Nymphalidae > Danaus > Danaus plexippus. The sequence goes on from NC_083557.1 coordinate 555,947, forward strand.
TGGAAATCAACCACCCATGCAGTGACGGGTCACGCTCTACAAGTAAAGCTCCTAACAAGTGTCTCAGTAGGCTATACACCCGTCCTTGTCACTCACGTTTTCTTTAATATCCTGCCCCTGGTCCGGCCGAAACTCCCCAATACTCTGCACAACATTCTTGTCGCCAAAATCACCTCGCTATCCACATATATATAAATACAACTAAGGGTTATGTACAGGAAAATTAATAAATACTAATCAATAATATCCCTGGAACCTAAACCGGAGACATGTTCAGCTGTCAAAAATATATTTTGACAGATGTGAAATGTCACTTTGACGTCCGATGACGTTTAGATTGAGGACTAACTATAGTTCAGATTGTTTAGTTATTCTAAATAGAATTAAAATGTCTACATACAACACCTGTCCCTTTAAATAAATCTACAGACATTAATTACTTATACTAACAAAAATTATTCAATATATACTGACATGCAATATATATATATATATATTTAATTATATTATCTATAACAGATACTTTAAAAATCATCTGTCCCAGATACCACAGATAAAAAATAAAATTCATATTCATACAAAAACATTATAAAAAAATGCTTGAAAAAAATCTGTATGTAAGAAGAAGAGCTAATTGATTTAAAAAACATTTAATAATTTATCTGCCAAAAAAAAAAACCACAGACAACAAGAATAAGGACACATAAGCTTTGAAATGTTTTTTTTAATTCAAAAGAATGAGCACAGACAATAAAAAGCAAGGGTCGATGTCGTTACAGTCACATAACATCTATAGCCTTACCCCAAGTTCTCCAGCCCGCATCTCACTACACACGGGGCGTTAACAGTTTTTCATACCTATTTTTAATAGTGTTAAGCTCTTGTGTGACAGTCCGCTAGCGGCGGGGGTAAGGTGTACCGTCCCTATAGCCCCGTGCAGCCCGGGCCGGGTGTCACTCACCCGTCATGTTTCTCCGCGTGCTTGTCTCTGCCCAGGATGATCCTCATGTGCGTGTCTCTGTTGAAGTGGTTGTCCGTCAGTGCCGGGGCGCTCGTTAGACTGGCTGGCTGGGAACCTAAAGGTATATACTCCATATATAAATATAGTTAATAAATCTTCCTTAGCAAATATTCCTTCTCACTTATAAGAGAGATTCTCTAACTCATACATCCTCTCTCTCTTTCCCTCTCTCACTGTCACCCACATCTACTCTCTCTCTCCCTCACCAGCAGGCGGGTCGGGGCTCCGTGGTTCGCTGGGGCTCCTGGGCGGCGAGGCGTACAGCGGGCTGGTGGTGCCGTGTCTCTGTTCCCGTCTCCTGTCTCTCTCCCTCGCATATCCATGTAGCTCGCTGTCCCTCTCATTCGCTATATAACTCCTGTTGAAATGAAAAATACAATAATGGCAAACTTTTTCAGTTATTTTAAGTTATTCCACGTGAATTCCTATTCGAGCCGGTGACTGACTGTATAAATGTTCCAGGTGATGGTACACCATCACCAGGTGTATTACCTCAGCTTGGAGTCCTGTTCCAGCACTTGGTGTTCTGGTATCGGTTCGTCTCTCTCTATCTCCCGTCTCGCTCGTCCACAGCGCGCCACCTGCTGGGCGAAAGAGAGGGAACCCTGGGAGCAGAACAGGTGATATTACAAAACTGAGCCATTGAGTTCGTGTGCGGCCACTATTCTGTTCATCATCACCTTTTCGTCCTCGTCGTGTGACCTGTTGGAGCCGCCGGTCATGTTGGACGATGATTTTGTGGAGTTGGAGCTGTGGATACTACGGCGTTTGTACTCCGGGGAGGCTGGGGACATGTATTTATTGTTTACTATATAATATATATATATATATATATTCGTCGAGTGTGTACCTCGAACCTCTCAAAGAGATGTGCTCACTATAAATTGCTTTTAGTATTAATTTTATTTTATACGTCCCATGTATAAATATATGATAACAAATATATACATATATAAATAGACATTAGGTACATATACCAGAGAGTTATGTAATTCATTGTCTTCCGTCTGTTTGTTGAGACTAATCTTTGAAACTTTTCTGATATGTCTGACCGGACAGACCCTGACAAATTATTGGTACATGTGCTATATAATCTGTGACACCTGGTCGCTTGTCCTCGTGATGTGTGACGGGAGGTGCTGGAGGTGCGGAGGGCGCGGTCCAGCGCTCCAGAAGCCGGCAGATGTTCGCATGTCCAGCTCTCCAGGCTACTTTAGCAGGCGTACGACCTGGTGATCACACATCACACATTTGGTTAGATTTATATTGAAGCAAATTCTTCCTCAGGTGAATGACATCAACAAAACCACCAGCCCTTTACTAAATATTACCAGTGTTGCCCTTCCATAAACAACGCTTTATTCTACAAAGTTCATTGACCAACAAGTAAATATTCGACATTTTCGTACGCGACCTTTTTGGTAGACGAAACTGTATATATCACAGGGTGGATCAGGTGAGGCAGGAACGAAAAAAAATATAATGATGCTGTATAGAAGGTACCACAAACAATAAATTTTCGTCTCGTCTGTCCGTGATCAAGATCGCTGCAAAGTAACCGGAACGTCGGCAGTGTGTGGTTAAAAAAAAAAATAACTCGTACTAAAAACTTAGATCTCTTAATATACTAACACCCAAATTACTCTCGTGTCACAGTCTTTGACCGCAGCCTTCCTATCTGATGGGCCTCGTGTCCTAAGACCCCGGGCTGAAGGTCGTGTTACTAAAGGTCAAAGTTCAACAGAGGTCTTCTATTACATACCACAGTGGTCAGCTTGTAACGGATCAGCCCCGAGCTGGAGAAGCCACAGCACGCACTCCTCGTGACCCTCCTGTGCAGCTATCCCTGGATATATATATAGGTCAGTGTAGTTATCAGACTATGACCTGCTAGATATATATATCTATATAATAGGTACTATAGTTGAATATATAAATAAATTATTAGGGGGCGTTCGTAAATTACGTGAGATGTTTTTTTTTTTTTTTTTTTCTGAATTCTGTAATTATTAAATCTTAAACATGTACAATCTGAATTAAATGGACCAAAATACGTATTATAATTTTTTTGTTTCATTCAGAAAAAAAAATTGCGTGTTTTTTGCCCAGACCCCCCCCCTCTCCAACGTAAGATTACATGAGATCTGACCCGACTCCTACCACCCTTTAAACATCTCACGTATTTTTTAATATTACGTATTATCAATTTGTATTAATGCGTGTCTGCCTGTGACTCAGGAATTATTGACCTGGTTAGGGAATTTATGTGCTGATGTGTCACAATCTAGACTTGTCAACTGACGGCTCCTGTTTTTGGATATGACGTAATGATTATGTGTGTCAGATACACTTTATTACACCGTAGTCGGGGGTGTCATGGACCCTGCTTAAGGATGACACGCAAAATCTTGTTTAGACACATTTATGAGATTATGTTGTCACAAATCCGACAAATATTGATTTTATTTGACAATATATATGTATATGCCGTATCTGTTAACTTACCCAACGGCGTAGCTCCCTGAGTGCACACGGCCGCGGGGTCCGCTCCGTGTTCCAGCAGGGTCCGCAACACCCCGGCCCGGCCGCGCCAAGCCGCCGCGTGCAACGCCGTGCGTGAGCAGCGATCCCGGCCGTCCACGGACGCCCCGCCTGTAGTATACACAGACAGTTACCTTAGCAACACTATATACATATATGTATAGTGGGTTTGTGTGTGTTTGTGTGTGTACACTCACCGACTTTTATCAACAGATTGACCATCTCAGTGTGTCCCTGCCAGGCGGACACGTGGAGAGGAGTCCGACCCTGGTAATAGATACAATTATATTAGTTTACACCTACACCACATCTGATCCACCACGCTCTGGTAGACGGTCGACAGAGAACAGGTGGACTTGTTACGTTTTTGACCTTAACAAGTGTCTGATCCTGTGAAAAAGATATGGCCTTTGTCTGAACTGAGAGTGGAAATTTGTGTGTCACTTGCACGGGTACCGGGTTTGCCCCCGTTCCGACTAGCATTGCGGGGTCTCCTGGACCCCATGGCAATGAAACACGGCAACACCTCAAAACTGACTCATGGAGGACAGAAGGTACACGTCAACAAAGGAAAGGGTGGGAAAATGGAAAGGGCAACCGTCTCTCTCACTCAACGGACAAAACGCAGCCATTAAAGACTACTTCACGCACGTCTTCCGTGAGAGTCGTACCTCCAATTTCGAGCTGAAGCTACTTGACCAGAGCCAGGCTCTACGTCTCACTTCGACCGCGTGGAGTTAAGACATAGTCTCAACTCAACAAATCTTTGCTTGAAGGGCGACGAGCATCCATACAACACAAACAATATTTAAACTTGTAATATTGTGTTATGTTGAATAACCTCAGTGTCACTGGAGTGTACGCTGGCCCCGCACGCCAGCAGCTGCCTGGCCATCGCCAGTCTGTTGTCCAAGGCCAGTACATATAGCGTGCTCCGCCGGTCCGCGTCCAGCGCGTCCACGTCCGCCCCGCGGCAGTGCAGCGCGGCTACTGCCTCGAAGTGCCCCTCCAGCGCCGCCAGGCTGGACATTTGAAATTTAATTTAAATTTGGAACACAATTCCCTTTCCCGTCGCTGAGAGTTTGAATATAGAATGTAATTTATAAAAAGTTATATAAAACCTTCTTTGAATTTTATTCTACTCTATTTAATATTTCCAATATTGTTTGAATTTGGAACACCTATCAAGAGTTGCGTCTGTGACGTTTCCACCGACGATTCGCTTAAAAAAAATTGTATCAAATTATCAAGAATGTACCTCCCATAAGTTACACCATACCATAGGTAACACGTCTCACGTCAGAACTTATCGTAACACGTTCAAAAATACAAGCACTGCTAAATAAATATTTGGGAATTATTCGACTTCATTAAACAATTTTGATTACAATTCTTTTGAGCATATATATAGTAAGTAACACATGTCTGATGAAGAGCGTACCGCAGCGCCGTCTTGCCGTCGTGCGCGCGTTGGTCGACCGGGGCGGCCCAGGTGTCCACGAGCAGTTCCAGGAGCCTGGTGTGTCCCTCCTGCGCCGCCAGCATGAGAGGTCCCTTGCCGTCGTTGTCGGCCTCGTCGACCTTCGCCCCCGCTTCCAGAAGCGCTTCGCAGACCTCTATATGACCTGGCACCAAAATAAAACACTATTAATATACTATTTACATTAAAACGATGTCGAAACAAACATTCAAACTAGAACTCAAGTCGTTTTAATTTAATCCAACTCTCTTGTGTCTCTCCCTATCTCTATCTCTTCCCATCTCTCCCCGTCTGTGTCTACCTTCGAAGGCGGCGTAGTGTAGCGGCGTCCAGCCGGAGTTGTCCCGGTGGTGTTCGTCTAGCCCCCGGTCTAGCAGCTGGCGGACAACCTCCACGTTACCTGGAACAGAATCACTCGCGCTGTAATATTATCCAGTCATTTATCTTAGTTTCATATTAATGACTTAACTTCTCCGGCTACTGAGCAGTTTATTATCATTTTATATCCATCTAGTTTATGCGTTTATTGTTCTACCTACACAATCCCGACGTCTCGGTTACTCTTCAGCAACCGTGACCACGGGCAGAGATGTGAATGTCTGTCAGGTGTTTGTCATCTACCTTGTTCTTTATTATATATGTTTGTGTACATTGAAACCAAACAGAGCATTTTTTTTTGCGACGTCTGTCATATAACATTAGCCTACCGTACAAGAATTTTTAATTGATATTTTTTTATAACATCGCAGTCATCCGACAAAATTTCTCATACGACACATTCAGAATATTATATTTATATATATAAACTGTGCGTTAGTGACAGTACCCTGTGCGGCGGCTGTGCTGAGCACAGTCCGTCCCTCGTCGTCCATGGTGTCGACACAGGCCCCCCAGAACAGTAGCAGTCTGACGGTGTCGGCGTGGCCCGCAGACGCGGCCGCCCACAGCGCCGTGCGGCCCGCCGCGTCTGAGGCCTCTATATCCGCTTCCGCCTCGAGAAGTAATTCGCATATTTCACTGTAATATATACAGAGTTATCAATGTTATTATAATAAGTCCGTGTATGTCCGTTTGTTTGCTATATTTGTTTAGATATATTCATTACAGCTGTATATTATATTATTGTTTTTTAGTTTTCAAGTCATATATATAGGGCGACTTATGAGAAATGGCTGGATCAATTTTGATGGGACTTTCACTGTCTGATAGCCAACGTAATGGATACTCACGTGTGTCCTTCAAAGGCGGCCACTAAGAGCGGGGTCGCGCGGTCCCTGTCCGCTCGGCCGGGGTCCGCTCCTCGCTCCAGGAGTAAGGCGGCGCACGCCCCACCAGCTCTACACAGAGCCGCCACCGACAGCGCCGTACGGCCTGCAAAACAACAATTTACATATTACAATTAATTCATCAAAATAAGTCATATTTTAGTAATTTTCGTTGTTTTTATTACAAGCCATCCATAGAGTACGTCACACGAATTTTAGAACTTTTGAACCCCTCCCCCCATCCTTGTGACAGTTATCACATTTTATAACCCCCACTCTTGATGTGACATCACACGTTTTTTAAGTATATGTATATACTTAAAAACGATCGAGAGAAAACAGCTACTTTTCTTATATTTTTTACTTGTTTTCACTAAAAAATAGTCTAATATAATCAACGTAAAGTCCAACGTTTCCAGAAACCGAGACAACGGACTAAAAAAGCAAGCAACGATGAACTGTTAATAAAACAAACAGAACCCAGCCACCGCGAGGCGCTGCGTGTTTTCAATTCACGTCCAAACTGCGCTTTTTAATATGTGACGTCACTAAACTATTGCCCCCCCCCCCAAAGCCCTTGTCAGTTTAGCTTGAAGAGGGATACGATATCCCTTTCGTATTATTAAACATTCAACGATGATCTAAAGAAGACTATTTTATATCATAAAAGAGACATTTAATATACATATATGTTAAAAAGCATAGACAAAAAACAAAGATTATGACGTCACTCATAAAGTTTCGCTTATGAGATACTAGATGTCGCTACTTGTGCTTAATATGATCAGATATCGAAGCTCAGTCGACGTATGTGTGCATATGCATGCATAGTCACCGTCATGATCGGCGTGGTCGGTGCCGGCGCCGGCGTCCAGCAGCAATCTCACGATGTCCGCGTGGCCCATGTAAGCGGCGGCCATTAGGGGCGTGCGGCCCTCAGCGTCCGCGCGCTCGGCCTCCGCCCCCCCGGCCAAGAGCCGCGCAACCACGGCCTCGTGGCCGGACCACGCCGCAGCCCTAAAGGAAAACAATAGTGCTGACTAATTTTTGTCCATCTGTTTGTTCCAGCTAATCTATTAAACGGCTGAACCGATTTTAACTTTTTATGCCGATATATATATATATATATATATGTTGTCATATTATATCTGCGAGAGATATGTCTAATGTTCCAGTTACCTCAAGGCGGTCCTGTTGTCGGCGTCCACGCAGTCCACGTCGCAACCATGTTCCAGGAGCACGTCCACCACCTGAGCATACATCATCAAGTCATTACACCACAAACATTATTGATATCATAAAAACATAAGCTTATGGGAATGTATCGAACGAATTTGACGAAACTTTCAAATGCTGAGTAGATCACACATCGGAATTACCTCTAACATATGTAGCTGTTTGAGGAAAGTGATATGAAAATTTTATTCTGTATGAACACAGTCACAGGCGATAGATGGCGCTGACAGGGGATTATGTATATTTAATTTAAAAATTTGAACCCGATTCTAAAATCCTGACCGAAGAAACCGCGGGCATGAGCTAGTTTCATAATTCATATATATATATAAGTGAGGTTATATAAAATGAATGACTATCTTAGGAACTGTTATTACAGTCAACACTACAAACTTAAACAAGTAAACATAAAAACCTCCACGTGGCCAGCCCAGGCCGCAGCCCTGAGCGGGCTCCAGCCGTCGCCGTCCGCCACGGAGGGCGAAGCGCCCGCCTTGAGCAGGAGGGCTGCGGTCCCGGCGCGCCCCGCCCGGGCCGCGGCGTGCAAGGCCGTGGCCCCCGCCGCGTCCACCGACTGAGCCAGCTCAGGACGACGCTGCACAGATACATGACATGATACAACCAAACGAGATAAATTTAGTAAACAGTCTGATATTAAGGTCTAGAATTACAAGTGAAATAATACTAGCTTAAAAGTTACACATTTTTAGACTTAGGTCCTTAAAAATTTAGAACACAAACGGGATGAGAATCTTCTACTGCAGCATAAAGCCAGTCTACTATCTGAGCTATAGCGCTCTTCGGAGAAGTCCTTCAACGAGGTCTCTACACATGTAATCTGAGAAACCTTCAATAAAACTGATAACGCGTCTTCATCTCCTCTCGCTGCTAACTCATGAACAGTCCCCGGATCCAGGAGTAGCGCCTCATCGTGCTCGTCCCCGGTCGCGTTCTCTTCACTCTCCAGCGCCTTCTCAGTGGACAGCTGGAAATTAAACAACATCAGTTTTTTCCAGAAGTCATGTCCTGGAACAGTTTCCATTATTAATTGGAATCACAGTAAAATTTACGTCATCAGCCCTAGTTTCTGGCAGAATTTAAGATAGAAAATAATAGACATTTGTTCATCGGTGATTAATATAAGGACATCCACTGACCAGATCATTGACGTCTTCCTCGGGTTCCGTGGGGACGGAATCCGTCCTGCTAAGCTCCATGAGGGCCCGCATCACCCGCCTGTCCCTCGGCCACCTGGGGGTGCTACCGTTCACCAGCTCCGGCATTATGTTCTCCAGAGCGGACTGTTCCACTGAGGTATACACATAAAACATTATATATATATATATATGTGTGTGTGTATCAAAAAATAATCAATAACAAGCAAAACCGCGGGTGAGACATAGTATATGATGCTAAGACACAGTCCCCGACGATTGCAATATTAGGAAGTCCTTTGACTCATTAATGGTGGTTTAAGAGTTTTGTATATAAGTAGGTTTAAACTATATATATATAAATTATTTTTTGTCATACAAAACACTATTGTCTATCATTATTGGAAATGAATGCCGGGTAACTTTTGTTACTGTTTTTTTTTTTTTTAATTTTTTCTTATGAAATATCTAAACACAGTCTGTTTATATCCCTCCACAGCTGCTTCTGTATGTATGATGTTTCTTGTAAGCTGTCCTTCATCAGCGGCGTCGTTTGCCATTAATTTGATAACCTTTCGATGTTCTTGATACAGAAGGATGTCGGTGAGAATAAAAATTTATGAATTTTAAGTAAAAATACCGTTTTTTATATTCTCATTGGGTAGGTGGTCATAGTTTTGGAGTGTTTAAAAAACCTACACCGGTTTTGATGAGATTCGTCTTTATTAGTTCATGAACACTAAATCTATCAATGCAGTATATTTAAAAGCCTTCCTCAATCAATTATATATTTAATACTGAGAGAATTTCTCAAATAGCATCAATAGTTCATGAGATTAGTGTGTACAAACAAACGAACAGCTTAACAATGTTAGTACAGATTGTGTCTCGTATAAGCTGAGTGTAGAGATAGGTAACATCACAAAAGTAGTAGTTCCCAGTCTCGTCCCCGTCAATATACGAGTAGCTCACATGATTTACAGGAAGTCGACTCCTTTCCCTCAGACTCCGGATCTTGATCTTTATCTTCGATTTTCTCCTCAATCTGGAAAAAAATATGTTAATTTATTTTAAAAAATTTAACAATAATTCAGGAGTATGACAAAGTTTTGTTGGCTTAAAGTATTCTGAGTGGGTTATTAATGTGTATGTGCTCGCATGTTCTTGTCTGTGGAGTCAGTTAATTACTTTTCTTTGTTAGACAACATTGATCATAAATACAAAGAGCATGTAAAGTAATAACGTGCGGACATTTCTGTACACTCAGTAACAGTCACAGGATTTTATTGAAGCGAATCTCCTGATGCGACTTCCGGCTAGGTTGCGTTAGACGTTTAACGTTTAACTTATTATACACAGACACGGAGCGAGACGGAGTGCGGGCAATCGATTGTGGCTTGTAAGTAATGTTAATAAAGTTTGTCTTAAACAAACACTGAAAAATCCTTAAAAAACAATTTCAACCTCTCTTTCATTACAACATCATGTGTGTGTCTGTGTGTGTGTGTGCGTGTGTGTGTGTACCTGTCCTCTGTCATGTTGGAGCGCCGCCTCCACCTGGCAGCCGGAGTCCAACACCCAGAGCAGCACCAGAGTATGAAGCTCCACCGGCTCACAGCTACACATACAGCATAGACTCACAAACGGTTCAGAGTTGGCAGACTCATGATACAGAGTTAATATAATGTAGAGCGGACAAAAGAACATTTACACATACTTATGCATAAATATAACTGGACTGTGTGTCTGTCATATTGAAGTAACCGCTTGGTACTACTTCCATATGACTGTACATACAGAGTTACATTATATAGAGTTATTGTCGGTGTGCCTGTCTGCTTGTGCCAGGTAATCTCTTAAATGGCTGGACCGATTTTGACGGGACTTCTATTGGCAAGTAGCTGGTGTTTAGCGTTATTACTAGTTTCATAGCTTTTTTACGCGGTAACACGGATACCAGCTAGGATATATACTGTAGGATATGTGCGGGTAGGAGAAGGGGAACCACGTATAAGCAGTTGTCAAGAGATCAGGATTCTCTCGTTCGTAGCGCGCGTTGGTGGGAGAGATAAATCGATCGTAGATTTTCGGAGTGAGTTTAGATCCTTCGTTTGGCTATTCAGTTTTCATTTCACGTTAACTTTAAATCGAGATATTTGAAAGTTATTAATGTAAATTTATTTTTAATTATGTGTAAAATTTTATATATACTATGTTCGTCTCACCCGAGCTTCCCCTTCTTGAGCGAGGCCAGGTGTTGTTCCAGCTGCGTCATGTGATACACGTAGTGATGGATCTCGAGAGCTGACAGTCTGCAGATGACACAACGCATGAGGACACAGGAATAAACGGACCACAAGAACTTATTTAATTCTATTCTCTATACTTAAGAAAATATATTATATCGAGGGTAGGTTTTAATACCCAAGTTATTCGTAAAATTTGTTTTTCGTTAATTGATATATATTTATGCTTATTTAAGTACATCTCTTTCTTTTTCCTCCTCTTTTTATTGTACCTATAGTGCAAGTTCTGCTCTTATTTCTCCTATCAAAATCTAGGCAGAGATTTCTATTAAGAGCCAAGTTATCCGTTGCACATGAAAATACTTTTAAAATGCACAAATTTTTCTACTTTTTGGTACACACGTAAATAATTACGTTATATATATGAAGTTAAATAAAACGAGTGGATAAAATACCTTCTGGCTTCTAGAGTGTAATGCATGGCGAGAGCGGCGTGACCCGCGGAGACGTCGCACAAGTAGCGCCGGGTGCAGTGCTTCACGTCCACCAGCCACGAGGAGAAGGAGCGGTGGAAGATCGCCACGAAGCCCGTCGAGCGGTCCACGGACACTATCCTGGACACGATTGATGAGGACTAGAGGGGGGGTTTGGTGTGGTGGGGAAAATGTATGTTAGGGCTAAGTTTAACATACCCTGCGTAGGTCTTGGACAAAAATTGGAAATAAATATAGAAGTATCGGCTGATTAATCACAGCCTATGTTTCAGTCTAGGATGTGAGTCGCGTGTCCCAGTGAGCTTTATTGTAATCGGTTCAATATTTTTCGCATACGATACTAACAAACACATTAAGGAGCAAAAAAACAAACAGTCACAGTCATCGTATTAGTTGAGTATGTGCTATGTCATTTCCTTGTCAGTGTTTTCTGCCTGACTGTCCATTACAATATAAACGTCATGTTTGTACAGTCACCGACTAAGGATGTTCGGTCGCAATATTAAAATAATGTTTTTTTTTTCGCTTATGAGCTTCACGCATAACACTCTTTTTGTGAGCGCAGTCGGTTCAGATATGTCACAGTACTCCGTGTACCTCCTCAACAGATGCATCCGTCTGTTAAAGTCCTCCCTGGTGACGCTGTACTCCTTAGTGAGGAGACACTTGTACAGCATGTCCTCAGTCACACCGCAGCGAGCGGCCAGCAGCACGTCCAACACCAGCCGGACCTTGTCATCGAGGACGGGAGACGGTAATTAACTTAGTATCAGATATATATAAATTAAACAAACTGCCATCTGTTGGCAGACGAGGTAACATTCAAGTACAGATTAGTATTCAATTAACAAAAAATATTTAATTAAGTACACAAAGCAGGAACTTGCCACTTCAGGGTAATAACTTTCAGACGCTTAGCCTTTAGAGCATACACGATGAGGAGCTCTACGATAGAGTAATATTCATTGAGTGAAACGAAACGCTATGGACTCGGGTCATTCACCCACGGAGATGTCGGCAAGCGAATGTCCGATCGAGAGGAGGTCTTTACGCTCGACAGACCAGTTATTTAGGGTGGATATCATCAGAAACAATTTTAAAGCCGGAAAACGGAACCCACGTGCAAAAAAACGTCGCCTGCCTCAACGCTCACTGAGAGCCTTTTTTTAGGGAAGGGAGGAAAGTCATAGATAATTTTTAAATTTTATTGATCTATAGACATTCGGTGTAAATGTCGACAATATTTTGTACCGGGGAGGACGATGATAGTGTTCCAGACTAAGCCAAGTCCAGTGAGGCCTGATAGTGACAAATATAAAATTATATACATGAAAATTAACTATTTCGTAATCAAAGAGTGTTCCGCGTGAGTGTGTCACACACCTTATTGAATCTGCGTCCGTGGAACAGCCTCTGCGCGAGCCACAAGTACAGTCCGTTGAGTGTACCTGGGATCTCTCTTATTTCACGCAGAGCTATAAAACCGTCGGCTACACCGTCCAGCACCTACAGAGTATAAAACAGACATTTTTAAATGGAGAATTTTTTTTTTTTTTTATTTTGCATTAATAATATATAATGCACATAAACTGCAGTATATTTGAAAATAATTTAAATCGGACATCCAGCTCGCTCCTCAGCGCCGCCGCTGTCCGAACTGAGCCATATGCTCCAATACAATGAGTGGTACCTTCTCGAGGTACAGTAAGCATCCGTCGCTCTTGATGCGGAGATGGTCGAGGGCGGCCGCCGCCGAGGCCGCCGCCGCCGCGTCGCTGGACACGCGCGCCCTGGGCAGGAATTACATTTAAACGCTCGTTTTTGTCTGCGTTTTTTAGAAACGCTGCGTTTTATTTTTAACGCTGCTGCGTACTTATTAAAACAATGTTTAGTGTTACAAGCGATAGTTTATGCTTTTTTTTCTAAATCAGACTTCAGAGGAGGTTTAATACAACATAATCCGGCGGTTTTGGAGATATTTCAAACAAAATTTATTTATCTTTCTTCATATTTGTTATATTAACCAAATTGACTTCACACTGAAACGTTCGGGTGAAATGTCGTGAAAATCGGTTTAGCAGTTCCAGTAGTAACCGACACACAGACGCGTACCTTAGTCTAGGTTCGTTGTCCAGGCGAGCCAACACGTAGCGCTGGACGTCCGCGGCCACATGGGCTCGACACAGCTCATCCAAAGTTATCTTACGGAAACCTTAAAAAAAATTATATTATAGTACCACAGACACTAATATTCTCGGATTACTTCGCGTATTTCATTACTTTTGAAAGCTACGTAGTCCGCACGTTCGAGACTAAATTCTCATTTTCATCAGTTTGTAGTGTTTTAAAATAATAAACTACGCGTAGTGATCCGAAAAATATTAGTTACGTTTAAATGAATACTCGCGACAGTCTCAGATCTCGTTATAGTATACTGCTGCTATTTTAGAACTTCGAATTTAACGAAAAAATAAAAATCATTCCACATGTCACCCGCCAGCGCCATCTATCGTCTGAATCTTTACACTACATACAACTGTTATGTTTTCGTTGAAACCACACGGAGTTAAGATATAGATTATATGATATATCTTTATCTAATGTATGAGCTATATTATTGGAAAGCTTCATCGAAATCCGTTCAGTGCATACCACGTTAATGAGAAACGAACATCCTCACTAATTTGCATATTCAGCATATTAGTAGGTGTATTGAGAGTTTTCATTATAGACGACGGAGGGTAACCAAATACCAGCAGTACAAAGAATATAGCAATGAAATAAATAAATTGTTATGGATTTAAATTATTATTTACACGTGCTGGACACCTGGAACCTACACGTGCTGGACACCTGGAACCTCTGGCATGAAGCAATCCCATTTCAACCAACTAACCTATCCTTCCATGCGTTCAGTAAAACTGCCATTCTACATTTTACGTATTAAGCTTTTAGATAGACATGGTTTTAATAAAGTTGCGATCTGTAACTAACAGAAAACACTAATATTCAGTGTATAGTAACCGCGGGTGACGTCGCTTGCATCGCTTGTATGTCGCCTCTCGAGGGACGCTCCGATTTCTAGAACATTCCGGAGCGTTCTCGTTGATGTCTCTACTTGTTTACAAACATTAACGATGGGAATGTTCTAATAAGTGTATAGCTAATAGTTCGCCCAGCCGTCACGAGACGGCGCTGCCGCTCAATGTCTAGATTCTGGAACATTCTACAATACTCGATTTGCTAATCAAGCAGATCTTTAAGCCGGCGCGCGGATATTAATAAAAACATATAAGAATAGACCAACAGACGAATAAATAAGCCAGTGGATTATAGCTGGAATCTAACTAATCCAGATGTTAGCTAAACAATCCAGGTGTTGAAAACATACCGGTGAACACCCTAGCCAGGCGAGAGTGTCTCCTCGCAGTAGCCACCAGCAGCAGCCAGTGCGGTAGCAGGTGTTGGTGACGGCCGACCACCCCGGCCACGCTGCCCTCGCTGCCATCGCCGTCTGACAGACATACACACATGATTGATACCACATCAATTGCTGTCCAGCAGTTCGTGTCCCGCTACAGCCAGTTCGAGGTGTTCAAAGTCCCAGATTTGAATCCCGCTCGTATGATGCTGGATCCTCAGCGTTCCTCATACAAACTTATGATGTGATCTTTATATGCTGCTGTAAGGCTACGTCGTGTTTGGTGCCTTGCTATGATAGTGTGTGTAAATAATGGTCTGTATTGTGCCAATGTTTATAGTGAGACGTACAGATTATATATTTTTTAATATTCGCTTGATAAATACATTCATATAGCCGATAGTCAGATTTAAAACATTAATATTAAATAACAGTTCCACTTTCTTGTCCATACGGACAGTTTATGTATGTATATATATATATATTGAATTACCATTAGTGGCGCCCTCGTCAATAGCGTCAATAAGTAAAAACAAGCACTGCTTAGGTGGATCTATCTCCAGTAACGGAAACAGAATGGCCTTCTTGAAGCACTCATCGGGATTCTTGTCCAGGTTCTGGGGCAGCAAGGCCTGCTGGATTTCCGTTTCCGATAACAGCTTCTCGTAGTAGGCGTTGGCTATCAAAGTCCTGGGATTGACGGGCAGGCTGGGGATCGGAGGCGGTTCCTCTTCAGACGCTGATCGCTTCTTCTCCAGAAGTAGCTCCATTTCAGTCTGCGGATCGTCTTTAACGTCGTGGACTATGTTCTGGTACTCGGGAAGTTCTTTGGGATCCTTTTTCGGGGAACTATCAGGACGTAGGCCACTTTTATTCGGATACCGGAAGTTGGCGACTGGTATTCTTGATTTTGGCGGGCTGTTCATCTCTTTCTTCTCTTCTTGATCGTTCGACAGACTCTTCTGGAGCACGGAAGGTCTCTTCTCCTGGAGCGGTTCAGAACTTTGACGTAGAAGTCTTGAATTCCGCAGTTCTTTGGACTGTCGCTGTGATATGTTGCGGAGGAACAAGTTTTCGTGGTTCTCGTATAGACGGAGGTCATTCTGGTCGCTGACGAACGGATTCGTTGGCTTCACATCCGCCTTCGGCAGTATTTCCGGTAGCTGTAACCACAAACACGTTAAGTGACGTCATTCCATTCACATCACAAGAGATGTCGCTACTAAAATATTTGATATATGCTACAATATCATTTCTCTTTCCGATATCAAAACTACTACGAGACATACTAAATCTAATTTGTTCGTGATTAACACTAATGAATCTCATTTCAAAGAAATTTGGCTCTTATTATTATTTGTACAAGCTTTATTTTTAGTTTCATGTAGTCAATATATTCTACTCCCTCTCTCTCACTCTCCTCTCTCTCTCTCTCTCACCATATGTCCACTGAGCTCGGCGTCATTAATACAATCTGTATACTCTTCTCTCTCGTGTAATCTGTCCGCTGTTCTCTGTCTAGAGCTCGTCTCCTCCTCGTCTGTGCGTTGATCTGAAAAAAAAATTTGTTAATAAAAATCCCACAAACATTTCAAGGTCAATGCTATTCCCAAAAATGTCACACGTAGTTTATTTGGAAAAAAATGTAGGTTTTTAATACAATATATCATAAGAATAAAAATAATTGATTGTACGTGAATTTTATAGGAACAGAGAAATAATGACGCAAGATCTGTTCCTCTCCCGCTTGAACCAATGAAAAGTATTATATACATACATATATATATATTACTTTTCACTTATATATATATATATATATATATATATATATATATATATACATTTAATTTGAACCGATCCTTAAAATTCCCGAAGTGACGTTAAAGCGATGACATCTGGTTTGCTGACTTTTACGCGGGAAAGTATTTTATCGACGTGACTTGTGTCTTTGTAAATTGAATTTAACTTATTTAAAGTGTTTTGGTTTAAGATAATGATTAGTTTTTTCTAGTTAAGGTTGGGTATGTCATTACTGATTGTACTGTTGACTGTTACTTAAGTACTAGTTTTATAAGACAACTATATTTTTTAATGATTTTGTTAGAAACCTAAATATAGATAATTCTATATTAGTTCTCATTTGTCAATTGTTTATCTGCAAACCTTCACTATCAGCCAGCAGTGGTTTGGAGCTCTCCTCACAATCCTCACCCATATCACGGAACCGCTGAACAAAATTGTCTTCCAAGGAATTTCTGCAAAATTACATCGGGGATAAGTTGGAGATGTTGTATGCGTGTGTTCGTGTGTCTGTGTGTGTGTGTGTGTGTGTGTATTACCTATCTGATCTGTCATCAGGTTTTGCATGTTCAGAATGTGAAAGGATCTGCATCGCCAGTGAACGGACGAATTCTCCAGGTCTTTGGCTGCAGTCTCCTGGACCCTGGAGAAGATAAGCTGATATAGGACTCTCCATTCAAACAAACTTCTCAGAACAACAATGATCAGCTGCAGACTATAACCTAGTCTAGACTGATCTGTAGTCTAGACTAAGTTGAACTTCTTGACATTATATATAAGATCACTGTAATTAACAAAAATGTTGTTGATTATTTTAGTAACTTCTTAATTGATGTGCCAAATAGCTCCCGAAAACTCTGACAGCTGTCATCTCAATGTCACCTCATTAGTCAGATCACTACCTGCAAAAAGTGTCTGGCGAGCATTCGCCTGTTCAACGCTCGCTGTTGTCTAGCCTGAGGACCTGTGCCCGGGGCGCTCAGCTCTTGACATAAGGCAGTCTTCCCACTGCCAGCGTCACCTGGGGCATAAAGTATTATAATGAGACGAAACCTCTCATCATTCCATGGATTCACCGTGCGGGTGCCGGGTCCATGATGCAGGGAGAGGAGCTTCAACAGTGCCTGGGACTTGCGACCCAGGTGTAGGTTCGTTATTATCATTGAGACTATGATATATATATTTCATATTATAGAATTAATAGTAAGTTACGTATACATGATATAAAGACAGTGTCATATCATTATCATATCATGCGCAGTATCAGAGCACAGATAGTGACATACCGTTTTATTTATTCTAACAATTAATCCAATCTGTACAGATGTCTAATGATTATATTATATATGTAAGTGTCTATTCAATTCTCACCCAATATAAGGGTTCCAGCAGTCTTGCTGACCGCTCGTTGTTCTAAGCAGTGCGCTATCTTCTGGAACACCCACTCCCTACAGAAGAACCTCCTCTTGTCACTCACATCCGACACCCGGGTTGAAGACTTCTTCACTCTGTCCTTGTCGCGAGCTATTGGACTCAGCGGGGATCCTGGGAGTTGAGAATCATTGTCTAAATGTCGCTCATTGTAGAATCACGACAAATATCTTTATATTGAAATAGATTTTTGTAGGACTAGCCCATACCTGATGGTGTACACATAATAAATTTTGCAAAAAAATTGTTTTGACAAATTTAAGTACTAAGAAGCTTTATTTAGATTATCTATTGGCTTATCCATCATACACTCAGTACAAATTTCCTTGTCAGCAATTTTGTCCTTTATGACCATACATTTGTTTGTTATAATATAAATATTCGCATATCAATACATTTACCATCAAAATCGAAGTCTCTTTCCCTGTCTCTCTGTCGTCTAGTGTCCCTGGAGACCTCTCTCTCGGGGAATACCCGGTGGCCGGTCGGAGTACGCTCCTGTCTTGATGTTATCTCGTTCAGGGGGAGTGACCTGGAATTATTATATCATAACTCTGGAAGCTCTCTCACACCTGGAGCCTGATGTTCCCAAAATCTGAATGTTACCCATTCCAGGACCTCCTGAATCCAACGAGATCTCATCAAACTACCGAGAGCTTAAGTACGTTGACGTCATCAGAGTACTTTTTTGAACTAATTGTGATTTAAATATACAGTATTAGTTCTACTATATATAATAGTTGAACTCCTGACATATTTAGGTTTTTAGTTGAGATATAACAAAAATATTATTATATATAACTATATGTATACATATTACTAATCACGATATTTCAGTTGGTTAACTGACGACATGCCCCGAAGATAACGAGTTCGAATAAAGATTAATCAAAAAAAGTCATTGAACATCAACATTCACATGCAAATATTATTCAGGTATTAAATAATATATTTTTTGTGTCATAATTAAAGATCTTAATGCTGTTTTTGAACGTTTTTTTTTACATCGAAATCGATCATTCGTTCGTTCGTTCAATCGTTCGATCGTTCGTTCTTTCCTTCCTTCATTCATTCCTTCTTTCATTCATTCCCTCGTTCGTTCATTCGTTCGTTCGTTCAATCGTTCGTTCGTACGTGTATGGTGATGTAGAAAATAATCCTATTTGATTTCGATTTACACAAACACATTCTGTACACGTCATTTACGAATAGAAACCTCGTTTAATAAATACCTAAAACAGCAACCAATTGAATGAAGCAAATTAGTTCGTAAGCCGACGACGTAGAGTCCAAAGCTAAAAGCTAGTTTTAGTATTACAAAGTTACTAACCGTAAATTAACCCGGTGTTCGGCGTGTCTGACAGCGGAATGTCTGTTCTGCTGCTGCCTTATGCTGACCTGGTTCTGCCTCAAATACGCTTCGACCTTCCCCTCGTTGGCGTCACTTCTGTTCTGTGTTCTTCTTACTCTGGTCTCTTCTTTGCGTCTCGATTCCCTCTTTTCTAGTTTCTCAATTCTACTCTCCATCGGCGCGTTCAGAAGCTGTATATTACCCCCGTGGTTGTAATTCAGGGGGTCGAATTCTCTCGGATTACCCCTATTCTCCCGCGTGGAGTTGCCTTTAGCGTTTTTTGTCCTATACTTGGGCGCCACTTGGCTGTATATCGGCATGTTCGACATCTTAAACTAGCTTTGGTTAGAAATATATAGGGTGCTTTGGTTTTTGAACTAATTACTAGAGGAACCAGATTATTTCTTTTTTTTTTATAATTTTTATATTAAAATAATATTTCTTTTATCACATTCGTGAGGTTCGAGGGAGATTCTGAGTTGTGAATTAAATTATAGTGAAGTTTGAAACATCGTCTGCCGGCAACTGGAAAAAAAAATCGTCAATTAATAAAAAATAATAACTATACGGGTTACCGGTATACTACTAAATTTATTTAATAAAAAAGCTTTGTTATCGAGGAAACTAAATTCAAGGTAAATAATATATTACGTAAAATATAGCCACTATAGCCTATACAAAGTCATTGTAACTTTGGAGCTATAATTCCTAAATCGGATCGGATCTAGCACACTATAAATATTTTTTTAATCTGTGTCATTAATTGGAATTTCTTTTTAGGTTTTTATAGTTTTCAACGAGATTTAATAGCTGTGAGCTATTCGACACCCCAATTCAGGTCTATAGCTTCTCGACCCCAGCTCTCAATACCCATTCAACACTGAAAGGGTGAAAAAGATCACTCAGAATCTATAAAAAAAAAGGTATCACGAGACTAAAAATAACCATTTAGCCTTTTCCTTACAAGTTTCGCAAAAATTATTTTTTTTAATCATTCGTATCACATATCAAAGACTAACACGCATAAATCCTAATAAAATTTAAATCAGAAATAAAATAAAAATATATAAAAAAAAGTATTTATTTAAATAAAAATGTACATAAACAAGATCAAAATTTATAAGTTCCATTAACGGATAGGAACTTTGACTTTTTCATGACGACAAAATTTTGGCGCCACAAGACAAATGTCATTTGAAAATATTTTAAACATTGATAAGTACGAAAGGGTAAGAAATATAAATCTGTCTCTATCTTAATCTAATTCAATTAAGGAAATCCACATTAAAGACAAGTCATTTATTAGGGTTATATCTTATTCCATAGTAAATAAGGTGGATTTCCGAGTAACTACTTCCTGAGTCTTTCGTATCTTAAGTATATAGCAGTAAGGGTCCTTTTATAAATACAGTACTTGAGCTTTTACAATTTTTTTAAACCTTAACGCTATTGAAATAAGGTTGATTTTTTTTCCAAAACCTCTCAACTCAATTACCGGACGTCCTGAATTAAAAAAAACGCTTTGTCTCCGTTACGTGAATTAATTTTTATTTGAATATCATACGGGGGACGTTAAAAAACTTTGAATGTGAATTATGCGACGTGTTCCTTTGCAATAGAGTTGATTTTTGTCTGAAGAAACTTTTTCTCAAATTTGCTATTTTTTTTTTACTGTAGAATAAAGACTTTCCACGTCATAATTAAAAAACAAACATTTTATCTTTATAAAAGGAAGTCGTGTTACACTAATTATGACACAACAACGAGAGAGATAGCTCAGAACCAGGAAAAGGACATAAGATACTTTTGCATACAATCGAAGAAGAAAATAAGATAGTTTGATAAAATACGAAATCTTCTTATTTAGCACCTTTAAGGAGGACCAGAGTTCGCAAGTCGAAGATGAAGTCGCTGGCAAAAACTAGTAAATAATATCAGCATAGAACAGAGCTTTTAGAGATTACAACAAAAGTAAGTGTAGTTATAAGGTTTTTTGTAAATATAAGAAAAAATTATTTATATCCATACTTTATTTTTATGTAAATATATATAATAAAAAAATATTCCTTAAGCAAACAAAATAGTGATTGAAAACATAAGATAAAATAATATTATATTAATAAATAAGATATTACTTATTTAACTTTCTATTTGATATATTAATTCCATACATATAAATATATATATCATAAATGTATACTATGCGGTTGTCCGTGTGGTAATTAATTCAAACCCCTCCGGCTGTGTGATCCTCACCCCACACAGCAGTCATTCATCATATATTCAAGAGTTGGAAGCCGGAGATGCATTCGAACAGACATTTGGGTCAGACACACGGTGTACGGCAGTTAATTAATATTACCCACACATTATAATGAACTTCATACTATTATAATTAAAAATATATATTTTTTCATATTAATATAATAATAAATAAGGAATATAAATTACCCCATTATTGTGTATTATGACGTCACGTAAGAGGCAATAGATGTCGCTAGCAGAGGCTTAAAATATCAAAATCATATTAAGTAGCTATGATTATTAATTCTTGTTTCTCTCTGAAGCTAATGCCAATAACCATGCGAAGGGAGTAGCGTGCATTTACTAGTTAAAAAGTCCATCACACCACAAAGCGAAAGTCTTTAGAAAATGTGATATTGTATTTTCACAATAATTAAAATAAAATATATTTATTTCAATATAATACAGTGTTTAAAATAAATGAAATGATTTACATGGTAACACTGATAATATTGACCAATATTACGAGTGTTGCCAACAAAAAAAATATATAATATGAAGTATACAGAAAATTATAAACTAAAATTATTCTGTGTTAGGTGATTTATATAATTTGGATAACAGGAATCTTATTAACATAAACAAATACACACACACACATATATATATATGTGTGTGTTTGTATATATATATATTGTAAAGAAAATATGAAAAACATTCTGGTTTTAACATATTACGTTTGGTGTTGTTCCAGCTTTTTAAATATTCATGCCAACGGTCATGCACTTGACATTATAAACGCAAAGCTACGTGCGGACTCTTGGCTGCGATACAGAAATAATTGAACTCATTTTGATAGATCTCTAGATAAATAAGTTATATTAACTAACTAACAATGACAATTTAATAATGTGTGAATGTTTGTTGCTGTCACGTTATACGCTGGACGGATTTCGATGTAACTTTCCATTAACGTAGGTCGGACATCAGAATAAGATACAGTATATATCTTAGTTTCGCGTATTTTGTGCCAACACAACAATTGTATTAAGTCTTGACACAGATGATAGATGGCGCTGAACGTTGATTAACAAATTTAGTAGATATATTGACTTAGTCTTTCTTTGACTTCCTGTCAATACTGTTATTGTTGGTCAATACTGTTACTGTATTTCTTTTATTACTTCTGCGATCTTTGTGATATAAATCAATAAATTAAAAAAAGCGTTTCCCTGATAGACAAATGTAGTTCAAACGAACAAAGTGCAGGACAAAGCCAGTATTTGTTGCTATAAGATAGACGCTTTCATGTCATAGTTTAACAGTATAAGGTTTTAAATATTTACTTACATCTCAATAATTTCGTTATAATAAAATTATTATGGCTTTGAAACAAATTATTGTAAAGATTTGGGTTTTTTATGAAAAAAATCGAAGATTATATCTGGATGTACGCTTGGGTTCAGACGCAGTGTGGAGACTTCTAGTTAATAAATTATAAAATAACCGAATTTATTTAGTATATATGTTTGAGACAGAAAATTTATATAAAAAAAATATTTAACATAGAAGGAGTGTTGATAAGATTTAATATTTTTCTAATATTAAGTCGCTGCAAAGTGACCGAACACTCGGGACTAAGTAGTTAAAAAAAAAGGCTACAGTATAAAATATTACTAGTTTTAATACAATATTTATACGACTTTTATATTATTACCGGGGTTGATTCATTGCGCGTTTGTAAAACTGATCGATGATTGAAAATACGAGATTTTGAAAGAAATTTTTTAAAATATCGCAAGTTTGAATTACAATCAAATGAGCTAGGTGACGCTTGATATACTATTATGTAAAGATTAGGAGCGTCTGTCCTTAATATTATATATATATATATATATATACTAATGGTTTTTGTAGGTGACTCTGTCCGTGAACATCAGAGTTACACTCAGATACAAAAGCATAAAGTGTGTTAAAACTATACATACGTTACAGGCTTTTCATATTAAATAACCTACATATAGACTGTAGCGACATCTGTCGGGACGGTTAGTGAATCTAAACCATCTGGGACGCCATACAGGGACATACAAAAAAATAATTTAAATCGGTCCAGCCGTTAAGGAGTTCAATGACATACAAACGTACAGTAGTACTTTATATATATGTATATATATTCTACCTAATAGAAAGATACATAATTTTGTAAATTGTGGCCTTCATATGAGAAAACGTGCACATTACATTCAGCCAATGTCACGTATAATGGAAACTACACGATGGAGGTTGGCTTAATTGTATTATGATAAATCACTTAAAGATTTTTTTTTACTTATTTATTTATAACACGACATAACATTTCGCACCAATTAATATTATCTTTGGCCCTTATAACACGTCATATCTTTTAGTACACTCGCCTTAAATTATTATTAGTTTTTCATTAGATACTTAAAAATCCATTTCATTTCTCATTACCCTACCTTCATAAAATATCATTCAAAACATAAAAATTAAAATAAAATACAGCGTAAAGTCGAAGCTTACAATGACACATTCATCCGAAATATAAAAAAAATGTCATTGTTTTTTTTTTAAATTTCTGTCATTCGATAAACGTCCAGGTTCACGTGTTCGCGTTGTAGAGCATTACACAATAGCGCAGTGCAAAGATAGCGCAAGGTCGCAGCTTCGATTCCGGTTACGCAATCTATTGCATCGATCGGATCGGATGTATTCAGTAATTTACTAATATTTATACATAAATATATACATTAGGAAATGTCTTTTTATTTTTTCTTTTAGAATATTTTGGTCGAAGAAATTATGTAGACGGATTTTGTTCTGTAAGATTAAAAAAAAACATCTACATTTTGTCAATATTGTTAATTAAAATATATAATCGAATTTAATATCTTTATCTACGAATTCAATCCTAATACTGTAAGAAATTAAATAAACACGGGTACAGTCTATTAAAGTTTTATAACAAAAAAAAATTATAAATACATATTATGAAAAATAATATATTTTTTAATTTGAACTATAAAAATAACATGTTAATTTAAGAACGTTAAGATAGAGAATAAAACCAAAATATTACTCGAGAATGCTTATTACAAAATTTCCTTTTTTAGCCAAGAGTAAATTTTAACTGTCTTTTTTAAAACAACACAAAAAAAATCCAAGCGACTTGAGTGAAGATGTCCCCTCGACGTAATTCGTTCATGATCCTTATAATGCGAACAAATAAAAAACGCGCTTTAATAAATGAAAAATATACAGAAATATGTTCCATTGAAATAAGTCGGATAATTAGGAACATAGGAACTACTGAAAAGATTACACCTTAACTCGATCGGGTTATAATAAACAAAGTTAATATAAAGCGGACAAATAAAAATGCATTTCGTTGCTTCAGATTCGTATAGAAATGGCAACTACAGAATTTAGTCGGATTAAACTTCTATTGCAATTCAGGTTAGTAGACGGAATAAAAAATAATATATACAACTAACTCATTTGAATGAGGACTTTTCTATGGAGGATGTGTGTTTGAAATGAATGCTAAAATATATTTAACATAAAAGGATTGCATTGCAGGTGAATTTCATTATTATTATAAATAAAAATATATTTCAATTTGTTTAAATTTCATTATGTTAACCTAAAGTCAAAACTTAGTTTGGTGTCATAAAATAAAATGGCCGTCTCTGCTAGCGTCTAAAATTTAAATGACTTAAAACTATTATCATTAAAATTTCATGTTACGATAAAAAAAATTAATTTATATTTGTTTTTGTTGTTTATAAAATTATAAACGTTATTTTTTTAAAAAGCTAGTATAATTTAATTGTCAGTTAAATACGGTTTTCAACCTGATTTTGTACTTCCTTTCAACCATACACAGTTTGTGCAATCTGCACCGTCTGTCATAAAATCTATTTTAATTTTGTTGCTTTTTTTTCGTTCGGTTCAATAAACTTGAATTATTTCAATGAATAGTTTTCAATGTAACATTACGGAAGATAATTTTTGTTTGTTTGTTGATTTGATTTTATATTATGAAACGAATTAGTTCCGTATATGTTACGGAACCGTATTAAATATTCTGTGTCAATATAATTCACGTAAAATTAAATAAAAAACGCGATACATCTACGGTGACTCGCGACCTCATACACAATACGTCTGTTAAACCTTAATGCTGTAGCAACACTAATTTTTTTTATACATTATCATACCTTACTCTGATGTCTAAATTACATAACTGTAAAAGTTTTATTAAAATCGGTTAAGCCGTTTTCGCGTTAATGTTTCACGAACATACATACAAAATCTTTCATCAAAAGTTCTACCAAAACAATCAATGTTGCTA
Source organism: Danaus plexippus (assembly GCF_018135715.1). NCBI lineage: Eukaryota > Metazoa > Arthropoda > Insecta > Lepidoptera > Nymphalidae > Danaus > Danaus plexippus. The sequence goes on from NC_083557.1 coordinate 582,009, forward strand.
TTTTAAACCAACACTTACGATTTAAGTTATATTTTTGTGATTATATAATAATTAAAAACTGTGCATAAAACATGTCCAAGAGATTCTCTGAAACAAAAGTATTTTTGCCTCTATTCTTCCATCGGCTGCATTCTTTGATATTGAAAAGACAATACGTACAAAGAACGCAGTCTTAATGTTAAAAGCCAATCATACAAAAATTGCTAAGTTCTGATATAATATGGATAAAATTGAAATAAAAATATTAAACTAAGTGTAAAACAGAAACGAATGAATGTAAAAAAAAACTTTTTTAACGCGGATAGTCCGACGGAACTTTCAACTCCGCCTGTGGAACTATCGCAACTTCGTAACTTCCCGTTCCGCCGAACTTTGTAACGCTGTTGAACGAGGAAAATGAATTTTCCAACATGGATACCGTAACTCGATTATAAAATCGTTTTCAAAACTATTTTATCCAATTGTTTTCGTAACATTTGCGATAGCATAGCATAAAATATGTGTTCCGTCGTTTTAATTATTTTTTATGGATAAAGTTTAGATATGCATTGATTTTATCCTATATAATATAATATGTGTGTAATTTTCTAATAAAAAAAAATATTATAAGAAAAAATAATTCTTTGTAAGTCAATACCGATTTTAATGTTATTTGCACCGGACGTTAGATGATTTTGTAGAGAATATTGTATGTGATAGTGACCAGAACTATTCAGGTGACTCGCGATAATCGGAGAGTCTGTCATAACAACCTCATATCTGAAGTAATATAACTCCATATAAGTTTATTTGAAGAAGAAATCCGTAAATATATATAATGTATTTATAATCAATACATATTATAAAACAAAGTCCCTCGCCGCAAACAAGTCGCCGCAACAAAGTCTGTCTGTCTGTCTGTTCGCGATAAACGGCAAAACTACTCACCGATTATCAAACAGTTATCACCACTCGATAGCGTGATTCTCGAGGAAGGTTAAAGTATATAATTTGTTAAGTTTTTGTATTTACTTGTGTGTACATTAACGATATTTGTTGGAGATGTCGAGGAAACAAGAGCCATCTGAGAGCTTTTAACGAAAACGCTGCCTTAAGTCTTTGAGATATAACAAAATAATATATGGTGGAATTGTGTGTCTTATATAGGTCTAAAGAAAAGTCCGCGGTGGCATATGTCTATACTTCAAAGGACAGCATACTATATCCATTTTACAACTTTTAAAAATTGGCATTCCTAAAGCGTTTATTGGAAAGCTATTTACATAAATACGGTATTAAGTCTTAAATAAATTACTTAGTTCTCAAGCCTACACCAGTATCTGTAAATTGCTTTTTAAATTTCAATGTTATCATAATATAAGTTTAATAATTCTCAAAATTAAATAGGCTATTTTATATATTTCGTAAAGAGCCCGTGCGAAGCCGAGGCTTGTACCTAGTATATTATATGATACACATCACACACACTACCACGTCTCTGACACACACATATAATACGTGTGTGTGTGTGTGTGTCACTTAATGTCAAACAACGACATTTCTATTGTGCTATTCAAGTTGAAATAATCAATTAATTATAATCTAGTATTGCCCATAAGAACATATACAACATAATAATTCAATCCAAAAATTTGTATGAATATAAAACAGACCTCAAAAAGTTTTTTTAAACGATAAAATTAAATATGTCTGCCTCAAGTATGTGTTAAAAAGATATTAAAACGAAAAGAAACGATTCAATTTAATTTCTACAAGTTCCTGATTTATTATCTGTCAGCAAAATTTCTGAACGGTTGTTTTATTAGTATTTATTTTTTTTAGCTAATCTGAATTATCATCAAATAACAAAATACGTAATAAAATAAAAGCTTTAACGTTTCAGTACACAAACTGGTCTCGGGCAATTTTTTTAATCAAATTTTAAAGTGAAGCCGCGGGCAAAACATAGCGTAAAGGGTTGTGCGATAAAAAACGAAGCGTATATTACTGGGGTTGGCATTTCAAGCACTCGTAAGCTAGACTAAGCCTGAGAGTATTTTATCAAGGGCTTCGATAGGATCAATAGTGTGTTACTATCCATTACACGTAACGATATATCAGCTACTATTATAATGAGATTTAATTATAAACATATTATTTTTTATCGTCATACGATTCAAATTAATATACAAGTATATTTTTAAATAGTTATTCCAAATAGTATAGTTGTTTGACTATCATAATTTCAAATTGGCATTCATAAGGCAGCGTGGCCGAGCGGTCTAAGGCGCTGGTTTTAGGCACCAGTCCGAAAGGGCGTGGGTTCGAATCCCACCGCTGTCAAAAGCTTTTTTGACTTTTTTTCAATTTTTAAAATTGATAAATACTTATTTTTTTTCTTTTATTTACTTAATATAAATACATTTGAGATATTTTTTCCTAAAAGTAGATTTTTGAAAAGCATCAAGCAAGAGGCGTACTATTATATACTCTACCAGTAGAAATCATACATTGATGATAATTATAATGAATTTCTATCTCATTGCCTAATTTCTCGTTAATATAACACATTAATAGACTAATGTAACTACTATCAGCGAAAAATAATGAAAGGATAAGTCATTGAAGTGACCGCAAAGGTTTAATTTAGGAAAGGCATAATGATATATACATTTATTAAAACATATTAATTTACACGTTAATATATATATACGACCATGAGGCTTGCCGTAATTAAACAGAAATTTAATGTATGTAAAAAAAAACATTATGCAGTTTCCTAATAAAAACTTAATATTATTAAATTTTTTAAACGCACAGGTACTGATTAGAACTCGAAAGGAATTTCTAAATCACAATTTTTTTCATATAATTTTTACGACGTCGTTGAAAAATTTATCGATGTCGATAAAATCACATTTTCCCAACTCGCGGAAGTTGAAGTGATTTACAATAACCTCGTGCAATAATTATAGCTCGCTTCCTCTGGCTGTGATAAACGGACATTGACGCTTCAAGGGTACATGTATAGCGTATTTAAATATATAGCACCTTCTTTGACCGTTATCGAAAATAGAATATTGTTAATTCGACTGTATATAATTAACCTTTGACGGAGAAAATTAAAAAAAAAAACATTCTGACATGTCGCTATTACGTCATCCGAAGCAAAATAGATTTATCGTAGTTCAAATTCAGTAAGAACAAACGTATTGCTTAGATTATAATTTACGTATGTTTTGTTGCTCTAGGTTTTGGTAAAAATATATCTAGTCTTATAAAAATAACAACATTAGTCCATTAAACAAACCCTTTCGTGTTTTCTCCATACCATTTAAATAAAATTTGTCAACGAATAAAACCGTTGTAAATGTCAAAATATTGAACAATTCCAGTGTTAATGAAGCCATAGCATAAAAAATATATTGCAATTACACTTATAATATAATTATGATCTATATTTACCTGTTTCCCGTTTTTCCTTCATATATTAATATTCATAAAAACGTTCTTGTATAGTTTTCATCCACAATTAATTATTTAATTTTTAGACATAAATATTTCCGAATTTATAAACTTTAACAGTAAAAATTCAGAACGGAATTTTAAAAAAGTTTACGATATTTACGGTTATCAGAACAACATGTTCAATCACTATGATATGATTAAAAAAAAAATATTTTAACTTCAAACGACTTCCAATAAATTCAATCTTAATTACTCCAAGCATTACTTGATGCAAGTTCAAGCTAAGTCTAGCTGCTTAATAGCTTATTTCATCAGCCTTAAGTTGAACCAATCGCTTTTAAATTTTATTTAGCTTCGTTTTTTTACATGAGATTTAAAAACATCCAAGCTAATGTTAGGTTAATACCACAAAGAGATTTGTATTTTATCGATTCATTCAAAATAAATATAATAAATGAGTTTATTTCTTTATTAAAATTAAATTAAATACAGTAACTATTAATAGCATTCGCATTACTGTAGAGTACCGTAAAATTCTGAACTTAAACAAAAAAAAGGAAACATTTTAAAAGAAAATTCCTTAGTTTTTTTATTATTATTATAAAAAATATATATCATGATATAAAAAATTTATACCGCATTGCTGTAGGGCCCTCGAGTCGGACTCCCCTAGCTCAAAAGAGAAAAAACGAACGAAGCAAGTAAATAAACTCGATCTAATATAGAATATTCCAGACGCGTTTTACTTCCTCTCTTTTGCTTTCACTTAATTATAAAAAAAAAGCAAAATCTTCGAAACAAATATTACAATAATCACATATATAATGATATTACAATAATATTTTGTTATAGAGGACCATTGTAAGGAATAGTTAGAAATTATATTATATAAATAAAAAAAGACAAAGAGGTTAAATAAAGGCGAAACGACATGGAGACAAAACTTCGACTCATTCAATGGATTGACCGTGCGGATGCCGGGTCCATCGCGTTGCAGGGAGAGGAGCTTCAACAGTATCTGGGACTTGCGACCCATGTGAAGGTTTAAGCGGCCCCTATCTAACGCGTTAAACGCTCACCTCCACCGTCCATGCTCCTCTCTCTACCTAACCATATTTGAAACGAACATACTAGGGCTGGGCCTTTGAAGTAAATTCCAAGAATGAATTGATGTTAGTTCGGGACAGTCCCAAGTCTTATGGTAGTTTGTAGAGAGATTTACTTTTTATATCTCTTCTAATGAAAATTAATACAAATATTACGAGAAATATTACCATAAGGCTAATATTAATAGTGACTGAACTTTGATGCTATGACTAAGATACATAAAATACATTTGAGATGATTCATTAAGAATTAACTCATATCAAACATACTTACCATCGGTTTACATTGAACTACAAACAGACAGTTCCCTGTCAATCACGCATACTAAGTTGACATTATCATTTGAGATTAATGTATGTCAAAATAGAAATCACTGTTTAGTATTATGAAACTTATCATAATGATACTGATAAGATTGTGTGAAAATCACATTTATATAAGAAGTTATTATAAAATAATTTAATGACAGATTGAGAAATTTATAATCTGTGACAACTCCCACAGCGCCGTGCGAAATTGTTTAAGCATTCTTCAAGTTAACAATGGGTTATAATATCCTATCAGTAAACTAACTTACTAAGATAATTAGAATTACTTCTCGGTTAACTATACACATATATATGAAAAAACATACATTTAAAGAGTTTGTCTGTTTATAAATTTTAGCAATTTTAAAATGTGGTTTGTTAACATTAAAAAATGATTTCTATTTCTATACAAATAAATGTGTTACATACTTAACATCTTTTATGAAACTGTGATGAATTTTGTATAATCTGTGGTTATAAAATCCAAAATTAATGAAGTCATAGTTTAATTAAAAGACAAATCATACAAAATAAATTAATTATTGGTGAAAGAATAATAAAACTGAACCTAATTTCATAACATTTCAAACCAATTATCATCATCATCATCAGCCTATTGGAGCCCACTGCTAAGCAAAGGCCTCTTCTCACATAGAGAAGGTAAGAGCATTAATCACCACACTTGCTCAATGACGGGTTTTTGATTACAAACTAATAATTTGATATTATAAGTCCAGGTTTCCTCACAATGTTCTCCCTCACTGTCTGTCAGTGGTGTCTAAATACTCTTAAAAAGTAAATATGATTCAGAAAAGATTGCCAGGTTTCGAACCCGCGCCCTCACATATGAGAGGCGGGCCTTTAACCTCCAGGCCACCACGACTTAAGCCAATCAATACATCACTATTCATTAATTTTATTTGTTGCAGTCTGATGTAAAAAAAAAATACATTTATCATTTTGAACCGAAGATAGCCAAAAAATTTAGCATAGTTAAGAAAAATTTATTTTAGAACTACAAAAAAAATAAATTGTTCTGTCTGTTTGCTATTTCATATTAACAGCTTTTTACTTAACATATATGAAAATATATATTATGATACCTGAATAAAATGCATATTTTTTTAATTTTTGTCCGTCTATCTGTTTGTTTCATCTAATTCTTGGAACCTTTGATACTGACAGGAATTTCACTCCCAGATAAGTAAAATCATAAAAAATAAGTTCGGCCACTTTTGACCAATTTCAATAAAGATGATGTTCTCAATTCGACGCTACTACGACTATGATTTTCAAAATTGTTGTTATTTTATTCGAAGGGCATTATGTCAAGATACTTCTATCGTCACAAAATCAAGATCCGATCCGCAATTCTCAAGAAATCAAATAAAAACTCATAACAGTGTTAGTAATGAGAATTAAGGATATTCTTCTGAAGAAAGCCAAGAATATACACACATCTCATCTCACAAGTAGAACAATAGACATTTTTTTACTTACAAACAAACTACTTTTATATACAAACCTACTTTATGTAATGCAGATCCTTATATACTCTGTGACTTGTGAAAAAAAATCACTAACATAGCACAGTATATATATATAAATATGCCACAGTCTTTCAAAACATTAATTACACCCGTACTTGATATAAACGCCATTTTAGTTTTTTTGTTCTGGGACGTTAAGAATATTTTGTATTCGTAAGAATTTATTGAGCATTGTATGAAGTGAATGTTACGAAATATTATGAATAATGAAACGGCATTGTTAATTAATATTCTCGAGTTTTTATTACATCAAATTTATAATTAGCTCTTGTTGGATTTAATACATCTTACTTAAAATATACATCCATAGATAATATTTTAATTTTGCAAAAAACTTATTCCACATATAATTTTATTGCGCAAAAAATATGGAAGTACAATTTTAATATTAAACAGACAACGTATTAAGTTTAATGAATATTATAATTAGTTCCTAATTCAATGTACTTAAGATTAAGATAAGGTATTGTTGGCATCTCCATAATACTAAACGACGTGTTTTGCTTACTAAGCGTATGTTTAATTAATACAAATATTATTTAAATGTTTATAGTAAATATATAATTTCAGCCAATTTCAGTGTTAATTGACCCTAATTAATACAGTAGCGGCGCTAAATTATCGTTTGTGTAAACAAAAACAATAAAATGAAAACTTTATAGGTATGAGTCATGCCATGTTGAAAGCAGATGTTGGCCGTAGGTCGTTCTAAATCATAATGCCGATAATTCCCATATAACAGCTGTATTTATATAATTTCATAGAGTTCGATATTTAAAACTACTTACTTTTTTTTAAGCTCGAGCAAATACTGCGATGACAAGTGTTTGAACGTCAAAAAGAAATTAAAAAAAAAATCAGCACTGCACTGGTTGCAGGAATCCTGATTGCACCAGTGTTATCACATCACTTCGCACCCACGATAACTTTCACGTCCATTTCGTTATTAAAATAAACTATTTACATTAGTAAATCACATGTTAAAAGTAATGCGTCCAAGTGTTATAAGTTATAAGTAAATCTGTATAGAGAGTAACACATATAAAATCATAATATATATAGTGTTTATGGGATGGCATTTATCAATGGGGACGCAGTAGATTATCTATTTGAGATTGATTACTGTTTTATTGAGAATTTATTGAACATATATAAAATAGATATATAATGCACAACAGAACATACAGCTCTCAGAGGAGAGTGAAAAAGCTACTGGTCTAGTGTTGCTATCGGTAATGCTAGAATGACATTTACCATGTACTATTAATGCCAGTTACAAAAATAAATTATAATTAAATAAGAATTAATAAAACAAATATATTATGTTTATAAAACGATAAAATGGTTTCAGAAATTTACCAACATCTTTAAGACTTTAAACAAGCATTATTTTTATTATCGTAGGTTATAATTTTATAATATAAATAATAGTGTATACTTTTTTTTTATTTCTGTATTCTATAAATCGATTAAAAATAAATACAATTATATCACACTACAGTATAGCATTAATTTTTTGCCCATTGTGAGTTAAAATTTGACATTTAACTTAATGTTTTTAAGTTTCGATAAATGATATATAATAAACAAACTAAATATCAATTTTGAACGCTATGGCTTCATTTACATTGGAACTGTGGAATATTTTTTTTTAATGTTCAATAGTTCGATTATACGATTTTTTTATTTTTTTTTATTATTTTTATTTAACAATAGTCTTGTCTAGATGGATTTTAAATGAAGTTTTTTCTGATCTCACCAAAAACTTTGTACTCTAATTTATTAAACATGTTACATAAAATCAATATATATACTTTTTGTCTATGAATTTTTTGGTAGACAATTAATTGTCACTACAAATGTTGCCTATTTTGTAATGCCAGGGCTTAATTTGCACTGGATTATTTTTAAAATATCACATATTGCCTTAGCCATAGCATAAAAATAAAAAATGTCACTGTCATTGTTTCATTGACAAAAGAGGCTGTCAATTTAGAAACTATTTTTTAAAAATACTTTCATTTAAATTGGCTTTCAAACCAGTAATATCGTAGTACAAGATTATCGTATCATAATAAAGAGAAAATTTATACGGTAATATAATAATTAAAATAATACTAATTACAATTAGAGAAACTGTGATAATTTTGCACATATATACATATATTATTTCTCAGTTTTCCCTCTCTTAATTTTTGTACCAGTACACATATCCATTTTAACATTAAAGCACACTTGAATGGACGGTTGAATTAACGGTTCAATTCAAAATTTTAAGTGAAAATACCTCAATTTGATTTTTAAGAAAACTTTCGAATAAATTAAGTATAAATTAAATGACTTTCCACTTAGCATAAATTGGTTACTATGAAACGCTAATGAAATTTGATCAATTAAAATAAAATTAATCTCTAAAAGGGAAGGAACTACCGAAATGTTGATAAATATTAACATTTAAACATACACAATATTAATGAGATCAAAGATTTTCGCGAGTTTTATTCATTTAATTGAAACTAATATTTTTCGGATAAACTACGCGTGATCTATTTTTGTGATCACGGTTGCTGAAAAGTAACCGAAACGTCGGGAGTATGTAGTTTTCTACAAAAATAAATCACGCGTAGTTTATCCGAAAAATATATGTGTCAATTAAATACACAATATTATTATTTCAAATACAAATAAATAATTTTATTATAGAAACATCACCACAATGTTTACTCCGTTTATATGACTGTTGGAAAGTAAGTTATTACTGAATTATCTATCTAATTTGTTTGAATTAAATGAAAAGTAAAACAGCCCAAGTAAGAATATACCCTAAAATTTTGTGATAACTTTTACAGGTAATTTTAACACAAGTTTAACACAAGTGGTTCACGAAATTAAAGATTTTTAATAAGACGAATATTCAGAGTTGACTCTTAATGCTAATGTCATAAGGAATACTTTAATGGAGTGTATGTATTGACAGCTGCGTACCGTTTTATGCAATATTTTATAGTATAAATATTTTAAAAATAGTATGAAGAAGAATTTTTTTATAAATATAACCAAATGTAATTATAACACATAAGTTTTTTTTAATAATATTTAATGAAATTTATAAATACCACATCGTTACTACAATCTTTCCCGAATACAAAATGTTTGAAGTTAACGTCAATTTTTTTATAATATTATTGTTCCTCTTGTACAGAACGGAACGCAGTTTCAGAGAAAATGGTTTCGCTGGTAAATGTTTTGCTGCGGAAAACCGCAAAATTGGGTGCCAACAGAGCCTTACTGGCAAATTTACCAGGAGTTTACAATGCCAAGTGAGTAGTTTTATAATAAAAATATCGTAAACAATCTAAATAGTGTTAAAAACTGAACAAAAAAATTATGTAACTTTCTACTATTATAACTTATAGGTTATAAGACGTAGTATCAATGTTATTGTTGTTATAGTTTCCTTTTATTTAAACGTAATTATATAATCTATTTTCTAAATTATCATCATATTTGTCTCGACAAAATTTGACAAAGTCGTAGTATTTTTGCGCAACTTCAAACTGTCACATATTTTTATATCATTAGCTCTCAAAGAAATGCCCACCGTTGGATGCCAGACGAAGACTTCATTAAGCAGTTTGAGGGCGCCGTGTTGTACTCCGATGGCAGACCTGAACTCATGAAGCACCCACCTTACAATAGTAAGAATATTGAATATCTTTACCTACGAAAGGACGTAAATTGTCTGTGTTAGAATCAAGTGATCAATGAATATTAGTGCCTCATAATGTTATTATATATACTCCTGTTCATAAAAAACCTTACATTGTTATAATTAACATTTTCTCTCTTTATAATACTTTAAATTATATTGCATTATAAGGTAAAATAAGACATAAATTGCAAGTTAATATGGGTGGAAATTTATTTAATAACCTATTCTCTTTGAATATCTCAAATACCAAGTACAATAGAAAAAACATCATTCAGGTAAGCCGAGTCTATATTCAGTCATATCTTTGTATATGACTTATATATATATATAAATAAATATATTATTAACAAAAAAAATTATAAATACTATGAAGATGGCGGTAGATGACAAATAACAGGACCAACTGACAGACATTCACTTGTGTCTGCCCGTCATCACGGTCGCTGAAAAGTAACAGAAACGTCGGGAGTATGTAGTTTTTTACAAAAATAAAGCTCGCATAGTATATCCGAATAATATTAGTTTCATTTAAATGAATAAAACTCTCGAAAGTCTTAGATCTCATTAGATAAAGACTATTTTTTGGTGAAATCTAGGAGGAAGAGAAAATAACTATTATAAGAGTAAATAACTATTTGGCTAGAGATACCTTAATAGTCACATATAAAACCAATACAGCCATATTACTATCAGTTTCTGTATCAAACCCAATATCAAACCCAATACTCACAGTCTCCGGTAATAATACTCTTAAGATACAGTCTCGGTATTGACTCTTAATGTTCGGAATCTATTCTAGAAACATCCTACAAAATGGCTGAAGCCAGTACTAGTACTAGTACTACCTTCAAATACAAGTTAATACTTAAACATTGCCGTCACAAAGTCAACATAGGTCCGGTATTATGATTAGTGCGGCACTTGCAGAGTAAACAAATCTTATCCTATAATATTAACTATCACACAAAAACCGGTGCATGTGCTTAGTGTGGGCTGACAAGGGTTACAAGTGGCGCCATCTGTGCCGTACTAATTATAATATATCCTTAGAATAATACTGAACCATTGTAATTTTGTGATGGCAACATTTAAGTATCGACCTGTATTTGAAAACTAAATGCTGGCTTCAGCCAATTTGTAAGACTACTGGAAGTAACCCTGAACATTGAAAAACAAATGTGTAATTGTACCTGGGACGTAATGTCAGTAACACTCTCACACCTGTCCAGGTATTGTGGCCCCAGCTGAAAAGCAGGTCAAGAACATGATCCTCAACTTTGGTCCGCAGCACCCGGCTGCTCACGGTGTGTTGAGACTCGTACTCGAACTGGATGGTGAGGTGAATGACCCTTGTTATTGGAGATAGGATTGTGTATTTAATCACTTAATATTATAGGATATATATATATAAAGTTTGAGAATTCATCTTAATGATTTTTCAAAGTTATAATCAGACATTTCACATAAGGGTTCAATGAACTTTGAATTACCAAAAATTATGATCACCTAGAAAAAATATTTAGTTTTAACTGTAACATGACGTAATAGTATCCTTACAACAAGTCGGCCATGTTAATATTAACTCACACTACAGAGTTTTCATTAATAAATCTTTGTTATGTGTTATATTTATATGTAGCAGACGCGAAAAACTGTAAGTATTTAGTTTGATAAACAAACTGGTTATTAGGGTAAAGAAATAATAGTATATGACATTCAAATAATTAAATAATATATGTACTATAATATTAACTAATTCTTTAGTGCTATATACTGTCTTTCAGACTGTCCGCGGAGCTGATCCTCACATTGGTCTCCTTCACCGTGGTACGGAGAAGCTGATTGAGTACAAGACCTACACCCAGGCGTTGCCTTACTTCGACAGGCTGGACTATGTGTCTATGATGTGCAATGAACAATGTTACAGTCTGGCCGTTGAGAAACTGCTGAATATTGAAGCTCCCATCAGAGCCAAGTACATAAGAAGTGAGTTGGCTTATATAGAGACTAAACTTCTCATCATTCAATTGATTTACCATGCTTGTGCCGGGTCTATCATTGCTGGGAGAGGAGCTTCAACAGTGCCTGGGACTTGCGACCCAGGTGTAGCTTTAAGGGGACCCTATCTCCACCATCCAAGCTCCTCTCTACCTATATATATGTAATTTGTAAATTGAGTAGCATATATATATAACGTTTAGTAATAGATTCTCAAAGTAGTCGGTATGGATGAGACCAAAGTAGTTGTAGTCCCTAACTGTGTGGTAAATAATTTATCTAGTTTTGTATTAAAGAACAAAGCCATGACTTGCCCGATACAGCCAGACATTCAAACAAGCTCACACAATGTTTTTTTAAAGTTAAACAAGTTACACTCGACCAAATCTTCACAGTTCCTGTCAAGTTTCCGCGATGTGTTGAGAGTTCTTAAGGGATCACTGTATGATGTGGCTACCACAGAAACGGGATATGGTTGTCTTTTGTTCAGTTGATTTCTGATTCATTATATCCTCCTTGACATGTGATGAGAGGGATTTACAGGAAGGCCGTCTGCTGACATGGCACAGATACCTCATCGTAATGGCTTAGTGTGTTCACGAGGCTTGCCAGGTTGAAGACATCAATTAAACATATATATATAAATTTCCAGCTCTGTTTGCTGAGATAACCAGAATCCTGAACCACATAATGGCGGTGGGGACGCACGCCCTGGATGTGGGTGCTCTCACTCCGTTCTTCTGGCTGTTCGAGGAGAGAGAGAAGATGATGGAGTTCTACGAGAGAGTCAGCGGCGCCAGGATGCACGCGGCCTATATACGACCTGGAGGAGTGTCCTTGGTTGGTATCAGAATTCTTCTATACAATCTTCTGCCAGAAGAAGCATTTAAACAAAATATTTGTTACACTACTGAGATATTTTTAATGAAAAATAAAATACGTGTGCGATAAGCATGGTTATATTGGCCTATGCCATCCCCACACTAGACGGAGAGTCAGCAGTTCGTTGAGAAACGTGGCACGCTGAGTATGCAGTGATGATAGACACTTATATTAAGCGCAAGTCTTCGGTATGAATGAAAATATGTTTACGATTTGTTTTACTATGGACCATAGATTCCCAAACTTATTTCGTCTGCGCACTTTGAGAGCAATTTTTTTTTGGTCTCCAATTTTTTAACCTAACGAAGAACATCTGCACAACGTTCATTTTCTTCTGTGTCTCGTATCACTCTTCAGACCCGGAAAAGGCTGCAATGGGCCGTATTTAATTGTAAATTTTCACCCAAAGCTGAATTTTTTCCTGGTCTTGTTTTTTCCAGGATATGCCGTTAGGTCTGATGGATGACATATACGAGTTCGCGAGCAAGTTCGGCGAACGGCTCGACGAGGTGGAGGACGTGCTCACCACCAACAGGATCTGGGTTCAGCGGACCAAGGATGTGGGGGTGGTGACCGCACAAGACGCTCTCAACTACGGCTTCAGGTCGGTATATCGGAGAAGATAATTCTCTTATATTGAGCGGAACGCCAGAGAAATTAAGGAATCGTTGACGGAAGATGACAAACAACAAAACCAACTGACAGACATACACAGCTCGTCCCGTGGTCACGGTTGCTGAAGAGTAACCGAGACGTCGGGAGCGTGTAGGTAAAAATATTAGTATCATTTAAAATATAAAATCGCAAGTAGTCTAGACTAAACTAAATTTAACGTACACCTAATATGTAATGTCGGCAAGAAGGTAGATAAAAAATAATAGTTGCGAGAAAGGCTTAGTTTCGTTGTACGATTGTACGGTGCTCAGGTCTCAAATTAGTTATGAATAAAAAGAATTATATATATATATATATATATATATATATAACATATACCGCTGTACGGGTCTCGCTGAAAATTGGTGAGGAGATAGCTCAGAACCAGGAAAAGAACATAGGTTACTATTCATCCGATTGAAGAAGAAAATAAAATAGGTTGATAAAATCCAAGATCTTCTTTAGTGCCCTTAAGGAAGAATACAGTTCGCCCGGTCAGCTATACGTTTCTAATTCTGAAAGTAAAACAGACAAAGTCGCGAGCAAGAGCTAGTATATATATATATCTATGAGATAGAAGGTCCCAAGTTCAAATCCTGCTGAGGACCATGGAAATTTATATCTGTATCTTATTATTTGATGATTTCAGCGGTGTGATGCTGAGAGGGTCCGGCATCAAGTGGGATCTGAGAAAAACTCAGCCTTATGACGCTTACGATAAGGTCGAGTTTGATGTACCCATTGGAACCAACGGCGACTGTTATGACAGGTGAGGGAGCACGGAGGTATCAAGAGATATATAACATAGGATTAACTTAAGTTCAGTTAAAAATTTCAGTTAAAATTGATTTAACCGGGATGGCTTAGTATGTAGTTCAGCCGGGGCACATTACTTGAGAAAGATTGAATTCAGTACTTGGTTGTAAATAGTTAAGAATAGCTCTACAACTTAGCTTCGCTCATTAATTTTTAAACAATTTTTATTAAACGAAATGTTTTATTTCTGTGTCTAAAAATTCATAATATATATATATATATATATATATATATTTAAATGTCTGTTTATACAAAATTATATGATGTATAAATATAGCTCTACATATATGTATGCATTATATAGTATGTAATATATATTTAGTTCTTTATAATAAAAGGAATTCTCATATTTATCTATGAAGCTGAGAGCCACTCATGTATTATATATATTTTGGTAATTTTTATTGCCGTTTGTATTTAAAGGTATCTGATCCGCGTGGAGGAGATGCGTCAGTCGCTCCGCATCATAGACCAGTGCCTGAACCAGATGCCGCCCGGAGAGGTGAAGACAGACGACGCCAAGCTCACCCCGCCCTCCAGGGAGGAGATGAAGGTGGACATACACACACACTCACACACACACACACACTCATAGATATATACAATGAAATATAATGAAAGACTCATCGACACGAGCCGGATTTGTACATATGACAACGGATATATGGCCTCTCAGTCGCTTTTCAAACTGAGTTATTATGTCCTGACTCCCTTAGATATAATAATTTTAATATAATATATATATTTTAACTGTATAACATGTTTAACCTGAAGTAACTGTGATCAAGATAAGAAAACATTTATCAGAGGATTTTTCTCGTTTAATTCCCAGACATCCATGGAGGCGTTGATCCACCACTTCAAGTTGTTCACCCAGGGGTACGCCGTGCCCCCCGGCGCTACGTACACCGCCGTAGAAGCACCCAAGGGAGAGTTTGGTGTCTACCTTGTATCTGACGGAGGATCGAAACCCTATAGGTGATGAAGTGATACAAGCATGATGAGAATATTAATGACGGTGGATGTGTGTGTGGAGCCTTCGTACCCCTGAACGGATCTCGATGAAACTCTCCAATAAAGTTGTTTATACAAAAGAATTACATATAACATGATCTAATCAAACATTCCTGTACTCACAATGAACAAGGCCTTAGGGCTGTGTTCTATGTTGACGTATCACAGACACTAGATGGCGCTGTAATTCGTAAACAACTAAACCTGTGCTGTGTACTAATGTTTCTCTATTTCCGTAGATGCAAGATCAAAGCCCCCGGCTTCGCTCATCTGGCTGCATTGGAGAAGATCGGGAAGAATTCCATGTTGGCTGACATAGTGGCCATTATCGGAACGTTGGATGTCGTGTTCGGAGAAATAGATCGATAGACAGACATGCAGATAGCAGATCGATAACATACCTAGGATAAGAAGTAAATTATATACAGTCGACTTGAAACCTCTCCCGTAGAGCAAAGTGTACCATACAGCTGTAATATACCCTAATAAATCAATGCAAAAAAGTGGTTTTTATTTATTTTTCTATTGTATATATATACATATATATCCGCGCGATTGTTACTGTTTGAATAACCATTAATTGAGGGTAGTTGAAATTATCAGGTGTCAGCCGCGTAACCTGCGGAACCTCCTGTGCAAGTGAAGTCGCAACAATGTTAGTATAAATAGAGGCGAGTTCCGATTACTTGGAGTCTCGCTCGAGCCGTTGCAGGGTACGGAACTCTTCGAAGTAAGGTGTTCGTCAAACCGTCTACGACGTTACCCTCAAGAGCCAGATCCTGACGACATTAAGAATAAAGTCATCGGTGACGTCAGTTACGGTGACGTCACTCTTACAGAAACTACAAAGCGCTCCCTGCTCCGACGTATTCAGTTGTTGAGGATTGGAATGTTAATAAAACTCATGACATATTAAAAATCATTATATATATAGTTCACTTGACTCTCTTCTGTTGTCGCTGTCTGTAGACGTCGTTGAGAGGCGGCGGCGCGCCCAGCTCGTCGTCATCCGAGTCCGAACCCAGCTTCCTTCTGCGAGCCTGTACATTACATTTTAATAAATTTTCTAGTACAAATAATTGAATATTACTTAAGATTATTTTTTTTAATATTAAATATAATTCCTATATGATATCAGTTCTGCTTCCAAATTATAATCTCTACATACTTTTAACTCCCCCCCTGTGGAAACGGTCTCATAAATTCTCATAACTGATAGATTCTTATAGACATCTGTATCAGAAAATTTTTTCAATCTTATAAATATTTTTTTAACTGATAAATTCTGATACCCAGTCAGCTGTTTTGTATCAGAATTTATAAGACTTTTTCCACAGGGCCATCACATTTAATACAATAATGTGATATTTGTGACTCAAAACCTATGTCCGGTCTGTATCCACCGAGCAAACTAGTCACAGCATGGTCTAAGGAGTAGGAAGTAGTCATATAGTTTTGATGTCAACCGTATTATTCTTGGTGGTGTCATCGTCCATGATCCAGTGGACGGAGCGAGCCAGCTCAAACAGTTTGGTGTCACAGCCGTTCTCATTGGTCGGGGCAGCGGCTGGAATTTACAAGTAATAATGTTTTAAACTAACTATTAACTCATGTCAGTGTACAGATTATTGATAGATAAGTAAGAACACATAAAGTGAATTAAAATTATCTTGATTGATTCTCTGAACAAAAATATTAATCTTTTATAGTTATCAATTTTTATATCCTATACACACACACACACACACATACACACACACACACACACACACACACACAAACATATATACACACATATATATGTCGTACCAAATACCTAAGAAGAATTTAAGAGCTATGAATTACATATCTAGATACACTTATCCCTATATATATATTTATGTATGAATGTCTAACGTTTGTCGGGTAGTGTGATCCTGTTGAAGAGTGCTATCAGCATGTCCACCGCCACGAAGGGTCCTCTGTAGCTGGAGGGGGGAGGCATCGCCGTGCACAGGGCGGCGGCCGCGGGAGGCAGCGGGAAGGAACCGCCTGCAGGGGCAGAGATAGTATAAACACAGGTCAGATACGAGAATTGAGGGTAACACTTCAATGTGGAACTCTTATCATATTCAAATAGGATTTTTAATAACTTGAATGTATTTCTGCAAATTGCTTTATTGTTTAAGGAATGTAAATAAGTTAATTTTATAATATTTTTAATATATTTCCTATATAATATATAACTACAGTAACATTACAACTGAGTTTTAATATCCAGTGTCGACGCTTTGTTCCAGCCAGCTTGATCAGGGCTGCTGTGAGGTGCTCGAGACCTCAGGATGTAGATATAAAACCTTAACTTGGCTTCATATCGATGTGTTTATAAGAAAATCTTGGAACCAACTTGTACGTACCCGGTATGGGATGCTCTCCGGGCAGTGGGTTGGATTTTGGCTTGTAGGGTATCATTTGACTTGTGTCTGGACGAACTATGTCCTTGTTCGGATCATTGTCTCTATAATAAAAAAATATTTAAACATCTAAAAATGAATTAAATATTAATTTGTATGTAAAATTAACTAAAGTATAGGAAAAAAAAGTCAGGATTTGAACCTGCTATATTGAATGTAGTGTTTGACCAGAGCTACATAAATTATTTTTATATATATATATATATGAATTTTTTGTTTAACAAATCACAAATATTAAGGCAGAAACTATTCAGTATTATCTTAGGATAACGTGAATTACTATAAAACTGCCTCATCTTACTTCTGTCCTAGTATCACAGCGGCCAATTCTGGTGAGATGCCAGCAAGCGGTCCTCCGAGAGCCCAGGACTTGTTAGACATTGATGCTACCTGGAATTAGGAAAATTTTGGAGAAATTTATATTATTTACAATAAAATACATATACAGATTATATCAACATTCATAAATACAAAAAAAAATAGGTTCAATGCTTTCATTTGTTACTAAACTAAAAAAAAGAACCTTTCATATATTATTGTTTAAGGTGATTGATTAAAATAATAACCTTTCATATATTATTGTCGATTAAAATAACTTTTCCGCCATATTGGATTCACAATGACGTAATCAATATGGCGTCAAAACTACATATATATGCAACACTTGAACCAAACACATAAATATATAGCAAAATTAATTAAACTTTGTAAAAAAAAAATAACCCAAAAAATATATTTTTAATATGTTATGTTAAATAAATGTTACCCCAGGGTAAGGACTGACCTCTGTGTATCCTATGGACTTGAGTTCAGCTATAGTACAGGGGTAGAGATCCAGGAACTTGTATCTGTCCACGAGCTGAGCCGTCTCCTTACCCTCAAACTCTTTGATCTGATGGTGAGATGATTTTTTTGAGGTAATTTATATTTTTGTCTCTATATTTTAGTATTGAAGTATATATATATATATATATATTTATTTAACCTTTTCCAGAACCGCCTGCCTCCGTTTCTCAACCTTCACTATACTGACGAGGTCCCCAATATTGGATTCAAATTCCAGGAATCTATTCCAGATATCAACAGAACTCTCCGGCTTCAGACATCCAGATGACAGGACGCGCTCGAACAACACGCGGGTGTTGTTATCCTCTGGAATATAAAAATTATTCCAAAAATAATAAATTTGTAACAAAACTAACGGCAACAAGAAAATTTCTACTTTCTGCAAATGAAGATAATTAATTTATTTTCCTTCGGTTGAAATCTATCAAAGGCTTTGTTTAAAAATTGACTTGCATCAGACAAAATTTGTTTTATTTATAGATTTTAATATATATATGTATATATATATAAGATTTAATTTTCTGAAGATATCTAAAGACATCAACTCACCGTTCAAATGTGACAGGTAGTCGATGTAGCACAACACATACTCCGGAATGTGGGAGAACTTCTTGAGGCCTAACTCAAATATCCTGAAAGCAATGTTCTTGTCTTTGGAGCAGTAGTACTCCATGAGGGCGGCCGCCACGAACACGTGGTAACGGGATCTGAAAGATAAGATAAGATAAAGATAAAGATATACATTTCTCTCATTGACAATTCAGGTTCACTATTATGCGGAATAAAATATGTTATAGCATTAATTTTTAAGATATTTAATAGAAATAATTTTTTAAGTCTCTTATATTATTTTTAACAAAATTTAAATTTATAAATAGTCACCTCGGGTCTTCCCTGGCTCGTTTGAACACCGTCCTAGCCGACTTGATACCTTCAGCTCGTCTCGCAAACTTCATATATTGAACGTAGGCCAGCGTGGGTTCGATGTCCGCCATATCCAGATAGCGAGTGTATACCTGGTGTACCTGGGTTATAGGGTAAATTGAGTTGTAACTTGGTAAGGGTAAAGGGAGTGTTGCGTTTTACCCTAGGGTAACGTAGATTTGATTTCGGTTCAAAGTTCGACAAACGTATGTGAGTTTATTATTTATAAAGACGAGGTTTTTTGTTCGACAGTCCAGTTGTTTTGGGCGGATTTAATAAAAATATTTTAATATTGGACCGGCGATTACAATTTTGGGGCCGGAATAAGGAATCTATGACCAAAAAAAGACCGGTTCAGTACTGAATCATGAGACCGCTTTACTGAATCCACATCAAGTGCATTTCTTAGAGAAATACGAAGTTGCGTCCCCCGATCATTAGCACGTTATACTTTCGCGAGTATTTATTTCAGTGAAGCTGATATTCTCGGATTGCTCAGCGTAAGTATATCATTTTTAAAACCTACACACTGACAGACGCACACGTTCACGTCTCGTGTGTCCGCGATAACGTTTGCTGCGGAAGTGTGTAGTTAAAAATAATAAAAAAAACTTTATCTTTTCTTAACGACATATATATATATATATATATATACCTTGTTGTAATGCAGCCGACTCTCCTCATAGTCGGCGTGAGCGAAGTGCAGTAAGGTGGAATGTTTGAGCGGACCGGATGTGGCTCTCTCGTAAACGGCACCGGCCTCCTCGGAGAACAGACGGGCGGCTGTCGAATCCTGGCCGTACAAAAGTACAGATAATTAAAAAATACATAAAAAAATAACCTAAACTAGTCTTTATTACGTCAGTTATTTCGTAGGTATGGGTATCGTCAAAAACTGTCTATGTGTGTGTGTGTTTGTGTGTGTGTGCGTGTCTATATCGTAACCCTCAATCAGAACTCACATTTTCAATGTAATTTTTCTTTTAGTAACCTTTACCTTAACATATTTCAGCTATGTTCATTTACTATCAGTCCAACGGTGTAATATTTTAACATAACATAACTTATACGGACCGTCACTAACTTGTGTTACACAACATAGAGTAGATCACATCAGAGAATCTCACCCCCTTTTCTTGCAGTAATTTAGATGAATGGTCGAGGAACTGCGCCGCCTGATGCCATACATCCGGGTGGTGGGCCAGACATAGCAGACACTGTTCTATAGCGAACATCACCCGCCTGGCCACGAGAGCGGTATCCTCCGACCTGAGAGGGTTGGAGCGCTCCCAGGATATGTACTTCTTCCACAACTCCACCTTCATATAAAATAAATATCTCGTCATAGTTCCTATATGAGAATTATTCGATGAACCCGTAACAGTGGTTGGGGTAACGCGTGACAGTTGTTGGAGTAACGCGTGACAGTTGTTGGGGTAACGCGTGACAGTTGTTGGAGTAACGCGTGACAGTTGTTGGGGTAACGCGTGACAGTTGTTGGGGTAACAACTAACATTATATAATTGGGGGGTAATTAATGACTCGTATCTGTGGCTTGTATATCCATTACCTGCTTCATCTCCTCCCTGTCTGCGGTGGGCGGGGTGGCGGGCATGTTCCTATTCAAGCCCCTGGTGACCGTCTCCAATTCTTTGGCTACTCTCCTCGCGTTCATATATTCCCGTGATCGCTCCATAGCCATACGCTCAGCTATATATAATACAAAATGTATTTCAAATCTACATAGAAATAACAAAATCTTTGCTGATAGACATATGTATAAATTTTACATAGTAACTAATAATCTTGATTCATCTGTGACTTATGTGTTAAACAATAAACAGGCAGACACAGGTGAAGAAGTTAGTTCAAACAAAATCGAAAGGGGATATCAAATACTTCTGTAACGAGGAGTAATGACTGGTCGGGTTAGATTAAAATTATGATAAAGAAATTAATGGGAACGATGGCTCAGTGGAGGGAGCGGCGGTAACATTAAGTTAGTAGCGGGTTCGATTATTTTTCATAGGAATTATATTTTAATATGTGATTATATTATATATATGTATATATTCGAATTAAATTAACTATAATTATAAAGCTGTATAGTCATTCATCAGTTTCAAACGAATTTGTAATTTGTACTACCCTCGTCAAAACATTATTAAAATCACTTGATAATGTCTTTAAATAGGCAGAAATTCTCGAACTTTTAATATAAATCTTTTACTGTGAAGTCTGTGGTATTGTTTCTAAGCAATGTATAAACTAATGGGTCATAACAAGCCGAGCCGCGCTGCTCGGACGTGTACGTACCTATGATAGTGTTGATTCCTTGTTCGAAAGCGATGTAGTCTTTCCACAGCGTCTCAATACCTATTATCGGGGTAATGACCGCCCTCTGGTATACCTGAGGGTAGATTACTATGGGTTACAAGCAAATTCAAAATAGTTTCTAGTCTAAAACTCGATTTTTCTTAATATATTATTGCTATAGTCCTATATATATATATATATATATAGGACTTTATATATATATATAGGACTATATATTTGTTTAGGTTACACAACTCTTAAAAAAAATATTCAAGGGATGTCTGAGAAATTTTAAACGATTGAAAAATATTTAAAATATGGGCATACATTAAAATTTCGTCTTTTTTATTTAAAATACTGAATAAATTCAATCGTCCTTATATAATTCTTATCAAGTAAATGATTTAAATTCGATCGTAAACTATACAGACGCGATGGCTCAATTGTTACAACGGCGGTAAACATAAAGTAGCGGGTTCGATTTTGGTTCACCTGAAGTGTTATGTAACTTATATACAAATAAGCCTGGCATATAAAATGAAGCTACTCCACCTTCCTAACGGCTGATATCTTCTGGTTCTCAGCGTAAGAGCCAACAGCCTCGACAGCCTTCAAGAATGTTACGTAATCGTTCCATATAGGGTACGCGTGTATGTCCAGACCTATTTTGTCCAACGCGAAGTCGTAGGCCTGCGCCATTTTCTCTCTGAAATACGTTCTTAACATTTAGAAGATATTTTAAAAACGTTACGAAAATACCAAGATCTTTCTATCTGCGAGGTCATTTGTGTGACATCCTTAATATGGAATAATGAGATCTTAGATTTTCGCGAGTTTTATTCATTTTAAGTGAAACTAATATTTTTCGGATAAACATCTCGTCTTCCCGTGATCACAGTTGCTGAAAAGTAACCGAAACGTCGGGATTATGTAGTTTTTTAAAATAATAAAATCTGCGTAGTTTATCCGAAAAATATTAGTTTCACTTAAAATGGAATGATTATTACAAAATAGGAAAATAAAAGGCAATACATTTGCATGACTATCTTTGAAATTTTGTCGAATGCTTTACAGAGTGTATGCTATTGTTCTCAAAATTGCCTCGACAGTAGAGATCCATACAAGATCTGACTAAGATCAATCTAGTTACAAAGTGGAGAGTTATTTGTATCCTACACAGCCTCAAAGCGTCTTTGCACATCATCAATTTCCTGATCAGGAGTGGTTTCAACGAATAATCTTTCAATGTATTTATCAATGGCTACAGAATTAATTACTAATTTCAGTCCAAGGAATGCTGAGAAGTTTCGTCTTTGGAGTGCATGCATGCATGCATTTTCGCATAATTCAGTGTTAAAACATCTATCTTACACTGTAGATAATGAAGAAAAGCCTGCCACAATAAAAAAAATATACGATTGTGCCTTAAATCTTATGATACTCGTGATTTACTTAAGTTCGCATCACGCAATCTTGCTGTACAGCATCCCAGCCACAATTCAACAACGTCACACTCAACACTCCAAGTTACAAGTATTTCATTCATAAATAAACAGCTAACTCTCCGTTTTTAGTACGGCCGTGTGGACTCGTGTTAAAAAATTGGAAAACGTAATGAATTCTCCTAATAGACCTTTGACCTTCACCCTATGAATAGCAAACGTAATACGTACTTGTATGTCGGCAACATGCACTTGGTCTCCTTAACGTAGTTTAGGTATAGCCTCCACAGTTCAATGTTTAGAATCTTCATGAGACACCTCTGAAACAACTGCCCGGGGACGAGAGCATTAAAGAAAAATAAAAAATAAAAAAAATATTATATATATATATATATATATGTTAAGGACAATCTATTGACCAAAAAAATTATTATCTTTTCCTGATAAACTAATAGTATAATCTGTTTTCTGTTCTTAATATAAATATAATAAATTTTGTTAAGGGAAAATTTTTATGTTACTCGTGTAACTAATTAGTCAAAATTTCTTTTACAAAATTAGTCGAGCGTTTGTTCAAAACCAAGGCCATTTCGATAATGTATTTTTATATATCGGAATGAAAACTATTTACATATAAATATATATATATTATAGGATGTGTCGCATTGTCTGGAGGTAGTAGTTATCACACCATTATTCTCTCACAGTTCTTGAATGAATTGTCATCACATTCATCCTAACCAAACTCTTCGGTACAATTTAAATCTATATTCGATACAACGGAAATATAACGAGCTGCACCAGTTGATTGATTCTGTATTTCCGCTACATCCGCCATGGAAACACGGTTCAACGAGACCTACATAGTGTTGTACGTAAGATGAACAGCTAAGTAAATACCAATACCAACAGCACAAATCTCAGTTCAGCTATTTTCCGGCACAATTTAATCTGTCATCACACATTAATGCCGATGTAGTCATGTATACAAACCCTTCGTCCGACCGATTATAGGAAAATTCCTATATAATATAAGCAACAATGATTATACGGACATAAAATACTAAAGTAGGGATAATTACATGTCAAAAGTGACCTTCTATGGCAAATTAAATGAAAAGGTACATCACACTAAGCAGTTGATAGCAAAAATCAATGTATCACAAATGTGACAGTATTTCGGACTGAATTTTTTTTATATCTACAAAATTTGCCAATGAAAATCTCCTCCGTCATGTCTGAACACAGACACCCTAGCCGAAAAAAAACATGAGATGGTCATATTCTGTATTATTTATTTCACTTACAACTATTACAACTTGGAGAATTTAGTCCGAAGACATTTTTTTTTTTCTATCACAGATAGTTTTTATCACAGTTTTGTTTATGCTACCATATTACTAACCTTTTCGACCTTCTCAAAATTTCTCGCTTTCATCTGCAATTACATAAAATCTTTGTTAAATAAATTACGATATACACATAATGCAATTAATTATTTGTTTTTTTTTTTTTGACTATCAAGTCTAGATCCACATCATACCTCCTGTTCGATATAAATCTTCCAATACCTCCCTGTTGTTGGGAAAGCTGTAATGAGCTTCTCATACATCGTTCTGACCTCATTTATAGGCCGGGTTTGGGCTTCGCGTATCAAGAGAGACCACGAATCAACATCATACGTGTTCGCTTCAACCGCGCGTTGGGCTCGGCTTAACCTCTCATTACCCCAGTCCTAAGAAACGAAAATAAAAATGTACATTTCTAATCACAGACAATAGCAATGTTTGATTTTTTACTTACAATCTCTGCATTTTCATCATTCATCTTGCTGTTGTTTCTTAAATAGTGCAAACGAAATAGATCCTAGCGTTAGTCTAGACTTCCAAAACTATATCTATGTACATATCAAATAAAAGTAAAACAACTTAAATATATATATTCGCTACAACTATGAATTGAGAACTAAAATTGTTCGACGCCTCAAACCCAACGCCATGGACTTGCAGTTGTAAATTTATGAATTATGATATATGAGAAATGACATTAAATTTAGAATTTTTCATAATTGTAACACAGGTAAGTTGTGAGAATGAGTTTTAATAAAATTACTTCTTACCTTTACTCACACTTAATTATTGTAAAAATAAATAAAATATTTTAATTAGCCTTAGAATTATTTATTTTACTGATAATGATGCCTGTTGTGCAGTCTAGCGAAGTAAAATTGGTCTAACAATAAGGTGCAATGCAGATAGTTCACAAACAGTCAACAATATATTTAATATTGCGAATTAGTAAATTAACACGCAGATACGATTAATGTTTTTATAAGTATTATAAATTTATTTGAACTAGGTATTTTTACAATTGCATTTCATAGACAATTGATTTATTTCTGGCAATTGTTACTTGTCAAAACATACCTATCATTATCGACAGATTACTTTTGCCGCTTCCAGAGTTCAAAACAAACAAAAATGCTATTTTATTCTTTCTTTAAATCGCTTGTCGGCAAAGATGTAGTGGTTGAACTTAAGAATGATCTCAGTATATGCGGTACTTTGCATTCTGTTGATCAGTATTTAAATATTAAATTGTCCGATATTAGTGTCATCGACCCAGACAAGTATCCACACATGTTATCAGTGAAAAACTGTTTTATTCGTGGTTCCGTGGTCCGTTATGTTCAACTGCCTGCTGATGAAGTGGATACTCAACTTCTTCAAGATGCGGCAAGGAAGGAAGCCACGGTTTCTACTAGATAGACCTAACCTCACAATCCCGATTTCGTAAACAAGTGTCTTTCTTGGCAGTATAAGACTATGTACATATATTTAAATGTAAGTCTCACTAATAAAGGGTTTTTTAATAAATTATTTATGAAATATTATTTCCATAATAAATGAAATCCATTTCGTTTCTCTTTAGTCAATTTAGTTCAAATTATTAAAAATACCAAAATAACTGTTTTAATATGTATAAAGAAAATTACAAATCGTAAGTATTCTCTCACATTAAAAGAAATTTTAATGCCAATAGTTCAAAGAAAAAGTTATAGGTAAGAAAATTTTGTTAGGTCACAATTTAGGTCAATTTGATTACAAGATAGGTCAGGTTTTAAGTATCCTAATATCAACTACTTGAATAACCTGTAGAATATTAATCATCACTAGTTTATCGGAGCCCACTGCTGAGTAAAGGTCTCTTCTCACATGGAGCAGCTTAGAGCATTAATCACCCTGCTTACTCAAGGCGGATTTGTGATTTCAAACTTATATTTTGAAATCATTAGTCCAGGTTTCCTCCCATTGTTTTTCTTTACTGTCTGTCAGTGGTGGCTCTTAGAAAGTTCATATAAAGAGTTGCAATTTTCTTTAAATATCGATTATCTTATAAGAGACGAAACCTCTCAGCATTCCATGGATTCCTGCAAGGGTGCCAGATCCATCGCGTTGCAGGGAGAGGAGGTTCAACAGTGCCTGGGACTTGGGACCCAGGTGTAGGTTTAAGCGGTCCCTACCTAACGCGTGTTAAACACTCACCTCCACTGTCTAAGCTCCTCTCTCTACCTAACCAAATATGAAACGAACCTGCTAGGGCTGCAAAATCTTATTTATTTACCGATTACTGCAATTTATAGTTTTAATTAATATGTACGTATGATCCTGTCTCATCTCGTCTGCCCGTGATCACGGTCGCTGAAAAGTAACCGAAACATCGGGAGTATGTAGTTTTTTACAAAAATAAACCACACTTAGTTCATCCTATAAATATTAGTTTCATTTAAATGAATAAAACTCAAGAAAATCTTAGATCTCATTATGTACGTATGATTATAATATTGAAGCCATACCGAGATGACTCACACAATAAAATTGCAATTAATATTATAGAAATAATGATTCATCAATGAAAACAGGATTTGAACCTGTGACCTCTAGGAAACGTCATTCCGGCCGCTTTAACTGTTAAGCTATGTACTCTAGCCACTGAAGTAACCACTTCGTACAAGACAAGTGTAATGTTCGAGAGGTCGCAAGTTTGAATACGGCTTGTGTGATCAATGCACCAGATTTCAACAAAATTAGTTTTAAGTAAAATTTCCAATCAATCAATTTTTTATATATATATATACGAGAAATTCAGTTTGGAATCCCCATACATATATAAATATCACACCAAAACCATATTGATCATGTGAGCGGTGACTGAATATAAAAACATGTTTCGGACAACGTTTTATTCAACTCCTTCTTCTATTTCCGGCAGGTCCCTGTCAGTTGCTTCGTCGTAATAATTTTCTGGTACAACATAATTCTCCGGCGGCCTCATCGGGCCGTACATTTTCTTCGTCTCCACAGCCACAGAGCCATCGCTGTCTTTTCTGACTGGACTATCAGATTTGCTTTCAGTTTCCTTGATAGGTGTGCATTTTGTTTCACTATCTTCGTCGGAGTCCATTTCCTCAACGAACTCCTCTTCTCGCTTGCTCTGTTTGATGATCTTTGGCTTCGGTTTGTCGTCTTTTAACCGTATCCTGAAATATTATATTGAATAAGTTCCTTAATGAATAGTACACGATGTTTAACGACAGATGGCGCTTCCATCAAAATATATATTAACTCTGTATACTTAAGAATTCATTTACGTAAATAGAAAAAAATGAAATTTTTTTATTTTACTGAAACAATGTAGAAGATAAGAATAGATTTTATTTATAGTATGTATTTTTTATATAAACATATTTTTTTATAAATAGCTATGTTGAGTATATTTATTCTCCTGTATAATTTTCAAGTGCACATTCAACACACACACACACACACACACACACATATATATATATATAAAGACTTTGTGTATTTGGCAGGTTTGACCTTGAACCTCTCATACCTCTTGCCGTATGTGACGGCGTGTGTCTGTTTAATGGCGGGTGTGCTGTCCTTCTTGAGGAGGGGAGGAGCGTCCGCGGGGCGAGCCAGTTCGCACAGGCGACGGGTTTTTGACAGATCGGTTTTTAGCTTCTGTATGCTCATCTAGAAACAATTATATTGATATTTTAGGAATTTTATACAACTTATACAGAATCATCATCAGCCTCTCGGAGCCCACTGCTGAGCAAAGGCCTTTCTCGCATGGAGAAGGCTAGAGCATTAATCACCACGCTTGCTCAAGACGGGTTGGCGATTTCAGTCTTATAATTCGGAATTATAAGACCAGGTTTCCTCACGATGTTTTCCTTCACCGTCCGTCAGTGGTGTCTAAATACTCTTAGAAAGTACATATGACTCGGAAAAGATCACATAGGTACTGGCCAGGTTTGAAACCAGACCCTCATGAAAGGCGGACCTTTAACCTCTAGGCCAGCACGACTTTTTTATAGAATCTAAATTTAAATGCTATGTTATATACTGTATAATATGCTATACCTTGGCTTTGGATATCTCAGCCTTGTGAGCCATGCTGTGTCCCGTGTGCAGAGTGTTCATGAACTCGTCCAAGGCATCCTCTTCGTGGTCGACCAGCTCACTCTGCTTGCTCTTCGCTCGCAGACCTTCTAGAATCTTCTCTTCTGATGCTATTTTGTTCTCAATGTCCGTTATCTGTCTGAGCTGTGTAAGAGTTTTAAAGTGTATGTTAGATAATATTTTGTCAACAATTTAGATTGGAAGATTTAAGATTATTTTTTTAACAAAATAGAATTCTTGGTAATAAATAATAATAATATATATATATATATTTAATTTTTATCATATGTGTGATACAGATGATGTATCTCTCATTCCAGACCTAAGATAAATTCTAAATCTATTTAAATTAACTTAGCCCACCGACAAATCCATCCAACCAACCGAGGTATCCATCCACCCAACTAACCAGATCCTCGTATGTGAGTGGTTTCTCAGTGTCCTTCAGTCCGTTCTTCTCCATCCTGGCCTGTCTCTTCTTCTCCACACTCCCGGTCCTGTCCAAGAAGGTGTCATCGTCTGAGTCGTAGTAGTCGTCCGCCGACCAGTCACGCTGTTTCTTACGGCGGGACTCTGCGATGAAGAAATATATATATGTATATATATTAATTTATATATACGGTGCATACACACTAGGATAACATATTTACAAGTTTCATCTGTCTGTCCGTTTGTTCCGGCTAATATATGTAACGACTGGTCCGATTTTGACGGGACTTCTATTGGCAGGTAGCTGATGAGACGAGGAGTAACTTAGGCTACTTTTATCCCGATCCCCAAAGTAAGTAGCACCACGCGCGAGTGCGAGGCGAGGCGCATGCGTCGCTTGTATGTGTTTTCTTTTACAGGTAATGTATATAAATATATACATTTGTCATACCATGTTTGGCTTGTCGTAGCAACCCAGCTCGGTCAAGTATCCTGCAGGCTTCTAGAGCGCAAGCCACCACAGCCTCCTTTTTCTTTCCTTTGTGAAGCACTTCCGCTACAAGCGGCCTGCCTCTGGCGTCGTCTAGCGGGAGCTCCACTCTAAATGGGAAATAAAATTTATATGTACATAGCTGGAATATTAAGTTGGGTCGTCTTCATAAATTGAGTAGTGTACACGTTGATAAAAGGAAAAGGTCTACACTCAGAGAAACAACCTGAGGGTATTTTTAACCCGAAGTAATTAATTACAGGACAGTTTTCACTTACCTGCACAGAAACTGGCCAATTCCTCGTTCATCACAGTCGTACACCAATTCTAAACCCTCCCTCTCGAAGTAACCTCTTAGTGTCTTCTTTGGATCATCCAGGAACAGCTCCTCGTTTGCTGTACAGGCGTATGGGTTCTCTGACAGATCCGGTTCATCATCAGCGTCCTCGCCTGGTAAATTGTGATCATATAATTTATATGGGTTACACATACTATGTATATATAGAATTATCAATCAACATTTTAAAACTGAAATATCAAAGACAACAATAACCAGTCACTTAAAAACTACTAAAATCAATATATATATATATATATATAAATAAATATATTGAGTCCTTCAAATGATGTCATTGAACACCAGTGATAACTATTTATCTTACCCATCCCCCAGTCAATTCCCTGTTCCTCCCTCCTCCTTTCTTCCTCCACTCTATCCCTCTCCCTCTGCTCTATGGCTTCTCTTATCATTCTGTCTCTCTCCAGCTTCATGTTGAGCGCCCTTTGTCTTATTTCGGTGACTGTCAGTTCTGATTCACCATCAGCATCAAAGTCTGGACCCTGAAAAGTTGATGAATGTAATACATACATATAAATAATTTTAATGTTAGAAATTTTGGTTAAAAATTATATCTCTCATACATAAATTTCTTGTTTGAATATTTTAGCTGATATCCGATTTGGATTGGCGTACTCAGATGCATTTCTCCTACAATATTTACAACCGAAACAATGTCCAGTAATTCATTTGATATATTTCCATGATGTGTGTGTATATTTTTCTCCTGTCACATATCTAATTCAGAATATTGTCTCACCAATACAATGTAAGTTCTTGTGCTAGAACCAAATTTAATCTGATGTCCCACCCTGACCCTCGTGTAATGTTGCTCCTTTATTCTATCCCTGTTCAGGAACGTGCCGTGGGTGCTTCCCAGGTCGAATAAATACCACCCAGATGCTGGCTCGTCGTCATTAGCGAAGGCCTTGTATTGGAGAACAGCGTGATGTCTGAAAAAATGGTACAATTATGCAACTATTGTACTTCTATACACATTAAAGGGTATTTGTGTTACTTAAGGAGTTCAAGGTTAGATCACTGAGATGAAACTTCTCAGCATTCAAAGGATTCACTGTCCGGGTGCCGTGTCCATTGCATTACAGGGAGAGGAGCTACGACAGCGCCTGGGACTCGCGACTTTGGTGTAGGTTTGAAGGGCCTTATTTTACCATAAGTTAAATGCTCACTTCCACCGTCCAAGCTCCTCTCTCTACCTAACCAAATTTGAAACAAACCTACTGGGGCTGCCTTCAAAGCTTGTTCTAATAAAGAATTGATGTTAGTTCTGGACAGGCGCAAGTCTCTTAGTAGGTTGTAGACAGATTTAGCTACTATACCTCTCGCTACCACTTCTATCGTGCACAAATCACGACGACCCTATTCCTATTGATTATTGAATGATTGTAACCAAATTGATCTCCAGTTTCGGGCGACTTAATTGTGAGTAATCTGATCATGATTTTACTTGAGGATGTAAAAAAAGGCCCTCGGTATCACAACTGATATTGCAGTATACTTTAGAAGTATATATCCTTACCTGGATATTGTTGGGTGCGCCATAACAACATCACAATTGGCAAGACGTCCAAATACATAGAAGGCTTTTTTCGTAAGATCGATTTTTTCCATGATCATACCCGATTTCAGTACCTCCAAAGCGTAGTCCGATCCTATAATCAATTAATAAAAAATATAATACAAAAATGAAATGAGAAATTGAATTTGAATTATCAATATAAAAGTATTTAGTGCATAAGACGTATATGCCGAGGAGCGAGGATTCAAATTGTACTCAGAATATAAGACAGTACTTAGTTAATATTTTTATGAAAATCTCAAAAAGTTATAAATAAATTATTTAAAATCTAACAATAGACCCAAGGATTGAATCAAAGTAAACACTGAGTCGAAAAAAATTATGTTCAATTGATTATTAACGTGGAGGTAACAAAATATCCCTCGGTTGATGAGTTCTAGGTGCAAGCTGCAGAAAATCAGAGTCAATTAATTAGGTGCACATCATAGTATTACCTTCCGGACAAAATCCAGACCATTTTGGCTCCTTGTATGGTATAGGAATTGATAATTCTTTTAGCAAAACTGCTGGCGGTAAAGAACTTTTTGAGTGACCTTCAGTCGTATTTTCATTTTTTTCCTCATCTTTCTTTTCCTCTATTGCACTAGGTTCCGCTTTCGACTTTTTTGGTAGTTTACCGATCTTTCCGAAAAGTATTGGCTTTTTAAATTCAATTTTGGGTGAGCTCGGCACGTCGGGGTTTTCTATGTTGTCAGACATTTTGTGTTACCTATACTCGTACATAAATATTATGGTCGCAGACTTATCAAGCTTTAAGTTATTCTTTAGAAAGTAGTTGAAATAATAATAGATTATAGTAGAATATAATCAAACACTGATAGTTAAACAACAAGGCGATTGTTATGTCATGTCATATTTGACAATCCTGTTTTCTTTAATCTCTGACACGACGCTCGTTGAGAAATTAAATAATGGATTATGTGTTTGATGTTATTTTATGTTTAAAACAAAATTTCAATAAAAAACAAAAAAAATAACAATGTATATTTTTAATGAGATATAAGACTTTCGTGAGTTTTATTCATTTAAATGAAAATATTATTTTTCGGATGCACTACGCGTGCTTTATTTTTATAAAAGACTACATACTCCCGACGTTTCGGTTCTTTTCAGCAGTCTTGATTACGGGCAGACGAGTAATACAATTTTTTCGCAAAATTTACATAGTTCAGCTTGTGTGGTCAATTTATTTTTTCCCACATGATATTAACGAATTTCAGTTCAACCTTCATAGGATACTCAAACCAGAGCTAACAGATTACGTTACTGAACATAGATTTTTCCAGATTTCCAAAAGACTTGGAAGAGAGAAAAGTATTTCTTCAGAATATGAAAATTACCAAATGGACTCCTAAAACATGATTCTCTGTGTTCATTACATTTCACTGATGAATGTTTCGAAAAACATTTCCACAGAATATCATTGAAACCACGTAGCATTCCGACAATATTTGAAGGTTTGTTGGTTTCATGTAAATTAATTACCCCTTATTTATTTATTTGAGTGGTAGTAGAGTAGGGCAGTGTCCTAGCAGTGGGAACATATAAAATCTGATGATGATGTAAATTAATTTACTAGAAGTAAACACATTTTAATGGCTACTTTTCAGGAATATCTATCTTTCCAACATCACCTCGTCCGTCAACGACCAAGTCAGCTAGTATAGGTAATATTTCAGCCAAACGAAAATTATTTTGTGATGCAAATATTACGGATTTATCAGATAAGACAAAAAGGAATCAAGAACGGGTAAATGATTGTGATTATGAATTTTCATCAATTCCTAAACAGGTGAGAATTGAATTTGGGTTGTTACCTGACCATCGTAATGAAATTACGCCAAGGTCATCAAAAAAAGATGCCCAGCAAACAAGATCCCTATAATTTTCAAAATCAAAATTAAAAGCTTTTAGCCAGCGTGTACGGAGGTTGAAATTAAAAGTAGCCAACATTAAAATTTTAATAAATGATTTTTAAAAAATAAGGTTTCAGAAGAATGCATTCAAATGCTAAAACAATATGATGAGTTCCAAATTTAACTTCTTAATAAAGTGCTTAAAAACAAGGGTAAAAAATTTAAGTCATTATAAATACCCCCAAAAATTGCGTGATTTTGCAATAACTCTTAATTTTTATTCAGCTAAAGCCTATGCATATGTTAGGAAAAAAATTAACTTAGCACCACTTCCTCACCCCAAACTTAATCCTTCAATAAAAGTAGCCTGCAATAGTTGAAAGCAAATATCAGAGACATTATTAAAGGGTACAGAAAAGTTAGTTCGAGCACTCATATTAGATGTAATGAGTATTAAAAAGGGTTGCCAGCGAGGCCGTGACAGTTTGTTTCGTGGATATATTGATATTGGGTCGTCTCCACCGGTAGACGATCCTTCACTGTTACAAGAATGTAAAGATGCCTTAGTTTTCATGGTGGTTCTGCTTGTATATATTTGGAAATTTTCTATTCCATATTTTTTGACAAAATGTTTACCACCTTCTACCAAAAGTCATTTGATCAAACAAGCTTTAAATAAAAAAAAAAAGAAAAATTCAGATTTTACTACGCGAATTTTATTACTTTAAAAACTACATAATCCCGGCGTTTATTACGTAGTTTTTAACGTCGGGTTTATGTAGTTTTTAAAGTAATAAAATTCGCGTAGTAAAATTCGAAAAATATTAGTTTTATTTAAATGACTCGCGAAAGTCTTAGATCTCATAAAGCTTTAATTTGTCTACACGATGTGTGTGTTGAATTTTGTTCTTTAACGATAGATGGGCCACCAGGACATTTTTCGGCTGTCTCGCATTTAGGTGCCAACTTAAAAATGCATGAAGCTAGCAAACCTTATTTTATACATGTAATGGATGAAACTCTTAAAGTGCGTTTATATATGACCCGTGACACTTGTTAAAAAATATTCCTAACTGTTTAGGTGATATAAGAACCTGTGGTAACGGTGATGAAATTAATTTAAAATATATTGAATGTTTGGGTGATTTACAAGAAAGGGAAGGATTAAAGGTAGGTAATAGTCTGAGGAAACGCAATATAGAATACAGAAAAAATATAATGAAAGTATTCATAGCTGCGCAAACATTCAGCAATAGTGTGGCAGACGCCATTGATATTTGTGGTCAAGAATTAAACCTCCCCGATTTCAAAGTTTCTTTGGGTAAAGGTTTTAAAAATCTCTTTGGTCTTCAAATGAAAATAGGTGGAGGAAAAATATAATGAAGCAAATGAATTAAACCGCATGGTCAACCGATAGCACACTCAATACGTAAAGCGGGTATCTTAATGCGGGTTTTATAGTGCTGTGCTTTCTGTTGCGTAAAATATGTGAAACCAACTGGATCATTAAAATATCTTAAACCTATAAAATGTGCCAAGATCATTTGGAATGTTTTTTTGCGTCATTAGGAGTAAGGGTGGGTGGTGTCCGAGTCCAAAAACAGCACCGTTTATAAACTCATGAGTTGCTTACATGCACATAATAATTAAAGAAAAATATGGTTGCGATGTCAAAGCAAATGATATTTCCATATTAACTTGTGCTTCTGTTGGTTCACGACCTCGCTGTTCCTTGAATGCATCGTACGACATAAATGTGGATGGAGAAACTGAGTATAGCAGACTCGAATTGAAATATTTTGAATCAGCTGAAAATATACGACCATCTGTTTATCATAAACTACAAGAGTTTTTACATTTTGGTTGGGCTGTTCCGAACAATGTAAACGAAACCTCGAGGCAATGTGTGGGATACATGGCCGGTTTTGTGATTAGATCTATCAGGAACAAAATGAATTGCTATATCGGATCGGCGATACGGTATCGTACTAATTATTCAGAAAAATAGAGGGAGATTAACTATTCCACTACAATGTGTTTTTTCATATGCTTGTTAGTGGAATCGCTTTTTCGACATGCATGCAAAATTACAGCGGGAAGCCGTCGATGGAAAAAAAAATTCCGGCTGTTTTCATAGCCAAGGCTATGTAAGAATTGCTACCAAAATCAAATATTTTGTTTCCAGAACTACGCTATAATTTTTTGTAAACAATGTTGTTTGAAACTTTAAATAGTCATTAAGATGTATTTATGAAACAAATTATATTTAGGTACATATATCGATGTTAGAATTTTTGCAATAACGAAAAATTACTCTTTGTCAGTTACATGTCAAAGTATACGGAATTTCTTAACCCGTCAATTAATTTACCCACGTCAGTAATGAAAAAAAATATATATATTAAACGTCACTTATTTTACTTTTTCAACTGTTACTTAATAAATTCATTACTTCCTGTTGATTGTTAAAAGAACACAAGTAGTAATTATGATGATACGTTTATTAATATAAAAACTCATAATAAAAAAGTTTGCTCGCTGATAGATGTAGATACATCACTAGTTTTAGTAACACAGACACTCGCTACGTCCGAATGGCGCCAAAATGGCGATTTTCAAACGGGCACAAAACTCAAAAGCACTTTGACAGCCGCCAGTCCAGGGCTGAAATAACAGGTCAGTGATAAATTTTATATTTTTTTATAAAAAAGGAAGTTAATTTAATGGCTTATATCCATCCGAATGCAATCTTTTCCATAGACTACGATTAAATATGAATTAAAACAATAATTTTATAAACTATAACATATTATTATTACTAAAAGCAATAAACGCTACAAGCCATTCATGATAAAGAAAGCAATTTTTTTATAACAGCAGAGCTTTCTTTTATATAACATTAAGTTAGTTTGAAGAAAAATATATTCTTAAGGTGGTCCCATGTTGTTTTGTAATTTTTTTATTAGTGTATAAAAGTGCTTATCATTACTATTTACTATTGTATTCGTAGAATTTGATTTTAATAATAAGACAAGCAATATTATCGCTATTGCCAATAGAATCGAAACAATATTTAAGTAATGCCGACTCCAAGATATTTATAAAGTTACAGCGGTGTTATAAAAATAAAAAATTGATAAATATGTTGTTTTTTCGTAAGAATTTACTTGTTGTATTTTCTTTATTGTATTATTATATACGAACTATATTTAAATCGATGATTGATTTTAATGTCCATCACATTGTTTTGTAGTTAATCTGTGGTAATTGGCAATTAGCTTTGTTATACCCACATCAAAAAAAATTGTTTTGTTGACAGAATACACTCTATTACAAGAAGACTAAAAAGTTGAGGAAGATTTGATTAATTACCTACATTTTTATAAACAACGTCATAAGATTACAGGGAAAAGGATTTTCAATTTAGATGTAGGTAGAGAAATATAAAGAAAGCGGTCAAGAAACACACTTAACGGTAAGTTCCATATTGCTTTACATGTAAAATTGAATTTTTGATATAAAATACAAGTATAAATAAAAGTGCAACCGTGACCACGCTCAGACGAGACATCTGCAAAGTAACCGAAACATCGGTAGTATGTAGTTTTAAAAACAATGAAATAAATCTTAGTAATCTGAAAACATTAGTTTCATTTAAATGAATTTGTGTAAGTCTTAGATCTCATTAACAATGTTTATGCTTCAGCTGAAGAAGTCGGTGGCATAAGTTACTCAAATACCAACTGGGTCACACTAGCTAAATCTCCTTCATTGCTTCAAGTGATTTCTATTATCTATTACGGGTACTATGTACAACTTTAATTCGGTATGTGACTAGCTAACTGACCCTTGTACTCCAAAGTCGTTGCTTTTGAGTTTTTCAAATGTCAGGAACAGCCTAACTTATTCATTGACTCGGCTATGGTCGGGTGTTCTATTATCTTCAATGGACGGCTTAAATTAGTTTATTTAGATATCTCAAACTAAAGTAAATATGGTAATGCAACATAATATTTTAGATATTTTTGATTTAAAGTAAATAAATACAGCAGGTAACCTTTAAACGGAACTCAAAAAAATTATCCCCCCTTAAGATTGATGGAGTGTTCGCTTAACTGTATAGAGGGTTTTTTTTTAAGAATTTCTGATTATTTAGTTTGTTGGGTATTTAGTGTGTTTTCACAGGGTAGACTAGATGGGTACAGTTGAAATATTTTGGAGATTGTGCATAGCATTGTTATTTGTTGTGAGTAGACATTGGATTATATGCACTATCAAGATGCCAAAATATGCATGCAGATATGCACTAAAGGGTGAAATATGCATAAAATATGATCAATCAAAACCGTTTACTTACAATTTACATGGGTCAAATTAAAATTTAAAATCGCTGGCAGAAAAAGTAACCGTAAATTTTGATTTCAAAACAAAAAAAAAATAAATTGAACTAAGTATTAAATAATAACATGGCATGCTCTTATCATTATAAAATACAGTGATGTGGTCGGCCCTGGCTCTTTTTGTATATTTTCAAGGTTTTAGGTGATCGAACCTAAAGTAAGGTGAAAATTAAACAACAACAAGTAACTTTTTGGTACCCTTTTCTTTGAAATCAACATTAGCTATGTATTTACTCGTATGTATAACATGAATAGTGGTATTTATTCTAAAGTAGTAATAATATTATGGCGTTATAGAGAGTGGTCGCTAAATGGGGAGAGGAGAAATCAGTATTAGAAAAAGAAAAAGTTTTTTTCGGTCCAGTGTTAGTAATTATGTACATAAAAAAGAATCTTATTTGAATACTATTTGTGTAATCTGCTATTTCTGTCTGACGTCTTTTGCTGCACCAGTAATTTTGTTTTAGTTTTTTAATTATTTTATCTATATTGTCTGATGTTGAGGCATCTTGGTGATAAAGGAAGTAATTTTCCAATAATTTTCTTTAATGCTCGGTGGAGGCTCAAGCTCATCTGTCTCATCTTCATTTTGTTCTTGATCCAAAATCTTGACTGAATCCAAAATTTCTATGTCTGTGAGTGAGGCCGTTGTAAGCAGGCAGTCGTCTACTTCGATGTAGGTTTGAAGATGTCCCGTATCACCTGCCATATTGACCTGTTGAATCCAGTGCCGGATTAAGCAAGCGCGGGGCCCTTAGCAAATTTTTTCAGAGTCCCTGATCTACTATGGGTTCTTTGGAATAAAGCGGTAACAGACAATAGAATACTCAGTACGTTTATATGCTATCTATAGGTTACAATTCAGTGAGTAACTAATAGTGTAGTAAATTTCTAAAGGCGTTGTTGGGCTCGGTACAAAAAGCGTGATGTGAAATTTCCTGGCAATTTAGAATAATTTGGATAGAAAATTTACTATTGAAAAGTGATGATACTACACACATTTTTTTCTCAATCCATATTTAATACAAAGTATATTATATTTAGGGATAGCTAATGTTATTTTTTATCAGAAGTGCACTTCAAGTAATGTTTACATTTTATATTTATTTATCTGTCCCCTTAATATTTTTTTAAACTTTTACAAATTTCTTTTCTAGATTTCATGTGGGCAAATTTAGAATACTATTCGCATAAATTTTTCTGAGCAAATCATATTCTATATTCATCAAAGCGGGATAATTCAGACGTTGTTGACTTATAGTGTTTCAAAACTCATTTTTTATGCGCTTTAATGTCGAAAATGTCGGAAATGAACATCCGCCACTGCAGTTAGTGATCATGAGAGATAAATAAATGCGCAAAGCAATTTCTAAATTGGGGAAACATGATTCTAAAGAATTGTCCAGTAGGAATTTATAATATTGAATTTCCAGAGCATCCTTTTTCGTACTGTCAATCGCACTGGCCACATCCGTTTTGGGCACCTCGGCAAGCTGCACTAATATGTTGTCTAGGCTGTCTTCAAAATCATTTTCATAAGCACTGACTATAATTGGTGTTTTTTTAAATCTCTTCTGCTGTAATAGATTTTAACTGCCGAAATATTTCAAAAAACACTAGTTATTTTTTGATATGCTTTCATACGTTTGTCTAAGGCAGATAATGTGTTATCAATATTGACAACAAACACCTCATTTTCAAACTGTTTACCAGCTGTTACTGTCCCAACAAATTCAACTGTACTAGAACCATTAAAATCGTCATACTTTGTGTTCCGCTTGCGTCGTCTTGAATTCTGTTGCTGATATTCGTGACAGCCTGTGAGCTTTTGGCTTGTACTTCAATATTTGAAAATGTTGATCGCATTGTTTGGACATATCCATGTAAAGATTCATACAGGGTCTATCCCGTATGAAGGTCTATTTTAGGCGATTGCTGCGACGCACTAGTTGCTTGCATGCTTTGTAGGATTTCATTCCACGTTATTGTCATTATTCCCGTTTCCAACTTATTCATCTTTGAAACAAGTCCGCAAGCTTGATTACGACACTCTGCCTTTTGATCTATATTATTGGAAATGACATTCATAACTTGCTTGAAATGTAAAGCCATATAATATTGCCTTCGTAGCATCAGCTCTGGCTGACCACCTAGTATCTGATAACCTTTTCAAAATCGGAATTTTCGAAGTTAGAGCTTCCGTAAGAAAACTCCAACGATGTGTAGAAGTGGAAAAAAATTATAAAGATTTTCAAAAAATCAAAAAAAATTAATGCTTCTGTACAACAGTCTGCCGCGCACTTGGCAACAAATTTTAATTAATGTACAAGACAGGGAATGTATTCTGCATAGGTACTTATTCATTTCTTTAATTCGTGATTCCAGGCCGCTGCATTTTCCGCTCATGTTGCTGGTAATATCATAGCTTTGTCCGCGACAATCTTTCATATCAATGCCATTCTTACTTAAGAAATCTAGTAAACTTTGGGCGAGTTGTTCAGCAGTATGGCCTTCCATATCCAAGAATATAACGAATCTCTCAACTGGCCCAGATGGTAAAACATAGCGCACTATCAGAGTCAGTTGGTCTCCATGCGATATATCTAGAGCAGAATCAAATGACACTGAATAGTACTTGGATCTCTTAATTTCACAAGTAACCTGATCTAGCATGCTTGATGCAATCAATTTCATAAATTCTTCGCATGTTTTTTTAGATAAATATGAGGTGTGCCCTTTTCCTTTATGAGCATAAGTCTGAATATGTTGGGACATAAAGTCGTCAAATTCAGAAAGTAATTCTAATTAACCTAGGTAATTCCCATTATGAGTTGAACCAACAGTTTCATTACTACCCCGAAACGCAAGACCTCGTTCTGTTAAAAACTTTATGACTGCAATAATTAGTTTTAAGAGCATCTGCCAATAATTTTGTTCAGTCTCAATTTGGCTCACACACGTATTCTTTTTTTTCCATTTGTCAGCGAAATTATAGGTTTCCTATGCGGAATGTTTTCTTCATGCCTATTCAAGAAATTGTTCGCGTTCTTCCAGTCATCGACCCCAACTTTCGTAAATCTCGCTGACTGATTGTTATCTGAATCTATAACTTTACAGACAAAACAAATAAGTCGCCCTTTAGTTTCTGAATAGCACAACCAATTTCTGATATGAGTTTTATTAGTAGGTTTATGGTTGTATGTGAAAAATGACTGTAGCCAGAATGGTGAACTAATTTCCTTTTCATTAATTGGCTTTGAACTTAAAAAGTCGCTGTTTATATGTTGCAGTTCGCTGTTTCCTTTCGCAATCCAATAATCTCTGTCAAAGTTACCCGGCTATTCACCAATATCGTTGGAGTATATTTTACTTTCATTTCATACCACATCTTACTAAGTTTCACTCAAAAAAATTACATTCCGGCAGAGATGAGTGGATTTAAATATGCGGGGCCCCCTTTTGCGCGGGACCTGTAGCAATTGCTACTCTTGCTACGTGGTCAATCCGGCACTGGTTGAATCCACTCAGTTAATGGAAGGTCGTCGTCGCTATCAAACTGAGGTTTCCACCTCATCAATTGTAGAATTGGTACAAAGTCCAGCATGTCGAAAAGAGTGCTGTATAGTTGTGGGTGTCACTTCTTACCAGGCTTTAGATAAAAAATTTATGCATGCAGCATATTAACAGAAGTTTTACCTTCAGATTCGACTAACTCCATCAATAATTTCCTTCTGTAGTGACCCTTGAGGCTTTTAATCACACTCTGGTCCATTGGCTGTAAGATACTAGTCGTATTTGGAGGAAGAAATGCCAACTCTATGTGTCCACACATAGAGTTGGCATTTCTTAGGTTTGATATAAATGGGTGGGCAGGGCAGTTGTCAGCAAGAAGTAAAATTTTTCGTCCCTTTAATTCTGCATCCCACTTTCGCACTTCTTCAAAAAGTTGACTGGTCGTCCAAGCTGATTTATTAGCTTTATACGTCACTGGCAATTTTTTAATATTCTTAAAACAACGCGGATTTTTCGATTTGCCTATTACCATTAGCCTTTTTCTTCTGTGCCATCCATATTAGCAGCCACAAGCACCGTAATACGTTCCTTGGAAAGCTTTCCTCCTACACACATTTCCCCTTTGAACTTCAGAGTTTTATCTGGAGTCAACTTATAGAAAATTCCTGCTTCATCAGCATTGAAAATGTCACTTGGCGCGTATTTTTCTATGAATTTTGACCACACTCTAGTAATCCAATCATGAGTCACATTCGTATCAACACTTCGTGCTTCGCCACTTATTTTACCATAGTCTATATGATGACGTTGCTTGAATTTTCCGAGCCATCCTTCTGATGCTTTAAAAGAAGTTATACCAAGTTCTTCAGCAAAATTCTCCGCCTCAGCTTTCGCAAGTGGCCCCGAGATAGGCATATTATTCTGGCGTTGTCGGTGAAACCATAATAATATAGCTTGATCCAAATCTTCGTATTTAGGTTCTTTAATTTTTTGGAAGATTTCCCCTCGACCTCAGCTTGTAAAATTTTTTCATTATTTTTCCATATTGTGGCCACGGTAGAGCGACTAAATCAAAAGCGTTTGCCAACATCACTTATCTTCTCTCCGGTCTCTATAGCGCGTATCAGTAAAACTTTTTCGTCAATACACAGTGATTTTCTTTTACTAGCCATGTTTACAGTTTGAAATTTTGTGATCAACTAAGAATATGATAACGTTGTAGTCATAATCAACCACAGACTACACGCAATCCAATTTGTAAACAAAAGAACGAATTTCTTAGAAAGTTCAGTGTGCATGATGCCGAAAGTCGAGTTTATTGCGGGCTAGGATAATAAAGCGACAAAAGAACGTACACAGCTGCGCAGTTTTTACTAATTTTAGTAACTTAAAAGGTACTTTTTTACTCAATTGTGGTCGTTATTGAGAGTGGGTGTAATGCTATGTAGAGTTTATCATTGTATAGAATACAAGCTAAACCGACTAAAGACAATTGATTTCGACGCTTTAGAGAGTTTGTCGTTAAATCGAGTGACGTTACATGGAGTTTACACTCTAGGTATTTATAAATTACTTAAATTGATTAAATTTATAAGAACATACCGATAATACTATGTAATAACCTGAATGGTATTGAATTATACATAGAAAACATGAAATAAAGTATCAGTTTTCAGTAAAATTTCAAAATTTGGTCATATATTGAGGGACATAGAAGTAAGAGAGTGGTAGGTCGACTAACATAGCTGAACCATTAACGAGCTATTATCTCCAAAACTTTAATATTTAATAATAACTATCTTAAAACTATAATATACTAGCAAACCCGGCGAACTCCGTTTCGCCACCAGATGGCTTCGTTTTATGTAACATTTCGTTTGGTGATTAAAAGATGAAGAAAAAATTTTTTTTTTGTTTTATATTTGAAAAGGACAAATTTTATTTCATTTCACAACAGTAATGAATTCATTTCGATTAAAAAAATTAAGTGTTATTTAATTGAACTTCTCTAAGTAAATGAAAGTGAATCCAAAGTAAATACTGAATCGAAGCATAACGCTTCGATTCAGTATTTACGTGTCCGCAAATTATCCGTTTCATTGAAGTGCTCTTTGGTAAACCACATTTTTTGTTTTTTGGTCTGACGTTAACACAAACAAAGCGGATGGTTTCCCAACTCGTGAACACGCAACGTATAACTGCCCATGTGAAAAACAATGATTTTCTAAATTTATCCCGCAAACACTAAGCGATTGGCCTTGCGATTTGTTAATTGTCATTGCGAACGCAAGGCGAACTGGAAATTGCAATCGTTTGAAGTCAAAAGGAAGATCAGTCGGAATCATTGGTATTCGAGGAATACATACATTTTCACCTGCCTACTTTCCGTTAATAATGGTTGCCTCAATCAAATTCGGCATAAGTCTTTTTACCGCAAGTCGAGTACCGTTGCAAAGTCGCGGTGGATTTAAATTACGCAATATCATAATAACTGTACCAACTTTGAGTTGCAAGTTATGTGGTGGAAATCCTGGTAACTCCAGAGAGTTCAAAAACTCCGTTGGATAATGTACTACATCATGGGGATTTGTTATGGAATCAACGGATTTGTATGTCACCAAATCGCCAACGATTTTTGATTGAATGGTGAAATTCAGTGCGTGTACATCATTATTCTTTGCGGCAAGAATTGCTCGTTGACTTAACCAAGCATAATTCTGATAATTCTCACTAATGTTTGGGAAAACATTTTCAATAAGAGCTAGTTGAGAGTCTACAAATCGGCAAAAGTCGTTGGTAAGAGTAATTAATCCAGATGTCGCATCAACTGGGACTTTTCCATTTCCAACAGCTAACAATTGTTTTGAAAATTGTGTAGCACTTTGATCATTTTGAAGTTGAACTCTCATATTAGTGGTTAGCGATAATGTTTTTACGTTATTCTATAAAGGTGATGCCTTCAGGCAAGCATTCAATTCATCTGCAGGCGTTCCACGGGGAATTACTGGCAACGTCTGCCTGAAATCGCCTGCCAACAATATCATCAAGCCGCCAAAAATGTTGTTATTTCGCCGAAGATCCTTCAGTGGGAAGTTAAGTGCTTCAAGTGATTTCTTATGTGCCATTGTGCACTCATCCCAAACAATGAGCTTGCATTGCGTCAACAATTTTC
Organism: Danaus plexippus; assembly: GCF_018135715.1. Taxonomy (NCBI): domain Eukaryota; kingdom Metazoa; phylum Arthropoda; class Insecta; order Lepidoptera; family Nymphalidae; genus Danaus; species Danaus plexippus. Next base: position 626,746 of record NC_083557.1, read on the forward strand.
CCATTGCACTGGATCGGGAAATATTGCATGTTGGAGTCTCAATTGTGTTTAAATTGAGTGGCAACTTAAGCGCAGAATGTGCCAAACCTCCATCTAGAAGAGTCGCCGCAATTCCAGATGATGCTAACGCCAAAGCTATGTCAACTGTTGATCGAATAGTGGCCAAAATCAATGAAATGACAAATGTTTTCCCTGTTCCTCCAGATGCTTCCAGGAAGAATAGACCACCAGTATTATTGTCCACCGCTTGCATTAATGTTTCGTATACTGGTTTTTGCTGTTCAATCAGCAACGGCACATTATTTTGAACGAATTCCTGCAATGTATCAACATTGTATTGCAGCTCTCGATTTAATTCTTGGTTGAATGCATCGTGTATCGATCGATTTGGTGGAATCATTCCTACTTCAATCAGTAGTTTGTTGGCAATAGTCAAGCATTGATCCTCAATCAGAATCAATCCTTACATCGGTTATTTTCATGTCAGGATTATTCGTTTGAATGCGCAAGCGATGCAAGATATCTTCACATATGTATGTCGTCATTGTATTTGTTCCATAACTGAATTGGTTGTGAAGGAAAACATGTGGTGATGATAATTGCGAACAGCGTTCGTATTTGGTACGCATTTGATGAAACAACTGAATCCGCAAGTGTTAAATCCCAATGAGAATCGTTCTCTAGCAAACCCAATAGTTGACATGCTTCTCGATATGTTTGGCATTGGTGGCCATTCACAGTTTTCAAATGCGCAAATGATTTTGGTCTACGTACATTTACCAACAGCAGTCGCAAATAAAAACATTCATCATTTCTAGGATGAATAGTATACATGCGACCTAGTGCATCAGTGGAAAACACCTGTGGCCAATCTGGAACTGGGGTTCCTTGTTTATGACGTTGGAATTTCTTTGTTGATTGATTCCAAGTGTAATATTTGGGCAGTAGTAGTGGGCAAAGACTTTCAGAACAAATATTCCTTCTTTACATTATTATCTTTAATGTATCCTGTAAATACTAATAATTTTGAAGACGAAGCAACATCTATGGACTCGTCCAACTACAGCGCAAACATAGCACTTTCTTTTATTTCAACAATAACTGTTGCTAGAATATCGGCACTCATTTCACATATGCGACTTTGAACAGTGGTATTTGAGAGTGAGATTTGTTTAATCTTAGCTACGTATTGCTCACTAATAACAAGTGATACTGCATCACACAAACAAGGTTTGATGAGGTCCTCTCCTTTAGTATGTGGTTTCTTTATTAAGTGCAATGCGATAAACAATTTTGTATAAAGCTTGAAGACATGATTGTTTTGCTTTCTGCATATTACTTGTAGAATTCAATCGTGAAGACTTCAAAACCTTGTCCTTTTTAAAAAAAAAATCTATATTTATCTGTGAACTCCTTGTGAACTTTTCCAAAATGTTTTTTTTATTTACTTGGTTTCAGGCTTTCTGGATTGAGCACTTTATTACATAAAAGACACTGAGGCTTTTCTGTATTCTTGTACACGATACAAGTGAAACCTCCCTGTAGAAATGCTTTTTTATAAGTGCACTTTTTCCCGGGTGAAGTAGAAGCCAGGTTAGAAACATGTGTAGGTACCTAAAACAAAAATTAAACAAATACATGTACACGTAAACAAATCAATCGTGACAGTTTTAAGAAACGCTGCTTATCTTTAAATTCAAACAGTCCAAAAAATACGATTTCTGCAATGCGGTTCTGCGAACAAATAAAAAGCGTGTTGTTCCTAAGGTTGGGTAATTCAAAATGAATGAAACGAACGCCGTTTGTGACAAAGAGCAAGAAAACCATTATGAATACCTGTCATTGCAGGAGCTAAGTCAGTTGTAAGTTAAGTTAAGGAGCTAAGTAAGTCATTGATACGAGTTTATACAAGGGTAGCTTAATCTGGCAAATAACGGGTGTCTCAGGGCAGAGTTAGGATGAAATGAAATAAAAGTAAATTTGCATGTTTTTGTGAAAAGATTTTTATATAAAGTTATTGAACTATAATGCGGATTTTATTTTTTAAAGGTTACATCTTCCAGATGTTTTTCATTTCGTAGCACGCACTCACGGAATCGATTTTGCATAATGCGCCTAAACATAGCCGGCTCGATGTCGCATATTTCTCGTTGGATATTTTGTTTTGGCTCGGCGATATCCCGTAGTATTGACGTAAACTTTGCTCTTAAGGTACCCCTATAGTAAAAAGTTCATGGGGGTTAAATCTGGTGATCGCTGAGGCCACGCAGTATCACCAAAGCGGAATATAAATTTTTGAGGAAACAATTCACGAAATTGGTCCATAGTAGTTCTTGCAGCGGGGCCAGTGGCTCCATCCTGCTGAAACCACGTTCTTGCGCTGTAGGCTGGATGATCTCGAAGTTGGGGTATAAAATAATTGGATGTCATTTGCCGATAAGCCTCACCAGAAACAGTTGTCGCAGACCCGTCGCATTTTCAAAAAAATACGGCCCGATTATTCCATTGACCGAAAGAGCACACCACACTGTCAATTTTGGGTTATTCAGTTGTCTTTGATGTTTTTGTCTGGAATTGACATCTAACCAAAAGCGACAATTTTGTTTGTTAAGATTTCCATTCAAATGGAAATATTCAAAGTGAGAAATCTCTCAATGATTGTCTGGCAAAAACTTTTATGTAAATTGTAGTTATTTTCAAATATTTCCTGCACTATCTGTATTTTATAGGGATGGAATTCCAAATCAGGTTTTAAAATCCGCTCTACGGTTGATTTGGTGACGTTTAAAGCCGCCGTTCCTTTGGCTATTGACAGGCGTGGATTGCGTTGAACGCTAGCTACAACTTCGTTTATTGTTTCTTCCGTCCTTGAAGTTCTGCTTGGGTCCGGACGCGGTTGATTTATAGTGGAACCGGTAGCTCGAAAATTTATAATCCATTTACGAATAAAATTATCGCTTGGTCCATCGCGTAAACGTCTGATATTGTAGTGAGAACAAAACTGTCTCTGAGCCACGACGTACGATTCTCCACCTTTGAAAAACGCTTCAATAGTGAACGCGCGGTGCTCACCTGACCAGTGCGACATTGTGATTAATGAATCCGCACGAATGACGAAGCTACTGCGCTTCTCCCCCCGCGCTTACTTGCAACGGTTTTAAAAATATTCAAATTTAAAATCCTAACTCTGCAGTGTTACACCCTGTATATGCTTTGAATTCCGTGAATATATCAAGGTACGAGCTTTTTTTTAAGGAAGTCATACGTAGCAGTTTTTCTTTGGTCGAAAAAGCTTCGAAAACCATCCGAATAAAAACAATTAATTTTTCCAGTAAAAGAGAAAAAGCAACGCATATCTTTTTGTAGTTGTTCATTTAAGTTTTCACTTATTGTTGCTATACGGCGCATCACCATATTTCGTGACAACTGTAAACCATGAACAACTTTTTAAATTTCGTTTTTATTTTTAAAATTCACGAACCGCAAATCTGACACTGCTTCAAAGAATTCCTTGATGGTTTTTCCACCGGAAAAAACATTGCATTTTTGTGCAATTCTGTAGCTTACTTGGAAAGAAGCTTCAGTTGCAGGTTTACTTTGCTTAGTAAGCTACGAAAACATGTTTTCGTGGACTTTTTATTGCGATTTCAATACTTCCAATTTATTCTTTCTTATTTCTCTGTTAGGTGGAAAAACAGTCTGATACTTACATTTCCTTTTTTACTTAAAATTCTTTTTTTTTGGGTATCGCTAGGTGTTGCAAATTAGGCAGCAACATCAGCAACACAGTTTTTATTCACTATAGTAAAGAAGTAATCCAATTCCCATTGTTCGTGCAGCGAGCTCTTCTTCTTCTCCTCTTCGAGCCGGGCTCGGAGAATCTCATTCTCCTCGCCGCTGGTCCGCTGCAGTAGTACTTCTTTCGCCTCCCCCAGGAGTGCGGCCGACGTCTTCAGTGCCCTGACGCATCCGCCCTTCAGATTTTTCGACTTTAGGGCTACGTCGACTATGACGCTCAGGGCCCTCTCCATTTCCTTCGCCAGGACGAGGCCGGCATCGTCTTGACTGAAGACAAGGCCACCTCGACCCGACGCGTCAACCTCGCCACCGTCTCCACTTCCGAGTTCGTCTCGCCTTCCACTGCCCGTCCTCTCTTTACCGCAGTGGCGAAGAAGGACTTCACACTGCCGCCGGACGAACTCCCACCCGTCTGTCTTCTTGTCGCTGGCCGCTTTCAGAAAAGCGCCAGGCTCGTCGGCGTCAGGCGAAGAAGGCGGAGCGCGTCTCCTCCGTCTCCATCTCGCTTCCGCTCGTTGTACGCGGGCTTCTTCACGTTGCTCCTCCCGCCTTACTTTTGGACGCTAGTGGCTGGCGCGCCACTGGTCGCACCGCCGACGCGTCTACGGGCTCCTCGTCGGAATTCACCACCACTCTGTCCACTTCGTTTGCCGTTCGTTGTCCTTTTTAAATGCCAGGTCCCGTGCCCACTGCACCTCGTCCCAGAGAGTCCTTGCAAGAAGGACTCCCGAAACGATTGTTGCCCCCCCCAGAATACGAGGGGCAGACCGGCGAACCGGTGAGGGATTTTCCAGCCGCCGCGCGGCTGTTATCCTCCTGGGGTAGATTGTTTTTACAATTCGCTTTCATTTTAAAATATCTCCGATGAGCTACATCGTCGTCCCGCCTTGGGGGCGGGAACCCCTTGGTCGCTCGGTGGCTGAGATACCCCCTAGCCGCTCCTGAAGAAGCATCCCCTTAGGGATGGGCAAATGAGGAAAAATTATCGATATTTATAGTATCGATGTTTTTCGAATATATCGATATATATTGACTAAATATATCGATATGTTGATATATCGATATTGTCTGTGCAATAAGCGATTATCTATAAAAATTGCCAAAATATTCGAAATTTTAAAGCAAATACACATCTGGTGGTTTTGACATCAGTTTTATTATTTGAAAATACAGAAAAGCCAAGAAAAATCAACATCATCAACACGACAAAAATACATTATTCATACATACCAATATTTGTCTGACATTGACATCAGGAGCACTCTTTGTTTGATGTGATCCCCTGTTAATATGCTCCTTTCATTCGGTACAGCCAAATTCACCACTGAAGCAACCCTTTCAGATGACACTGAAGAAGCTTGGCATATCATATATTTTAGAGCGATATCCGAGAGAACCGGCGTGAAATGACGACAATTTATCCAGAACTTTATTGGATCAGATTTTCTTTCTAAAAGTGGTTGGTCCAAATACTGCTTCAGTTCATTGGGGACACAGCCATTGTTTGGAACCTCTGACGTAGTTATGTTCAGATTTAATAATTTCTCATGTCTTAACCAGATAGAGGACCCACTAGCTTGTTCTGATGCTGCTTGATCAGGATTTTTATCCGGAGAACGTTGTCCTCTACGGCGATGTTCTGCACGAATCTCAGCACTAATTTTGGATATAGCATTTGACACGACAACTGACGAGGTAAAGTGGATACGCTTGAACCGAGGATCCAAAATGGTAGCTACTGAAAGAAAAGGATTTTGTTCAAAAGGAGCCAGTTTGTCTTCAACTTTTTTGAGTAAAGCCTTTTTTACAATCAGCCCTAAAGAGGTCGATGGAGTTGCTTGATCTGTTACTTGGGTAACTAGAGTTGTAAGAGGAATGGCTAAGCTGGACGTTACATAATTCGCACCACTTATTTCCTCAGCAGCTTCTTTGAAAGGGCCAAGAATGTACGAATTTGATCCGGCGATGAAGATATTACGGAATCCTTTAGCGTATCATCCCAGTGCGAATCGTTCTCAAGTAAATGTAATATTTGGCATGCCTCACGGTAAGTGTCACACAGCTGTCCATTAACTGTTTTCAGTTGTTTGAACGATGTCGGACCACGAACATTCACCAACAGCAATCGCAAATAATAACATTCATCGTTATTTGGATGTACTGTGTAGATGCGACCCAGAGCGTCTGAAGCAAATACTTTTGGATGTCCTTGAATTGGTGTTCCTTGTTTTCGACGCTGAAACATTGATGATGCATTCCATATCTTATAGCGCGGCATGTCAGCATACAGCAAAGTGCGAGCAAAATCTTCAGTTTGACAGACTGTGAAGAAACTTGTCAATGTTGGCGATGGTGGACGAGCCGCTCTGTCTGCCGCGTTCGACTTATTAAAATAAACTCGTTGACCATTTTCTAAATGGCCCGCCAAATGGACTACTATAGGGATCTTTCATGGATCGCAAATGAAAATATACGCCAAATTGCTTCGTTGCTACTTACATAGCGCCCCATCTGGTACTGTGATATTTCATCATTTGCATTGGTTACAGCGAACGCAGCCATATCGCTGCCTTTGTTAACATATCTTCATATGTACTTTATCGACTTTACAGAGTTACAATATTCCACATTGATGTGAGTCTCAAAAGCTTTGGAGTATGGTACAATCCAACGATTGTCTCCATCAACATTTTGCCCTCTTACCTTCACGACTACCGATTGCCCATTGTCCGCAACTGATCGCCGACGATACAGTGGGTATCATTTCCCGTTATGGTTTCAGCAAGCAGGTCTCTTGGGTATCGCTTGGAACACTTGCCGTCGACCATACAGGGTGAATTGTAGTTGAAAAGTCCGCGAGGTCCATGTATCATGTGATTGGTAACTACTGCATGCAATTTTGGGTCAACTGTTTCATCTGGAATTTCAGTTGAAATTATGGAATCAATCTCATCTGGCCTTATTTTGTCCACTAAGCAGAGTAAAATGTGCGTACTCGGCCTTACACACAATGCTTTATTAAGAAATTCATCAGAGATTTTAATTTTTGATTAAAAACTCTGGCAATTATGTCATGTCTAACAACTGGTGTTTGGCTATGTATATAGCAATTTCCTCTTGCCGAAATCAATTTGGGTTACACATGAATGTAACAAATAACTCTGGGCGGTCATAATGCCTAACATATGACATAGCATCCTGAGCATATTTGTGTATTTGGCGTGGGCTTCCTATTCCTGGCGAAATTGTCTTTCTACCTACATTATTCACATTGCCATCGACATTTATAGCATCGCGGAGATGAAAGTATTCCTCTGATCGTAGCTGTCGTTGGTTCAAACGGATGTATGTTAATCGTTCAGTCTCATTTTTGACATTCGTGTCAACTGCAAACTGATGAAAAAGTCGTTGACACATCAAAATATGATTTACTTCACCTTGACGGATCATGAGTCTGTATGAATAGAAATTCATAGCACTAACTTTTTTGTTGGTTTCAGCACCTGCAATCAAAAATGATAAATGTTACTTAGATGAATTGATTTTAAAAATATTATTTAATCCTGCTCAATTTATTTACCTGTTAATTGATTTACCATTTTGATATTAAAATGGTATCCATCTTTCCCCTGCCAGAAGATCAAAGGGTATTGTAATCCATCATAGCTCCCGTGTGTTTCAGATACACGTTTTAAATCACTATTCCGACGATGAAGCACAATATCTCTAAATTGTAAATTTTCTCCCACAATGACAACAGCCACTTCATCAATTCTCGTGTGTTCACCGGCAGGTGTTTTGTCAATAAATGTCTCGAATAATAATATTATGGCTATCTGATGGCATCCGATCCAATGCTATTTTGAACATGTTTACTAAATATTTATACTGATGAAGAAACATTTGTAATTCTTGGACAATGGTTCTCTTCACTGTTGGATTGTGAACACAACGATTATCAACTTCCGCATCTGAATTGCCCATAAAATAAATTTGTAAAAATTGATGATCTGCATCAGGTACTTAGCGGTAACAGTGCCCCCAATAAGTGATAAATTTGTCCTTGTATCTGTAATATTTTAAATTTTGTCCATTAATTATTTTATATATACAGCGTGTAACGGAAGGAGGGTATCATCCCTGAAGGAGGTGAATGTGCTCATGAAACTTAACAACTTTCCCCAAAGAACATAGGTCGAAATATGAAAAAAAATTTGGCCCTCCCTTACAAAACTGACTACCAGCTGATTGATTTACTAAGGGATCTGGTGGTGGGATCAATTGCGGCAATTTTACTTTGCCTCCAGCACAACATAATCCAGTAGATTCACCAGTGTATTTTAACGCCTTACAATATTTACAAATTATTTCCATTTCCCCATTTGTTACCGATTTGTTGGCACAATAATCAATTGCCCGATCATAGTGGAATGCAGCTCGTTCAAGAATCACAGGAGCACTGCGTCTGCGGATTCGCTCAATTTCATTGTCGTGCTCGCTGTTGTTGTGTTTGATGTGCACGAACTCGTTGCATTCTAAGCTTATCCACTACATTGTCACTCACTAAATAACGCAATTCTGACATAGCAATACGACTATTTTCCTGATCTGTCTCTCTCTGGTCATCAGTGCAGTTAGCACGTGAGGTAGCTCTTTGCACATTTGATTGACTGCGATGACCTAAGTCAGGTCGTCTTCTCCTCGGCATCGTAACGTGATGATTTTTAGAGGTGGTTGATGTAAATAAACTGTTTAGAATACGGAAAAATGTGTAGTTATTTATTGAGCAGGATTTTACGTGCACAGTCACCGCCATAGATAACAGGAAGAAAAAAAAAATTTGCCAACCTAACGTTCACAATTAGGACAGACTTAATAAAGATTACGATCTCAAATACCAACATAACGTAATTAATCAAAGTGAGAAAATTTCTCGCCCAGTTAACAGTAAATTGTCACTATCACAAAATATCAACAAAAAAAGAGCACACTACTTGGAATGTCACTATCACAAAGGATCACAAAAGTAAAGAAAGTTAGTGCGCACGTAGCGGTAATCGTCACTCACAAAGATAGAAGGAGTGCATCCTTCCTTCATTCCTCCAATCGCGTTGGATTATAAAAAGAAATACAAAAACCTATTTTTTTCCATTACATTTTATTCGAGACTAGCAATGACCAGTATTTTATATTTAAGAATATTACCGTAGTTCAAAATTATAGTTAGTAGATAAAATAATAAATTCTTCAACAAAAATAAATATAAAATTTATTCTAATTCAGTCCATGGAGACTCGTGAACAGTCTCAAGTGTGACTACTGGAATCAACATATCCAGGTGATTTTCAATGAAATTATCTTCTCCTTCAACTTCACTCTGATTTAACCACCCCAAACCGTTGTTGCTTGCACACAGAAGCTCGGTAGCTCGTCTCGTGACAATCCTTGAGGGTCGCATTTTGCGCGTTTGCACAGCTCGTGCATGATGGGCAGCACGTCGATGTTCTGCGACTTTTGTGGTTGATGCAAAATAGATACCACATGTATTGCAACATCTCGTTTCTATATCATCACTTATACTTGGACAATAGAGGTCGTAAGGCATGCTCAGGAATGTGTGTGACGGTTGAATCCGTAGGCTGTGACGAATTAAAAATGGTGCAAATGTTTTTCCGTCATACTGTTCAGGATTCGGAATCGTCGGAGGTCCATTCACTTGAGTAATAGGATATAGGGGTGACGACGACGAAAAAACGATCGTGTAAAACTAAATGTAAAGAACTCCGACGTTGGCTGCAGCATTGCTGATCATCGCATTTCACAACCCATAATAATGATTATTTTTAACTATTGATAAAGTTACATTCGTTGGCATGGTTGCTTATTAAAATATTCTAGAAAAATAATAAAAATAAAATGCCTGAAGTAAATATTGACTGTCTCTGACATGCTCGGTGTACCATTCTTCATTTGGAAAATCTGGAACATTAGAAATGTCGTCATTTGGGTCGATGTACCTAGCGATTACTTCTTGTCCATCAATGCACACTGCGGATCATATTTCACCCAAAATTTCTCTTGCCTTTCTGAAGTTATCTTTTTCGAAATCTTCATCAATTGTTCTGCCGCTGGAGTCAAGATGAGTCCCAAAAGAGTCATGGGGAAGAACAACACCTGTTAGTTCTCGGCTGAGTGGAGCCATGCGTCTCTCTACTCTATTGAAAGCGCTTCTGCCGGGGCATGGGTCACTCTATAAATATTGTGTCCAAATCATATTTTTAAAATGTTCTTTAGAATGTGCAATTACTTTCCGAAATCGCGGGCTCTAGTCGGGACCACCGTCGCTAGAAATAATAAGATAAGTCGAAGACGAATGCTTACCACTTCGGATTGCTATGTATGTTGGTCCAATGTATGAGACGGCTTCTGGGCGCCCCATCTCATTAGGTTTCACTTCACACGACACAGACACATGGAATCAATTTATGCTTTGCAGAAATTATAAAGTCGTGATCTGGTAACGAAATTTTATATTCAACATGCGTTAGCAAAGGCGCTTGTTTGTTTGCCGCTGTCAATCCTATGGGGAACCGAGCTTTGTCATCTTGGGACAAAAAAGATACAGAATCAGGGCCAAGTATTGAGGCAACCGTTTCTAGTAATCTTATGGAAGCCACAGAAAAGTATTGGTCTTGGTGCGCTTTATGATGGCCTGCTTCAGGACGACTCAACTTCACCGGAACAGTGAATACGTGTCGCTTAGCCTCCCGCGTATCTGTCCGCCTAGGCAACAGTCGAATGTAAGTAGCGCTTCGAGAAACATTGAATCCCAGCTCGATAAGTTTTTCAGTCAGCTCTGAAAGACTATGGACAGTGCGAACAATTTTACAGCGACGCCGTTCTTCAGCAGACGCAACGAACAAAGCTAAATCATTAATAGTTTTTAGCAATTCAGACTGCTCTTCCTCTAAGAGTGGACGTCCGGAGCTAGGTCGAGGTGTCAATGATTTTGCCGCTTCAGGGTTTTTAGAACACAATTCAATCATTTTTTGTTTTTTATTTTTTCTGTGCTTCATCGAGTACACTCTCTGCTCCTCCTTATGTTTGAATTGTTTTTCAAAATCATCAATTTCTTGCCGCAACTTACGTACTTTCTCGTGTTCAGAGCCGTCAGCAACAAGAGATCTTTTGCGTCTTTCTGTTAAGTCTAGCTCCATACGTCGTTTATCAATTTCTTTTTTGATAGCATCTTGAGCTGGAGTAGGACCTATAGCGGCACCTGAAGAGTAAAGAAAAAATAAAGAAAATGTCACACATACAAAAAAGAGTAAATATTAACCTGTCGGTTGAGGTTCATCGTCATAATCTTAACCCTTTCAGACCTGATTTTTTATTTTTTAGAATTTGTTTGAGCCGATTTTATTTCAGTTAGATATTCGCCTATTGAGCATGGAAAAACAAAAAAAAATTGATTATTAGATTATTTTCCGAGAAAATTGATGTTTTCTTTATGTGATCAAATGTGGACATTCGGCCTAAGTGATTATAATAACTGATGTATGGGTATAATTGAACAAATAACAAATAGCTTGATTTTGGCCATTTTTATTATTACAAAAGTATGAAATTCAAACTAAAAATAATTAAACATCTTCAAAACAAAAATAAATCTTCTTACAAAATAAAACAACATAAAAAATCTTCTAAAAAGACAACAAAATAATAGGAACTTTAGTTACTTAGGTATGAAAACTTAGGAAGCAATTTTTGTCTTTAGTCAGACATAAGTGCACTTTGCACTTTATGCATTTGATGCGGGATTTCCCTTTACACCCCGTTAACTTACAGCGCGTTCCACAACCATCGTCATGAGCTGGAAAGTGACTAATACCATCTCGAGCAATTTCAGTTGACGGACGTACTTCTCCTGGTCTTCTAGGAACAACTACTGGTAAAGGACTGCTCAAACTACTTGGACGACCCCTTTTAGCACCTGATATTTTGTTTCGAAGAACTAAACTTTCAGCTAAGCGTCGACGAAAGTGAAGAAGTGCGAGCCGTTTTGCTTTTGGTATCCCAAGCAAGTCACAATCCATATCATACTCGCGGTAGGCTTGAACAACTGCCAAATCTGATGCGTGGAATATCATACGCAAAGGCCACTTCTTTGACTTTATAAACGTTCTATAATAACTCATAAGTTGATCAAGGAGATCTACCCCTCCCATGGCGTGATTGTACTTTTTTACAATTTCAGGCCTCTCGACTTCTATAAATCTATTCTCTGTTTTGGACCATCTTTTCACCATATCTTTTTCTCCTATACCAACGAAATTGGAAGCTAAGTTGGCTGGTTTGTTATCAAGCCATTTCACCATGGTGACATCTCCATCCGTACTACAAATCTCTTCGGCAAAACCCCTTGGTTTCTTTTTTATATCTTTGTCACTAAGCAACGGTGGCCTTGTAAATCTATTGACACGCGCAGTGCAGGTAGCCATTATGCCTTTGTGTTTCAAAATTTGGAGCATGTAATAAGACGAGAAGTAATTATCGCAATATAACTCATGACCTCTACTGTCACCGACTCTTTTCATTAGATGTAATACTACCGCAGCTCCAAAGCCTACTTTCTTTATCAGTGACCTGTCAAATTCTGGAATAGAATTTTGATAAATAATAAAGTCATAGGCACGGCCATTTTTCCCACACAAAAAGAAAAGCTTCATTCCCCATGGACAAGGTTTTCCTTTGATGTACTGCTTAGCAGAATGTTTCCCTGTAAAAGGAACTATTTGTTCATCGACACACAATTCTTTTTCTAGCGGTATTTCTAAGCATCGGCTTCGGATCGCATTATAGATTGGTCTTACTTTATAAAACACGTCAGTGCAATTAGTAGGCTTTTTCATATTATCTACTAAATGGAGATTGTTACGAAGTTCAAAGAACCTATCTCTTGCCATATTGTTAGTGAAAAGTGGAATGCTAATATGATTTTCCCAGTACATTTTCAAAACTGGATAGTTGAAAACTCCCGTTGCCATGTGCAAACCAAATAAAATTTCAATTTCATAGCTGGACGTAGGCTTAAACCTGGTTTTTCCTGACTGTACTGCATATAAGTTTGTCATTTCGGCCATTTGTTCAAAAAGCTCTACAGGAACATATCTATTATAATAACAAATGGGATCTTGCACGATGGGTTCTAAAGCTATTGGTAGCAAGAAATCCGTTGGTATTGTGTTATTTATTTGTCTATGCCTCCACTTTATGTTCGGTTTTGGCGTAAGGTAATCGAAAAGTTCAGCATTCGGCGTAACTTGCTCCTCTTCGCCCTCCACAATATCCGGCTCTCTTGGCGCCTCAGGCTCGGACTCGTAATTGAAAGCTGACCTTTCTTCGTCTTCTTGTTCGTCAGGGGGGTCAAGTGGGGTGTACTCTCTTTGATTCTGAGTTACTACATCGGCTCCCAACCTAACGTGTCTCGCAAATGGGACATTATTATTATTTCCCACATCCTCATCATCCGAAGATAGCTCAAATTCCGACTGGTTATCCTTTTCCAAAGCTCTCAAAGCATCCCTCGAAAACATGATTATAATTTGATCATAAATTTACCTGTAATAAACACAATTTAAGACTTTACCACGCAAATTTTATAATAAATTATAACATTTATTACCAGAAAATAACTTTATTTACTAACAGCAGCAAAGTACCTATTTTGAAAAAAATGTTTAACCAATACCTACTGTCCACGTTTGTGGACATAACGAATATTCGCGATTTATTGTACAAATAACTAAAAATTTTGATGTAAAATACTTTGTTCTTTGCCTATATAGTATAACTTATCCATTTATATTTATTTCAAAACATATCTAGCAGAAAAACTTGAAATTTCAATAAAATAAAAATGACTTACCTACTCAGTTCAAAGTTTCGCTGGTAACTGACCGAAAATGGCTTAGAAGTGCACACACGTATCAATAGATGCCGCTAGTTGTTTCATTTTTAATAATTTAGAATGTTCGCAAGTGATGACAACAGTTTTTATTTACGTAAAATTTAAATTTAGTAGTAAAAAGACTCAAAACTTTTATGTCCTCAATTGTGCACGCGAGGTCTGAAAGGGTTAATCCCTTGAATGCTGATTAGTATGAATAATCTCATTTTGAGTCGCCGATTCTTCGTGTTCAAGAATCTATACGCTAATTTCAGTTCGACTAGCACATTCTAGATTCGATACACCTTTAGCTTGTTTCAAATTGAGTTGAAATATTATCAGAGATCCTAGTATTTCCCTAGAATGAAAACATCACTATAAAAACTCAAGACTGACAAATTCAAGAAATTTACAATAAAATGCCGCTTTGCGGAGTTTAGACAAATACCAATAATACTATTGTGTGAAATGTCGCCTTATTTTCACTCTAGAAATATTTTTAACTTTAATTTAGCTTCATTTTCATGCAATTTTACACCGTTCTCTATTAAGAAAAATTACGTGATATTTGATAAAACTCCCCCTCTATCCTAGATTAGATTTAGAAAGATTTTACATGATCCCCTCCCCCCTTGGACACCTCACGTAATTTATGGACGCCCCCCCCAGGAGTTTCCTGCAACAATTGTGCACTTTTAGGTAGTCTTTTTAATCTTGACTTGGAAATAAGGCCTTGTTTTCGTTTGGTGTAAATGTGAATTTTGAGATTAGCTGTCACCTCGTCACGTGTGTAAAGCGGAGCCAACTTTTGACGCGAGACAACTGGGTTTTTAATGAAAACAGTTTGGTCAGGTGAATAAGTAACTTTAGGCTCGCGGTCCTTATTATCTCCTGCTATTATATTAGTCCGTTCGTTACTACCTATCTCATGAACCGTGTTATATACTATAGTCATTTTAGCTTTATGATCAACCATGTATTCTTGTAACAAGTGTGCGGAAATGTCTATATTAAAAGGATCACGAGGATCGAAATGTCCTGTAACAAGATCTAGAGGTTTACACTTAGTAAAACTATGAATACTACTGTTATAAGCTAAAATCGCGTAAGGCATAATATTAATTACCGAATATGATTTTTGGCTCAATTTAAGAATACGCAAATGTTCTAGTATAGTAGAATGGAATCTTTCCGCAATTCCATTTTCATTCGGTTTATGTGGAGCAACCCTATGATGCTGAATTTTAGAAATTTAACAAATCTGCATTCTGCATCTACAAGTTAAGAACTTTTCACACTGTATAGTCAAGGGATCTAAATGTACTAATTGAATGGCCTTGTGGCAGGTGTTAAAACTTGAAACTGCTGCCTGATAGAGTTGCGATCATATTTTGCTTGTCCACATATAATGCATTCGTTTATAAATTTTGATATATGCTCCTTCATCTTAGGCCAAAAATATCTGTGAGAGAGAAAAAGGTAGCATTCATTGATGCCTCGATGATTAGTTTTCCATTTGTGGTATTTATGAATGATGTCTTGTTGCCGCAGATACTCTCTTACATTTTCTACTTCCCTTTTTACTGCAAATAATCGCATAGCAGATTTTTTGAAGTTATTTTGAATAATAGGTATTACTTGGTACATAGCCAAAGCTGGATTAATGAGTAAGCCAGTGTTGATTTTTGGAAGGACATGCTCTTTTATTGCATTTACAACATCTTCTAAATTTGATTGTGAAACCTGTAAGTTAATTCTAGTATAAGCATCGAAAGGTTTTGTTACACTTGGTCTGCCCTTGATATCTCCAACTATGTTGAAAACTATTTGTTTTGTGAACTTGTTTAATGGGTCATCGGATATAGGTATTTCGAGTATGGGATTTTTAGCACTAGTATGCGCCGTAGCAGTTGATAAATTTTCATCAACATCTGGGGCTGTTAAAGTTCTGGAGTCATCTGAAGTAGATGGATTTACAATGATAGATGAAAGTTCCTCATTATTAAGTTCAATCAGGGAAGGGGCATCTTCATTGGTATTATATTTTCCTTGTTTGTATGTAACTGAAAAATCGTATTCGCTAAGTTTGAAACATCCACCTGGTTAATCGAGAATTGGGTTCTTTCGAGTTCAAAACCCACTGTAAAGGTTATGATCAGTAATGCTTTTTAACTTCCGCCCAAATAAATATGGTCTAAAATACTTTGCAGGCCAAACTATAGCCAAAAGCTCCTTTTCAATAGTACTATAGTTAGTCTCGCTATCATTAAGAGTTCGGGATGCATATGCTATCGGTTTATCTGTTCCTATATTACATTACCCTGAGATAGAACGGCACCTATGGCTACGTTAGACGCATCTGTTGTCAGTATAAAGTCTTTACTAAAATCAGGATATTATAGGATCGGATCATTTGTTCGAAGAGTTTTACAGTGCTTGAAACAATTTTTGTAATTTTGATCTAATGTTATTTTGTTTCCCTTTTCAAGACAATTCGTTAGAGATTTAGTGACACGTGCAAAGTTAGGTATGAATTTTCTGTAATAGCCTAGTAATCCGAGAAAACGTTTGATTTCTGTTGTAGTTTTAGGAAAGGCATAATATTTTTTAAATAGCCTGGATTTTGTTAGGAATTGGTTTTACACCATCTCTACCTATTATATGACCTAAAAATTCAGTTCCAATTTCAAAAACTCAGATTTATCCATCTGGATTTTAAAATTAGACTCTCAATTTTTTAAATACCTTCTCGAGGTTAATTACGTGCTCTTGCAATGATGTACTAAAAACTATTATGTCATCTAGGTAAACGAGGCAAACCTGATTTTGAAGATCTTTAAGGACATTGTCCATCACACGTTGGAATATGGATGGAGAGTTTTTTAAACCCATTGGCATTCTCAAAAATTCGTAATGACCATTCTCAACATTGAATGCGGTTTTCTCAACATCCGCGGGGTCCATCTCTACTTGATAGAAACCACTAGCTAAATCCAGGGTTGTGAAGTATTGACATTTTCCAAGTTTATCTAATACATCTGTTATATTAGGAATTGGATACTTATCATAAACTGTTTTCTCGTTTACCTTTCGAAAATCGACGACGAGACGCCATTTGATTTTATTGGAAGCATCAGCCTTTTTCGGTACTATCCATATTGGAGAGCTCCAAGCAGACTCTGATGGTCGGATAATATTCTGCTCGAGCATCTTTTTGATTTGATCTCCAACTTCCTGTCTATGGACATGCGGATATCTATAGCTTTTAGTATGTACGGGGATTTCATCAGTAGTTTTTATTTTATGTTTTATTTTGTTGGTGAAGGTTAAAGGTTCACCCTCAAGAT
This sequence comes from Danaus plexippus, assembly GCF_018135715.1. Lineage (NCBI taxonomy): Eukaryota > Metazoa > Arthropoda > Insecta > Lepidoptera > Nymphalidae > Danaus > Danaus plexippus. The sequence continues at coordinate 643,840 of NC_083557.1, forward strand.
AAAACACGTCCGCGTAGCTGGCACAAAGATTAATCAGGTTAGCGCGTTCTTCTGCGTTCATATGATCTGTTCGGAGACGAGATAAAACTTTTTTTATGCGGTCTAATAAAATCTTAGTATTAGTACATTCAAAATTAAAAACCGAAGCGTCTACAAGTCGGTCCGTGGAAAATACGATATCATTAGATGAAGGGTTAGTTATTTCTACCCAAGCGCGATTATTAACTACTTTAGTTAGACATTCAGGAATTATACAATTACATATACATTGATTTTCCACTATTACATCACCATCCTGCATATTAATAGGTAATCTAACTAGTTTAGAAGAATTGGCGGGGACAATCTCTTCATAAAGATTAACGATTTTAGAGTCATACATGTGTATAGGAATATGTGTTAAGAATTCTGTTCTTAAGGTTAATATTACAGTCAAAAGCACTCTATAAATCTAAACCTATAAGTCCGTCGAAGTAATTATGGAATTTATATATGAATAGTGTCATGTCGCCTTGCTCTTTAAATTCAGGGAAATATGGTAAAGTATGTAATGGAATAGTTATTTGTACTAGTGGCGTGCACATTAGTGACCTCAAATGGATCATAACACTGGTCTGCGAAAAAAAACTTTTTTTTTTTTCTCCTGATTGTTTTTTTGCATGAATTTACGGTATTTTGTGCTCTAAGCAAGAAATTTAACATGCAAATAAGTATAGCACATAGATTTTTTTTATATAAAGTCCATTTAATCGAAAAATGATATTATTAAAATAACAAAAATGATAAAAAGTGAAAAATATTTACGGTCCAAGTTATACAGTGAAAAATGATAATTTTACAGTCACAAATACTAGAAATATCAGTAAGTTATCGTATCATGGTGAAAAGATTGAATTTATTTGGTCGTTTTTTTTCTTTTCATTGTTTGCATTGAAGTTTCTCGGCGAATCGACCAACAGAAATCAGCAAGCATTGCTGCTGACCATTTCCCATTGTAGCGTCTTTCAATTTGCATAATATCCTGATGAAACCTTTCACCATGCTCATCTGATACGGCACTAAGATTTTCAGGAAAGAAATCTACGTGCGAGTCCAAAAAATGAATTTTGAGTGACATATTGTATCCTAAAACTTTATATGCAGAAAGAAGCTCTCGAATGATTTGCCGGTAGTTTTCAGCTTTCGTATTCCCGAGAAAATTATGACACACTTTTATAAAAGACACCCAAGCTCTTTTTTCTGCTTTGTTTAACTTTGAATTAAATGCTTCATCAGTCATAAGCTCGCGTATCTGCGGACCTACAAAAATCCCTTCTTTTAATTTCGCGTCACTGATTCGAGGAAATTTTGTTTTAGATATTGAAAGCCTGCACCTTCCTTATAGCTTTCACAAAATTTTTCATCAGTCCCAACTTTATGTGAAGTGGTGGCAGAAAAATTTTATCACTTGGCACTAAAGCTTTTTGAGATACATTTTTAAGCCCAGGAATCAAGCTCCTTCTTAGTGGCCAAGTTTTTACTTTGTAATGTTTTTCTCTTGCGCGACTGTCCCATTCGCATAAAAAACAGCAAAATTTGGTGTATCCTCCGTGTAATCCAGTAAGTATAGCGACAACTCTTAAATCAGCACATACATTGGTATTGAGAATATTTTATTTTTTCAAGTAATACCTCCAGATTTGCATAATTTTCCTTCATGTTTGTTGCATGTGCAACAGTCACTGATGGGTATTTGTTACCATTATGAAGTAAAACGGCATTTAAGCTTATCTTAGAGGCATCAATAAAAAGTCTCCATTGATCAGAACTTTCTGGGAAACTCAGTTCTTAAAGAAGCCCTACAGCATCATTACAATATACCAAATCATCTTCTTTGGAAAAATAAGTCGTAAAATCTTCTTGTCTTGTGCGAAAATATAAAACTCTTGTATCTTTATCCAACAAATTCCATTGTTTTAATCGTGATCCGAGTAATTGTGCCTTAGATTTTGAAAGCCCCAAGTCTCTAACAAGATCATTCAAATCACATTGCTTAAGTAAATAAGGTTCTTTTGATGGACATGAAGTTCGGGATAAAGTGTAAGAAGATGAAGATGCACTACCAGTACAAAGAAGACTCGATTGAGGCTGTAGACCAGAAGAATTTTTATTTTCCATCTCGTTGACTTTTGGTGGAACTGGAGGTAAAGTGCCTTTACCACGAGGGATTAGTCTCTTTACAGATGCGATGTTCGGATATACAATTTTATTTTTATTTTTTTTTTGAGAATCCTTGTTTGATGTCTTGCAGAAATAACAATCATTTTCATGATTTTGAGGTTTACTCCATATCATTGGCATTGTAAAAGGCATAGACTTGTGACTTCCTTCAAGCCAACCTCTTAATGTTCTCGAACAACTATTACAACATATTTTTGGCAGCCAACTTTTATCTTTCTCGTCAATAGAAAATCCAAAATAGATTTAATAAGTTGTTTTAACAAGATCTGTGATCACATTTCGTTGTACTTTTAGTGTAAACTCACCACAAATGTAGCAAAAACTGTCTGTACATTTTTTACAAGCTCGCGGCATTCTATAACCTAAAATTAAATAAAAAAATTTTTTTGTACAATTTTCAAATTTTTTTTTTTATATTTATTGGCTCTGTCTGTGAAAAAATACATAAACTCCACATGAAATACTCAACACAAATAAAGAGAACATAAACATTATGCAAAACTTACCAAATTATTTTATATAGAATGTAAACAATTGAAAGAACAGTTTGCAACTAACTGTTGTAAAGTCACAACGGATACTGCGCATGCGCATATGTACTACCATAAAAATCACTTTCAATACTTTCTTTCTTTCACAAACAACTCGCTAAAGCTTATTTTATATGTATATATACTGATTTAATGTTGAAAAACAAAAATAAATTTAAAAAAAAAACAAAATTTATGAAATTTAAAAAAATTCATATCGAAAATGTAGACGTGATAGACAAAATCGACCAACGGGAATAGATTCAGAGCATTAAAATCTTCATATTTATAGCATAATTTTTTAAAGGAGGATTTCATTGCAGACCAGTGTAATCTTTTTTTTCTCGATTTTCGGACACCGTGAACAGGTGTGTTACAGTTTCGACGGTGGTAACAACCATGTTCTAATCATGTACCAAGCACATTACTTCCTCCAACTTTAACGGATGTAACTATAGACTCCAAGATAATACCGCAGTCCTTGACTTTAACTACTTTTAATGCAGACGCTCTTTTAGAGCACGCGAACCTAGTGCGTGACTTTGTTGTTAGGAATGATGTCAATGTATTAATGATACAAGAATCGTTTTTGAAGCTCAATATGCGTGACCCAGAATAACATAACTCTGAAATAAACAAACTTTTATTTATATAAATTGTAAACACACATGATTGAACTCGAAATGCATTAACGCAAAAGATAAGTCACAGTCGTCTTATAGACGAACAAGCTTTTGACATGAAGATTGTGGCACCAGAAGACCCGACGCGATATCCTCAAAACGATAGAGAATCTAAAAACCCTGATGTGCTCGGTGTACCAGTTTTAAAGTACCTCACACTGTTACATTCAGTAGAAGTACACGCTGGACTACATCCAGATCACCGACGTGTTCTTCTAAAATTACCAACTGCATGACTTACATCACATCTTTGTTTTGGGACCGCGTTCTTACATATTATGTGTGACGAACATACAGTTCTTGAAACTAGTGTTGTAAGATGATTTTATGATACAACTGATAGTCTTTGTAAGATATGTTGTACATTTCAGATTCCTTTAACTATTTCCATTGGTAATATTATTTAATAACATTATATGGAACGTTTATTTTGAAAGTGGCGGGAGTCCATTTTCTTTTGTTTCGAGAAATTAAAGGTTACTATATTTGTTGATTTAAAAATACAGGCAAATCATATGAATTACGTTTGATGGCAGCGAAGGATGCAAGAAAAATCAATCAATTAACAATTAAGACTTATATCTAACTACTTGCTAGAGAGGTGTCTTTGACACGATTGACTCCAGACTGAATATGTGTTGGAACCCATTTCCCATTCCCACCGATGGTGCAAGGCGTGCGGTGTTGTCTTCACTTTCCCATTCCCACCGATGGCGCAGAGTCAGCATCTGGTACTTAACACTATTGTTGTACTTATAAACTTATTCCCCGTTCATGCTTGCGTAACATATGAGGTCTGGCATTGTTTCTATTGTTTTATCAACATTTAATTTGTTTTTTGGCTTATAAGATACGATAACACATATTTATGTTCTGTTAATGGATTTACACCACTTTTAAATTAGACAATTGTAAAAATCGTTTAATTTCAATTTTGAAAACTTAAATATTGCTTAAAATATACTTACCTCATTTTATTATAATTTTGTTTACAAAAACGCATAACAACACAATGTTATTTTAGACGACAAATACATTGTCGTTACAAGATACTGATAACAAGAATTTACTTATTCTCTGCATGTGGTAGTGTTTCAAAATATACATGAGGCACCGGAGGTAGGGTAATAGCTGCTTCATGTCTTTATATTTTTCGTACGTAATAGGTCTGGCATTTTGTTACAAAGCCTCCAGGGCGATTTTTTCAAATTTTAATGGATATGAATATGCAGTGGAGATCCAAACATTTTTATTATTATTATATGAAAACGACAAACAAGGAAAACAAAATAACTTATTTGTGTGTACACAACCTGCTAGCTAATTTAAACTATCATAATACTTTTTATTAAATCGAATAACATTACCTTTCTCTAAGTTCACTCTCAACTGGTCACACACCTTGCCTTTGTAATTATTTTAATTGTATCATCAAACAACAACAAACGACAACGACAAATTCAAAATTCAAACGACACTTGAAAATGTACTCGTAATTAATTTCGTTAAACACATCAGTTATTATTTTCCATAATTCGTTAATAAATTAATTCACTCTTTACTAATTAGCTATTTAAAACTTATTCACTTGCGAGTTGCGCTTAAAAAGACAAACGACAATATTCAAAAATAACAAAATGGCGAAAAAAATATAGGAACAGTTTACCGACCAATCAGAGAGCCGCGTTTCATTTGACAATTAACGGACTTTCTACGACACTTTAAACGAAAAAAAGTAAGCAGTGCTTCTCGAATACGACACATGCATAGGTTTTTAAACACACACATGCAAACACTTTCTCATAAAACACGAGATTTGTAGATCGTCCTTGAGAATTTTTGTATGGAAAACAAGCACCGAGTAGTTGTGCCTATCGCCGCTCTGCCTGCATAGCGGCGCTAGCAGTTAGCAGCGGCCGATGTTTCGTTTTTACGTTGATAGATGGCATTTTTAACAAATCGTGAATCAAATGTATGTAAATAAGAATTAAACAATATAGGTTTAGTTGTTATATGGGTAGGGTATGAAGTACTTATTTGCATCTATGGTGTGCACGCCATTGCTTTTAGTAGGTGGTAGAGAGATTTACCGGTTATGCCTCTCGCTCCCACTTCTACCGCGTATAAATCCATGACGAACCTATTTCGAGTGAGCTCGTAATATTTGTTGACCTTGATGGTATGGTCTTTGGGGATGTTGGTCTCACAAGGAAACGTAAGCTCTATCATCACAACGCTCTTTAAAATTCGCGAACACATAAATATGTCCGGTTTGGAGGCCGACGCACAAATATCCTCGGGGATTTTGTATTGTTTTTCGTACGTATCCATCATTGTAGTCCAATCCGTAGCCGCTTTAAGGATGGAGTAAGTTTTAACATTTGATTTTATAGCTCTAGTGCCCTCTCTCACAAAACCTACTGATCGCACGTTTGTGGCTATTTCCCTTTGCGCTCTGGCTACCGAAAGACTAACCGCTTCACGTATGATTTCCAGAACCCTATCGGGACAACGCGAATATTGCCTGCTATCTAGGAGTACCCTACATCCCACCAGCAAATGCTTAGCAGTTCCAACTGCCTTCCCACAGATATAGTAAGTCTTTTCGGTACCTTTCCCCATCTTACTAATTTACTCTGATCTGGAAGAGTCATTTGGAACGCATTGAGATCGAATTTTAGCAAATGTTAATATAAAATTAGAAAAATCGTAATAAGATTGCAGATTTTTCTGTAAAAAAATGACGCTACTGTTGTTTTTGTTGTTTTTTTAATTCGCCAAAATACGGACAAAGATACGGAATCATACAGCCTTGTCGTATTTATTTTCTACTCACAGGTTATGCGGTGTACATTTTCTAATACATTTCTCTAATTTTTAATATCTTTCTTTTAACTCACGAGTAGTGGAAACACGGAGGGGTAACAATGCAAATCGTCCGCGGGTGTAACCGCGGGACATAGCTAGAATAAAATAAATGAAAAATAACAAAACATTGATCGAAATTGCTATGCCACCTACCTCTGTCAATTGGACTTACACCACTTTCATAATCGATGATAATGAAATTTTCCTTAACCGACCGATTGTAAGTTGTACAAAACATGGGATTTTTTTGAGAAATTCAACACGGACTAGTTATATATAAAAAAAATACATTAAATTAAGCATGAATTATGTGATACCTTATTTTTATCAAAAGACTTACTTAGACTTACACCACATTCAATATATCATAAACGGTCCATATTAATGAGTACTAAGACTATCGCGTGTATTCATTTATTTTAAACCGTGATCACGGTTGCTATAAAGTATCCGAAACGTCGGGAGTATGTAGTTTGTAAAATAATAGGACCTTGAATAAGTTCTCACTTTTTTTTTTTTTTTTAGAAAAAAAATATTTAAAATACCATGCTTACAATGACATTACTCAAACTATTGTCCATGATTAGAGACCACTTTCTCCCATCTCTCTGGTAGCAATTGAATCCCCCGTCGAAAAAATGACTCATCTTTCGAGGCAATCCATGAATCAAGCCATTTTTCGGCTTCTTCATAAGAATGGAAGCGCTGCTCGCTTAAACCGTGCGCCATCGACCGAAACAAGTGGTAATCGGAGGGGGCTATGTCCGGTGAATACGGCGGGTGGGGTAGAACTTCCCATTGAAGTGTTTCCAGGTAAGTTTTGACTGGTTTTGCCACATGTGGCCGAGCATTATCATGTAATAAAATCACTTTGTCGTGTCTCTGCTCGTATAGTGGCCGCTTTTCTTTCAGAGCGCGACCCAAACGCATCAACTAAAGTCGATAGCGAGCTCCTGTGACAGTTTCATTAGGTTTAAGTAGCTCATAATAAATTACGCCCCACTGATCCCACCAAATGCAGAGAAGAAACTTAGAACCACGGATATTTGGTTTAGGCGACGATGTTGATGCGTGACCCGGCATACCCCACGATTTTTTCGCTTTGGATTGTCGTAGTGAATCCACTTTTCATCCCCAGTGACGATACGGTGCAGAAAACCTTTTCTCTTTTGTCGTTGAAGCAAAAATTCACACATGAGAAGACGTCGCTCTCCGTCTCTCGGCTTCAACTCATACGGCACCCAATGTCCTTGCTTTTGGATCATTCCTAACGCTTTTAAACGTTTTGAAACTGTTGACGCATCTACTTGTAACGTTTTCCCAAGCTCTACTAACGTCTGACATGGATCTTCTTCAAGCAATGCCTCCAATTCTTTGTCTTCAAATTTTGTCGGTGCTCCAGAACGCTCTTTGTCTTCAAGGTCAAAATCATTACTTTTGAGGCGCCTAATCCAGTCTCTGCACGTTGTATTCGACAAAGCATTGTCACCATATGTCTCAACGAGAATTCTGTGATTCTGCTGCAGATTTTTTCTGAATAAAGCAGTGCAATAAAATTCCCCGCAAAAACACTTAATTTGGCACAAAAGTACACATTTTCACAAAAGGCAAATAAATATGTAGTTGACACTGTGGTAAACTCTATTCTACTATAATTTGAGGTTACATATAGCACTACTTTGGTGATTCGTTACCGTACGAAATTCCAGGCACAGAGTGCCGCAACGCCATCTTTCAAAAAACAGCGAGAACTTATTCAAGGTTAATAATAAAATACGCGCAGTAATCCGAAAAATATGAGTTTTATTTAATCATTAAATAAGTTTTAAGGTTCAATACACCACAAATCCCAGCTCGTAAAAACAGGTACATAGCGAGACTAGTCCGCGAGGCTATTGAATCTAAAAACCAATCCAATTTCAATAGAGGAGATATCTGGAATATATCTCTTATAAAAAATATGAAATCCCATGTCCGTGATCACACCGCAAGACCTCGATACTGGGAGGGCACAATATATATCGATACATCATAAAATATCGATATACCGTCAAACGGGGTGAATAGGGACCGTGGGGTGAATAGGGAATAAATTGGGATCCAAATTACCATGGCAATAACTCCGACAAATGATTAACCGTAGCCTTTTTTTTTGGTTAATTCGTTCCGTTCAGAACAGGCAAGAGAACAAAGCTCATACAGCCATGTCTTCTTTTAATTTTCTTCTTAAATCATTTTTTAACTATAAGACCGAAGCCATGTCTTTATTTAAAATATATTTTTTGTCAAGTCTGTCACTCAACAAACTTTAAGCGTTCCACTGTACAATATTTAAGACTTGATGGTTGATTGTGACGATATGTTGTTTTGATCCTGGATTATTTCTTTAATAGCTGAACTAATAAATTGTGAACTAATACTGATATTTTAAGATTTATTTAAAGTTATAACTTATACTATAGATTCTGTTAGTAGAGTCATAGCTCCAGAGTTTGATAGTATCGCTTGGATTACTTGTTGAGTATTCAGATTTTTATTTGATGTTGGAAAATTTAATGAATTTTTAACGTGTCAGCGTAAGACTTGGGTTTACTATTTGCAATTTTCTATTGCTTTATAGGACACTGGTCAGAGATGGCAATGTGATCGCCATTGCAATTAATGAACTTAGCTTTTTCAATGTCAACCTTGCATTCTTTGAAAGTATGTCCCTCTGTGCATGTGGAGCATCGTAGTGAATTTGTACAAAACTTAGCTAGATGAGTATACCGTAGAAATTTAAAACACTGCTTTATCGGTGGAACATATGCAGAGACGGGCAGGGGCCACATCTTAATATGAACATAGTCCGGCAGTGACGTAGCTGACGCAAATGTTATTACAACACTCTGAGTAGGTTGCAAGGTGAAGGTGTTTGTTATTTTCTTGTCTGACTTTACGCATTATGCGTCGGACAGAAATTACTTTTTTTGTTGTAGAAATAGCTTTATATATTTTATGATTGGATAAATGAGTGGGTACCGAAGAGATAACTCCTGCAAGTTCGGTGGCCCCTGCTGGTATTGAAGCCTTAAGGCGTTGTTCCTTAAGGAATGTAGCATTATCTAAAAATGCATTTGCCAAATTCGCACGTTGGAACACAACACCGACCTTATATTTGTTAATTTTCTTTAAATACTGTATGCCTTTCACAGAGCGTATAAAACTAGCACTTAGAGACATCATGTCCCTATTGCCGAGTGGAACTTCATTAGTACTTTCAACAAATACTATTAATTCATACTTGGCTTCCGCATCTTCAGGGTATCGTCGACAATAATCAGCGACCCTAAAGGGAGCGAAGGCATCTGCATGCTGCAATACTGGCGACTCCTCGTAATCGGAATCGCTGCTTGTGCTGGAAGGCAAGGACTCGCCCGCATCTTTTTTTTGCATGCGTTTTTTCACCATCTTTCACTTATAAACACTTATATACAACCAAAATTTTAAGTCTATACAAAAAACTAATCAAATATTTACAAACAATAGTATAAAACTATTTAAAATAATTAAAATTTTCAAAAGTCCGCGTCAACTTTTCAATTCCCGCGCCCTTTTCAACCATAGCCTATAAAATGGCAAGCAATTAATATAGAATATTTATTTTTTGTACTGATAACTTTTATTTGACGCGAAGTTAGTAACAAATTGTTAAAAAAGCATTCTGTTGTTTCGTGTTTGAAGTACCTGCTGACGAAGTGTGTTTAATTTGAAATGGTTTCATTGTTCTTCTAGTCCGTGGGCCAGCGCCTGTTTTTCATTATGATTACTAACAATCTGAATATATTTTGTGAGTAGCTTCATTTTGACGAGACGCCCCACTTTTTCCTCTACGAAAATATTTGGTAGTGGGGGCTAACACAGTATGGAAGCGTCAAAAGAGTCAAATGGGTGTTGTAAATTTTTTTATTAGTAACAACTCAAGTTTGCCACCAACAAAAGAACTGTTACAGCAAGAAAAGAGATCTCTGTACATTAGCAGTGTATGGTGTAATGCACACATGCGATGTCCCACAGAAAAAACGCCAGAAAATTATGGGTGGACAGAAATTGAAGGCAAATACAAATAATATTGGTTCGATGGTCCTCAAAGTCCATCATTTGAAGAAATATCTTCTGATTTACAAGGTTCTTTATAAATATTATTATTGTTTATTGATTATTGTTATGCAGTGTATAAACTATTTTAATTATTTTATGGTGGCGACCAAGCAAGTGCAGTTCGGACGTCTAAACGCAGCATAAGCATTTTAAGATAACGATTTTGCATCAGAGCGTGCCGTGTGCAAAACAAACCAAATGTCTACGCCTGGTCATTAGCAATAGTTTAGTTAACACCGCCCTAATCGACTTGGCCGCGGAGCCGTCTTTTGTCTACGCTAAGGACTGGGCGGAGACTCCCGCGCAGACTCTTAATTATAGCTACGTAATTTTTTGTAGAAATGGCAATCTATTATTTTTAATATTTTAATTGACAAATGTACTGGCTACTTAATACATCACTGTTACGTTCGTTACCTACTTTTATTCCCTACCGTTTGGTTTGGTCCCTACTTGAGTACGACTCGCTGCTATACATATATATATATATATATATATATATATATATATATATATGTGTGAAGGATATCACTATCTACGCCAGTTCTGATATAATTATTATATAATCTATGGAACGCTTGGGGTCAATGTGACTTGACGAAGATTGAGGTTAGGTTTTTGTGATCTTAAGAAGGTGGAAAATATTTTCCTAATTTATTTTAAAAGTAGAAGTAAAGGCTTTAATGTTGTTTTTGTTTTTCAGGTAAACTATTCTCATTAAAATATGTTAATTGTAATAAATCTCGTGGTGTAATGATCGATACATAAAATAAGATAGTTTTTCAGAAACGCAATTACTTCTTTATTTCACCTGTGTGTATACCATTATAAAACGTCATTTTCTGCAATAATAATACAACAAATATGGAGAAGTTAAGATTTGATTTTTGTGTGAAAACATCAGCAGATGGAAAATCAAATATTTTATGTATAACTTCAATAGGAACACCTGATGGCAAAATTTTTGGTATACCGGCTGAATATCAACCTGCAAACTTATATAATGAGATCTAGGATTTTCGCGAGTATTCATTTAAATGAAACTAGTATTTTTCGTAATGTAATAAATCACGCGTAGTTCATCCGAAAAATACTAGTTTCACTTAAAACTTATACCAACTTATTACAAATACATCTAACTATGTCAAGATAAAGTAAATATTGAATAAAAGACATCAAACAAGGAGAATATGGATAACTTTAACTGATGAGATATCAAAGGTATATCTAGATGAAGAACAAAATATACAGTTTAAGGATTTTTACCTTGAAGAGATTAATGAAAACGTAAATGATCCAAAATCATTAAATGAAGGTTCTAATAAAATATTGGAAAAATTAATAAAGTCATTACTTGAAGAAAAACAAGGAAAATCTGAAAAGCAAAATTTAGGAAAAATTGCAAAAGACTTTGCGCTTGGAAAAATTCACTGGTAAAGAAGAAAAAGCTCACCAATGGTTTAAGAATTTCAACAAAGAATGTGAACGTTTCCATATTGAGGGCGACAGAAAAAAAATTGAAATTTTAAAACAGTTTTCAGAATATTCAAGTGTAACCTGGCACAGTTGTATGTGAATGAAATTTACCGTAGAATCAGAGTGGATTAAATGGGAAAAAGGCTTCTGTGATATTTAATTCTGTGAAAGCTATGGCTTCGGGAGAAAGTAGTTTTTGAGTTGACAGAACAAGATCGGGGTAAAGGGAAGGTAGTTACTTTGATAACATTTTCTCGGCTGTTGCTTTGCTTGAGAAACTGAAAACTGAAAACACCTACGCATGTGGAACTATCCGAAGTAATAGAAAAGGCCTGGCCGGAAATATGCTCTTTGCGTTTGTAAATTCATTCGTCGTACATGGACTTATAATGAAACAGACTACCGTTAAGGATTTTCGACGCTCTGTTACTCAAGGCTTGGTGACAAAGACGCTAGTCAGAAAAGAAAGACTTCTACTGATAATAATGCAAAAGACCTAACCTTCCCTTCCAAAATACGCAAATCTGACTACTCCACTATAAAAAACGTTCGCTTGGGTAATAGAGGCAGCCATTGGCCTACGTTTGTAGAAAATAGGGAAAGGTGTGAGGTTTGTAGTTTGAAAAAGATTCAGTGAAACCTCACAGTAAATGTTTTCATTGCAACGTGTTTTTGTGTGTAAACGAAAAGAAAAATTGCTTTGCTGAATATCACAAAGTTAATTTGTAATTAAAAACCTATCTTTCTAATTATTACGAAGTCAATATTCGATTTCATTATTTTTAAAGTTTCTATCAAAGTTTCTAATATTGTAATACCTGCGACAAAACCCGGAACTCCATGCATTCAACGACACCGACATCACTTTCCGCTTCAAAAGAGCCAGCAACAGAAGCACTCACCTGTACAACGCCGTCCTTGTGGCTAATCCAACTATCTGGAAATCCATAGTAAAAATGGGGAGAGTCTGCCTGGACTTCCAGAAGGTCCACGCGGAAGACTTTTCCCCATTCCTACAGTGTCAGAAGTGCCTCAGCTTCGGGCACGTCAAAAAACACTGCCGGACTGAAGTCACATGACGCTCTCACTGTGCATCAGACAACCGTATACTAGACCAATGTCCAACTAAGGATACCCCGCACCCTCCCAAGTTTTTCAACTGTACCCAACACAATGTCAGGTTGATTGTGACGATTTGCTGTTTTTATCCTGGATTATTTCTTTAATAGCTGATCTAATAAGTTGTGAACTATTACTGATATTTTAAGACTTATTTAAAGTTATAACTTATACTATAGATTCTGTTAGTAGGGGCATTGCTTCAGAGTTTGATAGAGTCGCTGGGATTACTTCTTGAGTATTCAGATTTTTATTTGATGATGGAAAATTTTATGAATTTTTTACGTGTCAGCGTAAGACTTGGGTTTACTATTTGCAATTTTCTTTTGCTTTATAGGACACTGGGCAGTGATGGCAATGTGTCAATGGCAATGCGTCGGACAGAAATTACTTTTTTTGTTGTTGAAATAGCTTTATATATTTTATGATTGGATAGATGAGTGGGCACCGAAGAGATAACTCCTGCAAGTTCGGTGGCCCCTGCTGGTATTGAAGCTTTAAGGCGTTGTTCCGTAAGGAATGTAGCATTATCTAAAAATGCATTTGCCAAATTCGCACGTTGGAACACAACACCGACCTTATATTTGTTAATTTTCTTTAAATACTGTATGCCTTTCACAGAGCGTATAAAACTAGCACTTAGAGACATCATGTCCCTATTGCCGAGTGGAACTTCATTAGTACTTTCAACAAATACTATTAATTCATACTTGGCTTCCGCATCTTCAGGGTATCGTCGACAATAATCAGCGACCCTAAAGGGACCGAAGGCATCTGCATGCTGCAATACTGGCGAGTCCTCGTAATCGGAATCGCTGCTTGTGCTGGAAGGCAAGGACTCGCCCGCATCTTTTTTTTGCATGCGTTTTTTCACCATCTTTCACTTATAAACACTTATATACAACCAAAATTTTAAGTCTATACAAAAAACTAATCAAATATTTACAAACAATAGTATAAAACTATTTAAAATAATTAAAATTTTCAAAAGTCCGCGTCAACTTTTCAATTCCCGCGCCCTTTTCAACCATAGCCTATAAAATGGCAAGCAATCAATATAGAATATTTATTTTTTGTACTGATAACTTTTATTTGACGTGAAGTTAGTAACAAATTGTTAAAAAAGCATTCTGTTGTTTCGTGTTTGAAGTACCTGCTGACGAAGTGTGTTTAATTTGAAATGGTTTCATTGTTCTTCTAGTCCGTGGGCCAGCGCCTGTTTTTCATTATGATTACTAACAATCTGAATATATTTTGTGAGTAGCTTCATTTTGACGAGACGCCCAACTTATTCCTCTACGAAAATACTTGGTAGTGGGGGCTAACACAGTATGGAAGCGTCAAAAGAGTCAAATGGGTGATGTAAAATTTTTTATTACTAACAACTCAAGTTTGCCACCAACAAAAGAAGAATTGTTACAGCAAGAAAAAAGAACTCTGTACATTAGCAGTGTATGTGTAATGCGCACATGCGATGTCCCACAGAAAAAACGCCAGAAGATTATGGGTGGACAGTAATTGAAGGCAAATACAAATACTATTGGTTCGATGGTCCTCAAAGTCCATCATTCGAAGAAATATCTTCTGATTTACAAGGTTATTTATTATTGTTTATTGATTATTATTATGCAGTGTATAAACTATTTTAATTATTTTATTGTGGCGACCAAGCAAATGCAGTCGGACGTCTAAACGCAGCATAAGAATTAAAACATAAGCATTATAAGATAACGATTTCGCATCAGAGCGTGCCGTGTGCAAAACAAACCAAATGTCTACGCCTGGTCATTAGCAATAGTTTAGTTAACACCGCCCTAATCGACTTGGCCGCGGAGCCGTCTTTTGTCTACGCTAAGGACTGGGCGGAGACTCCCGCGCAGACTCTTAATTATAGTTACGTAATTATTTGTATAAATGACAATCTATTATTTTTAATATTTTAATTGACAAATGTACTGGCTACTTAATACATCACTGTTACGTTCGTTACCTACTTTTATTCCCTACCGTTTGGTTTGGTCCCTACTTGAGTACGACTCGCTGATATACATATATATATGTGAAGGATATCACTATCTACGCCAGTTCTGATATAATTATTATGTAATCTATGGAACGCTTGGGGTCAATGTGACTTGACGAAGATTGAGGTTAGGTTTTTGTGATCTTGAGGACGTGGAAAATATTTTCCTGTTTTATTTTAAAAAGAAGTATAATATTATCTAAAGTAGAAGTAAAGGCTTTAATGTTGTTTTTGTTTTTCAGGTAAACTATTCTCATTAAAATATGTAAATTGTAATAAAACTCGTGGTGTAATGATCGATACATAAAATAAGATGTTTTTTCAGAAACGCAATTACGTCTTTATTTCACCTGTATGTATACCATTATAAAACATCATTTTCTGCAATAATAATACAACAAATATGGAGAAGTTAAGATTTGATTTTTGTGTGAAAACATCAGCAGATGGAAAATCAAATATTTTATGTATAACTTCTATAGGAACACCTGATGGCAAAATTTTTGGTATACCGTCTCAATATCAACCTGCAAACTTATATAATGAGATCTAAGATTTTCGCGAGTATTCATTTAAATGAAACTAGTAGTGTACGTAATGTAATAAATCACGCGTAGTTCATCCGAAAAATACTAGTTTCACTTAAAACTTATACCAACTTATTACAAATACATCTAACTATAAGATAAAGTAAATATTGAATAAAAGACATGAAACAAGGAGAATATGGATAACTTTAACTGATGAGATATCAAAGGTATATCTAGATGAAGAACAAAATTTACAGTTTAAGGATTTTTACCTTGAAGAGATTAATGAAAACGTAAATGATCCAAAAAGCATTAAATGAAGGTTCTAATAAAACATTGGAAAAATTAATAAAGTCATTACTTGAAGAAAAACAAGGAAAATCTGAAAAGCAAAATTTAGGAAAAATTGCAAAAGACTTTGCGCTTGGAAAATTCACTGGTTAAAAAAAACGCTTACCAATGGTTTAAGGATTTCAATAAAGAATGTGAACGTTTCCATATTGAGGGCGACAAAAAAATTGAAATTTTAAAACAGTTTTCAGAATATTCAAGTGTAACCTGGCACAGTTGTATGTGAATGAAATTTACCGTAGAATCAGAGTGGATTAAATGGGAAAAAGGCTTCTGTGATATTTAATTCTGTGAAAGCTATGGCTTCGGGAGAAAGTAGTTTTTGAGTTGACAGAACAAGATCGGGGTAAAGGGAAGGTAGTTTACTTTGATAACATTTTCTCGGCTGTTGCTTTGCTTGAGAAACTGAAAACACCTACGCATGTGGAACTATCCGAAGTAATAGAAAAGGACTGGCCGGAAATATGCTCTTTGCGTTTGTAAATTCATTCGTCGTACATGGACTTATAATGAAACAGACTACCGTTAAGGATTTTCGACGCTCTGTTACTCAAGGCTTGGTGACAAAGACGCTAGTCAGAAAAGAAAGACTTCTACTGATAATACTGCAAAAGACCTAACGTTCCCTCCAAAAGACGCAAATCTGACTACTCCACTATAAAAAACGTTCGCTTGGGTAATAGAGGCAGCCATTGGCCTACGTTTGTAGAAAATAGGGAAAGGTGTGAGGTTTGTAGTTTGAAAAAGATTCAGTCGAAACCTCACAGTAAATGTTTTCATTGCAACGTGTTTTTGCTGAATTTTGCTTCAAATTGCTTTGCTGAATATCACAAAGTTAATTTGTAATTAAAAACCTATCTTTCTAATTGTTACGAAGTCAATATTCGATTTCTTTTTTTTTAAAGTTTCTATCAAAGTTTCTAATATTGTAATACCTGCGACAGAACCCGGAACTCCATGCATTCAACGACACCGACATCACTTTCCGCTTCAAAAGAGGCAGCAACAGAAGCACTCACCTGTACAACGCCGTCCTTGTGGCTAATCCAGCTATCTGGAGATCCATAGTAAAAATGGGGAGAGTCTGCCTGGACTTCCAGAAGGTCCATGCGGAAGACTTTTCCCCATTCCTACAATGTCAGAAGTGCCTCAGCTTCGGGCACGTCAAAAAACACTGCCGGACTGAAGTCACACGATGCTCTCACTGTGCATCAGACAACCATACACTAGACCAATGTCCAACTAAGGATACTCCGCACCCTCCCAAGTGTTTCAACTGTACCCAACACAATGTCAGATTCAATAATAATCACCCCACCACACACAAGGCTACGTCACAGACATGCCCCATCTTACGCACAGTCAAATCCAGAACCCTGAATTCAGTCGATTATAAATCTACATCAAATTAAAATCTTGCAGTGCAACCTAGACAGATCCAAACACTCTCTTAAAGAGTTCATCACATATTTCATCAATAGCGTACACAACGTGGCCTTGGTGTCTGAGCCGTACACGGGAAAGGGCATCGAGGTCGGGGCCGTTAGAGGGCTGGAGATCTTTCAGTTCCCTAGCGGATCTGATGGGAGGGTCAAGGCGTGCATATTGGCCAAAACCAAGACCGCATTCCTCGGGCTCTCCCAATTCTCTACCCCTAACCTATGTGTGGTTCGGGCACTACACAGACACCAATAGATACTCATCGCCTCCGTCTACATCGAGCCCAGTGCCGATGAGGCGGATACACTACACTCGCTAGAACACCTTCTCAGCAACAACACCAACACCCGCTGCATCATCGGTGGCGACTTCAATGGTTGGCACCCAATCTAGGGGAGCGAACGCATGAACGCAAGAGGGAGGGATATCATCGACCTCTCTCTCATTCACGATCTTCAGGTGTGCAATGTGGGCAATACACCCACATTCGAAACTATCACCCACGGTCACGCGCGCTCTTCCATAATCGACATCACACTTGTCTCGTCACTAATCTACGGACAAGTATCAGACTGGAAGGTGAACCTGGACGCTTGTCCCTCATCTCAACACAACGCAATCGACTACACATATACACACTCTCATTTTCAAAACAAATCACAGACTTCAAGAATGACAAAGCGAAATGGCGCCTCTTCAAGGAGTCAATTCTCACACAATTCACGAGCAGTGACACATCGGAATTAGACATCCAAGCACTGGGCACTGGACAACTTGAGTCTCTTATCGACACCATCACCGAATGTATACACACCGCCTGCAGGGACTCCATGCCCGTCAGATCGGCCGGAGCGAAATGCAAACCTCCTTGGTGGACAGAGGCCTTAGAGGCTCACAAGCAGGAGGTCATACACACACATCACAAATTGCACGCGGCCAAGAAATCCCACCAACCGGTGGATGCCCTGGCCCGACAGCTACACACCCTCAGAGAGCGATACGCCGTCGCACTTAAAGCGGAGACGACCGCCCATTACCATCAGTAATCATCATCATCGCATTTCACAACCTATAATAATGATTATTTTTAACTATTGATAAAGTTACATTCGTTGGCATGGTTGCTTATTAAAATATTCCAGAAAAATAATAAAAATAAAATGCCTGAAGTAAATATTGACTCTCTCTGACATGCTCGGTGTACCATTCTTCATTTGGAAAATCTGGAACATTAGAAATGTCGTCATTTGGGTCGATGTACCTAGCGATTACTTCCTGTCCATCAATGCACACTGCGGATCATATTTCACCCAAAATTTCTCTTGCCTTTCTGAAGTTATCTTTTTCGAAATCTTCATCAATTGTTCTGCCGCTAGAGTCAAGATGAGTCCCAAAAGAGTCATGGGGAAGAACAACACCTGTTAGTTCTCGGCTGAGTGGAGCCATGCGTCTCTCTTCTCTATTGAAAGCGCTTCTGCCGGGGGCATTGGTCACTATAAATATTGCGTCCAAATCATATTTTTAAAATCTTCTTTAGAATGTGCAATTACTTTCCGAAATCGCGGGTTCTCGTCGGGACCGCCGTCTCTAGAAATAATAAGAATAGGCTTGACTTTACAGTCATCATTCTTCATTATGTTAAGAAAAGGCTCCAGAGTCAAAAGAGCATCCAAGTCCTGAGCATTACTAGTTGCAGTCGAAGACGAATGCTTACCACTTCGGATTGCTATGTATATTGGTCCAATGTATGAGACGGCTTCTGGGCGCCCCATCTCATTAGGTTTCACTTCACACGAAGCATAGACACATGGAATCAATTTATGCTTTGCAGCAATTATAAAGTCGTGATCTGGTAACGAAATTTTATATTCAACATGCGTTAGCAAAGGCGCTTGTTTGTTTGCCGCTGTCAATCCTATGGAGACCCGAGCTTTGTCATCTTGGGACAAAAAAGATACAGAATCAGGGCCAAGTATTGAGGCAACAGTTTCTAGTGATCTTATGGAAGCCACAGAAAAGTATTGCTCTTGGTGCGCTTTATGATGGCCTGCTTCAGGACGACTCGACTTCACCGGAACAGTTACTACGTGGCGCTTAGCCTCCCGCGTATCTGTCCGCCTATGCAACAGTCGAATGTAAGTAGCGCTTCGAGAAACATTGAATCCCAGCTCGATAAATTTTTCAGTCAGCTCTGAAAGACTATGGACAGTGCGAACAATTTCACAGCGACGCCGTTCTTCAGCAGACGCAACGAACAAAGCTAAATCATTAATAGCAATTCAGACTGCTCTTCCTCTAAGCGTGGACGTCCGAAGCTAGCTCGAGGTGTCAATGATTTTGCAGCTTCAGGGTTTTTAGAACACAATTCAATCATTTTTTGTTTTTTATTTTTTCTGTGCTTCGAGTACACTCTCTGC
Organism: Danaus plexippus; assembly: GCF_018135715.1. NCBI lineage: Eukaryota > Metazoa > Arthropoda > Insecta > Lepidoptera > Nymphalidae > Danaus > Danaus plexippus. Next base: position 663,637 of record NC_083557.1, read on the forward strand.
TTCTCCTTATGTTTGAATTGTTTTTCAAAATCATGAATTTCTTGCCGCAACTTACGTACTTTCTCGTGTTCAGAGCCGTCAGCAACAAGAGATCTTTTGCGTCTTTCTGTTAAGTCTAGCTCCATACGTCGTTTATCAATTTCTTTTTTGATAGCATCTTGTGCTGGAGAAGGACGTATAACGGCACCTGGAGAGTAAAGAAAAAATAAAGAAAATGTCACACATACAAAAAAGAGTAAAAATTAACCTGTCGGTTGAGGCTCATCGTCATATTCTTGATCCCTTGGCTGCTGATTAGTATGAATAATCTCATTTTGAGTCGCCGATTCTTCGTGTTCAACAATCTGTACGCTAATTTCAGTTCGACTAGCACATTCTAGATTCGATACACCTTTAGCGCTTGTTTCAAATTGAGTTGAAATATTATCAGAGATCCTAGTATTTCCCTAGAATGAAAATATCACTATAAAAACTCAAGACTGACAAATTCAAGAAATTAACAATAAAATGCCGCTTTGCGGAGTTTGGAAAAATACCAATAATACTAATTGTGAAATGTCGCCGTATTTTCACTCTAGAAATATTTTTAACTTTAATTTAACTTCATTTTCACGCAATTTTACACCGTTTTCTATTAAGAAAAATTACGTGATATTTGATAAAACTCCCCCTCTCCCCTAGATTAGATTTAGAAAGATTTTACATGACCCCCTCCCCCCTTGGACACCTCACGTAATTTATGGATGCCGCCAGGAGTTTCCTGCAACAATTGTGCACTTTTAGGTACTCTTTTTAATCTCGACTTGGAAATAAGGCCTTGTTTTCGTTTGGTGTAAATGTGAATTTTGAGATTAGCTGTCACCTCGTCACGTGTGCAAAGCGTAGCCAACTTTTGACTCGGGCAACTGGGTTTTTAATGAAAACAGCTTGGTCAGGTGAATAGGTAACTTCAGGCTCGCGATCGTTATTATGTCCTGCCATTATATTAGTCCGTTCGTAAATACCTATCTCGTGAACCGTGTTATATACTATAGTCATTTTAGCTTTATGATCAATCATGTATTCTTGTAACAAGTGTGCGGAAATGTCTTTATTAAAAGGATCACGAGGATCGAAATGTCCTGTAACAAGATCTAGAGGTTTACACTTAGTAAAACTGTGAATACTACTGTTATAAGCTAAAATCGCGTAAGGCATAATATTAATTACCGAATATGATTTTTGGCTCAATTTAAGAATACGCAAATGTTCTAGTATAGTAGAATGGAATCTTTCCACAATTCCATTTTCATTCGGTGTATGTGGAGCAACCCTATGATGCTGAATTTTAGAAATTTAACAAATCTGCATTCTGCATCTACAAGTTAAGAACTTTTCACACTGTATAGTCAAGAGATCTAAATGTACTAATTGAAATGGCCTTGTGGCAGGTGTTAAACTTTAATCTGCTGCCTGATAGGGTTGCGGTCATATTTTGCTTGACCACATATAATGCATTCGTTTATAAATTTTGATATATGCTCCTTCATCTTAAGCCAAAAATATCTGTGAGACAGAGAAAGGTAGCATTCATTGATGCCTCGATGATTAGTTTTCCCATTGTGGTATTTATGAATGATGTCTTGTTGCTGGAGACACTCTCTTACATTTTCTACTTCCCTTTTTACTACAAATAACCGCACAGCAGATTTTTTGAAGTTATTTTGAATAATAGGTATTATTTGGTACCTAGCCAAAGCTGGATTTATGAGTAAGCCAGTGTTGATTTTTGGAAGGACATGCTCTTTTATTGCATTCACAACATCTTCTTCTAAATTTGATTGTGAAACCTGTAAGTTAATTCTAGTATAAGCTTCGAAAGGTTGTTACACTTGGTCTACCCTTGATATCTCCAACTATATTGAAAACTATTTGTTTTGTGAACTTGTTTAATGGGTCATCGGATATAGGTATTTCCAGTATGGGATTTTCAGCACTAGTATGAGCTGTAGCCGTTGATGAATTTTCATCTACATCTGGGGCTGTTAAAGTTCTAGAGTCATCTGAAGTAGATGGATTTGCAATGATAGATGAAAGTTCCTCATTATTAAGTTCAATACGAGAGAGGGCATCTTCATTGGTATTATATTTTTCTTGTTTGTATGGAACTGAAAAATCGTATTCGCTAATTTTGAAGCATCCACCTGGTTAATCGAGAATTGGGTTCTTTCAAGTTCAAAACCCACTGTAAAGGCCTATGATCAGTAATGATTTAAAACTTCCGCCCAAATAAATATGGTCCAAAATACTTTGTAGCCCAAACTTTAGACAAAAGCTCCTTTTCAATAGTACTATAGTTAGTCTCACTATCATTAAGTGTACGGGATGAATATGCCATGGGTTTATCGGTTCCTATATTACCACGAGATAGAATGGCACCTATGGCTACGTTAGACGCATCTGTTGTCAGTATAAAGTCTTTACTAAAATCAGGATATTGTAGGATCGGATCATTTGTTAGAAGAGTTTGACAGTGGTCGAAACAATTTTTGTAATTTTGAACTAATGTTATTTTTAGTATGTACGGGGATTTCATCAGTAGTTTTTATTTTATGTTTTATTTCGTTGGTGAAGGTTAAAGGTTCACCCTCAAGATAAAACACGTCCGCAGTCCGTATTAATCAGGTTAGCGCGTTCTTCTGCGTTCATATGATCTGTTCGGAGACGAGATAAAACTTTTTTTATGCGGTCTGATAAAATCTCAGTATTAGTACATTCAAAATTAAAAAGCGAAGCTTCTACAGGTCGGTCCATGGAAAATACGATATCATTAGATGAAGGGTTAGTTATCTCTACCCAAGCGCGGTTATTAACTACTTTAGATAGACATTCAGGAATTATACAATTACATATACATTGATTTTCCACTATTACATCACCATCCTGCGTATTAATAGGTAATCTAACTAGTTTAGAAGAATTGGCGGGGACAATCTCTTCATAAAGATTAACGATTTTAGAGTCATACATGTGTATAGGAATATGTGTACTGCGGGTTTAAGAATTCTGTTCTTAAGGTTAATATTACAGTCAAAAGCACTCTATAAATCTAAACCTGTAAGTCCGTCGAAGTAATTATGGAATTTATATATGAATAGTGTCATGTCGCCTTGCTCTTTAAATTCAGGGAAATGTGGTAAAGTAATGGAATAATTATTTGTACTAGTGGCATGCACATTAGTGACCTCAAATGGATCAAAACAGTGGTCTACAAAAAAAACTTTTTTTTTCTCCTGATTGTTTTTTTGCATGAATTTACGGTATTTTGTGCTCTAAGCAAGAAATTTAACATGCAAATAAGTATAGCACATAGATTTTTTTTATATAAAGTCCATTTAATCGAAAAATGATATTATTAAAATAACAAAAATGATAAAAAGTGAAAAATAATTACGGTCCAAGTTATACAGTGAAAAATGATAATTTTACAGTCACAAATACTAGAAATATCAGTAAGTTATCGTATCATGGTGAAAATATTGAATTTATTTGGTCGTTTTTTTTTTCTTTTCATTGTTTGCATTGAAGTTTCTCGGCGAATCGACCAACAGAAATCAGCAAGCATTGCTGCTGACCATTTCCCATTGTAGCATCTTTCAATTTGCATAATATCCTGATGAAACCTTTCACCATCCTCATCTGATACGGCACTAAGATTTTCAGGAAAGAAATCTACGTGCGAGTCCAAAAAATGAATTTTGAGTGACATATTGTATCCTAAAACTTAATAAGCAGAAAGAAGCTCTCGAATGATTTGTCGGTAATTTTCAGCTTTCGTATTCCCGAGAAAATTATGACACACTTTTACAAAAGCCACCCAAGCTCTTTTTTCTGCTTTGTTTAACTTTGAATTAAATGCTTCATCAGTCATAAGGACGCGTATCTGCGGACCTACGAAAATCCCTTCTTTTAATTTCGCGTCACTGATTCGAGGAAATTTTGTTTTGAGATATTGAAAGCCTGCACCTTCCTTATCCATAGCTTTCACAAAATTTTTCATCAGTCCCAACTTTATGTGAAGTGATGGCAGAAAAATTTTATCACTTGGCACTAAAGGTTTTTGAGATACATTTTTAAGCCCAGGAGTCAAGAGTTTGATAGTATCGCTTGGATTACTTGTTGAGTATTCAGATTTTTATTTGATGATGGAAAATTAAATGAATTTTTAACGTGTCAGCGTAAGACTTGGGTTTACTATTTGCAATTTTCTTTTGCTTTATAGGACACTGGTCAGAGATGGCCATGTGATCGCCATTGCAATTAATGAACTTAGCTTTTTCAATGTCAACCTTGCATTCTTTGAAAGAATGTGCCTCTGTGCATGTGGAGCATCGTAGTGAATTTTTACAAAACTTAGAAAGATGATCATACCGTAGAAATTTAAAACACTGCTTTATCGGTGGAACATATGCAGAGACGGGCAGGCGCCACATCTTAATATGGACATAGTCCGGCAGTGACGTAGCTGACGCAAATGTTATTACTACGCACTGAGTAGGTTGCAAGGTGAAGGTGTTTGTTATTTTCTTGTTTGTCTTTACGCATTATGCGTCGGACAGAAATTACTTTTTTTGTTGTTGAAATGGCTTTATATATTTTATGATTGGATAAATGAGTGGGTACCGACGAGATAACTCCTGCAAGTTCGGTGGCCCTGCTGGTATTGAAGCCTTAAGGCGTTGTTCCTTAAGGAATGTAGCATTATCTAAAAATGCATTTGCCAAATTCGCACGTTGGAACATAACACCGACCTTATATTTGTTAATTTTCTTTAAATACTGTATGCCTTTCACAGAGCGTATAAAACTAGCACTTAGAGACATCATGTCCCTATTACCGAGTGGAACTTCATTAGTACTTTCAACAAATACTATTAATTCATACTTGGCTTCCGCATCTTCAGGGTATCGTCGACAATAATCAGCGACCCTAAAGGGAGCGAAGGCATCTGCATGCTGCAATACTGGCGAGTCCTCGTAATCGGAATCGCTGCTTGTGCTGGAAGGCAAGGACTCGCCCGCATCTTTTTTTTGCATGCGTTTTTTCACCATCTTTCACTTATAAACACTTATATACAACCAAAATTTTAAGTCTATACAAAAAACTAAACAAATATTTACAAACAATAGTATAAAACTATTTAAAATAATGAAAATTTTCAAAAGTCCACATCAACTTTTCAATTCCCGCGCCCTTTTCAACCATAGCCTATAAAATGGCAAGCAATTAATATAAAATATTTATTTTTTGTACTGATAACTTTTATTTGACGTGAAGTTAGTAACAAATTGTAAAAAAGCATTCTGTTGTTTCGTGTTTGAAGTACCTGCTGACGAAGCGTGTTTAATTTGAAATGGTTTCATTGTTCTTCTAGTCCGTGGGCCAGCGCCTGTTTTTCATTATGATTACTAACAATCTGAATATATTTTGTGAGTAGCTTCATTTTGACGAGACGCCCAACTTTTTCCTCTACGAAAATACTTGGTAGTGGGGGCTAACACAGTATGGAAGCGTCAAAAGAGTCAAATGGGTGTTGTAAATTTTTTTATTACTAACAACTCAAGTTTGCCACCAACAAAAGAACTGTTACAGCAAGAAAAAAGAACTCTGTACATTAGCAGTGTATGTTGTAATGCACACATGCGATGTCCCACAAAAAAAACGCCAGAAAATTATGGGTGGACAGTAATTGAAGGCAAATACGAATAATATTGGTTCGATGGTCCTCAAAGTCCATCATTTGAAGAAATATCTTCTGATTTACAAGGTTCTTTATAAATATTATTATTGTTTATTGATTATTATTATGCAGTGTTTAAACTATTTTAATTATTTTATGGTGGCGACCAAGCAAGTGCAGTTCGGACGTCCAAACGCAGCATAAGCATTAGAAGATAACGATTTCGCATCAGAGCGTGCCGTGTGCAAAACAAACCAAATGTCTACGCCTGGTCATTAGCAATAGTGAGTTAACACCGCCCTAATCGACTTGGCCGCGGAGCAGTCTTTTGTCTACGCTAAGGACTGGGCGGAGACTCCCGCGCAGACTCTTAATTATAGTTACGTAATTTTTTGTATAAATGACAATCTATTATTTTTAATATTTTAATTGACAAATGTACTGGCTACTTAATACATCACTGTTACGTTCGTTACCTACTTTTATTCCCTACCGTTTGGTTTGGTCCCTACTTGAGTACGACTCGCTGATATACATATATATATGTGAAGGATATCACTATCTACGCCAGTTCTGATATAATTATTATGTAATCTATGGAACGCTTGGGGTCAATGTGACTTGACGAAGATTGAGGTTAGGTTTTTGTGATCTTGAGGACGTGGAAAATATTTTCCTGTTTTATTTTAAAAAGAAGTATAATATTATCTAAAGTAGAAGTAAAGGCTTTAATGTTGTTTTTGTTTTTCAGGTAAACTATTCTCATTAAAATATGTAAATTGTAATAAAACTCGTGGTGTAATGATCGATACATAAAATAAGATAGTTTTTCAGAAACGCAATTACGTCTTTATTTCACCTGTATGTATACCTTTATAAAACGTCATTTTCTGCAATAATAATACAACAAATATGGAGAAGTTAAGATTTGGTTTTTGTGTGAAAACATCAGCAGATGGAAAATCAAATATTTTATGTATAACTTCAATAGGAACACCTGATGGCAAAATTTTTGGTATACCGGCTGAATATCAACCTGCAACCTTATATAATGAGATCTAAGATTTTCGCGAGTATTCATTTAAATGAAACTAGTATTTTACGTAATGTAATAAATCACGCGTAGTTCATCCGAAAAATACTAGTTTCACTTAAAACTTATACCAACTTATTACAAATACATCTAACTATGTCAAGATAAATATTGAATAAAAGACATCAAACAAGGAGAATATGGATAACTTTAACTGATGAGATATCAAAGGTATATCCAGGTGAAGAACAAAATATACAGTTTAAGGATTTTTACCTTGAAGAGATTAATGAAAACGTAAATGATCCAAAATCATTAAATGAAGGTTCTAATAAAATATTGGAAAAATTGATAAAGTCATTACTTGAAGAAAAACAAGGAAAATCTGAAAAGCAAAATTTAGGAAAAATTGCAAAAGACTTTGCGCTTGGAAAATTCACTGGTTAAAAAAAACGCTTACCAATGGTTTAAGGATTTCAACAAAGAATGTGAACGTTTCCATATTGAGGGAGACAGAAAAAAAAATTAAATTTTAAAGTTTTCAGAATATTCAAGTGTAACCTGGCACAGTTGTATGTGAATGAAATTTGCCGTAGAATCAGAGTGGATTAAATGGGAAAAAGGCTTCTGTGATATTTAATTCTGTGAAAGCTATGGCTTCGGGAGAAGTAGTTTTTGAGTTGACAGAACAAGATCGGGGTAAAGGGAAGGTAGTTTACTTTGATAAAATTTTCTCGGCTGTTGCTTTGCTTGAGAAACTGAAAACTGAAAACACCTACGCATGTGGAACTATCCGAAGGAATAGAAAAGGCCTGGCCGGAATATGCTCTTTGCGTTTGTAAATTCATTCGTCGTACATGGACTTATAATGAAACAGACTACCGTTAAGGATTTTCGACGCTCTGTTACTCAAGGCTTGGTGACAAAGACGCTAGTCAGAAAAGAAAGACTTCTACTGATAATACTGCAAAAGACCTAACCTTCCCTTCCAAAAGACGCAAATCTGACTACTCCACTATAAAAAACGTTCGCTTGGGTAATAGAGGCAGCCATTGGCCTACGTTTGTAGAAAATAGGGAAAGGTGTGAGGTTTGTAGTTTGAAAAAGATTCAGTCGAAACCTCACAGTAAATGTTCTCATTGCAACGTGTTTTTATGTGTAAACGAAAAGAAAAATTGCTTTGCTGAATATCACAAAGTTAATTTGTAATTAAAAACCTATCTTTCTAATTATTACGAAGTCAATATTCGATTTCATTATTTTTAAAGTTTCTATCAAAGTTTCTAATATTGTAATACCTGCGACAAAACCCGGAACTCCACGCATTCAACGACACCGACATCACTTTCCGCTTCAAAAGAGGCAGCAACAGAAGCACTCACCTGTACAACGCCGTCCTTGTGGCTAATCCAGCTATCTGGAGATCCATAGTAAAAATGGGGAGAGTCTGCCTGGACTTCCAGAAGGTCCATGCGGAAGACTTTTCCCCATTCCTACAATGTCAGAAGTGCCTCAGCTTCGGGCACGTCAAAAAACACTGCCGGACTGAAGTCACACGATGCTCTCACTGTGCATCAGACAACCATACACTAGACCAATGTCCAACTAAGGATACTCCGCACCCTCCCAAGTGTTTCAACTGTACCCAACACAATGTCAGATTCAATAATAATCACCCCACCACACACAAGGCTACGTCACAGACATGCCCCATCTTACGCACAGTCAAATCCAGAACCCTGAATTCAGTCGATTATAAATCTACATCAAATTAAAATCTTGCAGTGCAACCTAGACAGATCCAAACACTCTCTTAAAGAGTTCATCACATATTTCATCAATAGCGTACACAACGTGGCCTTGGTGTCTGAGCCGTACACGGGAAAGGGCATCGAGGTCGGGGCCGTTAGAGGGCTGGAGATCTTTCAGTTCCCTAGCGGATCTGATGGGAGGGTCAAGGCGTGCATATTGGCCAAAACCAAGACCGCATTCCTCGGGCTCTCCCAATTCTCTACCCCTAACCTATGTGTGGTTCGGGCACTACACAGACACCAATAGATACTCATCGCCTCCGTCTACATCGAGCCCAGTGCCGATGAGGCGGATACACTACACTCGCTAGAACACCTTCTCAGCAACAACACCAACACCCGCTGCATCATCGGTGGCGACTTCAATGGTTGGCACCCAATCTAGGGGAGCGAACGCATGAACGCAAGAGGGAGGGATATCATCGACCTCTCTCTCATTCACGATCTTCAGGTGTGCAATGTGGGCAATACACCCACATTCGAAACTATCACCCACGGTCACGCGCGCTCTTCCATAATCGACATCACACTTGTCTCGTCACTAATCTACGGACAAGTATCAGACTGGAAGGTGAACCTGGACGCTTGTCCCTCATCTCAACACAACGCAATCGACTACACATATACACACTCGCATTTTCAAAACAAATCACAGACTTCTCAACATCTCAACACAACCACCTTCCTTTACAAGAATAACAAAGCGAATTGGCGCCTCTTCAAGGAGTCAATTCTCACACAATTCACGAGCAGTGACACATCGGAATTAGACATCCAAGCACTGGACACTGGACAACTTGAGTCTCTTATCGACACCATCACCGAATGTATACACACCGCCCGCAGGGACTCCATGCCCGTCAGATCGGCCGGAGCGAAATGCAAACCTCCTTGGTGGACAGAGGCCTTAGAGGCTCACAAGCAGGAGGTCATACACACCCATCACAAATTACACGCGGCCAAGAAATCCCACCAACCGGTGGATGCCCTGGCCCGACAGCTACACACCCTCAGAGAGCGATACGCCGTCGCACTTAAAGCGGAGACGACCGCCCACTTCAAGGAATTCTGTGAACTCCAAACGAAGGAGAATGTCTGGTCTCTGACCAACAGACTTCTCATGGAATCGGCTCCACGACGCCCACCTGTCACGCTTAAGGTCGGCGACCGCTACACCACAGATACAGCCGAAACCGCCAAAGCCCTACTTGACCATTTCTACCCTGACGACTCAACAGACACGGACGTAAGATATGACTTACGGGCTCACATGAGGGAACTTCCTGAGACTCCGGATGACACCCCTTTTACTGAGGGGGAGATTCTGGAGGCACTCAAGGGAATGCACCCGAAAAGAGCACCCGGACTCGACGGACTGACCTCCGACATCTGTTTACAGTTCTTCCGACTCTTTCCCAAACTCATGACAGACATCATGAACAGATGTCTGTCACTCCAACACTTTCCCCGACAGTGGAAGAGGGCATACGTTAAGATCATCCCAAAACCAAACAAGACTGACCATACCGACTTGAACGGCTACAGACCGATTGGTTTGCTGCCGGTGTTCGGAAAGCTTCTCGAAAAGCTCTTTATCGGCCGGGTGACTGACGCCGCGGATAAGGCCGGTAAATTGAGCAAGAAGCAATTCGGATTCCGGCCACAGACTAGCACGACGGCTGCTATCTACGCAGCCATTGACTCGATTAAACGATCTAAGACTGACAAACTACTCACAGTCGCCGTCTCTCTAGACATAAAGGCCGCCCTTGATAACGCTTGGTGGCCTGCCCTTTTCCACAGACTCAGGCATATCGGCTGTCCACTAAACATCTACGGACTCATTCACAGTTACACACAAAACTGCACAGTCATGCTTGACCATTCCGGCTCCAGGGTGTCTAAGACCATGTCCAAGGGCTGCATCCAGGGTTCGACTTGTGGCCCTCACGTATGGAATATTATGCTCGTTGAGCTCCTGGAAATCGAGCTGCCTCCGGGCTGTCAACTCCAGGCCTTCGCGGATAATGTTTTGCTGGTTGCATCAGTGAAAACCGCGTCTGATTTGCAGGACATTAACTCTGCACTTCACACAATCACCGGCTGGGGCAAAGGAGTCAAGCTCTCTTTTAGCCCCGCCAAGACACAGGCTTTAGCATTCAGCGCCAAAGCCAAACAAATACTCATCACCATGGACTCGCACACAATCCACTTCCAGAAGAGCATCAAGTTCCTTGGTGTGATTCTGGATGATAAACTTAACTTTCGCGAACACATCAACCACATCGTCTACAAAGCCACGAAAATTTTCAACAGACTCCCCTTCTTCTGCAGACATACATGGGGTGCCCACCCAGAAAACATACGCATTATATACTTGCAGGTGATCCAGCCTATCATAACATACGCAGCCGGAGTGTGGGGACACGTGACCGATAAGAAGTGCGTGAGGAAGAAACTCCTGTCTATGCAGAGAGCCTTCGCCCTAAAGGCCATCAGAGGATTCAGGACAGTGTCCACCTCTGCTGCTCTCGCACTCGCCCTGTTCACCCCCCTAGATCTCAAGGTCAAAGAGGCGAACCGGCTCGTCCCCACTACTTCCGGCTCACATCACACTGGAGTCTCTAACTCCTCCACATCTTCTCCTTCATCCAGCCCACAGACATACATACGACTCACACATGTTCTGGACCCAAAATGAGGTCCAGGAATTCCAGTCAAGAGCTCACCCTAACACCACCCACACCTTCACCGATGGGTGCAAACTTGAGGATGGTACGGTCGGGGCGGCCTTCGTCAGTTATGATCAAGGACGCAATCCTGTCAGTAAGAAGTTCAAGCTCCACAACAGTTGTACTGTGTTCCAGGCTGAACTTCTAGCCATCCTCAAAGCTTGCGAATGGGCCTCTTCCAACCAACATACACGCACGGTTATTTATTCAGATAGCAGCGCTGCCATTCTCGCCATCCAGAACCGCAGTAATACACACGCCTTGGTTGCGAAAATACACTCGACAGTACACCACACGTCCGGGTCCATCGAGTTCGCGTGGGTCAAGGCCCACGTGGGCATAGTGGGGAATGAGGCTGCAGACACCGCTGCCAAGCGGGCGGCTAAGCTTCACAAAGCCCCGGACTACACACAATTTCCTATCACCTTTATAAAGACTATACACGATCACTCCACGCCTCAGTCTGGCAGTCTCGATACGAGAGCGAGCCACAAGGACAACACACTAAACAACACCTCCCTACAATTAAACACATCACGCCTACACAAAACAATATTTACACCGGGTTAAGGTCACGGAGGATGCTGTCTGTCCGTGCGATGGCACCACGGTGCAGTCAATGGGTCACGTGTTCGAGGACTGCCCGCGGTTCATCGCCCCGAGATCCGACCACCAGATTATCTGCAGCCACGCCGGGGACTCTCCGTTCAACATGGCCTCCCTTCTGGAGGACAAAGAAGCAACCATATCTTTTATTAAATTTTCCGAATATATTATCAACCACCTCAAAGCCTTTAACAACACCTAACGTCTATGTAAATTCTTTTCTGTTTCTTTCTTGCTCCATCTCAACTGTAAATTATGTATAAAACTAATTATTCACATGTAAATACAAATCTTTACACTTCGGCTGTCACTGGACGTGCACCAGCAGCCATAACCAATTACTGTAAATAATCTTTCTTTGTTTCCTTTTGCTATACATATATACCTTTAACAAACTTATATATCATTTTAAATTTTATGTTATGTTTTAAATGTTATGTTATGTTATCTTATAACTAGTACTAAAATTTATCGAATTATTTTAACTTTCCCTTCTCTTTTGTTTTTATTCAATTTCACCTGTATTTATTAGCCATAAGGAATTTTGTTTACATTTTACCTCACCCGTAGCTATAATCATTAATTGTCTTCTTATACTTTTACTTCTTTTTTTATTAATCTCTGTCGGCTCAGACTCCTAGATATTAAGTTAGCATAAGTTTCATCCATCTATCACCCTCATTATCACCCTTTGCACTTGGGAGCTGGAGGATCGCTGTATCAAATCGCAAAAGTCCTCCAGCCCCTCGGGCTCCTCATCAGCTCATCGCTTAGTTTTAGTCGTGTCTCCTTATTTTAATCAACATTTTTATGTTCATGTGTCTTTATTATTTTACTATTACCGTGTTTGTTTTATTTACCCAATGTGTATAAAAATTTATTTACCCGTAGTCAATATATTTAGTTAAAAAAAAAAAAAAAATTGTAATAACAAAGTTCCTGACGGTACTTTTAAGTCTAGGTCTTTGAAATAGTACTTCTAGGTATAATAAAAATCTAAAAATAATCTGAGCGTTTCCTTTAACCTACCTGATTATGATCATGAAGTTAAAAATCGGAAATTCACTAAAAATCACTTCCCCGGGTGGAAAGGGTTAAAAATTTTATGATCAATGGACCATCTGATGGCACACTGGACGCGGCCAATCTTTCAGGATGGTCAAATAAAAACACATTTGTAATGTTCATCAAACATTTTATAAAATTTGTAAGGCCGGCTAAGGAGCCGTCTGTTATTGGTGCTATGGATAATCATGAAGGCCATATTTCTACTCCAGCAATTCGCTTAGCAAAAGATAATGGCGTTATTTTTGTAACACTACATCCACACACTAGTAATAAAATGCAACCATTAAACAAAGTTTCAATTAATGGCAGTGACTTACCTCAAACATACAATAAGTTATGCTCATTGAGAAATCGCGTCTCGAAATTTTGAGTTTTTTTTTTCTATTTTTACTGTGATTTTCTTCAAAATCATTGCAAACGTAGTCCAATCCAATCGACAGTACTGTAAACATTTTTCTTCATGTTCAATTAAATGGGGATAGAGAGTGTAATATTCTCCTTCTATTTTTCGTTGTAATAAACTTGGATGCACCCACATTCTTGTCATTGCTTTATAATTCTTCTTTTCTTGATAATATTATCTTCTTCATCAAGAAGAATATCTATAATTGCTAATTATTCAATCGAAAAGTTTAATGACATTTTTTCACTGCAAATATTATAATAATTTTCTAAGGTTATTAATTATTATCTACAAGCCACATACAATACATCCGACTTGGATTATTGACAATTCAAGACTCAATCGCGGATCGAGGCAGATTGTATAATGTGAACATGATACGACTTTACCAGACCCAAAACGGACCGAGAACGAACTGTGAACGGCTTTATAGTGTGGCTCGGCCCTTAAACGGCAGGAAGCTTGGTATCAGATCGATTGCCTATACTGTAACTGACAAAGTTATTATGTACATTGTAGCGTCATCTGTTAAATGGAATGTATATATGTTTACCTCCTAAACATTAAAATATAAAATAAACGTCAGTCTGTTTAAATAGGTTATGTTGAGATAGTGCGAAGTTACGTGAGTAGTGCCACCTGGCAGATGATATGTGAAACGATTAATTCGTTTAGTTGTCAACATGCGTTCGCCTGAATATCGTTGTAATATCTTTGTCTTATTAAAATATAATAATATTCGCATAAATATCGCCTCATTATACATCATCCTACAGGTTATGGGCCCAGTGAGTGAAAAACAATCGATTTAGTGCATAAAAGACTAGATTTGAAGTGATTGGACGCTAATGTATTTTGTCGTAAACAAAGTTATAAACGCGCCGTTGCCGTGTCTATGCAAGTGAAGATAACGACTTAAGGGTTATGTTTCCTTTGTGCTAATTACTGTGCCGAACTATTTACGAAGATATTATTTTTTGTTGCGGTGTGTATGTTCTTATTAAGTTGAAGAAGATTTTAATTATGGCTGCATCTATTAAAATCGATCAACTTACGGGTGATAATTATGACACATGGAAGATACATATGCGAGCTATTCTCAAAAAGAATGATCTATGGGAGTATGTATCAGGTGCGATCTTAAAACCGTCACCGAGTGACCCCAAGTATGCAGAATGGATAAAAATGGACGGCAAAGCTGAGTCAGACATTTTATTAGCGGTCAGTTCAAGCGAGTTAGCTGCATTAGATGGCTTAGAAAGTTCCAGAGCCATTTGGGATCAACTGAAATCCATGTACCAGTCAAGCGGGCCGGCGAGAAAAGCCTCATTATTGAAGAAACTGGTATTGACGCGAATGCGAGAAGAAGATGACCTAAAGAAGCACATCGCAGATTTTTTCGATGCTGTTAAGAAGCTGAGAGAAATTGGTTTGATAGTTATAGACGAACTGCTAGCCATTTTATTGTTTTAAAGTTCGCCAGATTCGATTGCTATGTTCCGGACGGCGATAGAATCACGCGACGATTTACCCTCAACTGAATCGTTAAAGGTGAAAATTATTGAAGACTTCGAAGGTCGTAAATCCCAAACGGTTGACCAGGGTGCTATGTTTGTAAAGCGTATCAATAAAAACGCCAATCTGAAGAAGAATTATGATAACCATGGCCGTAAAGCTTATGTTGAATGCTATCGGTGTGGTCGGCGTGGACATATAGCGAGAGATTGCAAGGTCAAGAATACGCGCAAGTATAAGAAGAGTGCACAGCAATTAGAACGCGATGGCGATAATGAGCGAAAGACAACGATGTTATTGAGTACTACAGAAGATGTATTACTTAGTGAGCAAATAAATCCTATTTGGTGCATTGATAGCGATTGCACGGGTCATATGTGCAATGAGAAGCAAATGATCGAGGATTTTACGCATTTAAACTCTGAACTGAATTTGGCTAATACGAGGGGTGATCAATAAGTAATGATAATCGAGTATTTCTAGAACGCACAAAACCCCAAATTATTTTTTTTCTGCTTGCTTATTTATCCACTAGTTCAGCTTCAAAAAATTGTATAAATAGGACACCATTACCGGAAGATACATTCATTTGAATACGAACTGTCGAAGAGAAAACATCAAAATGGAGAAAAATGAAATAAGAGCTGTCATCAAGTACCTCTGCCTGAAAAAAATGTCTACCAAAGACATACACAGCGACTTAGAGGAAACATTGGGGGAGTCTGCTCCTCCATATTCCACAGTCGCACGCTGGGCAAAGGAATTTAAGCTGGGCAGAACCTCCACTGAAGATGAACATCGCGAAGGACGCCCTTCCACGTCCCTTACTGGAGAAAACGTAAAAAAAGTGGAAGATATCGTGTTGGCCGATCGAAGGGTGACCGTAAGGCATGTAGCTGAGGTCACAGGGATCTCCTATGGCAGCGTTCAAAAAATCATTGTCAACGAAATGCATATGAAAAAGGTCTCTGCGCGTTGGGTGCCGAGAATGTTAACCGACGAGCAAAAAAAGAAACGAGTCGACATTTCGAGGGTGAATCTTCAAAAGTTCCAGGCCGATAAGGAAAATTTTTTGTCGCGTTTTGTGACCATGGACGAGACCTAGATCCACCACTTTGATCCCGAAACCAAACAACAATCAATGACTTGGAAACGAGCTTCCTCACCAACGCCGAAGAAATTCAAAGTGTCAAATTCAGCGGGAAAGGTTATGGCGTCTGTTTTCTGGGATGCAGAAGGAATTATTATGGTGGAATATTTTGAAAAGGGGGCCACTATAACAGGCTCTTACTACGCAGACCAAAAAAGAAGATTGCGAGAGGCTATTAAGTCAAAAAGACGCGGTAAATTGCGCGCTAGAGTGCTGTTTCACCAAGACAACGCCCCGGCTCACAAAGCCGCAGTGTCGATGGCTGCCATTGAAGAAATGGGGTTCGAACTGCTCGAACACCCTCCCTATTCGCCAGATCTAGCTCCCAGTGACTTCTACCTCTTTCCTCGGCTCAAAAAACATCTCCGGGGCAACAAATTTGAGGACAATAGGGAAGTGATGGCCGCAGTAAAGGCATTTTTGGAGGGTCAAGACAAAGAATTTTTTTCTAAGGGAATCATGGGCTTAGAAAAAAGATACACTAAATGTATTAACTTGTTAGGAGACTATGTTGAAAAATAAAATACTTTTTTTATCTAATAGTTCTGTTTCATATTGATTATCATTACTTATTGATCACCCCTCGTAGTGAGAGAACTAAAAATTACCGGCACGGGTAAAGTAAGCATTTCAGTAGATACGGGCAGTGAAGAACGACAAATTAATTTACAAAAAGTATTCTATGTATCGGATTTACGAACCAATATATTATCAGTAGCGAAAGTGACAGATCGCGGGTTCGAGGTTCATTCCAAGAAAAACGGTGCAACTGTACGTGACGAAAATGGGAAGATTCATTTGCGTGCAGATCGTGGTGGGAATTTATACCATGTGCGTATGAGTCAAAATACTGCGAGTAAAGTTGAAAATATGATAAAATCTATTGACATTTGGCATCAACGTCTTGGACATCTCAATGAGCGTGACTTGAAGGCTATGATGAAGAGTGGTCTAGTATATGGCTTAACATTTAATGATAATGAAAAATTGTCTGAATGTGATATGTGCAAGTGAAAAACTGGCATGTGTACCTTTTCCAAAGTCGAGCGGACAGCGTACAACCGAATTATTAGAAATCGTGCATAGCGACGTTTGTGGCCCAATGAAGACTCAGTCTTACGGAGGTAAAAAATATTGTGTCACATTCATCGATGACAGATCTAGATGGTGTGAAGTCTACTTTGTAGCCAGTAAAAGTGATGTCTTCAATGTTTTTAAAACATTTAAGGCCTATGCAGAGAAATTAACGGGAAAGAAGATAAAGAATCTTCAGTCTGATAACGGCCGTGAATACGTGAACAACGAGTTCGATGACTTTTTGAGGCGAGAAGGTATTAGAAGGAGACTGACAGCGCCTTATACGCCCCAACAAAATGGGATTGCTGAAAGGAAAAACCGAACATTGGTTGAAATGGCACGATGCATGATGCGTCAAGCAGGAAGCCCTCCAGCGTTTTGGGCAGAAGCGATTAACACTGCTAATTAGGTTGGGAATCGGTGTCCAACTACTGCTTTAAACGGCGACATACCATTTACAATATGGAAAGGAAAGAAACCTACTGTAATATTTATGAATATATTCGGTTCTAAAGTATATTATAAGGACAAGGGAAAGCAGAGAGGAAAATTTGAATCAAGTTCACAGTCAGAAATTTTATTTGGTTATGATAGTCAACCCAAAGCCTATAGAATACATGACCTTACAACAAGAAAAATTGTTATTACCCGTGATGTGAAGTTCTTGAATGAAGTGTTTTTTAGACATGAATACAAAGAAATACTTGATGAAGAAGAAAATATAGGTAGTGAACAAATAGATATAGAATTGAATGAGCCTGTTTCGGGTAATAGTACGAAGAGCGAATACCGAAAAATACTAAGAGTAAAGAGAGATGGAGTTAGAACTAGAAGGTCACTTGACAGAGTAGACGAATCAGATTTTGATAGAAATGGAAGACATTTTGATAGAAAAATAATCGCAACTGTTTCTTGGAAAGAATTGATAGACCCCCCTAAAAGAGGAAAAGAAGGGCCTCGTCTAATTCGTACTGGTATGGCGGGCAGACCACGAAAGATGTATAATTTATCTCAAGAAAATAGCGATAGTGAGAATGAATCTGAAGATAGAGATGAACAACTAAGTGCAGGAATAGCAACGATAGAACCGATGATATGGAATGAAATAGAAGATAGTGATGACTTAAAAGCATGGCAAATTGCCCTAGAAGATGAGATCCTAGCGCAACTAAAAAATAAAACGTGGGAAATTGTACCACGACCGAAACAGAGAAAAGTTAAAGAAGAAGTTGGAAGTCGACTTGTTCTTAGTACTAAAAGTACAGGCAAGAAAGTACGTCTCGTCGCAAAAGGATGTTCTCAACGTTCAGGGGAGGATTTACATGAAACATCGTCGCCTGTAGTAAGGACTTCATCAATAAGACTCATTGCTGCTTTGTCAGCAGAGCTAGGTCTAGAGATCCACCAGATGTATGTTGTAACAGCTTACCTGAATGGTACACTTGAAGAAGAGGTTTACCTGGAGGTGCCTGACCAACTAAGCTATGTATTAGATAGAGTACTCGCAAATGAGAAAGTTGGGTCACAGAAAAGAACAGTAACAGAGAAGAATATACTGAAGACAGCTAAAAGTTGGAATGATGCTTTGAATGGATGTGTTAATAGTGTATGTTTGTTGAAAAAGTCTATGTATGGTTTGCGTCAGTCTGGATTGCAGTGGCATAAAGAATTAGTGAGAAAATTAATGGACTGTAACTTTGAAGGGTTGCAGCAGGATCCGTGTGTGTTTGTTGCACAAAAGGGTTTAGCGAATCATGTTAATTGGTATACGAGGGGTGATCAATAAGTAATGATAATCGAGTATTTCTAGAACGCATAAAACCCCAAATAACTTTTTTTCTGCTTGCTTATTTATCCACTAGTTCAGCTTCAAAAAATTGTATAAATAGGACACCATTACCGGAAGATACATTCATTTGAATACGAACTGTCGAAGAGAAAACATCAAAATGGAGAAAAATGAAATAAGAGCTGTCATCAAGTACCTCTGCCTGAAAAAAATGTCCACCAAAGACATACACAGCGACTTAGAGGAAACATTGGGGGAGTCTGCTCCTCCATATTTCACAGTCGCACGCTGGACAAAGGAATTTAAGCTGGGCAGAACCTCCACTGAAGATGAACATCGCGAAGGACGCCCTTCCACGTCCCTTACTGGAGAAAACGTAAAAAAAGTGGAAGATATCGTGTTGGCCGATTGAAGGGTGACCGTAAGGCATGTAGCTGAGGTCACAGGGATCTCCTATGGCAGCGTTCAAAAAATCATTGTCAACGAAATGCATATGAAAAAGGTCTCTGCGCGTTGGGTGCCGAGAATGTTAACCGACGAGCAAAAAAAGAAACGAGTCGACATTTCGAGGGTGAATCTTCAAAAGTTCCAGGCCGATAAGGAAAATTTTTTGTCGCGTTTTGTGACCATGGACGAGACCTGGATCCACCACTTTGATCCCGAAACCAAACAACAATCAATGACTTGGAAACGAGATTCCTCACCAACGCCGAAGAAATTCAAAGTGTCAAGTTCAGCGGGAAAGGTTATGGCGTCTGTTTTCTGGGATGCAGAAGGAATTATTATGGTGGAATATTTGGAAAAGGGGGCCACTATAACAGGCTCTTACTACGCAGACCAAATAAGAAGATTGCGAGAGGCTATTAAGTCAAAAAGACGCGGTAAACTGCGCGCTAGAGTGCTGTTTCACCAAGACAACGCCCCGGCTCACAAAGCCGCAGTTGCGATGGCTGCCATTGAAGAAATGGGGTTCGAACTGCTCGAACACCCTCCCTATTCGCCAGATCTAGCTCCCAGTGACTTCTACCTCTTTCCTCGGCTCAAAGAACATCTTCGGGGCAACAAATTTGAGGACAATAGTGAAGTGATGGCCGCAGTAGAGGCATTTTTGGAGGGTCAAGACAAAGAATTTTTTTCTAAGGGAATCATGGGCTTAGAAAAAAGATACACTAAATGTATTAACTTGTTAGGAGACTATGTTGAAAAATAAAATACTTTTTTTTATCTAATAGTTCTGTTTCATATTGATTATCATTACTTATTGATCACCCCTCGTATAAACAGTCAAATTATATACAAAGCTAATACTCAACACTTGATGCTAGGCCGAGTATTTGAAAGATGTTGCCATGGTATTTGTCAAGCAATATATGACCACAAGGTCTTCTATAGAAACTTTAAATATTCCTTTGAGGAATCAAATTGCTCGCTTCGTACCTTCAAAGAAAATACGAGAAAAAAGGGTGTTCCAGATGTCAAAGTTACTGTGTAATGAACACTGTACAAACCTATGTCAAGACTGTTTCGATAAAGCATATTCTGTTGATGTAGAAAATATATAGACTTGTTGGTTCCATTTTCTTATTTATTTTTTTTTAACATTTTTAAATACTATGTAGAAAAAAAGTCAACTAAAATATTACCTAAATTATTTGTAAACCAAAGGTTTTAAGACAAAGTTTTATAAATATATTGATTTGTGATAATACAGGGTGTCTCAACGTGGGGGCGATACCGGTTCCTCCACGTTGGTGCCCCTGGGCAACGTCTGGGTGCGCCGCCCCGCCCTTTACACGGGGTGAGGTACTCAGACGGCTGAACACCGGTCTTTCCCTGTCTTTCCTTCTTTATATAGTTTACTCTTGTTTTGTTTTGTTTATTTTATTTATTCTATCTTTCACCGTCTTTTCTTCACTATCTTTCTTTTATATATATTCTAATGCGTGACGTATGTATGTGGATGGGCAGGCTTTTACGGCCCCTAATCCCCGGAGTGTGGTGCCCGTCCTTGGGATGGATGGCGAGCGGGTGGCTCGTCCCGAGGGCACTAGGTTTGGCCCTACCTTAAAGGGCCACAACTATGAATGGCGTCTTGTAAGAAAAAACTACCCCAGGAGGGTCCCAGCCTTGATGAGGCTGGGGAATCCCTCACCGGCTCGCCGGTCTGCCCCGCGTATTCTGGGGGGGGCAACAAACGCCACGGGGGTCCTTCCTCTAAGGACCTTCCGAGACGAGGTGCAGTGGGCACGAACGACCATGGCTTGAATAAAGGAACTGATGCATGCGATAAGGTGCTTGTCGTTAGATTGGAGCGAGACGTAGTGGGTACGTCGAGGACGACGCGGTCCAGTGTGCGAGAGTCCTCCGTACCCAGGAACGAGACGAGCGTGAGGAGTGTGGCACGCAGCGCTCGCTCGACGAGCGGCCAGGGAGGCTCGGACACGGATCCGGAATCCATGGAGACGTGTTCCGAGCTTGATATCCCCGCTCCGGCCCGTAAGCGGCCGTTGAGGCTTTCGTCGGGAGGCAGCTCGTCGGGCCAAAGCCCGAAAGTGGCGGCCACCACTTCGGCCAAGCGTGGCAGAGGACGACCCCCAACTACGGGGATGTACGTCGGGCTCGCCAAAGCCAAGGAGGCGCTGAACCGCCAGAAGCGGGAGGCGCTCCTTCTGGAATCGGAGGAGGAGGTGATGAGGCGGGCAAAAAGGGTTGAGGTAGCAATACCTTCCCTCGATTCCATAAATAATCCCATCCCTCAATAAAGAGATGGATCAGGCGCTCGAAGCCATCCTAGAAGTCGCCCGGAAATCCGGGAACTTAAAGGGCGGCTGTATTCGAGCCCTGAAGACGTCAGCTGAGCTGTTGCGGAGCGCCAAGAACGTCCTTCTGGAGAGAGGCGCAAACGAGGAGGTTCAGATCCTGCGTACTCGCCTAAAGGAGGAGCAGGAGAAGAACTCCCGTCTCCAGAGAGAACTTGAGGCGCTGAGGGAGGGGCAAGCCCGTTTAAGGGCCGATATGGACCAGCTGGCCATGGCTCCCCCCCCTCGAGAGCAGAGAGAACAGCTGCTGGAGGAGCTTCGCGCCAAAATGATGCTCGACTTAGGGAGTATGATGGACGCGAAGCTCCAGACCATACAGGACAGGCTTTTGCCGGAGAAACGTCTGCGGCCGCCCTTAGCCTCCGACAAGGCTCCATTAGCAGCGTCGGAAGCTGTGGCAGAGCCCGAGCGCCGCGCAGACCGGCAAACTGAGAAGAAGAAGGGAGGAGCCGCTAAGAAGGCTCCGCAGAAGACGGTGGCAGCTGCCCCGCGCTTCTTGCCTCCGCCGCCTCCGTCCATGTCTGAAAAATGGACGGAGGTAGTCAAAAAGAAGAAGGTCCCGAGTGCTGGTGCTGGTCCGGTTGCCGTTCCCAGAGGGGGACAGCAACGGACGGACCGCACCCAGGCCCAAAGCTGCGCAGCCTCAAACGGGGCAGCAAAATCGGAAGAGACGGGGGAGGAAACGAAAGCGGGCACTAAACGAACAGAAAACACCCGCTGTAGTTGTGACGTTGCCAAGGGACTCTACGAGGACCTATGAGGACGTCCTAAAGGCGGCGCGGGCGGGACTCAACCTGGCAGAGCTGGGTTTGCCGATGGGTCTCGTCTGCAAACGGACGGTAACCGGGGCCCGGATGTTTGAGCTCCCGGAGGGTGCAGGTGAGGCCAAGGCTGACCTCCTAGCACTGAAACTCCGGGAGCTGGTCCCCGAGGTCAAAGTCGCCCGGCCCGTGAAGTGCGCAGAGTTGCGAGTCTCCGGGCTGGACGACTCCGTTACTAAAGAGGACGTCCTTGCCGCCGTCGCATGCCAGGGCAAGTGCTCAGCAGAGCAAGTGCGAGTGGGCCCGATCCGCTTCCGCGGTGTATTCAGTATGGGAGCTGCATGGGTGCGAAGTGCCTTGCCGAAGCCGGCCGCCTTTTGGTCGGTTGGAGCTCGGCACGTGTGCAGCCGTTGGAGCCGCGCCCAATGCGCTGCTTTAGGTGTCTGGAAGTTGGACACGCCGGCCTAAGGTGCCCGTCAACCACAGACCGCAGCCGTTTGTGCTTCCGCTGCGGCGGTGAGGGGCATTTGGCCGCGACGTGTACGTCGGATCCGCGGTCTCCACTGTGTGCGGAGGCGGGAGTAGCCGCCAACCATATGGTGGGGGGCAAGCAATGCCACCCACCTAAGAGTCACAAGGGCAAGGGGCCCGAAAAATCCTCCGTCCCTCCCAAAAAATCTGCCGTGCCTGAGGTGGTTATAATGGACGAGTAATGGCCTACACGTCCATCAATTTCCTTCAGGCGAACCTGAACCACTCCCCTGGTCCGCAGGATCTTTGCCTGCAGGCCATGGCGGAGTGGTCCATCGAGGCGGCAGTGCTCTGCGAGCCGTACTTCGTCCCCGATCGTTCGAATTGGGTGACGGATACGGATCGGTCCGTGGCGGTGGTCGTCTCTTCGGGTGTGCGCTCCTCTCCTCTTGCCGTTGTCGGTAGGGGGGAAGGGTATGTCGCTGCTCGGTGGGGCGATCTCGTACTGGTGGGCGTCTATCTCGCCCCGAGGAAGCCCGTCGCAGAGGTTGAAAAACTTCTCGACGAGGTCGGGGCGGAAGTGAGACGTGCGTCGCCGAGGCAAGTCATTGTTCTCGGCGACTTCAATGCCCACAGTACGGCGTGGCAGTCGCGCGTTACGGACTCTCACGGAGAGGTGGTAGAGGAGTGGGCCACAGCGTTCGGCCTGTCACTTCTCAACCGGGGCAATGCCGTTACGTGCGTACGACCGCAGGGTGAGTCCATAGTGGACTTATCGTTCGCTACTCCCGCGGTCGCAACGCGAGTTCGTAACTAGCGAGTCCTGGTTGAGGAGGAGACGCTGTCGGACCACTCCTTTATCAGGTTCGAGTTGGCTCCACAAGGGGGCTCTTCGTTTCGCCGTCGTGCCGCCGGGAGCACGTCTGCGTTCCCGCGGTGGTCTCTGACCAAGCTCGACAGAGACATGGCGGTGGAGGCGTCGATCGTCCAAGCCTGGACCATGCGAGTCGATCAGCCCGTTGAGGTGGATGTGGAGGCGCGCAAGTTCCGCCGGTCCCTATGGCGGATCTGCGATGCGTCGGTGCCCCGCGTCACGCAACGCCCTCCCAGACGCCAGGTGTACTGGTGGACGCCGGAGATCGCGCAGCTACGCTCAGTCTGCGTGGTGGCGAGACGCCGGTACACCCGACAACGGAGGCAGCATCCTCGCAACGAGGCCGATGAAAGTCGGCTTCGCGACGCCTACAAGGAAGCGAAGAGCGAGCTTAGGCACGCTATTTGCAGGTCCAAAGAGTCAGCCCGTGAGGAGTTACTCGCGCGTCTTGACGGAGATCCGTGGGGGCGTCCGTATCTCGGTGCTCGGAACAAGATCCGAGCCCAGACGGCCCCGGTCACGGAGAGTCTAGAGCCGGAGTTTCTGCGAAGCGTCGTGTGCGCCTTGTTCCCCATGGAGGCCGCACACACGATGCCAGCGGACACTTCGCGCGAGCCGGCCCGGTCGGAGGTCATTCCGGCCGTCTCTCTGGAGGAGCTTGAGAGGTCTCTGTCGCCGCTGAAGGCCAAACAAACCGCCCCCGGACCGGACGGCGTCCCCAGACGCGTCCTGGCCCTGGCCCTGGGCGAGTTGGCCGAGTGGTACTTGGAGATCCTCAATGAGTGTCTAAGAACGGGTCGCTTTCCATCCTCTTGGAAAGAGGGGAGACTCGTTCTACTCCAGAAGGGAGGACAACCTGCAGACTCGCCGTCTGCGTACCGTCCGATAGTGTTGCTAGACGACGCGGGGAAGCTCTTCGAGCGGATCCTCGCGACTCGTGTCGTCCGACATATCAGCAGCACGGGGCCCGATCTGGCTCAGTCCCAGTATGGTTTTCGGGGTGGAAGGTCTACCATAGACGCCATCCTGAAACTGAGGAGTCTCGCAGATGATTCCGTGTCTAGGGACGGAGTTGCGTTGGCGGTGTCCCTCGACATCACCAACGCGTTCAACTCGCTACCCTTTGGCGTCATTGAAGAGGCCCTCAGGTACCATGGTCTGCCGGATTACATTCGGCGGACCATCGGGTCCTACCGCCGCGGACGGGAGATCTCGTTCGTGGGGGGCGACGGTAGGTTGCATCGTCACGAGGTGCGCTGCGGTGTTCCGCAGGGGTCGGTCCTCGGGCCTCTCCTGTGGAACTTGGGGTACGATTTCGTGCTCCGCGGCGCCCTCCCGACCGGGCTGAGCGTCGTCTGCTACGCGGACGACACGCTCGTGTTAGCCCGAGGCGATGACCTGGCAGAGGCGAAGGCGCGTGCCGAGGCGGGAGCCGCCTTGATCGTACGGCGCATCCAGATGCTCGGGCTGAGGGTGGGCCTGGAGAAGACAGAGGCCCTCCTGTTCCACGGCCCTCGAGCAGGACCTCCGACGGACGCCAGCATCAACATCTGCGGCGTCCGCGTCGAGCTCAGTCCCCGGATGAAGTATCTGGGGCTGACTCTGGACGGAAGGTGGAACTTCCGAGAGCATTTTCGCAGGTTAGTCCCGAAATTACTCGGGACGGCGAACGCACTCGGAAGACTTCTGCCGAATCTCGGTGGTCCGAGCGCGACATGTCGGCGCCTGTACACCGGCGTATTGCGTGCGATGGCGCTGTACGGAGCTCCAGTGTGGGCCGGTGCCCTCACGAGGCCGAACGTGGCTGCGCTGCACAGAGTGCAGCGCGTCATGGCTATGAGGGTGGTGCGGGGATACTGCACTGGAAAGTAAAGCATGGAGGTGGCAATATTATGGTTTGGGGATGCTTTTCTCACCACGGAGTCGGACTTTTAGTTAGGAGAGAAGGTACTATGGATCGTTTATGTACGCAGAAATATTGAAGCAACAAATGCTACCCTATGCGAAAGCAAATATGGCACCTGGGTGGTATTTTCAACAAGACAATGACCCAAAGCACAAATCGAAATATGTCAAAGACTTCATGAAACCCGCTTAAATCAAAATACTCGACTGGCCAAATCAAAGTGCCAATTTAAACCCGATAGCGCATCTTTGGGAAGAACTGGATCGCCGCGTAAGACGTCGAAACTATTCAAATAAAGGTGCTTTACATGAAGCACTAAGGAACGAATGGAGAGAATACCCATTGATCGTTTGCAGAAACTAGTTGACTCGATGCCGGCGCGTTGTGAAGGTCTTGAGGGCTAATGGATATGCAACAAAAACTAATAGTTAATATCAAATATAATCTTTAGTTGGAAACAATTTTTTTATCATTTTTTGTGATACGAAATAAAATTGAGTTGTCAAAATACTTTTGAGCATTAACCATACAAGAACAAAGTTGCAATCAATATTCAATCAATATAATCTGGACTGGTGTACCAAAAAGAATCGGAAACATTTTATATAACTCTTTAGTAAAATCTCATTTAGACTATCTAATACAGTTCAAATTTAAATACTTTAACAAAGAATACAAAATAAAATTATCAAAAGTCTATATAAATATCAATATTTTACTCCAACGATACAGCTTTATAATGAAACAAAAATATCGAATATATCACAGCTGTACACGTACTATACATGCATCCTAATCAAACAAATTAAATCAGGTTCCATTCAATCAGAGATAAGGATTTGTGAGCATATTTCAAATTTAAGGAATAAACATAAACAAAGCAAAGTACTTCATCGCTCCGCAGTTCCTTCACTATGCTAGTTAGAAGAAATCGAATTTCTTACAATGTTAGAACTGATGAAAAAAGAAGAGTAACTTCATTTGGTAAAAGAAGTCTATACAGGCTAACTGTCTCCCATTTTCTGGAAATATAAATTTAGAGCCACCGATCACAAATTTAGGTACCCCCTTGCAATATTCTTTTTATTTTTTTTTGATGATAACCTACTAAATCACATAGTTGAAGAAATGCATAAATTCAGCATCCAAAAAGATCCATCTAAACCGTTCTATGTCAATACATACGAATTAAAAAAGTTTTTAGGTATATGTTTGCTCATGAGCATAGCTCCACTACCTAATATACGAATGTACTGGGAATATGAGGTAGGTATACCTTTGGTAAGAGAGACTATGACCGTGAACCATTTTGAAAAGATAAGACTGCCTCAACAAACTATCTCTCGTCAAGAATCAGTTGCACTCAAACCTTCGCAACAATGAAGACCTGACTGTCCTCCGTGCAGATAAAGGAAACGCGACCGTAATAATGGATACGAGTGATTATGATAATAAAATAATCGAAATACTTTCGGATAATTCTATTTATAAAAAAAGTTAACAAAGACCCGACAACTAAAGTTTTAACAGGAACAACATTTTTAATAAATAAATACAGTTCAAAACTCAATCTAGATATCAAACCACTCGTACCATCGTGTGCAAAACCTTCAAAATTGTATGGGTTACCTAAAATCCATAAACAAGATGTTCCATTACGCCCAATTGTAAGCCAGATTGACTCACCAACTTATAAACTGGCTAAATTTCTTTCAAAGATATTATCACCACTCCGGGGCCACACAAAGTCATTTGTTAAGGATTCCTATCAGTTTGTCAAAGATATAAAACACCTAAAATTGAGTGACAATGACAGTATGGTCAGTTTCGATGTACAGTCATTATTCACTAGCATACCTGTTCTTGAGATTGTAAGAGGTAAGTTAAAGGATAAAAATATGCCTATAGAATATGCAGGGCTATTAAAGCATTGCCTAACATCTGGCTACCTCATGTGGAAGGATGAATTCTACATACAAGTAGACGGAGTTGCAATGGGTTCGCCGGTTTCCCCCGTTGTCGCTGACATATTCATGGAGGACTTCGAGGTGCAAGCCCTTTGCTCTCCTCCTATAAGACCTTTAATATATAAATGGTATGTAGATGACACCTTCACAATATTAAATAAAAATAAAACATCTGCTTTTCTGAACCATCTTAATTCTATCAATAGCAAGATTCAGTTTACTATAGAATTGGAGGCAAACAATTCTTTAGCTTTCTTTGGTATACTTGTCGTTAGGAATCCTGACAATACTTTGGGACATACATTTATTGAAAACCCACACATACGGATAGGCACCTCAATGGTTACTCACACCACCACCCTATCCAGTTAGCTACCGTTGGCAAATCTTTGTTACAGAGAGCCCAACACCTTTGTGATGCTGACCATCTAGAGGCCGAGCTGCAGCATGTAAAACATGCTCTCACCGTCAACAACCTGCCCGTGCCTCGCCAGCATCGCAAGAACCACCTGAAGCCACCCACAGTTGAACGACAACCTGCTATACTACCATATGTGAAGGTGGTTACTGACAGAATAGGCAACATTTTGAAGAAGGTTTCCATTAAAACTATTTACAAACCACATAAGAAAGTGAGACAATTCTTGAGACCAATCAAGAGTAACATACCTTTGCAACAAGCGGGTGTATACAAACTCGACTGTAACTGTGGCTTGTCATACATTGGACAGACAAAGAGGAGCATCGGTACAAGGGTTAAGGAACACATCTCAGACATCAAAAACAGCGCGCGTCGAAGTCAGCAGTGTGTGAACACACAATGGACAAACCAGGCCACTACATTCGGTTTGATAAACCTCAAATCCGCGCTCGGGATGACAAGTATATACCGAGATTAATTCGCGAGGCTATTGAAATTAAAAAACATCCCAATTTCAATAGAGAAGATGGCTGGAATCTATCAAACACCTGGGACCCCGTTCTTAAAAATATAAAATCCCATGTCCGTAACCACACCGCAGGACCTCAAGACACCGTGAGCGCATTCTGCCGGCATCCAGAGCGGTACGCCAGAAAATTAAGAAATCGATGGCGGTAGATGATAAATAACAAGGCCCAACTGACAGATATTCACACCTCGTCTGCCCGTGATCACGGTTGCTGCAAAGTAACCGAAACGTCGGGATTATGTAGTTTTTAAATAATAAAATCCGCGTAGTAAATCCGAATAATACTAGTTTCATTTAAATGAATACTCGCGAAAATCTTAGATCTCAAATATCTACGATATCAATGCAGTTTTATTGCTTTTTTTTATTATTTATTTTATATCGATACCATATACAATGACATATATATTTTTTTACATAATTAATAAAAATCATGCATTGTAGGGTTAAATCTATAGAAGAGAATAAAAGACCAGAAATCAACATCCTCCAGGCCATGAGATTTGCAAGAAAAGCTTGGTTTTCTGTTAGGAAAACCACAATTGCTTCAAAAAAGCTGGATTCAAAGTAACCAATGTATCTGAACCTGAGAGCCTACTAGAGGAGCTAGAGATATTTACTCAATGATATATATATTTAGGTAAAGACTGACGGAATAAATTTACCAAATGATCTGCAGCGTTCGAAAAAACCTACTCAAGCTGGAATGCGCCTTGTTTTGCCAATTGAAGGATCCAAACGAAACGTAACAGTTGACAACTGGTACACATCTATAGAGGTTGCAAATTTGTTGAAACAGAAACAAATTGCAGTTGCAAATTTGTTGAAATTGACTATGGTGGGTACCATGAGAATAAATCAAAGAGAAATTCCTCCAGAATTCTTGCCTACCCGTCACCGCAACACTGACAACTATTTTTGGGTTTACTAAGGATATCACAAAATCTTCATATGTGCCGTAACCTAATAAAGCAGTAATAACTAATCAAACCACGAAGAAACCAGAAATAATTCTTTTTTATAATCAGACCAAAATAAGTGTTGATTTACTTGACCAAAGGTGCGCCAATTATACTACTAGTTGGCGTACTCGCAGGTGGCCATTAGCCATAGCCATATCACTACATTTAATAGAATCCTAGTCATTTCTGCCTGGAAAAGCTACCTCGTAAGCTTATCACCAGAAGTCATACAAAGATAGCAGATTTAATTTCATGAAGAGACTAGCTAAACAGCTTACAAGACCTAATATGCTCCATATGCCGCGAGCCAAATGTTACTCTCCAGCGTGACATCAAAATTTCACTTCGACGTATCCAGTCAACCAGCAGTGCTATCTAGTACCAACCGTGGAGAAGAAGTACTCACAGTACGAAAAACTTGCCCAACTTGTGATCCTAAAAAGAAACGCAGGACCCAGTACATGTGTTTAGAATGTAAGAGACCAATCTGCCTCGAGTGCTCGAACAAGCTGTGCATTGACTGCCGTAAAAAGCTGTAGGTTAAGAAAAGGTGCACCTCCTGGAGCGATTGGCAGCGTTCATCCATCTGGTTGTGGATTCAGGCCAATTTGTTCACTGAATGGTTCAGACACTTTATTGATAAAACTAACCCTAGTGTCGAGTCTCCCATATCACTTATATATGACGGTCATTACAGTCACACGCGCAACATTGAAATAATAGAGCTTGCTCGTGTAAACCATGTTACGATCATCAGTCACCCCCCTCACACAACTCATAAGCTCCGACCTTTGAACAAGACTTTCATGGGCGCCTTGAAGAGTCACTACGGTGAGGAGATCTGCAAGTTTCTTTTGCACTCTGAAAGAATGCTAAAACCTTACGACATTGCTGAACTTTTTGGACGAGCATATCTCAAGAGCACGACAGGAGAAATTGCAGTAAATGGTTTCCGTGCAACAGGCATTTATCCATTTAATCCGCAAGTTTTGATTGAGGTCGATTTTTAACGGAAGAATCTCATAGTTCTTCTCATATTCCTGATAACCAAGAAACAGGCCTTGTTGATGTAGTATACCAGAGAACTCTTTTATATATATGTTCACTTGCAAATTAATTATTTGTGGAAACTGTATTGGCATGTGTGTTATTTAAGGTTTATAAGTTTTATGTAATATAAAATATGCTGTTTGTTTCACTTACTTACAAATAAATAAATAAATAAACGCCAGGAGTGAGCTCTGAAGTACAAGAGTCGCAAAATAGTTTAATTCTCCCAGAAGTAATTCAACCAATCCCTAGGGCATAGACTCGCACTTCTAATCGTGGGAGAAAGACTATTCGAACAAACGTTATCACATCATCGCCATATAAACCAATTAAACGAATCATTTCACGGCGCAAGAGAGATGTGACACCCAGCAGTAGTTCCAACAGTGATGAAACAAACGTCAATTTTGATAACATAAATCTGAATAGGGTTTCTGTATGTTTTGCGAAACCATTTATGCCAATAACAGACCTGGAGAGAAATGGACACAGTGTCAGAGTTGCGAATTATGGGATCATATCGCCTGTACAGGTTCAGAAGGGGACTATTATATTTGTGACTTCTGTCGTTAGGTGCCAATAAATTTAAGGTCACCCCCAGGGGGCCACATAACCATAGTTGATCTCGAGATGAAAAATTTCATTACTTAAGAATAAATGATAATTTGAATTTTGTTTAGCGAGTTTATTTTATTGTATAGTGAGATGTGAATGCACCAATAAATACTGAACCCAATATTTTTCATTTCATATTTTTAATTCCTTTATATTAGAAACCCTCAAAAACCCTCAAAAACAAAGTGGGGGATCACATTACCACTTTTCCTCTAATTTTTAATCGTTAATCAAATTAAATTATTGCTAACATTGTATGAGAGGCACAGAAAAATAAAAGCTCCTAGTTATAGGTAAATCGGAAAAATAATTTTTAAGAACGTAAAACAGTTGCCAATTGCGTACAAAGCAAACAAGTCAGCTTGGATGACATCGCAGATTTTTTGAGAGGCAGTGAGAAAATGGGATGCTGAATTAAAATCACGGAAAATCTTGCTTCTAGCAGACAATTGTCCTGCTGACCCAATATCTAATCTTCGAAACATAGAGTTATTATTTTTCCCAGCTAATACAACAAGTATTTTAAAACCAATGGATCCGAGTGTAATTAAAAGCCTAAAGGGTCACTATAGACGCAAAATGTTGCTGGATATGATCAAAACTAATGGCAAGGTCTCGATCAACATGCTACAAGTAGTGAACATCTTATCAAAAGCCTGGCAAGAGAAAACAGCAGCCACTATCCAACATTCTTCTCGACATGCTGGAATATGTAGTAGCCAAGATACGAACCCATTTGACAGTGAAGACAATCTACCACTGAGTGAATGGATATGCCAGTTCAACATACCAAACAATTTTAACGAAGATCTACAATAGTACAAAAATATAGATGAGGTTGTAGCCACAACTGGTACACTTACAGATCAACAAATTGTTGATTTAGAGTCAAAGTCAGGAAACGCCCGATAATCAAGATGAAGAAGATGGTCAAGTGGTCAAAGCTGAATCACCACCAATTCAACAAGCCCCAGAAGCCGCTAAGTTGGTAGAATTTTTTTTGTTGTTTAATCAAGACAATCCCACCACATATCTTGACATGAATAGAATACATAAAATAATACCAAACAAGTACTGGCATAGCAAAAAACTTCAGACAAAGCTGTCAGACTATTTGTGTAAACAATAATTTATAAACATTTATTATCTGAGACATACATTGTTTTTTTTTTTGTGTTTAATCTCTATGACTATAATCAGGTTTGCTGTTATTGTTGCTGGGGTTTAGAGAGGAGGGGCCATTGCTCCGACTCCCCTTAGTTATCTAGCACATCCGCCCTCTTGACTCGTACATATAAAATTCTCGTTAATTTGGTTGTTTTTTGTTCACTCCATATAACAATAACTTTGTATAACAATAAAAAATGCTCAGTTCCTTTAAGTGTTGATAAGAGTTTACACTGTAATTGATATATTATAATGTTACAGTTGTTTAAAATGATAAAAAGCTTTGATTGTGACTGTGTTTTTTTTAAATTCCATTTATAAGATCTACCACATTTACTATCCGGTATCCAGAAGGATAGTACATTACCTTCCGGTATCGGGCCAGTAGTAACCAAATACTTGGTGCATTACTAATTTATAATATGGATGGTGCAATTTGAATATTCATTAATCAATTTTCTTTATTTTGCCTTCATTTACTATTGAGATTAAAAATTAAAAACTAACACTAATTTTTTTAACTGATTCCTGTACTAATGTATTAAGGTGGATAATTACTTAAAAATATATTTTTTTACCAGTTATCTTTATTAGATTTGGTGGGATGCCTATCAGATAGCTAGTATTAAAGCCGCCAGGTGGCCTGATACCAGTAATTTCCAGACATCCGTTTCATATCTATTAATGATGAAGCACCTGCCTAAGACTGATTTTAATAGAATTTGATAAAATAATTCAAGATTTAACACGATCACAATCATAAGAGATATCAGATAACATTATTTTAGCCATACCTATTAACACGGAGACAAAAGCCTCAGTAATATAGATGTCACCAATATATCCGATGAAACTGGCTAGTATATCCGACTATCAGGTTTTTCGATCTGTCAAGCTTACTGCTGAAGTTACATATTCAGAATATGATATGTGCCAGAGCATTAAGGTGAGTTTTAATAACTTGGTATATGCAAACACGCTCCAAAGGATATCTTTTCTTGAAAAATCTGCCCATGTCATAAGATTAAACCAGTGAGTGATGATAGTTCAATTCACGTTAAGCTGATATGCTCATTAAGCCAATGACAGTACACTCACTAACGCTCACACTTGAGGAGAATATAAGCTGTCCATTGATTTGAAAATTATTTTCCCTGATGCAGCGACTATTTGATTGCATATTGCATCGAAGATCATCGACGTAAAGCATAGTAGCCAGATGATAGAACAACCAATTTAAGACTAATGCCACGGCTAGTAATAACACTTTGTACTTATGTGCATTTTGAACAATTTTAGAGCACCTTCATGGTCAGTTAACACAAGACATCCTAGACAAGTTTAGAAAAACAATTTTGTATTAATAACAGAAAATGTAAATGTACAACTATTTGTAACAACGTCAACGAATTATCCAACATAAAATACATAAAATATATATTTTTGTAAATATTTTTACGGCTCTGGATACGAGTCCTTTTGAGCCTTCAAAAATAATTTTACTAAGTTCTTGCCAGGTGAAAAAAGTGATATAGAATAAAGATTTATTTCGTAATTTTATAACCCAATTCAATATACAAATACGAATAATCGGTTTTGTATTTATTATTTTGAAATTTATATAATTTGAAACGTTATAAACTGAATGTCTATTGTAATTTTATTTTTACAGAAAATAAGTTTGATAAATAATGCCAGAATTTTTTAAAAGATTTCATAATTACCTACTGTCTCCTAAATCTTCTGTACAGAAATGACTTGTCTTTTAAGAAAGAGGCTTTAAAATATATATTAGATGTGTATATTTTATAAAAGTAAAGATTTCTCGCTCAGAATCATAAATCCTCACCGCGTTAAATGTTACCACATTAAGACAATCGATTTGAATTTATATTTAGCACATTAACATATTGAATTAGTAAATTAAATTTTACCTGCGAATAACACAATATTAGTGATCAATTATTCCTTCAATAGATTTTTTTTTTTCATTTATATCATTGCGTTTTAACTTTCAAATACTATATTAATGGAAGAGTGCTGTTTCGATCTTTGTATGACAATTATTTGGGTAAAAAAATATAATAAAGACACTACCCCTGTAATCTTATATGGAGATCATTTAAGGACGTGACAGAATTCGAGACTGTAATTTAATAAGGAAAATTTGGATTTAGTTGCTTAAGAAGTTTTTAAAGGTAAAAAACTTAATTTTTTTTTTTTTGTTTTAATTTGTAAATATCATCTATGGGAAATTATTACTAATGAAGTACCAGACATTATCAATATGCAGAATCTTTGTTACTTTTCATAATATCAATGAAAGTTAATATTGTTTAAATAAAACCACTATTTATATACATATTTATTAACAAATAAAAATTACAATAAGCGTAATGAGGCACACAGAATTCAGATCTTTGCCGTCGCATGTATTCTCTATGATTAGATCAGTTCTCAGGTTGAAACCAATCGGACGCCTCCAAACGATGATGAGATGTAAAAGAATTATATTAAAATCGTAGCATTCTTTCTAAACATACCCATTTACATATTTAAATAACAGTCAAGTAAAATTTCGCACCAAAATATCTCAATATACAAAAAAATTTACAATACAAACTTTTCAACGATAAACTACAGTCGCGTTTCGTTTAGTGCACCAGCGGCGTAATTTTATAATCAATAAATGGTTTACATATATATATATATTTAAAAAATCTTATTTAAAAAAAACGAACGGTCTTAAAGATTATCTTACAATGTTTTTAATGTCTAATAAAAAATTTTCTTTACATACATATATATATATATATATATATATATATGTATATGTTTTCTCAAAATCTTCCAAAAAATCATCTAAGACGCTAACTTTGGTGTTGTCCGTATCATATTGTCCTCACACCGATTAATTTCTATAACATCAAAAATTCTTACAAAATTTCTCATAACACACCCAGCGGCTCCTAACACTATGATGACATATAAAAAAACCATTAATCTAATTGATTGAAAATATCAAAATTTACTATGAATATTGATTGAATTCAATTTTCTTAGACATAACAAAACGTTTAGTCGTCACTAACAAAATTTCTACTTAGTTAGTTCTAGTGTAACATAAATTGATTAGCAAAAGGACTTTATATAAAATTCACGGATCTGCTCTTGTGAGAGCAGACATCCAATAATCTAATATTATCTTCACCAAACTAACCGAATACCGAAAAAATATTGTCCGAGTTTAAATTAAGTATTGAAATGGCATTAAAAATCACACATACATATTATTCAAATATATTAACTTGCTGAATATTTTTAAATTGTACTTTAATTTTTAGATGTACAGATATATATATATATATATATATACAAATACAGATAAAAAATGTATATAGTATGTGGGAATAATATGTGTATGTGAATAGATGACCTTGAATAATAACTATTTAATAATAAATGCAAATCAATGTATATATTTACTCTATTAAGTCATAGTCCATATCGTTACAGAAGTCTGCTAAGAAATCAAGGAACAAAGTAAACTTGCCCGTCGACGGCCACTTGGAGGACACCTTTCTCATACATGTCGATAGATTCTCAAGAATGTTCTGGAAAAAAAATTCTTTATTATAGTAGTTAGGTGCAAGGAAAGCTCAGGAAGTTTAGCTAGACAACGCATGTGTGTATGTGTGTGTGTGCATTTTCACACACCTGTAGTTTGTACACTTGACATATTATTTATAACTGTATAGAATATATATATATATATTTTTTTTTTTTTTGATGTGAAAGGTGGCAACCGAGCAGACCGCCTACTTGATGGGCAGTAGTGACCGTCGCCCGTGGACATCCGTAACATAAGAGATGTTGCGGATGCGTTGCCAACCTTAATAGTTGAAGAAAAGGGAGGGCTGGGAATAAGGACATGACAGAAAAGGGTGGGAACGGAGAAATGGCAACCGTCTCTCTCACTCATGGGACGAAACGCAGCCATTAAAGGCCACTTCGCGCCGATCTTTTGTGAGAGGGTGGTACTTTCCCGGCCGAGCCAGCCCAAGTCTGATCTGTAGTTACATGATTACAGCTAGGCTCTACCACCTCCAATATATATATATATATGACAGCGTATCCAAAAAATATCATATAATTACCTCATTTTAAGAAAATTATTTGATTATATTTCTTTTGTTTATATTTAAATGTGTTCGTTTAGTTATGTGATTATATTTAGTTGATAAATATTACAAATGTAATTTTAAAAAGACACTCAATTTATTTTAATTTTGCTAAGAGCCGACGCTAACGTCAGTTAGATTGTCGAGTGGGGTTGCTAGTGGCGCCAACTTCGTAGCAGTCACCAAGGTATATAAATGGGAGCAGTCGCATTGTAAGGGCAGTGTTCACTTGGACACGGTGTTGGACGCACACTCGCCAATCCACGTGGCTCAAATTCATAATTGCTATTCTATAATAGTAAATTACTTTCGTGGTGTTAATCAAATAGTGACAAGTGAAATAAAGTTATTGCAAAGTGTATTGAAGTTTGAGTCATTGGATTGCAATATGAGTGGTTCACAAGACCCTAATGGGCTCGGCGCTCCGACATATATATATATATACTAGTTACTACAATATGTTAAATCACTAACCTGGGGCCAATCCTGTTTGTAAACAGCCAGGCACTGTTCGGTCAGGCTGTCCTCGGTTAAGTAGTTATGCTTCAACAAATAAACTAACACGTCAGCCATGGCCGGCCACACATCACTGGATCTTGTCTCGCTCAACAACATAATGTTCCTGGGACACAGAATCCTGTCGAAGTAACAGTCCTCGTGCTTTGTGAGATCTGGAGCTGGAAGCAAATGGTTTCATATAACCGACTTCGAATAGGAAGGTTCTGTTGTTCATTTTGTATGTTTCTAAGGCTAAGGCTAGAATTACAAGTAAGGCTAGTATTAGAAGTATGTATGCTAAGGCTAGTATTAGAATGATGGTTTCAAATGTTTGTGAATTGATATTTTTTTTTTTTTATTACAGTATTAGTTCCTAGTGGAAAATCTTAGATATCATATAGGCTTGTTCTGGATATATATATATAGCAGTGGTTCCCAAACTTATTTGTCATGTCCACTTTGAGAATAATTTTTTTAGCGCCCCATTTTCTCAGCTATGTACCGAAAAACGACTAAGTTATACTAGCTAAATGAAATTATAAATCACTCAGGCCTCTACAAATGTCCCCATTTTTTTCGTTGTCTTTTACCGACCCCCTTTAGGCCTGCCCACTTTTGGAAAGGCTGATATACAGTATGTAGTTATATATATTAAAATATATGCATGTATATATCTCCTCACCCCTCTCTCTGCTATCGTCTTCCTCTCGCTCCTCCCGTCTCCTGTGAGGGCAGCACTGTTCCCAAAGGGCTTTGAACTCTGGCAGAATATTCAAAACCTTGGACGCGTGTCTGCTCACTGGAATATTTATTTATTCTATATATATAAAGATTATATTTCTGTATTTTAACGAAACTACCATGTATATGAACAATATTTTTAGGATGATGAGATTGTGATGAAACTCTGATTAAATTAGTTATAGATTTTGTATGAAGGAAATATATTTGTTGTAATTTAAGACTAGGGTGCTCGGAAAGTTATTTACCAGCGTGAGTATGTATTAATTAGGGATCATCGGTTGCTAAGCCATTAATGATTGGACTCCAACATTATATACATGTTAGGAGTGAGGACAATATTTTTTTAAATATTAAATTATAGTTTTTGTTTATTAAATTATTATTTATAGAATTAAAATTTAGTTATATATACTTCTGTATCTTTTCATACCTATTCCTAAGTAGCTGGCTAACTATTTTTATGTCTACCCTCACATTACTTTGTAGAGTATCTCACCGTAAACAACACAGAAATCCACGGACAGGTGTAGTATGGTGGTGAGGGTTGGGG
Organism: Danaus plexippus; assembly: GCF_018135715.1. Lineage (NCBI taxonomy): Eukaryota > Metazoa > Arthropoda > Insecta > Lepidoptera > Nymphalidae > Danaus > Danaus plexippus. Next base: position 702,055 of record NC_083557.1, read on the forward strand.
CGCGACAGAACACGTTGTTGGGGTCGCAGGCCAGGGTACACGAGCGGAGCACCTGCAGGCAGGGGGCGCCGCCTTCCAGGGTCACGCAGATCTGTTCCTGGGGAATATAACATACATAAATACGTACATACATACACACAGAGTTGATAGTAGTGTTCCAAGAGAGAGAGAGATAGAGAGAGATAGATATATAAAACCTCTTGATAGAGCGAGAGAGATATAAAACCTCTTGATGAGTGGGATGGGTCTTCTAATGGTTAGCTTTTTATATCATGTTCAGACTCTACGCCCCTAACCTTAAGGTCGAGTATAGCCTGCGCTGGACTCATCATTTCGTCCAGGTTGCAGGTCACCAGGTCAACGCCCTCCCCAGCCACGGAGACCCCGGGGCCCACACTGCACAGGTTCTCCATCTCGCTCTTGATGTCCTTACACAGGATATCTGAAATATCACCACATTATATGGACTATACAAAGCTAGCTGTCTGAAGATTTTTTTTTATATTACATACATTACATATATACATACAAATATTCTAAACATTATATTGGGTTTAGTATGTTATGATTGTTCCCGAGGTTCTATTATCAACGGCAGCTACTCACCAGTGCTGGTCCAATGCTGGGCCAGCCACTTGTCCACCCGCTGGCAGCAGGCTCCCCCCACCACCGCCCTGAGGGGAGGCGGGGCGGTCGGCAGCAGGGCAGCCAGTGCTGACGTCACACGAGCCTTAATCAAGGTCCGGGAGGAAGAGAGCGCGCTGGCATTGAGAGAGCATAACTGGGCGGAATAGTGGCTCTGAAGAGACGAGAGTAGACCCGACTGGAACATAGATTTATTATATATATGGAATTGTGACTATTAGTGGTATCTAAGATTTAAAGATTCGTTTGAATTAAATTAATTTTTTCATATATTTTACTACGCCTCTTAATGAATTATTTAATAAAGGTTTTTTTGATTATTTTAATAAACACACTCCGTACGTTTCGGTTACTTTGCAGCAACCGTGATCACGGGCGGGCGAGGTGTGAATGTCTGTCAGTTGGTCTTGTCATTTGTCATCTACCGCCAACGTTTTTTTAATGATCTAGTTAACCTCCCTGTTCTTTGTTTTATACATGTATGTATATATATATATATATATATATAATATATAATCTCTTGATATAATTGATGGATCTCCAGCAGCTAGTGCTGGGACGGCTTAAGATGTAGGAAGGTATAACTAAGCCATAATTATCGTTACCCTGTCTCTGCACCCAGCCACTATAGCCGCAGCGCCCGCCCTGGATTTCTTCCTGGCTTCCACGAGGGTATTTGTAGTGAGCTCCTTGATCGCTGCTGATGTAACCCTCTCTGTCACCAGCTCTAACACTCTCCGAGTTGAAGATGGCTGGCTTTTGATAAGCTCCTCTTCCAACCGCATCTGAAATTTTAATACAAATATATATATCTTATATATAAAGTTCTCGTGTCACAATGTTGGTTCCCGTACTCCTCCGAAACGGCTTGACCGATTCTCATGAAATTTTTTGAACATACTGAGTAGGTCTGAGAATCGGCCAACATCTATTTTTCATACCAATTAGTGATAAAGGTTGCTCATCCTTGAACTTTTTTTTAAATTTTATATACATATATATAATAAGTACCACATAATATGTTCCATATATTAATTTGTCCAGACTTCATACAACATACAGCTGTTGTGATATGCTCCCCGGGAACACTTAAGGGATAAACTAGAGCCTATGTTATTTTAATGTATCAACTATACTATAGCAAAACTACATTGAAATCCATTTAGCAATATTTTGTGACAATATAACAAATAAGCACACACACACACACACACACACACACACACACACACACACACATATACATATATATATATCAATCGCTCACCTGCAGTTCCTTCTCCTTGTTCCGGATCTTATCCTCATTGTTTAAACCGAGACTCACAGGTGTTATATGTCTGAAGCTGCCAAACTGGTTCGAGTCCTGGCTAACTCGGGATGTACTTAAAAATACACTGAGATCCTTCAAGTAGGGGCAGAGTTCTTGCAACACATGTTCCTCGATATCAAATTCACAATCAATTACACTGGCAACACCAACACTAGTGTCATTCTTAGCGTAAAACACCTCTTGCGGTACATGGGGCAGATCGAACAACCAGCCTAAGTTGAGCTTAAGGAATATCACAGTGTTCTTCTTGAATGCTGTTATATTTAACTTCCTATGTATATCGAAAAGTAGTTTTAATATATTTTGATAGTACTTCAGTCTTAGGGTAGTGTAGTCCAACATCGATAAGTAGTGCACTATCCAGGGTATCGTGATAGTCAGACGGCCATTTTGATTGGCGTTCAGCAGCAAACCTTTGATATCCATAGACGGCTGGCTCTGGAATTAAGGACAACGAAACAAGATAAATTTTGTAAACAGTTCGTTTAGGATTGTATGATATTTTTTATAAAGTTGACCAAAATATATAATATTTATATATATATATTTCTCAGCTCTTAACAATAAAATTTTCTTGCTTTATATTAATATCATTAGTTATATTCTGAGTATTAATAGAATTCACTAATATATATATATATATATATATATGCATGTATTTATTTAAAACTAAGACTGTTTTAGTATATCATATTATGTTATAATATATATTTAGGGAACGCACATTTAATTTGAACCGAACCTTTAAATTCCCGAACGCACCCGAAGTGACGTTAGAGCGACATCTGGTTTGCTGACTTTTACGCGGGAAAGTATTTTGTCGACGTGACTTATGTCTTTGTAAATTGAATTTAACTTATTTAAGGTGTTTTGATTTAAGATAATAACGAGTTTGTTCTAGTTAAAAGTGCTGGCTTTATAAGGCGACTTTATTTTTTTAATAATTTTGTTAGAAACCTAAATATATATACTCACATAATTCCTTAAGGCTATACTATTCTCCAGTACTTTCTCGTCCGGAGCCGTAAATATCTCTTCTTTCTGATTGTTCAAGTTAATAGCTCCGGTCTTGAGTAGTATGTCTATAGGCACCTGGGCGTAGGGCAGTGATGTAATGTAGCCCAGGAATTTGGCTAACAAGCCTAGCTTTTTGGATACCTGAAGGAACTCTTTGGATACGTCAGAACCATTGGCTGTAATATATATATATATATTAGTACAGCATATAGAAAATTACAATAAAATTATAATCACACAGCTATAAAGATGTTATCATATTTTTTCTATGTATAATTTTTTTTAAATATTTTAAATTGAAAATTTACAAGGAAAATCAAAATATGCAATTTATTACAATCCATGTTTAAATTTCTATTCCTCTTATATCCTAAAGGGGGGGTAACAGGCCTAGATAAAGAGGGAGCGTTGTTTAAGGGGGGGGGGGGTTGTAATTTAATTTAGCAAGCATAAGTTTTAAACTGGTTTTTCAGTTGGTGAAAAAAATGATCCGCTAAAAAATTATTTATTCTCAAAGTGGACAGGGACAAATAAGTTTGGGAACCACTGTTGTATATATATATATATATATATATATATGTAATTATATAATTTCAAAGTATCCAGAGCATATCAATACATTAAAAAAAATATTAATTCACAAACATTTCAACCAAATTTCAAATATTTTTTTCTTAATGTGGCTATAGAGAAAATAAGTTTGGGAAACTCTGATCTGTGCCGTAACAAGGAACTCACAAGCATCTCCTCCGACAGACACGCCGTCCAGGGATATGATCTCAGCAGCCAGAGCGTGGTAGAGATGGATCCTGAAGCTCTCGTTGTCCGCATACATTATGAATTCCCTGGTATTATTTTAAATTTCATATATTAGAGATATTTCTGACTGAAAATAAATTTATAATAAGTTACGTGGAAAATTTTTAATGGGCATTTCAATCTGGTGACCATTAAGAAGATGTATATTTAATTTTTTTTTTCTTTATGAATATTAACAATATATATGTATATATATGTGTGTGCGTATGTGCGTGTGTGTGTGTGTGTGTGTATGTGCGTGTGCGTGTGTGTGCCCGTCTATGACACCCTTATTCAATACTAACTTGTAAAACATCTCCCTGTCTGTGAATCTTGGCAGTGAATTAGAGTCTGATGATGAAGAGCAGGTCAGACGCCGCTGAAGCTTACTCAACTTCGATTCCTGTTTGAAACGGACATATTGCAATTGTATCAAAAAATATTTATATATAAGTATTTAAAGAGTAAAATTCATTGTAACTTAGATGTTATTAAGTTGTATGTTTTTTTTTTCATTTAATAAAGTAAGTATTAATTCTGGCAAATAAAATACTTAAAATATATTTAAAATTTAAATACCTGTAGTTCTTAATTAGATTACTTCACACATCCTGTATAGTCATGTGTAGATGTCATTCGTTACAATTAATTAACACCATACAAGATAGGGTAAAAAAACATCAAAGCGCAAAAATGACAATAATAAATATATAATAGCGCATTTCTATCTAGACGAATCTAGTAGCTGTTGGTTGTCGGTGGTCGCTGTTAAAAATTCAAGCGCAACCTAATCTAGTTCAATCTAGATGGATCTATTCATTACCTGTTCGTTGTCAGGCACCGTGTCCACCAGCATGTGTGTGATGAGTGTTGAGAGGTGAGCGTGGTTAGCGGCGCTCGGACCAGCTGATATCAGAGCGCGTGTCCGAGCGCGCATTGTCGATCTAGATACACCAGTGCTTTGAGTGTCCTGATACCACCTGAGAGAATAGATGTAAAAATATAATGACATGCTGTAAACAGAGAAATCTAGATATATAAGCGCTAAGCCATTATTTTGTCTAGCTAGATTATAGAGACGATTTTATTCCGGCGATTATAGAGTAGGGTGTGGGACACCCAGACCTAGAAAGGTCTATTCATATTTTTATGATAAAAAATTCGATTGTTTATGTAAACTCACCTTAATATTTCGTAAAACATGTCCCTCTGTTTTTTGAAATTCTGGAAGCTCAATATGGACGGGAAGTTCTCAGCGTTATCGGTCTCGTGATTGAAACATATGATCCCGTTGGAGCATCTGTTCTGGGTCACAGTTTTCGACCTATCTTGGGACTCAGCCTCGCATTTCAGGCCGTACGAATTCAGCAGGAATTTGGCTAAATCTGGCGAGAAGCTGCGCACTTTCTTATTCTCCCCCAGAATCTTCAGGGAGTTCTTGTCTAGGATCACTTCTAGGATTATACGCTGATTCCATAGGGATTTCACAGCGAAATACGTGCTGTTATGTATGGGCTTCAAAATGTTGTTAGCCAAGTCTGTTTCTAGCAGATGTTCTGTTGTTTTGATGTCGTCTTCGCATTGTTTTGACAGAAGAATTGTTATTAAGAAGTATATTTCCGTATTTATGCATAGTATTAGATTATTTTTGAATAAAACATCGTATATGTCCACTAATGTGTCAATTTTTTCTTTGAAGGTTAGCTTAGTGCTGTCAGCTTCGATGTATGCTGTACTGGATTCTTCTTTCCGCAGTATCTTAACCTGGGAAGGTGTTATGGGAGTTGTGGTTGTGTTCAAAACATTGAATTTCTCCATTAACTTCTGCCTCTCCTGTTTAAGTATATTCCTCTCAGCATCGAAGGAGTTTGATGATTCCTTTGGCTGTAACTTGGGTTTGAAAGCCAGGTTCTCTTCCAGCGCCAATGGCGAGGGCTGCTGGAAATTCTCAGCGTTGAAGCTGTTGAGCGAGAAACTCTTCTTGTTCTTATCTATGTTCGTCGGTTTAATCCTACGCCTTTCAGATTTCAGCGAGCTTGATTTCCTCGCGCCTATCTCAGGGAACATTTCCGAGTTGCTTAAATCCAGATCCAATTTAGGATCGCTGTCGTCATTGGACGTGTTCTTTGATCGTTTCTTCTTCGTGCTTTTCGGTTGGATATTAACTAGGTAATCGGCTAGGCTGACGTTTTTGTCTTGAGATCTTGAGTGCCTTCCAGACCTAGGGGTGTCACACCTTTCATATTCCCTAAACGACCTCGACTGCGGCGTCACAGGGCTGGCTGGTGAGTTTGGGCTGTCCCTTAAGCCATTTTTCATCGGGGTACTTGATAACATCAGTCTATCAATTCCAGTGCTTATTCGTAATTCGTCCGATGAATTCAGAGTGTCTTTGCTTCTGTCGTCAGAGAAGAGTTTCGTTTTAACTCTTCTGTTTCTCTTTTTATCTCTGTTCGGTGACTCTTCTGTCTTTCTTTCTGATTTATGTGCGCTGTCATTTGATTTTTCATTGTCACAGGTCGGATCGCTGATAGAACGATGATGTTTCCTATTTTTCTCCGGAGTCCCTTGGAATGGAGGTAGCAACGAGTTTGTGTTTGTTTGTAGAATACTGGAAGATGGATGTTATGGTATGAGCAAAAAGCAATTTAAATTTATTATTATGTACTAATAATAATTTATTTAAATTAATAAGTTAGAAGACAATCCCACTCAGCAGAAAAGACAGTAAGACACGTAAAGTAATTTAAAACTAAATAAGATTTTATAAAAAAAAAACCGGAAAACGATAAGTAACGGTTAAAATATAAGACAAACATCAAATATTTTTGTGACAATATGGCGAGAACAATTCGAGATTACCCACAGTGAAGCGACAACCTGCCATGTTAGCATACGTGAAGGGCGATACTGACTGGAAGAGTGATATCTTCAAGAAGAATTCCATCAAAACAGAATAAGCCCATGAAATGTGAGAAAATTCATGAGAATAATTTCTCTAAAACAAGCGGGTATATCCAAACTCGAGCGACTGTTACTTGTCGACGGTACAAGGGTTAAATGATGTCTCCGACACTAAAACTATATGTGCTTCGAAGTTATATAGGTGACTAGTGAAATAATAAAATTCAAAGGAGAAGATTGCTGGTACTTATCTACCAAATAGGATTCTGATACCAGAAATATGATATAATATCTTACTCATCGGTAGCTGGTAATGAGGTCGTAGGTGGTGAATGTCTTAATCACAGCCAATATACTGTCAGATATCACTGACATTATAATAGAAAAGGCAAAGGACGCAGACGATACGTTCCATGAGAGAGGATAAAGGGTTTCGCTTCATCTGGATGTCCAGTAGACTAGCCGCACATGTGGTTGTTCCATAGTACAAATGGAACGGAGGAATGAAGTAGTCCAATTCCTGCGCACTGTCGTCTTGCACATCTCCACTTTTAGCGAAAGCAGTGACGTGTTATTTGTCTGGTGACAGCAGTAATCCAAAAAAGACCGAATGTGTATTGTCTTAAGGTTGAGGTTGGATTCAAGGTGAACAGAATCCTTTTAGCGATGAAATGACAATTTTCTTTCTGTTGTTGTGGAATTTCACAACATTTGCATCGCCTCATTCTGACTGACTAAGGTGTGAAGTAAATGCTTTGTCATCCACATAGCCAAAAGCACCAGACAACAGCAGATTGTTAATGTGCAGCTAAACTGCAGGTGGGGATAATGCAGACCTATAAAGAACCTATGCGGTGACCACCATTGGTTCAAATGAGCAGCAAGGACTAAAACTGTAAAGAACGGTCTCTGCCCCATATATTTGTGACATGCAAGAGCCAGTCCAGTAGACAGACTCCATAGAATGTATTGTTGAAACCCATACTGTCACAGGTGGAAGTAATATTAATCAGACGACCAATATCAGGGTCTGCATGGCGTAATTTCTTAGGTAGCATAACCACATGGCAACCTTGCAAATAGCCATAATGCCAGTCATTAAATTGAGATGTAGCTATTGTACTGAACCAGGTGTAGCTCAGGAACACATTTGTATGACTATAAGATTAATATCATCTAGGCCACTGGCTTTGTTCATAACGAGAGCATGCCATATTCTCAGTAACTTTCTATTGATAATGCGCACTTCTTTCATGAAGGAATCTGTTGTCGAATCGTGAATTTTGGGCAGAAGAAAAGCAAATTAGATTTCTGTATACTTTATATGTTTATATTATAAAATAATCAACATTATCTTTTATAATCTTCAATACACTTCAAAGTGAAGCATGTTAGTAATAAATACAGTGTTGAGTGTACATATATATGTGTAAGTAAAAACAGAAAAAATTATTTATGTCTAAATTATCTAAACTTAGTATATATAGTGAAACTATTTTGGCAATAATGAGTACATCAAATACTTATATTTCCATGTGTCTATAAATTCTATATTTTATGCATATAATTATAGTACATCACTATAAGAGCGACATTATACAAAGCATTGGTTTTTATAATTTTGTACCACATACAAGAAGATTAATATATTTCTTTTCTTTGTTACGAAAAATGAAATGGGTCTTATTAAAAATAGAATATCATTTCGCATATAAACTATCCGGTAAGGAAATAGTGTTAAAATATGTTAGCAGTATATTAAATTCGATGTCAATTATGTTTGGTAAATAAGTTTCTTATTTCGTTTGTTTACAACACCCAAACATATCACTCACCTCTCAGTGTGGTCTCTGAGGTAAGAGAGGAAATAGGAAACGAATTCGTTCCTATTAGAACATAGTAATATACAATCATCTGGCGCTGTCTGAAAATAAACAAAACTAATAAATATCACAAAATATATTTTATATATTACATCAAATTCTAGGTTATGGACCTCAACTAGCTCGTCGTTCAACCATTTGAACAATAAATCACGTTGTAATTTACCAGATAAGACACTCTCTATTATTGATTCAGGCATTTTTTTACAATAGAAATACAAAATAATATAGATCGATTTCCAGCTGCGCGCTAAATACTTTTACCGCCATGACAGATGACACGACTTTAAGATTAATTTGCAATCTGTGTTTACAATTGTGACTTTGACACATTTTGACAAAGTCTTTTTCATCTAGATATTATAATTATAACAGCAATATATTTACATAATTAAAATAAAATCACTTAATTTACATAAAAATCAACGAAGATTATTATATATATATGTTAATTAGTATCTTAAAAATTATAAAAGGAAAAGTTGATACATAATATAATTTTTCAATCCTTTTTATAGTCTTTACTGTGAAGAAACTGACATTACATATTTTTAATTTTTTATAATAACATCAAGGTCCGTGATTCTTGTTTGCGTCTTGTCAAAATCTGTTAACATTTTCGAAAAATGTAAATATGACTGAATTTTTTTTAAAAAATGATGGATACGTTCAGTGAAGGCGGTATTTGCCGCTGTTGTCATGCCCAAGGAACATTTAAGAGTCTAAACGAAACGTATACAAGTGAAAACAGGCAAGATACTTACTACAACGCTCTGCAAAAAACATTTAATATAGAAGTAATTTCATTTCTACATTAATTACCAAATGCTCGAAATATTTGTTTAAAAATATTTTCGAAACATAAAGGTCGTGTAAATGTAATTAAAAACAGAACAAGAATTTAATTATTTATTGTTTATTCCAATAATTCAGACGAACTGTTTGTGTTAATTAAGATAAATTTATTTGTAGATAAAATATATATCAAGCATGGATGGTATGTCGATTTGTAACATTTGCATCGAGAAACTGCTAGATGGGGAATTATTTAAACAGCAGGTTGAGGCTTGCGAGACAATCTTGAAACAACACTACAGCAATAAAGGTACAAACAATCATATAATATAACGAGAATTCTGTAATTTTGACACTTTTATATTCTAAAATAATTATCACATCTAAGTAAAACTTGCTATATATGTAATCAGATATATATAATACATTAAATGTTACTAGCTCTTGTTATGACTACCGCATGAAATTTACAGCAAATGTAGCGTCTGATTAAAATAAATGAATTCTTATATGTGTTCAGAATAAAAAAAAATATTAAAAAAAATTAGTAAACTTTTTTTTTAAAGTAAAATTATTTAGTAGCTCATAATGAAACTTATGATTGGTTTTATGTCATTTCAGACGATTTTAAGCAAGTAAAAGATGAACTCTATGACTTTCCCGACGGTGAGATAATAATTCCATAATTTATACTTCTACACAGTCTCCCATCACAACTTATCATGACCGGCATACAACACAATATACTGTATAGCATAGTATAGTATAGAACAAAGTATACTATAGACTGATCAGTGACGGAAAAATCTAATGGGCATAGTCTCATACTTTTCGGTACAAAGATTTTTTTTGCCTAACAAGTTCCTGTTACTGTCATAATTACATAATATGCTGTTGTCTTCCTTCAATGTCAATATTATTGTCTCCGAAATGTAAGGTCTTGTATTGAGGGCACTGATCTCTCATCAGCATAGGTCATTATTTATTGACTAACCGTGCCCTCGACATTGTCTTGAATTTTTTTTTTAATGAATCTAAGTTGACGGAGTAGTCCTTATTGGATTATGTACTTATGTTTATTAAGAAGGAGTCATATAAATACAAACAGACAGACAATATATATATATATAATTTATATAGATGTGCTTCAAAAATATATGTCTTTGTAATTTTTTAGTTGAAACAATAGTTAATGATGATTTAGATGATCAACCGCTGTCGGCTTACAAGACTTTGGAAATTGATTGGAAAATCCAACAGAATGGTGAGTGGAGAATGAAAATTTATATATACATATATATGTATATATGTAATTAATGTAAAGCGATTTTTCTTTGTATTCACTTGCATATGTTTTCAAATCTTGTTTGAGTTTTGAATTTTTCGTTGTTGTTTGATGGTACAATTAAAATAATTACAAAGTAAAGGTGTGTGGTCAGTTGAGAGTGAACTAAGAGGAAGGTAAAGTTATTCTTTTTAATTAAAAGTATTATGATAGTTTTAATCGGCTAGCAGGTTGTGTACACACAAATAAGTTATTTTGTTTTCCTTGTTTGTTGTTTTCAAATAATAATAATAAGAATGTTTGGATCTCCGCTGGATATTCAGATTTAAATAACTTTTAAAGCGGCGATGAACAGATCGTAATCGTTCTAAGGTACTTTCGTGGCTCAGAGGTAGTTGGGAGATTCATAAAATATATAGATGTTCTTTCTGATCGGACTGCTGTAACTTTATGCTCGAATATTAATAATGTTTGAAGGAAACTAATATTTTCGGATTACTACGCGTATTTTATTATGTTTACAAACTACATACTCCCGACGTTTCGGTTACTTTGCAGCAATTGTGATCACGGCAGACATCTCGTCTGCCAGTTAAAATAATAAATTACGCGCAGTGATCCGAAAATGTTAGTTTCATTTAAATGAATACTTGCGAAAGTTCTCATTATTATCAATGTCTTAGAGGAGAAAATTATGATGAAAATTGGTATAAATGAAATTAATAATTTTCGGATGTACTACGCGTGCTTTATTTTTGTAAAATCTTGGTACTCCCGACGTTTCGGTTACTTTGCAGCAACCGTGATCACGGGCAGACGAGATGTGCCACATCCCATAACCGGGACTATGTAATTTTTACAATAATAAAGCTAGTGTAGTATATCCAAAAAATATTAGTTTCATTTAAATGAATAAAACTCGCGAAAGTCAGATATCATTATGAAAATTGGTATTTTTTTTCAAACATTCTGCTTACCCCACCACAAATCTCTGTGCACGCCACTGATTATTATATATTATTTACAGATAAATATGTAAATAAATCAGAAAATCCAAAAATAAAGAAGTACGGCTGCGATTTATGTGATAAAAGATTCTCATACAGCGGTTCCTTAGATGTACACATGCGAGGTCACAGCGGTGAAAAATCGTATATATGCAGGCTATGCGACAGTAAATTTGCTTTGAACAAGGAATTAATACGACATATAAACTCTGAGCACTCCCAAAACGGACTGTTCCCGTGTAATTTCTGCTCGAAGAAACTAGAAAATGCCAGATCTCTGAAAAATCATCTGACAATACATTTCGGAGAGAAGTTTAAATGTCCTCACTGTGACAAAGAGTTCCAAAGAAAGAAAGGCCTCAAGGAACACTTGAAGACGCACACGGGCGAAAGGAATTTCAGTTGTACGCTGTGCGATAAATCCTTCTGCCACAACCAGACACTGAAATCACATATGCTGACCCACACGGGCGAGAGGCCGTACGTGTGTGACGTCTGCGGGAGAAGATTCCCTCAGAGAACACATCTAAAACGCCACATCTTCTTAATACACACCGGCATAAAACCTCACACCTGCAAAGTCTGCAATAAACAGTTCTCGAGCAAGAGCTACCTGTCGATACACCAACGGACGCACACAGGAGAGAGACCCTATTCGTGTGATGTCTGCAAGAAGGACTTCACAGCATACACGACGTTAAAGGTCCATATGCGTGTGCATACCGGTCTAAAACCATATTTGTGTACATTCTGCAATCGCCAATTCGCTCAGTTAGCGAGTTTTAAGCTCCACGAAAGGACACATACTGGAGAGAGGCCGTACTCGTGTAAGGTTTGCAAGAAATCCTTCTCCGACAACGGCTACCTGAAGATCCACATGCGTGTACACACGGGCGAGAAGCCGTTCAGCTGCGACATATGCAAGCGTTCGTTCAGAGAGACCGGACAACTGAAGCGCCACATGCGCGTACACACGGGCGTGAAGCCCTACACGTGCAAGGTGTGCAACAAACAAATCGGCAATCTGTCCAAACACATGCGTGTCCACACCGACGACAGGCCCTACAGCTGTAATGTGTGCAACAAACAGTTCTCGCTGAATGGCAACCTCAAGTTACACATGAGGATTCACACCGGCGAGAAGCCATTTAATTGCGACGGGTGCAATGTACAGTTCACACAGAGCAGCGGCTTGAAGAGGCACAGATGTGGCCATGTGAAGACAGACTGACAGACGTGATTAGAAAGTGTAATCACACAGCTATTATACAATATGGCGTAGAAATATTCAATTTATATATAAACTGGACAGAAAATATATATTTTGTTATATAAACATACATTTTAAACAATTTCTAACCACTAAGTATAGTGCACTTGAACTGTGAACCGGAATTTAAACTCACTCAGTCGATATAAATATGCAACTAAATATTAATACATACTTTCGGATGTTTTATTTAACTACCTTCAAATCAAGACGGCAGAGTGAAAGACGAGTGAAGTCGGGTGCAGATGTGTGTTTTATAGGAAAATAATCTATCAAATGAAAAATATTATTGCTAATAATTAAATTGAAATCAATCAATCAAGGTTTTATATCGGATTTTATCCTTGACACGCGGAATTGCTAATGGAGAGGGACGTTTTGCTGTTGTACGTTTGAAATTGAGTGAGTAGGCTGTTACCGAGTCAGTTTTTTATTTCAAACGCCAAAATGTGGATTTGCAGTCAAGCGCTATAAGGCCCAGCGGACAAAAAAACAATCTAAAATCAACGTTTTTCCTTAAGAGTCTTTAAAACCATTTTTTGTTAGTGTTTTTTCACTTCAAACCCTGTTTAAGAAATCCTAACTGTGAGATTAGCAAAATTTTTCCTAGTTGAGTTTAACTAGATGGCAGCATTGAACCATTTTTTCGGTCTTAGGACTAATATTGTCTATGCTTTCTCCGGGAATAAGGTGTTCATCCAATTGAAGAGTTTGGGTGTAATTAGTTACGAACACAGCACAGATTATAAAAAGCAGTTCTCTTTGAAGGTATCATAATGAGCAGGTTTCATTGAGATTCGTATAAACAACCTTACGTTAATCTCATCTTGTCATTTTTTATTATAACTGTGTTTGTTTTCTGTGACGTCTAAAATAAAGTAGATTTAAATTAACTGTGATGAATTTGTTTTTTGAATTTCCGACTTATTTGTCATTAAATATGCTGTATAGGAGATCTTTCCGAATATCTTGATTTTTTTTATTGTGGCCATGTTCAGACTTTCCATATGAGTAAAAACTCACCTTTTTGTATTTTTTCATACCTTCTTGCTACATTTATAAAAGCATAATTTGTTGTGTGGGTAGTTTCACACAGCTGCTGATAGGAGAAATCTTATAGGAAATATTGTAGTGAGTGTGAGTAAGATTTGCTTACAATTATTATCTTGTTATCTTGGAAGCGAACTTCGTTTTATAGGACGAGTGACAGTGGCTGAAAACCTTTGAACTTTTGTAACTCGACCCTGCCCTTTTCCTTTCCTCACCCTGTCCTCTCCCTCTCCCCCAATCAAGGTCGGCAAAGCATCCGCAACATCCCTCATGTTGCAGATGTCCATGGGCGACAATGACTACCTTCATCAAGTAGGCCCTTTACTCGTTTGCCGCCTTTGATACATAAAAACTAACTGCTACATCAAAATGAAAATAATATTTTCGAATACAACTCGTTACTTAATTTGCAGCAACCGAACCGTCGCGTACTAATCCGAAGACATTAGTTTCCTTTAAACGAATACTCGAGAAAGTCCTCGACCTCATAACCGCTACATCAGTAATAATATTACTTCACATATCTATAACACCCGCGTCTATCATATGTCTGAAGTCCCCTTGAGACACCACACCCGTTATCAACTGCATATCTGACCAGCGTCTGTGCCCACTCATTAGATGCATGTAAATTCAACGTTGGTCAGAAACGAAATATAATATTTCTATTATTTATACGCCTACTTTGTTTCGTCTAGCTCAATCAAGAAAGTCTTTAAGTCTAGACCACACAGCTGAAATGAGACGAAACCTCTCATCATTCCACGGATTCACCGTGCTGGTGGCGGGTCCATCGCGTTGCAGGGAGACGAGCTTCAAAACCGCGTTTACAGTAGATGGTGGTATAATAGCGTGTTGTTAATTTTTTACATTAGAAAATTAACAATTTTGATATATAGTTAATCAATATATCGTCTTTAATTAAACGTAGTTTTAGGAGGCAGAGCCACGCCGACAACCGGCTATAACGCTTAAAAATAAACTTCAAGTTTTTCGTATTTGCCTTAAAATGATTTTTAATCTTGGACTTCTATTTTTAATAACTCACATGTGTTTATTATTTTATTAAAAATTAAAAACCAGTGTCCTTTAGACCACACGATTGAAGTAAAACTTCTTTCGCTCCATCTATATGTAATATATATCCATATATATGTGTATAATACAGACATGTATATTTTATTTTTATTTTTTTATTTATTTATCTATTTATTTCTGGTAAAGCATTCTATAGAGGTGCAATAAGCACCTGTGCATAGACACCAGAAAAATATAATACATTTATAAAAATTAATACATAATATTAAATTAACTAAGTAAGTAGTGTACAGAGCATATTAAGATTATTTTACAAAATTTTTACATAAATACTATTTATTATGAATTAAAGTATTATTGATCTTATCCACCTCACAATATGTTTTCTTAACCATTTATTATAATTTAGCTCTTTCAGATTATTAGGAAGTAAATTAAAATATTTAATTGCAACACAAATTGCACTTTCAGTACTTATTGTTCTATTAATTTTTGGTAATGTTAACTGTCTAGCTCTTGTATTGATTACCCTATCAGAGTACAAAGTTTTACATTCACTAAAATAATAAGTTAAGGCTTGTACAACGAAAGATTGTTTAATCTTCAATGGTCCTAACATATTTTCAGAATTTGTCAATTTGCATAACGTTTTATTTTGTAGATTTACAATAGGTTTTAATGTGTTATCATATGCACCCCCCCCCCCATGCTATAATTCCATAGTTTATAACACTTTCAAATAGACCATGATAAATGATTTTCAGTGATGATGTGTTTATCCAATTACTTAATTTGTAAAAGAGGAAGGTAAAGTAATTGAGTTTTTTTCATTAGTTCTGCAATATGTTTGTTCCATTTCATGTTACAATCAAAAACTACTCCCAGATATTTACAACATTCAACTCTTTTCAACTCTCTATCTTTAATGTACAAATGAAAATTTGTAGGCACACTGTCAGTGTAACAACCAAAAGTAATAAATGTCGATTTATCAACATTTAGCGTTAACTGATTTACTTTTAACCATTGATCTAGCGTATTCAACCAATCAGACAAACAATCAGATACTACTAACCAATTAGATCCACTACACAGAACTACTGTGTCATCAGCATATGATACAAGAGCATTAGCAGGCAGAATATTAAAAATATCATTTATGTACATAATAAAGAGAAGAGGTCCCAAGATGGTCCCTTGGGGAACACCAATTTTTACAATTCTATAATCACTAGTACAATTATTCAATTTAACACATTGTTCTCTACCTGATAGACAATTAACAATCAATTTATGAGGTAGACCTCTGATTTCTTTGCGCCACAATTTATCAAGTAACATTTTATGATTAACTGTATCAAAAGCCTTTGCTAGATCCAGGAAAACCAGTAAAGATGCACGATTTTTGTCTAAATTATCATATATATATATAAACATATTAATTTTAGACAAATATTTGAATTCATTATGGCTTATTAGTACATCAGTAATTACTTGAATGTAAGACCGAAACAATGGCCATATGATATGAGAAATAAAATACCTACATATGTTTTCGAATGAAGATTAGAAAGATATGTAGAGAAAACCGCATCAATAGTTGTTCCATGTCTTGCGGTAGACTCATTTTGGTTATTATTCATTCGTAGTTCTAATTTACCTTGTAAAACTTTTACCAAAAATTGTCCACTTTGGGACGCGAAATTAACATTAAAACCTCCTGCTAAAATAAGAGGCAACAAATGACAATTTTCTCCTAATTCTTCAGAGCCTACTCGACTGTAAATCATAAGTCTTTTATATAAATAAAACCTTCACTAGAACAAACTAATTATTATCTTAAACCAAAACACCTTAAACGAGTTAAATTCAATTTACAGACACTAAAGTCGTGTCGACAAAATACTTTCCCGCGTAATAGTGAACAAACCAAATGTCATCACTTCGGGTGCGTTCGGGAATTTAATGGTTTGGTTCAAATTAAATGAGGGATGGAAAATCGATTCCGATTCTACTCGAGAATCGATTCTGTGGTCAAAAAACTCGATTATCTAGACTCGATTTCCAGTTATTAGAATCGATTCTATAATTTGCATTTAATTGTACTTTTTACCTAATTAAACTAGTTTTATTTATTAAAATTAAAATCTATAAAATTATTATTTACAAAAAATTTTAGAAACGATTATTGAAAATAATCAATTCTGGAAATTGATCAATAATTTCTGAGAATCGTAATTTCTGAAAAAAGAATCGGAATCGAGAATCGTTTCTCATCCCTAAATTAAAAGTGTGGTCCCTATATATAAATATTTTATACACTGGCTACGTCATACTGACATTTGACACTAGTGTAAAACTGTTTACTATTTTGATTTAAAAACAGAGAGTGTTCGCAAATATTTTCAATATAATTCTCAAAAGCCCAAGAAAATACAAATATTACTTGGATAGTAAAAAAATTATTACTGTTCTAAAAAACATGTCGGAGAACGTTTTGTCGAGATTTAAAGGGCTTTGTCGCTGTTGTCATTTAGATGGAAGTTTTAAATCTCTTAAAGAATCGTATGGGTTCAGAGGAAAGATAGAAATGTACTGCAACATGCTTACGGAGACATTTGGCTTGCAAGTAAGTTGTTGAAAGATTAAATTTTGTATAAAAACTCTTTAGACTTCAATAATAGAGACGCTATTTTGTAAAGAATTATTATCTTAAATCAGCTTACAGCGAAATATTAAAACTTAATTTTTTCAATGCAGAGATTACTGTTGGAAATTATTCTTTAAACCATGTTTAACTGTCAATAAGTTTTGGCTTATTTATAAATATCGTTGTATATTTTTTTATATTTAAAGGAACATTAAAGATCATTTGTTCTTAAAATATTACTTTAAATTTCTAAAGCAAAATATAGGGTTTTTTTTTGTTCGTATAATTTCTAGTTAAGTCCGGAGACACTTGAAGCTGGCTGCAATATATGTGATGATTGTGTTGTCAGACTCCGGGATTCAACCAAATTTAAGCACCAAGTACAAGCTTGCGAGGAAAAGTTCAACCTGATTTATGGTAAACTTGCTATTAGTAGATTTATAAAGAAAAAAAATTTACTACCAAAGACAATTTGGCAATTTTTTTATTAGATTATATTTTCAGAATATATAAGATGTGTTTTTTAATTTATAATACTTTAGAGTTATTGCTCTTGAAATAAATAAATTCTAAAAATGCTAATAAAAATCATAAATTTTTATCGGACAGGCCACAGTGTATTCAATAATTTCATAACTGAGTTATATAGATTTAATATGTGTCTAATAGAATATACTACCAACGGCACTCAAGTATCAAACAAATCACTCACACAGACACACAACACTCGCGCAGACACACAACACTCACACAGACACACAACAGTCACACAGACACACAACAGTCACACAGACACACAACAGTCACACAGATACACAACACTCACACAGACACACAACACTCACACAGACATACAACAGTCACACAGACACACAAAACTTAAACAATCCATTCATCTAATTTAATTTTTAGTGGGAATAAAGTGTTATAATATTAAAAAAATACAATCTCTGCGTCCGTAGCTTTTATATTTTAATAACTATAAATAAAACACGCAAACTATAAAAATATTGTTTTTATTCACAGTGCAGTATTGTAAAAATATTAAAGTGGAAACAGAAAATGATTGGGAGATATTAAATGACGAAACGGCGAGTAGATTAAGTGGGAGCGACCGTGACAGTGATTTTGAAGCCAGGAATGAAGTAGAAGTGAATGAAGTGAAGTCTTTGAGCGATGGCAGAATCGATGATGAATTTGTGAATGAAAATAGCGAGGGTGATATTGATATAGTGAAGAACGAATTTTTATATCCCATTGATGACAGAACTGTCTGGGATGTGGGAAATGGTGATAATTTTCAAAAAACTAAAGGTGAGTACATACATAGATGTATATATATATATAAAATTATGATTTAATCTGTTTTATTATATTTATGTTTGGACAATTTGCTTATTTTTATTTATTCTTATTTGAAGCTATTACAAATTCAAATATATATATTTTTTTCTTTATTTAATTTGTCTAATATTGAAACTTTTACAATTTCACATAATATAGTTAAAATTAACTTAATTATTTACTAGTTCATATTTTTTGAATATGTAATTTGGGGTCTGTAGTAGAAAAATATTATGATTGATTAATAATCCCTTGGCCACCGTATATACTATTGTCGAGAGTTTTTTTTTTATGTGTTAAAATAGTAATAAAATAAAATGGCGACAAAATGTCTTAACGTTAAACCAGTCGAAATAAATAGTAGTTTTATAATACAGAGCAGTTTGATACTCTTAAACAAATCAGGTCACAAGCAGCCTCGTCTTAAACGCTAACACATGTGCAGGTTTTTACACAAACACACACACACACACGCATACGTTTATATTTTTTTTTTGATAATTTTGGATATATCACTTTTACCAAAATGTCCGAATCATGAATGAAGAGACATTAAAAGTGTAAGAACGTATTTATGTATGAACTTAACTATAAAATAAATTTAATACGGTTCTTTGGCTAGGGTGTATATGTGCATAGTTTTGCAAAAAAATATATTTTAATCGTTAACTAAATGTTGTTATAAAAATATATTTATGTATAGTTACTAATTATTTTTGTATTGTAGCGTTCGTCTGTTCTCAGCATCAGGAACGTTTATTTTATAATGAAATAAACCGTAACATGTAGCCACAATAAAAAAAAAATAAACATTATTCCATTGTTATTTTTTCAAATCAACATTATTCCATTTTTTTTTTAATAAACATTTTTTTTTATTTTTTTTTAAATTAACATTATTGCATTTTTTTTTAAATCAACATTATTCCTTTTTTTAATTAAATCAACATTATTCCTTTTTTTTTAAATCAATATTATTCCTTTTTTTTAATCTGAGTCGCAAATTTTTTTATCACATGGAACACGTAAATATACTTGATATTTAAAAATTTATAAGCGAAGATGGTACACTCACTATATGTAGGTATATCTCATTAATTTTTTTTGTGTTTTTGCTAGAATTACGGCCAGTTTCCGCTCTTACAGATTATAAATTCTCTTCCTAAATATTGTAAATTAACTGTCTATGAATTTTTTGGGCGATTGATTACTAATTATAGCAGGCGACGACATCGTCTCGCCGGGGCCGTCGGCTATGAAGAAATCGCGCGATGGGATTGTGTTTGAGAAATGCGTGAACCACAAAATGTGTGTGACAACATGTTCGAGGGAAGGTTTTTTAACTTTTGATACGAAATCAACTGATCGTGAGAGTGAATCGAGTAGGTGAGTGCCTCATAGCAGACTGACCTCCGTAGCCTTCCCAGCACATTTTGTATTTTTTGCTCCGCCATAGTCCCTAAGCTGCGTCCCATTTCTTGAACCCTAGGGTTTGACCTCAGGACCTAACCTGACAATAACAATCTCACTCGGTCCGACTGTTATATAAGCTAATTGTTCTAACTAGCTTGTCGCTAACTCCAAGATAGTAATAACCTATAATGAGTCCGACAATTTCATAACCTCCTTAGATCCTAAGACAGGATGTCTTACGGACAGGTTATTTACAGTGTACAAATTTCTTAAATATAAATAAATATATATATAAAGTCTTTTTTTATGCTATCCTCATTGATGTTTTATTCGATGTGAAATTCTTGTCTCCCTAAAACTCGCTGTTATTTCGTCCTCGTGTTACTTACATTTGTTTCATCAAAGTCATAAAAAGGTATTATTGCATGAAATTGTATTTATAATTTAATTGCCACAAAAAATAATCACAGTGCCGGTCCACCAGAAAACAGTCAAGTTTTTGGGTCCTCTGGAGTAAGGACTGTAGAAAAAATGGCAAAGTCTAGGGTTTCAACACGTCGTTGGAGGGATAAAAAGAAAGGGGTTAGTGGGTCATCAAAAAAACAGCCGAAGACCGCAGCGCAACGTATGCGAGAATACCGACAGAGAAAAAAAATGTAATTAAAGATCTCTTTACGTACAAAACTATAGAAATTAAAGGCACTTAGGGTCTTATCTGCATTTTCTTATTCAGTGCAAGGGAGGTGCAGCTGAAGCGAAGTGATCAAGATATAGATGCTGCAGCCAGCACTTCTTCATCTAGAAGTTAGGCCAGTCCATCAACAAACCATGGGTCGCAAGTCCCAGGCACTGTTGAAGCTCCTCTCCCTGCAACATGGACCCGGCACCCGGACGGTGAATCCATGGAATGCTGAGAGGTTTCGTCTCATTTGAGCTGTATGGTCTAATCTTAAAGACTTTTTTTTTTTGTTTGAGCTACACGAAACAAAATAGACGTTTGAATAAAAGAAATAGTAAAAAAAATGTTTTTATTTTTCATTTCAGATAACTTTATATTTCGTTACTGACTAGGGCTGTTGATATTTTTTTTAATATCGGATTCTCGATATATCGATATTTTATCAACAGTCCTAGATGCTAAAGCTATTAACGCTGGCAGGTTAAGTAGGGTGATAAGTAACAACAGTGAGTAAATAATACGTTTTAGGTTATAGTTTTTTTGCTAATACAAAATTACAACACGTTTTAAGAAGAAGAGAGGAAAGCTATAATACAGTGCAAATAAAGTACACGAGATAAAGTTTATATATGTTGATATAATTTCAATTTCAATCGTTGAATTGATGAGAAAAATTTAAAAATGAAAACTTATTTCAAAAAAAATATCGACCGTCGATATTCATATTTCAATATCGATATTTCATCAACAGTCCTATTCCTGACCAACGTTGAATTTACATGCATCTAATGAGTGGGCACAGACGCTGGTCAGATATGCAGATGATAGCGGGTGTGGTGTCTCAAGGGGACTTCAGACATGATAGACGCGGGTGTTATAGATATGTGAAGTAATATTATTACTGATGTAGCGGTTACGAGGTCGAGGACTTTCGCGGGTATTCGTTAAAGGAAACTAATGTCTTCGGATTAGTACGCGACGGTTCGGTTGCTGAAAATTAAGTAACGAGTAGTATTCGAAAATATTAGTTTCATTTAGCAGTTAGTTTT
The DNA here is from genome assembly GCF_018135715.1 of Danaus plexippus. Lineage (NCBI taxonomy): Eukaryota > Metazoa > Arthropoda > Insecta > Lepidoptera > Nymphalidae > Danaus > Danaus plexippus. Next base: position 724,212 of record NC_083557.1, read on the forward strand.
TATGTATCATAATTTGAGGACTTTTTTTTTTTATTTAAGTCCCTTAAATAAGGTAAAGCAGTGTAGATCACAAACTGCAGTTAATGCAGCGTTCCAAAATATCGTCTCGCCAAAATTATGAATAAATCACTTCCTTGAAAAATCTAACAGAAATATTTTTCTACATTAGTCATTATTGTTGTAACTGAAACTGTGTTGATAAACATGCATTTATCCTGAAAATGTAATCTCGGGAATGGCACTGAATAAGATAAAGTTAATCAGGGTCAGTAAAACCAAAAATACATTTCATTTCGTAAATCTACGAAACCGAAAAAAAAACAGGGTAAGTAAGACAGAAAAAAAATCCAACTAAGATATATGTACATACTAGATTCAACAATTTCTTGAATAGTAACACTGATTTTATGATGACAGTCTTTACTATAACATTCACATAATTGAATAATATTATTTTTTCGCAAGTTTTGAAAATTCTGTTCAGCATGGAACCAAACATGTTACGTTGGAGATAACGACTTTGCAATTAGTTTCTATGTCAAGACACTAACTTAATAAATTATTGATTATCCTTCGCATTTAATTGTGAAAAAGTATGGTTTAGTTTTTTTAAGCAGCGACGAAAGTGAAAATGTATGAAAAAATCGGTTTTCGGTCAAATTAAATATATTTATTGCAATATGGCATTAGATAACGGAATATATCATAAATAAAATTTAACACTATTAAATAAAAAGTATTATAATAAAACCTATTGCGGATATGTAACAGAAGTAATAATTAAATTCACATTATTGTCTCATGGCCGTCATCTGTCAAAACCACCAAGCTGTCACTGCTCGTGACAACATAAAAAAAAAACTCTTATTTATAAATAAACAAACATCTTATAATTTATTTGTAAAAATGTCTGAAATATCGGAGTTTAAGGCTGTGTGTCGTTGTTGTCATACTTATGATATGCTTAAAGATATTACCAGATTATATGAAAATAATCAAATTACGGAAATGTATTCAGAAATGCTAAACGAGACATTCGGTTTAACAGTACGTACAAGAATTTAGAGCACAATTTTTTTAAATAATATATAATGTAACTACTCAGCCATGTTACATCGTTCATTTAGTCAAAGTAAACTGAATAAAAATATATATTTTTCATATTTTTTTTTGTTCAATTTATAGTAATAGTTTTGTGCTATTAGTTTCAAGTACAAAGATACTATCCCTTTTACGAGTCGTATAGTGGTACTAAATACATACCAATTCCAGTTTTTCATTCATAAATCTTCATTCAAATATCAACATTAGTTAATAAATAAAATGCCAATATATCTCTGTCATTAATTTTCCCATACAAATTCATAGCCAGGTTCTGGCGTCTGTCCGCACCAAATAATAGTTATTAAGATAGTTAAAGGTGAATAATCAATTTCTTGATAATAAAAACAAATACAACATAATTTCAGCTCCGGACTCCACCTGTAACTGTTCAGTATACAATATGTGACACCTGTATTATTCAGCTGGAAGCTGCGAACCAGTTCAAGAAACAAGTGCAGAAATGTGAAGCCAAGTTTATAGAGTGTTGTCAAAGTAAGTTATGACATATATATATATATACATACAATATTCCTCAATGGTTTACAGGAGCGATAATATGTCACTAATTATAATTGTTGCTAATAAAATATTTAACGCTATGTTTATTTAATGCATGCATGCATATATATACCTATATTAACATGCAAGGTGCAAGTAATGTATGCATTAATTACAATCCAATGAGTTTGTATTAAATTAATAATTTGTTGCCACCATCAATATCAACTTCCTATGTGGCGGCTTGTTTAGCTTTACTATACATCTCTTTGCTGCAACATTGGAGAATATTGATTAGGATTTTTTATAGAAAAAACGTAGAAATGAAAACCAAGTTGTTAAATAAATGGAATGTTTAATTGGTCTGGAATTGATGTGCAATAGCTTAGTCGGAAAAGAGTCCGGAACTCAATATTCTAGACTACACGATCAAAACCAGCTCGGGTCAAAGAATTTTTAATATTATAAACATTTTATAAGAATTAATATAAATGTATAGTAATATTTAAAGTGTTTTTTTTTTCTTATAGAGAACAACTTCAATTACAAGGTAAATGAATTGGAGACGGTGAAACATGAACCGGGGGAATGCTGTGAGAAAAATGAAGTTTCCGGAAGTGAGTAGAAATTTACATGAATGTTGACAATTATATCACAAACTTGTTTAAATACTATGGAAGTTGTTTTAAAGTGTATGTACGTGTATTCGGTCATATTTCTCATAAAGTATTTAATATAACGATATCCAAGACTTGCGAGAATTCATTTAAATAAAACTAATATTTTCGTGTCGTCCGCCCGTGATCACGCTTACTGCAAAGCAAGCGAAACGTCGGGATGCAGTTAAAATAGTAAAAAAAGCGTAGTAAATCTGAAAATATTAGTTTTTATTTAAGCGTATATACTCGTACATTATTAAATGTATTTCTGTCTTGACTTTATAAAATGTATGACGAAAAAACTATCTATTCGACCATAAAAACTTTTATGTACAAAATGATTTTGTTTATTGATGGTTTCTCAATTTTGTTTGCCTAAGTTTTATGTACAATTTAGTAGAGGCAATGAAAGGAATTAATGTTTGTTTTTAAATAACTTTACAGAGTCAAATATATCTTATAAGGAACGTAAGAAAGATAAAAGAAACACAAAAATAAAGGATCACCAATGCTTTGAATGTCAGATATGTAAAAAAAGTTTTATATCAATGCAAAAGATGTTGAACCACAGGCACAGACAGCATCAAAAGAAATCTGTCTTCATTTGTGACATGTGTCACAAGGAGTTTCTACATAAGAACTCCTTGTTAAAACACATAGGATGGCACATGGGGATAAATAAAAGATTCATATGCGAGATATGTGGATATTCATTTCACGATAAGACAAATTTAAACGTTCATTTACAGGCCGTCCATCAGAAACTGAAGTTATACACGTGTACACTGTGTCCAAAAAAATTCGCGGCGAATAAGAATTTAAAAATACATTTCCGTCTTCACAGCGGCGAACGGCCGTATAAATGTGATGTTTGCGATGAAGGTTTTATATGTTCGACCTATCTGGTGAAGCATAAACAAAAACATGACAATGTCAAAAAATTTGGCGGGAAATACGTTTGTAAGGTTTGCAGTACTGTTTTCAACGAGCGGCATGTTTTTACGGCGCATATGCGCTCTCACGTCGGTGTTAAGCCGTACAGATGTAGTTACTGCGAAAAGGATTTCTTTACACGTTTCTCTCTCAAACGACACAACGAAAATCAACATAACGAAAACATCGTATGTAAAAAATGCGACGCCATTTTTTCTGATAAAACAAATTTACAGCGGCATGTCAAAATGCATGGTAAAGAGAAAAAGTCGTGATGGATCCAAATGTTCCGAGAATCATAACCTCAGTGATAAAAGTAAAAAAGTGTTTAACGAAGAATTGGAAGTGTCTTCGATTAAGAAGAACATCGATTCTTGAAATGTTAATTCGTAAGTTATTATTTGTTAGCTTAAGGTTGAGAGAAAAATGTCTTTATTTTTTTATATTGTTTTTAAATAACAAGTATTTTTAATATCATGAAACTGGTCATTGTTTTGAATGTATTTTTTATACAATTTTAATATGCCTACAACGAAATCATGTCTCGGAATTCACAACATTTAAGTTGCCGTCGGACCCGGCACCCGCTCGGTGGATCCAAGGAATGCTGAGAAGTTTCGTCTCTTTTACTACTCACTATTTTTCGTGACATAAATGTATATACAATTAAACTATTGAATACATACTTCTAAAATGTGCTGATATGTTATTTGTGTAAATTTTTATTTATAAAATAATAGACTTTTGTCAGTCGTTTATATATATTGTGTTACATGAATAAAATATTTATTTTTTCGGTTGTTTAATTTAAATTATTTAAAAGTTGTATAAGGAAGGAATAATGTAGTATTAAATGTGTACAAAATGATGTAAATTTGAATGGTCTTATTAAGCAAGCTGCAACATTTTTGTGATTGCGAGAAGCGATTATTCTTAAATAAGATTCCTTTGAAATTGAGGTTTTTGTTTCTTTATTAAACAATTTAACATATATATTCTAACCAGTATCTTTTTTTAAAAGAAGGTTCTATAACCTTTTTTTTAATGTCATACTATTTACCTGCCCATGATATTATTTAATTTATTTTTCAAACAATAAGCTTATAAGAAAAGATTGATTCAATTTAATTAAAATTTTTAATTATTCGACGAAAATCTACTGATATTTTATTTAAAGTTCTTAGTAACCCAAAATAAGTCGAAACACAGTAAAGACTTTTTATAATAAAACCTTTTTTCTAATCACGCTTATGTACGAGATACAGTTCCAGATTTGTAATATAATTAGTACAGCACGGAGGGCGCCACTTGTAACATTTAACTATTTCCGCGGCTGTGCCTATAGACAAATTAGAGCAATGTTAATAGAAGAAAAAAAAAACGGTTGTAGTGTTATCAAGTAGGTACTCAATAGTCACTCCAGAACTCAACATTTAGAAAAAGGGAAGAAATCGTCATATAAGATATCTGTGTTTCGTTTAGAATAAAGGGCTACATCACTAGACATTTCCGGTAAAAAATAATAATTAAAAAATGAGTGTTTCACGTCATGAGCGTAACAAAAAGTATTAGATCTAGAAAGGAAGTAGAATGAGACGGGCCAGTTACAGCAATGGTAAAATAATTTAATGATAATTTTGACTCTCAAATTCAATTTCTACCCTCAACATTATGAATTGGATTTTCGCATGACTTTAAGTAATTACACCCGTTATTACTAAAATCGAGATATCTAATTTAATTTGCATCGAAAGTTTCATAATTTCTCATTGAATTCACATTAATCTTCGGCCAATTTGTCTGTTTATTGAGTTTTTTCTCATATATGAAATTGTTGACATTTGAGTTATTACCTACTTACAACATAATATCTTTCCCTAGATTGGCAATAAGATTCGCGTATAATTCTTACATACATAACTAACGTTAAGAAATTCTTGGAATCATTATGGAACTTGTAGTAAGATTAGAGTAAAACCTCCTTTATGACGTTCCCATAAGAGTCTTTACATGTCGACACAACGTATGTTATTTTAAAAGACATATCCAGACGTTTACCGCTTCTAATTGACATCGCATGGGATTTTGAACTCTATTGTTGAAGATATAAAATATTGACACGCTTTCTGGAGCTAATTGTATGTTGTATTATACTAGCGCAAGATTCGAAAGTGGTCAAGCAGTTAGTCAGTCGAGCGGCGGAACGCATGTCGCGCGTGAATCGCGACATTAAAAGGTCCCAATTATAAAATAAAACGACTTAGCCGATTTACAAGTGGCGGGAACATTTGACGGCTGTCAACATTTTTGTAATATCTTGTGTACGAAAATTCCTGTGCTGTGTTTAATATTAAATAAATATACGTGCTGCATATTTGATTTCAAATAAACGCCTGGATAACTCGGTCATTGGTAAGACGCCATTTCATTTTGTTTAACATAAGAACACGTTATACGGCCATCTTTATTTGCCAGCTGTGTTGTGTGGAATGTGATTTTATTTATTACGTAGACTCATATCAGTATTTATACGAATGCTAACAGACTAGGTTTATGGTGTCATATGATCTCATAATTCGTTTTAAATTAATATTAAATAATACAATGTGAGTTGATTTATGTAGTTTTTCTAGAATTCTGTTTTCATTTCTGTTGTGTATTTAATCAATTAATTAATATATCATACAGTTAAAAGCAATATTGGTTTTAAATTATTAATATTTTTGTATAACGCATGAATAAAACGTATTTTATAAAGATCTTATTTTAATTATTTTGAAAGTGAGCGCAGTGACATTTTCATTCAAAACGGTTTTTTTTTTAATTTTAATCTACATAGACCAAAATGTTAATCATTCATCTGGTTCAAAAAGATTTTATATATTATTAAATTGTAGAAAAGTAATATCTAAAATGTTATCTGTGAACTTGTGCTGCCATCTGTGATGGTTTAGTTAACGTCAAAACTACTTTAAATAAAAACGTTAGTTCTGTTCTGCACTAAATAGCGTTGTTTTATTATAGGTTATGGGCCCAGAAAATTAATGAAAAGTAGTGTTTTAACAAGTATTTCGTCACGGTACGAGTGTTAAAAAGACTGTTTCGACACGCGTTTACACTGTGTTGTGTAGATTGGCTGGACATTCGTGAAATAAAAGTATTTTATTCAGAATTACGATGGCGGCAAACTACTTGGTAAATGTACCCAAATTACGCGGGCGGGAAAATTACAGCGAGTGGAGCTTCGCGGCAGAGAATTTCCTAATCCTTGAAGGCATGAAACATTGTGTAAAGCCAGAAGGAGCTGTAGTAGGAGCTGCAGACGACGAGAAAACTCGAGCAAAATTGATTATGACAATCGACCCGTCTTTGTTTGTACATGTGAAAAGTGTAAGAACAACGAAAGAACTCTGGGATAAACTACAACAGTTATTCGATGACAACGGTTTTTCAAGAAGGATAAATCTGTTACGGAATCTAATTTCGATAAGATTGGAAAACTGCAGTTCAATGACGTCCTACGTGACTCAAATTATTGACACGGCTCAAAAATTAAGTGGCACGGGTTTTGAAATAAATGACCAGTGGACAGGCTCATTGTTATTAGCAGGATTGCCGGATCGATTTTCACCGATGATCATGGCAATTGAGCATTCAGGCATTAGCATAACGGCTGATTCTATCAAATCGAAATTGTTAGACATGGAGTCAACCATAGAGGAACGTGATGAAGTTGGCGGCGCGTTCGCAGCTCGTTCGAATTCTAAGTACAAGAAAAATAAAATGGCGTCAAGAAAAAATGTCAATGTTGGTAGCACTGCCGATACGTCAAAGTCAAACGTGACATGTTACAGATGTAAACAAAAAGGCCATTATAGAAATCAATGTACTAATAACGAAAATAACGCGTCGAACTTCAAGGAAAAACCCCGAATGCAGTCTAATGCGTTTAGTGCTGTGTTCCTGAGCGGGAATTTCAGTAAAAATGCATGGTATATTGACTCTGGAGCCAGTGTACACCTTACGGCAAATGAAAGTTTGGTTATGAATGCGTCGTATGATCAGAAACAGGAAATTATCGTTGCGAACAGTAAAAAGTTGTCAGTTTTGTGTTCTGGCGATGTGAAAATTATAACTACAACTGGTGATATTGATTACGAAATTATGGTTGAAGACGTTTATTGTGTTCCAAGTCTGGCGACTAACTTGCTATCAGTCAGCCAACTCATAAGCAAAGGAAACAAGGTATCTTTTTCTGATAGTAGTTGCTCGGTATATAACAAAAATAATAAGTTAGTAGCAACAGCATTACTAGAAAATGGAGTGTACAAAGTAAACTTACAAAACCAGGAACATTTGGCTGCATCAGTTGTATCAGGTGTTACATGGCATCGCAGATTAGGACACATTAATAAAGACTACCTGAATCAGATGAAGACTGCAGTACAGGGTATGTCTTTTGATGAAAAAGTGGATATTGGTAAATCTTCATGTGATACATGTTGCGAAGGCAAACAGTGTCGGTTACCTTTCAAGAGTATCAATCAGAGAAGCAGTGACCTATTAGATATAGTCCATACAGATATCTGTGGGCCTATGGAAAATATATCCATAGGAGGATCCAAATACTTCTTGTTGTTTGTCGATGATTGTAGTCGAATGGTGTTTGTTTATTTTCTAAAACACAAGAATGAGGCTTTGAGGTGTTTCAAAGAATTCAAAGCCCAGGTGGAAAATCAAACTAAGAAGACAATCAAAGTATTAAGGAGTGATAATGGATTAGAATACTGTAATAAAGAGTTTGACAATTATTTAAAAGGTGCTGGCATAATACACCAAAAAAGTAATCTATACACACCGCAGCAAAATGGATTATGTGAGCGATTCAATCGTACTATTGTTGAAAAGGCAAGATGCTTACTCTTTGATGCCAACCTAGGGAAAGAATTCTGGGGTGAGGCTACTAACACGGCAGTATATCTACAGAATCGAAGCGTGGCTGCAGCATTGGGTAATAAGACACCGTATGAGATATGGACTGGCTGTCAGCCCGACATAAGCCATATCAGAATCTTCGGTAGTACTGCAATGGTCCATGTAGCTAAAGAGAAGCGCAAGAAATGGGACAAGAAGTCAGAAAAATGCATTCTCCTTGGATATCCAGAAAACATAAAGGGATACAGGCTGTATAACCCAGAAACAAAGAAAATATTGACTAGTAGAGATGTGGTTATAATAGAGCAGGAATCAAAATCTGAATGTCAGATGGAAGTTTCCTCTCAGAGTTTTGATTCAGTGGGGGAAGAAGAAGTTAATATAGATGAACCAAACTCGGAATCTGACCACACAGATAGCTCAGAGGACACATTTCTGGATGTGGTTGATGAGACATATAAACCTAGTGATTCTGAAGCTGAAGATATCCCGCAGATTAGACCTCAAAGACCTACACGAGAGAGGAAGCAACCAGACAGGTTCAAATGTTCAAATTTTTGTGCTGGTGAGAGCACATATGATGATGTGACAGGATTGTCTCTTCAGGATGCCTTAGCCGGACCTGAAAAAGAACAGTGGAAAATAGCTATGGCTGAAGAGTTACAAAGTTTCAAAGAGAATGATGCATGGGAGATTAGCAATCCTCCTCAAGATGTTAGAGTTGTAAAGTGCAAGTGGGTGTTACGTAAAAAATATGATTGTGATAATAACATTCGGTTTCGTGCGCGTTTAGTGGCGAAAGGTTTTTCACAAGTTCAAGGTGTGGACTATACTGACACTTTCTCACCTGTATGGTTTAATTGTCAGATAAAACATCTTTTAAGTGCTTAGTAGCTATAATATCATTTGAAAAAATGAAGAAATCGTCGACATACAGAGTAACAATAGTTTTTAACTTATCCTGTGTTTTCAAAAACATACAAGGTTCTATCTTAGATTTAACAAAGCCAATTTTTAAAAGACATTCCTCTACTCTCTTGTACCATACTCTTGAAGACTGTTTTAAACCATACATAGATTTCTTTAATTTAAGAAATTTACAGTTTGAAATAACTAATAAGAAGTACACTATTGAATTATATAATGATAACCAGAGTGCATTAAAGTTAACTCAAAATCCAATCTTTCATAAGAGAAGCAAACACATTGACATACGTTATCATTTTTCTAGAGAATGTGTAAATAATAATATTGTGAATGTTAAATATTTACCATCAGCTGAGATGCCAGCTGACTTACTTACAAAGAGCTTGTGCTCTAATAAGCATTATTATTTATTGGATAAGTTGGGGGTTCAGCACATATGTTAAAGTTAATAATTGTTCATTATACTGATTTTTATCAATATAACATTGTTAGATATAGTGGGGGTGTAGAAAAGTAATATCTAAAATGTTATCTGTGAACTTGTGCTGCCATCTGTGATGGTTTAGTTAACGTCAAAACTACTTTAAATAAAAACGTTAGTTCTGTTCTGCACTAAATAGCGTTGTTTTATTATATAAATATTATTCTTAGTCAAGTATTAGATATATTAAATTGAAAAATTAATCTTATAAGCATTGGTATTGAATATATACCAAAATTTTGTATTTTTTTAATGTTTAAGTGAGTAAAAAAAATTAAAAAAAACATGACGATTATTTTAGAGAAATTAATTTATATGTATAATATGCCTATGTAACATGTTTAAATTAGGTAGCTCTAAAGCTCTATAATGTTATTGTAATGTATATAACACGTAACCATAGAAAAATATTAAATGGGCTTTTTTGTTGTACCATAAATACTGACTTTCTTTTTAATTATTTTGGATACAGCCAATGTAAGATCAGTGATGAAGTTTTAGAAAACGTAAAAAAATAAGTCATCTTAATCCATTTCTCTTATCTTAAATAGGAGGATTAATCTATTTGTCTGATTGTTTTCTATTTAATTATAAAAAATATTCCAAAATCGTTTCGATTCCGATAGTTTTGGAACTATTATAGAAGTTAGATCTGATTTTGATTTAATATTAAAATTAATTAAGACAGCATAACCTAAATATAACCGGTCAAGTGCGAATAGGATTCCACAACGAAGGTTTTATAATAAAAATCAAACCATCAATCTTCGTTTAAGAGTTTGCTAACGTATTAATTGGCAACAGAATTACATAATCTATGAAAATTACATCGTCTGTCACGGTTCATGAGATACTGTCTGGTTACAAACGGACACACAACTGAGTCTTATCAATAGCTTACTCATTGCTGAAGGAACCCTTAAAAAATCTTCTAAATTTCATCCACTTGGGTGAGGAACCCTAAACAAAATCCACAATCTATTTCAATAAATCAATATTTTATGTTCAAATCAATGTCCAAATTCGGAGTGTATGTGAAACATCTCCCAAGTCAAGGCTAACGACGATGTCCTAACGTATTGAATTTATAAATTGATATTTTTGCTATTATTTGCAATAAAAATTTGTAAGAGAGTTATAGGAAATAATATTTTACGCCCAATGATCTTGTTCTTCTCGTTTCCATTACATTTATTCGTGTTATGTGAGCTTATTTACAAAATATGATTTACTGGACAGGTTAGTATAACATTTTATAGTGTGTCATAGACATTATGACACAATTGTAATAAGTATATTGTTATAAAGTTATCAAGATCTTATAAAATAAAATTTTTACTTATCACGTATACAATGACGTATTTTCTTTGATACATGAATAGGTGCTTTGTTTATATCAAATAAAATGAATAGAGGCGCGAGACTATAATAGTCAGCTATATATGGGTAACTCTGATGATTCAGTTAACTCTGTCTTGTTGCAAGTTATCTTCAAAGAAACTATGAAGTAATTTATGTCATATTTATATGGAAACATGATATTTTTTAACATGAAGAAATTTATAAGCTTATTTAATTAAATTTATAATTAATATACCATAAAGAGTTAGGTTGTCCGAAAAATATATGTATACCGCAGGCTTCCATACAAAAGACATCAACGTGCGCAACACTTGTGCCCAACAAAACATATTGTGTTATACGGACGAAAATGATTCACATTTAATATAATAACAAACATTCAAATTATATTATCAGCTGTGACAATAAGGCTTACATTTACTACAATAATGTTTTGATACGGATATATGGGATTACGTTACAGCGAGTGGTCGGTGACGAGGCGATGTTGAACAAAATTATTACAACAGAAACGGTAGGTAGTGATTATCATAATACAAAGAACTGTAGGGACGCGATGGTTCAGTTGTTTCGACCGGGAACCGGCGAGCTGGATTCGCAGGTTCAAATCTAGTCTCACGAAGATTATTTAATTTTATCTTGAATTCTAAAATGTTAATGAGATCGAAGACTTTCGCGAGTATCAGTTACATATAACTAATACCTTTAGGATTATTCACATCTCGTCTGCTGAAAAATAACCGAAACGTCGGGATTATGTAGTCTTTTAAAATAATAAAATACGCGTAGTATAATACAAAGAATATTAGTTTTATTTTAATGTATTGATTTAGTGCAGCCTTCTAATGTTTTGGATCTCGCTTGTGAGATGATTATGGAACTGGTTTGGGACTTACACCGTTAGTCGACATTAAGTTAATTCTCATCAATATCTTGAAGGTGTCCTGAGATATCTCTCTTTTATTTAACTTTAAAGTATTAATAGTATTATTTAGATTAAATTTCATTTTATGAACATGTTAGATACTTTCACCTCGGTTAGACATTGGTGGGTTTTTTAACAATTCATTTGAACCGAACAAAAATCATCCATTTCTATGTTCATTGCTACAAATCAGCGCAACACCTTCGGAGCTCTCAGTGATACGTTAAAAGACTTTATCATAAACTATCAAACAACAGTTATTTGGAATAGTTTGCTTACGTCTGTGTTTCCCGCGAGTTGTAATTTCGGTGGCTTCAAGTGAAGAATGAATAGGCTGATATTGAGATGGCTTTCACTACCTGCGACTTCAAATCCACCTTCCAACGGGTGGAATGTCAGTCAAGGACCATCCACTGGTGATTACAAAAAAAAAAATATTAGTATACTTCGCGTGTGACTTCAATGAAGCCAAATTTAAAGACGTTTGGTTTTCATTACTGTTATTACAAGTTTGAATCGTAAAAACTCAATACGGTGAGTTATAGCGTTAAAAGTTAGAGTATAAATGTATGTAAAAATAATAACTGTATTTATTGAGTATACTCAATATATTATACGATAGAGTTGTGGTGAGAACGCTGTATATTTACCGTGTGCACCGATGGTACGAGAACTACGCGAAACGTAATTTTTAACGTAATGTATGTATCAATGAACCAGTTGTTACGTGTCCGTTCCGTGTTTGTTACGTAACAGCTGATCACCAACAGTTAACAATTTATAAGTTTTAAATTATAATAGCATGAGTCAGAGGATTATTTCTCATTTCTTTTATAGTTTTTGCTATATATAATTTTACTGTAGATACTACAATATAATTAATTTATTATTCCAACTTGAATAGTACAATAGAAATGTCATTGTTTGACATACATTGACACACACATAGACACACACACACACACATGTATTCTACGTCTGTGTCAGAGACGTTTCAGTGTGTGTGTGTGATGTATATTTTATATTAATATATCTTTATGCCATTCTTCTTCATATAAACTTTGACTTGGTTAAAAATTATACGGTTTTTGAATTCTTTTTAATGGACTTTTAGTTTTTTATAACTCGTATTAAATTATGCCCCTTAAACCCACACCTGGGTCGCAGGTCCCAGGCGCTGTTGAAGCTCCTCTCCCTGCAACGATGGACCCGGATCCATTGAATGCTGAGAGGTTTCATCTCAATATAGACGGTCCAATTACATACTAATATTCGTATAATCTGCTTATTCTTATATTGTTATAAAATGTTTGGCTCCTCTGTCTTTCGTATTTTTACTTCTAGTCCCACTTCTAGATAAATTGTAGAATATTTATTTTTTTTAGATGAGACAGCTCAAGCTTTTAGTACATTTTGTGGACATCAAAAATTCTAGACATTATGTCTAATATATTTAGACAAATAAATATCGTAGTGTTCTAAATTTAAAACTAAGTTGTATCAATAGTGTTGTCCTAATTTCAACCTGAATATTGTGTTCTGCGGCCGGTTTCGTCTTACCGGTTATAAGATACGATTCATAACCTTAAAATATTTATCCTTGTTGCATAAAATATAGATTTTTGTTTAATATAATATATTATTTGTCTTAGTTATGGAAATTGGGATAAAGCAAACTTTCCGTCCGTTTACAAAATTTATTTACGTATTTTTCAAACAATTTATATTTTCTCTAATATGTATAATTTCAAAGATACGAACTATTTGTTTGTAACAATGGAGATGGAAAAAAAGATTGGAAGGAATAAAATAATCAGAGATGTTTGAAAAAACAAAATACTTATAAATTTTTAACTGTTGTATATTTTACTTAATATAAAATACTCGCGTGTACTCATTCAAATGAAACTAAGTTTTTCGGATACTTTGCGTTGTTAATTATTTCATATCTAAATAAATCCGAAGTTTCGGTTCCTTTACATCAACCCTGATCACGGACAGACGACAAGAAAGTCTTTTGACGAACATATATATATATATATATATAACTAACTAAGTTCGTCAAAAGACGATATATATATATATATATATATATATATATATATAACATTATGTTAAGATATTTCTTAGTGTATATATAAAGTGTAATTTTTTTTCGTTAAAATTCATAGAGTTTTTTGTTTCCCGGCTAATACTGTTTTTAAATATAAGTGTGTGCTGTAATAACATTAGCAAACCTTGACAACTTCCTCCGCTGATGTCGGAAATGCGATGTCGTAGGTAATTACGTTACGAAGACAATCTTAAATAACTTTGTTCGCTGTTTTTGTGTTTGAATTTGATTAGCTTATAATTTTTCATTGTTAGAGCTATTAGGAAACGTAAATATAATACAACGTTTAAAAAATGAAGATGGATAATAAGCAATTATATATATATACATATATGTATTTAGATTTCTAACAAAAATATTAAAAAGATAAAGTCGCCTTATAAAGCCAGTACTTTTAACTAGAACAAACTCGTTATTATCTTAAATCAAAACACCTTAAATAAGTTAAATTCAATTTACAAAGACACAAGTCACGTCGACAAAATACTTTCCCGCGTAAAAGTCAGCAAACCAGATGTCACTTTAACGTCACTTCGGGTGCGTTCGGGAATTTAAAGGTTCGGTTCAAATTAAATGTGCGTTCCCTAAATATATATATATATGTATTTGTATTATTAAGCTAACGAAGATTACCGTATTCAAATGATAGACGAAAATAATTACAGGTGTAAGCTGGACGTGTGAACAATGTGAAAAAACTTTCCAAAATTTCTAACGCCCGACCAGACAAATGTTAGAATTGACTTGGGTTATTTAAAATCTGCTTTGACATTAAAAATAATATCGTATTTAAATGCAATACATGCAATAACTATATGTTAGTATAGTAAGGAGATAAATTTGTTTATTAAAAAAATTATTGATAATACTTGAATAGTGTATTTCCAGTTCGATAAAAGGGGAGCATGCTTTTCATTCCAGCTATTTGATTATATGGAAAATTTTAAAAATACTTAATGACATAATTTTAAAGGATACTTCATCTAAGTCACATGAGTCATGAAACATGTGAGGATATTTTGTTTATGTGAAAGGTGGCAAACGATCAGACGGCCTACTTGATGGGCAGTAGTCACCGCCGCCCGTGGACATCCGTAACATAGATGTTGCGGATGCGTTGCCAACCTTGCCAGTTGAGGAAAAGGGAGGGGGAATAAGGATATCGCAGGAAAGGGTGGGAACAGGGAGAGGGCAACCGGCTCATCAACCGGCTCACTCATCAGACAAATCGCAGCCCCTAGCCGAAAGGCTACTTCACGCCGATCTTCTGTGAGAGGGTGCTACTTCCCCGGTCGAGCCAGCCCATGTTCAAGCTATAGTAACTTGACCACAGCTAGGTTCTACCACCTAAAGAGAATGTTAAAAGATACTTCATCTTTAAAGTCATACATAGTGTCAACAGACATGCCAGGATGTTAAGGGATAATTCAACTTTAACTTTTTGTAAAAATTACAGGATATCAACAGCATTGAGTAAGTCACGACTCAGTCGCAACCTTCTGTCGCAAGACGACCTTTGTACGTGATGCGCGTGCTCATGTGAGTGAAAACGATTTGATGGTGTCTCATTTGGTTTGATGCTAATTTCAATAATATATGATGGTAGTTGTCAGGTACTTCTTAGTGGACTTTAGTTAGCGTTTGACTGGCTCCGACTTACATAGAAATCTTTATTCGAGTCTGAACATTTCAAGATAAGTCTGCTTGATCAAATACAGTTTTCCGTTAGTCAATACTTATTTTATATTTATAGTAATGTCTTAATGTTTTAATATTAATAGATAAAACAGATATATACGCGCAACTGCATATGCAGTCAAAGAGAAGCCTTCCAACTCACAGAGACAACGAGGAGTTGTTCATCTTTGTACTAAAAACAGTATAGACGAAAAAATATTCTGCAGACGTGGTTTGATTCTCATATAGACTATCAGGAATAATGGTATTGGATTATGAGGGAATAAAAAAAAGTCTGATCTGGAATAAGCACTATTGCTTAACAAATATATAATTTGAGAAGGTGCAATCAGTTTGTCTAAGCGCTAGGCTTTGATAAACTAGTTCAGTCAAAGCTGTATCAATCTAAGCTAGATGTACATATATCATGTTAACGAAATTTTAAATCGCAAATATATATTTTTATATCCTTAGCAACTAAATAACAAGAATTAATAACAAAAAAACAGGTTTCCGATTAGTCGTTTTAACGACATCAGTGAGGATTTCATAGAAAAAGTTGCAAAAAAACTTGATTATTACAATATTGATTATTCAATATTCAGATGCTAAAAACTAAATCGACTCTACAAGACCAGTACTCTGACCTTCGTAATGTCCTCATTACTCAGAAACCTCACTAGCGTTATGTAACTACAGCATTTATAGAGATTTGAGGTCAGTTAATGGGCTGTGTCACAACAATTTCTTAACGTTTAGACCTCGTGAGGAATATTTTTTTTTTCCTTCATCCAGCATCCCGATGAATGGTTTACGCGAAGCAAGATAATAGGAACATCCCGTAGAAAAATAAGCTCTTATTTTTGTTGTGTTTTTTGAGTAAATTCGGTTTTTTTTTTAGATGTCACTAATATTCGAGAATTAGAGATGTCGTTTGTTTAGATTGGCTTGTATGTAGTATTGCTGTCCGCTGACTACTGAGATAGTTGATACCGTAATGTGCCGAGATTTATCTATGATAAACCAAAAACGTTCCGTTTTCTTTGCCCATGCAAAACTCGTGGTAAAGATACTGCTTTTAATATCGGTCACGTTAGGCAGATCAATTGTTTAGGAGGACAAAAATCGCTAAGGGAGTCGAATGCTAATGAACGGAGTTGCCAAAATTAGACAACATAATTTCTGCAAGGATCATAAGTTTATGTAGGTAGAATTTTTAATGATTTTTTTTCTTTATATTTTCAACTTGAATAAAATTTGTGCACATAATCTGTTTGAACACTACATCACGGAAAATCTTGGTGCAGTTAAATTGATTTGTAATTTTCGTTAAAATGAATAATCTTTAAAACCAAATATACGAGCAAATTTCGATAAAAATGGTTTTGTTTATTACATTCATTTAATCAATTAGATAAAATAGAATTAGAATGATAAAAAAAAAAAAGCAAGTTTTAACGAACATAATTTTTCTTGTTAACACAATATTCTGCTAGCTCGAAATAAAATATATATATATATATATATTTCTGAACAATATCTTTTATAAATAATATGTTGTATGTCAGACATTATAGATATTTTTATAATGTAAACGTAACGTCAAATAGGAAGTGTTTGAACACGCGAGACGTGAACTACCCGACTGTAACCGACTCTCGAGAGAATACATTTGTAACCCATATTTCCAGGCATGTATGAAATATTGTGTGCAATTGACATCTCACAGTACAGTTTCGTTTGATCATAAGTTAAATTTCTACGATAGTAAGTACTTTTTAGCATTAAGGCAACGATGACACAAATATTGGAGATAATGAAATGGTAAATATGGAAGGTAGATTTGAAAAATCATAGCGAGAAACTGGCATTTGATTTTTCTTAATGGACTGTAGTATTTTAAAAGCACTGATCAGGATTTTTTTAGAATATTTTCTATGTAATACATTCTTTCCAATATGTCGTCGGATGTGGGTAGGACACGATAGTCTAATTTTTTAAGGTATTGTTGACTATAAAGTTTGGTCCATCAATCAGAATACTCCGCCATTTTGGATCCCCCCCCCTCCCACTTTGAATGCATCTCTAACTCTCTTTCTTTCCCTCTCTCTACTTCCCTTTCATTCAACGATATCCGATATTAATTATATATGACCACCAACCCTCCGTTTAGCCTTAACACTTTACAAATTCGTAACCGCTGTTCTCTCAGCCTTGGCCCTTGATTTTTTTGAACTTTAATTTAAGTGTAATATCATTAAATGCCAAGTGAATAATTAATTAATGCACCATTAAAACGACTGACAATTTACATTGGTATAATTAAATAGTTTATGTTATTATAATACCAGTATTAATAGATTTTTACGGCCTTGACTCTAGCGGAGTGCTATAGGAACAATTATGTTATAACCTTCAGCAACGTGTTTATTGAGATATACGTGTGTGGAACTTTGGAAATATGTATATTATTTTTTGGGGATTCCCTCAGAAATACAAATTTTTATCAAACTCCCTCACTAATTTGATACCACCAAAAAAATAACAAATTCGCAAAGAAATAGCGAATATCGCTACGATTTAATACGCCTTGAGGCGAAAAACTTTGGTTGATATTGGATTTTTTGTTTCATCTATTATAAAATTAAATACTCTACAAAACAAAATTATCTTACGTTTCGGAAGACCGTCTCAAGATTATTTTTTTTACAATTATTTTGTATATTTTAAACATATTTTTTTAATTCCAAGGACAAATAGAAATAATATACGACAAATTGCTCAATTAAATCAAACTCATAAGCGCATAGATAAATATAATGTTCTGATAATGATGAATAGCATAATTTTCTAATAATATAAAATTACAAAAATCTCATATGCGTAATAATATTTGATTACTTAGTAATGTTTTCCTTGGACGGATTAGGATGAATAAAAAAAAACATACATATATATATATATATATATATATATATATACATATATATTTACTTTAATTTCATGTGTTAGGTGGAAAAATGAGAAATAAATTCAAATTAAATGTATGTATATTATTTAATATTAATTAAAAAAATATTTCGACAAGAGCTGATTCGAATCTGCGATGTCCAGAAGCTAAGCTGTCGCGTGTATGAAATTTTAATTCTATATTATATAATTCTTAATTCAAAAACATTGTTTCAAGAAAAAATCTCATTTATAAGCACAATCAATTCTCAAAACTAATATTGATTTTGATGAAATTTAAAGCTAGTAAAACATAGGCCATGTTGAGTCCGATTATCTGAATTATTTAGCGCGGTCTGTGTTAAAAACTAGCCCCGTTTAATGGTAATGTTTGATTATTTTTGTTTAATTTCTTTGTATACTGACGTAAACGTCGGCTTTTCCCATGATATTATAGAATAATAGAAAGCACAATGCGTCGACACGTAAGATGTTATTACGTACCAATAAAAAAAAAACAGTATTCTTACTACAAGTTTCCATAGTCTAACTACGACTACGTTTACGTCTAATTACGTGTACGTTTTAAGCCTTTCATCCAAATATCTACGTGTATTATAATGTCATCTTAGTTTTATGATGAAAACTTGACACGCGCCGTATGATATTGAAAACTTGTGATAAGCATAGGGAAGTGGTTTTTTTTTCCAATCCTGTATCTCGTGTTAGTTTTATTGAGTGTTATTTTTTAAATCACTGCAAATATACGAGATCGACTATTTTTCTGCCTTTGAAAACTGTTTCATGGTTATGTCCACAAAGAAATGCATTTTTTTTTAATAGGAAAAAGTATTGAGAATTTACAGCAATGTTTATTTGTATCCGAGGGCCATCAGCGTCGGAGTGAGCATCGGAAATAGTCATCCACTCACTATGACGCGGGTTTCACTTTGTTTTGTGACTTATTTAATAACTCTTAGATAATATCAGCGGGTGATAGCCAGCTTTCTACATACGTTTAGTATCACAGAATTATAATAGATGGCGCTGTCAAATAAAAAAGATTTTTCGCTAATTTTCTACAGCGCCATCTGTGTTGTGCTGTCAAAAATATTCTAGTATCGCCTGGAATTTTGTAAAAATGTTAATAAATTATAAGTATATATATAAATTGGTTCATAATATTGAACTTATTTTTCATGACATCTGTTATACATATCTTACAGTCCCTTGATGTATGTATGTATGTAATTTGCTGCCTGAAATTACTTATCTAGGCTTTTTTATTTCAAAACGAAAAAAAAACAGTGTAACTATAAATATTATAGTAATAATAATTTATTTAAGTTGCACATGTATATAAAATTATAATAAACACCCACATTGTTGTGAGGCAAAAAGGGAATATTCCTTTTTGGATATTAATAGGGTGACCAGATGCAAAAATATATAGGTTTGTAGTAATAACTTTTGTTAGCTGATATTCGATTAAATATTATTATTTTTTTATATTTTTTCTATTTATTTAATTTAATAATTAAATCTGTTTATGCATATATATAATATCAGCCATTTCATGATTTTTAAATACAATGTCGTATGTCCGTCTGTAATGGCGTATTTAAGTAATTATATATAGAAATATAGTAATTAATATCGATTATTAGTAATTCTCTTTAATGGTAACATTAGCGTAGTTAATTAAATGATATTAACTAAAGATCAACATTATTCTATTCAAGGTTTTAAATACATCTATACTATATTTTATTTAAAACAAAACTTTATGCGAGGGCTCCACTTTTACTGATTAAATTACCTTCAGTATGTGTTTAAGTAAAATATATATATATATACACTTACGTTTGATTTATTTTCTTTTAGAGGACCTTTTTTATTACTTCTTCCTTATTGTATTGATATTTCGAGAATAATAAAATTACTCGCTCCTCGATATTAATATATATTTTTTTATTTTATGTAACTCATATGGTGATTAATGCTCTAACTTCTCCATGTGAGAAGAGGCTTTTGCTCAGCAGTGGCTCCGATAGGCTGATGATGATGATGAATTCATATTTTTTTTTTAACGAATTTACGTACAAATATCGTAATTTATTTACCACTTTGAAAAAAAAAGGAATGTTTCTTATTATTACAAAATAATTTAAATATATGAAAATGTACATTCGTATACTATATATATATATATATATATATATATATATATATATATATTTACAAAGATGTTGTTATATTTATATTAAAAAAATTATATAAAAAAAACCTTTCCTTAAATCGTTTATTTTTCCCAATCGGTCACATTTCAAGGCCTTCAAAGGCCGCGTACATTAAACTCTACCTGGAATTTAATGCCAGGACCTCGTCACTTCCGTTCATTTCATCGTCACTGTATCTACTTCCGGTTGTTTCGTTGGAATCGTACAAATATTTATATAAGCATATTTTTTTTAAAGTGAAGGTAGTTTTGAATTAAATGAATTCAAAAATAAGGTCTATAATCTACGAAATTATTAATATCTGATGATGTCACAAAAGATATTATAATTTTTATGTTATATAGTAATATTCATTTATAAATTTTACAGATTTTAGTTAAGCCTTACTTAAAAATCATCTTACACCATTTATTTAGTGACAATACAAAAGCCATGTAGCTGTAGTTCACGTAGGAAGTAAATATCTCCTTATAGGTCCTATCAAACGAGACCTAAATCCCATCAAAATCGATCCAGCATATACAGACAGATGAAATTACTAAATAATATATATATATATAGTTAGTTTATATGTTTTGTGTATGTATAACGCAACCAAGCGTTTGTGTAACGTTTCCAACGAAGGTCTTGTATATGTACATCATGTATTATATATTAATTGATTTAATTCAATATCTGTATTAATTATTCTAATAAATTATTTGTTATGACGTCATCAATCGTCTTTATGACGTCATTATCAATGTATACATCGGGGTAATTGAACATAATGGTTTAATAAAAACAAATATATATATATATATATATATATATATATATATAAATATATGTATGTAAATGAAATGAAGCTTCCCTTATGTTTGTTTTTTTTTGTGTTGAAAATATTAATATAATAATGGCAATACATTGTCATAGTTACTATAGAGTATAGAGTAGAGAGGGTTCAGAAGAATCTTTAAAGACGTTCCGTTTCAACATTTAATTATCTCTTACATGAAAAACTACTTAATATAAACCTACTAAAAGACTTGGGCCTGTCCAGAACTCACATCAATTCGTTCTTGGAACGTACTTCGTACAGCCCTAGTAGGTTCTTTTCAAATATGGTTGGGTAGGGAGAGGAGCTTGGACGGTCGAGGTGAGCGTTTAACGCGCGTTAGTTAGGGGCCCCTTAAACCTACACCTGGGTCGCAAGTCCCAGGCGCTGTTGAAGCTCCACTCCCTGAAACATGGACCCGGCACCCGCACGTGAATCCATGGAATGATAAGAGGTTTCGTCTCTTCTGTCAAATTCATGGGATTTTCATCTCATTTAAAACAAACCTATTAGTTACGTAACCGTTAACACGTAATTAAAATATGTTAGCTTTTGAACGGCTAGAAATATCTGTATAAGCATTTATAGTGAACACCCTGTGTTTAATCAGTTGCGGCGTTATGTCGGAACAGACAAACAAACTGTTGGGCAATTTTGTTCACACTCCCACGGAATTGCGTTATTAATTCATATAGCTCATTGTCGTTTGTTTTAGTTTTGAAAGGTTTCTGTGAGGATGGTCGCACGAGCTTCGTTACTTGAGATGGAATTGATGTCTTTAAGAGCTCGCCCGTGTCGATTTTGGCAAAAAAATTTGATGGTCCCAAATTCTTTAAAACTAGGACTTTTTTTTTGGTTTGAATAGGCAACTAGTTGACTGTTTTTAAATTTGTTTTGCCCTATGAGAATCTTATTTGATAACTATAATTTTTTCTTATGATCTGAGAATCAGCTCGAGTGATTTTTGTTCTTGATAATGTGGTCTTCGCTTGAATCCCTGTCTGATAGCGACCTAACTAATCACTTTGATGACCGAGAGCGCGTCTTTGGTACTGATCTCATTATGAACGTTATTGTCATGTTGTACAAGGATTATAATTCTCTAATCTTATGTTATTTTAGTATAAAATATTCATTGAGCTATCAGACAGCTAACAATCGAGTCTTGGTACGTTAGCAGCGGTAAGCAGGTCAGTAATTTAACCTCATTTTTTTTTCCCTCAGTCGAGTAATGCTTGCCGCTTGAATAACAATATCATTGACTGGGACTACGACTTACGATGTCAATTTATGTTAGTGTGTCTGTCCGTTTGTTCCGTGTGATGTATACAACCATTGGATGAATTTTGTTTTGTATTTTCTTTTTATTATACAACAGAAAATATACAATTGATTTTTTTTTTTACCTGACTAAATCGCGGTAATTAATAATTTACTTCACATATATATGTTGTATAACATTTATAATTTTCTAAACTTGTTCTGTCTTACCGAAAACCATTCCACTATAAGTCAAAACGACCTATATAATCGTTTAAACTGTCCTTTTTAAGTTTGTAGATTTTCATATTAAGTATATTATATCGCATCTCTTAGTGACGAGTACGAAGCTCTTCACGTTTATCTTGAAAGTAATGTAGTATTACTGTGACGAGATGCGTGAATGGATAAAACTTTTAACGCTCTGTACGTAGTGACGTTTCAAACTTGTGATAGGCATTGCTAATATTTACCTTGCGAGCCACCGTATTGAGTGTTTCGAAGTCATTAAACCGGATCTACACAATATCGATGGTCGTACTCCTCACGCCTCACGCCTTACACCGGTAAAGAAATCTATATTGAAGGAAATGCAATAGTTCTTAATTATGCCCGATCCTTGATACTAATTGGCCGGATTTTGAGAATGCTGAATGTACTGCTAAATGTTTAATGTTTGATAGTGTGAAGCTGGCTTTATGAGTAATTCCTATGTACGCGTGTATGTCACTGTACTCCTCTTGAACGGCTGGACAGATTTGAATGAATGTTTCTGTATGTATCTGTGTGTCGCCCCAGATGGTTTAGATCCGCAAAATATCCCGGTAGATGGTGCCGCTGTCTGTATGTAAGTTATTTAAAGTAAAAAGCCCGCGACGTAGATTACCATTTGTATTGTCTTACACTATAGTCTATACTTTAGCTCTGAGCGGAACTACGATGGTCACGCGGAAGGAGTCGCCGGCCGAAACTAGTTCAAGATTAATCTAAGATACAAATTTATTCTCACTTAAATTCGAGAGACGTCAAAACAACAGACTCTTCCGTCGTCTTCGTCTCGTTTGAAGAACAATTTTCTATTATTTTTTTCGTATTTCTTGCAAATAAATATATTTTATTTAATTTATATATACATATGTGTAATACATTGTTATAATATTATTAAGGTTTTGCTCTATATACATTTTTTATTGAAATTATAACCCGAATATGTTTTATCAACTTTTAAATGGTTCTTTTCTAAGTCTGTTATACAGTGTCTAAGAGATTGTTATAAAAAAAATATTGATCTTAAGATTTTTTCAGCTTTATAGTATTAAATTACAAATGTATAATATTATTTATATATAATTTAATAAAAAAAAATAAGTAAATTCCGTCATAACTCACAAAATTTACTCCCTCAATATAAAATGTTTATGTAATAAATATTTTTAATATTTTTTATTTAATTCTTTCGTAATTATCTTATATATCGCAACCTCTAACTAAACAGACAATTTGTAGTATTTAACTCTTATATCTACGTTAACACGAAAAACCTGTCACGTGTTGGTGCACGTTAGATTTCGAACTAGTAACTCGTGAACACATAAAATATATAATTAGTATGGATTCGTACCCGTTCTGTTTGACCCAGTACAGTTTCTTCGTAAGTATGTTACGTCCACAACGTAACATGCATATGCATTGCATAACATATCAAGGAAATTGTCATTTTGTCCGGATGTATCGTAATGTCTCTTATAGTCGTAACTCCGCATCTATCCACCAATGGCGCGGCCGCGTTCCGATTTGGGACACGCTCGCTCTATCGAGACTGCGCGCGCGCATCTTCGACGTACTATTATTATTATTATTTTTAATTTTTTTTTCATTATCTAATAAATCTTGATATTCTTTAAAGTTACTTTTGCTATACAACCTACTTACTGTTCTTTTTTGTTTTGCTGTTTTTTGTTTTGGACAAAAAAATTTGACCTTTAATTTTTATAGAATTTGATCTGCTTCTTATTTGATAACTATTTATCTTATATAATGAAACATGAAAGGAGCTCGTTTTTAATAAATCTGTTATTGATTGTTATATGTACATTATTATTTTTTAATTTTTTTATATGTATACATTAATATAATAGTGGTGCCTTATACACACACACGCACACACACATATATATATGTTCAGGAAATTATTTAAAAAATTATTCATATATGTATTTATAATATTATAACTCGATTCTGCTTGTCTTTTTTTGTCTTCTTTTCTATGCATTGTTTTCCGCGTTTTTTTTTTATAAAGTACTGATTCGTTTAAGGTATAATAAATAAAAATATATTATTTCTCTTTAGGTTTGAGTCGTTGATAATATTTTTTTTATTTCTATCGAGTATTTATGTTGTTTAAGCTTTTCCTTGTCATACTTTTTTATCTGTGGTCTCGGCTAGAAAACGAAAAGAATCATACGATGAAATTAAACATGACTGTAAAGGAATAAACTTTAAAACTCGTTTCATTGGTTGTTGTTGTTCTGTCAACAACGAGAGTATATTTTCTTGGAAAAAAAAAATTCAAAAAAATATTAAAATTTGTTTTCAAAAACGACTTAATTTTAATTTTTATAATAATGTTAACGTTTTGCTTATTGTAATTAATTGATAAGATTACAAATCAACAAAGAATTTGATTCCGATTTTTAAATAAATGATTTTTTTTTGTTATGACAGACGTATACGCAAACAGTCGACGTTCCTCACAATAGTATATATATAATATAAACTACAAGTAATGTAACGCTTACTGCTAGTTCCTGAGCTATGTCGGGACATGTGTATGTTTGTAACAGACGTTGCCAAACACAAACGGGTTCAGCTTCCGTACAGTTAATGTGTTCTTTCGTAAATGGATGTTGAAGTTAATAATAATATTTAATTGCTATATGTTAATTATTTGGTTTTACCTGTATTGTACAGTTTTTTTAATGGCCCCGTAGATATTTTAGGCTGGTACAAACGTTTATCTGTTCGTCTGTAACGAGACCATCTCGTGAACCGTGATAGACAGTTGAAATTTTCACAAATTACGTAATAAAATTTTCTGTTTTCGTTAAAATGAATATTTTGCTTTACGTATATATTTTTTCTCTATACTATTTAGTAGCGGTATTTAATTTTTTTAATCTCAACCTAAAATTATATTCATTTATAACATATTTTTAATATGTTACTTGGCTGCATACATTTCATTATAGGCTTGTTTTTTCTAATCGTGTATTGTGATTTTTCTGTAATGATTTCTTAAATTGAGACATTTTCACCTCGTCCGTCCGTGATCACGGTTACTGCGATGTAACCGAAACGTCGATATGTTCAGTTAAAATAATAAAAAAACGCGTTTTATCAGAAAAACTTAATTGATTTCATTTAAATGTGAAATTTGTGTGTAATTATATTGCATGGTAAACATTTTGACCTTTGTCCAATATTTTCATATGTGAGATACAAGTTTGTTACTATGACTTTACCTCCTCATGAGAAGAGTAAAGGTTTTGACTTATTTGCTTCCTCTGTATCTCCTTCTGCTTTCAATTCGATATATATATATATATATATATATATATCTTCAGATTTTATTCATCCTTATTATAGCTACATCAGATTTCAACAATATTAAAATTTTTATATAACTCCATATACTAGTATTTGTATTGTGTTTGTTTAAATGTAAAAATTATTATTTATTACGCCAGAAGGTATTTTAACCGCAAGTAATTAATAAATTCGTCACGATCTGGCCGTGGGGGTATAGTGTGAGTCGACGTGGCACAATGCCTAAGCCGAGGTTCAAGGTTCATATTAGTCATTTTGTTGTGAAGAGCTAATATGCTTGAGGTTTAATATAATGTATAAGTAATATAATCATGAAACATTTTTCCGATTAATATTTGTATTTTTATTCAAAATTGAATTTATTATGTAAATGTTTGTGGAAAATTATGTATATATAGTCTCCGATTTGTATATTTTTTTTTATAAATTTCTGTTATTTATATCTAAGATTATAATTTTTTTTCAATTTAATATAAGTTATAGTACTTTTGCTCTTTTACCATTGCTTTAAATTATTTAACTTAACACAGGCAGTATCCCGTTTTTCATTCTTATACGTACGACTGCCTGTATTTAGTTTCACGATGCGAACTCATGCTAAGGATGAAATACATTCGTTCTAAAGAATTTCAATAAGATTCTATTTTTTATTGACAAAATTTAAAAATATTTGACGTCATGCCACACAAACAGAAACGCATTCATATACATGTGTTACATTTGACACCTACCTCAATATATCAGTCATACTCCACAGGGTTCAAGTAATGATGGCTGTAAAACGTACACAGAAGCTTCTGTGACTAGTACTAATTAATAAACAAGTTTATGGGCCTCACACTTATAGAACTAGATTTATTAACTTTATTCGTATAAAATATATATATATATATATATATATATAACCTTTGTCTGTTATAGTATC
Organism: Danaus plexippus; assembly: GCF_018135715.1. Lineage (NCBI taxonomy): Eukaryota > Metazoa > Arthropoda > Insecta > Lepidoptera > Nymphalidae > Danaus > Danaus plexippus. The sequence goes on from NC_083557.1 coordinate 751,623, forward strand.
CCTGATATATATATAATAATTGATATACACTTATTTTATGAATGTTAAGGGCCGAGCGTTCTCGGCCAGCCGTGATCTCTTGACATTTGTGTACCTTGTCGGCAGGTTGCGCACGCGCAGCCGCTGGGCTCAGTCCGCGTCTGACCGTCGTGGTGTGCGGACCTTTAAATGGAAAGGATTTAGTGCTGTGTCTGTGTGTGTTTTTATTATTATATTAGTAAATTAAATATAATTGGGAAAATCGAAAAGAAAAATGCAGGGTCGTGACAAGTGGTGTGCTAAATTGACGAGCGCCTTCCTGAGGAAGTGGTGTAAGTATAATATTTTTTTATCATAGTTTTATCTGTTGAGAACGTTAGCCAGTGCCTTCCCAGGTTATGCCATACAAGCTTAAAGTTTCTTTGTATAATATAATATTATTACGACATTTTTATGAGAATATTTTATAGTCACGTCAATAAAAATATGTTATAGAAATGAATTATAACGAAAAAAAAAAAAAAATGTACATAAATAAAGAAATTTTATATCTCATTGTTATATATATATATATATATATATATGTATATATAATGTATATGATATGTTCTAATGTTACATATTTTTTTGGTACACTTGAAAAACAAGCGGAGCGGGTTTTTTTATTCAGATAATATCAATTTTGTTTTAGTCGACCTTAAAAAAAATTTGTGTAACATAAGCGGCACTGATTATATCACAGTTTGATGATATTTTAGCTCAAATGTATTAAAATTTAATTTTTTTTTTCTCAGCAGAATATGTATGTATGTATTTTTATTTTATTTTCATCAGCATGATATTTTATTTGAAAGGTAATACTTGGGTGAGCCTGAGGAATAATCTGTTTACTATTTTGTAATTATATCAATACATTTACGCGTACCACAAGTTCGAGTATTCACACTACGTACGCAGCGTTGCCAGTTCTCATTCATGAATCTTCACATATAATATTAACTTAGCATCGTGTGATAAACGTGAAACGCTTCGTATTTAGTGTGTCACAAAATTGTGTTAGGCTAACAAACCCAAATATTAAACTTTAAAAAAACGCTTTACACTACCTTAACGTTCGATGTCAAGAAAACGTCTAAACCGAATGCGATGAAACTTTTAAAAAAATATAGATATAATTAGTTGGATTCAAATCTAAGATCTTTTTATTCAAACAACCAAGCGTCACAGCAAACTCTAAAATTATGTTTACCAAAAAAATATGCTCTCACATCTAACATAAGAAATTTAATTAAAACTTAGTCAATATTGCATAATTTAAATCAGTTAATTTAACTTTATTTTTTAACCATTACAGTTAAATTAAACCGTCGGAAGCGATTTATTAGGGCACTACAACATTTGACATCAACGATGTCACACGTCTGTTGAATGTCGTGATCGGACCTTGAGGATTTTTTTTTGTTTGTTAATTAATTACGTATATTAATTCGAAGGATAGTACATATACATAATCATTGAAATTGAGATAATATTTTTCAAAAGCCACAAAAGTGGACTCGAACCTTGTACTTCCTTATTGCTTTACAGTCGCTGTAACATTTGAGCGGTAGTGTATTTGACATATTGTATAGAAAAGCATATAAGTATATATATATATATATATATATATATGTATATGTATATGTATATAATGAGATCTAAGATTTTCGCGAGTTTTGTTCATTCAAATGAAACTAATATTTGTCTGTCAGTTGGTCCTTGTTATTTAATGATAAGGACCAACCGACAGACATTCACATCTCGCCCGCCCGTGATCACGGTTGCTGAAAAGTAACCGAAACGTCGGGATTGTGTAGTTTTTTAAATAATAAAAATCACGCGTAGTACATCCGAAAAATATTAGTTTCATGTAAATATATGTAGATATATGATATAAAAGCGAATTATTCCTACATAATAATAATAACAAAATACGCAATATTGTGCTGGGAAGTGGTTTTTGTATTAATTCATGTTTTTTTTCTTAACGACCGCTTCACATCACACACACATATACTAACACGGTGATACCGGTTCCTTATATCACTTATCTTCTCTGTAACATGATTTTTTTTCCTTTTATTTTTTTTTTCGTTCGACCTCAAACACGAGATTTTTTTTCAACTTAATATTTTTACGATCGGTTGTATGTTGTGTGCAAGCTATGATTTAATATATATATTAAAAGCTTTGTCGATATTTACATTGATCTTTTATAAACGTTTGATTCGTAGTGTCAGTAATACTGGTCGTGTCCCGACTTTGCTCGCTTCCTAATAATATTTTCAATCAAATATATATTTAAAAGTACGCGTTCATTTTATTGCTTAATAGACAATCTAATTTTATTTATACCATCAAAAGCAACAACTTACACTAAAATATAATAACTATGAATGGAATAAAAATGTAAATTTAAAGTAATTATCTGTTTTTTCATAAAAACAACTCTTCTTATGAACGGTGCCTTAGTTTACCAGCATCGTCAAAGTTAACACGTCCAGAGCGGCGTTTTTCATTCAAATACATGATAATATTATAATTAATTTATATTCATAGAAAACTTCAAACTCTAAGTAATGTGACTACGAGTTTTTATGACCGAACAGTAATATTTTGTAGAGAAAAACAGATGGTAATTTAATTTGAACGGTGAGAAACTAGATCGTACAGCTTCATATAATATACAACAATGTTAGCGTGTGTTCGTCTGTTCGTTATTAATATATCGTAAACGGAGTTGTGTTTTTTTGTTTGTTCACGTTAATTACGACTTGGACTTTGTATAATTTAATGTATGCGAGAATGTTTTGATTGTTTTTGTTGTGATTCAAGAGCTAGACGTTTATATGTATATTTATATATACATATATATATTTATTCTTTTTTTTTATATTTTCGATTTATCGCAATAATTTTGACTTAAATCATAAGATATAACAGTCTTGTGCGAATGGTGTGTGTGTGTGTGTGTGTGTGGTTTGAAAAAATCGTCCAAACCCATACCTACATGTTTAATAGATAGGAAATTTTGTTTTATATACCAAGTAATTCAAGATGGACGACCTACCATGGTATTAAAAACCGGATGTCACATCAAACAACAAAATCATTTGTTAATCAATTTTTTTTTTGTGCTGATATGCTCGAGATTTTAAGTTTTGTTGGCGTTAATTTTTGTATATAAAGATGATATGATTACCAGTTTTATTAACACTAATATATATACGTTTTTATGTTTTTTTAATTAACAGGTTATGGAATTTTAATTATATATTTATGCGGTCAGGCTGTGATGTGTTGCGTGTAACATAAGCCGTAAAATTATGATCGTTTTTATCCAAATCCAAGAAAATAAATTCAGTATTGGATACAAATGAAATAAAACAAAGATTATTTTAGAAGAATAACAAAGGTTTTCAAACAGATTGTTTTTTGAAGTATTTCAATTATATTTATATTCTTAAACAACAACGAAAATGAAAAAAATGTGTAGTTTTTGAGATAATCTTGAACATACAGATACACATATATGTATTATATAATATTGAACGCGCCACGCTTTATGATTTAAAAACATCACAGGAGCTCTGTGTCAGTAGAGCAATGAAAAACGGACGATTAACTGCTTACCAAAAGTTTGAATTCTCTCACTGAATACGGTGAGTTTTCAGTTTTTAGTGATGAGTAATGGTGAGTATGAACTAGACAAATCTTATAGTAAGCACTAAATAAAATAATATATATATATATATATGTATATATATATATATATATATATATATATATATTCTGTCTATCTGCATACATGAAATTAAATTTCACTATCATAGTTCAAATGCTCCACATTGATTTAAATTAAATCTTTAGAGTAATGAAGCATTTAAAGGCTATCCGTAAAACAAAGTGTTTGCTAAATAACAAAGTAACGTAAATATTTTACAGACAGCAAATGATTGTGACAAAGTAATAAATTTGCTGCTGACGGTCGTTTCGACTTACTCTGATGATGTTTGGTTTGAGACACAGGAAGAGGCTCTATATTGACAAAAAAATGCATGTACAAAATCAATCAATCAATTATTAAATCTAGGCTAGAAATGATTTTCGATAAAAACTACAATGAGACAAAGGAATGTTCTTCTGATCAAATAGAAAATCATTTGTTCAAACAGGTCAGACAGTAAGCCATACGGTCAAACAGTAACACATGCCGGTCAAACATAAACTCATATTGATCAAACAGACGGGACTAGTACCTACAGTCAAAAAATAACTCATGTCGATCAAACAGAAACTCGTACTTACCAAATATCAAACACAATCCTATACTGCTCCCGCAGACACTCATACTAGTCAAACAGAAACACGTCGGTCAGACGTGAACCCGTGTGGTCAAAAATTGATCGCATCGGTCAAACTCATACCGGTCAAACAGTACATAACATACTAAGATAAACGTACCAAGCATGCACATTAATAGATACACAGACGAACAGATGATCGCAATTAATTATTAAATGTAAAAATAATGATCAATACAATGGCCACGGTAAAAACAAGATCTCACACAATGCCGCAGGAAATATACTTCTCGGTAAGAGATGACGTGGGCTCGGCAAATATTTAAAGAGACGCTTACCGCGGAACGCCTCGCGACTTGTTGGGGTCCGGTAATAATATATTTTTTATACATATGTTTGATTTTTAATTTTATATATTTTTTTTTCAAATTATCATTCAATATATTTTGTATTTTATGTTCCAGTCCAGCTATATACTCTGTCATCTCCAGCCTCCTGTGTATGCTAAATTTTTTTATTTTCATTAGATATGCAAATTGTAATTTAATGTAGGTTATGTTAAGCGAGAACTACCAGCCAAGGTTATTATCGGTTATCAATACACAACTTTACGATAAATACATAATGTTTCTTTTTTATACCAGAATTTTAGAAATTAAAGTATTTATATACATATATTCTACGTAGTTTATTTAATTGATTGGATTTTTCTTGTATAATATTTGTTATGCTCACGGAGGTCATTCTGTTTAATAACATTTCTAAATGGCGCCATCTATTGACAGTTTAGTGTATTGTTTGAGAGCTAGACTAGTTTTTAAGGATGGACGGCTAGTGGCACTTAGTTGATGATTTGTATGAAATAGTATAAGAAAAATCAAGTGTTTGAAAGGATCATCATCAATATATGTATGCTAGTTTTGGCACGCGACTTCGTCCGTGAACATGAGTTGGGTTTAGAGAAATGTATAATGTTTTAAAACAATACATATAGTAACCTACATGCAGACTACAGCGCCATCTGCCGGGATGATTTGTGAATCTAAATCATATGGGCGTCACACAAGTAGGTACATACAAAAAAAGTCCCTCAAAGACATACACACATACCGTAGATTTATATATATGTGATGTTTTATGTGTATACCTACGTTGATACTATCATGTGCGAGTATCAACGTATAAAAAACTTCAAACTAATAGTAAACATACTGCATTAAAATTTTTTTTCTTGAGCAATGCTTCCATTCTAAACGAAACACTATCGAAACCCATCGATGATCCGTGACCCAAATCATTAGAAGCTGTTACGGCAATTTTTGCCCAAACAAATCACTGACCTTAAAACAAAAGCCTTAAAACTCTTGAAACCGCGATCCATGACAAATATATACAAAAAAAATTTAATCTAATTTTACCATAACGAGCACCTAACAATGTAGCAATAGATAAATTACTTTCGATGACTATATTTCCGTTTAAGGAATATATTAACAAGAAAACATTGTATTCGCATTCCCAAATATATACAGACGGATAAACATTTATAAATGATAACATACGCATCGCCGAAAACACAACCCACCTCATTCGATGTCGGATAGACAGTTTTATTTCCCGCGATGTCATGGCTCATGCGTAACGAGAATTTTAATAAATGGTATTTAACGCAACGGATCTCATTTCGTTTCTAAAATAAAATCTTGCACTAGTTATTTCATTCGGTGTTGCTCGTTTTCAACAAGAAGCGTGTAATTTTATTTTAGACGTCTTAAATCGTGATGTGTTTTATTCGTACTTCGTAAACAACAGTTTTATAAACGTGAAGATTATGTTTACTTTGATCATTAGGTATATGCGAGATCTTATAAGGCTGAGAAATATCTCGAGACTTAAATAACCAGCCTCTGTGACTCTTTGGAGCTAGTGTTTACCGTATACTGCCTCACCACCTACCATCAACTGATGTAACGTTCAAGCATAGCCCTAGTCAGGGTATTCAACTAGTATAGATATAAATAAATGAACAGCAGGTGAAATAATGCTCAACGCGACCAACATTTGTAATGTCTTTGCGTAAGATTAAATGAAAAAAAAAAAAAAAAAAAAATTTGCTGCAACGGCGCTGTAACTCGCTCGAACTGACCAGTCACTCTCGGGCAGCCGAAAGAAAATGTACTCAGTACTCTGTTAATGTTATAGAAGGAAAGTCGTAGATAAAGCTTGCATAGGAAAAATAACATGGTGAATTTAAAGAGATCTATCGGTTATGTGAAGGACAATAGGTTTATAAGTGAGTTACGTGTTTTTTTTGTTTGTGTGTATGTTTGTCACTTGTGTTGTTACACGGTTTGTAGATATTCTAGGCATTTAACACCTGGATGATTCAAACAGGATGTTGTGTATATATATATATGTTAAGCTCACATCCCGTCTTTGTTCATATATTATATCTTTACCTAATACCATTACCACCTTTTCGCAGTCGGTAAACACGGTTCAGAACGACCTTCAGCGAGCGTTGCTATCTCGTGCAGTACGTGATTTAACTGCCGATTAGAATTTCCAATAAAAATCAGCGAAAATTATAATCGTTTTTACGACACCTTGATATTGTTTATATATGTATGTATGTATGTCTGTCTGTGCTCAGATTACACGCTAACCGTAACAGGTCCGAAACGCCAGTTAAATTTAACGTCCTTGGTTTAATCTCGTATAAAACAATTGTGTTGTACTAAATTAAAGTTAATTTTTTTTTTGTCAGTCGCGATCCTTTTGACGAATCACGATCGTATCACTATTGTTAAAACGAACGTAATTTGTATGTTTATTTGTTGTCATAACTCGAAAACTATGGTAATTTTTTGTGTATTACCTTTAAAAAAAATTGTTATTTTATATATATGTATATATATATGATTATATATAGTTTTTACTTTTTAAAATAGACGGTTCAATAATCGCGTTTTATATATAAGTACATATATACATTTGATAAACATTTAAAATAGCTTTGGTTTTCCTTATATACATATAAATAATAATAAAATCGGTTCATTATAGTAATAATTATATTGCTATCGTGTAGCTGGTGAACGAGTCTTCTGAGCAAATGTTCGGGAGATCGTACCGTGAAGAGACATAAATCTCTGAGCACGCGAACAAAACATAATTTAGGTATAAACGTTAATTTATAACAATGCCTTTTGTTATATTAATTAAGAGTAACAGAGATATTAATAAACTTAATTAATATATACTTTATTGTATATAATGTTATTTACTATATATATATATATATATATATATATATATATATATATATATATATTATTTATTTTATTTTAACATACAACACATTAAGTTAGACAGTGATTCATACTAGGTAAATGTATTTTAAAGATATAATTTTCAGAAATGAATTCGCAAATAATAGTTAAATAGCATAACTTTCTAAATTTAAAGTCGGACAAATTGTAATATTATTATTTTTTTTATACAAGTCTTTGTTTTGCGGTTTCATTGTTTTCTTTGTTCTTGATCGAATTACGATATCAAAATGTTATATTATTTGAATTCACAAAACTCTCTCTCTCTCTCTCTGCCTCTCTCTCTCTCTCTCTCTCTCTCTATATATATATATATATATATTATTTATGAATAGAATTATTTATCTTCATGGTATTTAGGCTCCCAGCAATCAGCTGTGTTCACTAACCGGTTATCGTTTGAGGTACACCTTTAATGCAATCGCTCTGACTGAGTTAGTTAGTTAGTACAAAACTGTACTAGACATTCCTTCTACTTTTCAAGATGTTTTTCCACTGGATAGAGGATTGTGATTATTTTTTCATATAAATTTTTTGGAAACAATTCTAAAATAGTGTTCGTTAAATACAAAAGTAATTTATTTTTAATTCTTTTATTACGAAATATAAATAAATATATATGTATATATTTACATTGGCTATGCATATAATTATCTAAAGTTACCGTTAATCCGCTTACGAGGAACATAAGCCAAACATACATACGTATGTAAGTGAATCCTGGAAAGCGAGCTAGTTAAAATATTTACGGAATCGGTGGCGTAAAGTCGATCCCTTGTATAACACGGACGTACTCAAACAAACATGAATGTTTTGAAATTATGTCTGTCTAACAATATCGAATTGAATCAACACGACTCGCAGATACATGGAAATAGTAGTTTTATACTTACCACCAGTTTGCGACTTTGAACTATACACGGAAAGTTTATAGTACATTAATAAAACCGCCTTCGTGCACGAGGGTGCGGGTTCGATACCTGGCAAGTACCAATGTGATTTAGCCGAGTCATATGTACTTTCTAAGAGTATTTAGACACCACTGACGGACGGTGAGGGAGAACATCGTGAGGAAACCTGGACTTATGATATCAATTTATAAGTTTGAAATCGCCAATCCGCCTTGAACAAGCGTGGTGATTAATGCTCTAACCTTCTCCATGTTAGGAGAGGCTGTACCCAGCAGTGGGCACCGAGAGGCTGATGATGATGAATCTTAGTAAATAATAGTATCAGAACAGCGGTATAAACCCGACAGTCTGAGTTTACACGAAACGAGCGTCACAGCACACGCAACAGTTACAATTTTCGTTCATTATTCTAACATTACAGCATTAACGTAGTATTGAATGAGAAACGTCAAACAGCCCGTTTGTAGTCACGACGCGAACGTATGGTAATGACACAGATCTCAGATATATTATTTGTTAATTTTTTATGATTATATTTGAATAAGAGAGATACGAATAAGAAAAAAAGTCTAAAAAAACATCAGTTCGAGAAGTTTTGAACTTTATTTCTAATTCCTTAAAGTATATAATACACAGCCGATGGCTGAAACCGTTTAACCGTCTGCGAAGCGGTGTGTTATGTTTTATATTATTGGAATGTATTTTTTATAGGCTTATCAATACCTTAAATTACTTTGTGTTTTTCTATTACAAATAAGTTTTAAGATATGCATGCTTATGCATGGGTCTGTAATGCGTATTATGCACTAGCGCATAATACTTGCATGTGTGTGTAACTATCTTTATTTTTGATATTATCATGAAGTATGCAGTTTAAAACTACCCTAAAAATATGTTTAATTTGATAGCCAATATCTCGATTCCGAGATTCGTATTGAGAAAAGTTCTGAATCGATTTTGATTAAACTCTATGCTGTCGAAATAGAGGAATAGCGACAATCAGATTAAAATTGATATCACAAAGTTGTTGTTTACGTGATTTGGAAGACTATAGATATTTCGTAGGCATCGTTACAACACATTAAACCTTGCATCAAGATATAATATATATATATATATATATTAATGACGTCATTAATAGGCTTTCATTATTAAATATTTTTTTTTTATTAAAAAATTTATGGTAAATGAGAATGTATGCTTATAATGTATAATTTAATTTCGATCTCTGTTTAAGGATTTTGAAATTAAAATTTAATACAAAGGCCGGTTCAATACACAATGTTTGACACCACGAAAGTCATCTGGAGGTCATTGAACTTGCTAAATAAAATTCGTTGTCTTCAAAGTAACTTGTCATATATAATTTATATATATATATATATGTATTTTTTTAATAATCCACATACTAACTGCGTGACGCGTCTGCGTTTGAAGATTAATTTCGCTGTATTGAGAAAATATGTTATAAGTTTTTTATCGCCTTCTAAGTATTTCTGTATTATTCCGTAACACATACATACATACATGCGAATTATTCTTAATGTTATTGTAATGGTACGAAGTTAATACAGTTAAGATTCCTAAAATATATCCTGATTGATGAACAAAAAAAAATTTTTTTTTTTATTGAAAAAGTTTTAATTTAAAAAAAATTTCACGAAACAGGGAAACGTGTAACAAAAGTATGTATTTTTTCTGATGACATTTTAAATGTTAATCTGTGTGTTATATCTGATGCTAAACAACTAAGGAAATGCAATAATTTCGGAGTCTGCTATCTCGTAACGCTCAAGGTCTTTGGCACAATTCGTTTTTAGATCTCGTTTTTACATAATTCTGGCTTAAATATTTCTATGCGGTTGCCTAAATCAAGAGATTTCTTTAATTTCGTTGTTTTTTTTTAATGAAATTATAAATTTAATTAAACGATTTTTTTTTATTTGTAAAGATCGTGACCGGTCAAATTAAAGTTGGAATGACGGCCGGATTATTTCGTACTGTTAGCTGTAAATACATTTTTAAACCAGCGCACTTGTTGTTTAGGAGTTTCCTAAAGCATTCATTGGCAGAACTACAAAATCTGCGAAAAGATTAATCTATCACGGTTTATGAGATGCAGTCCGGGACAAACGGACGGATAACTGAGTCTTAAACTTCCATATATATCCTTGATTATATCTGTATTTTTTTGTGGCAGGGTTTGTGCTGGCTTCTGCTGTAGTGCTGCTGCTTCTGGGCATCATCTGCGCCATATTCTTCAGCAGCTGGGTACGAATGCTGATAGATCATGTGAGTTTTCCTCTTAATGTTACTTATAAATACAGATTTATCTCCGGTATCACAACACTGGAATGCTGGAAATAATACTTTAAATATCATCATATTGATTATGCGTCTTCTATGAGACTAAACCTGTAATCATTCCATGGATTGACGTTCGGGTGCCGGGTCCATGTTGCAGGCAGAGGAGCTTCAACAGCGCCTGGGACTTGCGTCCCAGATGTAGGTTTAAGGGGCCCCTAACTAACGCGCGTTAAACGCTCTCCTCCACCGTCCAAGCTCCTCTCTCTACTTAACCAATATCTGAGTTTTTTGCGTGTAAACATTTTAATGAAACTATTATTTTCGGAAACTGAGCGTTTTAACTATTTCATATCTACACGATCTCGACGTTTCGGTTACTTTACAGCAACCGTGATCTCGGACAGAGGAGATGAAAGTGTCTCTCGGTTAGTCTTGTTGTTTGTTGTCTACCGCCAACGATTTCTTAATTTTCTGTCGCATCGTTCTCTATACGATTTCCATAATATTCTCATTAAAACTCTTCTTGAACCTCTCCATCATCAGATCACCAATTAATCTTGGTTAATCAGATCAGCTGTCTACTTGTGTTCCCAGTTAAAATAACTTATGAGCGTACGATAATAATTAAGGTATACTATGCCCTATATTTTATTAAAGTCGGTGACGTAATGTGTGTATGTTTGTCAGCTAATGATAATGCTGAACCGTATTTGATAAAGTCAGCTTATTCATATTAAAATATCAGCCGTAATTTCTTAAATTATCCCATAACAACAAAGGTGGTATATGTTTATATATATATATATATATATACGTATGTATATACATATAGTAACTCCAGAGAATCGCGGATGTGGAAAGTGAAAAGTGTGTCACGTGACATAACCAAATTTTTTGGTAAAAGTGGTCAAAGAAACACTCGTGTTCACGTACGGTCAGCAAAATAAATATTATTATACTAAAACAATACTCATCTGTGTGTATGTCTTGTGATCTGGGAACGTTACGTCTTTTATCCTAAAATAGGATTTTTTTCAACTAAAAACTTAAAACCAAAATATAATTGAAATCTAAAATATACATAGCGAGCAGGAATTTAGATTTTTTTTATTAAGTACGTCTGTCTGTCTGTGTTATAAATTTTAATCTTTTTAAGAAACATAGATGGTTGGTTGATTTAAATATAATTACTTCTAATATATTAATTATTATGTAGAAATATATTACCTCTATATTATATTACAGTGTAATTATTTACTTATATATTATGCTATCTCTACATCAAAATGAGAGTTACACGATTTTTTTTTTATTTCGTCATCACTCGATTTATTATTCATCGTAATAATTTTAGTCGATTCTTAATATTAAAAAAACAATAAATTTATATTCATATATAGTAATGATAAAATTATTTCGTCTGTCGTACATTGACGTGTAGTGTCCCGGGCTTGAATTCCGACTGGTACTGTACTATTAATGTATTTAATGATTTATATATATATATATATATATATATATATATATATATATAAGGTGTACATAAGACGTTTGTAAGTTTGTCCATCACTTCATTACATTAAATAACAACCAGCCTCGCGTATGTTACATCATTTGTGACGTAAGTAGAGATAGCAGAAAAAATTTGTACAAAAATTATTTTTAATATAAATTAATTTTATCATATGACTTAAAATTTTAAACAATATACATATATGTATAAAATTATCTAACGACTTAAAAGCTTCCGTGGTAATATATATGTATATGGAGCAAAGGGGGTATATATTTGTTAAGTTAATATTGCATATATAAGGTGTATTTTCAATGACAAATACATATATATATATGTATTTATTTATTGATGATTTCTGCTGACCGTAGCTGTTGGAGTGAATGTTTAAAAGTGAGTATTTAGCAACGTCTGTGAGTGTAGCAACAGCGGCGCGACTTTCACTGGCTTACATTATTTAAATGATAGTGTGTGTCATATTTATATTATGTATGTATGGAGGACGCGATGGCTCAGTTTGTTACGAGCTTCCACACACCAACGATCCCGGGTTCAAATAAAATATATATATATTTTTTTTATAATTTTTTGAAGTGAAACTTCTTATGCGAGGTTGCGTTAAACCAACGAGGTTGCGTTAAATGTCTGACGCATCTGGGGGGGATAAAAAATGTCAGAGCGAGAGGGAATGCGGGGCGCTCGAACTCGTGCGAGCAATAAATAGTGACTTGTAAGCAATGTTAATAAAGTTTGTCTTAAATAAACAATAAAAATTCCTTAAAAATCAACTGCTACCCCTTCCTGTTTGCATTCTAACATTACGAATTTTCACTTCTTCCGCGATGAGGACCTTCGAGCACAGTACATTTTTTTTTGTAGTAAATTTCTGATTGATTATTTATTTATCTATCATTCCAATGAACGATACTATCACAAAGTCTTATGAAAATCGGTTTAGTAATTGCTACTAGAGAGTGCGAAAAAAATATATATTTCTTGCAACTTTAACAATTGTTTGTCTATTTTAAATTATTATTTGTCTCAGTATAACGAACCGTTTAAAATATAATTGTTTTTGCGTCACGATAACAATATATCTTTACGACATGACTCACAGTTTGCAGTAATCTTTTTTAATTGATAAATGACATTTAAATGTTTTTATTTTTTCTTCGTAATTAGTAATTTTATCACTATTTAAAATTTTATTTTAATCACAAGGATATTTATGTAATCATAATATTTTATTTTTTATGGTTTTTGATAATTTTTTAACATTTTGTTTTTTACATTTTTGTTATAAAATGAAAATGTATCTTTTTATATGAATTTAACGTGACGAAGAAACGAAACTTGTCGTCATTCCATGGATTCACGTTCGGGTGCCGGGTCCATCGTTGCAGGGAGAGGAGCTTCAACATTGCCTGGGACTTGCGACCCAGGTGTAGGTTTAAGGGGCCCATATCTAACACGCGTCAAACGCTCACCTCCAGCGTCCAAGCTCCTCTCTCTACCTAACCAAATTTGGAAACGAACAATCAATGAAAAATCATAATAGTTTTATTTTGTGAAATAAAAGAAATATCTCGCTTAACTGTGATATATATACAACAAGGGATAGAGTATAGTTAAATTAGAGGGCACAAATTATATTATCTCATACAGAGGAATGTAAATATTGATAGTTCTCTATAGACAATAATATAGCAACGCCTCTAAACATTTTATAGCAACTATAACATTATGAACGTAAAATATCTGTACGCTTAACACATGTTTGATGTGACTTACCAAAAGTTTGTTAGTTTTATTCATAAATCATCTCAAATAACAGTATTGACGTGAGTTATTGATGAGGAAACGTTGAACGCTCGTATGAAGCGTGACTGCAAACTTGTACTGACAATATTTATCTTTTGACGGCTATCTTTACTATGAGTTTATTTCAACTCAACACGGACAGTGTGGCGTTTTTCATATATAAATCGATACTTAAGTGAATTGCGATATAGGCGTACATACGTGCTAATGTCAGCACATTACAAGATAAATATTTAAATTTGAACATAGTCTTTTAGACGGAGCACATCTATATAGAATTTCAAATAACTAATTTTTTTAAATAAGCTCAGTATAAGTATATAGCATTTGAGACGAACTCAAAAATAATAATGGCAAAACATTTACCTCAATTACGGTGTCGGTTAAATTGTAACTAGTTGTAACATATTTGTATATATTATAATATGCATTACCTAAAAAGTTTCTGTCAGTTCACAACGCTATGTAAACATGTATAGCGTACTCGTATGTGAAATATTCTATTTCATTTTCTTTATACATCAATGGGATGTAAATATTTTTATTTTTATTAATTTATTTTTGATGTATGTGTATGTATTATAATATTAGTTGCTGCCTCACAGGCTTATAACTAATTTTATCATTGTCTCAATGGAAAGTTCGTTACTGAGCGGTTTGCCTTAACCCACTTACTAATAGTTTGGCCGCAACGAGTATTGCATAAATAACACTAGGTTCAGATTTAACTGACGTCTGTCTACGAGCATGGTGTTTCCATGAGATTAGCACGTTGAAATAACTTTGCAGTTAGTTGTAGGTTATTTTTTTTATATTATAACTGTATGCCTATCACGTGTTCGCGTTAAAGACTTCACACTGACAGTTTTTATGTTTTCAATAAATGTTTTCAAAAAAAAAAAATATATATATATATAGACCAACAGTAATTGACGTTTACGTGTACAATCAGAACTGCTTACCAAATACTGCTATATCTCTTACAAGATCGTGTCGTAGCTTCTATAGATTTAGATTTTCCAGACAGCCTCCAAGTCTATGTACAGCCGAGATTAATCTCAAACAACCTTCGCAACGCTCTGTTATGAATTTGTCGTGTGAACTCGGTCACCGGATCTGATTTACGTTGAGATAGCACACAATGAAATTATAATAAAACTATCAATGAGCCTGTGTGATGTTTTATTGAAATACATAGATTGATAACAGATGGCGCTTTTCATAAAAAATCAACTGATTTCGCTTGTAAAACTACCCACATATATTTAAATTTCATACCAAGATGGCAGCACTTGACAGTTTTATAAAGAAATCCTTTTTTTGTTAGTCTCGAAATATAAGTAAAATGTTTTATGCGTTTTAAAATAATAAAGCTAATGTATTTTACTGTAAATATATTTATTTCTAATCAATAGTGTTTTTATATGAGGATAAAAATATAAGGAAAACGTTATTATGCATTGTAATTAGAGTAAACTATGATTGTATGCAAATTAAAAGTCAGATTTAAACTACCCTTTGCCCGCGGTTCCTCTCGCCGAAACGTCGATTGTCTAAATCGTCTAAACTATATGCCAAGTTTTTTCATATGGGTCTACTGTTTTCCGGGTGATTTACAAAGGGAACGAATATATATTTTTTTGATGTTGGTCAAATAAACAGATGTTTGCAATCGGTTAATTGTTGAAGAACAAACGAAGTTATGTTTTACCTCGCATGCATGTGTTTAAATGTAACATCAGAACGAAAATCTTTGGCCTGCTGTTTCTATGATTGCTCAATTAATTTGGACAATAAAATAAAATTGAAATATGTTGTAAAATAATATTATTCATTTGGATTGGAGTTGTATAAAGATATCATTTGGTTTTTTTTACGGTTTGAATAAATTTAGGCGATAGTCTTCATCAGGCCGAAGATGGTACGGCCGCTATAGAATTATTTTCTATTCCTACGTGTGTTCTTCCTCTGATATCTTTCGATACTAAAGTGATTCTTATATTCTGGTTCAGGAGCTAGTGCTTCGCCCCGGCTCGATGACCTTCGAGTGGTGGGCTCGGCCCCCGGTTCGTCCGTTTATCCGCGTGTATGTTTACAACGTGACCAACGCCGATGAGTTCTTGAACAACGGTTCCAAGCCGATCCTAGACGAACTCGGACCCTACGTCTACTCGTAAGTATTGAACTTTTCATTTACTTTTAGTTCTAAGTCCAACCTTTACAAAATTTTACATTAATTTTATGTTAGCGTAAATTAAAGTCACAATTATTCCAACGACAGCATTTAACTTGCATGACTATGGAAGGATTTGGCAGAAATCGCCTGATGTTTTGTAAATATCATTATATATATAAAGAATTCAGTAATTTTTTAACTCTTTAAAACACTCGTCAAATATAAAACCCAAAACTAGATTTTGTGCTTAAAATAAAACATTTAATCTTAATGTTGATGTATTGTATACACAAATTAGAAAAAAATCACGAGTGTCTATTATCTATATAAAATAATCTTCAAATTCTACGACACACAAACTTATACCGTTACTGTACACTCAATAAAACTCATTATCGTAACTCAATATTATATTATTAGATAGTAATAAAATTATGTCACAGATAAAAAAAAGCTATTAGTACTATTATTTTAGTTAAAAAAAATAATAATAAAATAGAAAAGAGAAGCCTTGTTTAAAACCTAAAATTAACCTCAATTTAAATAATAACAATTAAAATAAATTAACATTTTTAACCATCCAAATAATTGATACAGTTACTGTAACTGTAACGGTTAACTTAACTAATACACAAATAAAACGAGGTCATTTATAAACCTTATTGAAGTTAAGTAATTTTAACTGTACTGTTACGTGTAACACGGAATTAAAATACATTGAACCAATATATAACACTAATGAGTTAATACTTTAATAATCAGAGTTCGTACCTGAAACGACCAAATACATTACAGTCAGGTTACAAACTGAGCTATCGTGTCCTCAATAGATGGAGTAATGAAAGTGTCATTCCAGAGGTCAGCTTCGGTTCCAGATGTTACAGATGTTTATATTTTCATTATATACTTCATCAGCTTAACGTAACTTTTATATTAAAATGTTTTTACCTGAAATATTTGTAATAAGGAAACTATTTAATCAAATCCTGAGTATTCGATTAGCCATTAATTCATGGTTTCCTGTCCATCAGCGAAGAGTGGGAGAAGGTGAATATAACGGACAATGAGAACGGGACCCTCAGCTTCCACTACAGGAGGACGTACACCTTCATGCCGGAACTGAGCTCCGGTCCTGACGACGACTCGGTCGTTGTGCCAAATATTCCTATGTTGGTGAGTTATAATTTCATTGACTGTTTAACTTGACCTCGCCTGCTATATGTTTAATAGTAACCAGCGCCATCTACCGTGTGTGTCACGGCTTTAAACGACATAGCTCTTATGATTTGTATATGTGAACTACACATATTTAAGGGATAATTTATGTACCGTGTGTTATTCTGATGTATGATCTAGATTATATGAAAGTTTTATCCAAATATGCTTAGTATATTTTAAGTGATAGGGCCACAAACTTTCATACACACTGAAAGGCTTTCAAGAAGAATGAATAGTTTCATAAAATTGGGTTAAATTAAAGTTCATAAAATTAAAGACGGGTTCGCGATTTCTTTCTTATAATTTGATATAATAAGACCAGGTTTCCTAACGATGTTTTCCTTCACCGTCAGTCAGTGGTGTCTGAATAGTCTTAGAAAGTACGCATGACTCGGAAAAGATCACGTCGGTACTTGCCAGGTTTCGAACCCGCGCCCTCACGTATGAGACGCGGGCCTTTGACCTCCAGGTCACCACGACGACATCAAATACAATATTTAAATTACTCTTACTCATCAGCTATAGGCGAACTCTAAAACTAGCGATACTTATCTCTAATGATTGTAATTTGAGAATTACTTCATCAAAATCGGTCCAGTCAGCGGTCGCTTCGTCAATACTTCGCAAACAGTCTAAGGTACAGCCAACAGAGGCCGATTCCAAGGCGTACGAGTCTACCAGGAAGACAGTTTTTTATTTATTTAACGAAGGTCATATATTTTATATATTTTCGTAAAAAAATAATTTCCGCGTTTTAATTTTTATCATTTATTATTATATATTAAATTGTTTTAATATGAAATTGTTATCAAACATATTGACGTTAGGTATATAAGGGCTTATAGTTTATGTATATATATATATATATGTGTTATGTACAAAATCCTATAAAATCTTCATACATAAGGATAATTATATAGAAAGAAAAAAAATTACGTAATCTACACCAAGTGTATTAGAATGATACACTTTTCGTGAAAGCCGCTAGAGGTATACGAATGACGTCATTCACAAATAACCTATTTACATGAAAGTCGGTTAAATTTAAAAAAAAAAAACGATGGTTCGTGAATCCCATTACGATTCAACGATAGCTACCGATCCGTAAGTATCACGAACTTTCACTTGTAAAATATCCGTCTTTATTTAACTATCTGGATCTACTCGGAAATTTTTCAATTCAAGTGTATGTATATATATATATATATTGTGGAAAATTATTATTTCTATTGAATACATTCTTTGGCAACCTTGTTAAATATTCGTATACACAACAAACAGACGGTTTCTAGTTTTTACATAAATAGTCACCGTATTTACTTTGAAGATGCGAACATGTGGTAAGGGTACTAGATAATTTGATTAACTGTTATATATTTTTAAAAAATTCGTTACAAAAATCTTCGTAACAATATAATTTTATATTTTCTATGAAAATTATTTATCTAGATGGGTTGATACGAATAATATTTTGATTAACAAAACATTTATGTCTTATATATAATGGTCCTCATTAACTAATCAAGTAATTTTATCACCGAATTAATACACGAAGCCTCATAGCCGGCCACATCGGAATCTCCCGACACAATATTTTTTCCTCAAACATTTGCATACTTAAAGTGAATAGATTGCAATCAGTTATTTATATGGACTTTGCTATACGTATGATTTATAAATAATCTTAAGACTATCACTTAAATTATCTTATATATTGGACGTTATATATTAATGACTAAAACTAGCTCCAGGTCCAGGTCCTTATAGTAAAAATCAACTCAATATAAACATATCAGTAATTTTCTTATATTATTTTAATAGATTTGTAAACCGTATCAAGACCTTTTCTATTGTAAGTCTCATTTATTAATTGCATATAAACAATATTGCAATTCATATTAAAATTGCAATCGTACACGATCACATCAAACGTAACTTTCTCGACCTTTAATCAATTCAGAGCTAAATGGAGTGTGCCATCAGAGGTTTTTCAAGGCATCGACTGCACTAGATACACGTAAGGAACGGTGCACACTATACTTTGTTTCGGAATAAATTTTTGGTCTAGTCTCAGTCTGGACTCGGCCTAGTCTTAGTCTAGTTCAAGTCTGGTCCCGACAAACTTTTAATCTAGTTTGGGTAAATGTCGGTCCAATCTTAATCTGGTTCAAATCTAGTCTTGATGAAATTTTAATCTTGTTTAGGTAAAATATCGGTCTAGACTTAGTCTAGACTGGAATTATTTTCATCAAATGTAACAGAAATTTCCATGTATGACATGAAATTTAGGAGTTATAAATATCAGGTAAACTATTTTCCAGGTTAAGCCTAAATGGAAAGTTTTTCTACTTAATATTTTAAAATAATTGAAAGATAATATTTACCATAAAAATAACTTTCTGATATTGATGAAACTTTAAAGAAATCATAAGCTATTTTAGGAGCAAAATTTTTTAGTAAAATTCTACTTAAATATGCATAGATTATGCTTATGCTTAAATAAGGTGTAAGCAGTAACTTTATTTAAAATACGTATACCCTTAATACGAGTCTAGACGACCAAACTAAATACTAACGGTATCAAGGTTTTGTCACGAATAACATGTAATCGTTTTTTTTTTTATCACTAAATTCCTAAATGTAGATAACCTAAAGTGATAACCCCATCACAGTTCCAACCTCTCCAACGTGTACTTAACATTTCTTGGAAACTCAGCCGCACAGAGAATATGCGAAGCGGAAATGGACAGTTAGTGCCTGTGCAATCGACTGTAAGCCTGGACTAGACTTGATAATGAAATTATAAAAGGTTATATATATGTATATATATTTAAATTTAAATGATTACATTGCTTTGCTTTAAATCTACTTATTTTTTTAATTTAACGCCAAATAATAACTTTAACTTCTCCTAATGTCCCTTTTACTCGTATACGAAGTTCCATTAAAAACGATTTAGACTAAAATCTAACAAAAATAATTAATTTAGTATTCGCAACATGCTAGTCTATAAAATTCGCGATCCTCTATCTCCTCTGTGCCTACCACAAGTTTGAAACGTAACACACACGAAGCGTCTCACGTTTTCCATTCAATTCCACGTTGATACTATAATATGAGAGGATTTACGAATCAAAAGCTGTGACGCTCACTACGTAGTCACGACGCGTACTCCGTATAAGCAAAAAGTTTCCGAGATATCCCAGAGGCACGGGTTATAACGTGCATTCACACACGTGCGACGGTTAAGTCGTGAATTCCTAATGAGTACTAAGGTGGGTAGCCATGACGAACCCATGGGGTATTTTTATTTATATGCTTACTATATTTTCTTGAAACCTGAACAGTATTCTGCAGTCGTCTTAATGTACTTGACACGAGTTAAAATTATCGCACATCAACATAGAGTTTCTCGTTTCCCGCTTAATAATCTACGTTAATACTGTTTGCGAAGATTTGGGAACGGAATACTGTTAACGCTCCGTACGTAGTGTGACCATACAAACTCGTACTAAGCTTGTTGTTAAAATAGCTCAAAGCATTACATCTATCTTAAAGTTGGTCAAACAATTCAAAACATCAGTCTAGTTAATATTGGTATAAGTAAAAATTTAATTTTATAAGATTAACGAAATTCGGTTGATTAGATAATGTGAGACAGACGAACATGCATTCGTATAAATGGAACAACCCCCACTATCCCGTATTGTAATAATTTTATGGACACATAAGACACTTGTTGAAACACTCACGCGTTAGTACAATGAACTATATGACTAGCGACTCTAAAGCAGAAATATATATATATATAAAGTCTTAATAACCGTATACACAACCTCCTCTTGTGTGATCAGTTAGAAATTTCACAGCAAGTAATGTAATTTTTTTTTTTAATTCCGAACTCATCTATGACTTAAAGAACATTGACCACAAAGTTTATATTTTCATCCGTAATTGAACAACAAACACACTATACATCAACACCGCGCCCACGCTTCTAATAGAAAACGGTAAAACTGACATAGTACCGTTACTTTAGTACTGGTTTTGAATTGTACCGAAAAAGGTGGCATCTGAATACGATTGCTCTATAATATAATACTTGCTTTGACCGGCTTTATTCGGCTTTACAGGGCTTTACAGTTTTTATTTGCATATATTAATTTTGTATTTATATATATATATATATATATATATATATATATATATATATAATAGTATTGTAATTATTTTAAAATATTATTCCAGTGTTATGTCAACTCTTTCCTACTAATTCATTATATAAATACATATTTTTACTACTATTTCTATTATAGAATAGAAATTAAGTGACTATCGACGTGTTTGTTACTCTTCTTCCCAAAAAGTACTCGACGATTTCGATGCAACTTTTCGTTAATATAGCTCAGACACCGGAATAACACATAGGCTGTACTATATCCATTAATTCAATGTGATTTGTGAGAACAAATCATAACCGTCGTATGTAGTGTGAAGTCGTGACAAAGACGATAGATGGCGCTGACGGTTGATGATGCTGTAAAATACATTATGAACTCAATATAGTCGACGCGGACGAAGTCACCAGCAGAATACTATTTTATGTACATATGTCTCTATATTATAGCTAGTCTCTATATTATAGCAATAGTCTGTATAGTCTGTGTTTATATAAATTGATATAATTTATTTAATGTATAATTTCCTTATAAATATTAATAATTTCCTGAGTCTCAATAAAATACTAAGGTCGCTTTAATAATCTCGCTCGGACCTTGTATCGTACCTCATGGCTCATCAGTCTTACAAACGTTCGCATTTTTTCACACTATATATTTTTATATTTAAATATTAATGAGGAAGCCTTGTACGTTATTTTAATAGGAAAAATATCTTTAATGGATACCAAACCGTCCATTTTAAGAATATATTGCATTATCTCTTTTTAATTTTAGTATTAAAATTATCGTATATATAGCTGAGTGACAGACACACATACAATCTGTCTCATATATATATATATATGTGTGTATACTTCCAGAGCGCAACCTCACAATCGAAGCACGCGGCTCGTTTTCTCCGGCTAGCCATGGCTTCCATCATGGACATCCTCAAGATAAAACCCTTCGTGGAAGTCTCTGTGGGTCAACTGCTGTGGGGATACGAAGATCCGCTCCTTAAACTGGCCAAGGACGTCGTCCCCAAAGAACAGAACCTACCGTACGACGAGTTTGGTCTCTTCTATGGGGTGAGTTAATAGATATTTATATAAAGGCAAACAGCTTACAGCACAAAAATACATTCCCTGTTAACCAACCAAAGATGCGTAAGAAAAAATGATTGGAATGTCAATCTAATTCTCGACACAGCCTCATATTCCAATGTAATAAAAATGACGGTCAAATTCACAAAATTTAATAAGGGCACGATTGTTCAGTTGAAAAAGTGACTGGAGTGCTCCAAACGCTGGGGGTTCAAATCCAGATATATCGTCCTAGCTTACAACTTCATCGTAAATGTTCTTTTATTTGAAGTTAATTTTTTTTTGTTTCAGTATTTTTCCATTCTCGTATTAAACAATTAATTTTTCCTCGATCGTTAATATGTTACAAATATATAAGTAATTGGCGTATTTTAATATTATTAAAAAGTCTTTAACAGAACCAGTTCCACACTAATCTGTTGTTGATGAACCGATCGTTAAAATTAAATCACACCAAATCTATTAACCCTTTTTTATATTTAAAGTAAAATTTGTATGATAAATTTGATGTAATACATGAACTAATACTGGGTCACGATGGCTCAGGCGAAACAGCTAATGTAATTTTACGCTTAGGAGTCGCAGATTTAACTCAGTCCATGCTATTTTTGTCCTTAAATTGATTTGATAGGCTGTTGTGTAACGAGTTTGTTTGTCTGTATGTCCTAAAGATCTTTTAAGCAACTCGATCTAAGCATAATTACGTTCTTTAGCACTGAGATAATGAAAAAATGATCAGCTCTGATCAGATCAGTGAAGCGTCGTATGTATTAGCCTTTATTCGGCAAGATGAGGTTTTAGGAGGTCTTTTTGGCGACAAAATCTTTATATATATATTTAATTATTTAGTGATTTTCATATCGAACGGTATTTCCGTAGAAAAACGGCACGTCCCCGGACCCGGTGACCATGTTCACCGGTAGCGAGGACATCAGCAAGTACGGTATAATCCAACGCTACAACCACCGCGAGCGTCTCCCGCACTGGACCACGGACGAGTGCAACAGCCTCGCCGGCTCTGATGGCTCTATATTCCCTCCCCACATCACCAGGAACGACACGCTGGCTGTCTACGACAAAGACATGTGCCGGCTTCTACCTCTGAGGTGAGACGTCATTATCATGATGATATCATTATGATCATGATAATATATTTTTTTTAATTTTTTTTTCTATGTAATTGTTATTTATGTCACGTGTTTCTGTTAGCAATTATACGCTTGTGATGAAGTGACTTAAAGAAGGTCGCTATTATAAGTAATTAATTACTTTAGCAAAGGCTGTCGCTAACATAAAGTCCAAGTTGAACTTTCATCTCATTTTCCTATATATATATGTTAAATTCTTCACTTATAATATTTTCTTAAAATCTGATACCTTTAGTCGTTTTATACTTAACACAAGTCAGAATTATCACATTACGTACGTAGCGTTTCTAGTCTCTCATTTAATAGTCTACGTTAATACTATTTGAGAACACTGAATGAAATTATTAACGCTCTGTATGTCGTGTGACGACAACAACTCGTACTAAGCTTGTTGATAAAAAAAAGCATTTAATCTATCTTAAAACCGGTGAAACTTTGAAATAATAGTAGGTGTATAAACGCGTGTCAAGTGAGACTTCACGCGACGTACAGACAATAACGACGTCTAAGTATAATTGTGTTTTATTATCGAAACAATAGATTGTATATCATGACCGGTTTATACACGAGGTGATATTTTACCTTAGCATGAGTTTACATTATTAAACTAAATACGTACGGTTTCTAGTAAGGATGTCATATTCAGTGCAAGTGGCGACATCTGGCAGTTAATTTTTCTATATTAATGAGTGCCGTCTTTGTTAACTTTGTTTGTATGTATTCTACATCACGTCCTGCGTTTCATTACGGACAGTTCAAACGTATTCCATATATAAACCATTCTGTAGCATTCATTTATTACTTAGTACTGTAAGTTTTGAGTTTGATGTGAACTAGTACTAGGGATAACGTTGAGTTATTCAACCAAACGTTGACTTTTTTATTTATGTGTTACGACATGTGTGTCTGTTAATGCGCTGAGTACAGTTAATATATTAGTACTGTATACAGTTTATGGACGATAATGCAATCATTGTTATGACTCGCTGACGATAACGTCGCATGTTAATTGAATATGAAAGAAACGCTTAAATTAATTCATAGTTAAGAAAGATGATTCGGATGCAATAGTTATATAAGTTGTGACGAAATTGACAAAATCCACACAAAAATTAATCTTCGAACCTGAGAGCGTCCATTGGGAGCATTAGATACTGGCATTGTCCAAACTGAAAGAAAATATCGAACGTTAAAATGTACCACAACGAGAGAATTCACTCAAAAACAAAATCATACCAGAATGGTCCATGAAGCTGTGTCATCCAAACTAAACAAAAACTCTAATCTTCCACAATAAAAGAACTAGCCTAAGCTACCATCCACGACTTCCCCAAAACCTGACGAATCCATCCATCCATCAGGTATCTCAAAGACGTGGAATCAGCCGCCGGCGTGGCCGGGTACCGGTTCACTCCGCCCGAGGACGTGTTCGCCGAAAACGAACACAACAAGTGTTACTGTCCCGCGGGACCCCCCTGCGCCCCCAACGGCCTGTTCAACGTGTCGCTGTGTCAATACGGTAAGGGTGTATAGCACGCGACATTACTTACAGTTTGTAAGTAATCTACTGAGGGTAGTTCGAAATTATTGGTGGACTTAGTGTTTTATATTTGTATAAAATTTTTAGTAAGAGTCTGTAAATTAAACTGATAACGAGGGTAGCTGAAGATAACGAGTTTTATGGTTTAAAAAAGTTATTTTACGTAAAATAAAATTGCAAATTATACCTTCATTGGCACTACAAGTGCAAGGCTCGCGGTAAATTGGGGCGGTTGTTCATGAGCGCGATGATTTCAGATTCTCCCGTCATGTTGTCCTTCCCTCACTTCTACTTGGCCGATGAATCATTTCGTGAAGCTGTGGAGGGGATCTCCCCACCGGATGCCGAGAAACATAGATTATATATTGATGTGCAACCGGTAAGGTTATATATATATTGTCCGAGGTACAGGCTTGATGTGTAATGTTCAGCGTCACTCCCAGTAATGTCCTACAAAATGGCTGAAGACAGTGTTTATAGTTTTCAAAGACAAGGTCATACTTAAATGTTGCCATCACAAAATAACAATGGTTCAGTGCTATAATTAATTATAATCAGTCATAGAAATATTTATAAGGACTATATTATATTATAATTAGTAAGCACAGAGGGCGCCACTTGTACTTATATATTCTTCCAGAGAAATGTATGAAGGTCTATAGCATGTGATGTTTATATGTTCCAGGAGATGGGCACAGCTATGAGAGCTCGCGCGAGGATCCAGATCAACCTGGCCGTGTCCCAGGTGTTGGACATCAAGCAGGTCGCCAACTTCCCAGACATCGTCTTCCCCATACTGTGGTTCGAGGAGGTAGTTACATACATACATACATACATAACAAACTGTAGAGCAAATATTACATGATGAAAATTAATAGCGCCCGGAGTCCTTCCGCGAGGGAGAAGCGGAAGTCGTAACGGAAAGGAAACAGGAAGCGGTGGAAGTTGATTTTTAAGTAATTTTTAGCGTTCCCCCAACACAACCTTTATTGACCTCCCTCACAAGCCACAATACGCTGGCCTCATTCCGTCCGCTCCGCCTCCCGTCTCCAGGAGCGCTGAGTGTTCTGACCTGTGCGTGTGTCTCAGGGTATAGACGAGTTGCCCGAGTCGGTGTCCTCCATGCTGCGGCTGGCGACCAAGCTGCCTCCCATAGCCAGGGCGGCGCTGGGAGGGGGGCTCA
The DNA here is from genome assembly GCF_018135715.1 of Danaus plexippus. Lineage (NCBI taxonomy): Eukaryota > Metazoa > Arthropoda > Insecta > Lepidoptera > Nymphalidae > Danaus > Danaus plexippus. The sequence continues at coordinate 778,357 of NC_083557.1, forward strand.
CGGCGCTCGGCGCTCTACTGGTGCTGCTGGCGGTCACCTGCCTCATACGGTGAGTCGACACCTGGCACCTGGACACAGAAACACGAGTACAACATTATATGACGTGTGTTACATCAGCTCAAGGGGTTTTATATATATATATATATATATGTTTGTTTGTTTGTTTATAATCTGACTTATTTTACAATATCAATTTACCTAGTAAGTAATTTTAAAGTCATTTGACCATTTTTATTTTCAACTGACTGATAAGACGAGTCATCTTGTTGTTTAAGTTATTTATAACCGGATAAACTTATTAGTATGCAAATTAACTAGTTTTTTACCATGACCTCGTCTCCGTGGAGTTTTGAATTTTATTCAAAAAATACAAGTGTTCTCGATATTTTAATGTGAATCATCCGTCAGCGCCATCTATCGTCTGTGTCTCGACTTCACTTTACCAGCTACGTTATTGTAAGGTTTCCTCGAGTCTCAAGCTGCCTTCACTGACCTTCCTAACGAGCTGACATGTTTGCAGATCCTCTCATCGTCAGAGCACGCTCCGCCTGGAAGGTCACGCGGTGGCCAAACCTCCGCCGGCCAACAACAAAGAGAACGGCTACGAACTGAACAGAAGGTAACGCGTGCCGCGAGCGCGTTGAAGAAAAAAAAACTACCATTTAGTAGAAAATAGACAAAAAAAACTACCATACTACCAGCGCCACGCTGACAGACAAACGATTTGGTTATATTTAGTCTAAGTTCGGGAACTGTAAGTCTCTGTTTATTTATCTGTAGCGCGTCTTAACCACCTCTTAATGTTTTAAGTCTTCTGTTATGTGATATTTTGATTTCGAACAAATTTCTACGTTGACAGTTTTTTGTATATAATTTCAATGTATTTTTTTTTTTGGGGTCAGCCATTTTTGTTTTCATCGGCTCGGGGTTGCCATCAACGAAATGTATAAATACCAACTAGTCTGTATCCGTCCTTAGGTTTTAGGTGTACTTTTTTTTTTACCTAATTTCTTAGTCTCATAACTATTGGAGCGGTTATCGTTAGTCATATTTATATTTATATCAATACATTTTCCAATCATTCTGGTAGCTGATGTCGAGACTCGCATCTTATTGACATTTCAATGAAACATAGTTTAAAAGATTATTTTTTTTATCATATTAAATGAGGTTCAACAACGACTTTGTTTTTAATGGCAACACCGTGTTTTAATTTTCAAGATATTTTTTTTTTAAACACTCTTATATGTTTTCTGTTTGTATGAATGTTGGTGGTAGATAAATTATATGTAACGGTGTTGCCATTAGTTTTGCTCAAATTCTGGACTTTATTTAGACGTAATGTATGTGAATGTTTAAAATTGTAAATAAATGAATAAAGGTGTAAGTTATAATGTTGCTATTTTATTTGCTGGTCATTAATAGCTTAATAGTCTTAAATAGCGGCGTGCACACCATAGATGCAAATAAGCACTTCATACCCTACCCACATAACAACTAAACCTATATTGTTTAGTTCTTACTTACAGACTTTTAATCGTACATTACGAAATACAAATGCTTACAGACATTTAAAATGACATTTGTTTCACGATTTGTTAAAAACGCCATCTATCAACGTAAAAACGAATCATCGGCCGCTGCTAACTGCTAGCGCCGCTATGCAGCCAGAGCGGCGCTAGGCACAACTACTCAGTGCTTGTTTTCCATACAAAAATTCTCAAGGACGATCTACAAATCTCGTGTTGTATGAGAAAGTGTTTGCATGTGTGTGATTAAAAACCTATACATGTGTTGTATTTGAGAGGCACTGCTTCCTTTTTTTCGTTTAAAGTGTCGTAGAAAGTCCGTTAATTGTCAAATGACACGGGACTCTCTGATTGGTCGGTAAACTGTTCCTATATATTTTTTTCGCCATTTTGTTATTATTGAATATTGTCATTTGTCTTTCTAAGCGCAACTCGCAAGTGAATAAGTTTTAAATAGCTAATTAGTAAAGAGTGAATTAATTTATTAACGAATTATGGAAAATAATAGCTAGTGATGTGTGTAGAACGAAATTAAATACGAGTAAATTTTCAATTGTCGTTTGATAATAAAATAAAGATAGTTAAAAAGGGAAGGTGTGTGGTCAGTTGAGAGTGAACTAAGAGAAAGGTAAAGTTATTCGTTATAATAAAAAGTATTATGATAGTTTTAATCAGCTAGCAGGTTGTGTACACACAAATAAGTTAATTTGTTTCCCTGTTTGTTGTTGTCATATAATAATAATAAGACAACCAATTCGGGTTTCGTCGCGGAAGATCTCGTGAAGATGCTGTTGCTTTCCTATCGTCACACGTGACGAGACATCTAGATAAAGCACATAAATGTCTCACAATATTCTCAGACCTCAAAAAAGCTTTCGATACCGTTTCTGCTGCAATTTTGAAGCGTTAGTTACAAAATTGCTTCATTCGCGGCTCTGCGCTTAACATCTTTAAAGATTACCTCCATAACAGACAACAAAAGGTCAAGGTCTGTGAACTTATAGTTACGATACTGATGTCACTTATGGTGTACCCCAAGGTAGTGTGCTAGGTCCCACATTATTCTTAATTTATAATAGCGACCTCTGCAACTTAAAATTCGACAGTGCTGAAATTGTTTCTGATCCTGATGATACAGCTATTATATCTTCCGGTAGTGCCCTGTGGAAACGGTCTCATAAATTCTCATAACTGATAGATTCTTATAGACATCTGTATCAGAAAATTTAAATTCTGATACCCAGTTAGCTGTTTTGTATCAGAATTTATAAGACTTTTTCCACAAGGTTATTGGAACGAAGTGAAAGAGAGCCGAACGTGGTATGGCAGATATAAGTAATTGGCTATGTATTAATTTGTTAACTCTTAATTCAGCTAAATAGAAATAAATATGTTTTAGTTTGTCAAATCGCACGCAACCTCCTGAGCATTTTAGTATAACTATACACAGCTGCGGTAAGGTAGATGGCAACTGTAACCGTCCCACACTTAATAAAATATCAAATACTAAATATCGTGGGTTATCTTAGATCAGAGAGTTTCCTGGTACCCTCACATCAACTATATCACTGATAGACTAACAAGACTGACTTGGATCTTTAGTTCATAAGACGTGTTGTGCCGAGAAATAATACTCAAAATGATTGTCATAATAAACTTCTTAATGATATCTATGTTGCTCAATATATTTTGTCATATTGTCTCAATGTTTGGGGCGGCGTGTGTGAAACCAAGTTGAATCAATTGGAATGAGCTCAACGTTCATTGATAAAATGTGTGAATTTTAAAAGGAAGAGATTTTCTACTGAAACTATTTATACCCTTTCTAAGTTACTAACTGTTAGAAAAAATTATATTCGGTATAGAGCATTGAAATTACATAAAACAATGTCAATTGGTCCTATTACGTTGCTAAAAAGAAGGACTGATTTGGCGCTACACGTCCCACAAACCAGACAGCATTTGCGAGCACACGACTTGACGAACGACCAGTTCAGCTATATAACGAAATAAATAATTCAATAAAAATTACTAAAATTATATATTTTCAATGTAAATGTGAGATAGCAAAATTTCTACGTCCATTAAAGTATGAGGAGACAGAAATACTTTTAAATTTATAGACATCAACTTCGCACACACAAACACGCGCGCGCACACAAATGTAATGTAAGCTCGTAATATTTAAGAATGTCTGAGAGAGTTGTAAATGAGGTAATATCAGCTACTAGTGAGGAAAGGTACAATAATCAGTTATAGTATTGAAAAAAAACATCCCTAGCCTTTAGTTACATGTTAAGTTTGTTGGAATGTGAATCATCAGTTAAAACATAGATACATAGTGAAACAATGAGATACTTTCAGCCTGGGATTTGTCTGATGAAGATTCAGTAATATAATGTATTTCTTTCGAATAGAACTAGTATTGAAATTTGAAATAATCATCATCAGCGTGTCGGCGCCCACTGCCGAGCAAACGCCTCGATATTGTAATTTGTCATATAATTATTTACTACCAATTCTTAAATAATAAATATGTTGTATAGTTAGTGTTGTTCCCAATAGATGGCGCTGTAACCTTTAGGCTAAAAGAAAATGCAGAATAAATGACCTCTTACTGACTACCCCCAGTGGTATTAAGTTTATAATCGCGATATAAAATGATTTACTTATAGAGAGCAATAAATTTAGGTAAATACAGATTCTTAATATTCTTAAGAGACTATATTAATATTACTTTACTCACATATAACAACTGACTTTTTATGACGAGTAATTAAAACAGTACAACTTCTTCGTAAATCACTTGTTTTATTGCCAATTCTTGCAAAATAATGTATAATAACATATGTACAAACATGCTCTTTATGTAACCCCCCCTCTCCTCGCCGCTCCCCCCCCCCTCCCGTCCTCGATACATGACACACTCCAGACTTCGCCCTCCGCCAACTCATCCCTTAGTCAATAAACCTCGTCTTTATTCTTGATATAAAAGCAACAAAAAATTTATAACCTTAAAACATCTTCATCATCGTAAGTCCTTTCAGACTCGTCGTGATCTTCACGTATCAGTGATTCGTATACATGATGACTTTCAGGGGAAGATAGTTGCAGTGGTGTCCCCTTGCCTTGTGCACCAGCACCTTTTGAGGCTATTTAGATCCTAAGGCTTGCTGTAGCCTGTTCCAGCCAGTGGTGTCTAAATACTCTTAGAAAGTGCATATGACTCGGAAAAGATCACATTGGTGCTTGCCAGGTTTCGAACCCGCGCCCTCACGTGTGAGAGACGGGCCTTTAACCTCCAGGCCACCACGACTTAAACCTTAAATACTCTTGAACATATAATGAAAATTTAAGATTTTTTCATTTTATGGAGCTATAAGGTTCACATGAAGGTCTCTGGAATAAGTTCGTGTGTAATTAATGTCATCTTTCTGAGTGGTTCAGAGACCCCCTGGGGTGTTTTAGCTGAACAAGAAATTTAAGTTAAAAAGATTAACCCGAGTTCCACTATTCATATAGTGTGATACTGAAGAAAAAATGTGGGCAATACTAAGAAAACCATTAAGTGTTATTTGCAAAAATAAATTAAAAACTACGAGATCCATTGTTATAAATTTTTTTTTTTGGGAACCAAGAAAATTTTAAGCATGGTCTGATTCACACGCTGACATTTTTCGATATAAAATCAATTATATAATAATAATAATAAAAATAAAACAACTACACAGATATCCTTAATTTATGTATTTAAGAATATTTTATCAAATCATGAACACAAAAATCCCGTATTTTCAGAGTCAAATAAATATGAAAAAAAAAAAAAAATCATTTTTTGTTACTGACAGAAAAAAGTCTAACGCGAAGATAATGACAGAAAATTAATTTAAATACATCTCATTGGAAAAAAAATTTGTTAAACAGTTTAAAAATACATTTTTCATGTTTTGCCAAAACCTTTCGTGTATACAGATGTAGAAAATTACCTCAAAAAAAACAAAGTTAATCTTCGCCCGCGACTTCGTCCGCGATGTATTTATTATCTGTATCAATAAAACCTTTTTTCCGTCCCCGTCCTGACCCACAAGCACAAGTGTTATTATTTAATCTATTTTCTTGTGTAATATTCACTATTTACTATCTAAGGACTTTAATTCTATTCGTAAAAATCTATTTATATTAATAAAAAAAAAAAATATCAAAGCTGCTGCTGGACTCCAGTGCTGTTGATGGTCGGTGACCCTTGACCTCAAAAATGAGGTTAAATGTCACATAATAATATATGAATCGAGAGAACTTGGGTCAGTGCACAGATTATATACTTTCAATACTTTTTAAGTAATGTCTTATTGATATAGATAATAAAATATATAAGGAAGAGGCGCAAATACTAGTTTCCACATCCAGCCAGGGCCGTACATAAGTAAGTAAGATCATAATCAATATTTGCTAAAACTAAACAAGAAATCCCTCGCTAAGTTTTCTTCCCGCCTGTGTTTTTGCTCCGCTTGCTCGGGACGCTGTTCTGCTGTTGTGTGTTTCTTTTGACTGGACCGATTTTGATCTGCTTGTTGGACTTCGGTAGTATCTTTATCGGGAGCGAGAACTGTTTGTTCAGCACCACATTGCTTCTGCCGCCCTCCACCAGGTTATCTTTGAGCAGCACCAGTCCCTTGTTGGCGCTGCTCTGGTAGGAGACCACCTTCACCACGGGCAATGTCTTGTATATAGTCGTCTTCGCTCTTTTCCTCGGCTCCAACACTTCTCTGTCCTTCGCATCTATCCTGCTGTTCGATTTCATCGGTTTCGGTCTATTAAATTTGATGTACGCCGCGTTTTCGGCCGGCGCGGGCCCGCTGTCGGCACGCGCTAGCTGTTCGTGGCCGGTCTCCTTGTTCTCACAGTCTACTGGCTTAACGGGGTATTTTTTTTCAGGTTTCTTGTAAACTTTGACGGATTCCCTGACGTGTGTCAGGTCGAAGCCGCCGCTGTTGTTCTTGAGGAGCATGTAGGAGCTGAAATCCTCCAACTTCCTTCCGCCCAAATATTTGATGGAGGTCAATTTGTTCGCTATCAACATGGAGAGCTCGTGGAAGTTGAACTCGTTTAGGAGGTCATTGACACTGCTGCCGTAACTGTTCACTATTGACGGATCCGCGCCGTTCTCCACCAGACATTCTATGGTCTTCATGAATTTCTCGTTTATCTTAGATTTGTTTTCGCTGTCTGAAATTTTGATATAAAATACAAGTTATCAATATGTTTTGTGAGGGAGGGCACTGGGGCTACAAAATCAATGTCAAGCCTTACCCCATCCTTAAAGCGGCTACGGATTGGACTATAATGATGGATACGTGTGAGAAACAATACAAAATCCCCGAGGATATTGGTGCGTCGGCCTCCAGACCAGACATATTTATGTTACGGTTACGGTTACGGTTCCTTGGGAAACCAACATCCCCAAAGACCATGCCATCAAGGTCAACAAGTATTACGAGCTCACTAACGACCTCACATGGCAAATGTACTATAAAATATGTACGTTCCTTCAGTTCTACGATCATTTAGAACATTTAAGGATGTTACAAGAATTATCTTATAAAAACGTTAATAATACTGAGCGGTAAATACGAACAAGCGTTGGTTTTTAGACAGAAAATAAAATAAGTCAAGTAACAAATTAAGTTTATAGATCTTTTTGGATAAAATGATAGTGCGAGAGAGAGAGAGAGAGATGCGCGGCGTCCGAACGCATACGGACAGTCAATTGTGACTTTTAAGTAATGTTAATAAAAGATAGTCTTAAAGAAACATTTAAAAATCCTCATAAAAATCTATTTCCACCGCTTCCTGTTTTCTTTCCGTTACGAAGTTTCCCTTCTTCCTCGCGGGATGACTCCGAGCGCTATTAATTTTTTTCTGTCTGTCCGTTCGTTCCGTGTTATCTCCAAAAGATTTTTTTATACAACTATAATTACATAAAGCTGTGTTCTCACTCATCGCTTCCCCGCATGCTTCGGTGACAGCCAAATATAAGGCTGTGTTGCCACAGGTCGGCATCGCCATGTTGACGGTGTAAGGCGCCGCGCGCACTAGGCGGTTGACGCACGCGTGGTTGCCCGCCTTACTCGCCAGCATGAGCGGGGTGTAACCTTAGAAAAATAAATAATAGTTTAAAAAAACTAAAAACCACGCTTTTTATAAAAAAAAGAAATTTTATTAAAAAAAAAAGCGTGGGGTGCATGGTGTCAATAGTTATAAATATATTATTGACAGATACGAGTAGAGTGATTATCATTGCGATAATATCTTTAAAAGCACCCACGCTTTTTTTTAAATAAAATTTCTTTTTTTATAAAAAGCGTGTTTTTTAGTTTTTTTAAACTATTATTTATTTCTTACTTTTTAGTTTGGTTTATTTATAAAATCTTGTTTTTTTTTTATTTGAATTAAGTTTCTTACCTTATCGACTATAGTTGAAAATTATATAAATTAACAAAAATCATTTTTTGCAAATTGAAAAATGGAATAATTTTATCAAATCAGTGTATTGTCATCGGTCCTCGATAAATCTACAAAGTTTGAACGAAATCTGGCCAATTAAAGTGGGTCAAAATATCGCCCAAAGAAGTCGGTTACAAACATACAAACAAACATACAGGTGAAGTTAATAAAAGCGAGTTAATAAAAAGCTAATAATATTGCAAGTGATAAAATTAAGCCTCGAATTATTCAAAGTGAAGAAAAATAACAATAATAAAAATAATCTATTATATGTTTGAATAACAAAATATATATTTTAAGAGACATTTTTATTTATATATAATAAAATGTGTGTAATTCTTATGTATGTCTGTCTGTGTGTATACCTTGTTCGTCACAGAGAACACTTATTTTGTTGACGAGGTATTCAGCGAGCACCTCGTCTGGCTTCTCATCGAAGTCATCTTCCCACAGATCTTCATTTTCCTTTAGTATGAACCTGGAAAATAATTTAATATGTTGTGTGTCTGTCTGTCTGTTTATATGAAGCGGAATAAATGTATCTCTTAACGGAATATCTATTGAGATTTAGTTGCTAGCTAGACGTTCAGTTTAGTCGCCAGCCGTCTCATATAACGAAGTAATGCATGGAAAACGTTCAACTGTCCGTTTTTAGTTAAGACTTATAGTAAGATTATAAAATTATTTAATTAAAAGTTCACAGAGTGGGCAGGAGACAAGACAAGTTCGTGAAGCTCCGGAGTAGATATTCACCTTGCTCTAGTCCTACAATGTTCCAGGACTGCATTCGTGTGATGTTCATCCCTCTCAGCCGCTAGATGGAGCGCTGTTTTCGCTTCATCATCAGTTAGTAACACATCTGCACCGTAACGTAGTAGCATCTCAGTGCATTTGTGCGACGAATCGGCTAAAGCCATTTGAAGCGCTGTCTGGATTCATAACATGTATAGCTTTAGAGCTTAGACCTTAGCACGATACAAAACTATCAGCATCAAAATAGTTTTAACGACTACCCGCTACAATATATGTGAATAGCGTGACAGGAACGTGTTAGGCATAAAATCGTTTGTATTGATAGTATGAGACTATGCCCGTTAGATTGTTCCGTCACTGATCAGTCTGTAGTATAGTAAAGAACATCGTGTTGTATGCCGGTCAAGACACGCTCCTAGCACGGTCACAGTTGCATACATTGCGGAGGGTAGACTCAGTAAAGTGTGAAGCTACGAACATTTATCAAATTGTTTATAACAGCCGCAGTTCCAGCCGCGAGTCTATCATAAAAAGATAGTTCTATTGATATTTGTCAAGCCGTTTTTATTCCAGACGGAACTGTTCCTTTATTTTTTACTTTTCTTAACAAGTATGTAAGTCAATTGAAAACCCTTTATGGGTTGTCACTTTGACGGAACTAATTAATGACATTTGACATATTCTATACATTATGTACTACAATTTAATTAGTAAATAATAGGAGAAAAACATATTTCTCATAATTGTATTAACAAAATAATTGTATTAGAAATAACTTTAGAATTAATTTATACATATATTTTATTTCTTAGACATGGCAATCTGGGTGAAATGATATGATTAAGTTTTGTATGGCAAAAAAATCTAGAGTTTAGGTGGAAAATTAAAAATATATTTTTATATTATTTAGCATAGAAAACGTGTACAAAATAATATTTCAATAATGTTTATATCTGATTGGTTTCTTATGTGTGTTTCAAAGTTGCTGATGACAGCTACATCGTCCATTTTGTTTGGTGTGTGAAAAAAAACAACGTCACTGGATCCGTACGTGATCATCCTAATATTATAATAATATTTAAATATAATATCTTATCAAAACAAAGATAAACTGAATGTTAAAAATATAGCAAATAAAGATGGCCGCCTACAAAACATACTCATTCGTTATCTGTGATCTCCAAAAAAAAATTAAATCTGTTCAAGTAAATAGAAAATGAAGACGCGTGTAATAAATTATGCTTGACAAAAAAAAATAAGACTGAAAATATCATACCGCAGTAATAAATTAAACCTTTCATTTACCCATTCAAATCCATTTACTCATTCATATTCATTCATCGTATCGCGTCGGAGGTAATATTCTCTCCAGTTACAAAACACACAATTCAAAACGTGAACCATTTTCTATATCTCTCATAAAATTTAAAACAACATATTTATATATATATATATATATATATGATATCTTAACATAAAACAGTTTTTCTCATATAACAACTCGATTTCATTATCATATCTTTAACAATAATTACGTATCTCTAATATCTACGTTTCGTTTCCTTTACAGCGGCCGTGATCACGGACTGACGAGATAAGTGTCACTTATCGTTGAAACGTAATTTAAAATATATAATAAAAATGGGTTGTACACGTGAAAAACGTAGTTACGTTTTAAATTTGTACTAACAAAAATTTTTGCGACTTAAATTAGAAAAATCAGTTCAATTTATAAATTAAATTTTAAACTTTGGTAGCATAAAACGCTCCCGCCTCCGCTTCCGCTGGTCTAAGCACTCACCATATTCCCAGCTGGTATGTCGAGGGAGTGCTGGTGGCTTGTCAGCACAACACATTGTCTCCTCAACAGATCCACGTCATTGTTGAGAACGGCCCAATGAAGGGGTCTAAATATAAGACAAAATCCTATATGTTTTTGTACCTCAAATATCGTTACCCACCAAAACTGTTTGTAATGGGATAGCGGGTTATCTCACATGACAGGGACATACAGACAAGATAATTTGCAAACGAATAAAATTATTATATATATATTATTTACATCCTAAATAAAAATATTTTCATCCAAAAATACATAATGCATCTTTATATATAGGTAAGTACTGAGCTGATTATGATGAAATTTTGCTCGCAGATTGTCATAACACTAGGACAAGGTATAAGAAAATTAATCTTATAGTACAATTATATTAATGACATGAAGAAACTGAAGTGATTTATATGCATATGCATAAGATTGTTTACTTCTCCATTTAAGTTCAATTGCCTTAAATACGTCTTTCGAATTAATTTTACATACAAGTATAACAAACTATATTACGTTAAAATGCTATTAGTTGAGGAGAAATTTAACAAAGTTAGCCTAATTACTTAAAACTTTATTTCCTTCAATGATAGAAATTTATGATTTTAGTCTTCAGTAACTGAGGAAATGTTCCGAGTTTATTAACAATTTTCCAGTTTGTTAACTAAGTTGTGAAATGTAATAAAAACATATATACATATATGTATACACATATATATATATATACATTTATACATATATATATATATATATATATATATATATATAGTAATAATGAAACTGTCATAAAATCATTTATACTCACAAATTATCATCTTCATCCCGTTCTAAGCACATCTTGAAGTCTATGAATGCTTGGTGCCACAGCAGCTTTCCTCGTTGTACAGGACTAAGATCTTTCAATATCTCTGGTGTAGCCAGATGCAAGTTATCGGGGTTCCCCGGAAGTAGTAATTCCGTTCCGTCCATTAATCGTATCATGCGGTGACTTACTTGGGTAGTGTGATTCTCTATATAGTTCAGTAGCCTGTTAGTGTTGTCCACTATGCTGGGTATATGGCCGCTATTCAAAGACAAATTACCTAAACTTATGTCCGATATGTTACTGTCCTCGTTGACTATGTGTTTTAGTTCGGGGAATTCTGGATTATTATCACTGTTTTCCACTGTCTTACTTAAGTTCCTACACTCGATTTTGATATCTGTATCCTTGATAACGTCTATCTTCTTGGCTACGTCTTCGTTGGAGCTGGTTTCCATCAAATGATCCGTGATAACATATGGGCTCACTTTTTTCCGTTTGTTCCTCTGTGTTTTCCTCTTCATGAACACATCCCTGCTAGATTCTACAGTCTGAGAAGCTGTGGATGACGTCTCTTTCACTTTAGACGATGATAAGAGAGACAGAATGCCCTGCACTCTGGTTTCTAAACTTATAATAGAACATAAAGCACCGAACACGGTATCATAGTTTGTTTGACCGACAACTTTGACTATAGCATCGGATGTTAGTCTAACACTGACCGAATTCTCGACGTATGTCGCAATAGTTTGACTCGTGTTGTTGAGCACATTCAATTTATTTACCAAAACCAAGTTAGGGTATTTCCCCTTGAGGAAATCGTCGCCCGTCGACCGATATATTTCATCCTCCTTTATTAACAAATGAGGCGCGTTCTTGACACAACGTAACAAGAAATCGTAATTACCACGAGACGTGTTTATTTTTAACGCGTTCTTCTTTATTAATATAGGTGATACTTTATGTAACTTGGGGATTTTAGTTTCAGCCATATTTTTATAGTTCTATAGATATATTATTGAGTAATGAGTACCGATAAAAAAGTCACATATATACAAATTATAATAAAACTAAACAACAAACGATGGACGAACATATTAGATAAATGTTCAAGCAACAATTTGGGGCATCCCCATTCCGCACACATATTCCATGTGTCAAGTGAGTTTGACAAATAAAGAATAGACATGTATAATGTGTTCGACTTATCGATAAATATAGAGTAAAGATGTGAACATGGTAATTTTAAAATCGATGCCGAAAGTGTACTGAACTGCAGAAACATATTTAGAGCCCAAACAACAATAATTCCTGACACTATTATTTAATTTATATTATACTTGTATTTAAAGAGTTGCATATGTAATTGCAACTGTGAAATTAAGAAATAACTTCCTATTTTGTGCGACGGTGTTTTAACATATAATAACGTCATTAAAAAATATTAATCTTTACCAGAATAAATGAATGTTTTATCTCATTAAACTCTTTGAAAATTATCTGAAATGGCATAAATTGTGAAGTATGTTTAAGTAAAACTATATTACCTAACATTAAATTATGGAAATTTTTCTTCTGTTTTTTTTTATATAAAAATAAATATGAAATGTATTATAAATTAAAGAATTGCAAATTTTATTTTTAATTTTTATTATCTTTGCAAATTTAATTTTTTTTTACAGATCTAATAGCGATTCTAAAACTAAAAAAAACGAATATATAACTGCTTTTCAAAATTGATATTTTATTTTAAAATCGATATCGATATTTAATGACCAATCCATAGTGACAACGAAAACATTGCCAGTATTATTAATAAATATAAGGTAATATACTTTTTCTATACGAATAAAATTTAAAAAAGAAATTGATTTAAAGCATTTCTAAAAATATTTCAATTTAGAATAATATGAAAGTATCACAAAGAAAAAACACCATAAATGGCGCTTTCGTAAGAATTGTTCTCTAATTTACTTATACTGAAATTATGCAAACGTTTAAAATAAAATAAAAATGTAAATCAATCCAACTCTATTTAAAAATATTGTTGTTTCTCTAAAATTGAGCCAAATATATATACAATATTTTTTAAAACAGAAGAACGAAAAAAAAATAACAAAAGATAAAAACTATTTTCATGACATATGCCATAATTGGCATAAGCACATAAAAAAAAACTAACCAAAATAATAAAAAATAAATGAACGCCTTTATTCAATTCGACGAACTCCTTCGTGTTTTCTACAAACATTACTCAATTTTATAATTCGTCCAACAAATAACTGTGTAACTTATTAATGTCCACCGTCTTCTTTAAACTTATAATAGAGATTTAAGTCAAATTAATAAATTTATAATACTAGTTGTAATGGAAAAGTTTTCCTATTTACAGTTATTTTATAAAAAAAGATAAAAAAAAATTAAGGTAGAAATTTCTCCACACTTATATACATTTGGTTACCAAGAATTTTTTTTTATATATATTTATTATATATATGCACTGTTATGTATGGGTATATGAATGTTTTTTGTATTTTATTAAATTTCCAGTTTCGTAAAATTTTTAAATTATTAAATTTACCTTTACACTGACAGAGCCGACACTTACACACTTTTGAAATATTTTAATACTTTAATTTACTAATTGATTCGTTTTTTGAAAGTAAAATTTCTTTCACAATGCTTGTTTAAGAAAATCCAATTCACACTAACTAAAAAATTCACTTTGTCAGCTATGTTTCAAAATCTCAGGTTTCATATCAGGTGATTTCCCTAACATAAAGACGAGCAATATACATATATAATATAAAAATAATATTATATATATAAGAAATATTCTATATATTACACTAAATATTAATTAAGTTAATTGATATTACGTTCCGGAATAATTGAATTTTATGAGAAGTAAAAGAAAAGGCTGAATTTATTTGACAGTTAAAAATATTTAAAGCTTAGTTAAAAAGAAAAAAGAATTTTTGCAAGGTTTACAGTTATACGCATTCTTTAAATTTAATCTTAATTTACTAGCTAATGAAACTTTGCGTAGACAGTTTGCTTAAAAACGCTTTATTTGAGAACACTGATGTTGTTAAACTGACTGTGTATGAAAAAGAAACGTTATTTGACAGATGCAGATTTTAAAATATTCTCTCTATCCGGGGAATCTCAGAGTCTTAGAAAGATGAATTTCGCATTTTTTTTTATTTGATTGTCATATTTCACTGTCGAGTTATAGAACAGCTGAAAAAATTGCTGTTATTGTGACCAATGTATATCTAATTTATGTTTGTTTCTCTACAGTAAATAAACAAAGCTTTTTTTTTGTATTATAAAAGTATTAAAATATTTTAAGAACTACTGCAATGTACTTTTGCTTATAACACAGAAGTCATACTAGATTTATCCAGACTCAAGATTTGAGATAAATCCATCCTATAGAGCATAGGTAATTATATAAACCTCAAAGATTCTTCAATAGATTTACCTTATTTTTACTAATTATTTTAACAACAGGAGAAGAAACCTCTCAGGTTTCAATGGATTCACCGTGCAGGTGCGGGGTCCATCGTTGCAGAGAGGCGCTTCAACAGTGCCTGCTACTTGCGACCCACGAGTAGGTTTAATAGGCCTTATCTAACGCGCGTTCTCGGTCACCACCGTCCAAGCTCCTCTCCCTGCCTAACCATATTTAAAAAGAACCTACTAGGGCTGCCTTCGAAGTACGTTCCAAGAATGAATTGATGTTAGTTGTGGACCGGCCCAAGTCTTTTAGTAGGTTGTAGGTTGCTGTTACATTCAGTTAATCATAATGTCCGGTTAATTTTTCTTAACAGCCATTAACTTCCTAGTTTCGAGGTTTAAAATGTATATTATTCTTAATGTACAATAATGTACAGATAAAAAATAGTATCATGAATCTTCATCGTTGTAGTCATGGGTTTATTTCATGTTATGAGTTTACCTCGCTTTCCATTAAAGGTATTTTTATTCCGGGTAAATTAGTTTTACTGGTTTATTTGTGATGTAAACAACTTACCTTGCAGTATTGCCAGTGGACTTCGGCATACATTTTTGGCAAATTCATGTTTAGTCCGACCACTTGTGTGTTCTTGAGATTTTGTTGTGCCAATAAATAAACATACATATATATATAAAGTATAAAGGTAATAAAAATTCACAGGCTTGTATTTTTTTATTGCTAATTGCTTTATAATCGTTACAAAAGGAGATCAATGATTCACAGAGGATTTCTAACAACAATTTAAGATCAAAAAAAAAAAAAAAAAATTAAATCACAAACACATTTAGTAGAAGTTACTAAAAAAATATTTATCAAAGTTGATGTTTATAAAAAAAAAATCAAGTTTTATGGAATATATATATATATATAGGATTTTTTCTTATATAAAGAATTTACACTAACACTAAGGCACTATGTTACTACAAATTAACTACCAGCTACGGTGGGAGTAAGTCAATGCGGTACAGTCTTTCAAAACAACTTGAGTCACAGCTGTACAAGTTCAGATTATATTGAAAAAATAAATCTATTTTTTAATTAATTATATTTCTATCTGTTTTGTATAAATGTAAATTTTATACAATAAAATGGATATCAGACTTTTGACAGTAAGAGAATATTTATAATTAAAAAAAAAATAAAAAAAAAAGGTAGAAAAATATACATCTCATATCAAACTAAAGGTGGGAAAATTATGCTAATTTAAAGAATTCAGTCGTTTTCAATTAATCGTTATCAGTCGTAATTTATGTATTTTTTTATCAGGACTTGTATATAGCCTCAAAATTTCAAATACTTAAGTACAGTAAACAAAACACAGCGCGTCCAACGAAACGTGATAAATTACGTAAACCGACCTTACTTTACATCATACACGTCATAAGGTAGTTAAGTTTGTTTACAGTTTCTATCCAGTCTCGCTGGCGGCGTTGTGGGATCGAAAAAATTCAACATGCGTCCTCATCTATAATTAAATTTGAATCAGACGATTCCAAGTCTTTGCTATCACAGTTCTGGGATTCTATACTAGCGTCTTCGAAATTTGAATTCTCGTTGTTGCCGTTGAAATTCGAATCTAGCGTTCCATTTTCGAAATTCTCATCTTCCACGCCGCTGCCGTGCGTCATGATCGTTGACAGATTGCGCAGGTAGTTCTCCATGTTCGCCGCTAGGGCTGTCATGATTTGGTTCTCGATGCTTTTGACATTCTTCATATCTACATTACTGTGCGCTTGTGTTTTCAGCAGCCCTGCCAATATAGGGTTGGCTCTCAGCATGTCTTCTGTATCATCGTTGGTGTGTGTTCGTTTGTGTAGGAGGAAAACGTCGGGATCTTTGAAACATTTCGTACACTGTGCGCATCTGAACGTGTCTGTGTGCGTTTCGTTCTGTGCTTGTGTTTCTGTGTGCTCGTTTTCTGTGAATATCTGTTCGAATTGTGTTAGATTGTGGAACGTTGATGAGGATTCCGCGTCGTCTATCGGAGGTGATGGTTGTTCTGAAAAGTAATGTCATTTATGAATACATTTAAAAAATAAGTTTATATTTTTTAATAGTTTATGAAAATAATTGAGTAATTATTTTTCCTGGCGTCCGCTTTGAATGTGAACACTTTTTATAATGACAATATATGTGAAGGTTTGCAATTTAAGCATTTGACATACAAATATGTATCTTGTAGTCTGTCCATTGAGACAGGATAATATATGTAAACAGACACTGGCAGACAGCGGTTTCTGTATATATATAATTTTTTATATTAATTCAAATATGATAGACATGGGATAGAAGTGGGATTATTGTTTAAGTCCCCCTACATTGTTTGGAACATAACATAGAAACAAATTGTTTCCAAAACGAAATTTCCTAACCAGGAACGCTTAGTTAGGTGAATTGTTATAGAAAAAAAGTTTTCCATACATAATTATATATAATCTCACCAGTGAAGACTGTTCCGGTGATCCCGGCAGCTTGCATCGCTAACATTGTCTGTACATATATCGCTTGGGCCATCTGCTGATGCATCTACAAACACAATAATATATATATATATATATTTGGTAATTTCTTAAATGGAATAAACTTTTTTTAACAACAGTTAGACACAGATATTCTTATGTATAATGTGACTACAGTTTCATTGAAAACGGTTCAGTAATTTTGATACATGGTAAATGAACCTGATGAGTCTGTAATTAAATAATGCATATTAGTTCTGTTATTTAAAATATGTTCTAAATATGTGTGCATGATAGGAGATATATATATATTTAATGTGTAAATGAAAGGCAATTTTATAGATTACTCTGTCCGATTCCACTGTACTCCAAGTTTTAAAATGTTATCCAAAATTTTGTGCTCTGCATATGATTAAATTACATTAAATTTCCAATGTTTGTATTGTGCTAAATAAAATCACTTATGATACACTCTAATATAACATTGTGATCTGCCCGCATTATAGCTGACCTCATGCTATTTTTAACAAAACCGACCAAGTATGAGCGATGTACAACACATGTCCGTTTAAATTATCCCTTTGATATACATATGGTAAGGTACCTTGGGATCGACCATTGTTGGAGGTGTCCAGGAACTCCGTCTCTGGTATGCCATCGGGGTGTCCGTTGGTAGATTCTGTGAGGGTATTGCATCCTTCCTTAACGTGCGATATTGACCTGCAAGAGGACATGCTGTATATGTGTTAGATATTTTTCAGAATGTATCTGGTCATTTTCCTACGTCATCGGGTGTCAGAGTATTATGTCGGCTGTCTGCCAATGATAGTTCAGTGCGAGTCAGTCCTTGGGTTGGTTATTCAATGGTAAAAGTATCCCGTAATGAAAGCCACAACAAGGGAACCTGTCAAAATGTCACCTCAGGCCATCGGTGAAGTGCCAGTGTGATTTGTGGAGGTAGTTTAGCTGTGAACTTCCACGTTAAAGCAACGAGGGATATGGAACCATACGGAAGTGTTCCGTACATGGCTTTAAGCTTTGATAACCAGAAACAGAATTAACTGAACAGTTACATTTAAAAGTCACTCGTATCCAAGGAAGTGTAAGTGTAGTATTATAAACAACAAGCAAAGAATCAAAAAAGTCGTGGTGACTTAGAGGTTAAAGGCCCTCCTCATGCATGAGGGTGCGGGTTCGTAAGCTGGCAAGAACCAATGTTATTTTTACTGAATTATATGTATTTTCTAAAAGTATTTAGACACCACTGACGGACGGTGAAGGAAAACGTCGTAAGGAAACCTGGTCTTACGACTTCAAGTTATACCTGGTCTTATAATTTCGAATTATAAGATTGAAATGCCAATACGCCTTAACTAAGCGTGGTGATTAATGCTCTAACCTTCTCAATATGAGAAGAGGCCTTTGCTCAGCAGTGGACTCCAATAGGCTCGTGACGATGATGAAATCGTCAACAATAATTCCTGGGATCCTGTGCATCTGTGACAAAATTACTCTAGCCTAGCCATACGTTGGATAACGAGGCTGCCCAACTTATTTAGTTTAAATCAGTAATTGTTAACTGATCGCTGGACCATAACTGCAATAGTTGGTATCAGGATACAAAACTTTATGCAGCATCACTTATGGGGCCATAGACTGCAAAATCTAAAGATATAAGACCCCAATTGACCTTTAACGACAAAACTAAATGTAATAATAAAGATTTGAGACGTATAAAGAATTTTGTTAGATTTGTCATTTGTGTTCCTTAAGCTTCAGATATACATATATAGGCTAAATTAGTGAAGGTACGGCCGGTCCCCTAAGACGATTTATGCTCAAACCACAAATCATCAGCCTATCGGAGTTCACTGCTGAGCAAAGGCCTCTTCTCATATTGAGAAGGTTAGAGCATTAATCACCACGCTTGCTCAAGGCGTATTGGCGATTTCAAACTTGTAACCTGAAGTCATAAGTCCAGGTTACCTTACGACGTTTTCCTCCACCGTCCGTCAGTGGTGTCTAAATTCTCTAGAAAGTTAATATAATTCACAAAAAAATCACATTGGTTCTTGCCAGGCTTCGAACCCGCACCCTCATGCATGATAGGCGGGCCTTTAACCTCTACGCCACCAGGGCTAACCACAAATGGGTTCCCCTCAATCTTGACTTTTTCATCATGTTCACATCTCCCATAAGGAACTCTCAGTTAAATGATACGAACATGACATATAAAATCTACCGCCGTTACAGCTCAAACACATCGAGGTTTCACCACAATGTATGAGCATTTAAAATATAGAAAGTAAATTAAACTAATATTTTTCGGATTACTACGACAGACGAGATGTGTTCTCTGCCCGTGATCAGGGTTGCTGCAGAGTAACTGGAACTTCGGGAGTACTTAGTGTTTTAAAATAATAAAACACGCGAAGTAGGTTGAAAAATATTAGTTACATTTAAATAAATACATGCTAAAGTTATAGACATCATAATAAAAAAAAAATGTCTTATGACATATAGCATATGTAATTTATTTCTAAAATCTCATGTTTCGATGACTGGTGGGATGGTAGTGTAAAAGCAGACGAAGAAGCTGGTAGCGGTTGGAGAAGTTAGAATTTTAGTCTATTCGAATGATTTTTAGACCGGGGGAATTTAACTACCAGGATAATACTTACACAAGCAAAATTAACTAAAAGTCCTTTTTTAACATATCTTTGATTGTCATTAAGCATAGTTCATGCTTATCGTACATATATGTAAGGTTTCTTATGAAAATCTTTCAATTAAATTATATCAGCTCGGGTGGTATGAGTGCAATAACATATTGACAGTGTTTCCGGAACTACAGACCAGTTCAGTGTGTACTGGTCTTAAGGAATACATTTTACAGCTTATTTAAATGTCAGAACTGCGAGAATAAAGGGACATTTTGATTGATATATAAGTGAAATATTTAATTATGAAGCATACTTAAACATGAGCATTAAACTAAAAGTACAGGGAAACTTACGCTTCATTAATACCAACTAGTTGATTGAAACGAAGAAATTATTATGAATTTAATAAATTACAATTCCGTTCCGAGGTGAGGGCTTCGACGGAGACTGATCAATACATTTTAATTTTCTTTAAAACCCTCTAAAAACTTCATTATAGAAAAAAGTTTTTATTTAAAATTAATTTATTTGAAAATTCAATATGTATAAACGGTTGAGGTTTTAAGTACTCTATAATATTTATGTGTATTGAATTAACAGTAATCAAGCAAAATATTAAGCATTTAGTTGCTTCTGTGTAGTTGAGATTGCCTTGCAATTTTTTTTAAGAATTACTTTCCCGCTATTAAATAACACGTCTAAATAGGCATTTATATTTTACCTTTGATTTTTTGTCCGCTTGTGTTTGTATAATCGTCAGCCGTGAAGTGTAAGCTGCATACTTTTGAATATTTTGTGTAAGGTTTGCCTCTCTTCAATATTTTATTCCACAATTTCGCGAGCTCTTCATCTCTAGGGAATTGATGAAACGAAACGTTCTTAGCTTTCCCAGCCATAGATGTACAACGCGGTACCGTACAATAATAAGGCATTATTGATATTATAGATTATTTACTTAATTACATATCTTAAAAACTAATTTCCATAGTCTTTAAGAGACGCCTATCACAAAAACAAACAAAAGTTTGCGCATAAACAACAAACGACCGACACGATTGACTATATGAAAACAAAAAAAAAATATAGACTATACAAAAATTTAAGTTTGATAGATAGTTGTCTTTGATAATTTTAATTTTAAAATCTATTCGGAAATATTGTACAATAATGCTATAAAACATTATAATAAATTTAATATAATTGTGTAGTTTTAGATTCTATATCAAAATTCGTATTTATTTTTATATATATTATGTAATGTTTTATATCTGTATACATTATTGTTATTGTCTATGTTTATAAGTGGCCATTTTTCTGAAAAGCTGGGAAGTGGGGAAGGGAAAAAAGGCAAATACATGTCAAATATTTCAAGGCTGCGGTGTGTGGTGTGTGATGATTTTAATTTTTGCAAATGTGATAACGTTTTATAAGTAAAAATCAGTTTCGACAGCACACTGCGGTTAGATTGTCTGGTCTCATGTAAACTTAGTTCGGACTTACCGCCTCGATTTAAAACAACAACAAAGCTTGTTTGGTGTTTAAGATGGGTTATTATTGTACAGTGCCACAGTGCACCTCGCTTGCCGGCAAGACTAAAAACGTAAAGTTCCACCGTTTCCCTCGCGACAACGACATGGCACTCAAGTGGAATACTATTCTCAAGCGCGGCAAACCAGTAACGAAATACTCTAAAGTTTGCAGTCTTCACTTCACACCAACAGATTACAACATAACAACAATGGGTAAGAATAAAGGTACCTGGGTTTTTCCATGTTTTGCTTATTGTATGATATATAATAAGTTTTCACTTGTGTGAGTCATACAATGATGTTATGTTTTTACGTCTCTCGACGTCAAACTACGATGGGCTGACCGTACTCGTTATATATTATGTCACATCTAACAAAATTATGTTTAAGTGTGTTGTATTCTGAACGCCGGAAATCAGAATCGCACCCGCTTAAAGCAATGCCATCTTGGACATTCGACATTGAGAAGTCCTTTTTTAAAATTTCGTCGAACTTAATTTCGTTTATAGAGTCGCGCATATAAAATGCAGCGAGCGATTGAAGTGATGTACCTTATTATTAATTTATTTGAAGCTTGAACTATTTATACATTATATTAGACACAACATAAAACTGAATTCATCTTAGAAAAGTTATCATAATTTAAATCACATTTTCTATGCAATTATCATAAATATATTTAAATACACATAATTATATAGGTTGTTTGTTTGTTTACATTAAAGTCCAATAAGACTTTCGACTCAAAAATTATGTGGAAATATTGTCAAGTAATGTCACAGGTAGATCATAGTGTTTGAGGAAATATCGCTGCAGATGTAGTCACTAGATTAATTAAGTCATTCAGAAATGATGATTGTTTTGTGCTGCGGTTTTTCCCTTTCATTCAACATAATATATATATATATATTACATATTCTCATATATATATATATATATATATATATATATAAATGAAAATATATATAAATATATGAAAATATGTAAATAGTCCCCAACAATATATTTTTTATCCATACAAATAATATTTTACCGACATATATACGAATGATTGTTCCATATCGAATCGGAATCTGCAATCAAATAGTAATTTAATTTGTGAATGCTGGACTCTTTTTGATGCAGTTTTAAATATCGTCCGGCTCTATGATGTGTAATGTTAATTAAATTTATGTATTTGTAATATATATATATTTTTTACTCTTTTGTTGCCTCTAACAAGTGTTATATATATTTTTACTATATATAAAGACCTTTTTTTAATAAACTCTTACTGAACTGATTTCGTAAAAGAATTATTTGCTTAGCAGTTATTATAGAAAAAAAATTACATATTTTTTTAACTTATTCCTTTTTACATTTTACATTTTTGGACGCTATAAAATCTCAAGTTAAAGTATGGTATTAGTTACTGAGCATATATCAATGAAGTTTTAAAGTGATATCAATCATAAAAATGGAAAAAAAATAGTTATTGATATGTTATTTGTTCAAATTAAGGGAAAATATTATTTTATATATATAAAGTTTCATTATATATATATATATATATATATATATATATATATATAATGAAACTTTGTGAGTTATTGCAACATATGTCATTAGATATATATTTAATCAACTTTAAAAATGGGGCTGAAGTTATTTAAAAGTTTAGTTTATATTTACACACACACATATATATATACATATGTATAGGCCACCGCAATATATATATATATTTTTTTGTGGCGGCCTGGAGGTTAAAGGCCCGCATCTCATGCATGAGGCTGCATGTTCAAAACTTGGCAAGTGCCAATGTGGTTTTGCCGAATCATATGTACATTCTAAGATTTAGACACCACTTTCAGACGGTGAAGGGAAACGTCATGAGGAAACCCGGACTTATGATTTCAAGTTATAAGTTCGAAATCGCCAATCCGCCTCGAGTAAGGTTGGTGATTTATGCTCTAACCTTCTCCATATGAGAGGAGGTCTTTGCTCAGCAGTGGGCTCTGATAGGCTGATGATGTGTATATATATATATATATATTCTTTATGTGTAAAATTTATTTGAAGTTACACTATATTGAAATCTTGATATCTATCATATTTTACTTTTATAATATGACTTTTTATTTATTATTCATTATCCGCACTCTCTGTACGTCGCTCTTCATTTTTCGCAAAAAAAAATTTAATGTTTGAAACAAAGCGGACACTGCAATCAACATACTACATAATTGTCCAATAAATTGTCTATAAATCGGAAAAAGTTGCATCAAAATCAGTTTTTTCTTTTCTAAAATTCAATATTACGATAGTTATATTTAGCAGCGTGAAGTATAGGGAGACAGAGAGAGATAAAACTTTTTTAATAATTAGTACAAGCGATGGGAAGGAAAAACATAATATTAAATATTGTGCATTTGTGAACGGGGAAATAACCTTGTTTGCATAACTAATACACTGTTGTTATTGTTATATGTATGAGTATCCAAACTAAATACTGTAAGTTTTAATGTTTTCGTTAGTAACTGCGCTACGGTTTAGATGATTCAATAGTGACGACCTTGAACTTGAGGATAATATGTTTAACTAACTAGCCTTACCCGCGACTTGTCCCGCACGTGGTAGTTACATATATATATATATATATATATATATATATATGGATAAACATAAATAGTAACTATCACTATATATATATAGATGCATTTAAATAATCTGGAATTAAATCTGACAAACGTCTTATACTACGTTCACGTGAAAACGTAAACACTGGCGTACTGAACTACGTTCAACTAAACGTACGTGCTAAATAACGTTTATTATAAGTAATTATGTTTGTCACCACAACTTAAGGGCCAACCCTAACTATTGATGAATTTATCAAAATTAAGTAAATATTTACATATTTAAATAGCTTCTATCATCAATTAATTGTGTTAGTTTGCTTGTTATTTTATATTTTCTCATTTAAAATCATCAAAATACTGAATCATTGACAAATTATGATGAAAATTTAATTTTGACCTTATTACTGGGTATAGTTAACCTAAATACAGATAGTTTGAATGTATCTGTACCATACTGTTTGTATCGATGGTACTAAGTACTGGTAAGATTTCATGTTTAAATATTTTTTTTAATGTTAAAAGTTGCAATCGAGCAGACGGCCTACCTGATGAAGGTAGTACCGTTGCCCATGGATATCGCAACATATTTTTGATGTTGCGTTGCTAGCCTTGATTGGCGAAAAGGGTAGGGAAATGGTGGGGAAAGGGAAAGGGCAGAAAAGGATGGGAAAAAATAAATGGCAACCGGCTCTCTCACTCATCGGACGAAACACAGCCATTAAAGACTACTTCGTTCCGATCTTCTGTGAGAGGGTGCTATTTCCCCGGTCGAGCCAGCCCATGTTCGAGCTGCAGTAACTTGACCACAGCTAAGTTCTACCACCAAAGAAAATGAAAATAAGTTAAACTTTTTTCAAAGCACATTTTCAATAATGTCTGTGTGTCTAACTTCTTTGGGTTATTTGATTTAATTATAATAATATAAAAAAAATCTTTCTTCTTCTCCTGCCAATTATCCCGGCTTTAGCCAGGGTCTGCCTTCCTGCTTAAACTCTTCCACGTTGCACGGTCTTTGGCATCCTCGCTGGTCCATTGGCTCCCATACTCTGTTTCACGGTGTCCAGCCATCGCTTCCTTGGACGTCCTGGAGATCTTGCTCCAGAGACAGACATATCAAGGCAAATTTTCCCGACGTAGTTCTCAGGTCGGCGTGCAACGTGGCCATACCATCTCAGACGATTCTCTTGAAGCTTATCCGCTACTTCACGGACTCTAAGACTAACTCGGATAAATGTGTTACGTATGCGGTCAGCCCGCGTAACTCCATTCATCCACCTCAGCATCTTCATATCCGTGACGTGAAGCTCCTGAGTGTTCCTGGTCACTGCTGGCCAACATTCGCTGCCATATATGAGAACCAGTCGGATTATGCTATTGTATATTAGGCTTAGGCGGTATTCTGCGGTCGCAGACCATACCTGTGACCTCACGCCATTTCGCCCCAGCAGCGCTGTCTTTATAATACACAAATTATATTTTGTTATTTAGAATAAATTTCGCATCCTGACCGACTTAGGCCATCGAGGGTCAATAACCCAAAAAAAGGTACCAAGCCTGGCTAAACATACGGTTCTTTTATTGCAGGTCAATGGAAAACATTGTCCAAAGATGCTATACCGACCCAGAACCTGCCGAAGCTCAACCCTGATGGCACCGTCATGGTTATAAGGAAGAGCAGGACAGTCAAATACAAGGATTGCAAGAAAGAGGAGGTCAGGTAAGTGAAATGACCAGATCAATAGTATGATCAGGTAAGGAAAACGATCAATAAAAGATTTGCGTACATTCCTTTGTCCAAAACATTGCTACCTATAACCGCAAATAAACTTATAATGTTAATGTATGTACTCGTATGTTAGATTAACAGTAGTGTCTAATATTCTGTGACTTCAGTGCAAAAGAGGAGAAGTTCACAAGCGTGGCACAAACACAACCCCACTTAACCGACGACGTCAAGCAGGAAGATACCGAATCGACTGTAAGTAATGTATTATATAAGATGCAACTCAAACACAAACAGATATATATGTGTATATATATATTTATATATATGATGATGTAAAGACAAACTCTCGACTCCATCAAGGAAATGTTTAGTAAATCCTTTAAGTCAGGTAAAAGATACTCCTTGGAATGAGTTGAATTTGTGAGACGAAACTTCTCAGCATTCCGTGGATTAACAGTGCGGGTGCCAGGTCCAACGTTGCAGGGAGAGGAGCTTCAACAGCGCCTGGGCCTTGCCACCCAGGTGTAGGTTTTAGGACCCTATCTGAAGCGCGTTAAACGCACACCTCCACCGTCCAAGCTCCTCTCGCTACCTAATCAAATTTTAAACGAACCTACTAGGGCTGCCTTCGAAGTACTTTCCAAGAATGAATTGATGTTAGTTCTGGACAGGCCCAAGTCTTTTAGTAGGTTGTTGAGAGATTTAGCTGTTATGTCTCTCGCTAACATTTCTACCGTATACAAATTTACGACGAACCTTTTCTTAGTGAGCTCGTAATACTTGTTGACCTTGATGGCATGGTCTTTGGGGATGTTGGTTTCCCAAGGAACCGTTAGCTCTATTATCACATCGCGCTTTAAAATTCGTTAATACAAAAATATGTCTGGTCTGGAGGCCGACGCACCAATATCCTCTGAGATGTATATACGAATTTTTTTTTTAATATTTTACATACATACATTATTTTATATACTTCCAGCTAGCCTACCGTCTGATGTGTAATTTAGCGACCGAGTTACCAAAACCAAGGAAGCAAGACGCGACTATGCAAACAGATCCCATACTGTCCGAGGACGAGCAGAACTCTATGGAAATAAATTTTGATATAGACTACGACATGCCAAAAGACTTCTCTAAACAAAACGATGATTTCATACCGCAGACCAACGAGGAATACAACAAGGAGGCGGAAAAATACGCCCTACAGATAAAAAATCACAGCCAGTACGACCAGAAAGTCGAAAGCTATACGAAGTTACCCGAAGTGTACAACGGGTTCAGGGAGAAGGCTTACAGTGATGTAATATATCAGAACACTTACACAGACAGCGTGGAGATACTGAGGAACCAGCAGCACAACCTCCAAATGCTGCAAGAACAGCACAGGATCAACGAGAACCAGAACTTCTTCAATGAAGACCACATAAAGCAAGAAATAGACTTCACCAACGACGAAGAGAAATTTTTGTATGAAAGGAATAAGGAACAAATTGGTATGCTTTGATATCTCCAACGTGGCATGTTTATAGTAATTTGAATCTTATGTCTGATAATAATACATCTTAAATATCCATAACTCAGTTTGTTTACAATATTTATCTTGTCTCGTTGGCGTTATAAATAATATTTATTTAATTTTTTTAAACATTCAATAAGTACCTGCCAG
Source organism: Danaus plexippus (assembly GCF_018135715.1). Taxonomy (NCBI): domain Eukaryota; kingdom Metazoa; phylum Arthropoda; class Insecta; order Lepidoptera; family Nymphalidae; genus Danaus; species Danaus plexippus. The sequence continues at coordinate 805,957 of NC_083557.1, forward strand.
TTTGAATGGTTTAAAAAACTATGTGTGTACTAACTTTAATTTATATTGTCCACAGATCATTCGATGTACGAGCATAGAGAACAACAAAGCATAATTGATCACGTGACGACCGTGAAACAGGAACCGGAAGTTACCGGAGGTACCGACATTTTGAATATTAGGTTTTATATATATATATGACAGAGATGAGTTGATGATGAAAAATGATTACTCATATATCAGATATTTTACAATTTTTATTATTCCTTACATGTATATTCATGAACTAATAGAATTAAAATCATTTACTATAAAACATTATAAGAATAAAAGTCTTAATTTTCAATTTGCTCAGTAAAATTTTTATTTTCCAGGTTGCGAGAATGTCATGCAACCTCAGACGAGTCCATACTTCCCGACAGATGGCGCCAATAATGTGACAAGTAATGAACACACTGATATTATAAATGAGAAAGTTTTTAAAGATGTCTGTCTATACAGATGCTTGTTCCTTCTTAATTCAAAAACTACTGAACTGATTGCAGTGGAACTGTCCAGTGATGAGGCTTAGATGGAAGAGTTAGATATGCTATAATTTGTCCTGCAATAAATTTAAGTTCCGTATAGTTACAGTAAGGCAAAACAGTTGTTTGTATAAAGTTAGCCATTTTGACGATAGATGTCGCCTATAATAGGTTACTGTTATAGTTAGACACAGCGAGTTGCACGTGGAGAAAGACGCGGGCAAAAGTAGTACAAAATTGAGTATGTATAATCAATAAAAGCGTGATATCTACTGTATTTATATTAGAACTCTTAATTTTATTTTTTAAATATTTATATTATAATCTAATATTAAGTAATGATTTTTCATATAAACTATACATAATTTGTATTGTGTTGGTAATTAATTAACACACCCAAGTTCATTAATTGGGTGAAAACTTTATTCCTGAAGAAGGGTTATACATACAGAAGCATAGACAATCTCAGTCCTTAGATCGGACTAAAAAGGTTCAGTGCTGCCATCTAGTTAAATTTACAAACATATAACAATATATGTTATACTTGTCTATGCCTAGGATATTTAATATGATCTGTGGCTATTTTGTCTATGACTTTTTCATTCTATATTATCTATGTCTCATATTTCATATATCCATATGAAATACTCAAGTTAAATGTTTTCTCCTCAGCGTACTATCCATCATTGTCACGTCCCGGACCAGAACTACTGATTGCCAAACAGAACGCTCTGGCGGCTCACACACAACTATGTGAGTGTCAGATCCCCTTAATAAGACTGTAACTCAAAAGTTTTTGGACTAATTTGTTTGGCTATCAATGTTTATGGTATATAAGTGAGTTAAATAGAAAGCTGTCTTATCCCGCTCCTTATATAACTTTGTCAAAAATCATGAGATCTAAGATTTTCGCGAGTATTCATTTAAATGAAACTAGTATCATTCGGATTTACTACGCGGATTTTATTATTTAAAAACTACATAATCCCGACGTTTCGTGATCACGGTTGTTGCAAAGTAACCGAAACGTCGGGATTATGTAGTTTTTAAATAATAAAATCCGCGTAGTAAATCCGAATAACACTACATAGTTTCATTTTTGTCAAAAATCATTGATATCCTCAACCGGATGAAGCTATCACATCAATAGACAAGAAAATACTTTTGCTATTTGAGAAATCAAGTCGAGCTAAGTGTTGCCAGATATTGTTAAAAAAATTTAAAATTAACTTTCAACATTACTGCTATATACAGTCATACAAAATTACAACTACATGCAAGGCAACTGAAATCAATATAACATACAAATTAATTAAAATAATAATTTTAATCACTTACAGGGCAAAATCAAATGAAGCGGCCATTTTTTTATAGCGACAGCACACATTACAATTCCACTCCAATACTACATAGATGTGAGGTGAGCTATTAACAGATATGATAACAGTAGTTTAAAGGGTCCATAGAATTGATATATGTATGTCTCAGAACTTTATGTGTGTGTGTGTATATATACACACACACACACACACACACACACACACTTGTAGTGCGTGAGGCGTATGCTGAGCTTTGCATTTGTGTGCGTGCACACAGATAGTGTAGGTTTGTTGTCAAATTTGTGCGTGCCATGTGCTTTTCTAGGTGAGGACCCTCTACTCCGCTCCGCGCCTTCCGCACCTCCCCCTTTGTGCCGGCAGCAGCGTGACGTTGCTTAGTACATAATTAATATACAGTTATTGTATTCTATTTATAACTGAAACTTAAATTTAAATAACCAAGAGAAGGATTTTTTTTTTTAATTTAAAAAGTTATTTTAAAGACATTAACGACATGAATATATAACGTGAGGAAGAGTTTTTCTTCACGTAATGTTTACACCTGGCCTTCAACAGGCTTTGTTTATTTTATTTTAAATTTAGAACAGCCCTCCCCTCCCACTTAGGTTATGTGTCTAATAAAAAATAAAAAAAATTGAATTCTGAGAGTTTTTTGTCTGACCCTACTTTTACTTTAACTCGCACAAATGCAAAGCTCAGCATAAACCTCGCGGCCTATGCCAATATTACACAGAGGCATTTATCTATGGAAATATGTTTTTTTTTGATATTTAATATAAAATAGATACTTTAAATGTACGTCATAATCCATAGACTAAAAAAAATGCGTTTTAATTTGTTTCAGGACTTCAGTAGAATCATACAGTGATGAGAGACATTCCAAAGCTAAATTAAGACTATATTTTATTACGACGACAATCTCTCGCTTTATTATTATTATTGTCTTTTTTTTTTGTTTATTCTGTAAATATTTTATCTGCATTCCGATATTGTTTTTTTTTTATCTGTGCTCTATTCTTTTGGCGGCAGCTTTGACGTTTGACAGCTGACAGCAAGATACTTACTATCTTATGTTAATGACGTTATTGTGATATAATATTAATTATTAAATAAAAATTAAGATTTCTTTATTGTATTGTTTGATATAATGTTTGTATGGTTGGAAAATTTTCTTCCGCCTTCTCGTAGTTTCGAAGTTTTTGTGTTACTGAAATTAGATTGCATGTCTTTATGTGGGATTTAAAACTTGCGCTTTATTTACGAAACGTAGTTTTTGAAGCGAGGTGAGTTTAGATATTTGCTTGAATAAAAGTACCTAATAAATTTGGCTGCTCTTATGTAGGTATGCTAATCGGAATATATATATTTTTTTCATCCCAAAAAACGTCTTGCTGTCGGATCCATGTTGGAGTGGACACAAATTGTTAATTTTTTATTTTATTATTATTATTTTTTACAACAGTTATTTAAATATTAAGATTTTATTATTATAATATTTTATTTTTTATATTATTTATACGACGAAGTTACCATAATCTATAGAAGCGGAGCGACATTTTGTGTGCTGTGTCAATATTGATGGGACCGTGTGATTTTGGACAAGATGTTTGGGGACAGTGATATCTTATCGAATTTACGTGAAAATTGATACTATAGTTTAGGATTATTGTTCATGTCATCGGTCAGTCTTGCCAAAAAAACAGCACAATGACCTTCACTACGATGAAAAATTTCTTCTTTTTTATCATTTTATTTTTTTGTTTATATATATATAATATTATGTTCTGTTATGTTGGTGCTCTTTACTTTAACACATTAATACATAATAATATAATTAATGTAAGTACAGATATTTTTTAAAGTTACAAATATAAATTTGTATGTGTTGGAGTACATATAATTTTTATGTAGAACGTGTAGTGAATGCTAGCGGTTATATCATACTTTGCATTGTAAATTTTATACCGGTCATATATTCTGCCTTCTATATATATATATATATATGTTTGTATGTATATATATATATATTCTGGATGTTTCTCTAATATTTGGTTGTGTATAAAAAAAAAAATTAGATTTGTGATACGTTTTTGTGATATGGGAATGTGTTATTTTGGAACATTGAAAATCTTAGCTGTAAGTGAACGATGAGAGTGCATTCCATTAAATCAATATTCATTTAATCAAAATTGTGATAAGTACAGGATATTTATATTGTACTATGGAGTAATATATTTTTTTAAGACCAAAGCATTATTACCATGAAGTTTTTAAGGAACTATGTCTTTCATTTATATCTCTCTCGGCAGTCGAGTCATCTTGTGCACGGACTGCTCAGCGGTCGAACTATAACACAGCTAGTGTACTTAAAATTTTCTATGTCAAATAGGAATTATGTTTGTCTGTCTATATTTTGGTGTAACGATAGATTGTATAGCCCGTAAGGAAATGTTAAACGCTAGATTTCTTTCTGTTTATATATATTTTTTACAGAAGTGGCCATTTCAAATAAAATAAGGAAATAAAATGTATGACTTTCATTGTTACAAACCGGTTTGATGAATTTTTTGATAGATTTTAAGTGGAAATCGAGGTACTGGTCTTTGGTCACCATGACATCAGACGGCATGGTTTCCAGCAATAAGATAATGATTTGCCGCCAACAGGTTTGACTCGAAAAGGATACACCAATATTTTTTCTATGTTTTTTGCTCGGGTATAAAGAGCAGCGGGCTTTGAAGATCAATGCTCTCATGGCTTTTCAGTCAGCTGACTAGCCACCCATGGAAGACTATCTCGCCAACTGTGTACCTCCAGTGGTAGGTCTGTCGTGATGGTTGGTGAGTCATTCCTGGAAACCCCTGATGATCTCGGAGACATTTCGGATCACTGCAGTTTTTTCATGAAGCCCCCCCTTGCACGGCGCATGGTGTTTTTTTGAGATGTAACATCAAGCCCTCGTTCAGCTTCCATGGTCGATATCAATCAATTGCCATTATTAATAATTTTTCACAGTAACACCCCCCTTCTCAAGTACTCATTACTAATGACAGAGGTATGCTCTGTAATGTAATGTCCAATAAATAAAATCTGATGGAAAGTGGTTGGTTTTTGACAAAAACGCAAATTCCCCCCTTATATGCCCAGGTTGCACTCTTCAGTACAATTTTCATCAGCACGCCGCGGTGTGTGTATATCCTCAATGTAAAATGTACTTCGGAAACTCATACACTAATAAAAAAAATATATAAAAATGGGTAATCTGAAAAACTTATTTTCGTTTAAACTTATTTTCGTTTAAATATTTACACGTGAAAATCTTAGATGCTATCTAGTACAAAGCCTCCAGAAACTGTCGGAATCACGTAACAGTATAGGCAATAAATACTAGAGCCTGCACACGGTTTCACTCGACATGTAATGCGTACGGAGATCATTGTATATGAGACGAAACCTCTCAGCATTCAATGGATTCACCGTGCGGGTGCCGGGTCCATGATGCAGGGAGAGGAGCTTCAACGGTGCCTGGGACTTGCGACCCAGGAGTAGATTTAAGAGGTCCCTAATCCCTAACTAACGCACGTTGAACGCTCAACTCCACCGTCCATGCTCCTTTGTCTACCTAACCACATTTGAAACGAACCTATTAGGGCTGCCTTCGAAGTAGTCTCTAAGAGTGAATTGATATTAGTTCTGGACAGGCCCAATCTTTTAGTAGGTTGTAGAGAGTTTTATTGGTTACAACTCTCGCTAACATTTCTACCGCGTACAAATTTACAAAGAACCTATTCTTAGTGAGTTCGTTAGTGAGCTCGTAATACTTGTTGACCTTGATGGCATGGTCTTTGGGGATGTTGGTTTCCCAAGGAACCGTGAGCTCTTTAACTCAAAGCGCTTTAAAATTCGCGTATACAGAAACAACAGTATTCTGAATACATGTAAATGTTCATCATTAGTACAAACGAAATTTTAAATTTTTATTCAATATATCGTTACTACTATAATATTTTAAGGTAGGTATACGTATAAAAAACTATTCACTCTCCGTATGAAGTGAGGATGCGAGCTTGTGTTACGAGTAACTAAAATACGCTACAAAGTAAAAGTTTCAGGTTTCAACCAATAACGTAAAGGTTGAGTTAAATTCCCTTTGCATTTATATACATAACATAAATAATGTATTTATGTATGTCGTAGAAACTATTGTTCGTTGACCGGTCAGATTATGTAATGAATATGTATGGGAGAACGTTTTAAAATATTCACGTTAGTTTTTATCCGAACATTTCGTTGCAGTGCTTTGGACACTTGAATATTATATATAGTGGAGACACTTTATAATGACTGAAAGGAACTGACGTCACAGAAAAAGATTTTGTAAAAGCTTTGGTAGGTAGATACGTAATTTAACAGAGACATAGTACATTAAAACAAAATAAACATTGCCCTTTACGAACATAGGTAGCTATAGGTAGAAAGATATAAATATATATGTATATTTTTAATGTAAATAATCTATAATTCTTGTTATTGAAAATCAATGACAAGCCGAGATACTTTGCGAGAAATTAATGCGATTAAAAATTATCTATTATGATATTTTTTTTGAAAGGACATCACTAAAAGCAATCCGTGACCTTCAAGTGACCTACTGAGATTCAAAACAAAAACTAGCCAAACGGGAATTAACGACCGTAACCAAAGATGCAAAGCGTCACGTTGATCCTTGTAACCGGATATAGTTTAACAAAATCGGTCACAATAACCGGCAGCGCTAAACGAAGACACTATATCCGAGTTTTAAGACGACATTTTCTTTCAAAACAAAACTCCGTAGTGTAGGTACGGCGTAATAACCATTCGGTAAATATAAGCAGAGTATTATATGTAGATTAAACTATTTAATAACCCATTATATAATATAACATATAATATTTAATAACCCGAATTATCTGTTGTCCTCGAAACGGCCTGATCTCGTCCAGACTATAGAACGTCCTAAAAATTTTTTTCCTGCATATAGCGTGAATCTTTGATGAGTTTGGAAATTGTGTAGTGATAGTTTAAAAATTTCATTCATGATTCTAAATCCATATAATATATATACACGACAGTATGGTCGTGTATATGTCTTGCATATATATAGATATATATATATATATATATATATATATATATATATATATATATTAAAGGTTATTTAATAAGGTAAGTTTAGACGAATGTACTTGTGATGTTTCCCAAAATTATATTTTAACAAATCTACGGATCGGATCCCAATGTATTATTATATTTCTATCCTTATCATAGCATGCGACTTCCTCAAGGTCCAATATTAGACTTCTGCTTTGTAATAATTATAGTGAAACTTGGTTCAGTGGGAACTAGATGAGGCAGAAACCTTAGGTACAGCTGGAACAACATTTATACTTATCCATACAACAGTATGTTAATAAGAGAGAGCTAAATATAGTTAAGAACAATATCAAGTAACGTAAACATATGTTGTGTGTAAGTTTAACTAGATGGCAGCACTGAACATTTTTAGTCCGATCTCAGGACATATCGTCTATGCTTCTGTATGCATGACCCTTCTTCAGGAATAAAGTGTTCAAATTAATGAATTTGGGTGTGATAATTAATTACGGACACATTAAAACCGTGCTCACAAGCAGACGGGATGAAAATGCGTGGTTGTATTAAAATAATTAAAAAAAATAGTTTTGTTTGTGGAAATTACTCTGAGTAGGCAATAGATTAAAAATAACTAAAATAAATTAATAAAAATTAGAAACAAACTTAACAACGGCCTTAAAATATAACTGTCGGCGCAATTCTTATTTGAATAACTAATGATTGTGGGTAGTTGAAATTATCAGCCGTCACCCCCATAACCACCTGCGTTGGTATAAATAGAGGCGGGAACACAGGTTATGACGGGTCTCGCTTGAGCCGTTGCAGGGATCGGACCTCTTCGAAGTAAGGGGTTCGTCAAACCGTCTACGAGGTTACTTTCAAGAATCTAAGATCCTAACGATCTTCAAGAATAGTCTTTGATGACGTCAGTTATGCGTACGTCAATCTTTTAATACCTTATTATTTATAAAAATAATGAAATGACTTAATTTTAATCAGTTTCCCTAAAAAAGAAATTAACATAAAAAATACAATTAACGGACAAATTACGTAAAAAGAAACAGGTTTTTGTTGAAAAAAAGCCCACAAACATGTTATATATAATAACTAATTTAACCTTAACGAGTAAAAATACTAATGTTACGCAAACTTGAATTTTTATAAATATTTGTATTTAAAATATTTTTTTCTGCCTGCATTTCTATTATTGTCTTTCAAATTGTCCTAACCTTAATGAGATTACATTTTAGTAACTGGTGGCTGTGTGTGATCATAGACGATCTAGACGGACTTATGCCTCGTATAAGTCAACTTCAAGATAATTTGATATGTCACGAATTTTCTCTTAAAATATTCCGCCGAAATTCCTGTCAGAAAATTTTTTTAGCTTGTATGATGATTTAGGTATGAGTCGTAATTCTTCCTCTCGTTGAATCAGTAACTACGATCACGTTTTCCAGGTGTAACTGCAAGATAGGTGAATAGGTTTGAGCGCCCGCAGAATATCAATATGAGGTCTTCATTAGATTCACACAATTTTTCCAGGTGTCTCTTATTTCATAAAACACAGCTGTCTGGCAATCCTCTTTAACATGAACAGTCCCATTCTTTGCGTGCTGCTCTTCATCAGAAACAGCAGTTTAAGTATCTGAAGGTCACTCATGACTGTTCTCGATCTTTCAGACGCGTACCTCCTAAACTTCCTGTCTATTTCACATCTTTTTAACCTAACTCCTACTCAAGCCTGTCTTCTATCATTTGAGCATTTTCTTTCCATCAAGCGTAACCATTAGCATTTTAAAACAGCCAAGTTCAAACTCACTTCCTGCTAAGTCAAATGTATTGCAAATATTCGTCCTTCTGTATATTCACTATGAGTCATTATAGTATATGCTGTTGTAAATTTTTTTTTTTCTCTTTATTTTCATGTTGTCTTGAAGAGATCGCTTTTCATTGAGACCTTTGGTCCTTTATGCCCAAATTTTTGTGGTGTCCTTGGTTAATTTTGATATAATACAATAAAGAGTTTTGTTAACTTAACCTCGTTTTTGGTACGTCTTTGGTATATAAGAAAAAAGGATCGGTTAGACGAAACGGCCGCCAAAACATTAGCAAGGTCTCAGATTAAGGCCGTCTTTAATATACGATTTACTTTTAGATCTAAAATGTAATGAAAATAGATAATATATGATATTAAATATACTTCACAAAAGAAAAATTTCTATGTAGGTTGAATATATATAATTTAAACTGAAAATACAAAGAAAATACATTTTAAGTTAACTAATATATCTCTATAGATCTTTATAATAATATAATGGGCAGAATAGTATGAAAACCGGTGCGCCCTCTGTCAGCTTCCAATGTCAATGTCAATATCATTTCATTATATAAATATATATTATAAAACAAAGTCCCCTTCCGCTTCTTTCTGTCTGTCTGTATGTTCGCGATAAACGGAAAAACTACGGCATCGATTATCAAACAGTTATCGCCACTCGATAGCGTGACTCTCGAGGAAGGTTTTAGAATATAATTTGTAAAATTTCTGTATTTACTTGTGTGTACATTAACGATATTTGCTGAAGATGTCGGGAAAACATGAGCCGTCTGAGAGCTTTTAAAGAAAACGCTGCCTAAAGTCTTTGAGATATAACAAAATAATATATGGTGGGATTGTGTATCTTGTATAGGTCTATAGAAAAGTCCGCCGTGGCATATGTCTATACCTTAAGGATAACATACTATATCCATTTTACAACTCCTAAAAATTGGCATTCCTAAAGCGTTTATCGGAAAGCTATTTCCATAAATACGGTATCAAGCCTTATCAAAATAAATTACTTCGTGTCCAAGCCTACATCGGTATCTGTAAATTAGTTTTTAAATCATTTAAATCGGGCGCACCATTTGAAAGTTATCATAATATAAGTTTAAAAATCCCAAAATTAAATAGGCTATTTTATATTTTTTGTAAAGAGCTCGTGCGGAGCCGGGGCTGGTAACTATAAATAAATATATAGATGTTAGTTCTATCAAGAAAGCTGTTACATTATGCGAGAATATTATCAGTTTTAGAGGAGGAAATTATGATGAAAATTGGTATTTTGTTTTCAAACATATTGCTCTACCCTACCCCAAATCTCTGTTCACGCCCCTGTTATATATATATATATATATATATATATATATATATATATATATAATTTCCTTTATAATTATTTAAACAAACTATCCGCTTTCATAACTTTAATGCGTGTTTGTTACTGTCACTAAATATTCAATATTTCACTTCAACGTTATATCGTAAATCCTTGTTAGCGCCTTAATACGAGTTCGTATCATCAGATCAAACAGTAAGTTTTACGTTTTTGATTAATTACCATAAAATATTGATCTATAATCACGAATACCAATTGACACTAAGTAATAGTTTGACGTTAGGAGATGGTAGTAAGGATGGTGGTCATATTATTTTAGTTAGAAACTATTACGAAGTTGCTTAAAACTAGTTAGTCTACGGCCTTTTGTCTTTGGATTAATTTAAGTGCTTGAGAAAAGAGTATTCCAATGATATCATTATATCATTATTTGAACCGGTTTAATTCTACTATTGTTAATAGTGAGGTATTTATTCACCATTAATAGTGACAACATCCGAACTTACTTCCCTTTATTGTTCGGTCATATAGCTGTAACCGCGACTTCGCTCGCTCTGAATATTAACTTTCTTATCATCCCCACTAATATTATAAAACGCGAAGGTAATTGTGCCTGTCTGTTACGTTTTCACGCTTAGATCGCTAAACCGATTTTGATTAATTTTGATATAGAGGCTATTACGGGCTATCCTTATCCCGATCCCGAAACTACAAGGGTGGGACCAAGAAGTACAGTTCGGATTTAGTGGCCGTAGTGGCAGAGAATAAGGCTGATGTTGACGCGCACGGAGTCGCAGGCAATAGCTAGTATAAGTTATAAATAGCAGCCTTATAGCTCGAACACGGGCTGGCTCGACCAGGGAAGTACCACCCTCACACAGAAGATCGGCCTGAAGTAGTCTTTAATGGCTGCGTTTCCTCTGATGAGTGAGAGAGACGGCTGCTCTCCCTTTCGCCACCCTTTCCTCTCCCTCTCACACAATCAAGGTCGGCAACGCATCTGCAGCATCCCTTATATTGCGTTGTCCATGGGCGACGGTTACTACCTTCCATCAAGTAGACCGTCTACTCGTTTTTCGCCTTTTATATACAAATATAAAAAAATATGTGCATATAAATATGTATTAAGTGAAGTCTTTATTATGAACAGATAGATCAAATCTATTTGCAATGTCTAGCGTTATTTATTGTTATATTTTGTTATGACATTAGTTTAATATATATATATAGTAATGTTATCGGTAATCCAAACGACCTGTTTAATATTGATATACAAACTGCTTTTTTATTAATTGTAATAAAGTTTAAAAGAAATGGCGGCCAAAATTACGAACTACTATGAGAAAAAAAAGCAATAAAAGTAATTTGCATCTGTACGAATGTATATATATATATTTTTTTTCACGCGACCTATGCGTAAGAAAGCCTCAATATTATTTAATATCTGTGCAAGTTAAAGGCCGCTGTGATTGTTTTAAACCCGCGTGTGAAGCTCAGTGTTAGAGAGGACTCCAGTGTGATAACACGTATTGTATAGATACATGTTAGTGAGTGTTTTGGTGAGTTCAACAATAATTACATATATATATATATAAATAATTTTTTTATTTTTTTTTTCAATATGATAGAATTATATGCTTACATATAAAATATATACCGATATATTTCTAAATAAACTTCTATGTTATGTAGAGTAAATAATATTTAAACCTCAACCTTCTTACTACTGTCGGTTAAATGATTATCTGTAAGGTCCTCGACGTTTAAGGATTTGCGAAAAAAAAAAGTCTAGCATATGTTGGTATTAAAAAAATTAAAATTAATGTACAAAATGTAGATATTTTTACGATTTGATTTCAATCTTAAGTGTTTTATACCGTCACATATATTACACTGCATACGGACAGTTTTCTGTTTTCCGTGTACTGATATTTATATGCCTATATATATAAATGAAATAATGAAAAAGCTCTTATACACTGTCGCTGTGCAAACATGCGGTAATCGTATCTTAGTACGAGTTAAAATACGATCGCTCTAATCGTTATCGTATCCTTAGTAAGAATTTACGTAGTAAAAAAAATAACGTCAGTAAGTTTTTCACGAATTTATAAATAATGGTAACTCGTAAGTTAAACTGACAGTTTCAGTGTATAAATTAATTAAAATTACAAACCTAAAAAATACTTAAATAATAAGAATGATCAATACGTATATAAAATCGCAGAAACTTCACTATTATGTGAGAAACTAGAAAACTGATCGTATGTACGTAACTAATAAGTGTGATAAAAAAATCTTTTTCTTTAGATGATTATACAATATATATATATGAATTTAAATCACAATATAAAAATAATATTTTTTTTTTCTTGCGGTAATATTAAACTGTGTTTTTTAAGATTTCTATAAAAAATATTATTATCTATACATAAAAATATAAAAATCGATATGTTTATAATTATTTTATAGCAATCATTAACTTATTATTAGGAATATTTAAATAAAATTCAATGTTTTAATTTACAATAATCTCCAAAATAAACTAACCTAACCACGAGTCCCCTTTTTTTTTACTAAAAACACAAAGTATTAGGTTCACATACCTAACTATCACGTACGATTTTTAAACGAGACTTTAACCTCTCCGTCTTTAGTATTATTATATATTAGATAGTCAGTACTAAGGGTATACGTGTTTTTTTTATAAAATTACCTCAATATAACTTTATATTAATGTTATAAATACGACGTGAAATAATTATGTCGCTCATACTTGACACATTTGTGTTATAAAATACATGTTTATAGCCAACATAAAATGTAAGACGCCATTTTGTCCGAACAGTTTGTGATACAGATAAAAAATAAGCAAAAAATCCAAGAGGTCCGGTGACGTCAATGGAAATGTTTATCGTTTTATAAAAAACGCAACCGCGGTATAACCGGACATATAACTAGTTTGTTTGTTTTCGGTATTTTGTATATATATATATATATTTTTAATCTTTATACTTCTATGGAAAACTTTCCCATATATAAATAAAGTTATTGTGAACTACATATAACGTCACCTATCTAGTTGTCTCGTCAATAGAAAGACAAACAAAAATCATATATGTATATATATATAATTTATCGTAATATTACGAACGGACAGTGCATTTTTACTTACGTGTGTAGGTATGCTTCGTACGTGTATAGAGATCTGTGTGAAAATATTTGTTTTACAAACGTACGTGATGTAATTCGCTAACTCAACAATATTTTTCACATCTATAGTAGATGCTGAATATTTTTGGCTCCTTTTATGATGATTTATGAATTAAAACTTACATACCCAGACGGAAACAGGAGAAGCAACTTGTATACAATGCGCTGAGTTTTAACGCATTCAATCGGGTCGGAGGTTTGAGGAATACATAAATATTGAGCATATATTAATATACAAGCAAACGATTTTATACTTCGTCACTTACAATTAAAACGACATTTTTTACGTCGATTAAAAATGACACTCTAGTTGACAGCTGTTAAAACTAGATGGCGCTGTTCATAAAAATTTTAGTGGGAAACAATACTGTCAGATATTTATATTAAATAGAAAATTCGTTGTAGTCTAGACCAGTCTAGACTTCACTATAATATCGTAACGAGCACAATTATTTTTATATACATATATACTTTACTATTAATCCAAATAAAATTTAAATTTTAGTTCGTTACATAATCTGAGTAATTGACATTCGACCTTGTTCGTTATTTGTGTTATTTTGTTTTAAATAAAGACACAGGAGTACAATATGTAAATTAATATAATAAACATGCAACATTACTTTATATTTGTAGTTTGTATTGACGCTGGTTTTCGCGTTTTGTTAAATATTTACCTTACGACGTCTCGTTTTGTAACACGGATACATATTGGGAAGTTGTAGTGTCATTCAGTACGCTTATTACTGGTACTTTAGAAGAGACTGCACACGGAGCGTTAGATGGTTTATTCTTAAAACCTCGCACGTCACAGTATGAACGTTACTCGTATGAGAAACGGGAAACTTCACGTATGTAGTAATGAAGCGAACTTAGACTAAGCATACATATATTTCTGCTCAATAATAATAAAAAATTTAGAGAAATTTCATCAAATTATATCAAAAATAACTTATTCTAATAAAATCAATACATAAAAAGTAAATACTTTTTGGTGAACCCAAGTCGTTTACATTTGAAGAGCGCCAAAACTAACTATGACGTCATCACCGTATAATAAATTTGAATCGTAAATTTTTTTAACCTGTTTATTTGAATATAAATATCGAGTTATTGAAGAACAGCTTCAAATTATTGATGATATTATTAAATTGTTTGTATTTGAAGTTTTGCTTGTGACTGTGGGACGGCGGGAATGGTTTTTTTTTTTTAATTATCGATAAGAATTAAAAAAGAGTATTTTATAAAATGTTTTATAAAATTTTTTTAATTAAAATTGTGATAAATTCGGACTCTCTAACTCTCCACTCTCTCCCTCTCTGTTTCTGAACTCTGTATCTATACAATTACATAAATTTGTAGTAAATTTAAACGATATTCATATTTTTCGGATTACTACGCGTAGTTTACACCCTGAAGACCTGTCCAGAACTAATATCATTTCATACTTATACGTACTTCGAAGGCACCCCTAGTAGGTGCTTTTCAAATTTGTTTAGGTGTAGAGAGAGGAGCTTGGACGGTGGAGGTGAGGTTCTTAAACCTACACCTGGGTCGCAAGTCCCAGGCACCGTTGAAGCTCCTCTCCCTGCAATGATGGACCCGGCACCCGCACGTGAATCCATCGAATGCTGAGAGGTTTGGGCGACTGTCTTATAATTATTAATTTTACCGTTTAGTAAATTTACCACGAAATAATCTTCACTACATACGGATCGTTAACAATTTCTCACATATAAATCTCGTCGCGTATTAACGTTATGTTTAACGGGAACCGCGAAACGCTCCGTGTGTAGTTACGATGTGAACTTGGAGTAAGAATACATTTATGGTATCACACACATAACTTTTCTTTAAATAAACTTATTTTTGTCGACCTATATTTTATACTATACATATATATAGTATGTATACTTTAATGAGACAGTCTGTGTACTAATATTCAATCCGTATAATCGCATGTGTTAATAATCTTATTCCGTCATATTCTTTAGCACTATTTTAATTTAAATTAATATTATATTTTTCATAATAAAATTTCCAAGCAATTTAATTCAGGATTCAATGTCGGGCAATAATTAATATTATACAAACATATATTAATTTATCCGAGTATATTTTTTTAACAATTTCCTGGTTTTAGCTGACCTTACGGCGAGGTTGTACAAGATTTATTTGTTAACTCACAAACAATAACAAGTATAGATAAAAAATAAATTAATACATTAATTTTTATTATTAAAAAATTATTGAAATATAATTGATTTATATAATCTGTGATTATGGAAAACGTACATACGAGTTGTGTAACTACATACGTTAAAAGTTTTTTCATACATAAATAAAAAAATTTAAAACATTACAGTATTTACGTAGTATAAAAACGTGTAACGCTTCGTGTGTAGTGCCCATCGTCACTACAGTATGCTAGGTATAGCGGTATTTTTAATATAAGTTTCTAAACGTATAAGACTAACTTTATTTCTTGTCTTCATTCGTGTTTTTTATATGAATTTAAATCAATAAAATTAGTTTTTTGTCATATATATATAAAATGTTAAATAATCAATGGAAATTTTTTTAAGGAATAAGTATTTGATGACAAAAAGAAATAATTATTAAGACGCATAAAAAAAACGGGACTGGTGTGAAAGTTTGTTTACAGAATTTATCTCGTCTCGTTGGCTGTTGTGGACTGGCTAAATCGTACCTGTCGACTTAGAGCCGACGGTTGATAAGTTTATGTTCAATATTTACACTGTAATCTATTAGAGTAAGTGTTTATTTTATTTTGCAAACGTTTTATATATATATATATTAGACAAATTTTACTCGGAGTATTTGATATATGTCGGTATTTAAGGATTTTTTTTTTTTATTATAACACGAAGGATTTTGTACATCAATTCGTTTGTCCTTATAAAGAATCAGATCTTATCCGCCATTAATTTATTCAAAAAGTTTTGATATCTTTTAACGTAATTGTATGAATTATGTTGTCGTTAAACCTTCGCGTAACTTATCTTAAACTTTCAACGATATATATTACATTTAAATAATACAAACAAAGAAATTAACTTACACGCCAACTGAATCGTTTTTTTCCATAAGAAAAATCATTAAATGATTTCTGTATTAAAATGTCGTGATATTTGTCAGGTATTTTATTTTTATATAAAATGGAAATCCCCTGGTTTTTTTGGTATTTAAATTATCACTTAACTAGCACCGCACGTGACTTCGCCCGCACATAAACAAAACAATTAAGTTAGTCATTACTTTTTAATATTAAAAAATCATTTAAAATACAATAATAAATGTAGCCTATGTTGCTCCTGGTGCTATCAGCTATCAGCTAATGGAAGTCAAATCAGATTCGTTCTAACCGTTTCAAAGATCAGCTTGAACAAACACACAGACGGATGAAACTATAAAAATGTTATTTCCAAACAAACAGACAATGCAATTAACTAGTAAAGTTTAATACACTACTATACTATTATACTAATACTATATACTACTGGAATATCGCCTAACAGATTCTGTGTACACACGGGAAGCTTTTCACGTCTCCCATTAAATATTACGTTAATGCCGTGTGAGATAATTTATAAATGATAATCTATTAACTGTACAACTCAAAAGAGTTGAGTTTAATTAGTCGTAACTGAGTTAAAAATTTCACTTTATTAAAATTATATTGTATAATCCATATAATATATAAACATATATAATGTTTTTTATGATAATCGTTTTATTATACCACACAATAAGTAATTTGTAGGCAACGCGTGTGGTTCACTGCGACCTTTGTATAATAGTTACTAAAGTCAGACATTATAATATATAACAATATATATATGAATATATATATATGTTGTCAAATAGATTATATATATGTATAATTAAGGATCATTACTTAAAATAGCAACAAGAAAACGCGTAATTATTATATTTTTTTAAAAAACAGTCAAATAGATTAATGGATCTAAATATGAGAAAAAAAATAAAACGGGGAAAGTAATGAATTGATTAGATATAGCCAATATGGGGCAGAAAATACATACAATTATGGTTTTAAGTGTATCTGTGACGTTTTGTGAACTGTCAACAGGAACTTTCCATCTATAGGCAAGATGGCGGTAGACGCCATTATATTTTTTTATTTATATTTTAAAAAAACTACTTGCAACAAAATAATCCGACCACAAAATAAAAATACACGTAGGTAAATTCAGGTTTCATAATGTTTACTAACACATTGCTTTGAATTGAAATTTACATTTCCCTTTTCTATACATATTACATAAATTAAAAATTGCATTCGTTTAACCTTAATTGTGTGTGAGGTCATCCTTAAAGCTTTTATTGAATTAAAAATATTCACACACACACACACACACACACACACACGGACGCACTATTAGTTATATACACATATAAACACACAGAAAACTCGAATATACTTCTGCGTTACTTACAAGAAAATAATATATGCGGATCTAAAATACATATATCAGTAACGGCCGTGAACTTTGCGGAAGTGCCAAATATGAACAGGTTTCTTAAAATTACTAATTAAATAGCTTATCGGACGCAAAAAACTATATAGATGAACAGATATTTTAGGTTATTTTATATATTAGTAGAGATTATTAATACACTACTGAATTGCCTTGAAAAAAATGGCGGAATTTACGTCCGAAAATAGAATTAAAGATTGGTACTAAATAATAAATATGGTGAAATAATTTAAAATAAAATATAAAATGTAATTGGAAACAAATAATTTGGATCAGGATAACTAACCTCAGTTACAATTGCTTAAATAACTATTAAATATAGATTTTAATAATAAAACTCTTTAAATTAAATTGCATATCAAAATCATTAAGTTTGAAGTAACAAAACGGAAAATTATGAAAAATATTCGTCTCATAATTTAAGTAAGACTTAGTTATATGTTTTATATACATATTATATATTTGCATATAAATATCAACTGTAATCGCCGGTCCAAGATCAATGCCAACAACCTGCTTGGCCAAGCCGCTTCCTTTTACAACTTTATTACGTTACTTATGTTTTCAACGTTGCGTATAATAAAAATATTTGCTATGTACTATTATCGAACTTTAATGCGATTATTTTAAATATAATTAAAATTAGATCAATAATTCGATTTATTTTAATTTTAAGTAGAAATATTTTATTGATGACACCTGTCAAATATGACAATTGAGTTTATCTAAATATGACATATTTAGTTCGTTTGTTTTTTTTTTTTGTCATAAAATCATAAGGCAACGGAAAAATTATTTGAGATTAATATTATGTTGTAATTAATTAAGGATACATTTGCCTTGGATTTCCATTTTTGTAAAATTATATCAAACCTTGGGTTGACCTTACTCGCAAAAACAAATCTATTCCTTTATATAGCTTTAAACTAGCTTGTCTGTGATTATAAAATACTTTTTACATTTACGACAGACACTTAAAAGATTATACATGTTTGTATGAAGTCTAAGAATAAAATCACCTTTGAACTTTGTACTTTAAATTAAAAGGTAATTTGTGCTTTGGATTGATAAATGATAAATGTTTTTGCTGTATCAGATCATATTACAAATAATCATTAATTATATATATACATATATATATAATCCCAGTATCCTTGCTATAAGTTCGCAACGTCTCTACATACGGAGTGTTAACAGTTTTTCGTTCCTAAATATTACATTTTAGTATTAGCGTACTTATTGAACGACAAACGATAATCACTTCGTGTGTATTGTCATGTAAAACTTGTAGTAAACATTAAAGTTTTACTGAAAGTTTAAAATACAAATACAAAAATTGTTCCTAATGATAGAGATGATTTATTTTTAGACAAAATGAATTACTCGCTGGAAGAGACCCCGCTCGCTAAGATCGATCTGACGAAAGACAAAATGTCTGCCTGGATTGAGGCTCAGGGCAAAGGTAAAAAGGTCGAGATGGATGTATACGGTTCACCATCAGAGAAGTCTCTCCAGGAGTTGGAGAACGTGAGGAAGCTCAGCAAGGAGCTCCAAGATAACATACAGGTATTCTACAGGGTTATTTATTATAAACAGGCTTCGATTAAATCGAAAATCAATTTAAACTCGTATTAAGGTAAGCTCGATAACTTTGACAGTTCCAGACAGTAAGATTGCAATGAAAATGATATTTTTATTACAAGTTTGCACATATATGTCGTTACTATCAAGTATATATGATAAATCTAAACTGTCAGTGTTTTCGTCGATCGAAACACGTGGTAAGGATAGAAAATGATTAGTTTTACACAAAATTATGTTTTTATAGCTCATTAAGTTACGAAGCTTACCTTCGACTTCGAGTTGTTATAAATTATTTAATACTTTGCGATCATTTTTACATTGTGTACCATCCGGCTGGTGTTAAATAAAACGGGTTGTATGTATGTTTGTGTGTAATAAAATACCAAACCGATTATGATAATAACTTTTTATACACCTATATATATATATTGGTTATTGTTACACTAAAACATTTCCTCCTTTCATAATATATATATAAACTCCCACTTCCGCCGCGTACCAATTTACGACGAACCTATTTCTAGTGAGTTCGTTAGTGAGCTGGTAATGCTTATTGATGCTGATGGCATGGTCTTTGGGGATGTTGGTTTCCCAAAAAACCGTGAGCTTTATTAACACAAAGAGCTTTAAATTTGGCGAATATAAACATTTTTCTGGACTCCGACGCCGAAGCACAAATATCCTCTGGGATTTTTTATTGTTTCTCATTCCTATACACTCATTATAGTCTAATCCAGAGCTTTTTAATGAGAGAGTGAAATGAGTGAAAAACTCTTGATAGCTTGTTTGTGGTCATTTCTTTTGCGCTCTGACCACCGGAATACTAGCCGCTTCAGGTGTGTTATCTAAAACCCTAGAATGACAACGCGACTATAGACCGCTATACAAGGGTACCCTACATCCCACCAGCATATGCTTAAGTTCCAACTCCCTCCCCGCAGATGTAGCAAGTTTTTTCGGTACCTTTACCCCATCTTACTAAATTACTCTGATCTGGGAGAGTCATCTGGAACGCATTGAGATAGAATTTTAGCAGTGCTGGAGACTAATCATGAATTAGGGTGCTGCATTTTAGTGCAAATGGGACACAAAAATATTCTAGGTGTGATCGTTCTGCATCTTTAAGCTCATTCCATGGATCTTATATTTAGAACTCTCGTCTTGCCGAATAAAAGCCTTTAATATAACCATATCTCTGGTCTTCTTACTTGATCCTAACCCTACTCTGTTACTTTGTGCTCCTATCAGAGACGAAGCCCTTCCACGGATTCACCGTGAGGGTTCCACGTCCATCGCGTTGCAGGGAGATGAGCTTCAACAGTGTCTGAGATTTGCGATCCAGGCGTAGGTTTAAGGGGCCCCTATCTAACGCGCGTTAGACATTCACTTCCACCGTCCAAGCTCCTCTCTACCTAACCAAATTTGAAAAGAACCTACTAGGGCTACCTTCGAAGTACGTGCCAAGAATTAATTGATATTAGTTCTAGACTGGCCCAAGTCTTTCAGTGGGTTGTAGAGAGATTTAGCCGTTATACCTCTCGCTCCCACTTCTGCCGCGTACAAATCCACGACGAACCTATTTCGAGTGAGTTGTTAGAATTATTTAAATACATAACACGGAATTTATATGTTTATTTAAATAATTTTATAATCTCTGTAGTATAACATTATCACCCTAAGTAACGATTCAATATGCTCATTCCAAGTAAGCGTTCACACTACATACGGAGCGTTAGGAGTTTTTCATTCATAAACGAAGATTACTCCAGAAGTAAGTAAGCACTCCATGAGTCGTGGTGGCCTGGAGGTTAAAGGCCCGCCTCTCACACGTGAGGGCGCGGGTTCGAAACCTGGCAAGAACCAATGTGATCTTTTCAGAGTCATATGTACTTTCTAAGAGTATTTAGACACCACTGACGGACGGTGAGGGAGAACATCGTGAGGAAACCCTGGTCTTATAATTTCAAATTATAAGATTGAAATCGCCAACCCGTCTACAGCTAGCGTGGTGATTAATACTCTAACCTTTTCCATGTGAAAAGAGGCCTTTGCTCAGCAGTGGGCTCCTATAGGCTGATGATGATGATGATGATGATGACTCCAGAAGTTTCTGTCCGAGGCTCTTCCTTTTACTCTGACTCAGGGAGCTTGAACACATACGTCACCATCACTGTCTTGTTACAGACAAGACCCCTCGGCAGCCCTCGCTCTCTAGCTGAGTGTTTTCTTCATTGTTTTCAGGACGTACCCTCATATCTTCTCAACTAATCCCGTGTTGTTGTCACCAGTGCTGGACTCCATCAAGACTGGGGTTTCGTCACCTTTTTCTGGATATCTTCTTTTTCTTCTTCTTTCCATTGCATTAAGACGAATCAGTTGGTGGCGCGGTCCATCGGTAGCTTAAGCAACTAGACCAGCAGCAATGCCTTTCAATTCTTCTTTTTACGACCTCCGTCCACTTCTCTCGCATGAATGAAGATGCAAAGGCAAATAGAGGATTACAACACGTCGGCTTTTACGAGCAATTTTTGCAGCCTTTGCTTTGTTTGTCACCGTCACCGATATCGGTGCTTCACGGCGTTGTAGAGCTTCGAACCATTCCGACAACGATAATGGCACTTTTTAGTATTAAAATATATTTAGTTGTGTTATTTTGGAAGTTTTTTTTCGTACAATCTCATAGTTTATATTGAAATTATAACGTGAAATAAGCACCACTTGTTCATAACCAAATGTTATCGATACAAATATATCTATTGAATAAAACTAAATCAGTTGATTATTTATTAAACTATCCATAATAATTATATTTATTTATTTATTATAAATTATTTGTTATATTAATAGATTTCATGATATCAACAGGAATTGGAGAACACAGTGCGGCTATCGGACGTCGAGAACCAGGCTATGAATCCGACAGCCCCAATTCTTGATTACTCAGAGGACCACGAGTTCGTGTCGGCGAACAAGCTGGACGATTATTACTCCCAGGAAGACAAGAACGATGCCAAGGAGGCAGAGAAGCATCGTCTCACTAAGGGTATGGCGCAGCGAACGGAAATACAAGAATTTTATAAAGATCAGTGTGTGTTTTTGACCGGTGGGACTGGGTTTTTGGGGAAAGGTAAGGATTTTGCATGATTTTCACTTTATATTTAACTAAACAGCGACGAATAATCGTTACTAGATCGTAATTAATTGATTATATCAACTTCAATAGTACTACGGAAATTTTGTTTGACATTTAGTACTATGTTTGACATTTAGTGACACGCAACCAACGTATTGTGTGTGAAAAAATATTATTTAAATTGATATAACGTTTTGTTGTTTAATTTGAAGTAAAACATTTATTTATACGTATAAAAACGAAAATTAATTAAAATAAGTAAAAAAAAAATTAATTAAAGTTATTTTGATATGAGTAATTGTCTTACTAAATGATTTTCTTCTTGATTTTCATCGATTAATGCGTTTTTTTTATGATATGGCTAAGGTAGGTAAGTCCGTTAACGCGTTAATATTAATAAGGAGTTCAAAGTTTACTCTTCGCGTATTTAAATATCCTTTACCAAAATAATTGTCAAATTATTGGTCATTCCGCATCCGTCAAATTATAAAACAAGTCTAAGTTAACGTTCAGAAGTGGAGGGATTATTACAGAGAAAAAAAACTACATATATAACAATATTATAGACAAATAAATAGGTCGTAAAATATTATAAAACTTAGAACATGGTTTGTATTTTCACTTTTTGTTAGTCGAATTTAAATTAAACATAAATTATAACAAGAATAAGGCAAGTTTCAGAACGTAATGTGATTATCAAAACGTGAATTAATTTGTTAAAATTAAATGCATTAATTTTCTTATTTCATGTTTTAATAATATTAGTTTTATTTTGTTATTCTTTTTTCATCTATTATTGATAAATATATTGAGATCCCGGACTGCGCCATCTAGCGAGTCAATTTTGCATTAAAATAAATACACCGTATTTGGTACGACCTTTAATGTAAATATATTTATATTAGCAAATTAATCTTTTTCAAGGTTTTGGAATTTGAAATATTTTAAAATATGTTTGTTGCATGATTTTGTTTTGTGTGTGTGTGTTTTACTGTGTGTGTGTTTTTTTTTGTTTACGTTTTGTCTTCTTTTTTATTTAAATACGTGTTTCCTATATCACAAGGTAAGTTTTTTTATGGTTTATGTTTTTTGTGTGAGTTCATTGCGTTTTTGGGTGTCAGCTTGCTTATTTTTTTATAACAGCATCACTAGACTAATTTATTATCTGTCACGTAAATATTGAATAAAACACGTAGAAATTTATTTCGACTATAATGATTTATATATTAAACTTTTAATTAGAAATAATAATATTTTGTGACAGATGATAATAATTAACATAGATAATTAATCCTTTATTAATATGTATATAATCTTACAGATGGCAGGATCAGCTTAAAGGCCAGTCGCGTTGTGGAAAATATTGTGCTGTAAATAAAAAATATATATATATATGTGTACATTTATTTATGAAACTATATAAATACATTTATTTATGAAACTATATAAATTAAAATATTTACTCCAAATGTGTATTATTTTACCATCAGTTATTAAAAACTATGCAAGATTTGTGAATAAACAAATTTTATATATATATATAAATTTATATATATATAATAATTAAATTTAGACATTGTGTAAATTATAAAAAGTTTAGGTTCTTACTAAAATTGTATATACATTGAGCTGATTATCCGTTTACAAATACCTTAATGCCTCTAATACTGATGCCGTATACGAGAGAAAGGGACAACAGACACTGTGGCGTAACGTGTTACGTTACGAAACGGTCTACCCTCACATAAAATGTTATCACTTCAAAAACTCTAAACTATTAGTATGTATGTATATACAGACTCGGGATACGTGTACTAAGGCTTAGTACTAAATAGCTTTTAATTATTTTTTCTTTGTGGTTATATATGAATAGATTAATAAAACATAAAAACTTACGGAAGAAATGAACATATAAATATATTAAATGTGGCAGATTTTACTTTTTTAATTTGTAAAAAAATATATACTTGTGATTAAATTGAAATTATTAAAATGTCATATAATTTTTTTTTAATTATTGTAATAATAAATTGATACGTTATTTTGCAAAGCGACTTAAGTGGTTCCGTGGTGTAGTGGTTATCACATCTGCTTTACACGCAGAAGGCCGCCAGTTCGATCCTGGCCGGAATCATATTTTTTTTTTTATATTTTTAATTGGAAATTAAATTATTTTATTTAAGTAAAATAACATTGTATTTTTGCTTAATTTAGACATGGTTTGGGAGACGGTGTAGGTTCTTCCCACTTATATTATAAAATCGAAAGTTTTTGAGCATGGACGTGTTACCCTTCCTTTATAATGAATATATTTTGATAAAATTTAACAATAACGTAAATTATTTATAAGAAAAAACATATAAGCTGTAATTTACCCCGGAATTACCTATGACGGAGTCGCGGGCAAAAACTATTTGTAAATAATGTATCATAAAAAAACAATTGAGATTTTTTACTAACGAGATTTTCGTCTTTATTCTATGCTTTAAGTTATTATCGTTTCTTCATATATTTCGTCGCCATCGAGTAATGTAAGCTCAATATTAACAAAAATTGTAACTGTCAACATTTGCGACATTTTAGACATTGACATTTGCACGTCAAACGCCCATCGACGATGAGTTAAAGATTTTTTTTTTTCTCAAAACGCGTCCTGGTCACAGTCACACATCCATATGGCGAAATTTGTGTTACGGTTCTAATGAAAACGCGCTGGGTGCGTTGTGGCAATCACAGAAAGACCATCAGCGTATTTCTTTTCGTGGCTGAACATGCTTCGCGATCTCAACTTTGTGGCAATGAACCGCTATGACTTCGAGCCAGGATCCACGGGCCGCGGCGTTACACAAAGCAAATCGTATTAAATCATGTAAATTTTTCATTATATTACATTATGGATGGAATAACGAATGACTTGTTGAATTTTTTGTGACAATGAAAAAAAAAAATTTTTCATATATGTTTCCAATATATGAAGTCGTGGTGGCCTGGTGGTTAAAAGGCCCTCCTTTCATACGTGAGGGCGCGGGTTCGAAAGCTGGCAAGTACCAATGTGATCTTTTCCGAGTCATATGTATTTTCTAAGAGTATTTAGACACCACTGACGGATTGTGAAGGAAAACATCGTGAGGAAACCTGGTCTTATAATTTCTAATTATAAGATTGAAATCGCTAACCCGTCTTGAGCAAGCGTGGCGATTAATGCTCTAACCTTCTCCGTCTGAGAAGAGGCCTTTGCTCAGCAGTGGGCTTCGATAGGCTGATGATGATGATGATGATAATGATGATATGTTTCCAAATTAACTAAATTATATATGCAAGTGGTATGTTACAGCGGTTCATTGCCAAAAAGCATTGAGATCGCGAACCATGTTCAGCCACGAAACGAATTACGCTGTACGGTCTTTATCAATAATAAATGAAAAAAGAATAACAAAATAAAATTAAATATTATTAAAACATGAAATTAGAAAATTAATGCATTTAATTTTAACGAATTAATTCACGTTTTGATAATCACATTACGTTCTGAAACTTGCGTTATTCTTGTTATAATTTATGTTTAATTTAAATTCGACTAATAAAAAGTAAAAATACGAACCATATGTTCTAAGTTTTATATTATGTGACGACCTATTTATTTGGCTATAATATTGTCATGTAGTTTTTTTTTTCTGTAATAATCCCTCCACTTCTGAACGTTAACTTGGACTTGTTTTATAATTTGACAGATGCAGGATGACTAATAACTTGACACTTATTTTGGTAAAAAAGTAATCCATTCTCATTCGTCATAGGATGACTAAAAGTACGCTGTACCGTTTTGTAGAATATTTGTAAAGTTTGCAAAAAAAAAAGGCGGCCTACGAATTGTCTTTGTCCATTTCTATCGTCTAGACTCTAAACGATATTGTTAGTTAAATTTAAACTAATATTCGTATTAACATGTCGTCTGGCCGTGATCACGGTTGCTACAAAGTAACCGAAACGTCGCGGTCGGGAGTTTAAAATAAAAAAAAAACGCGTCTGTAGCACATCCGATAATATTAGTTTAAATGAATACTCGCGAAAGTATTAGTTAAATAAAATATCAGTTTATTATAAGTTGACTTCTTGTCTTAATGAAATTCTTGTAAAAAACTTGCCCGTGATCACGGTTGCTGAAAAGTAACCGAAACGTGGGGAGTATGCAGTTTTTTCCAAAACTAAAGCACGCGTAGTATATCAGGAAAAAAAATTGTTTCATTTAAATGAATAAAACTCGCGAAAGTCAGATCTCATTATCGGCTTCTCGTCTCCTACTCCACGATGAAGTAAATATTACACAAATGACAAAAGTAGCGAAAATCTTTGTCTCTAACAAGACCTAATTAATATATACAATCAACACGCATATTTAGATTAACGCTTTTGGTTACTTGGATTATTTAAAAGACTCGCATAATATAATTTACAAAGAGGTTTCCATTCTTTGTAATCACGTCAACGGGAGAAACTGAGGTTATACAGGACTATAAAGATGATCGATTTTGGTTTATAGGTTTATTTCAAAGGTTATTATTACTTTCTATGAGGTTAATTGAACTTTCGAAGCTCCGGTAAACATTTGGTATAAATAGTGGTGGCCTGAAGGTTAAAGGACCGCGTCTCATGTGTGAGGGCGCGGGTTCGAAACCTGGCAAGTACCAATGTGATCTTTCCCGAGTCATATGTACTTTCTAAGAGTATTTAGACACCACTGACTGACGGTGAAGGAGAACATCGTGAGGAAACCTGGTCTTATAATTTCAAATTATAAGATTGAAATCGCCAACCCGTCTTGAGCAAGCGTGGTGATTAATGCTCTAACCTTCTCCATGTGAGGAGAGGCCTTTGCTCAGCAGCGGGCTCCGATAGGCTGATGATGATGATGATGATAAATCGTTCATAAATATCCTGAAGTCGAGACAACAAAATGTGCTTTGACGCGGAGACTATTAAATTTGAACACTAATCTTATTGTTAGACGAATGTCCGTTAATCAATCCGTGTGTAACCGCGCTGTATCTCATGAACTAAGACAATTAACATTTTTCACAGTTGAGCCATTTCTGTTCTGTGATTTTGTAAGGTTTACACAAATCAAGTCGCTATATTAGTCGCATTTATTTGTTCACGTCAATAGTCTTTCTCCAGATATTTAATTCCTTACTCGGTATGTTTTTTTTTTTTAGTTTTAATCGAGAAACTTCTACGTTCTTGTAAAGATATTGACACTATTTACGTTTTGGTGCGTCCGAAGAAGGGCAAGGATCCGACGACGAGGATTCACGAAATGTTGGACGAATTTGTAAGTGACAGAGTAACTCACAGCTATGTGGGTAGTTATAAAACGGAACACATATGATACACACTTTAACAATAAAAATTCAATTATTAATTCTTGTTGTGGATTGATTATAAATAACATACAAATAAATACAACGAAATCTTTATAAGATTTTTTCGTAAGACGTTGGGTCTGAATCAAATTTATGGAAGCATTATATGATAATATATTTTAAGGTGTTCGAGAGAGCACACAACGAGAATCCGAAAGGTATTCACAAGGTGGTCCCGGTAGTTGGGAATATGGAACTGCCTGATCTGGGACTCAGTCTCGAAGACAGAAAGACGCTGACATCCAGGGTGAGTGGGGAATTGTGATCACGAATTACTTTGTCATTTAAGATGCATCTGGTTAATCTATTGCTAAAATTAATAAGATAGCTTTGTTTATAACGCAAGTCCCCAGAACATCGCTCTGATGTTACAAAGATCAATAACACGTACGGACAAAAATGTCCGAATGTTTTTCTTTGTCCAAACACATACACGTATAGTGTATATTGATATTTTCTAAGGTTTTTTTTCTTTTTTTCATGTATATAATAAAGAATCACTTGTATGTTACAAAACTCGTAGGTGTCTATAATAATAAACTCAGCGGCGACTGTGAAGTTTGACGAGAAGCTGTCCGTCGCCACCGGGATCAACGTGAGCGGGACGAAGGAGATACTGAGACTGGCAAAGGAGTGCCGGCACTTGAGGGCGGTCACTCACGTGTCCACGGCCTTCTCCAACACGCAAGTTAAGAATATAGAGGAGAGGTAATTAAGGAATATTGAGGAAACTCTTCATCTTCATAATCACTTTGTTTGTGAAAACCATAAAGTATATGCTATTTAATGAGATCTAAGATTTTCGCGAGTATTCATTTGAATGAAACTAGTATTATTCGGATTTACTACGCGGATTTTATTATTTAAAAACTACATAATCCCGACGTTTCGGTTACTTTGCAGCAACCGTGATCACGGGCACCTCGTCTGCCCGTGATCCGAATAATAATAGTTTCATTTATATGCTATTTAATTCTATATAACTATAATATTACGAAATGGGGATATCAAAGCTATTAAAATTTTATCATATATCAGATTCTACGAGCCGCCGATGTCGGTGGAGGCGCTGGAAGCCGTCTCTCAGCTGGACGACAGCTTGGTAGAATCCATATTGCCCGCGTAAGATTTTTTTAATATTCACTGTTACCAATAACCAACATTAATCATTATATATTATTTAAATGATATTTATATTTAGTTTGTTGGGCGATCGTCCAAACACTTATTGTCTCACTAAGGCGGTCGCCGAGGAAGCCGTTAGGAAGTACGGAGAGGGACTTCCCATATGTATAGTGCGGCCATCTATCGGTGTGTAGAGACAAACGCAAATTTATATTTAATTTCACTGATATATTTTCTTCTTTATTTGAAAAATGTTTTTATTATACATAAAATCATTATTACTTAAAAATTGTTTTGATTAAAATTTATATGTTGTTTTCTTAAAATTCTTTTGAAAAAATATTAAATTAATAATATTTGAAGTAAATATTTATATATATTTTTTTATAATAACAGTCATATCAACATACGAGGAACCCGTACGAGGCTGGACGGACAGCGTTTACGGACCAACTGGTCTGGTCGTTGGTATTGGAACCGGGGTGAGTTATGAAATTAACAAAATCTCATATAAAACTAATATTCTATAGAAAACAATATATAAATATCACAGATTTATTATTGATTTAATAATAAAATGTCATAAGTATGTTACGTTATATAACAAAATAATTAAAAAATATAGTTGTCTTACAAAACCAGTACTTAAGTAGCAGTCAACAGTACAAGCAGTAATAACATGCCCAACCTTAACTAGAAAAAACTATTCATTGTATTAAACCAAAACACTTTAAATAAGTTAAATTCAATTTACAAAGACACAATTCACGTCGACAAAATACTTTCCCGCGTAAAAGTCAGCAAACCAGATGTCGCTCTAACGTCACTTCGGGTGCGTTCGGGAATTTAAAGGTTCGGTTCAAATTAAATGTATATATTTTGCAGGTCCTTAGAACAATGTACATGGATTTAAACAAAGTGGCTGACATGGTGCCCGTGGATCTTTGTGTCAATGCTATCATAGTATCCGCTTACCACACCGCCAAAAACTTCAAAGAAAAGTATTTATATTAATTTTATATATATTACACGATAATTATGACTTTCACAGAATAAAGCATCAATTTAGGTATTTCTCTATGTTATTGTATATACAATGAAAGTGTGTAGTTGCAGGATATATTTTTATCAGAAGATTTTAGACCTACAGTCATTAACGTAAAGCAATCTTTCTAATATAACAAAATAATATAATTCTATTTTTATTTACAACGCCATCTATCAACCATTTATAATAACCAAAAGTCATATTAAAAAAATTTAATTAAAATTAATATCGAAAACAAAATAATAATCTATTTGCCTTTTTTTAATGTTAGGTCGTTTATTCCTTATATATTTTTCTGTGGTTAAGGAATATTATTTTTTTTGTTTTTCAGTCAAACGTCTAATATACCGATATATAACTTCGTTTCCGGCGCCCAAAGTCCCGTCACGTGGCGACAGTTCATAGAGTACAATATGAAATATGGTTTTCACAATCCCACCACGAAGGCTGTGTGGTGAGCTATACTTAAATTATTTTCGGATACTTAATAGTATTTTTTTTTTTAATACTACTGACCGTCTGTCAATTTTATACCTATCAAACCTTTGACGTAAAACTGTTTACTGTATTCTGCCAATGTGTGACAATTCAACCTCTTTTAAGGTACTACGGACTGAATCCAACGAATAATTACTACATGTTCCTGTTCTACAACTTCTTCCTTCATTATCTCCCGGCGTTGCTACTAGACGTGTTTAGTTTTCTGACCGGCCAACGACGAAAGTCAGTATAAACTTTGAAAGAATTATAACGAAGATTAATAAAACCGTCATAATTATCTATACAGTTATAAAAAATATTAAGATTTTAACATTAATTATTGCCTGAATTTTAAAATTTTATATATTAATTTTAAATGATAATATCACAATGTTTCCTTTAGATAAAACCTCTGTGTAAGGCATCGAACCTAACTTTCATTGATATCTATTCGGTAAATTTGTCTCGTTGCAATCAGAACATCACTATATATTTTCTTTTTATTTTTTTCCAATTATAACGTACCTGTTCCTCATGAAAACAGTCGTAACAGCTTTACTGATTCTTAATACGGAAGTAATTTATTTCCAGAATGCTCAAGTTCTATTCCAAGGTCATAAAGCTGGCTCACATTCTGTTCTACTTCTCAACTCAAGAGTGGTGTTTTTCCGATCACGGGGTCCGTTCCATGTGGAGCTCTCTGTCTGATAGAGACAGAGCCGTATTCAATTTCAACATGGCGGATATGTCCTGGGATTATATGGCGGAAACCTTCTTGTTGGGTAACATAAATATAAATTTATTAAAATTAATCAGAATTATTCTCGTATATTTAAGGATACTATAGCTGGTGTCATTGTTTCCGTTTAAAATCTTTTACTTTTATTTAACAATATAGATACAGATAAAAAAAAACAATACGTAGAAATTATAATAAGTTTTAGAGAAGTTTTTTGTTGGCATTGACAAAACTGTTAAAACATTAGATGCTCTTGTGACGCCATCTCTTGTCCAGAATAGTAACTGTCTATGACATTGGCATTATAATTGTACACAAACTTTTTGGGCATATTTTTATAAATAAATAATAAATGTAAGTAATTAAATAAACGCCTTTATTCCATTCGACGGACTCCTTCGTGTTTTCTCCACTTATTACTAAACATTATAATTCTTCCAATAAAAATACGTTGACATTAGCTTAATATCCACGATTCCAGTGCAAAAACAACCATAATAAAAAAGTGACTTAATAATTATAAAAAAATAAATTTGTTTGTTATTTCAGGTTTAAGAGTGTATTTAGTTAAGGATGATCTGTCCACGTTGCCTGAAGCCAGGAAGAGATGGAACAGGTAAATATTGTTTCCTTACTACAACCTACAGTGAATTTCCACCTAATGGTAGGTGGTATGTGGCTGTAGATGGTAAATACTATCTCAATAAAGGATCACACCAGAATTGTTTATAGTACCTAAAGATCAACATTAATCTATGATGAGATCTAAGATTTTCGCGAGTATTCATTTAAATGAAACTAGTATTATTCGGATTTACTACGCGGAATTAAAAATTTACCTCGTCTGCCCGTGATCACGGTTGCTGCAAAGTAACCGAAATGTCGGGATTATGTAGTTTTTAAATAATAAAATCCGCGTAGTATATCCGAATAATACTAGTTTCATTTAAATTAATCTATGATTTTCCTGTATTAATACAGCCAGCGACTTTAAATTTCTCACAGATGAAATACCTATATTTAAAATCCAGCTATTATAATGAATCAATCGATATAATTAGTAGTAAATTAATTTTTTCTTGATTTTTAACAACGGATCAATGAAAGCGTGTGATAATCATGTCATATTTTGTTCTAGACTGTACTACATGCATCAACTTTTGAAGATAACCACATTTAGTGTGGTGCTATACCTCGGATACTTACTCCTAACGGGTCTAGCGAGCATGATCTTAGGATAATCTACTATAAATGAAAATTTGAAATTGTTTCTGTGATTTTTTTACATGTTCAACAAGAACTTTGTAAATATAAATAGGTTAAATTACTATATTTACGAATATAATATATTTTTTATGTCACAACATTCAATATTTGTCCGTTTTTATAATGTAAATATTAATTAGGGGTTTTTGTTAGGATTTTAATAAAACATTACGCATAAAATCGTTTATTATTCCATATTCCGATGACTGTAAATCATTATTTACATAGAAAATTATAAAGTGGTGGTAAAACACTTACAAAAAAAAAATACTGTCTATGTAAAAATACATTTAAAAACATTATTTAACAACGGGGATTCTTCGTTTCAGAACAACACAATGTATTTCTAATACATTACAAAATAAAACATACCGGCCGTTGTAAATTTAATACATGTCTTATGGAATTTGTATACTTGCTATGGTTTGTTCAGAAATTGAAATAAAAATTTATTATATATATATATTGTTAGATTAAAACCTTTGTGCCAGCACACAATTCAATTTACAGTAATTAAAAATATCTATTAAATAATATTTATCTGTAATCAAAGTCGAGCAAATATATATATATATATCTGATACACTTATCGAATGATAATTATCACACGACCTTTATCACTTGATAATATTATCAACGGATAATCTCGTTAACTCAAATAACTTTAAAGCGATCCGTCACAAACAGAACTTTGATTCTCAAATAAAAAAAATTATATCCCGCTCCGTTTTAACACCAATGTCTTTTAAATTTAAAGTAAGTTATTATTTTTTGTTTAATTTGTTACAGGAAACTTATCTATATGAGATCTATTCAACTATGTCACCGTTAGTTTAAACAAAAAAGAAAATACATCACCATACAGACTTTGAAGCAAAATTTACACAAAAGAAAAATAATCTATTTATTTATATATGTTTTGTCATCAGTGGTCATGACCCATTGTTAACAGGAGCGGCATCATAGCCCCCACGGCCAGGATTATGACGTCACAGGGCTGTAGCCCCCCGAAGCCCTTTTTGGGGGTCGCGCCCTCTTGGAGCGGCAACAGTGTGTGTGTGTGTGAGTGTGTGTGCGGGTGTGTGAGTTCGGATAATACGTGAACGGTGGCCACGTAGAGGAATGTCCCCGCTGAGAATAACATGGCTATACCTGGTGGACATATACATATATATATTTAAATTATAAATTCTATATAGGACTATGTCTATACAAAAAAATCTTACGTTCGTTTTGGAATATAAAAAAAGGCTCTATCTATTTAATGTATATAAATTTGTAAACAAAAACAGCACTATGTAATTTTTGTCTGTCTGTTTGTTACGGCTCTTCTATGAAACGGCTGGATTCCTTTTGATGGGACTATCAACGGCGGGTAGCTCATATAACAAGAAGTGACTTAGACTTGTATTTTGGAGATTTTATAATTTTTAAGATAAATATATATGTATAACTAGTCCGTGCATAGGACTTCGCGGCCGCAAATAAGATTCCGATGACAAAAATGTTTAAATAGTAGAAAAATTATCAACTTTTTCTTTAATTTTCATACATTTAATACATAGAACAGTTTAATTTAAATCTTATATACTTGGGACGGGCATTTTTTGCTTTGTTTCGTCCACAAATAGCTATTTTAACGTCCAATACATCACCTGTCGCGTTGAAGTCGCTGAGTGTCTGTTTGCTCTCGTTTCCGATACCGAAGTACGTGAGCAAGGCGAGAGAGGGCGCGGCACACGAGAATATCAACAGATGCTTTCGGATTCGATTCCTGGGAAATGTCAAGGAAACGAATATAAACAACAACGCTATGGAAAAATATGTATTTTGATGTAAAATGTACGTTTAACAAATTGCAAACAATAACTCCATATATGGAAGTCTTGAGATAATTCCTATTTTTTTTGTCTGCCTACCCTCATGCTGTGTTTTGTACATATCCCCATTATTTCTTCATTTCTCATACATTTCCTCCTACGCTCTATATAAACACAAGATTATATCTGCTGCTGAGCGTTCAGTGAGGCGGACGAAAAATTTCAAATTTTAAAATTCTGTTCGCACAACCTTAAGGACTAACGTGCAAAGAAAAAAAATGATTTTTTTTTAATTTAATTCGTCTCTTAATAGATTCTTGAATTTTGTTGTAATTTTACCAAAATTATACATGGTTTTAACAAAAAAAAAAATTTATTCATCAAGACCGAGTTCGACGACTTATAGTACTTTTGTACCTTAAATGTCCCTTGACGTTATAACGTACCTTTCAAGTCCGGCGTGCATAAGGAAGGTGACGAGTCCGAAGGCCGCTGGGGCTTTGTGTAGCATGATTGCCAAAAAAACTATCAGTTCCACATCAGCGTGGGCTGTGGTGGCAGCGGCGCCCAACGCTATGCCGTCCGCTGAAAGTTTTAAGACCATTCATATTTGATGTTTTCGACACCAGTAGCGTTTTAGATGTTCAAGGAATTATAAATTCCTAACTTAAATCACACCAGGTAATAGTGAGATCCGCTAAAACAGAGAAATTGCTTGAAGAACAAACAAAATGGCCGCTAATAGGAATTGAATATAAATACGACGGAACTCTCTGGTACCAGCGGGAAATTTGTGAGCAAAATATCTATTAATAATCAGGGCCATGGATCCAGACATAGGTACCCAATAAAATACTATTACGAATGTCATAAACAAACGAAACAGCAAAGCGATTTTCTTACGCTGGTTCTCGACCGGGATCATAAAATTGGTAATCATTTCTCCAGCTCGATCCACAGACTAAACAAATAATAAATGAACAGAGACAACGCTGGCTCGATGACTGTGGTCGCTGGAGACGAAACGAGTGCACGAGAAAATACTTTGATTGAATAACTTCTGGTGAATTTGACTAGTTTTTAATTCATAGTTTTTAAAAGTATCCTTCGATAGCTGTCCTAACTTGTGTCCTGGCTGTGGTGGAGGTAGATTGACACATTGCTCGGAAATGCTCAAACACAATTCATTCTTACATTTTGGAGACGCTCTAAAGACTTCATTTTTATTAATACTCGTCTCTTGTCGATGGCAAAGAAATTTAAAATGACGAGTGTGAAAAACAACTGAATTCTTAAAATTAAGAACATTGTCAAGTCGGAAGAATATCCTGGAGGTCGGGACGCGTGCGTGCGAATGATGGAAGGCTTCCAAATAAGGCCAGTTCTCACTTCACATATATTGTGTATATAAGTTTATATCTCACCCGCAGCGTGTACAACCAGCCCAACAGTGGCGGTCACGTTCTTCTCGGTTGGGTTGGAGGCGTCGTTGTATCTGGCCGACATTTGGTCTACGAGGAGCATGAACACGAAGCCTGTGAAATAATACTTGTTTATATATTCCAGAAACAATCCCTTGCAACTTAATCTCAATGTATACAGTCTTATTGTGTCAGTATATGCTTGTATTGTATATAAAATTGATATATTTTTGGGGCATAACAGTTTTCCCTTCGTAAAACTTCAGAGACGAAACCTCTCAGCATTCCATATGGATTCACGTGCGGGTGCCGGGTCCATGATGCAGGGAGAGGAGCTTCAACAGCGCCTGGGACTTGCGACCCAGGTGTGGGTTTAAGGACCTCACCTCCACCGTCCAAGCTCCTCTCTCTACCTGACCACATTAGTAACGAACCGAGCATTTAGTAATAAATGTCCCTACAATATATATATATATATATATATATATAATCAGTGTAAGTTTCAGCAATAACTTTACAAAAAAAAATTTTTGTTCTATCCGTATTTCTGGCAAGTTAGCCAGATGTAACACAAGTAGGAACCAAAATAATCAAACTATTTTTTTTAAAAACGTAATTATTCATATAACAAACAATATTATGACGATTTTGCTTACGATGTATAATAAAGAGGTCTCAGCTTAATGATACTCTTGAGATGAGTTAAATTCTTTATATAACTAAATTTTATTGGTATATAAATATATATATGTATATATATATATATATTATATAAAAATCCCATTTTTATACAATATCTAATATTCTAACAAGTATGTATAGAAATAAATGTATATCACTCGAATATAACCTTTGATGTTGAAGGCACACTCGCCTCTCACCTTCATGAGAATCAGGTTGTTGTACAGGAAACGAAATTATTTGGTTGCTAATAATGAAAAATACGAAAAAATATCAAGTAATAGCTAACAAATAATTTAAATATATATATATAATAATTAAATAAAAAAAAATAATTGTGATGGCTTGTAGGTTAAAGGCCCGTTTCTCATACGTGAGGTATCTCATGGGTTCGAAACCTAACAAGTACCAATGTGATCTTTTCCGAGTCATATGTACTTTCTAAGAGTATTTTGACACCACTGACGGACGGTGAAGGAAAACATTGTACGGAAACCTGAAACCTGAAAGTTTGAAATCGCCAAGCGTGGTGATTAATACTCTCCATATGAGATGAGGCCCTTGCCGAGTGGGCTCCGATAGGCTGGTATGGTGATATCATTTAAGTAAATCTCACCTAACACTAATGAAATACCGATGACTGAATGCAGATCGTTGTTAATACTGGGTTCCGGTGTGTAATCCTTTGTAACGAGAACTGTCCGTTCCGAGAATAACGCTCTCACCCCTTCAGGTATGATAACCGCTAATGCAGTCCCTACAAGCAAGCCGGCTCCAAACACTGTGACTTTGAGAAGCTTCTCCTATAAACACAGGGGAATTCTTAATACAAATTATCTAGAATTAGAATTAATATTCAAAATGGATTTATTTAGGTATCTAATGTACTACATTGTTTGAATTCTCTGTTATCTCTTTTTAAACAAAGTTACCATGTCGAAATCGATTACATTTAAAAACGTGATATAGATTTTTTTTCCTTATACATGCAGCTTGGGTTAAAATTTTAATAGACTCGTTATAAAATCAAGTTTCTATAATAAAAATAATAAAAATAAACTTTTATAGTTTTTTCGATAAATTTAACGAGAAAGGTAAACACAGCTGTTTCAATTTAGTTGTCGTATAGCTAAGTAAATAAGCGATTTATCGTTAGTAAACATAATTTATACGGCTTACCTCAGACATGCTAACATTAAGCGGAATACTGCCAGCCACATAGGAACCAACAAGCATGACTAGGGCTAGTAAAATCAAAACAAGGGTTCCATCCATTTTAAACAAACTTTATTCACACAATGTAAACTATAAAAAAAAATTAAGTATGAAAAGCTATTTCAATTTATCTATAATTCATGCTTTACACCATTTGTTGTTTGTTACTAATAATTTTATGTAATTATAGGAAAGATTTAGTGAAAGTATGTGCAACTTATTCAAAATTTCATGAATTTTGACAACACGACAAATCAGTCAACTCTGAAGTTTGACATTCGTATTATATGCTTAATGTCAGTTATGGGTGCGTTCATAATAACATGTTTTATGAAAAATATATTGAATTATTACAGTTCTTCTTCAAGTTTATCTGGATTTATAGGAATATTTGTATCAAGTATCATTTTTAGGTAATTCGTTAGAATTACGCATATCTAAGGATTTCTTTAAAAGCATTTCATTTTATATAAAATAAAAATACAAATTATCTAGTCCTTTATTAATATTATCATGAACAAAATTAAGTTTTTTAATGTGTCGCTGTTGGATTCGGATATTGAAATGATTTGATGCATTTTATTTTACCAGATACGTAAGCGTTAATTTTCTCACAGCGATTATAATTTGTATAATATTACAACCACTGCTATGGGGAATTTTGTATTTAAAATATAATTTAGAATTTATTTAGTTCTTTGAAAAGAATAGTTTTAAATTTATTTTCAAATAATTTATACCTAATACCTACATATTAAACGTCACACCATAAGAAAAAAGTGGCAACGGATTTTTTTTAAATTTTAACTGAATACTAATATTATTACAACATTAATGACTCTTCTTTGTTCATGGAGGCAGGCAGGCAGATTTATACATGTGAAAGGACTGGTTCTTCAAATAAATTTGTTAACGATGGTAACGAGAAATGATTGGGTTAACCGTTAAAGTTTAAAAACAAATAGAGGACATCCATTTTAGTCTTCGCTGACGATCTCTCAACACTCACACGTAACCCGAAAAACTGTCAAGTACTGTTCTGTGTATAAGTTCTGTGAGTGGACGGATGAGGACAAAACCAAATAAATATCACTCTCTTTGTCCTGGTTGGCGGAATACAAGTGCACATTATACGATCCGGGATTATCATTAGGCCTTCAATGACATTCTAGTCACGGAATATGCTCCATTTGAGTTTCTCGGTCGCAAGATAGATGATATAGGTCGAACTTCACCCTTAGAAGGAATAGTAGATTGATAGCTTTTTGAATGATCTTAACAAGGTCGATAAGCAACCGATCAGTAACGTCAAAAAAGCTTGGGTCTACGATAATACGAGTGAGTACTGAGCGTTGCTCATGTATACTCCTCGGCCCAGCACACCCTCGAGGTGTGCCCGAGATGGGCTGCGCAGCGCCAAGACCTTGTGGCGGCTCTCGGCGGAGTGGACTTGTCGCTTTCGAGTATCGCGGAGAAGATGCTTGAGAGTGACAGGTCCTGGCTGGCGGTGTCCTCCTTCTGTGAGACGGTCATGTCCACGAAGGAGGCATCTGAGCGGGAAAGGGAGGATGCGGCTGATGCACCCTCCCTCCGCAGACGACGGACGGGGGTGCGCCGGAGGCGATATTTGCAACGCCTCCAATAGCGCCCCTGCACTCCGGGCTGGGGTCGGGCTGGTAACCCGGTTCCTGTGAAAGCCCGGCGTCGTCGTCCTTTCTCTGAGGGAGTAAGTCCGGTCTTTGCCAGGACCGGCCAGTCGCTGGTGTGCCCTGTTGCTGACAGATCCGGGGTGCACCAACATAGCGGCCGATGGCTTTCGCAGTGGTTTTAGTGAGTAGGGGCCTGCCCAGGCCGAGTCTCACACATTCTATCCGGCCCCACCAAGGCCGGTTAGACGGCTCGTAAAAAGAGTTTCCCTGCGTCATCAAAAAAAAAAATGTATACTCCGCGTTTGTCGTGTGTACTCTGCGTTTGTCGTGTGTACTATGCACTGCGCGTTTGTCGTGTGTACTCTGCACTGCGCGTTTGTCGTGTATAATCCGCGTTTGTCGTGTGTGCTCTGCGTTTGTCGTGTGTACTATGCACTGCGCGTTTGTCGTGTGTACTATGAACTGCGAGTTTGTCGTGTGTACTCTGCGTTTGTCGTGTATACTCTGCGTTTGTCGTGTATACTCTGCGTTTGTCGTGTATACTCTGCGTTTGTCGTGTATACTCTGCGTTTGTCGTGTGTACTATGAACTGCGAGTTTGTCGTGTATACTCTGCGTTTGTCGTGTGTACTATGCACTGTAAGTTTGTCGTGTGTACTATGTGTTTGTCGTGTATACTATGCACTGCACGTTTGTCGTGTGTACTCTGCGTTTGTCGTGTATACTCTGCGTTTGTCGTGTATACTCTGCGTTTGTCGTGTGTACTATGCACTGTAAGTTTGTCGTGTGTACTATGTGTTTGTCGTGTATACTATGCACTGCACGTTTGTCGTGTGTACTCTGCGTTTGTCGTGTATACTCTGCGTTTGTCGTGTATACTCTGCGTTTGTCGTGTATACTCTGCGTTCGTCGTGTGTACTATGCACTGCGCGTTTGTCGTGTGTACTGTGCTCAAGACGGGTACTTATAGGTCCAGGTTTCCTCACAATGTTTTCCTTCCCCGTCTGTCAGTGGTGTCTAAATACTCTTAGAAAGTACATAAGACTCGGAAGAAATCACATTGGTACTTGCCAGGTTTCGAACCCGCGCCCATACGTATGGGAGGCGGGCAGGAGCGGTTGCTAGGCCACTACGACTACTCATTTTCGTAAACAAAATTTTCCTTATATACAATTTTCCTTATATACATTTCCCTTATATACATTTTGCCTTATATACCATTTTCCTTATATACAATTTCCCTTATATACCATTTTCCTTATATTTAATTTCCCTTATATACAATATTTCTTATATACAATTTCCCTTATATACCATTCTCCTTATATACCATTTTCCTTATATACCATTTTCCTTATATACAATTTCCCTTATATACCATTTTCCTTATATACAATTTCCTTTATATACCATTTTACTTATAAACAATTTTCCTTATATACAATTTCCCTTATATACAATATTTCTTATATACAATTTCCCTTATATACCATTCTCCTTATATACCATTTTCCTTATATACAATTTTCCTTATATACCATTCTCGTTATATACAATTTCCCTTATATACCATTCTCCTTATATACCATTTTCCTTATATACAATTTCCCTTATATACCATTTTCCTTATATACAAGTTCCCTTATATACAATTTCCCTTATATACCATTTTCCTTATATACAATTTTCCTTATATACCATTTTCCTTATATACAATTTCCCTTATATACCATTCTCCTTATATACAATTTTCCTTATATACCATTTCCCTTATATACCATTTCCCTTATATACCATTTCCCTTATATACCATTTTCCTTATATACAATTTTCCTTATATATCATTTTCCTTATATACCATTTTCCTTATATACAATTTTCCTTATATACAATTTTCCTTATATACCATTTCCCTTATATACCATTTCCCTTATATACCATTTCCCTTATATACCATTTCCCTTATATACCATTTTCCTTATATACAATTTTCCTTATATACCATTTTCCTTATATACCATTTTCCTTATATACAATTTTCCTTATATACAATTTCCCTTATATACCATTTTCCTTATATACAATTTCCCTTATATACCATTTTCCTTATATACAAGTTCCCTTAAATACAATTTCCCTTATATAACATTTCCATTCAATTCTTCTAATGCTTGCCTTTGTCGTGTGTCCTCTGCGTTTGTCTTGTATACTCTACGTTTATCGTGTGTACTGTGCACTGCGCGTTTGTCGTGTGTACTCTGCGTTTGTCGTGTTTACACTGCGTTTGTCGTGTTTACACTGCGTTTGTCGTGTATACTCTGCGTTTGTCGTATGTACACTGCGTTTGTAGTATGTACACTGCGTTTGTCGTCTGTACACTGCGTTTGTCGTCTGTACACTGCGTTTGTCGTCTGTACACTGCGTTTGTCGTCTGTACACTGCGTTTGTCGTCTGTACACTGCGTTTGTCGTCTGTACACTGCGTTTGTCGTCTGTACTGTGTGTGTTACTGCAAACAGTGTAATTTTCGTTTGTCCTGTGTACTGTGCGTTCGTCTTGTGTACCACGTGTTTGTCGTGTTTACCGAGACGAATGCTGTCAACAAGTTAATGAATTAACTTCAATAGGTTTCTGTAATCAATAAAACACATTTATAATAATTTCATTTTATTTTTCAATATTAACCATGACCTCTTAAGCAGCAGATACAGTATAGCATAGCGTAGTCCACAGATACAGGTTTTGTTAAAAGATGGACAGTCGTCCAAAATTATATAAATATATATTTATGATACAGAGGAGGTCACATATCCCATATTATTGAAATTGTCAACTGTCAAGTTTAGTCATTCGCTGTTTTAATATACAAAAAAAAACTACTTTCATACAGCCCAGTACGTTCCATACACAGCAGAGATTATTTCATATTTACGACTGACATATCGTGTGTACTCTACACTGACAGTTTCATAGTTTATAGCGTTATGACCGATATATTTGTACTAAATTGATACTCATCGGGACTTGGATGCTGACGAAGCAACACAGACAGACGTTATATATTTATTTTGTATTATATATAATAATTTTTCTTTATCGTGATATGTGAGCCAGGTAGTTGTTATTGGGCTACGTATAACTAAACGGATATATAGCATCTGTAAAGTCAAAAGCGGGTAACGCTCGAGTTACAGTTAAAGAGGATTGTTCATAAAACTGAGGGTAGTCTGAATTTACTTCGAGTACATCAAATAATTCAATAATCATTCGCGGTATAAAATTTACCTACATAACATGTGTTCGTTAAAACGTAACTTGGAGTGTAATAAATAAATAAAGAATATTCCGTCACTTTATTTTATACGTAAAAATCTCGTAACTGC
The DNA here is from genome assembly GCF_018135715.1 of Danaus plexippus. Taxonomy (NCBI): domain Eukaryota; kingdom Metazoa; phylum Arthropoda; class Insecta; order Lepidoptera; family Nymphalidae; genus Danaus; species Danaus plexippus. The sequence continues at coordinate 848,795 of NC_083557.1, forward strand.
AAGTTTCAACGTCAAATAAATTCAACCAGTACTGAGGGTTGCGTTGCTTTCTATTTGCGATGTCACGAAATAACACCAGGGAACTGATAATGACTCCCCTCCAATGGCTCCCAACGGAAGGATTAGTCGCTTTAGATATCTTCACAGACATGGAGACAACCTCAATCGTAATGTGCGCAAGACAGACAGACAGACAGACAGACAGACAGACAGACAGACATATTTACACGCGTAGGACTATTCAGTAACGAACGGAACAGTGAAGAAAATTAAGCTATTTCATAGAAAAATATGTTCGACATTCATTAAAAAAATAAACCATGGCGCCTTGGTTCCCGTTACAAAAACATCACTATCCTCGTCTAAGCCAAAACCTATGTTAACCTTAAAGCATTATATACAGGAGAGACCGCGCCGTGTTATGCTCAGTACAATTCATCTAAGTGGACATTTTCACTAAAACTCACAATAAATCTGTTTCGATATATACAGTTGCGAATCACTAACTACCCGACAGCATGGCGGCTGCCAGGAAACGGAAACAAATTAAAAATTTGGCAATCCGTAACGCGTCAGTGCATCTATACCTAACCTAGTTAATTTAAGCTTACGGCAGTAGGTAAGGGTGACCACGTTGCAAAAATACCGTTCAGAGGCCCCTGACTAAATAGCGTAAATCAGTACGGGTAGCATTAACTTTATAATATATGGCCGGTTCAATTGTTTTTTTTTTTCCCTCAAACAGCTTAAAAAATATAAAAAAAACGGCCCCATCGGCATCGCCGAGTCGGGATACGGAGGAGCGGGACATCCAGGACATCCAGGACATACAGGTATATACAGGAGGGTAGGAAAACAAACGTGTTCAAAATATATCGATGGAAGCGTTCTGTAAACAGGCGAGGAGAACGGGGGCGATGCTCGGAGCGAGGCTCACGCCATGGAGGCCGCGGGGTCCCGGGGGACGTCGGGGGCGAAGTCCCGCCGGTTGTCCCTCAAGGAATTGTTTCTGCGGAGCTCGTCCTTGATGGAGCTGTCCCGGGACTCCAGGCCCCGGCGCCGGGAGGACGAAGCCTCGCGACATTCGGAAGACGAGCGCTTAGTGTGCGTTCCTAGCGGAGAGTTACTTGTACTAGGGTTGAGTCGGATTTAGAAATCATTGTTTGAAAAATATATCATTGATGTGAACTTCGCCGCTCGCGCTTGACGATCACGTGTCACTGGACACTTAACTGAAGAGTGTGTTGTGTTATTCAGATGTGTAACAAGTTTCGCGGAAATCCGTTCAGTAGTGTCCGCGTGACGTATCTAGCATGTGACAAACACACGTCCTTACTAACATTTATACTATTAATAGGATGTGTGTGTCATGTGTACTGTGTTGTCATGTGTACTGAGTGTGTCATGTGTACTGAGTGTGCCATGTGTACTTAGTGTGTCATGTGTACTGTGTTGTCATGTGTACTGAGTGTGTCATGTGTACTGAGTGTGTCATGTGTACTTAGTGTGTCATGTGTACTGAGTGTGTCATGTGTACTGAGTGTGTCATTTGTACTGAGCGTGCCATGTGTACTGAGTGTGCCATGTATACTGAGTGTGTCATGTGTACTGAGTGTGCCATGTGTACTGAGTGTGCCATGTGTACTGAGTGTGCCATGTGTACTGAGTGTGTCATGTGTACTGAGAGTGTCATGTGTACTGAGAGTGTCATGTGTACTGAGAGTGTCATGTGTACTGAGAGTGTCATGTGTACTGAGAGTGTCATGTGTACTGAGAGTGTCATGTGTACTGAGAGTGTCATGTGTACTGAGTGTGCCATGTGTACTGAGAGTGTCATGTGTACTGAGTGTGCCATGTGTACTGAGTGTGTCATGTGTACTGAGAGTGTCATGTGTACTGAGAGTGTCATGTGTACTGAGAGTGTCATGTGTACTGAGTGTGCCATGTGTACTGAGTGTGCCATGTGTACTGAGTGTGCCATGTGTACTGAGTGTGCCATGTGTACTGAGTGTGTCATGTGTACTGAGTGTGCCATGTGTACTGAGTGTGCCATGTGTACTGAGTGTGTCATGTGTACTGAGTGTGCCATGTGTACTGAGTGTGCCATGTGTACTGAGTGTGTCATGTGTACTGAGAGTGTCATGTGTACTGAGAGTGTCATGTGTACTGAGAGTGTCATGTGTACTGAGAGTGTCATGTGTACTGAGAGTGTCATGTGTACTGAGAGTGTCATGTGTACTGAGAGTGTCATGTGTACTGAGAGTGTCATGTGTACTGAGAGTGTCATGTGTACTGAGAGTGTCATGTGTACTGAGAGTGTCATGTGTACTGAGTGTGCCATGTGTACTGAGAGTGTCATGTGTACTGAGTGTGTCATGTGTACTGAGTGTGCCATGTGTACTTAGTGTGTCATGTGTACTGTGTTGTCATGTGTACTGAGTGTGTCATGTGTACTGAGTGTGCCATGTGTACTTAGTGTGTCATGTGTACTGTGTGTGCCACGTGTACTGTGTGTGCCACGTGTACTGAGTGTGTCATGTGTACTGAGAGTGTCATGTGTACTGAGAGTGTCATGTGTACTGAGAGTGTCATGTGTACTGAGAGTGTCATGTGTACTGAGTGTGTGATGTGTACTGTGTGTTTCTCACGTGTCCTGTGTGTTTGTCACCTGCAACGCGTGTCACTAACCGGGCAGGTCTCGTCCGCAGCTCATGATCTCGTGGTCGAGGGAGGCGGAGGCTGGGTCTGCTGTCCGCCTCCGCACGCCTTGCTGCAATCCCACGACTGTATACGCGTTTTGTTGCGATTTATACACATAATACACCATAATTATAAATCTTTGAATAAAACACATCTTTGTGACTATTTAAATAGCTGATAAACGAATTACTTACTTTGTAGCCGCTGGACCCGCTCGTCACGGATGAGCTCGACCCCAGGGGATGCGTGCCGTTCTAAAAATATATATATTTTGTTATGAGATTAAAAAAAAAATGAAGGAAACAAGGTTTTTCATAGATATAGAGAATTCGTTTATGTAATTAATATGCAATATATTTATAACAATAGTCTGATAGGCAATGTGGGACAACGATATCTGACTGTCGCCACTATACATTTAAATGAAACTAATATTTTTCTGATCACTACGCGTATTTTATTATTTGGTTGCTGCAAATACGAAACCGGAAGTGTGTACTGTGTGTGTGAACCGGATGTGGGTAGTGTATCCGTATCATTTTAATCTAGGACATGTTAAAACAACTTAACCTAACCTAACCTAAATTTTTGTTATAGATAATCCATCTCGCCCCCAGGATACCACACACCAGCAGACGTACCAGCTATACGCATTGTATTTAGTGTGAGAACGATAACTTGAGGTAGGGATTTCGTCATATCAGCCTATAGGAACTCAATGCTGAGTAAACGCCTCCTATCACATGGAGAAGGTTAGAGCATTAATCACCACGCTCGGTCACGGCGGATTCAGGGCGAATATAATTTGATGATAAGGCCAGGTTTCCTCACGATGTTTTCCTTCACCGTCCGTCAGTGGTGTCTAAATACTCTCAGAAAGTACATATGACTCGGAAATATCACGTTGGTACTTGCCAGGTTCCGAACCCGCGCCCGCACGTATGAGAGACGGGCCTTTAACCTGTAGAGTCCAGGCCAGCACGACTTATGTATGTGTTATATATATTAGTCTAGTTTAATGACCTGGTCTAACTGATCGATGGAAGTGTGACTCGTGGGGCTCTTCACCGCGTCGAACACCAAAGAGTCACTGTCGTGGTCCGACTGATGATGAGGTGTCTCCGGGCTATCCGGGATCTCGGAAGACGCTGTAAAATATATACATATCACAAGCTGTATAAGCGCGTGCGTAATCTATTTACTATCTGTCACGTTTGTCAATGTCAAACAAGTTTTGACGTTTCTTATTGTAGCGATTTCGCGCCATTTTGAGCTCTGCATCGTAAACTGTCGACTTGTAAACAATTAAGAAGATTTATATGAGTTAGTTAGTTAGTTGATTTATATGATTATTGTTAATGCTGTACCATGTGGTGCTATGTTCCTGCGGTGCGCTCGCGGAGAGGGCGGGTGGGTGTGAGGCGCCCGGGACGCGCCCGGCGCGCGGCACACCGCGGACTGCACGACCTCGCAGACGCGACGGAAACGACGAATGTTACCTACATATATAATCATTAATATTAATATGAGAAAACGAAATAAAAACACGTAATATTAAGTTTACACGAACAATGGGAATGTTCTAGTAAATAACTTATAGTTCCTCCATTCGCCGCGAGATGGCGCTGACCTGAATATCGAGAAAATTCTGCAATATTCGCCAAGCCGCTCGTTAAGCGAGACAATACTATTGATATATAAAAGTTTTTATTTACCTAAAACACCTATTAATTTAGTTTTTTATACAAAATAGACTTTAATTAATTTAAAAATACTTATTGTATGAAAATTTTGTACATTTGATGCAATTACTGAAAAAAGTTAGGTATATATATTTTTAACTATATAAAAAAATATTTTTAACTATATAAAAAATATATATAACAATATTTTAGACGAAATAAATTATTTTTAGTATATGGAGACGAAACCTCTCATCATTCCATGGGTTCACTGTGCGGGTGCGGGTCCATGATGCAGGGAGAGGAGCTTCAACAGTGCCTGGGACTTGCGACCCAGGTGTAGGTTTAAAAACCCTAACTAACACGTTAAACGCTCACCACCACTATCCAAGCTCCTCTCTCTACCCAACTACATCTGTAACCCACTGGGGCTGCTTGAAGTAGGTTCTATGAAAAACTGGTAATATATATACATCCTCACCGGACAGCAGTGTGAACGTAATGGCATACAAATATTCTTTTCCGTAATCCCCGGGCGCTTTCGTTATAGTTGATATGTCGACCTGCAAATAATATGATAATGTATATAAAAAAAATAACTGACTTTGTAGTGAATAGGATAATAGTTGGTATGTCCGTGTATGTTTATCACCTGAAAGCGGACGTGTCTTTGGAACATAGCCGGAGCGTTGGAGCCTCGCTTGTACTCTACACGGAATGACATCGGACTTAACACGCTGTGAGACAGTTCTGCTATCTGGAATGGTACAAAGGGTACATTAGGGTACGTAGGGTACATTATGGTACGAAATTTGCAAATAAGTGATATATATTTAACTCGTATCAGTATATCCATATAATTATTTAATATTAGGATAAAGATATACATATATATATATGTGTGTATATATATATATATATATATATATATATATATATATATATATGTGTGTGTGTGTGTGTGTGCGTGTGTGGGTGTGTGTTTGTGTGTGCGTGTGCGTGTGCGTGTGCTTGTGTGTATATATATTCTCCATACTAACACTTAAGAAGGCGTGTATCAGATCCGCCTTGACCGTGGCCAGAGGTTTCCCCTTGACCAACGCTGTGAAGGTCTCTTCCTTATCAGCTGACAGCAACAGGGAACCGAACCAAGAACGCTTCGTCAGCTCCGGAGATGAATCCGGGGTGAGATGGACCTCCTCGGAGGAAGCTGGGGAGTAAAACAAATATATCATATTTATATATAAATAATAATTTAATATATATCTCAAATAGTATGGTAGTCAGAATTAATAGACACGATAGTTCAATTGACCAAGTAGCTGCTACTTCAGGTCGTTAGTTTGAATCCCGGCTGTAAAAATTATATACGTATTATCTGATGCTATATATCTTCAGCGTGATGTTCAAAGAAACGGAAAATTCAATTTAATTAAATAAAACCTATAAATAAATATAATGTCTTATGAAAAAGCCAAATTTTTATATGATTTTCTGTATAAAACACCTCATAACATTACATCAGATGATACAAGATGAATATGTTTATAAAAATTATCTTGTCTCGCTGGATGTGTGTATACCTTGCATTTTCCGTCTGTGGAATCTCGGAGAGCCCAGGAATGAGTTTTTGATGGTCGCGAGACGAGCCCGCCATGGAGCGGCCGGACCCCCGGCCGAGGAACCCGGGGCACAGGGCGCTGGAACACCACACAGATGATATATATCGCCGCTATATAACTCGTGGCTGTCATAAATTACTATAAAACCTCATTGGTCATCATTATTGTTAAAATTAAAACGAAATCAAAATCTGTTTAAAAGAGAACACAAATGTTTGAGTTCTGATATAAACACGAGGTCTGGAGGCGCGGCGGTGCAGTGCAGCGAGTGCTGAGCGCTGAGCGCGGACCCTTGAGGAACGGTAATATGAGGAACCTTCTGGAAACACAAGGACGCTTAGAGGAGTTGAAGTCTCACTCTGAAATACCATCGGACGTACTGAAGGAAGTGACGTCAGCAATCTTACGTCACTATCTCTAAGAACAACGGATTAAATCCGATATATATATAATAAAAATAATATTATAAGAATCAAACCGGAAATTTAAATAAAACTGTGTGTTACATATATATTTGAGTTATATATATACATATAGTTATCGAGAAAGGTATGTATGTATGTCATACCGGCCATAGTTCCAATGTTAGGGAACAGCGTCGTCTGCACAGAAGCCTGGGTGGTCGCAGGCCCGGGAAGCGATGATCTCTCACGGACTTGAATTAAATAATATATTATATATATATGTGTGTGTTATGTACATAACATTTTAATGTATAGACATATACCTCTATGCGACGGACTGTGAGGACGTACAGCGACTGACGACATGACCGGCTCGTTGATTATTATAACCGCTTCCCCGGGCTCCCCGCCTGGAATGTATAGTCGAAAAAAAACTCAAAACTCTGAATTTGGGCGTGGTTTGTGACGTCATCGAGACGTGAGTTTGGGGGTATATAACAGCGAGGGAACGGTATCCGTCAGTCTCGGCGTGGACGTCACGAGGGACGGACGTTAAGGTCATTAATAAATTATTATCCTTATAATATAAACAGATTCGTTGTAAAAGATGTGAAGTCTTAATTCTTTAAAATAAATTGCACGTATTAAGTGTCTTAAGTTATATTATATTATAAAAAACTTTATTTAGCACAAATATGTGGTGCTATGTGTGTATGTAGGTCTGTATGTGTGTGTGTTCGTGTTATAGGTCGGTACATTGAAGAGCTTACTTATATTCAGACTGATGGTTGGTCCTGTCGAGTTGGCTCTCTGGTGATGGTGTTCCCTGACCGATGGAGTTGCTGAAATATATATATATATTATATATGTATATGTTGTTTATATATATTTTTAGTGTTGAAGAATTTATAGAGAGAAAGGCATTATTATATTATGATTTCAATTTACCTTTCACAGCATGTTTAGACTGAGAGTAAACTAAGGATATGTTAGTATAATAAAATAAAAAATAACTTAATGTATATTAACATGAGAATAAAAAAGAAATCTTTCTTATAAAAACATGAAAAAATCGATAATTCTATATATATATATCGTAAATCTGTTTAATAGTTCCTGATATCAGCTTTCGCGTGCAAACATGTATACATATTTGTTAAATACAAAACTCCTTTCTCTGATGTTGGTTTATTACCTAAAGGTGAACCGGGCGTTGCGGGGGTACCACTAAGAGATGACACTCGGTGAGGGGTGTGACCTAGAAATTATCAGTAAATATATATATATAAAATTAAAGAAATATATACATATACATATATATATATATATACATATATATATTTCTTTATTTTTTAAATGTAAAATCAATATAATATTTTAGTACAATAATAGTATGATTATTTTACCAGGTGGGCTGGCCGATAGCTGTGGTGATGAACGACCTTCGCTTCTTCTGGAAGCAGACCTGGAATGTGACAGAAGACCTGGTATTATATATACATATACATTAACGCTTATATAGCGTTTCCGATTAAATAATAATTGATTTTGTCAATAGTTCTTGAGACTGTCTCTCGCATACAAACTGTCTTTGATTACAGAACACTTCCTTTTATTAAATTTGTTTAACATAACCTAAGGACGTATTTGAATGGTTATACTCAAGCCATACTTAACATTTAATTACTTTAAAACCAAGAGTGTGATAGTTATACTATAATACTATAGGTTTGACTGTTAAAAAATTAATTAATTGTTACTTATTGTAATTTTTTCTTATGCTATCAGTGTTTTCCAATCACAGTGCCATCAAAATCGACTCAGACATTTCTGTAACCAGAGGAACGATGATGGAAATGAACATATACATATATATATATATATATATGTTTATGTTTGAATATTATACCTGAACTGGGACCTTCTTGGGGTTATGGGAGAACCCTCACTTATTTGTCCAAAATGAGCTGATTGTCCGTTTACCTGTAAAATTAATATTTTTGATGTGATAGCTTCTTATGGGAGGGTTTATCGCTTCGTAACGTAACGCGTAACGCGTAACGCCACTGAGTCTGGTGTCCCTTTCTCTATACAGCATCAGTATTACGCGCATGAAGAAATAGTGTTTCGAGTAATGTTCAATGTCTTCAACAACAGATTATCAATTTACTTTCAAACACATGAAAAATCCAAGGTCTAACCATAGCTTAAAACCTTGTATGTTAATGTGAACATGGGTGTGGCTTACCCGGCAAGTATCTAGCCTTTTCCGGGGTGGATCACTTGGAGTTCCAGGCGCTGGTGGCCTGGGCTCGTCATCCCTGGCTGGACGACGACGCTTACGTTCTAATAACAGGAAGTAGATGACTTTCTCTGTGTTATGACTGAAATAATACGATAAATATACATTAATTAATGGTAAAAAAAACTTAAATAAGTTTTATTATATAAAAAATAAACTTTGTACATAGTATATACATATATATATACGTATGTATGTATGTATATACTACAGTTTTTTAAATATTTTCTGTATTAATTTTTTTCTAACAGTTATAGCTTGTGGATATTAACAATAGAAATAACAACTTTAGATTTAAATTTAACAATACATATATATATTAATAAGTGAAGCAAGAGAAGGAACGCTATACTGGTGACTCTGGTCATTCATCTAGGGATGATCTCGGCAACCAAATGTCTGATAGAGTTGAGGTTATTTTGCTAATAAACCCAGTTATCGAGGATCGTTTTTATGAAAATATCTTAAGAATGGACCGCCAGTTACAATTTTAGTGCCGGAATCGGATATCATATCCAAAAAAACAGTCTGGTACTGAACTGAGATTGCTTCACTCAATATGCACTGACAGCGTTTTTCATACATCTCCCAGTATTTAAAGTGGACATGTTATAATATCCAATATTTTTATAATACTAACTGAGGACTTAACAAATCTTGAATAAGTTTCTCCCTATGTTTAAAACAGCCCAAGCTGCATATAGCCTGCAATACATCTGGATCTATGGCCTCGGCTGATGGCAGTACTCTTGTTTGCACCACCTCCATCATCGGTAATTCCTGCTCCAATTCCCCCCTACCGCCTGCTGTTACCCAAGGATGACGAGTTATCTCGGCCAGCTGTAAATAATATAGCAATTTAAAATCGTCATTTTATACTATGAACACAATACACACGTATATACGGAAATTTTGTAAAGAAGAAACTTTTTATGTAAAATGCTTAAAGTTTTTTACCGTTAGATGTGTATCTAATTTGTATTATGTAGTGTAAATAATGAATAAACTAACAGTCATTCGTTTTTCTGGATTCACTTCGATCATTCCCCGCAGTAGCTGCTGACAGTCGGGTGGAACGAAGTGTGGTACATGAAAAACACCTCTTTTAACCTGGAATTCAGAATAAGAAAATAAACGTAATGAACAAACGCTATACGTGCTGTGACCAAAATTGGAAGAAATTTCAAATTTAACTTAAAACAAATACCTTTTCAAGAAGTTGTCGTAAATTATCATCATCGAAAGGCAGGGCTCCAACCAGTAGTGCGTAAAGTATAACACCACAAGACCAGACATCAGCACGTCTTCCATCATATTTTTCACCCTATAAACAATTAATTTTAATACATATAGCCTTATTCAGAATTGATTTGTTTACATCTATTACAAGTGTCGCATTTTTTGAAAGCTAGTGAAATAACGTTTCGTTTATTATAAACAATGTATTGTTTAAAAAACAAGAACATCAGTATCATAGTTTTTGTTGTTTAAATATAATAAAACTAGAATAAATATATATTACAATGATAATTTATATTTTTATACAGTAAATTATAATAATGCAAAAAAAAATGAATTTTAGGAAGTCATATAAATCCAAATTTATTTATATATATACTTTTTTTTGGAATTTTGTTTTTCATTTATTAGATATAAGATAAGTAACTAGAAAAATCTCATTAAATTAGTTTTTAACTGATTTTTTTAAATTATATTAGAATAAAAAAGTAGTAAGGAATTCAAAGTAGTAATGTAATTAAAAGTCATTTAGTGGCAACTCTACTCTAGGTCAATGTCAAATAAAATTTTATTAAATTATAAGCCGATAAAATTAAGATGATCACTTTCCGGACAGTTGTTACGTGTAGTATAAAATTATCCAATATAAAGTAGTAGCGCAAGAAAGAGATGAAAGATATTTTAGCGTCATATGGTTAACAGTTCGAATACACACGGTTATAATTCTCTGACATCAACGACCGTTGCTTTGATTTCTAGACAGTGACCGTTAAAAATATATCAATCGTCGATTGCTTTAAGTTTGTAAAGTGAGTGTTAATATTTGTGTAATAAAAAATGAAGTCCGCGAAATCGAAACAGAGACTTAATGAAATAAGAACTCCGGCTAGAAGTAAACAGAATTTATGTCAAGGGGAAAGAGATCCCGTTCAAGTGTACTGCCGTTTGCGTCCAATGCAAAGGGAAACGGATGTCTCGTGCATCAAAATATTATCACCAACTACAGTGCTGATGACACCACCATCAACGGCTATTAGTTACAGAAATGAAGGTGCTAAAACAATGACGTACACCTTCAAAGAAGTTTTCCCGCCGGAGGCGACACAACAAGATGTGTTTGATAAGCTCGCTTTCCCATTAGTTGAAGGTTTAATTAAGGGTAAGAACGGGTTGTTGTTCACATATGGTGTAACCGGCAGCGGAAAAACGTTCACTATGACAGGAGAACCGAATAATTGCGGCATTTTACCGAGATGTCTTAACATCATATTCAAAACTATCAACGATCTGCAGGCGCACAAGTATATATTCAAACCCGACAAAATGAACATGTTTGATATACAATCGGAAGCGGAAGCCATGTTAGAGCGGCAACAGGAGTTACACAAATTTAAAAGTAACAGGAAAAACAACTCAAATCCAGATTTGGCCATGTCGGATAGTGACGTTACCAAAATATCAGGCGTCAACGAAGACAATCAGTACGCAGTGTTTGTGACATACGTAGAGATATACAACAACAGTGTATTTGATTTACTAGAAGATAGCCCGACTATAAATAAGAATTTACCCGTCAAAATTATAAGAGAAGACGCTGCTCACAACATGTATGTACATGGAGTCACAGAGATAGAAATTAAATCAGCGGAGGATGCATTTGATGCTTTCTACCTCGGCTTAAAGAGGAAACGAATGGCTCACACTACTCTTAACGCAGAATCAAGCAGAAGCCATTCCGTTTTCACAATAAGACTAGTGCAGGCACCAGTGGATGAAATGGGTGAGGCTGTAATACAAAACAAAAAGTTCCTCTCAATAAGCCAACTGAGTCTTGTTGATTTAGCCGGAAGTGAGAGAACTAATCGAACGAAAAACACTGGCCAACGATTGAGAGAGGCCGGCAATATTAACAAGTCGCTCATGACATTGAGAACTTGTTTGGAAGCATTACGGGAGAACCAGATCAGCAATGCAAATAATATGGTGCCCTACAGAGAATCCAAGATAACACATTTGTTTAAGAATTTCTTTGAAGGCGAAGGTCAAGTTAGGATGGTTGTTTGCGCTAATCCTAGGGCTGAAGATTACGATGAGACATTACAAGTTATGAGATTTGCTGAAGTTGCCGCTGAAGTTGAGGTAGCTAAGCCTCAAGTTACTGATGTTGGAGCCGCAATAGGTTTAATGTCTGGCCGTCGTAAAGCAAACAAGCTTTTCAATGCTGCCAGAGATAATATATTGAGACCAGAAGCTAAAGATCTTGAGCTTGACTTAGGTCTAGTGTATAGTTTAGGGCCAGACTTCCCGAGTCTAGAATTAACTAGTTCTCAAGCAAATCATATAATCAAAGAATTGATGGCACATCTGGAAATGAGGATTAGTCGGAGAGAGACATTGAAACGAAGCAAGGCTATTAAGGATGAAAAGCTCAGATCGGCTATGTTGGATCTGGAGAAAGAGTCGTTGGAGGTCAGAAGTGAGAACTCGTCATTGAAAGGTCAATTGGCAGCGGCTGAGCGACGAATACGAGCACTGGAAGAACGTCTTACAGCTACCGAAAATGCCTCACTCTCTCACCAACGGAAACTCAATGAGATAACAGAATACACTTCATCATTAAAACGAGAATTACAAGAGAAGGAACTGCTCCTCAACCAAAACAAACTCGATAAAGAGAAACAGAAGAAGAATCTGGAAAGGAAATATCATCACAAGATAGCGGCCGAGCATGAGAAGGCCAAGGAAATACACAGCGAGAAAGAGAGACTTCGTAATGTGATAGAAGAGAAGGAGAACCGGCTGCGGATAATAGCACACGCCTTGAACGGCGAGAGAGGAGACAATGCGGATACAAAGAACACAGGCGAAGCGGCGGCACAGACTAGCGTAAGGGATTTCACTCCAGGGTCCACTCCAAGAGCACTCCCCGCGCATTTGCTAACTCCCTTCAGCTCTGTTCCTCATACAAGGGAAACCAGGGACACGCCGGCTTCCTCGCGCCGCGGAGTCGCCATAGCGAACCCTCGACACAAACGCTCACTATCAGCTGACGGGAAAGGCTGGGTAGAACACGCCCCCAACCAAATAGTCCCAATGGGAACCGTACTGAAACCTAACATTACTAACAGCAAATTCGTTAACAAATTAACCAACGTCAAAGATATAGCCAACTCAAAGAAATCCAAGTATTGTCTGATTTCTCAAGAACAGGATACTGATGGGGAGTTGGAGACCAAGTTGTACAAAGGCAACATCGTCCCGACTTGTGGCGGTGGAGCTCAAGTTATTTTCAACGATGTGGAAATGCTGAAGCAGTTTTCCCCCACACGGGACAGGGAATCCTCGAGAAGGACATCCGGCAATACCTGTGCTCGTCATTCAGGAAAGAGACGAGATACAGGATGCTCACCTCCTCAAACGCCATCCAATACCAGCAAGAAACAGAGGGTAGATGACGATTAATAAATCATCACATATAATCTTACCATGAGTGTGCCAAGACCAAACAGATAGTTGAAGTTTTTGAATCACATGTAAAAATGTAAAACTCTCTGTGACTAGTTTCACACCCTCATGGTAAGGATATTGACATTAAAGCCTGAATTAATGTATGTTTGTTCATATTTTGGTGTTTCTAATTAACTGCAACATATCCTTTTTCCCATCTAATGTATACATAGTATTAATATTTATATTGCTCAAATAACTATAGTCACATATGTGATGGAACCTCTTTCGGTACTTAACCAGAGCATAAAGATAATATATAATTTTTGTTATATGTTTATAAACTGTGAAAATTTAAATTTAGAATCTCAATACAATCTGACATTGTAAAGTACTTAACTATAATTAATGCTCTATATTTTTAAGATGTTAGTATTATTTTTTTTGTATTTCTAATGTTGTACATTGTAGCATTATTTTTTTGGTTATTATGTATTAAATAAATAGTTAATATATTTGGTGATTTTTATTTAATTTTTATATTATTCTTATAAGAAATAATTTAATGAGAAATTTATATAATTATCTATATGTATTCCAAATTTGAATTTTCTTTTTTTTATTGCATTGCATAGTTTCAAATCAAAGGTCTCGTTTCGAATGCCATATTTAAGTTTTGCATAGTATAAACGATATACAAATTAAGAAAATTAATATTATCTTATACTTTTCATGTAAGTTAGTTTTTTCAAAAGCAAAATATTATATGGAAGAGAAAAATACACTGAAAAAATTATCTGAATTATTATATTTGAATACTAATAAGTTTATGTTAAGTTTTTTTTCTTTTAGTAATATAAAAAAAAAAATATTCGAATCGATACAGTACTTTGTCTTGTCGAACATACAAATAAGAAACTCAGACATATCCCAATGAAAATCTGTGGACATACAAGAAACTTTTGTTAACTAAGGTCTAAGTTTGTAAGATTTTTTTTTAATACTTATATTTTTTTTAAAGTATATATATGACCTGTTTGGTTTAATGGCGAAGAATTTTTTTGTCTAATGCTTTAAATATTTGAACTGTCTGGAACACAACAAAAGCATTTTTTTTTGGCTTACAAGAATAACGATGCCACAAATTTGGCTTATTTGTATGTCATATTTTTTTTTGTGATATTGATAGTGAATTATTTGGTCAGTATAATTTGTTTCTGATTTTTTTCTTTCTACTCATTAAAAGTTATATCAAATAATATATTTGTTTTATGTAATTTAAATATAATATGATATTAATTTTTAATATAATTTTATGTCACAAATAATGTTTTTATAAGTCCTAGAACAATAATTGACATTAAATTGTCGAGTGCAAGCAAACGAACTAAGTTAAAAATTAAATATTCGTGTCAGTCAATGGCGCCAAATATGACATTTTCAACTGTCAATAGAATTTTTTGTTAATGAATATATCTAGGTCAATTGCATGTAAACAGTAAAACCATAACCTTTTCTAGCAGACAATAACTACACCATTCGTATAATGTAACTACTGATTTTTTCTCGCGTATTCTCCCGAAAAGTTGAAGGGTCTCATGTCATAAGGAAGCCTACGTCCTTATTATATTATTGCCACATTTAATTTAATATAAACGAGTAATACCGCGAAAATGTACCAATGGCAAAACTTTTTACTTTTTAATCACGTAATATAGAAGCACCAGTTCTCATTAAGCTTTCGTTCGTAATAGTACATGATTTTTATGTATGGTTTGTAGTTAGTATTCTAAGGACGTGTTTGCATCGTAGAACCAGACAGGCAGTTATTCGTTTCTTATTTATAAATCATTTCAAGTGATATTATGATAACATAAAAAACTGAGAACTGTCCGTATTGAGTTCGACATTGAGAATTTGTGGTAAGAATACTAAAATTTATATATAAATAAGTAATCGTCGTGTTCTTAAACGGCATAAAAAAATGTAGATAATAGAATATAGTACCAACAGCACTCGAGTATTAAACGAATCACTCACACAGACACACAACACTCACACATTCAATCACAGTTACACAGTCCGTTAGTTTAATTTAGTTTTTAATGCGAATAAAGTAATCATGCTCTAAGGACGTGTTGCATTTTTTACTTAACGCCCAAAATAGATAAGCCTTATAATAATAAACAATGAGAGAGCTGACATACCTTAACCAATTTGTTATTATATCAACAAAATAAAAGCTGTTAATTTGTTTTTGAAGTGAAACTTCTTATGCGACTTCCAAGGAGGTCGCGTTATACGTTCAAAGCTCTTAGGAGGGGGAACAGAATGAAATGTAGCGAGAGTGAAGTCGTGGATCAAAAGGGAATTGTTAGCAACGTTAACAAAGTTTGTTTTAAATAAACACAAAAAAAAATCCTTTAACAAACAATTTCTACGCCTTCCTGTTATCATTCCAACATTGCGAAGTTTCACTTCTTCCAAGGGGACTTCATACACTATTTTCTATTAAAATACCCTTATAACTTCTGGGCATGCGTAGTGTGGGCTCCCGCACGATGTCTCCAACAGCGATCCAGCAGGTTGCAGGGAAGCCATGCCGAAGTCAGCAATCTTAATGTTGTTTCTTTCATCCAGAAGAAGATTCTCCGGTTTTAGGTCGCGATGACTGATGTAATATAAAATATAAATACTCCTTTGTATGTTGGCTGTATAATAAATGATTCTGTATATCAAATGTCATGTGTCAAAATTGATTAATAATATAATCTGTGCTTAGTCTCTCATCTTGTACGGTATTGACATAAATATGTATGTATTAATACATTTCCTGTTATAAGTCGGAAGCTCCAATGAGCTTTTCCCGTTAAAATCAATTCCATACTTCCTTCGCATATTGCGATAACGCTTAAAGCATTATCTTTTCACGCTCATTAGCACAAGTTTCAATTGTCACTGCATACGGAGAGTCAATAGTTTCTCATTTATAACTAGTCACATTATAGTATTAACGTAGTATTTAACGAGAAACGCGAAACGCTTCGTATGCAGTGAATATACTAACTAGGACTACACTTAGATTTAAAATGATATAATAATATTACTTTAAAATATATATATATATATATATATATATATATATATATATATATGTTTTAAAACTATTCTCAAAACATTCCAACGTTTTTACATAAACTGTATATAATCTATATATATATATTTTTTATTAATAAAATCTTACCAAATTGAATGGCTGTGACAGAAATCCAGAGCCGATATTATCTGCCTGAAGAACCTCCTCGCTTCCTTGGGCGTCAACCTTCCTTTTTTCACTAAATAATCAAACAGCTCACCTCCGCTAACGTGTTCCAATACTAAATATCTGAAAGACCAGAAAGTATGAGGCAGATTTCATGATACATAAGATCTAAGGCTTTAGCGAGCGTTCGTTGTAATAAGATTAATATTTTTCGTATTACTACGCGTTTGTAGCTATTTTAAACGACATGCCCCGGACGTTTCGGTCGCTTCGCGGCAAGTGATCACGGACGGACGAGTTATTGTAGTGAATCCGAAAAAAATAAACTTTTATTTCCATGATAATATATTAATTGTTGTACACCCTTAAATTATATTTGATAGATAATATTATACGGTACGTACGCCAAAAAAATATTTTTTCCACAATTTTTGTGTGTGCCTGTTTGTTCCAGCTAATCTCTGAAATGGCTGAACCGATTTTGACGGGACTTTTATTGGCAGGTAGCTGATGTAATAGGGAGTAACTTAGGCTAGTTTGTACCACGATGCCGATATCGAAATTAAGCGTTAGGGCGACTGACAGGCGGGGCGCCTTTTTTTATATACAGACGGAGTTACAGTATAAGTGACAGTTAGTAGTTAGTTTTTATAAAAATAACAATTAATCAACTCACCTCTACCAGAATTTTTAATCGTTTAAATATTTACTAAGCGTTTTCAGTATTTCATTCACAGCTCTATTTTATGCGTATTGGTTTTGTTGCGAACTCCTACTAAGTTGTAGGTTTATCAAACCTTAGGATTGAAGTTATATTTTCACATGCCTTCAATACACCCGATTTCGGTCAAAAATTATTTAGTGTTCGTAAAATATAATAATGATATATAATTCATTTAAATGAAAGGAATATTTTTGTTTGACCGTCATCCCGGTTGCTGTAAGCTGTAGAGCAACCGAAACGTCGTTATGTTGTTGAAATAATAAAAAACTCGAACTACCCACATCCGAATATATTTTAATTTAGTTTTATTTAACGTATAATATAAAAAAATGGGTGAAACTTTTTCCTTATAATGTACGTATGGTTTAAGCTCAGGGTATATGTATTTGTGTTTGAGAAGAATTCATTAAATTCTTGAAAAAAAAAAATGTTTTAAACGAAATGAGAAACGCGTAATTTCATAAAAAAAAAATACCGAAAAAGCAAGAATTCAATCTACTAAATATATAATATATAAGAAAATAGTTTTAAAAATATATATTTTCTTTAAAAATATCCATATTTTATTGTGATAAATCGTTGAAAGACTCAACTTTTCATCTTTATAACTAATATTCTTATTAGTTTCGGATAGAAAAACTTTGAGGGCGAAGTTTCGAAACTTTCAGTTAACTAGAAGTGGACTTATCCTTCTTTTAAGATATTTATAAGATAAATTCTTTAATATCTCATCCGTTTTAATTTCTCGCGGAAGGCACAATAAAATGGAGAAATCTACGTACTTATAATTTTAGATTTCTTCAATTATTTCTATATAAATACTATTAAAATTTCCTTGTTATGAATAGAATAACTGTTTTAGTCAAAAAATATTTTATATATTATAAGTATTGCTGATTACCGTCAAAAGTTCAGCCAGACAAAACTGTTTCAATGTTCATGAGTGTCGTCTTAACCTATCATGGGATCAGCGAACTTACCACGAGTTTGTAACGTCACTGCATACGGAGCGTAAATAGTTTCCATTCATATCTTATCATTATAGTATTAACGTAGTATTCTAAAAACGTGAAACGCTTCGTATTTAGTGATGATAAAGACTTGTGTTAAACATACATATTATGTTAAACATAGTTATTATTTATTTGAAAATATATTGGTAAAATCTACTAAGTGCATATTTATTTAAGAATATTATATATATATAAGTTCATGCTGGCCTAGAGGTTAAGGCCATCTTCTCGACATGAGGGCGCGGGTTCGAAACCTGGCAAGTACCAATGTGATTATTCCGAGTATATGTCCTTTCTAAGAGTATTTAGACACAAATGACAGACGGTGAAGGAAAACATCATGAGATAACCTGAAGCTGTAATGTCAAATTATAAGTTTGAAATCGTCAATCCGCTTTGAGCAAGCGTGGTGATTAATGCTCTAATCCAGTGGCGTGCACATCATAGATGCAAATAAGCACTGCACACTCTACCCATACAACAACTAAACCTATATTGTTTAATTCTTATTTACATACTTTTAATCATACATTACTAAATACGAATGTTCACAGACGTTCAATATGTCATTTGTTACGCGCTTTGGTAAAATTGTTAAAGTGCACTCTGTCAACGTAAAAACTAACATTTAGATCGACCGCTGCTAGCGGCTAACCGTCTTCCCAGCCGAGGCGACCGTAAGCACAACTACTCGGTTTATATATTCTATAAAAATTGTTAAGGACGATCTACAAATCTCGTGTTGTATGCAGAAAACATTTGCATGTGTGTGTGCAAAAACTATGCATGTGATAGTTCGAGAAGCACTGCTTCCTTAACCCTACTCGTTTAAAAAGTCATAGAAACTGAGTTGATTGTATAATAAAAAGAGACTATTTAATTTGTATACCGTTTAATGATTTTTTCGTTATTGTGTTATTGTCTTTCGAAGCGCAACTGCATAATTTTTAATTAGCTAATTAGTGAATTTAATAAAAAAAAAATATAGAAAATTATAGCTGTGAGCTCTGTACTGGTGTCAGTTTAATTATATTAATTACGAGTAAATTTTCAATGTTGTCGTTTGAAAAAATTAATATAATTAAAAAGGGAAGATGTTTGACCTTTTTAGATTTAACTGAAAAAACTTAATGTTACTCGTTTTTAATAAAAAGTGTCATGATAATCAGCTAGCAGGCTGTGTACACACAAGTAAGTTATTTTGTTTTACTTGTTTGTTGTTTTGCAAATAATAATAATAGTAATGTTTGGATCTCCACTGGATATTCCGATTTAAATAACTTTTAAAGCGGCGATGAATACATCGTAATCGTACGTATATAGATGTTAGTTCTGATCGGACTACAGTAACTTTAAACGCGAGTGTTATAAAATTATGAGAGGAAGAAATTATGGTGAAAATTTGTAAATTTTTTTCAAACATTCTGCTCACCCCCAAATCTCTGTGCACGCCCTTCCTCTAACCTTCTCAATGTGAGAGGAGGCCTTTGCTCGGCTATAGGCTATAGGCTGATGAAGATGCATATATATATATTATATTATACTTACAAGTATTTCTTGTTCTCGTACACATCAGACAACCCAAGGACGTGTGGATGTTCTATCAACTTCATGATGGCTATTTCTCGTTCGACCTTCAGTCGTTTATGAAAAAAAAATGTCACTACTCCATATTTAACGGCTAACGGAATACAAATTTCAAATCATTACATCAGTTTTGATTGATTAAGATGAATAAATTAGCAGGTTTATTAATATTTTTAGTACAATGCTATTTTCCAAATTAATAATGTTTTTTTAAACATAACATTAAAGTGACAGTGTTGTTGTAAAAACTCGTACTAGCAACACTGGTTTTATTATAATATTAATAGATACTGAGAAACGTCATTTTAACGTCACTCCTGTCATTCATTTTTAAACTTTTTATGTATTTTCGTTTTTCTTTATACCCAATTAGTTACAACCTTCATTAGTATATTATTACGTAATTATTTTAACTAATCGTGACTCGTGGTTTTCCTCACACAACAATATATTAATTAAAATAATATTCACCTTCATTAACACGGATTCGCTAAGTTTCTCTCTATTGATAATTTTAATGGCGACCTTCTTGCCTGTCACGCAGTGCACCCCCAGCTTCACGAGACCTGCGGAAAATAATATTATTGTAATGCATTCATATATAATAGAATTTAACGTATAGTTAAACATAATGTATTTTTTACATTTTTATATCTATATGATACAAATATATGGGTTCCTTTACAGCAACAGTGGTAAACGTAGATATAAAATAATCAAAAACGCGTTATATAAGGAAAACTTAGTTTCATTTAAATCTGTACACGCTAAAATCTTAGATACCAACATATGTTTTTCGTCTGTCAGCGATAATATTGACATTAACGGTTCGTAATGAGAACTAAGTTCCGCAATTATATACATTTTTATGATGCGCAAATTAAAATTATACACGCGAATTACACTTTTCTGTGATCGATGTGATGTTTAAACAATGTTCAGCAACTTAAATTATACATATAACAGGCTGTAGGGAACGTAAAATTCTCAATACGATCAAATAACCGCAAGTTAAGATAGCCAAAGTACATACGTAGCGTTAGCAGTTTCTCCTTTAATATCTACGCATATTATAGTGTCATCGTATACTAAATGAGAGACTTGCTCGCGATATTTTTGTTTTCATTCTACAATATCTAAGTTTCTGTATAAAAAAAAAACTATTATCAATTTGGTAGTCGACTCGCGGTATTTGCAAACTCCCTTAATAGTCAGCACCAGCCTTATCTGACGAGTAATAAAATAAAAAAATATATATATTTTTGAATAATAATAATAATCGCAATATTTATAAGAACTCTACATTCATCCATTATTAACAGGATAAGAACTATTGAAGTGATGTTAAAAAAATAAATGGTTAAACAAAAATTAAAAATAATAGAAACGTCTCAAAATTCATTAATAGCTGTCAACTGTCAGAATGTTTCTTGACGTTAATATGAGAAACTATGGCATAGGTTTATATCAACTCAGAGTAAAAAAAAAAATAGAAATAGTTTGAACATACAGTCTAATAAAACATTAAAATTAAATTATAATTTTTAAATTAATAATATTAAAAATAATAATTACTAATGTTAATAATAACTTCTCCATATTTTGCATAAAAATATATTGCATAGGTACTTGTTCATTGTACATATACGCGTTACCCAAAAAAGTTATGCATAATCGATATGTATTTTGAGAGTTGTCGTAAATAATTATGTTTCTGCTATTAGCTATTCGTTTTGAAATTTAAAAAAAATTTGCTAATTCTTTACATAAAATATAAAAAAATAGGATTTGATATTTATTCAAGGAAATAATAATATAAATACATAGTTTAAGTGTTGAGCTGTCAAAATAATAATGACAGAACTATTGAAGATTTTTTTTTTTTACTTTTATTTGTATTACGGCAAAAGTTTCCGATTTGAGTTTCGATGAAGAAAAAACCGATTCTTGTGAAAAGATAGCGATTGTTTGTTTCGACCAACAGTACATATATTGAGCTGTTTTTAATATATTTTAACAATATATATAAATGTGTCATATGTTATATACGTATTTATAATATTATTTATACCGAAGTCGTATATGGAATAAAAAATATTAGGATAATCAAAAAAATATTTAAAGGATGAGCAAAAATCTTGATATATCCTATTTAAATAGCTTGTAAATTAATAATATCAATAACATACATATCGCTTTGTATGAAAATTATAATCATTTTTCAATATAATATAGTGAGCCAAATCTGTTATAGCCTCCCAAGCCGATACCTTGAAATTCGAGACCTGATTATTCCTTTATTGTCATTTGTCTGTGAGCTCAGTTTTAAACGTGGTAGTATTCAACTGTCATGACTGTCATTCTGAACAGGTATGCCAATATTATTATTATTATATATATATACTTTTTGTTTCCGTTTGTATTAAAATATATATATAGTTCGGATCAATACGAATACTCCCAAATAAACTATTCGTTGTATGAATAATTCGTATACGATTATGATTAAAGATTTATGAATTATTATCAATACTTTCAGTCATAAATCTGATAATAAAACGCGTACTAAGTCCTTAGTATCTGTTTATTGCAATATGAATATTGTCTTAATAAATAAATCTGTGAATTTTTGTACATAGATTAAATGTAACTAATTAAAACAAAACTAACTTGGAAATAGTGACTCAATAAAAATCTTTTTTTTAAATTATCGTTTCAGTTCTTTTAACTACGACTGTATATAAAGGAAAACAAAATACATCTGAACAATTATACAGATAATATTAAAATCAATCTCACTCGCGTATTAAAAGTAAATTGAATTAAAAGAATATATAAATAGGTGTTTTAAAATAAATCTTTTAATAAAAGTTTCTTGTATGACTTTCATATCATTTAATTAAATATTAAAGTTATTTGACTTGTCAAAACAAACTTTTTCTTATTTTATGTCACTAACAAATGCATTTTTTTTTACGCAGTAACATTACTATTTAATAAATACAACATGGCGGCGTATCTGTAAAAAATATTTTCAATATTTTTTTCATTTCATCCAATTAATTATAAACGAAATTAATTAAAATAGTACTTTAAATATAATAAGAAACGAAAATTATTATGAAATTTATAAAAAAGCCTCATGGATGTATTGACATTACATTGTAATTGCTTATGTCAATTCCATCTATCTCTTTCTCACGCCAAAATTAGTTTACGTTAGAAAGAGACGGATATATAATATTATATTTCAGCTTCATCCTGCTTGTTTTAACTGGGGTTTATTCAAATCCTACGGAATATACTGCGGCTATACAAGCGATGCCGCCGGGAGTCTCTATACAGCCGTTAAGTGAAAAACCGGTAGATGGCAGCGCTTTGTCAGCTAGTAAGTTATTCATAATGTGAAAATTAAATTCTAATACATTAAACTACACTCGAATGTTATAGTTATTTGAAATAATATTAATTATATTTCATCGTTGGCTGAATGCGAAATATTGTTGCCAGAATTCATAGCTACAAAAAATATATAATGGAAATTTTATAAATGTTTGTTACTTCTTGTAAAAAAAAAATTGTAAAAGTTCTTAATACATAAAAATATTAATTAAAATTCACGTAATATTATTAAAAATTAAACGTAGTTATTATTCTGTTTTGGCAACATTCGACATAACTTCAGCCTTCTCAGCTTTCCCCTTAATAGCAACAACCAAATGGGACTTTTGGGGTCGCCATTATGGGGTTCTATGTGAAAGTTTCGTCATTTGGTAAGAAGCGATGAAAGTACGGGGCACACACTATGTTTAATGTAATATACAGCAGCAATAGGTTGTTCATTAAGTTAAAGGACAAACGAGACAAGGGTTCAATGAACTTTACAAAAATTAAGATTTGTACTTCAATAAATATCATTTAATAATGTGAAATATACTACAATATTGTCAATGTCACTAACACTTAAGACAAGAAAATTAATGCATTTATACATACATATATTTTTTAGTCTTATAATGTGTTCAAATATGTACTTTATATTTAAATTACTTGCGCCTTTAAAACATTCATTCCAATAAAATAACATAAATATTTCAAGAATGTGATTTAATTCAAATTAATGAGAATATAACGTTTTGACCCTTTTATATATATATAAAAGATAATTTTTTCATAACAAATATGTTACATTACTTTATATCGTCATAAAATTAACCAAAAAAGTATATGTTTGGGAAAGTAATCGTTTTTGTATGTTAATAGGTATTTTGTAATAAGTTAACAAAACAACGACCTCTTTGTTCCGACCTTCGGCTGAGCGTGCTTAACTGACATTACTTTCTGATTTTTAATTAATACGCATTTCCCGCGCTCGTTTCACAATTCCTTTTTTAAAAATCTAAATTTACATAGCCGAAATAATTTTGTTTACCGTATAATATTTTAATTATATTTCAGTTCAGAATAAACTAAATATCAACTTACGGTATGATAGTTCAAATCTATGGGTAATTTTAAGGTTGAATAGAAATTATCTTGGACATATAGTTATAATGTAGGCTTTGGCGAATCCTACCTACTCGTTTAAATGTGAGAAAATAAGGATAGAGGATGTTTATTGCTCATTATATAAAACTACTATGCCTTTTTTGATAAAACTCTACAATAATATAGTTTTAACATCAGATACGTATGTAAACTATACATTATTTCCACGTGGTTCAGGAGAAATCACAGTAAAACATTTGTATCGTTTCTAAAGTCACGTGACATCGACTGTAGATGTCACGCAAAAAATTATTAATATATTTATATAGTACAATGAAAGCATATTTTAGTCCTTTAACAAATTATCAGGCAATTTTATATACGTAAAATTCCGTCATGATGTATAAATGTAAATTTTTCTTTTCACTTATAAATAAATCTATTTCAAATAGTTTCTCCTGGTATTCAAACATTCTTGTTATTCGTAAAGCATATATCATATCTAAATTGTCATTGAACAAAACGCGCCCCACATCGACGCCGGGAACTGTCACATGTCAGGTGGCCATTTTTGTTTCTAGTAAACAAATAGACTTGCTCAAGGGAAATTATTGTAAAATGGTTTGAAATGAAGTTATCTAGATTTAATTATAAACGTTTTATTTGTAAGTATAGGTATATTATTTTTCGTTGGTGAAAATACTAAGAGTGTAGTTGAGATCATAAAAAAAAATTGTGTAGTTTTGTTGATGACTGAAATTTGTTTCTAAACATTGTCATCCAATGAGTTAAAAGTAAAAAATTTTGGACTTATATTATTATTTTATTTTAATAGTGTGTATTTGTTTGATAAACAGCACAGTAAGTACGAAATCAAGGCACTTGCGAGATTAAAGCAATCGATTTCTCTACACCTGAGCTCTATTTATAGAATAATAAAGAATCAAAGGAAGAAATTCAATGTAGAGAATGCATTCAGTGAATACCAGAGAGACATTTTTATTCCTCTACTTAAGATCACGAGTATTTTTATGTTCATAAAACATTTTTAACACCATACAACATAATAGGAATAAACATAATGGGTGCGGTTTTACAAAACTGCTTATTTATACAAACCTCAAAGAGAAAACTTGCTTTTGAAGTTAAATAGAAAAGGCTATTTAAAAATATTTCAGTTGCCGCCATTTTAAGTCTATGCAGGAATTGGGACGTAACAACTTCACGCGGCTGTTTTTATAAAACTGTTTTTGAACTCTGTTTAAAAAATCGTTTTTTTTTTTTTTTTTGCTTTACACAATATTTTTTTATTATAAGTATTGTTTTTGTAATATTATTCTTATTTGATATATTAAGTTTTAATTTCCGATGTATATTAAATAAATTATAATATTCACAATGTTGAAAATAATCAGTATGTTAAAACCTCAAAAATGTACCTGAAAGAGGTTTAATATAAGAAAAAACTATAATACTGATTGACATTGGAATGAAGTGCCGATTGGTATAAAATATCATTTTAAGAAAATTCGGTTGGATAAGATGATTCGTTAGCCGTCGTTTAAAATGTGACTTCTCTACCAATAGCGTTTTCTGTTATAAATCTTCGTTACCGCGATGTAACAATAACGAAACTAAATATACTTTTCATATAAAGCACCCTTATAAATCTGAATAAAACAATGTTCAAAGAGGTTTTATACATCTCTTTTGGCGAGGCCCTGTACACGATTTCTCTGTCTTGTTTTTTCTTTTTTTTTCAGATCCGTTGCTGTCAAATTCATTGTTCAGATTGGTTTTGGACGAATCCGATAATAAAAGGCGCGTTCAAAGATACAGATATATATAGAGCGTTCGAGGAGTTACTACAGATTATAACAAAGAATTGTTAATGTTATTAAATGTAATGCGAAATTATTACTTTCATTCTTATAATAAATGACATAAATGTATGTTGTTTTCTATTATTGAGTTCTCACCTGTTTGTCCCTTTCCGAGTGTTTTCTCCAATCTGAAGGGTCCCACATATTGATAGGCCTCCACGGCCGTGTTGTTGCTGTTTTCCATCTTGACTGGTCAGGATGAGACATCAAATGAAATCGCCATATTGAGGTCTTGGCATTTGTGTTAAATAAGTTCCATATAAACGGACGGGCATGCCTTTAAATAAAAAATATTTTCACTAGTTTTTTCCAATATTTTTTGTGTGCCTAATAAAATTATTTAGCATTAAACAAAACGTTTACATTAGTATTTGCTATATTTTCCGTACAGGCGTTATAAGTTTTTACCATTAACTTTAACTGAATCCGTAAATATGATCTACGGAATAGTTGAACCAAGTTAACGCACAAAGTTACATAAGTTTAACAATGTAGATAGCCAGTTGGAGTAAAACTCAATATTTTGGCGTCATTCCAAGCTTTTAACATAATTTTGATGCCGATAATACCGCAATACTGAACGACTCTATTTATTTATTGTGGCTTTAAAAAAGTAGATTGCCAGACATTGAATCATGGAATTAAATATATATATATATCTTATTGAAATCGTTGCATATAGTTATTGCCTGATTGGATGGTCTTTTTATGTTAAATTGGTTTTCCTTACATAATATTGGACTGTATTACCATACGTTTTTACAAGAGATTTCTGTATTTTCACTCATATAGCTATCCCTTTCTAATATGATAGTTATATAAGTAAAAAATAAGAAAAATATCGCTGTCCTTGTTTGATTTTGATATATTTTTTTGTGTTAAAGATATATACTAATTTTAAGATTACATTATTTCTGACAACCCCAAATCATTTTAAATACGATTAAAGGTGATGAATAAATTTAATATTATTAATTAATTTGTGTTTATTATAAAGAGTCTGTTTAAATAAATACGTTGAAAACTAATTTATTTTTGAAAGCTTCTGACAGAATATATTTGTAATTTTTTATGTTTTATTGTCATTTAAGATATATATATTTTTAATTATCCTTAATTTTTATTGATTTGATATTTACTTGCATATTTCTTTAATTAAAATTATTTTTTATTTTTACGTTTTGATAATTAAAAATCTTTGACTGTTACAGATATTTCGGCAGAATATAGTTGTACACTAACATGTTAATAAAAAAAATAAAAAAAATTGTATTATCGAATACTTACGTATGTATAATCAATATTATATACTTCTATTATTTTCGCTATATATCGATTTAAAGACAATAAAATTTATTTTTCCATTATTATTTTACTTTCTCTTTATAACCTTAAAAAATAATGAGAATTGACTAAAAATATAAGCTGTTATATAGTATTTTAAATCTTTTAATTCTTAATTTAAAAATTATCTGTCGAATATATTTTTTTTATGATTTGGAATTCAGTTTTTTTGTACTCGCTTAGAATCTTAATAGCAACACATTGTTTATCAAATATGACACGACTCACAATATAAATGAGATTTAAATTATATAAAACTGTTTGTTAATGAACAGACAACGTGTAATTTATTGTAATTATTACTTTAAATTCACTTATGTTATGATTATTTTCAGCAAAATAAGTGTTCTAATAAAAAATACGGTTCATATTTAATTTACTATATTATTAAGAGGATTTATAATATCAATATTATTTATTGTTAATCAATATCAATTATTGATACATTTTTGACAGTTGACGTCACTTTTGTCTGTTGGTTGAATGCGAATTGAATTTATTTATAAATGTCAAATTAGGAATTATTTGAAAAAAAAAAACTTTCAATAATTATTTTCTTATTTTTTTTTAACTTTTTGCTACGGTTTAGGCTGTTTTATTGGTAAGTGTATATATTTAATAATAGAGTTACATATTAAGTAGCTATTTTCTTACAAGAAAAAATCATAGCAAGTGTCGTTGTAACAGCATTGCTCCAAGCGCTACGATCGATAGCATTCAGAATTGATTATAAATCCGCAATTTTATTTAAAAAAATCATGCCAAATTAAATAATTCAATGACTATTATTTGTTATTATATTAAAATATTACTTTAAAAATATATATTTTTTATATGTAACTTATATGAAATATTTGCGTGACAGTTAGTTGAATACATTATATTATAGCTATAAATTTAATTTAAACACTCACTTTAAGCTAATATTAACCACATATAAGTACACTGGTGCAAAACGTTGGTTTGTACGTCACTGGAAAATCAATAAACACGGTATCACACTTGTACACTCCATGTAAATAATGTAACTATTTAAACGCAATATAATATATATTTATTTTATTTTTATCAGATATATAATAATATTACGTAAGCGTGATGTATTAAAATGTTTTTTTTTGTTATCCGGGATCGTCAATAGTCGTGCTCGCTCGTATTTTGCGACTGGGGTGAGTCATTACCCTTTAGGGGTGGGTTTTGCGTTCCGTTCGACGCTTCATTATTATATATTATAACCTTTTTTGTTATATAAATACTGTAAAATATAATAATAAACAAGTATATTTTTAATTTGTTTGCTTGTTGATGATCTTAACATTCGTTGGTTAATTTTTTTAATAATGACATGCGATTCTTTTGAATGACAAAAAATATAAAATTTAAACATTACAAGAAAACCGATAGCTTTTAAAATTTAAATATACTGATAATATAATAATCTGAGAATAATTCAATAAATACTTTTTTTATTTAAAGAGGTATATTTCCATGATATATTTTTTTTTTTTGTAAATAATTATTTTATTTAATCAGCTTCTTATAATAAATTTCGTGACATTTTTGTGTCTTTAATATTTTTTCCTATTCCACGACTTGTTCTTCATTTCATTTACCTGGCAATTCTTCATGTAATATTAAATCCAATAAGTCAACAATGGCGACCCAATTTTCATTGATACATATTTAAATGCTAGGTATCAAATTTTTCATCAGCTTTCTAAATTGATGACTTTTACTAAAAAAAAATATTAAATTATTCATTCAAATAGTTCCGTGCATTTCAAAATTATATTTTAAATTGTAATAAAAAAAAAAATACTTTTTTCAATACGAGTATTTCTAATAATTTTTGTGTCAATTATTTTATTTATATGTCTACCTTTATTTATTTTTTGTGTCTATTTTCTATATTGGACCTCCTTATAGGACATTCGTATTATTAATTTAATTATTTATATGCATTTAAAATCCGTGTTAACAAATAATAAATGTATTGTTACATATTTATGACACAACTAATAACATTACAATTGTTTAAGACACAAAGCTACTTTCCTACATATGCATTATGTTGTGAATTAAAAATTATAATTTGTTACAACCAAACATATAGCAATGACATTTGACCTCAGGTGTTGTCAGCAGTTAATTTTATTATAAACATGGCTGAATTTATTACATCAAAACATATAAGATAATCTTGTATTTTATCTGGGAAAAGTAAATGCCATTTTTACGATTATATTTATAGGGATTTATCAAATAAGGAAATATTACCGGTGAAACTTTATATTAAATAATTTTAAGTTTTTATTTTTAATGTCAATATCCGGTAACTAATATCTCTGTAATTAAATCATTGCTTAGTAAAACCAGCAATAGAGTATTATAAAAATGTTGACGACTACTGTTAATATTGAAAAACAAAAAATAAAAATAATTATTCTATTACGTATACTGCTCAAATTTTTGTTGTCCGCGCTCACCAACACGGGTAAGTCCATTCAATTATTTATTTGCTATTTTAAATGCTAGAATATTATCCGCTGACGCCATTTTGGACTTCCTTAATACAGGCTTAGTATTTTTATGGCAGTTAGGCATAAGCTTTGTACAATTATTTTTATTTTCTAATTTTGTAGCTTTTGATGTACGTATATGTTACTGTTTAAATGACTATTTTTCACAATATATTTGCATATAATACTTTTGATTATTAATAATAACGAATAGATATCTTTTTTTCTGTTTTAATATTACAAATGTCTTTACAGCCCCAAAATGCCTTACAACGCATATCTCCAGATCACAGAAGAGAAGTACAACCTCATATGCAACAGGTTCAAAGAGTATATGGCTCATATTGATGATCTTAACATCGAACCGATTAAAATTTTTGATCCATTATCACCAAAACAAAATGAAGAGCTAGAGCTCATAAGGGAAGTCAGCAAAGACCTGCAGAAAAAGAAGGAAGAGGACGTGAAAAAGGCAGCGGTAAGTTAGTTTAGGCGCTAAAATACATACTCTAGATCTAGTTTTACAGGTTAAACCTACTCTATACCTACTTTATACCTATTTCAGAGCGTTCGGAAATGGAAAAAATATCGAAATCGTTACTTTTTAAATAATATTTGTATTTTTATTATTTAATTTTATAATTAAAGTTATTATATTTGCTTCAAAAAACAAAAATAATATATATAAAAGGGTTTTTACAATTATGATTTCTGAAATTTGACAATTAGTAACCCTATTTATGAACTACATTTGTTGATATTGCTGTCATTTATTTTATTGTTTTGTTTAAACATTAATTTTTACTATTTAGCTAAATCGAACTGTTTGAATACAATATGTAACGCTTGAAATTTTTTATTATTGTTCAGAGTTGTGCCGATATTATCTTCTCTATAATCGCATTATCCCGAAAACTATATTTGGCATTCGGGTAAATTTTTAAGGTAGGATAAAAGCCTGAAAAAATCTGTTATTATAATAGAATCCCACTAAAACTGGATAAATCTGGAAGATTTACTACGCGAATTTTAATTATTTTAAACTACATACTCCCGACGTTTCGGTTACTTTTAAGCAATCGTGATCACGGACAGACGAGATGTGTATTCGTTTTATTTAAATGACTCGCGAAAGTCTTAGCTCTCATTAAAATAGATTCGGATTTGCCGGTTTTGCGTAATTCTCAAGTGTGGTTTCCACACTACTTGACGAATTTTACGTTTTACTTACACTCATACAGAATTCCATCTTGATAGAATTCGTAGGAAACGTTTATTTTTTAAATATGCTTCGGAGCAGGGGTTCGCAAACTTATTTCGTCCACTGCCCACTTTGAGAATAAATAATTTTTTAGCACCCCATGTTTTCACCTAGTGAAAAACCACTATAACCCATCCCAGCTATATGATATGTCAAATCACCTGCCAGGCGTACACGCCTTAATTTTTTTTCTACATCTCTCACTATCGCCCACTTTGGGAAAGTGAGTTTCTTAGCCTCCCATCAAGAGGCTATTTTTCACAAAAGAAAAGCTTTATCAATGAAATCTCTTAAATTAGTAGCTCACCAAAGAAGAAATAAGTAAATGATTCAATCATTCTATAGATTGGAATAAGACAGAGAACTGGCTGTGACCAACATAACAACAATGTTATGAACATTAGCAAAGTTTTAAACCAATTACATTGAGAGAAATCTCACGATTTCTATGTAGTATATATAAAATGCTCAAAAATTATTATTTTTTGGACAGGAGGCAGCAGCAGAAGCCGAGAAAGCTGCCAAGGAAAATAAAGTCACTGAAAAAGATGACTCGGAAAATACTGAAGAGAACGTCACAAAAGATGACAAGAAGCAAGAATAATAAGTCCTTTAAATTCATTTGTAGAACATTATGTAAAGTTATGTAAATAAAAATATATTTTGACAATTGCTTCATTAATATACCTTTATATTCGTAAGCATCACCTGGTTATAAGCCTAGCTAGTTAGAAAAACAAGACAATTTAGAATTTTGTATGCACAATTAACTTAAACATCAGTTTAAAATATTTTATTTGAGGTATTTTTTTTTGAAGTCGCTTCAAAAAGGTATTATATTTCATATTAATAATGTTGCCAGTTAAAATAAAACCCATCATTATTGTTAGAATAAAAAAGTATAATTATTCGTTAATAATACATCATAGTTGATTAACTAATCTTATAGTTAGGAATTGTCTGTCATGACATCATCGTCCTCATCCTCTGGCTCGGCGAGGTCGGGATGACACATCCGTATGTGTAGATTTAGATTAATTTTTACGATAAAACTCTTGCCGCAGGTCGAGCACTTGTATGGTCTCTTGACATCATCGTCGTGGCTTGACGGATGAGCTCTAGCGATATGGGTTCTTAGTAACGATGAATGCATAGTCCTGTCGCATTGAGTACATTTCACATGACAGTCCATGGGTTGCCCCTCGTGGCTCTGACGATGCTTCTCCATAGTAATCTTTGATACAAACAGCTTATGGCAGCAGTCGCATTTGAAATTTTTGACCTTTGTATGCTTTTTCATATGGATTTTAAGGCAGTTCTTGGTTGGGAACATTTCGTCGCATTTCGAACATTTAAATTTCTTGATGTCATTGTGTAGTTGCATATGCAGTTTGAGATATGCTTGTCCGGTGAAGCTCTTGTTACATATTTCGCAGTTTATCGTGCTTGTTAGCGAGTGGGATTGCATGTGGCTCTTCAGGAACTGGGCCGCAACGAAGCTCCGGTCACAGACTTGGCATATATATTTCTTGGAGGCGTTACCTTCGTGCTTGCTGTGGTGTATGTCGAGATGGTATTGTGAGTTGACCTTGACGTCACACTGATCGCATTTGAACTTCCTCCGCTTCTTCGGGCCCTCTTTAACGACTACCGGCTCGGGTTCCATCACCGGCGCGTCTTTGTCGTTTCCGTGAAATTTTTTATGCAACATTAAGAACTCCATACCCTCAAAGGTGAGGTCACACACGTCACAACGATACCTCCCTTCGCCTTGTTGTTGTTTTAACTCGTACGTTATATTGTTGTCTTGACCGTTGTAAGCTTCTGCCATTTTTTCGCGCTTCACAGAATTTCTATTGTCGTTCTGTATTTGTTTGTCGCTGCCGGCCGGCTCCATCATACTTTTCATCCAATGGTCATTAATTCCTACGACAGACTTTGTCTCCATTTGCATTGACGCTATGGAGACATTTTATAGACTTGGATATTGATCCGTTAAAGAACTGTTCTTCACATAAAATAACTTTAATCAGGTGTTATTGCTATTATTAAAGCAATTAGCGCATTGTTGACATGATTGTATCCGAAAATTTTAAAGTTTTCCGATGTGAAACACAAAAGGGAGCCTTGTTACAGTACCATAAATTCCAAAAGAGAAGCGAAGCGCGTTGGTTTTTTTTCTCTACAGCTAAATGCTAATGACAGCGATAACTTTTTAACATTGACATAGCTTTTGTTGCCAGATGTAAAAATCAAATTAAATAATTTATGACAGTTTATCGTATTCTAAACCCTCAAATTAACTTGTTATGAAAATTTAAGTTTTTAAATAAATTAAAATTATTTAATAAGGATGCCGTAAGCTTTATTTTAATTTATAAATATATTTTATATCTTCATATGTGCACTTCAAACAGGTAAAAGGTATTCATGAAATAAAAAATACAATAATTTCAACACTTATTTTAACATATTTTTATTCGCTATCTACTTTAATTTGACATCATATAACTGTTTCAAACATATTATTTTATATTATTATTAAAAAACATACCAACATCTTATTATTTTAATTACCAAACAGTAGCTACGATTTTGATAAACTTCAGAGCAATATTTCTATGAGTGGTTTTTGGTACCTACATCTTACAGAATATAAAAAAAGTTTTTTTTTTTAATCAAAGCTTGGATAGAAGGATGAAGTAATTGTTTTGGGTGAAATTTATACATTTAATGATCTATTTAGTCTTTACTCAATGAAGGCGAAACATTTTTTCCTAACACATTCTCCTTGTATTTAAGTTTCTGTACATTTGTCGGATCTTTGAGCATTTCATCTTCTAGTCTTTCAAATCTTTGATCTTGGACTGGTTCTGAAAAAAAAAAAAAATTAACACAATTAAATTGGGATATATGTATTTTTTTTTTAATTATACAATATCAATCATGAATTTACACATAACATTATATATACTTAATTTAATATTAATATACAATAATTTCTCTTACCATTTGTTTGCAGGACCTAATAACTATAGAATAATTTTTGTTTGTGTGCACAAATATAATATTAAAGTCTGAATAGTTAAGATTATATGAACTTAATAAAAAAATATATATATTTAAAGTATTTGTTTTTTAGTCTGTAATACTTTAAGAGATTCCTACAATGGGTATTCATCTTTATAAAATAAGAAATAAATTGAGTACATTTTGTTTACATCACAACAACCATGATTGCTGGCGATAAGCAGAAGAAATGAAAGTTTTTTGCATGACATGTCATCGTAGTTACAATTCACTGTACTAATAGTCTTACATTATTTGAGGGACATTCAAAAATATATATAAACCTGTACATACTATTGTAAGGTGTATATCTATCTGATAGGAGACCCTCCAAGTTGTAGCCTATGATACCAACAACCGCAGCCACGGGGAGAGTTATGTAAGTAGCGTTGGAACGCAGAAATTGCATTATAATAGGCCACATCTGAAAAAAATTACCACAATTATTGTAAGAATTGGTGAAATTAGATAAAGCCGAAATATATTATCTTTTTAATCAGACCATTTTTATATTTTGCTAGTAACTTAATGTAAGAGAATATACGCTTTTAATACAAAAACAAGATTTAAAATAATTGATAATATAGTTTTAATATAGATATTGGTGTGGATATGTTGACAAGAAGTTAGTTTTACTTACTTTGTGTTTGTTAAATTAAAAAGTCATAGGACTGATATTATTATTTTAGGTTATAACTTTTACATATTTCGTTCAACTCTAAATTTAAATAAAATATAAACCCATACTTCTACTACTATAATTCTATAATTTCTTCGGTACGAATTAATTAATATAATTTATACTTTATAGTAATATTAGTTTTAACAATAAATATTATTCTATAACTTGCGAAAAGTGTTGCTATTGCAAAAACACTTGCTTATAAATTTACGAAAATACAGTAAAAAGGAATGAAATAAGTGAAAACAATTAAGATAATTTTAATGTGAGTAATGATTAATTTATGTAGTTGTATTTCTGCAGATATATATATTCTAATACTTATATATATTCGAATGATTACTTTTGAAATTATTATATTATCAATACATAAAAATATATAATTAAATATTGCTAACGATTTGGACTGCCTACAATGAAAAATACGTATTCTGTCAATTGCAAACAACTGACATTAGAAATGTTGACACTTAACCTATTATGAGTAGTTTATATGAAAACATTTAATTTAAAATAAACATTTTAGTCAAATAGCTATAGGTGCCATTAATATTTAAAATGTCTCAGACCCAAATATCTAGTTCTCTATGTCGTGTGTTCTGTATTAGAAAAATGCTTGATATAAAATTGAATTTACGTAATATCAGACACCAAAGTTCTAATGTTAAAAAGAAAACAGCCAGCTCTGTTTACAAAACCATGAACATTTTTGATAGGAAAGCGAAGGTATTACAGAGGGAAAGATCAGCGAGAAGCGAGGATTACCATTTATATGAATATGTTAAAGAAGAAATCGGGTGGAGGACTGCGGACAGAATATTTGATATAAAACGAACATTCAAAAATGCTGTTGAGTTAGGTGAGTAACAGTTATCAAAGGAATATATGATTTACACTAACGTTAGATTCTGATTACAAAAAATTTCATAGATTAAATTATAAGACGTACATACGTTTTCCATAATCTTTAGGAGTATGTTATTTAGTGTAGGTGCCGGACGGGGCTATGTATCTCGACATTTCCTCCCCGACAGTGTCGAGAAGGTTACCCTCTGTGATTCGTCACAGACACACCTGGATAAGGCGATTGTCGGCGATGATGTGAAGTTTGAGAAAATTGTTATGGATGAGGAGAACTTTGATGTGAGTAAGTAAGCTTGTTTACCAGAATATCGAAGTGAATAAGCAGTTCTGTTTACTTGTACATTTAAGTAAATTGTTTTGTTTACCCGATCTTTATAAATAGTCACCAAAGGAAATAGTATTTACCTTGTATTTATGAGAGAAACTAACAACCTATGTTCTATGAACAAAAACTGAGACGAAACCTGCCATCATTCCATGGATTCACCATCCAGGTGCCGGGTCCATCATTGCAGGGAGAGGAGCTTCAACAGTGCCTGAGACTTGCCACCCAGGTGTAGGTTTAAAGGGTCTATCTAACACGCATTAAACGCTCACCTCCACTGTCCAAGCTCCTCTCTCTACCTAACCAAATTTGATAGAAACCTTTTAGGGCTGCCTTCGAAGTATGTGCCAAGAATGAATTGATGTTAGTTCTAGCCAGGCCCAAGTCTTTAAGTAGGTTGTAGAGAGTTTTAGCCGTTATACCTCTCGCTACCACTTCTACCGCGTAGAAAATTTGTATTAAGATATTGTAGCGAACCAAACACTACCTTTATATCTCTGATGTCATTATGGATTGACAGATTCTTCTGTCTAGAAGTAATCAGAGACTTCTTTTATATAAATCTCTTCTATTTGAACATAAAATTAAGTTATTAAAGTTTTAAGAATGTCTAGTCTTTTAGGACCTAAAATTTTTATGCCTGGCATCATACATGTAATCTGTCAGTATTTTAAATAAAACTGGTAATTCCAAGTATCCTCTTGTATTTTATAATATTATAAATTAAAAATCTCTTTGTTGATATTTTGTTCATCAATCCCAGAAGAATTAAATGTGAATTATGAAAAGAATGTTTAAATTATTTTATTGTTCGGATGTGAAGATTTCGATCACTTCGTAGCTAATACGATTCCGGGCAGTGATGAAACATCGGGTAAATAAAATTGCCTAATATAAGAAAAAAAATTGTGTCATTTTAAATGTGATTACATGAAAATCTTAGATATATTTATGAAAAGAACTAGGTACCAGCCCTGGTTTCCCACGGGCTCTTTACAAAAAATATAAAATAGCCTATTTAATTTTGAGAATTTTTAAACTTATATTATGATAACTTTCAAATGGTTAGCACGTTTTAAATGATTTAAAGACTAATTTACAGATACCGATGTAGGCTTGGACACGAAGTAATTTATTTTGATAAGGCTTGATACCGTATTTATGTAAATAGCTTTCCGATAAACGCTTTAGGAATGCCAATTTTTAAAAGTTGTAAATTGGATATAGTATGTTATCCTTAAGGTATAGACATATGCCATCGCGGACTTTTCTGTAGACCTATATAAGATACACAATTCTAACATATATTATTTTGTTTTATCTCAAAGACTTTAGGTAGCGTTTTCTTTAAAAGCTCTCGTACGGCTCATGTTTTCCCGACATCTTCAACAAATATCATTAATGTACACACAAGTAAATACAGAAACTTAACAAATTATATACTAAAACCTTCCTCGAGAATCACGCTATCGAGTGGTGATAACTGTTTGATGATCGGTGCAGTGGTTTTTCCGTTTATCGCGAACAGACAGACAGACAGAAGCGGCGAGGGACTTTGTTTTATAATATATATAAACATATATATATATATATATATATATATATATATATACATATGTTTATGTTAATATTTGTTTCAGTTTCCAGACAACAGTATTGATTTGTTTGTGTCATCTCTGGCACTGCACTGGGTCAACGACCTGCCAGGTTGTTTCGACAAGGTCATGCAGTGCCTAAAACCGGACGGGGTATGTCTTAGAATTTTTCCTTGCTTAGTAAATAATTGTGTGTCAAAAGTTTTAAGCAAATTTTATGAAAACTAAAGTAATGGTTTAATATGTACATTATATAAATAGCTTCTTGCCAAAAACGTCTTAAAGTGCTGCTATCATTTTTTTCTTCATTTTTCTCCCATTCTGACTTCAGATGGCATTAGAGATTTTTTTGCGGGTAGTTTCCTAAATCGGACAAATTTTATTTAGTAAATGAATTGGTAGCATTCCAAATTTTTGTTGGTCCAATTGCGGTGATCACGTTTTTGGTTGTGTTATTTAAATGGCATATATATTATGTTTGATAAATATTCATAATTATATCAAAAACTACTAAATATAGGCATTTTTTATATAAATTTCGGTTTAAAGACATTTATTTCTCATAAAGAACACAAAAGTTCACTTATAATAAGAAATTACAATAATGTTGCTTGAGGGTACATTTAAAAGTCTGCCTTATGAATTATATACAGTAAAATGTAATGTTGCGGGTAGTTATATTACACAAACATGTTTAGGTAGGGGTTACATTAACTTATAAATTATTTTGCACATATTCAACCTTATATCCTAAAAACAAAACAGAAAATACAGATTTTGACGATTTTTATCTAAAATATGACTAAAATAAAACATAAAAATTACTACAGATATCTACATTACGATTTTAAAATATCCGAATGTCGTCTAAAAACGTGAAATACAATTTGATATAAGCCAATTCCCAGGTGTTCGTGGCCTGTGTCTTTGGTTCTGGTACTTTGATGGAACTGCGGCAGGCTATCCAGCTGGCTGAAATGGAACGGCTGGGTGGTATGCACCAGCACGTGTCACCATTCACTGGCGTGCGGGACTTAGGAGGGCTGATGAACGCGTGAGTGACGAATAGAATTTTAATTGTATACATGTGTACTTTCTAAGAGTATTTAGACACCACTGACAGACGGTGAAGGGAAACATCGTGAGGAAACCTGGACTTATGATTTCTAATTATAACTCTGAAATCGCCAACCCATCTTGAGTAAGGTTGGTGATTAATGCTCTAACCTTCTCCATATGAGAAGAGGCCTTTGCTCAGCAGTGGTCTTCCATAGGCTGGTGATGTTGATGATGATTTTATTCTTATTATTAAATTGCAATTGATTTTAAAAGACTCTTATGCTGTTCTCATGTCAGTAGTTCATATACATTGATATTTATAGGCAACATTATTAAACACACAATGAACTCTCAAAATTAATTAATTAAATGTTTGGTCTCGTATCATTTGTTTTTAAAGATTTTAATTCATAAATTTTTATTATTTTTAAAAAGTACATACTCACGACGTGTCGGTTGCTTTGCAGCAACCCTGAACACGGGTAGACGAGATGTGAATGTCTGTAAGACACGACCTGTACGAAAAATCGGGAGTGTGTAGTTTTTAAAAATAATAAAATAAAGCGAAAATATTAGTTTCATTTGAATGAATACTCGCGAAAGTCTTAGGCCTCAATAAACTTCCAAATTTCTAACTATAATGTGATCTTTCTGCCCAGTGCTGGATTTACTCTCCAGACGGTGGATGTAGATTCTCTAACCGTCTGGTATCCGTCCGGGTGGGATGTGATGAGGGATGTGCGAGGGTCAGGGGAGGGAGCCGCGGCTGTCTCCAGGCCGGTGAGGCTGAGGAAGGATGTACAGTTCGCAGCGGCTGCTATTTACGACGAAATGTACGGCAAGGTATCGACAATGATGTAATTCCCCTTATACATGTGATGTATTATATGAAGATGTATGTGATTCGGATATCGTCTAAAAATGTAATATTAAAAATGTTATAAAAAAATACATTTTATATTTAAACTTTAGGAAATCCCGGAGCGCAATACAAGAGGAGTACCAGCTACCTTCCAGATAGTCAACTTCCTCGGATGGAAACCAGATCCGTCGCAACCGAAGCCGATGGAGAGGGGATCTGGTGAAATGTCGCTGAAAGATCTACATAGGATTGACGAAATTATACAAGAAACTAAAAAAATCGATCTAACAGACGAGGATAAGAAATAAATAATTATTTATTATAGATGATGTTTTTATTTTTTATATATATATTTACAGTATTACATGTTGTACAAGTTGATAGGTTCCAAGGGCACAATTTCGTTGAAGTTATCCACCCACCCGTACGAGTCTTCTGAAAGACGTTTCTTTATGAATGTAAGTGGCGACTTGTATATTATATTAAAACTATACTTCCATACCTGAATCGCGAGGTGTATGCGGTGGAGCTGGAAATTGGAAATAGTTTTTTTTTAACCGACTTTAAATATAGGTGGTTCTGTATTCAATTAAAAATATATGTTAAATTTTCATAATAAAAGTGCTGAATTTCGTATTCCAGCTTTTATTTTGATGTTATATATAATAGATTCCTTATTAAATAAATAGTTATAAATATTATGAGAATTAGTTACGTTTAAAAAACCTCTGTGTTTGATGTTTGAAGTTTGGCCGCTGAGTGGCAATTGAATGATCGGTAGTTAGCTCGTTTGAGGAGTCTGAAGATTCTGGTATCACTGAAAAATTTAATTTATACGAAGTAATTAATATATATATATATCTTAATGTTTTTACGCTATTAAGGCCAAAGGCCATAATACAAACACGATATGCCAAATATTAACAAAATACATAATTAGGAAGAATAATCCTTATATATTAGTAATATATTTATTAATTAAAAATCTTTAAAATATCTCTACTTACACGCCGCTCTCTTCTTCAATTTCAGCATCAATTCGTGGTCAATGTATGACTCTAAAAATTTTAGTAAAATTATATTTAGATTAAAAACAAAGTATTTACAAAATATTATAAAAAGTCGTATAATAATAAATAAGTACTTTGAACTTGCTGTTGTGAGCGTGTGTTGGCTTGATGCGTCTGATGTTCTTTAGACAGTGAGGGTAGGACTAAAAAAAATATTTTAAATATTAGTTTCTGCAGCATAACAAGTATATATATATATATATATACTTATTTTCTTTTAATATATATATATATATGTAGTAACTAATGTAGTGTGAAATGACTACGTTACATTTGTTGAAATTAGGTACACATACAATATGAGCTAAATGAAGATAATTAAATACATCTTAGCATTAAAAATGAAACTACGGTTTTTTGGAAAAGTAGATTTTTTAGACGACACTATCATCTCGTTAATGTAAAGCAATCAAAATGTAATGAAAATTTAAAATAATACAATAAATGCATTTAGTGTTAGAGAAAAACATAGTTTAATTTTAAAAATGTTCTCGTAAATTTTATATATCATTAATTAAATATTGTGTAGCGACGATATTAATTACAAATAAGAAATATAGTTCTTATAATAAAACAGTAGCTGGACAAATTGGTGACTATGTTAATAATATTGAAATATACCGTTAGTTGAACACCCTGTATTTTATATATAGGATGGGCTGAAAACACTAAAATGCAATATTTTACTTACGATTCGGTTCCGGCGATCTGGTGAAATGGAAGTGGCCTGTAGGGATGTTATTTATATCTGAAGGACTTCGGTAACCCGGGGACAGTTGTGGACGGGGCAGCACTAAAAGCACTTACAGTGTTAAGTAATTCAACCATTTCATAATTGTAGTGAAACTTCCAATGCTTACGTCAAGGTTGCTTCAAACTTTTAACTTTATTATGTAGTGGGTATGAAAACACTTTTAAACTCAACGCTCCTGAGGCTGAATAGAAAAAGACTGAGCCAGTTTGGACGGCTGGCAGTCAAACGTAAGGAGCGATCAATTGTGAACAATGAGTTCAGTAAATATCTAATTCTACCTATTCCTATTTTCATTTCCACAAAACGAAGTTTTATTTCTTCACGCACTATTATTGTATATATAAACGAACAAAAATAACATTGAATATAAACAATATTACAGTTTTCATTTTTCAATTAAGATGTCATTTTTTTATGTTACATTGTATCCGATTCTAAATTTAACTCATTGAACAACCATTCTGTGATCAGAAGCTAATGTTTGAACACGCCCTAATACAGAAAAATATAAACATTTATCTGTATTTCTCTTTTTCGTTCCAGTCATTTAATATATATAATATCTCTACTATTTAATATAAATAAGACGAACAGAAATTATGGTGTAGTAATAAATTAAATCAATTATTTAAATTAAAGTCGTGGTGGCCTGGAGGTTAAAAGGCCCGCCTCTATACGTGAGGGCGCGGGTTCGAAACTTGGCAAAGTACCAGTGTGATCTTTTCCGAATCATATGTACTTTCTGATAGTATTTAGACACCAACGACGGACGGTGAAGGAAAACATCGTGAGGAAACCTGGTCTTATAATTTCAAATTATAAGATTGAAATCGCCAACCCGTCTTGAGAAAGCGTGGCGATTAATGCTCTAACCTTCTCCATGTGAGAAAGGCCTTTGCTCAGCAGTGGGCTCCTATAGGCTGATGATGATGATGATGATGATGATGAATCAATTTAACTCACAGGTTGGTTTTTGTGTAGATGTTGCTGAGTTCAGAACGCGATGTTGTGCCGGTTGTCGTGAACGTTGTCTTGTTGGAAGGGTTTGCACTGTAAATATATATATTTAGGGAACACACATGTGATTTGAACGGAACTTTTAAATTCCCGAACGCATCCGAAGTGACGTCAAAGCGATGACATTTGATTCACTTTTACGCGGGAAAGTATTCATCGACGTTATTTGTGAGTGTCGATGTAAATTAAATTTAAGTTAATTAAGGTGTTTTGGTTTAAGATAATGATTAGTTAAAACTCTTTAAGGCAAGTTTGGTCCAGCTAAGGTTTGATTTGATATTTAAAAATTGTTGGTTTATATTTATGTATAGACACAGCTGGAAATAGGACTATGCCAAGATATTCCATGAGAAAGTCTTCGGTTAGTGGAAACTACCCACATCCACAGTCATACTCGATCAAGGTTTACCAGGCTAAGGTTATTCAAATAAAACTCCTTCACGTAAAGAGAGTTTCTTTTAAATAATAACCGATAAATTTTATACCATATTTAGGACGTAATTTTAAAATTAAATAACAGGATTTATTAGGGGTAGCAATATTCTACTTACTCATTGCTGGTTGCAGACGTCTAAACTGTGGAGTCCTTGTGGGCAGAGTGGCGAAGTCATTGCTCTTTGTTAGTAACGGAGGAGCTAAAAATTGTTACATGATAATATCGCTAAAAGAAATTATTACAATATATATATTGTAGGAATATGAGAGGGTAGGAGAGAATCAATGTAGGAATATGAGAGGGTAGGAGAGAATCAATGTAGGAATATGAGAGGGTAGGAGAGAATCAATGTAGGAATATGAGAGGGTAGGAGAGAATCAATGTAGGAATATGAGAGGGTAGGAGAGAATCAATGTAGGAATATGAGAGGGTAGGAGAGAATC
Organism: Danaus plexippus; assembly: GCF_018135715.1. Taxonomy (NCBI): domain Eukaryota; kingdom Metazoa; phylum Arthropoda; class Insecta; order Lepidoptera; family Nymphalidae; genus Danaus; species Danaus plexippus. The sequence continues at coordinate 892,448 of NC_083557.1, forward strand.
AATGTAGGAATATGAGAGGGTAGGAGAGAATCAATGTAGGAATATGAGAGGGTAGGAGAGAATCAATGTAGGAATATGAGAGGGTAGGAGAGAATCAATGTAGGAATATGAGAGGGTAGGAGAGAATCAATGTAGGAATATGAGAGGGTAGGAGAGAATCAATGTAGGAATATGAGAGGGTAGGAGAGAATCAATGTAGGAATATGAGAGGGTAGGAGAGAATCAATGTAGGAATATGAGAGGGTAGGAGAGAATCAATGTAGGAATATGAGAGGGTAGGAGAGAATCAATGTAGGAATATGAGAGGGTAGGACAGACTCAAACGACATATAAGCAGTTGTCAGAGGACATCAGGGCTCTTTTTCGTTCGTAACGCGCGTTGGTGTGATAGTTTAGTCGTTAGTAGATTTTAGAAGTGTGTTTAAAGCTTTCGATTGTGTTATATTCGGACTTCATTTAACGATTAGTTTAAATCGAGATAGTTGAAAGTTATTCATTTAGAATTGTTTTTATTTTTGTGTAAATTTAATAAATTAGTAGTGGAATTGTATCGAATGTTGTTTTTTAAAAAGTCGATTATTAGCTTGTTTTCTAAGAATATATATATATATGTACTATTAGAATTTAGAAAGAAGAGCCTTTGAGTTGTACGTAGAATTTAACTAAATCCTTTGACATACAATTTTGAAATATAAATAACAAAACAATTAAAATAATACATTGAAGTTAAAATTGACAACGATCAACGAGATGGACGTATATATTTTAATATTAATTTTTACAAATACCCTCAATTTTTTTTGATGAATTATAATAAAATTTTTCTTAATTTTTTTATTGTTTGATAATATACATGTCTTTGGACTGAGCGTTTAATGTGCTCACTTATATTTTAAAATACATATTAAATAAAAAACTACTGTTTTATGATAAATAAATGAATAGATACTACATCATATATAATATCTCTCTGCTGTAATAATTTTATTCTTACCACGAGTTCACATAGTTAACCTACACACGGACAGTTTCTAATTTCTTCGTCTATCGCACATATGTACTATACGTGGCAAGGCTACATTCTTTTTAAGGACATGTGTACATACCTGTTTATACTTTCACGATTTTTCACATAACCGTAGGCCATTTTTAGATTTTTATCCGATTTTATAAGATCCTTATTTGTTTGTTAAATTATTAATCTACTTTTGTTTTTAAAACATATTTTTTATTTAAACTCTGACTTAATAAACTCAGTTTTCGCGGAATTTTATATTTCAAAGTACTTACCCTCGAGCTTACTCTCAGTTTCATGTGGTAAGGGATACCTTGGCCTTTCAGTGGGACTTGTAATTTTTCTGTCTGCAATTTTAACAAAAATAAAAATATTATAGAAATTGTGTAGTGTGTGTTGATAATATCAGGAATATTCCGTAATCTCGCACACAGCCACGTCTCTGACGCACACACAATACGTGCGTGTGTACTGTCATTAAATGTCAAACATGATGACCTTTCTATTAAACTATTGGAGTTGAAAAATCATTGAATTTTTATTCTAGTATTGACCGTAAAACTTTAACTAGATTAAAAAAATTGTCCTAAAGTTCTAGATAAAGTAGTCATCAACAATTATTATAAGTGTTGCTATGGTCTGAATAAAATTTATCGATAGTTTTGGTTATAGTACAACTCTACAGTCTACAGTAAATAGATTACGCTTGCAATGAAAATTTCCTACTTTATTTTTGTGTGTTAAAACGTTATTAAATAGATAAGTGCTACAAAGGAAAGAATAGAAAAAAATATATTAGATTTTTTTTAAAATATATTTTATTATTTAGAAAACGAAAAAAGAGGTTTCAGTCGATCTTGAACAAATTTAATATCTGTATTATAAGTATGTGTCAACTAACCAGTGCAGGCGCCATCTGGCGATGACAGTTGTTTCTTGAACTGAGATATTTTGTTTCCTGTCACAATAAAATAGTCATAAGTCTTACCAGTAGTTCATGCCAAACTACACACGTACAGTTTGCAGTTAATTTTCATAAACCAATCCACAGAATGTAAACTTGTGTTTATATATTAAATTTTTTTTTTATATTTAATTACATGTAAAATGTAAAGCATTTTACGTTTTCCATTCAATAACCTACGTTGATACGGTAATGTCCAAGACATGTGATTAATGAACTGTTAACTCTCCGTATGTAGTGTGACGAATCACGATGAAAAACTTGTATTAAGTTACTGAGCTTTAAGTTACAAATTGATACAAAGTGTTTAAAAACTTACTGGGCAATGTATCAATGGACGGCGGAGGAGGCGGTTCGTCTGAAAAATAAGATAAACAGTCCAAACCGACATCAAAGATAAAAGGTTATGAGGTACGTGTGTAGATTAAATCGTAACATATATCAGTTATGATTGTTTGTTATTATATTTTGTTATTAGAGTCACTTTGTTTTAATTCCGACAAAGTATGAACTTCTGTGATATGATCATTAAAGATAACACTGTCGTCTCGTCTTCGTCATCACGGTTGCTGTAAAGAACCGACACACCGGTTCCATTTTGGTATGAAATTTAAAAAAATCGCTTAGCTATGAAAAACTTAGCTTCATTTAAACATAATAATGTTATGTATTTTATAATTTGCGTAAAAAAAATATCTTTTATAACCGCAGTCGCGATATACTTGGTTCTTTAAAAACTCACCAATCAAATCCTTTAATGATTCATATATTTCGGGGTTCGATCTCTGTTTCAAAGGCTGTCGGCTGTATCTCACTACAAAAAAGATATTACGATAAAAAGTATATTATAATCTGTACGTATATATAATAAGTGTACATTAAATATTTTTCCAAAAAACTGATAGGAGGCAATTAAAGAAGGGTCATAGAAAGCAAAAAACAATTTTTGGAATTTTTGTCTGTTTGTCTGTCTGTCTGGTACGTTATAACTTCAAAACTACTCAACGGATTAGAACGCGGTTTTCACAGTTGGATTACATATAAACAGGAGCATTGTCAAAACTTTGTTTCGTCAAAATCGGTTAAGGGAAAAAGAAGTTATGGTCAATTGAAAATTTACTTCAAGCACTTTTTTCAAAACTATTAAACACTACAACTTAATATTTACTAGTTATATATTAGTTAATAGTTAATTACTTCTAATATATGTTAATCCTAATATTACAACTTATGAGAGGTAACAAAAATAACAAATAACGTAATGCGCGCGGGCGCGGTTGAAGAGTTGAACACTGTGCTCGATAGATGGCGTTGATAAAATACGTCATCAACCTAGATCGCGATGTTAAGATTCTCCGTCGTGTAATAACTACCATGCGGTTCGGACATTCATCGTCGTTTGTTGTGGTTGTCTATTACTTGTTATCATCTCTTTTCTGTATGTAATTATTTTGATATACATATGGTCATGCGAAAAGCGACCAACACGCGGGCGGAGCCGCGGGCAACAGCTAGTATATGAATAAAATTAAGAAACTTCAATAATGCAATAGATTTTAATAAATTTTCACCTAAAATACAATCTCATTTGCAAACGTTTCATAAATGTAGGCACGGCTAGTAAAAAACAAAATGATTCTATTCTGTTCTTTGTATCGCTCTCGTTTCCTCATAACGAGTTATTTGTGTACGAACTAACTGAATAATGAACGCTGAAAAATATGTTTAATATACACTTCTAAGATATTTAAATAATATACTTATAACATCTTTAAGTATATTATGCTTCAGACTTTCGCGAGTATTCATTTAAATGAAACTAATATATTTCGGATAAACTACGCGTATTTTATTATTTCAAACTACCTACATACTCCCGACGTTTCTGTTACTCCGCGGCAATCGTGATCATTTTTTTTTCCACTAAATAAATACGCGTCGTACGTCCGAAAAATATTAGTTTGATTTATCTCAAGCCTATTAAATCAAATACAAATTTATTTTTTACCCTGCCACTTACCAGTCTCATTCTCTTCTGTCAATTCCTCTTTAGAAACGAGTTTCATTTTCAATTTCCGTTTCCTCTTCCGTACTGGAATTTAATGTTTATAAATTAATATTTCCAATATGATACGTATCAGCTATCATCGTATATCATCATCATATCATAACTAGACGAGGCATCCGATATGTGGAATCCAATAAAGAATACTACGCACTACTATGAATACTTTACGAAAGCATACTTATGTTATAAAAGCCTAAATCGATTAGAATAAAACTATAAGAACTTAGTTCATACTTCCGTATGCTTACCATGAGTTTCCACCGTCACTCTACACGATGAGTTAAGAGTTTTTATTATTAAGAAATATGCTTAATCTCGTATGTATTTTAAACTTAATCTTTTTAATAACATCGTGACAGGGTGACGATCCAAACTTATTATACTGTTAGTCCTATTTACTTTGACAGTGTCACCGGAGAGAGAGAGAGAGAGAGAGAGAGAGAGAGAGAGATATAGAGGGAGAGAGAGAGTTGTTCTAATGAGATCTAACCTCGAAAATCTGATAAAAGTAAAAAAATCAGGCCTCTAAGAATCAGAACTTGGTTGGAGAAGACGTTATATTGAGTGTGGCGTGATGATGTGAGACCATGATAGCATGTGATGAGAGAATGCTGAACTGACGTATATGATGCAGAACTCGTCTTTGCCAGCGAAGGTTGTGTTTCCGGGGCTTATCATGTCTGTGTTGTGAAGCGTTACTTCGTGGTCACGGTCTTAAATGACCTCTCTAATCTATCCTTACTTGGTAGACGGGGAGTAAGCGCAAGTTTTGACTACCAGCAGTTTCGGATGCGATATCGCGGTTTTAAAATACTTTATTGATATCGTCTTGAAGTTCGTGGCTATAGTAACTAGGGTCCGTGAAGATACCTTATCCTACGACATGAAGGTGTCATGTGCTACCTACATTTAAAGCTGAAGGACTGGCGTGAGTTGGGCACTAACTTGTGACGACATGACTGCAAGTATGGAAGTATTTTAAAAAGTGGCTTATTTCTAAGTGACATTTTACTTCCTCTGCAAACCAGGGCCTATAGGTGTCCTAGAGTATCTGACTATACAGATGTATCGGTGGAAGGTGAGATTATCTAGGAATCCCAGATTAGGTTAGGTAAGGTTAGGCGGCCGAATTTAATATCTTTATTTGGAATTCCAAAACAGGTGTTGCTAGTGATGAAAACTGAGTTGTTCTTATCGGGATTGATGTCTGTCATCCATCAGCGACTTAGAATACAGTGCAAAATACGTTTAATTGTTATTCAGAAGTAAAATACAATTTCTGCCTGCCTGGCATATTAGTTGCATTTATATAGGCGATAGATGGCGTTGGCTGTCGCTTACCATTTATACTATTAACCTTTTTATGATTTTTGATTAATACTCAACCTTGTAGAAATGGTCCTGGAAAGTGTTTGAATCAATTTTAAAGCATACCTTTAATTGCGAACACGATGAAGCAAATGCTCTGTAGAATTAATAGGCTAACGGCGCTGATATTCGAAAAAATTAAAATTTTCTCAAGACCTGAAAAAAAGTATCCTATTGGTCAATTGCCCTACCGTCTTATATAGTCAAACTAAACACAATCAGTTTGTAGTTTTGAAGTGAAACTTCTTACGCGACTTCTAACAAGGTTGCGATAAACTTTTAACGCTCTTGGGAGGGGGGGGGGGGGGATAAAATGACAGAGCGAGAGGGAATGCGTTCGGACGCATGCGGGCAATCAATTGTGACTTGTAAGCAATGTTAATGAAGTTTGTCTTAAAGTAACAATAAAAATTCCTCAATAATCAATTTCCACGCCTTCCTGTTTTCATTCCTTTAAGAAGTTTCACTTCTTCCGCGCGGAGGGACTCCACGCACAATTTTTTTTAACATATAAATCATAGAACATACATACATATAACATAGTAACCATGTGGTTACTATATGAATAACAATTTTTTTTTTTAAAGTATAACGAAAATTTGCTACAAAAGTAAGGTTATTTTCTTTCAAAGTTATAAATGAAGATATGGAATTATTTATAAAAATACTGTTCATAAAAAACAGTTAACTTGGACAGTCAATTAAAAAATTAATGAATGATTGTTTAATAACATTTTACTCTTGGAAATATTTGCAATTGATTGTTGCTATTAAGTTTTATCAGGCGCTTGTCGTCTGACGTCTCCGAATATTTTCTATATATTTTTTTTTTATATTCAGTAGAATTCTTTCAGGTAAATATTTTTTATAGAAAAATTTTGTTAAGTGTATGCGATTTTTGTTTGAGGTTATTTTTTAATTGAGTCACTTAATAAAAATCTGTGTACGCGAAGTTTAAATAATTTTAATTTAAATACATATGTATTTAAATTTAATTGCGGTTTTTCTAAATATTTTAACATGAATTTATTTTTTTTTCTTTTTAAAGTTTTTTTAGAGTTTTTAATTTGAAATTTTGTATCTGCGTAATATTCATTATTCACTCACCAGATAACTTGGACCATGTTGTTAAAGACGACGAGTTGGTTGTAACTGAAATTTGTTTATTGCTATTAATGGATGCCTGTATGTTTGTTTCTCCATTTAATCAACGCAATAACTACCGAACGCTCAATAAAAGCACAGATTAAAATTATACTTTCTTTTACGTTTGTTGTACACTTTAAAGTATTGGTTCGATAGTTTTATAAGAGACATGGAAATAAATGCGAAATATAACTGACGAGATTGAAATATCTTTTAGGTTACCCACAAGGAATTGTGGTCTTTAATTAAACTCAATTAAGATACATTTTGAATTAGAAATACGCTTCTAATAAAATACTCAAATAATTAGTCAAATTATGTTCGTAACAATGTCTAGGTTACACTAATTCTATTTATATATAGAATTATATGCACATCGCTCACCATCAAATCCATTTTTCTGTTCTGAAGCGATTGTAATCACCATGATTGTCTCTATAAAAGAAATACATAAATAAAACATTGCATTATGAAAAGGTATAAAGAATTATTTATAAATAAGTTAATTATAATTCTATAAACAATATAGAATAAAAAATTCGTAGACTAAATCTGGATTCGAACCTGTAACCAACGGAACGAGACTTCAAACTCGCTTCGCCATCTAAGCTACCGTGTCACGAGCCGATACTACAGTATTCAATTTGTTTAACAGTCATAAATAATCATTATTAAGTTATTTAGTTAGTTTATTTAATATAGTTATTCGTAACAGACTTTTTTAATAGAAAAAATGTTGTGTAAAACAGAAATTAAACAATAATAACGAATATTATATAAGTTGGTGTCATTTAATTTAATTCAACAGAAAATCTAAGTTATCATTAAAAGAAATAGTATGTTGAATTATATATATATATTCTCTAAAAACATATTATAACACCCTGTATATACACGAGAATATTTATTAATTTAAAGTTCATTATTTTTAATTATATTAAAAATAAATAAAATCTACCTGAATCGTATGCGTCGCTATTGAGACGGTCTCAAACATCCAAAACAAAACGAAGTGTAAAGGTCAAAAATGAAACATCCCTTTTTTAAACCACAGATAACGAATTACCATAAATTATAACAAAAAAAAAATATATATATTCTAGTAGAAAAAAATATGACAGAAAAATTTGTAAATATCATTTATAAAACAATTAATTCAGACGTATATCATATTAACACTGAAACAGGATAGACATTTAACATTACAGTGACTATATGTTCATGCGCTTTTAAAACACCTCTTATATATATAAAGGGTGTGTAGTCGTGTTCTCATCCCGTCGGAACCCCTGTATATGCCACAGCTATATACAACAGGTCATATTCACGACACGCTCGTATCCTATACGAGTATATACATGTACTGAGACGTCCTCGATTAATATAAAGATAGTAAAGATTTAACTAACATATATTTTATAAATTGTTTCCTTGGACATGAAAACATTGATATTTAAGACAATGCAGACGAAATTTCGGGCATCAACTAGTATTATAATAGCCATTTTATGAATCCGCTAAATTTATTATTTGATGGGCACACTACTAGCGGTTACTCCATTACGTAGGAGATGACGTGGGCAGGATAAACTGTTATTATATTAAATAAACACAATAACTATCATAAATAACAAAATATTTGTCATGTATATTTTATGACACCTTACCCCAGTTATATAGAGATAGATTGTAAAATCACAAAGAAATCGAAAAAATCTGTTCTAATTATTGGCAATGGATAAATTCAGATCACATAATAATATGAAAAAGTTGGCGAGAAAATCGCTGTGACGATTTTTGTAATACTTTATATTAAGATCATGTAACAGATAGGAAAAGAATTTAATCTGATTAAGGTTTTTTTGTTAGAGGTTAATGTTATAAGGCAAAAAGGTGTCAATATACTAATAATACACTATCTATTGTAATAATGTTCAAAATGATACCTTTTTAATAACACATTAAATATTTACAATGTAGTTAATGACTTCATAATATAAAAATAGTCCAAGAAACTTTAGGCGCCTGACGGAAAATTCTATGCAACTTTCACAGACCGTTCTAATAATATCATATCTAATAAGGCGTATTTATAAATTAAATAATCTTCATTAATTGTTGATTTGTTATGAACAGAGTTAATGATTTTTAATCAAAATAGATATTTATTTATACAATCGAAAAGAAAATATCCGTTGTCAATATCAAGTTCATTCTTAAAACAGTTCTAACAAGAAATTATTTTTGGCAAACCTATACCTTTTACGTTACACCTACGGTGTACCCTTTCATCGATGTGGGGAGTAGTTATAGATTTTCAAATATGTAAAAAAAAGATTGTTGCATGGATATTCTCGTCGCTCGTCAGATATTGATAGCATGTACGTCCTACGTATTTTAAATAATGTACGTATGTTAACCTGATCGCTTGTATAATTGGGGTGGTCATAAGTAAGGGTTGAAATTGAAATAATAATAAATAGAGTTCGTAAAATTCTCTAAGGTGATGTTTCTTGTACCTTAAAAAAATCCCAATTCAATTATCTTTTGATACATCTCAGAAGCCTTCCCGTTTCTGTACGTCACTCTCAAATTGTCAGAATAGTGGTATAAAGATTTTTTATCATGGAGTTATGTCGGCTTACTTTAGCGTGACCTGCCGGAGAATGTCCGATGATAATTTTTTTTACTAATCTAATCTTCTATCTTGGACAGCCTGCCATATATGAAGCTCATATTTGGTGAAGATCAATAACGGGGCACAATGTATCTCCTTATATATTAATTTGCCGACCTCTAGAACATTTCAAAGTCCCCCCTTGAGATCCCCTACTATTTTAATTCCTTTTAACTTCCATAAAAAAGATAATGTTTATTTCTTATGTATCATTTGTTTGCTGTCAGGGTTAGGTTATGTTGGACTTTGGAGAGTTCATCATCACGATTTGGTCGCGGCCGTCTATCCAAGTGGTACCAAGTAACGAGTGAATTAATTACACAATTTAGTGAAGGTGTTAAATATTAATTGAGATTAAAATATTTCCGACGCCGCTGGTGAGTTAAAACAACAGCAGTTAATCGATTTTATTGCAGTTAGTTTCGACTAGTTAAAATATTACAATTTAACTTGATATTTGAATATTATTAACAATTTTAATTTATTTTTAGTACAGAATGAAAATGTATGAAATTTTGGGTGAACTTAGCTGCCTCTGTAATTAATTTCGCATCTTAACTTTCATCATCATCAGCCTATCGGAGCCCACTGCTGAGCAAAGGCCTCTTCTCACACGGAGAAGGTTAGAGCATTAATCGCCACGCTCGCTCAAGACGGGTTGGCGATTTCAATCTTATAATTCGAAATTATAAGACCAGGTTTCCCTCACGATGTTCTCCCTCACCGTCCGTCAGTGCTGTCTAAATACTCATAGTAAAATCTAATATTAACTTTACTCATAGTAAATTAACTCATAATAAGTAACCTTACTACGCGTTCATTATCAACTCAACACCAACAGTTTAAGGTATTCTACACATAACGTTATCAATATTTATATAATAGCAATGAAATCTGAGATATTCGTGTGTATTAATTTAACTAATTGTCATCTCGTCTTCGTGATCACGGTTGCTGTAAAGGAATCCAAACGTCAGTCATGTAGTTATAAAATAATAAAAATAAACACGTAGTAATAAAAAGACTTAATTTAATATTGCGAAAAGTTTTATAAGGCACGTATTTATATTGTTTCGTTTTGTTTAAACTTTTTGCAAAACATTGCGGTCGAAATATTAATTAGATGGAAATGTTTTATTGTTTAAACTAATGTTATTGGAGTCTGTAGGGACTGTTTGTTCGTACACAACCGTCCTTTGTAAATATATATATATATATAATTTAATTCCGAGTCATATGTACTTTCTAAGAGTATTTAGACAGCACTGACAGACGGTGAAGGAAAACATCGTGAGTAACCTGGTATGATAATTTCAAATTATAAGACTGAAATCGCCAACCCGTTTTGAGCAAGCGTGATGATTAATGCTCTAACCTTCTCCATGTGAGAAGAGGCCTTTGCTCAGCAGTGGGCTCGCAGGCTGATGATGATGATGATAATTTAATTAAAACCATTAAGAAAGTATCAAGACCTTATAAATAGGTATACATTTTGTATAAATTAAAAAATAATGTTATCTACCATGAGATTTTCTACAAACTAAACACGAATAGTTTCTTGGAAACTTCGTCTTTCGTCTGACAGTACACACTCATGGTAAGTATAATGCTCTTTGAACTACTACGTGTTTTTAATTCTATTATGTTCTAAGATATTTGATTTTTTTTTTATATTTTTTGTTGTTCTAGGTGCTTGTAAAATATAACTAGTCTTCCTTAAAACGATTATAATAATAAAAAAACGCCTTTAATCCATTCGACAAACTCCTTCGCGTTTCGTTCAAAAAATTAAAAATGTTGCCAGTCTAAAAACATCCAACGATTCCTGAACGAATGAAGCCACAGCATAAGAAAAATTCTATTATATAATAATATAAGCAAATATTCTTGTAATTAATACACTCAACGTTGCCTAAGGATATTTAATTTTTACTTAATTATATGATATTCTGTATATATTTTGTTAAAACAATTACATATATATAAAATTCAAGTTTATATTATGGTTCATACTTGCATTCATAAAAGATACGCATCAACGATTTTTAATTATTTCTTTGATGTGATTTTATTTTTGTGTGTAATTTTTGCTTTGTGCATAATGGATTTTATGTTGGAAATTATGAATACTAAAGTCGTAAAATAACAAAAAAAAAGGCATTTTATTAAGGTTTATAATCAGTATTTCCTCCCCTAACATTAATTAGAGTCCGGCATAGGTCATTCATGCTCAAAACTAAGTTATCCAGATCGAGATCTGGTATCAGGTCCCAGGTTCTTTTCGAGTGCAGGAAAAGTTGTTCCTCTGTTATCAAATTTGGAGAAACCTTTACTATAGCTCTTCGTTGTAACTTGTCCCATGCGTGCTCAATGGCATTCATGTCGGGGGACTGAGCAGGCCAGTCCATAACCCTGATTTCATGTTCCCTAAGCACAGTTGATACCAGCTCAGCCGTATGGGTACGGGCATTATCGTGCTTGAGTTGGAACTTCTCACCCATTTGTACCCTGTGTGGGATAATCACAGTTTCCACTACCTCATTTCGGTATTTCAGTGCATTCATGTTCCCTCTTATCCAAATGAGATCGGTCCGCGCACCGATACGAATATCAGCCCATACCATAATAATTCCGCCTTGATATGAATGGACTTCTTTTGGATGCTGGAGACGGCTTCGTCTACTAGGAACTCGCCAAACCCTTAATTTTCGTGAATCCGGATCAAATCCAAACCGAGACTCATCAAAAAAAAAGGACCATGGACCATTGCTCGTCACTCCATACGAAATGTTCTTGAGCCCACAATAGTCTCCGTCCGCAATTGCCACGAAGCAAAGCTGGACGCCGAAGTGGTCTGCGAGAATTAAGACCAGCTTCATGTAATCTTCTTTTTACAGTTTGGTCACTAACCAACAATTGGTGGTCAGATTGTAGCCTTTGAACCATTTGCACAGCTATAATATTGGGTTGTCTCCTAGCGATATTTTGAAGAAAACGGTCCTGTCTAGGAGTGGTGATGCGATATCTGTCTGGATGCCGTTCAGCGACATCGCCCTTAGCACGATATCGTGACCATAATCGGCAGATTACATGTTGGCCGGTTTGCAGAGTTTCAGCAACCACGCTTTGTATAACGCCCGCTTCCAACATGCCTACAGCTCGTATCTGCTCTTCCCTTGTCAAATGTCGACGTCACATAACAATAAATGTAACAGACGTAGAAATTAGGAAAATTTAAGAAAAGAAGAAAATGTGTACATACTTTTAATTTTTCAGAACTTCACTGTTTTATTGTAACATGAACTAAATTTTCGATCGCCAAATTCGAATAATCGACATTCTTTTGTTTGAAAACGAGTTTTTTTTTTCTTTTTTTGAATTTGGAAAGAAGTGGTGGAGAAGAAAATATTTTATATACAAACTTTTTTTTTATACAGTAAATAGTTTTTAAGTTAAGAAGCCTTTCATATAATATCCCTAGACATTGTTGATGTGTATATGTGTATAATTTCTATAAACTAATTTATATATATACTAGTTTTTGCCCGCGACTTCGTCCGCGTTAATTTCGGCATTATTAATATATGTATAGCTGACCGGGCGAACTCTATTCCTCCCTAGAGGGCAAATAACCAGAACCAGGTGAATTTATTAAGTTTTTGTTTTCTTTTAAGATCGAACCGAATTAACTATCCTATGTCCGTCTCCTGGTTCTAAGCTATCTCCCCGCAAATTTTCAAGCATATCCCAACAGCCGTTCTTATGTTATAAACAGTGTGACTAACACAACTTTCTTTTATTTATATATATATATATTTATATATATCCAGACCCTTGTACGACTTTTCAACTGTGCGAAAACAATAATTATTGTTATATTATAATATGTTATGTTTATGTAATGGTTTTAAATAAATCAAGGTCTATATTCGTTCTGCATATATTAAATATTTCCAAAATGGCTGTTTAAAAGCAGTTTAGTGTATTTAGTTTGTATTCAAGTAGCTAGGTACTAGACAAGAAAAACAGCTATTGTCAGTTAATATTTAGACTAAACAGCGTAAACTTTTTTCTAAAAAAAAATGGGCATTAACAATTTTTAATACTTATAAAATATTTGATGTTTAAAGAACAAAAGCAAATGTAATTAATTATATTAATATAATTTCATAATAATTATGTCAAATAAGTATATTTTAAATTGTTTTTAGATACATTAATATGAAAGATTATTTTGACAGCTACGATAGTTAGTAGCTGTGTTTTTTTTTTAATTATTCACGAACAAAGGCAGTTTTTATAAATTCTTGACGACCAAGAAACAGGTGTCATATTAAATTCACTTGTATCACGTTTATTTTAAGTATAGTCAGATAATTAATATGTAGATTATAACACATCCGGAATTAAAACTAAGCTAATATACTAATGATATAATTATATTATAAAATATTTAAGTTTACAAAAAAATTAAAATATAAAGCTTTTTTATTTATTATGCATATCAGAATTTTAAATGAATTTACAAAAAACCAGTAACAGGGAGAAGATTAATATATATGTATGAATTTTTTTTGTTTTCTATATAAAAAAAAGTTAAGCATATTTCAACTTAAAAAAAGGCAAAAACTTTGAATACGTTAAATTTAATTCGAAGAGATGTTTTTATACGTTTATTACGGACGGAAATAGTTGCATTTGGATTTCTTGAAAATTTAGAAAACTGACTAAATTACAAAAATATATATATATATTTAATTATTTGCCGACATTTTGCATCCGTAAAATATTTTTGACATTATTAAATACAACAATGGCTCATGGCAATGAACAATAAATTTTATTTTTTGAGTAAATTTTTGTTTATACAAATGTATATGTACATATGTTTGTTGTTAAACTTATATATTTTGATCATTTTATATTAAATAAGCTATAAAACTTTTGCTTATATTTTATGTTACATTAAATATTCATTTTAAAACATTCATTATAGCGGAAACCCACTCCATCTAAATTTAAATTAGCCTAGACCATTAATTTTAAAATTAATTACTCAGTACACGACAAATATTATTATAATTTTAGTAATATAAATAATGCAATATTATCTGTTGCAAGCATTTAATTCACATAAATGTATACTAGACCTAATCAAAATATAAAGCTTGTTTTAAACGACTGAAAAAAAAGTCAGAAATATGAATGATAAGATATATATGATAATGATAATACAATGATAAAATTATAACAACATAGTCATTTTAATGGATCATTATGATATAATCTATGCTTATCTCAACTCTGGTGCGGTTAAAAAATAGTCTTTAGGCGGCGTTACGCGCATGCGCGATCCCGCTCTGTGAGACTGGCAAGATGGCCGAGTAACGCGTTAGCAAATTGATTTTATATTTAATACCTACAGCACGCAACGATATTAGACAGAAAAATAGATTTAGTAACATATCATACATTCCATTTAATGTGCTGTTATTATAATATAATATTTTAAAATAATTTTATAACCTTCAATGTGTTGTGTGTTAGTGTTTGAATATAGGTAAGTAATAAATTAATGTTTATATAATTGTCATTTGTCAGAACCTTTTTTATTATATGTGTAACGATAATTTAACTAATTTAAGTTATTTTTATTATTATTATTTTAATCGCTTAAATCCGGATTCTGTCTCGGAATCTCGAATTGGATAAGCATGCGCTATTATTTTCGCAAATGAGATAATTTTGTCCAAATATCACGTCTAATTATCTTAATATTTGGGCCTTGTAAAAATTGGTAGAAAAAATTTTGTTCGGTGATTTTAATTTAGTATTTCTCACACCATTCTCGTCTCAATGAGCTAGACCTGCCCTACTTTTGGAATTAGCACAGATTTTGCGGTAATGTTAGAGTCGGTGAATTCTTTTTTTTTTTTAAATACTCAGAAATAAATTGATACCATACGTATTATTAAATATGTAAAACCTATTTATTTTTCCTATTCCACAAATATATGTGAAATAAAAATGTTAAATTAAGCATAAAATAAATACTATGTATTATTTTGTTCTAAAATAAATTTACATAAAATATAAAGGAATAAAAAAACATCCACGAAAAAATAGTAATTTAAATTTTTAATCATATACTTAGGTTTTTGGAATTTATTTTTAGAAATTAATATTTTACGTTATCATAATTATTTATTTTTTTTGAGAAATTCATTAAAATAACTTTATGATTTTTTACTCAAATACTTACTAGTTTTAGTTGGAGACAAAAAAATTATAAGTAAAAAATTCAATATTAGATTTAGAACCTATCCTTAAAATATTACGTGCATAAAAGCATTAATAGTTAACTTACATAACGCTTGTTTTTTATTTAGCAAGTGGCGCCATCTCTTATCGAATTACTGCATTTCTTTGTAATATTTAAAACTAAACCGCTGCGTCTTATTAATGTGGGTTAAGGCTTACAATCGCCTGCCTAATCTCACCGGAAATCGTTTAGATGTCTTTTAATTTCGTTTCGTCCTAAATTTTACTTCCACTTGCCGCTGTGAATGTGCGTGACCTTTTTTTTTTATAAATTTTTCATACTATACTCGTCTATTATTTTAAATTAAGAAGTAAATAATGTATATATGTATATATTATATACATATCTCAGTCAGTCACAATGATGATCGGGAGTCCCATTTCTTCAATCACTATGAATGTGTTATAAATTGTGTCACCTCTCATCCAATTAAGGGAATAATGTCGGCCCATTTTTTTTTTATGTCAACATAGCTGACGCTAAACAGCTTAAGGCTGCGGCCTTAGTGGGGCGGAGCGGTTAGCGGATCATATATATGTATACGAGTACAAGTAGATAAAGTTATTGTATGTTTATGGGATACCAAAATAAGATTTTAAACATTTTTGCATCTCTGTGTTCCGGCTAGTCTCTGAAATGGCTTGACCGATTTTGATGGGACTTTTACGTGTTGATAGCTAGTGCATTACGTTGTAACTTGGGATCGTGTGATTTTTAGAGATTTTATGTGTTCTTATAACATACATAAACGTAGTAACATAAAAATTATATATTTATTATCTTTGATATATCAATAATATATAAATGGTATACGTTGAAACTTTTCGTTTACGTTAAATCATTCGTACTAAGCCTAATTTTGCAGTTAATTTATTGTTTGCAACTAGTTTAATGTTTTGTTGAATTACAGTACTAAAATAAATGGTAATTTAATAAAAAAAAATTTATATAAATTTTTTTATTTAGCTCATTCATGTTCGCCGTAACATTATTATTAACGCTTTAATGCTAGAAAAAAATTATTCTCATTGCTTATTTTTAATATATATGTGATGACAATACATATGTACGTTTGTCTGTCACATTTAATACAGCAACCTTTTGATGAATCATGTCACTCAATTAACTTCGTTGAATTTTAAATTTACCAAATTAAATTAAATTTAATTAAATTTACCAAATTCTATAAATAGCAAACCCAGTTTAAATCACAAATTCTCTATATCATTAACAAATGCTTCAAACGTAGATTTAGGAACAGTGGCATTCGTATATCCACGATTTATCGAGAATACTACGTACGAACTATCGGTATTGAGTTGACGTAGTAAACTCACGTTAAGGGTGTTTAATAAATAATAAAAAAAATCTTCAGGCTGCCTAAAGTTAAATACGACGAAATTAAAACACGCTTCATCCCATAGGATTTGGATAATGAGAGGCGAAAAATTATTGAAAAATCTTTACACACGTTATATATGTTAATTAAGATCTGAATAACCCGGAAGATGGCGCCGGCATCACAATACGATTAAATATATGGAATGCGTACACCAAGTCTAGGTATAGGTATGACACGATAGCTCAGATATTAAAATGACTTGCTAAGAGTGTCAGGTTCAAATCGGTTAAGCATGAAGTATTTAGAACAACATTACTTGAGGTCGCAGACGTCGCATCTTTGCTGTTACCAACAGAAAAAAATCCATATACCTTATTAGATTTAATCCCATGGAGTAATTCAATTCTACCCTACCTATATGATAAATTGTGAAACGATTTTCTTAAAACTATTCCCGTGTACCGCGCGTAACATATATATTTTATAATTCAGGTAAATATACGGAAAGTGAAAACCGGTTTAAAAGTCGTTTTTATCTCTCATTATTTTTAACCATAAAACGTAAGAGTTACGTTGTGACATTAAACTAAGGCCCTAGTAATATTGGGACAATTGGCTACTTCCTATTATAACTGAGTGCGTACATCAAATATATCAGTAAAGCAAAAAATAGGCCATGCTGTGTCGAAATATTTTAATCGTATAATAAATTTTAGTCAGCATTAAAATATATCTCGCTGTTACGTCCGTTCTGCTCGTAATTTTCTCGGATTGACTGATTTTGATGTAGCTCTTGAGAATGCTTGACGAGGATAGAGAGACAACCACCACCAGAAATTAGTACACCCTGTAACTAATTCACCAGTGACGAGGAAAGTTCGATCTGAGACTTGCAGAAGTCTAAACCTGATTCCAGATATTGCAGCTTAACGCTGGAAATGATTTGGAGCTTAAAGAAAGAGAGTAAACAGGTGACTTTTCCAGACGTTGATAATAATATATCTAATAAAGTCAGAATTCTCGGCTTATTATATAACTTTTTTAGGTTTAATCTGGAAGAGCTGGATTACTGTATCAATTTCAGATTATCCAATCATTAAAAATTAATCATGATTTTTATTATTCTGAGTAGGTACATTCGATAAGTGTATGTTACTATCTTAAGATATCTTGGTAGATACGTTCAGCTTATCGGGGCCCTAATTCGATATTTTAAAGAAAGTTAGGTTGAAAATATACTAGACAACTTATTTTAAGTAAAAAAAAAAAAAAATCCTAATATTTCGAAAATAATTTCAAAGTGATTAACCTTTGTATAACGTTATTAAAAACTAAATTTTTTTATATAAAATTCAGAATATATACAGACGTAATATATATATATATATATATATATATATATATATGTATATATATATACATATGTATATATATATACAGTGTAGTGTACTAGTGGTTCGTCAGTACGTTCTGTTCCGTCGGCTTTAACGGTATAGTGTTGTTGGAACGGTATTTTTAAATTTAGTGTCAGTGTGTCTTCATTGGTAAGTAGCTCGCGAACTGTACTGAATTTTTATATTTATCTATTTTGGAAATAACTGGTAATATTTATAAAGCTTGCTCCATTTATATATATATATATATATATATATATATATATAAATAAGTATGACTAATATATAAACTATTTTTGTATATACGTAAATATTTAATTTTTTTTTTTTGATATCTCAAATAACTTTTTTATTAATAAAAACGTAATTATTATTTTGATATTAAATTATTAAAACGCTTTTTATAAAATCAACACAAATAACATCGTAGTCAACGAAAGGAAAAAAATATTTTCTTTTAAATGTATGAAGTGTATATATTTTTTTATCTATCTATCTTTAATAGCTATCATATTTAAAATTAGTTTGATAAAAAAAAAATATTATCAGTCAAAAAAAAGCCTCACTTTATCTATACCTAAGCTAAATTATATATATATATATATACGCTCGTAAATAATTAAAAATCTACCCGTGTATCCAGCAAAGCGTAGCTTTTGAGGCAGGTCGGGTGTCTCCCACACAGGCCGTGTTGATGTTTCATCACTTTCACAACTTTCAAATGATGAATCAGCGCTCGGTGACGACAAATTTGCACACAAATGACAAATATATACCCTAATATTATTAAATATATACGTAATTTTACTGTACGTGTGTATGTCATTGGACTCATCTGCTGGACGGATAGGAATGAATTT
The DNA here is from genome assembly GCF_018135715.1 of Danaus plexippus. NCBI lineage: Eukaryota > Metazoa > Arthropoda > Insecta > Lepidoptera > Nymphalidae > Danaus > Danaus plexippus. Next base: position 911,604 of record NC_083557.1, read on the forward strand.
TGTGTGCATTTTTGGCATTCACAAATCATACCGGCAGATGGCGCCGCAGTCTGTTTCTAGGTTATTTAGAATATAAAGCCCGTAACGTAGGTCACTATATGTATTGTCTTTTAAATTTCTTTCTGAGCTCAACCCCGATGTTAACAAAGACGGAGTCACGGCCAGAAAACAGTACGTTATATTTTAATGTAATAGCAAATGTATTACTATTCTTAGTGTTATATATATATATATATAATAACACGTTAGAATGACTTCATCCGTTTATAAAATTTCACGCTCTCAAACGCTACTGGCCATGTTTTCTATGAAACATATATCCTTCTAAAACGCCTACCATCCAGTGAAAGTCGCACCAATATTCGTTCAGTCATTACATTCGAGGGATCGATAACGACTTACGAAGATATTTTTGAAATACAAACATACATGTATATTCGTCTCTATCTAAAATATTTACTTATTAAACGGATATAATATATATATATATATATAGCACCGAAATTTTAAGTAAATTTACCGTAGGAAAAGCCGCTCATATATTTATATTAGGGACAGAAATACAATCGTATTTATTTGTACAGACTGATGTGAACTGAACGTGTATATAGAGCGAATCTAAGTCGGCCTCTAGGTGTAGTTGGTCTGTGTAACTTTCTCCCAGATCAATAAGTCACGGTCGGTCATTGACCTTGGACCGCCAAATACATCATGATGCTATCATGAAAAGGGAGAGATCTAGCTTAGGTCTTGTTTATAGGGTATGATGCTAATACAATGGATGAACACATTTGTTAGAACAAAGGTATGAAAAAATATTATATTTATAATAATGAACGTCTATTGTTTGTTGGACAAAGGTTTAAAACAACAGGTCAAGCGCGAGACGGTTTCGTTTATTGATCTGTAAAAATTAAGCAAAATGTAGCTATCATACAATGGTCCCGTTTAACGTTAATGTCACTCTATCTCGGGTTTTCTGTTATAGTGGTAATCGTATTTCAAGAAGAAGGAATAAAACATACTGTGTCACCCTTCTTTGTCTAAACATTTAATCAGTCAATACAGGTTTAAGATATTTATTATACTATAATAAATTACACCGTTTATGTATAATGAAAAACTCTAAATGCTCCGTATTTCGATCAATGAAACGTGTAGTAAGGCTAGTTTTAATAGCTTGTAACACAGTAATGTAACCACGATTACCTCGGTTAAAGACTTTAAACTCGACGTCACTGGTTCATAAAATAAAATATAAAGAGTTAGATAGTTTAGACAGTTAGTACAATAGGTCATTGACCCTCAAATTATTGTTACTTAATAGTTTTACTACGTACTGTATATGTTTTTTTCCGAATATTTTGGTTTTACTTAAAATATATAATCCCGAAATAACAATGTAAAATTAAAAATTCTCATAGTTCTTTAATAAATTAAAATTAAAAAAAAAACAAAATAACATCGTAAAACCTAAATAATTTAAGAAAAATTCGATAGCTTTATATATTTTGATAATTTACTTAATTTTCAACATTAATTGTTTTTACTTTATTCATCAAAAATGTCGTTCTCGGTTGCATTGTTTTATTTTTATTTCATATTCATAAAAAAATTAAGATTTTCATGAAATTTAAGCCTTTCGTAAGAATTAAAACGTTGATAACGCTTTGATTTAGCTCATTAACGCATCGTCTTGTCACGTTACGGTATTAACGTAGTATTGGATGAGAAACGTGTAACGCTACGTATGTAGTGTTATGGAAAATAAACACGTACTAAGTATATTGTAAAAATATATGTACTTAATTTTATGACACGTCGTTGTAAAATTGTGAAAGTTATTACCGAGTGTGGTCGCACCTTTCAAAGAACGTAACGTAATCATTATTTATATAAATATGTCCGTCACGACTGAATTGCTGGACAGATTTCGATGAAATTTGTCATAAAGATAAAGTGGGACTTCGGAGAAAAGCATGAGCTATTTTTTCAAAGATAAGCCGTTATAATGAAAATTGAGTTTTTCATGGTAATGATTAAAAATGGCTTATATTTAATTGAAAAAGTTTTCCGAACATTGTGATACATACGAACTTTGTTTTCGAAACAACGTTACGCCTCCTAAAGTTATCAACGGAACCTTTATTATATAAAATTAACTAGCGAATATTACCAGTTATTATTTCCGGTTAACATACTGTGGGAATATTTTTATTCATACGAATAACCTAATCGTATACTAAATACTAATAAAAAAAATTAATCTTACTATTCTGGCGTGAATCTCGTTATCAAGGAAACATATACCAGATGCTTTTCATGATTCTGGTAAAGAGCTGATGCTCGTGTCTGCTGGAGCGATTTTGATAAAACATAGCTAAAAAATGCGAGGACACTGGCATTTAAGTGAAAAAAACCGCATCGAAATCTGTAAATCCGTTTACGCACTACGATGCCACAGACAGACATTAAAATCAAACTTACAACAGCCTCCTTTTCGAGTCGTTGTTTAAATATAATTCAGATATAATATTTACTACAAACGACGTAAGGATGAAAAACCATAAAACTAGAAGTATTCTTCTTAATAGTTAATAGTATACTAGTATCCGCAAGTAATAACTCTTACTACAAGTCTTAACTAAATACCGTCAGTCTCAATATAATTTAAACCACCAGCTTTGTAACGACGATTTATGCGTAAAATTTAACACCTTACTAAAATCATTTTAAGGGCACCGAATTAGGTAGAGGTCCCTTTCCTGAGGAAGGTCGTGTTTTAGGACCCTAAAATTGATTACAATATGAAAAATATATTTTAATAAAAATAATATATGTCTAAGTGATAAATACGTAATGTCGTCATTAATAGTTTTTATTGCGGATGTCTGATTTTTATTGCGACGGTTTTGATAAAGTTTTTGCATTACCATCATTTCAAATAGCCAAAAAGTTATAGTTACACATTTTTTTTATTAAATTTACATGATTTGCCTGCGACTACCTCTGCGTAGACAACGGAATTGGGTTCTGGAAATGTGTTAAGCGTGTCGGTGTAATGAACACGGTAACCCGCCGACAGCGACATCTACAATGTGTGTCACGTCACTTCATAAACAATACAATTTTTATGATTTTATACAGAGCAGTATTTACAAGGATAACCGGAATAAATTGTAACGTATGTCCTGTTCTGACGTCTAAGCTGTAACACTTTGCAGTTTCATGAAAATCTGTTCAGTAGTTTTCGAGTGAAAGAGCAACAAACATACATACATATTAGTTGTATTGACTGATAGTGTCTGACAAGCCTTCCACGCGATTGTAAGTAGAAATAAAGATATACAGATTCCAATACGATAAAGAGCATCGAAATTTAATTATTATAAATAAATGATAGACGGCAGAAGACAGGAAACAAGACTAGTTTAGATTACCATCGTCGCTATGAAGTAATTCAAATGTAAGGAAAATGTATAATGTACAATAAATGCGGCTAATAAAGTTGTATTTAATGTTTCCGCCGAGAATCTTAGATGTCATTAAGTTGAATTATTTCATGCCTGTTAATCATAACATAGTATTTAATGAGACTATCCAAAAATTAATATTCCATACATATAATAAATTTCAAAATATTTAAATAGCGTTAAAGAAAAAATCATCAATCTTTTAAATTTTAACTTGCGGGTAACGAGTCTAGTACGGACGCGATGGCTTAATTGTTAAAACGACTTGGACAGTTTACCGGGATTCGCGGGTTCCGAACCAGAGAGTAGGAATAAATTTAATTATGTATATCTATGCTAATATTACAAAGCTGCTGAGTTTGTTTGTTCGTTTGAACAAACTCAGTTAGTAACTATTAACAATACAAACAAATAATGTACTTCGGGTTTTTATGCCTTGTTAAGATCTAGAAAAATGTCGGGAGAGCATATAGTTAGCTGTCACAGTCTAGTCACAATATCCGCTTTTGTATTAAAGAAAAAATATGAAATCGTTACAAGAGATAGGTTACGTTAAATGTGTGTGGTTATATCAATCCCTATACAAATTAGGCATTATGTTATCAAGGCGTTAATGTAAAATAAATACCTTTTAAATAAAACTAATATTTTTTTTATTATAGTACGCGTATTGTATTATTTTAAAGCACATTCACGTCTCGTCCGCCCGTGAACACGGTGACTGCAAAGTAACCGAAGCGTCGGGAGTATGTAGTTCTATTAAAATAATAAAATAGGCATAGTAGTCCTAAAAATATTAGTTTCATTTAAATGAAAACTCGCGACAGTTTAATCTTATCGTGAGAATACTTTTTGTCTCATCCCAATAAGACGTTTCGTTTTTAGAATTGGTACGTAATAATGATTTATTTGCCAAAAAAGTTTTGTCAACTTAATTATACCTCATTAACCTTTAATATTACATTGTGAAAAAAATTAACAATGAAATCATCTAATCACTTAATTTGCGTTATCACGCCTGAATCGCTGAACACATCTTGATGAATTTGGGTATAGAGATAGATGAAACCCTGGAAAAAAACAGGCTACTTTTTATCCCGATTCCAAAACTACACGGTGGAAACCATGAAGGGCGATTTGGGTTCAGTGGCCGTAGTGGGGGAGCGCAACTCGTCGGAAAGAGTCGCATGCTAAAGCTAGTATATACGATTCTTGCGTAATCGTTGAGCTTAAAATTATTATTAAATATAATATCTATAAAACATAGATAAACTTAAGATCTACATTTAATTTATAATCTGTTAATGATCAATTTATTTATCGTTCGTAACTTGACACCGACGCTGATAACGCTATCATTACTAACACACTTTTCGGCATCTGATAAATGATAAGACTATCCACAAGCGGAAGAACATATAATTACATACTTATATAAGTTTAGTATATTTTACGTAAAATACAAACGAACATTCAGATAATTTATTAATTTTGTATTGACTTTAGCATGGACATTGGATGCCTCTTGGAGACAGTTGAAAAATAGTTATATACAGTTCTAGGAAAACAAAGAAAGTTACTTATAATAAGAATTAAGTATCAAAGACACTACATGATTACTCCCTCAGGATAGCAATCCCATTCCATAGCTTGTGTGGTATCAGGAATGTTCTGGTTCGTACGGGAGTTGGTCACGTTCAGCCGTCCACGTCATTCGTTATAAGATATTCTATCTATACAACCTAATGCCCCGGTTGTGTTCGTTTAATTTAAAATTAAATATGTCCAAAATAAAAAATATATTTTATTTTGTTAATATAATAAAAAGTCTTTCGGTCGAGAAAACTGTTTAGGAGATATAGGTATGAGGCACATACATCCCCGGGAACTTATATAATGTTGTGTGTATATTGTTTGTTTATACGTAAGATGTTTTAATGTAGCAGTGATCGATGAAGGGATGCATAAAGGAATTGTAAGTGAAATGGAATGTGGGACGAGTGAGTGAAAGGGCAACGTGTGAGTGAGAGAGAGATATGGTATTGACGAATATATATAATAGTAAAAAAATTTGAAAGGACTTTTAAAAATTAATAGTACGTGGAGTTCCTCCGCGCATAGGATGTGATACTTAATGTGAGAAGGACAAAAGGAAGGAGTGGGAATTGATTTTCAAGTAATTTCTAGTGTTTCTCTAAAACAAACTTTATTACCATTGCTCACAAGTCACAATTGATTGCCCTCATGCGTTCGCACGCGACACATATTTTCGCTCTGTATTTTTTTTTATCCCCGGGAGCGTTGAAAGTTTAACGCAACCTTGTTGAAAGTTGCATTAGAAGTTTCACTACAATAAAATAAATAATACCAAGAACTATGTGTCACTTAACAAGGCACTCTCCTACATATATATCATCATCATCATCAGCCTACGAGCCCACTGCTGAGCAAAGGCCTCTTCTCACATGGAGAAGGTTAGAGCATTAATCACCACGCTTGGTCAGGACGGGTTGGCGATTTCAATCTTATAATTTGAAATTATAAGACCAGGTTACCTCACGATGTTCTCCCTCACCGTCAGTCAGTGGTGTCTAAATACTCTTAGAAAGATCATATGACTCGGAAAACATCACATTGGTACTTGCCAGGTTTTGAACCCGCGCCCTCTCGTATGAGAGGCGGGCCTTTAATCTCCAGGCTACCACGACTCGTATACTCGTATATATATATATGTTTCCAGATGACATATAAAATCATAATCCTAACATACATGTATTGTGCAAGACGCCTCATATAGGATTTCCGTAATTCAATTCTTGGTCGTCAAGAAATTATACGAAATAAACATTTGGCTGCCCATTTACATAACTCTGATAAAACTAATTTAATTTGTAGTTTACTTAGTTTTGCGATATATGTCTTTTTTATATAATTAAATTTATTATATAAAGATAAAAAGAAAGATAAAAATAAGATATTTTCTCAATCCATTATATGAAGTTTAGTTTATGTTATGTTTCAAATAATACTACCTTCATAATGAGAACGCGGTCAGGAGTTATTTTGTAACTGTAACACAGACAGACAGTTAAGTATTCATTCGTTAAATAACGTATAAAGCATTATTATGTGTTTTTACCATGAGTCTATATTCAAACTTAACAGAGAGACCAGTTTAAGTTATAGTAATATGAAACTAAACTCCATACTGTACGTATTTAGTTTCACCATTAAGACCCTTGTTAAGTTTACTGATTGCACTATTCAGAAAACTATAAATAGGTTATTACAGCAAATATCTCAGTCTCAGTTATATCATATACCGTGGGCGATATATCCTCCGTAACAAGCTAAGTCCTACGCGTTCATATTGTCTCAATTTAAAAATTATTCTACATGTTTCAAAAGTATTTATATATATATATATATATATATATATATATATATATATATATATGATTTAGTCAGAATAACCGCAGCGCCATCTGCCGGGTTGATTTGTGAATCTAAATCATCTGAGGCGACATACCAATGTTTATAAGAAATTCATAGTGGCATACACTCTAACAGCACAACTATTTATATACAGATATATTGATTATAATAATATTTGTATGTAATATATATGTATAAACGAGTATGTATATTTACGTGATAGTAAATTCTTGAACTTCTTGCATCTTGCTGGCTGTTAAAGAAGAATAAGTCACAGGTTATGTTTACGTCAATCGTATGTTATAACTATATGAACGAAAATATTATATGTGATAACGTGCACACTGCTATGGGAAGCGGATAGTGCTCTACTGATTTTGATGTGGTTCCAACGTTACCAAACATCTGTATATATTGAGTTGTCAGACGCCATCAGGTATTTGGCTTATTTGATTTGAGGGTGCGTTTCGCTTGGTTTGGTTAGATTTTTATGGGTGAACCTTCTGAATAGTGATACTTTGAGACCATAAATATGTATACGTATATATATAAATAAATTTATTTGATTTGTCTGTATGTAGCAATGTTTTTAAGTGCAACACGACCTATATTTTTGTATGTCAGTGTATTCTTTGGCTGAAGCATCTGTGATGAGAATTTTACTGTTCTATAGGCGTGGTAGATGATATGTTTTATATAATAGCATGTTGGGATCCTTGGGCGGTTCACAAAAACATCAAAATACTGCCTGTTTTTCGTTAAAAAACTAGTCTATCTTAAAGTTCTTGGTTGCACGTACAATATTCACATATATTGTATTCTGGAATTATTAAATCATACTCATTTTTAAAAACCATAGCCACTAAGTAGTGTGTGTTTTTTTTAATATTATATATATATCATATATTATAATATTGAATTCGATTTAAACGACTGATTAATGTGCGTCTGTCTATTCAAATACGAAACTAATTATATGCATATTTAGCAGCTTAGCTTATAGAGACGGACATACACACAGCTCCACTATTATCCAAACGGATCACAAACAAAACCGGGATATAAATGTTGTATGTTTGCAGTAAATAAGCTATAAACTTAAAAACGATCTCTATGATAGTATAAAACTATCATTTCTGGTCATTACCAGGAATCGTACCGCAGTCGACGCAGCATAGCGGTCCGCTAACTTTTTCAGATACGCCATCGTGACGTTATCAGTCCATCAAATTTATATTTCCTATACGTACGGAAATCCCTTTTTAGGTTCACATAATGAGATCTAAGATTTTCGCGAGTATTCATTTAAATGAAACTAGTATTATTCGGATTTACTATTCGGATTTTATTATTTAAACCCTTTTTAGGTTATCGTCTCAGCAATGTCTCCTGATTTATACAATAATTGAAAGTGGAAAACTGAAGTTTTATTGGAATTAACTTTCACATAACCTTGGTTAATAGTTACGAGAGCCATTGAATGCTATTGAATTGATAAAACTATGAATATTTTGAATTCCCATGTATATGTATATTATAATATTTAGAGTACTACATATATTTATTATATTTATTTAAAAATTATTTAATTCACAACGTTCATTGTTTCTGTTAAGTCAAAACAAGTCCACGCTCATGACTCGCTCTCATTTCATAGTCATAAAACAACCGTGCTCACGACAATGGTCTCACTCCCGCCTTTGTTACAGATGAACCAGCCATGTTGGGATATAATGAGAGAATTTGAATTAAATAATATACGCACATGAGTTTTAAGAGCCTAATAAAATATATATATGAATATAGAATAAATTGCTTTCGCGAAAATATAAAATGGCGTCGTGCCTTGGTGGCCATTTTGGTTTGAACCAGGACTATATACCGGTTGCCGATTTTTATGCTGATAAATCGATTTTTGTCACCGGTGGAACGGGATTCATGGGGAAGGTGAGTGAGATGTTCCTGAATAGACATTTTTATGACTGCCATATGTTAAATCCCACTGTTTGTGACAGTTGGAGCATAATTTGTATCGGAAGTATGGATAGGAGGTCAATTTTGGTCTAATAAATGGTATTCGTGGCAGGTCCTGGTCGAGAAGCTACTGCGGAGTTGTCCAAAAATCAAGAAAATCTATCTTCTAATGAGGCCGAAGCGAGGTCAGGACGTGGCCTCCCGTCTGACAGAACTAACACAGTCGCCGGTGAGTTCAGAACAATGTTTAGCAGAACTATCACAAAGAATTGTTAGAAAATACCTTTTTGGTAGCAAAAATTCTTCTGTATTCCATACAGAAGAATTTATATCTAACTTCAAGATAGTTTCAATTTGACTGTAATGATATTATCAATGCAAAATGACCTTGAATAAGCTGCCAAAAATTTGTCCATATTTTGCCACACAACTTAATATAATTTAGAAATAACACCCAAGACACTAATTTCATTTCGTGTCACATAAGTTTCATTAATCAGACATATTTTGATTTCACTGCAGTAGTTTTTTAATAATTACTTTATACGATCGATTTGAAGAGCGAGGCCATTTTGGCGACCCAAAACACGCGAGGTCTTAATAAGGACTTAGGGTCCTAGCTCTCGATGTACAATACAAACAAAATATACGCTGTGTTCGACGATTAACTCGATACTTACAGTTGCTATGTTTTCTGTATATACAGCGGTTTGTGAACGGAAATAACCTTCAAATTGTATAGCAAGATGAAGATTTAAATATTCCTAACATAAGTTTCCACAGTAAACTAAACACGGACAGTTTGTAGTATTCATTCGTAAATAGAGTTAATGAGCTTAGTTTGGCGATACGCATACATGTGATGTGAATATAATGTTTACCATAAGTGCGTTTCGTAACTAGATACGGAGCGTTAACGGTTATTCATACGTAAATCCTATCAAATTAATATTAATATAGGTCATTGAATGAGAAACGTGGAACGTGTCGTATGTCGTGTAACAGCAAACTGGTGTTAAGCGTACAGTTATAATTCCTTATAGTTCGGTATTATCAGATATACCTCCTTGTCATCTCTGTGAGAAATTAAAATTATAACATTACGATTATATCTGGTACATATAAAACTTGCTTGATTAATATCATTATTGTCACTTAATTATAATGCAATAATATATATATATATATATATATATATATATATATATATATATATATATATATATATATATATATATATATTATACTATTCTAATCTCTTATGTGTTTCCACCGACAGTTGTTTGAATCGTTAAGAAAAGAAAGACCTCAGGAATTAAATAAGATAGTACCAATAGTAGGGGACATAACGGAACCTGAGCTGGGTATCAGCCCGGCTGACCAGGAGATGCTATGCCAAAAGGTGAGTTTGGATATACATCCATACATACAAACACACACACACACATTCATTCATACATACAAAACTATACTAGCGCTATGGCTCAGTTTCCAAAGTGACTTCAATACAATATTATAATGGTTGCAGGTTCAATCCAGTTCGTACTATACATATTTCACTATGTTTTTTTCTATATGAATCATACACACACACACACACACATACACACACACATATGTACATATATAAGTTTTTTTGATCAATACTATTTTTCATATTGTATCTAATCAGCCTGCCGGTAATGTGTGGTAAGGGACCCATTATTTCCAAGTCAATTAATTTGAAAGGCTATAAATATTTTTTATTTAATTTATGATATTACAAATACTTCCATGTATCATATATGTGTAATAAGTACTGGTACTAAGGTAACGAGTATGAAGTAACTCGACACTGTCAGTATTATAGTTTGAGAATACAAATACCGTATGGACTATTCATTTCTATTTACTTGTAAAGCATTTTCCTTGTTTCAATATATAATAATGTCTCTACAACCCTCCAATATATATAACCCTTTGATATGTCTGCTAAATTTATCTGATAGAAATATTTGTCTCTTGAGCCATTTTTGGTTATCAAGTGATTTATTTAACTGTATGTATAACGGTCTAGTTAAAGTTTTAACTATTGTTATATCGTTTTTGACTCTATAATCTCTGTTTGTCGTTAAATCACAGTTCTGTCAGAAAATAATATAAAGAATAAAAAATCCTATTAAGCTCTCTCAGTGCGACAACGAAACGAGATAAATTTTATAAACAAATTTTTGTTTTAATACATTTTATTTATAACGACGTGACGTTTATGTGTGTACGTGGGACAATTTATTAGCACGGTATTGGAACACTTATTTTTTTATCATTTTTATCATCTCTCGTTGGCTCAGCATCATCAGATGACAGACCTGTGATTTTTTAATAGCCTGATAATAGTTTCCACTTCAGTTATTTAAATGTCGGGTACATTGTACACCTGGATTTTGATCCAGAATAACCCAGAACTCTTGTATCTCCAGGTGTCCGTGGTGTTCCATTCAGCTGCAACAGTTAAATTCGACGAGAAATTGAAGCTGTCTGTAACAATCAACATGCTGGGGACGCAACAACTAGTACAGTTGTGTCATCGTATGCTGGGATTGGAGGTAAGACCCATATATATATATACATACATACATACATTGTTTAATAATATACATATATATGTATATTATTGGTCCGAGACTAGCTATAATATATTTAACTAGAAGAAGTAATACACTATTTGTAATTATTTTGGGGGTTTCAAAAATTATTAAAACTACCTCCCCAGCGACTAGTGACTAGCGAGTGACGTCACTAACCAGTTTTTTTTTTGTACTAATTTAGTAGTAACCAGTATTGCTATGTATTGAAAAAGTAATTAAAAATTCTATCAAATAATTAATATGTATTTATTATAACTGAATATATATGTTTGGATAATTAAGAATATATATATATATGTGTGTGTGTGTGTGTGTGTGTGTGTGTGTGTGTGTGTGTGTGTATATGTTTATTTAAAACATGCTTAAGTTATAAGCACACAATACTTCTATACAATAAACATAGCAGCAAATACACATACATAAATTTGCATGCAACATTGTCTTGCATGCATATATATATTTAAATCCGAAACAGCCATGCATGAAACAAGGCCGTTTATTATATGAATACTAATCCTATTCAAATAATGTTTGTATGTTTGTAACACTACATCAAAACCGCTGGACCGATTTTGATGAAACTGTACATTAGTATAGTTATCAAAAGAGCAGCTATGTTTTGTCAGTGTATGTGTGGTTATTGCTTAATTGATATGAAGTGATTGATTAAAGAAATAAAAAAAATTGATTGACTGATTGAAAATTTGTACAAATTTATATGTCTGGGGGACTCTTGTAATTTTTTATTTTTTTGAATTAATTAATTAATTAATTATGGAATTAATAATAAGTTTTTATTAAGCTTCCTAATTAATTCATGTTTTATATCAAATGTATAAGATATTCGTATAATATAATTTTATTATCTAAACTACTAACAAAATGTCCTTCAAGTCGTGTATTTCTCTGAATACAGGCCTTAGTCCACGTGTCCACCGCGTATTGTAACTGTGAACGTGAGCGTGTGGAGGAGACGGTTTACTCGCCGCCGGCTCAGCCTGAACACGTGGTGACCCTCGTCCAGACGCTGAACGACGAGCTGGTCGACAGGATCACGCCTGACCTAGTCGGTGAGTCTGTGGGGCGCGGCTGCCTGGTGTGAAGGGCCGAACGGTGTGACACTACACACGTCACAGAAACAACCTTGGCTTATGTTTTGTATGTAGTAACAATAGATATCTTCATTTATCCAACGCACTGATATTAGTATGAGGAATGATTTGCTATACTTTAAACTGTCAGTATTTAGTGTGACAATTTAAACTAGTACTAAGCATACTCGAAAGTCATATATTAAGGATCTTTACATATTTTTAATGTTTGATAAGGGACAAAAGTATATAAGTAAGTATATATATATATATATATATATTTGTATGTTGGCTAATATAATATAATATGTTTATAGGTGACCGACCCAACACATACACCTTCACTAAGGCCCTGGCCGAGGACATGTTGATAAAGGAGTGTGGGAACCTGCCCGTGGCGATCGTTAGACCATCTATAGGTTAGTGACAGACAGCATACACACACAACACACACAGAGACCTATATATGTACACACTAAAACTACCTTTAATACGGACAAAGACAAAATAAGGTTCACTTTAAACTGACAAATGTATGTCTATATATATACATATATATTATTTTAGCAGTTTGCATTAAAACCTAGAATTTATATTAAATTAAATATCGGTTTTTATAATCTGTTTTATGTATAAAAGAATCTGAGTCCATGGTGATAAATTGTTATCTGTAATATTAATTGTATATCGGCTAGCTTCTTGCCTGCGTCAGTGTGATATCTTATATCTGTGTCACGTGTCTGCGGATGGGCCGATTTTGATGAGATTAAATAGATTTATAATCTATGTCACGTAAAGATAACTATTGTACTGTAATTAGCAAAGCACACTATATATTTAGTTGTCAGTAGAGGCCAATAGTATATTACTTTTATTCATGTTAAACAATTAAACTGACTATATATATATATATAATAAGTAAAAATAGTTAAATTACTAATAACTGTTAGAATAAGCATTGAAACTAATATTTACAAATGCAATGTAAATAATATTGTATTTATTTTGAATAAAATCAACACACACACATATATATATTTGTATATTTGTCTTTACAAATAAAAACATTACATCATAACAAAAGTATATATATATTTTTGTTATTTACATATAATAAGGTTTACAAGTTTGTTTGCATATTATATTTATATAGCAATATATAAATATTACAAGATCTATTGATATTTGTTTTAAATACAAGTAAAATATTAATATTATTTTATTATATATTTCCAGTGCTGTCGTCAGTTCGCGAACCTGTTAAGGGTTGGGTAGACAATTGGAATGGACCCAATGGCATAATAGCGGCGGTTGGCAAGGGAGTGTTCCGTACAATGCTGGGGAACGGCACGAGGGTAGCTGATCTGGTGCCAGTGGATACTGTCATTAATCTTATGATAGTATGCGCTTGGAGGACTCATCTCAGAAGGTAGTATCTGAATTTTGGTCGATCTAAATACTTAAAACACGTCTGCTATAAGGTTCGACCTTTGAACTCTGGTCACATCTTTATCTGCGCGATCAAAAATGTTAGGTACCAACATCCGGTGATAGGTTTCCGTCTCGCGAAGACACGTGTTGGTAAATATGATGTGTTCAAGTACCTACCTACCGTCGCTGTATAGAAAGTAACATTTATAAGTTAGTGTTACAAGTGGCGCCATCTGTGCCGTACTAATTATAATATATCCTTAGAATTATTTCTTTATTATAATTAATAATAATACTAAACCATTGTGATTTTGTGATGGCAACATTTAATTATCGACTTGTATTTGAAAATAAGCACTTGCTTCAGCCATTTTGTATGACGTCACTGGGAGTGACGCTGAACATTCAGACAAGACTAACATTAGTGCTGTCATAGTAACTGTATATTCAATATTCAATAATATAGGAAGCTTACAATCAATTTTTATAATCGATATTTCTTTGTTTTTCCTTTGTCGTAATTTTTTTTCGATTTTCGAATGTTATTTAAAATGTTTTTTTTTTCCCCAGAGGCGACGGCGTTGTCGTCTACAACTGCTGCACCGGCCAGCAGAACCCCATAACGTGGCAACGCTTTGTTAAGACGAGTTTCAAGTACATGAGAAAACATCCGTTCAGTGAGTTGACATTATAAAGTATAATATAATTTGTTGTTTAAATTAAATCAGTCAATGGATTGGCGTACGGGATCTGTTGACCGTATCCGGTTGAAGTCGGATTGGCGATTGGCGAGCCTGATAGATTTACGGTATCATTTCAATCGGATTCGTTGTCAGGCTAAAAGCACTCTATCATAATCCATCAGTGTGAGGTAAATAGTGAGTAAGATGTCGATTCTGAAATATAGCAAATATACTAATTAAAAATAATACCAACATACAATAATATATGGAAAAAATATACAATTCCACTGAATAATATATATATATATATATATATGTAATATTTCCAGGTGAAGTGGTGTGGTATCCAGGTGGTGATATCACCAGCAGTCGTTTCCAGCACGGGATCCTCTCCCTCCTCCAGCACAGGCTGCCGGCTGTCCTCATAGACCTGGTAGCCAGAATCACCGGCAGTAAGCCTGTGTGAGTCAATATATCACTGGCTATATGTATCTGGATGTTTGTAGCTCTTTATACGAAAAGTCGCTGAGCAGATTTTGATTAAACTTTTATGATGCAGCTGTGACGTCAGAATGAGATGTGGCCAGGAATTGTATAGAGTAACGTTTGCCGGTTATAGATGTCGCTAGCTGTTGTTTACTGTGTCCGACACCCAATTAAAATAAGTAGTAAATTAGATTTTCCCAACAAAAGAAATATTTTTTCTACACTGTCATTATATTTCTATTGCATTGTGGATGCCGTCACAATTTCTGCATCTAAAACATTAATATTATAAAACTACCCTCTTTAAAATTATAAAACTACCCTCGTGTACAAAATGTTTACTGGCAATCATTAACTTAATTCGTAATGTCGATTTAAGTGAACTGAATAACATACAGCTATTATGTTTATCTTGGGATGCATCAATCCGATGATAAATCTCAAGATAAATTAACAGCGATATTACTTTATTAACTTAATTGAATATTATGTTATATGTGTGAAACAGCGCTGTTCGATTGTTTATGGGATTTAAAAAATATTAGTATATATATATATATATGCCTTATTTAATTATTAATTTACTTAGCAATGTCTATATATGTCACAGGATGGTTAGAGTTCAGAACAAACTGGAGAAGGCATCGGCCTGCCTGGAGTACTTCACAACAAGACAGTGGGCGTTCGCTGACAACAACGTGCAGGCGCTGTGCCGGAGCCTGTCGCCCGAGGACAGGGACACCTTCGACTTTGACGTCACCAACATTAACTGGGATGGATATATTGAGTCCTATGTCCTCGGAATAAGGAGGTTTCTATTCAAGGAGAGCCCGCACACCCTGCCCAAGTCCAGGACGATAATGCGGAGGTATGTGACACACATACAGCCAGTAAATCATTAGGACACAATTCCTGAAGCTACTGAAATGAGATATTCTTAATCTCGCAGGCTCATTCCAGCTTGTGTAATAAAAATCTAGATTATATTATATAAATATTAAAGCAACATATATATGTCGTTCCAGGTTACACATAGTCCACGTCCTGGGCCAGGTGCTGGCCGTGTTATTCCTCTGGCGGTTCGTGTTCCTCCGCTCAGCCAGTCTAAGAAATGTTTGGCGCTCCATCGTGGAGCTGCTGACCCGCGCCGCCAGGATGCTCGCCGTCGCTTGATGCGGCGCCGCCACCCGCCACCTTCACTCCTGACATCGACACTCCCGACGTTTGACAACCACTGTGACGTTGACGTTGCCAGGCCCCCGCAGACCCGGCCGCCGCGCCGTGTCCGGGTCGCTATCTGTATAAGGCTTAAGTAATCGCTTGTGAGTCGTCCCGCCCGCGGCGTGGGGACGGTCGTTTGGTCGTTTTGGTTGTCTTCGGGTCGCCACACTTCGCTAGGCGTTAGTATGAATTAGTTCGTTCAGTTCCAGCTCGATGTGATCGTTGAGATTGAAAAATAATAATAACGTAAACCGTCACCGACGACGGCCACAGATTATGTAAGTCGCGGATATTGTTACCGTTGGTGATGCAGTCCGTTCGTCTGGTGTGATCTCGGGTTGTCTGTGGTTCACGACACAAATGTTTCTGCTGCCAATTATATAGTTATAAGTTGCATTTCCGGCGGCTCGGCTCGCTTGTATCATATAGTTGTCAAATAAATCGATAGTACATTTTAGTACTGGCAGCCTTGTCTGTGGGGCCGGGCTGCCGACGGTTAAACACGAAACGGCCTCGCTTCACATACATTAATACGACGCGAAATAATGATTTTAATCAATAATATTAAAATTAGTGAAGTGATATTCGATGCGGCGTCGAGATCGTACCGGCCCGGCCCGGCCCGGCTCGGCCTGGCTCGGCCCGGCCCGGCCTGGCTCGGCCCGGCTCGGCTCGTAGTTGTGTGTGTTTTATAATGATTAGAAAAGAGATCGCTCAAAATTTTTTAGCTGTTAAACTAAAATGTCCAGATATGTGAAAATTTATTTAAAAAAAAATATAATAATATATTATATATAAAAAAGCGTTACAACGATGAGGTGGTGTGAAAAAAATCATTGGACTGTTTGTTTATTATTTTTTCGTCTTCGATTACCTAAAAAAAAAAAAATTTTTTTTTTTACTATGAAATAAAATTTAAACGTAGCAAGACGAAGGTCGCGCATAAACAGCTAACACCTAGTACATAATACATTTAATATAGTATAGCATTAACGAGACGGACACCAAATAATATATATATATATACATATTTTTTCCATCATGACGCTTCCTTTAGTAATAATTGTTACAATAAGATATTTATTTTAAATACGTAACATCAGATGCGAGCGTTTGCACCGACGCTGGGTATCTACCGGTTTTTTTTTTAAATATGTTCACGATCGTTCTTCTCGCGACGCTCCCGGTGTGAACGCAGCCTTAGCTGTGATGCGACCGGACGCGTGGTTTAAGAGATTCCGACATTGTCTTCCTTATGTTCGTTTAATTTTAGTTTTATTTATTCGTATGATTATGATAAAAAAATAATATTAATAATAATAAAGGTAACTACAGTAGTGAATTATTTGACATTGAAAAATCTTTATTCCGGATACCTTGTAAGTTATCGCTTAAGTGTCGCCTAACTTTTTTTTTGTTAGCTATTTTCTTAATGTTTAAGCCTAACGCTTATCAGTTTATAGCTTCCGGAATCGATGGGATATTCCGTTTACACAAAATGTTTGCTGCCAATAATTTATATATGAAAAAAAAATTATATATATATTGTCTATGGTTTTAAGGACTCAAAATTGTGAATCGATTCCTGTGTACTTCCTGTTCCCAGTCCGCTTCATTGTCCATGTTATTAGTTGTGTATTTAAAGCTAATTTACTCTCTGTTCGTTATACATTATGAGTCGCTTGTAAGTATATTTACATACACGTGGAGTTTACTGAATTTGCCGCCATTTTTTTCTGTGTCTTCTCCCCGCCGCCGCCAGCCCGTTGTTTTCGCCACTGACGCCGGCGGGCTCTGTATATAGTTTAGTTGTTATAACGTCTGCGTTGCGTTCGCTGTGTATGTAGCTGTTTGTTTTTCTCCAGTGAAGTGTGAGCGGTTCCCGCCGGGCGGCGAGTGGCGCCATCTAGTTTGTAGTTTTGATTCAATCACGATGTGCTGTTGTTATGACGCGGATGGCGCCGTCCGCCGCGGGAACCGGATGTGATGCGCTTTAAATAATTGAATTAATTTCGCTTAGACGCCAGCGGTTTATGGTAATGGTTAATGAGATAAATCCGTAAAATCTTGGAGTGTTAACATTTGTCTGCGGAATGTGCTCAACGGTTGGTAGTCTCGGTCTAGTTAGTCTGAGGAGACGCAGTCGCCCGAACAGACGGCCGGCGAGTCATTTGTTGTATGTGTCGAAGCAATTCCAGTGTTATGAATATTTTTAGCAATAATTTTGTTATCTGTGACCGACCAGCTGTGTAACTTTTTATAATAGTGATGTACCGATGTATCTAGACGTTTGGTCTAGACTAGCTAGACTGAGACTGGGATAGACCGATAAGTCTCGCTGATAGTATGGTATTATACATGGGGGAGTTAATTTATTATTCCAATATATATTAAAAATAAAAGAATGTAAAGTTTTTTGGACTTTATTTTATTCCCGTTGGAACTCGTGAAGTTTATAAGTTATTGTGAATGGAGACGTAAAGTCGCATATTTAAAATTGGGAAAGGCTGACAATGAGAGTGCTCCAGGTCAGAGGCATTAAAACCTTCGACAAGTCACATAAATAGAATTTAATCTGTGAGGGCCCCTCCCGCCGCCAGCTCCTCCTTGGACGGTAAATTGTCGTAGTCGTGCTCTTTGTATCTGAAATAATATTGGAATTGAGGAGGAATAAGAAAGTACTTTGCACTGACAAAAATTACGTACACTATAGACGCGAGTGAAAAAAAATTAACTGAAGTAGCGTTTTTTAATAGTTTCTTGTTAAAAATGCAATTTCCTCACAGACTTAGGCATATATATCATGCACATATAAAAAAATTACAATAACTTACTTCTCCAGCGGTGGGCAAAGAAAGTGTCTTATGTTCCTCGGCATGACCATATCAGCCTGGACCTTACACACGTCCAGGAGGTAGTACTCCACCTCTTGGACCAGGTCCTCGTCGACCTCTGGACCGATGCCAGGTACAGCGTAAACTACAGTCACCTGGTTTAAAGACGGATATAATTTCGATCATTTTTATGTAAATTTGGTTAGGTAGAGAGAGGAGCTTGGACGGTGGAGGTGAGGTCCTTAAATCTACACCTGGGTCGCAAGTCCCAGGCGCTGTTGAAGCTCCTCTCCCTGCAACGCGATGGACGGGCACCGGCACGGTGAATCCGTGGAATGATGAGAGGTTAAAGGTCAAATCTGGCCCAACAAAGCTTAATCAATTATTTGAAGATATTTAATAGAAGTCAATACTTCTGGATATGATTGGACAGAAGCAGATAAAACTCATTGATTATTACGTAATATGCTGTCAGGTCAGGGTCATAGATCAAATCTGGCCAACTATGATAAATCGATTAATTGATGATATTCAATGGAAGTCAGTACTTCCGGTATAGGCAGTTCCTCTTCCTCCACTTCCTCGACTTCCGGCACGATAACCTCCATATTCTCATCCAGATAGTTCTCCACGAGTTCCTTGATCATGGCCACTTCCTCGGGCTTTGCCTGCGATATGTTGATTGGTCTGAATTTAGTAAAATTCTTATACTAAATTTACATATTGATAAGAAAAATAAGAAAAAACACGACTATTTGGAATAGAATTTGCGATGTTTGTTTTTCTGATAATTTATAGAGCTTTGTAAGAATTGTATGTGAAATAAGGAGGGAATGTATAGTAAGAGGGTAGGCCGACAAAAAAAAAGGGAATCAACATAGAAAAAGTTCTTATTTAGATGAAGTAAATATGTATAGATATTTAGGTTTCTAACAAAAATTATTAAAAAAATAAAGTTGCCTTATAAAGCCAGCACTTTTAACTAGAACAAGCTCGTTATTATCTTAAATCAAAACACCTTAAAAAAGTTAAATTCAATTTACAAAGACACAAGTCACGTCGACAAAATACTTTCCCGCGTAAAAGCCAGCAAACCAGATGTCATCGCTTTAACGTCACTTTGGATGCGTTCGGGAATTTAAAGGTTCGGTTCAAATTAAATGGGTTTCCTCTATATATATATATATATATATTTATATATATATATATATATAGAGGAATATATATATATATATATATATATATATAGAAATATATATATATATATATATATATATATATAGAAATATATATATATATGAAATATCTTTACACATTTTAATTCTTTAAGGGAAAGAACTTGTCTTATTTTATATGCAACGTCAACTATTATTGTTGGTCTTAGACACTAGCTTATAGACTTCCCCGTATCTTCCACAGCACTGTCCTGGGTACCCTCGTGCGTCATGCTCCTGATATCTCGGTCCTTTCCTTGTCTTTTTCTATATCTGGACTACGTTACTTCCTTCGTCCACTCGTCTAACTTCCTGTTGATGACCCGACTCCTACCCTTTGTTCGAGTTTTTTCATTTGGTCATTACGTCTTCCCTTCTGATTAATCTTCTTCATATCTTAGGGCTGTTCTAGTGCTCGATGTTTTTCTTTGTCCATCCGACACAGTCGGTCCAACGAAGTAATATTCATATAGCAAATGCTTTCTCTTTCCCGTATTGGAATAACCGACTTCCTTATCGCATCTTTTAGTGCCCGAAATATCTTTCCTTAGTTTATTCCATTACGACAGTTTTTGTTCTGACAACAATTGAGATGTAATTTTTAGTTATATATCATAGTTTTTGGGTTTCATAGGAATTCTGGAGTAATTAATTTTTCAAACTTTTATTCATTGATATTCGTAATCTTTCATTTTCTTCTATGAGCTGTTCATAACGTGTTTGGATTATCACAGATTTATATAAAATCATTGAATCTCACACGTTTCATTGGACATTCAACTGGATAGGCAGCTACCGAAATATCTGACACGGAGCAGCATACAAAGAGCAAAGCAAAAGAGCCGTGAGACCACCACAGACGCGGCCTAGAGCCGACACCAAGCCGGGTTGCAGGTGCAAGCGCAATGATGTACCGCGGCCTGGCTAAGAGCTGAAGGTAGGGGGGATTTTAGTCAGTAAGAGTCTGACACTCCCTCTAGTCTCACCCAGAACAAGAGAGCTCATTTAATGATTTTTCCCAACAAAAATATTTGCCGAATGTTTGTTTTAGGGCTGCCAAAAACATTTTGGATGAAGTCTGCCTCTGTCATTCTAACCGGGGAACACGTCACTTTCTTTCCTGCTATTTAATCTTGTTTGTTTCTGCGTGTATCTTTCTTAGAGTAAGTCTTACGTCACGTGCTCTAAGTTTCTTTTGGTTTATCTTTTAAACATTCTTTATTGGGATGCGTCAGTATATGGATGTATCAACTGTTTTTCCTTTCCTGTGGAGTGGAACAATTTTAAGTGCGATCCCTTAAGCGTGTGTACATTCAATTCTTCATTTTCATTAAGTGTTTCTGAGCTTCTGTATCCTGTAGTCTCGGATCTCCTTAAAACTTAGTTTGAGTTACTGCTCTACCT
This sequence comes from Danaus plexippus, assembly GCF_018135715.1. Taxonomy (NCBI): domain Eukaryota; kingdom Metazoa; phylum Arthropoda; class Insecta; order Lepidoptera; family Nymphalidae; genus Danaus; species Danaus plexippus. The sequence continues at coordinate 933,477 of NC_083557.1, forward strand.
TTTTTTCTGTATTCAACATCTTTAGTGACTTCGTCTTGTAAAATATGAGAATCTTTGCCCTTTTTGGGTGTTCCAATGACATCGCTACACGTAGTTGTTGCGCTCTGTTTATCGTGATATATATTTTTTAAATATTTAATATATAATTAACTTTAGATTTAAGTTTATGAGTTAAATGTTAAATTTGAAATTGTACCTTCACGTGTTCGCTGGCAAGGGATTTAGGATTAGAAAGTGATGGTATTTTAAGCATTACTTCAAGACTGTGTCTGGAAATCCTTTAAATTCCATTATTACAGTTCTGGTTTCAGTCCTCGTTAAACCTACGTATTTTAATTGCATATCTTCTTATCAAATAAGTGTTCTTTTTGCTCTACATTATTTTCACACGATATCCGAAAACCACTCATACCAGCAATACCAATAAGCCAATCAACGTTATTCAAAGTTTGCTCAAATGCAAACAATTTTAAAATTAATAAACCTTCAACTTGACTTTGAAGAATATATAAAAAATTTAATTACAAAGGATATTATGATAGTAAACTTTGAAATACTTAACATAATCAAACGGGACTGTTAAATGTTAAACATATAAAATAAGTCTCAGTCATATTACTAGTTACTAGTCGTGGCGGCCTGGAGGTTAAAAGGCCCGCGCGGGTCCGAAACCTGGCAAGGACCAATGTGATCTTTTCCGAGTCATATGTTCTTTCTAAGAGTATTTAGACACCACTGGCTGGAACAGGCTACAGCAAGCCTTGAGGTCTAAATAGCTCCAAAGTGCTGGTGCTGAAGGCAAAGGGGAAACCACTGCAACTATCATCCAAAGTAAGTCATCATGTATACGGATCACTGATACGTGATGACCACGACGAGTCTACAGAGACTCTTGCGGCGCTGAAGAAATTTAACGTTATAATAAGATTTAAGTGCACGAGAGTAACTCGAATATTAAATGTACGTAGCGTGAGATTGTAATTTGGATGAGAAGAACTGGTGAAGTTTTTCACAACGAGGAAGCCTACCTTCTTCTTCTTCAAGTCGGGGTCTGGCAGTATCGCTATCTGCTCGTTGATGTAATCCATTATGTCTCTTTCAACCTGAGCCACTATGAACTCCCCGCTCGTCGTGGACATCTGCCTGCCGGCCACCATACCTAACATATTTCACTTATTATTTACAAAGACATTTATTTCTATTATAATTAAATAAAAAAAAAATATACACAAACTATTTCCGATACAACAAATAAAATATTTTTTAATATAATATTCAAAATTTCCTAAAAGATATAAACGTATCACCCTCAATTTTTTAAATTTAGAACTGTCGTAACGTCTAGTTAAAACTACCTACACTTTAACATAAAAACTACCTACGATTGTCTATTATCAAAACTATCAATACTTATCAAATCTAACTACACAATGTCATAGACGGAAACAATATTCTGTATTATATTCAAATTAAATCCCAATAAATCTAACCGAGGTCGTAATTAGCCGATTTAAACCTATCCACAATGATTTCTATTTCCTCGAAGGTTTTCTCCAGATCAGCTATACGCTCCAAGCGTCTTTCTTCACACTGTCACGAACATTATAGAAATCTTATCAACTATAAATAATTTCATTATCATACAATTATAAAACCGTTTACATCGTCCAAGAACTCTTTTATTTTATCAATTTCATTATTCTTCTTTTCTGCAACCTTGAACTCTTCTCTGCCGAATACATTCGACTCTTCTTCTTCTTCTCCAACTTCTTCAGCCGGATGTTCCCCTGTATATTACTCGTATAAATCAATCCACTCGTGTCTTATACGTGATTTAAATGAATTGCTACATCTACAATATTTAAATTAAATTTCAAATAACCGTAAATCTCGTAAGGTATCTCATTTCCGTCTTCATCGTGAACAACAATCTCAATCCCTTCCTTTTTCCTCTCGGTCTTTTCTTCTTTTCTATCTACATTAAGAGGTATGTTAAACGTAATCAACTATAATGTCTGTCTGTATGCAATATCTGATTAACAATTTCCATTCTGGTGTTAAAATCGTCTCAAGCTCTGAAATCTTATGTGAAACGTATAAGAGAATTCTAAGATGATCAAATTTATCCTTAATTTACACTTTATCTAAATAAAAAAAAATGACAAAATTATAGTAAATTTACATTAATATATTTTAATGAAAATTTATAGGCGAGTATGTGTTGTAAGTAGGCTCAACTAAAAGACGCTAATGCGTGTCACCTCCTAAGATATAAAGGCAGTGACATGACTTACATGAGATATTCAACAGCAAATATATCTTCGGATAGCCAAGTTTTAATCTTAATCAATGTAATGTCAAATTGTACGACATATTTTTATGGACTCAACAAAAAATATACACATTTAAAAGTATCAAAAAATATATTTAAAAAAATATATATTTATCTTGATATCGTCTGACCTATCTTAGAATAATATGATCACTGTATAAATTACGTCCATGGTACGAAATCTAAAAGAAATCTTTGATTTGTAAAAAAAAAAAATGACATTACTTAATTGCTATTTAATCTGTGACCTCCAAAAGGTACGTAACAATAATTATATATTTATATATATATATAGAAATAAAAAATATCAGAATAATACTATTCTAAATTTATTATTATCATTAGTTACGGCAGTGACAGAATTGCTGTTGGAAATAAGACTTAAATTATTTTACGTCACAAACACATGACAGCATTACATCAGTTCATATTATTGGATAAATTTAATGAAAATTGTAACAGAAATGAAGATTACATGCATTTGCTTGTATACTTGTTACTTACCTTTTTTATCTTGGTCCGGTAGCTCCTCGCCGCTCATTTGACGAAGCTTTTGCTGTGAAAAGTGAATTAATATTTTTTTTATAAGCACATTACTAAAAAACCTCGTCGGATCATCCGACTTCTAATCCTGAACGGATGGAAGTCATGCTATCAAAACTTCACCAACTAGAATTACAAAACATCATCAATATTGGCTTAGCACTTTTACGTGATAAATAGAATACAATATACTTAATGAATATTACGATTTAAATACACTGTTTCAACTAACGTCTACATCGTCGCTCGCGGCTGCTCTGCCTGAAAAACATATCTCCTATGAGTAACAACAAAAATATACGTAATAATAATTATGTTTAAGACAAAAACAACAGTATTAAATGAGTCGTTAAATTCTATCATATATATTTTGTTTGAATACGCAACTAAATTATTGTATGTATGACATAAAACCTTTTTTCTTTCAAACGCTGTCATATCTTAAATTAAAAAAATATCTACGTTCTAATGTCACGAAACGTCAAACGTCAAATCTTTAATACGACCTTTCCTCTCCCTCATGTAATTCTCCCTCTCTATCTGTCCCGCTCTCTCCATAGAAGGAGACCTCTCTATCTTTCCAAGAGCCGGCATATTTAATTTCAAACTGAGCCTGGTTGTTTGGGGTACAAGATCATTTGTAAGGTTCAGTTTTTGGAGTTGCTTCGTCTCTCCCCAATATTCGTCCGATACTGTCTATGAATTAAATAATATAAGGCTGGACACACATTAAAGTTTAAGTATAAGGCCACTTACACATCATGCTAAGTGGTTCGCATAATTTCAATCCATTGAGTATAGACGTATATGACAAATAAACATTTTCATGTGGCACAAATGGCATATTTTGTTGTGATATAAGTCGGTTTTGTGTACTTATGTCTGATTTGTTTGCAAGTGTAACGTAATTTTGTACTACTTACATCTGGTTCAGAGACCACTTGTGACGTCACCTGTTCCTCCTCCTCCATCGTCGACTCCGTCTTTGGAGTTTCTCCTAGAAAAGAGTCGCAACCAACCAGAGATCTCGATTAAACTGTCCATTAACATTTAATTTACACCAAACGTATATCTATATAACTTTAATGCCACAACTTTTGTTTTGTTTTATCCAGCTTATCTTTCCCGGAAACTTTTCAACCTACCCTCCCTATATCCGTTAAGATATTTCACGTCTTTAGAAGCGTCCATAGCCGCTAGGAAGCGGTACATCACGAGGAAATCTTGAACCGGTATGGCTGCGGACCCACCATCAGGCTCGTGAGTGAGGGTCTCGCAGAGCAGAATCATGGTGTGGGTTAAGGTCTTTGAAAAACCATAATAATTCAAAAAATCAGGCAATAAAAACTTTATACCATTATCGATTTATGAAGAAAAATTGTGTTTCCAACGAGACAAGATAAATAATATCAACAAACAGCAATTAGTTTGGAAGCAATGGCATCGCTTACTAATTATATCTGATTGTTTTAAAATATGATCACAAGATTGTCTGTGTACTCCAGACCTTGGTCAATAAGCCTCCAGCTACAGCAATGAAGCGGAGAAACGACACTTCTTCTTCTCTCATGTAAACTTCACAGAGACACAAAATCTGGTTCAGCTCGTTAGTGTCCAGGCAGAAGCCGCGCCACGCCTGACGAACAGCTGGCAATGGCACTGACGTCATGCCGGACAGCTGGAAAATTACTAGACTGTCAAATGTCAAATTACGTGTAGAGATTTATAAGTATTGCCAGCTTCTATACATTTGGCATTTAATGTATTTATAGTTAATAAAATACAAAAAAAAAAACAACAGTAATAATAGTCGTCTTACCCTCGTATTAAATTATACACTTCTATTGTTTTTGGGCTATGATAAATATCTGGCGGAGTGAGATAGAGTTAGCAATAATCTTAAAAACAACTTTAAAAGTTTTTTTGCTCGATAGCACAGTTATATAGGGCCGATTTTATAAAACAAAGAAGTTATAGGACCACCAATTTAAATTTTAGGGCCGGTAAACGGAACCCATGTCCAAAAAACGGTCGGTACCGAAACGATGAGGTCGCTTAACTGAACGGAAAATGTAGAGGTACATTTCCTAGTTATAATTTACTAAAAGGGTGGTACGCTAATGCCTCTATATATATAACAACACACATATATATAATGATATCTAAGACTCGCGAGTATTCATTCAAGTTAAACTAATATCGTGGGATGTACTACGCCATTTTCATTATTTTAACTACGTACTCCCGACGTTTCGGTTACTTTGCAGCAACCGTGACCACGGGCGGACGAGATGAACATGAAAATTAAATTTTATTTATATATACGTGTGGGTTTGTGTGTTTGTGTATGTGTAACAAGGAGTATTATTCCTCTATCGTTTCACCTGATTAGCGAGGACCTTTAAGCAGCCCCTGGTGAGACCACCCTCGGTGCTGTATATAGGATACTCCAGCCTCAGTTTGACCGGCGGCGGTCGGTGTTCAGCCAGCGCTGTGAAGTACTCGTAGGACCAACGTAACAGATCGTACGGCTGGGTTTTTATTGCGGCTGGAAAAATACCACGGATCGGTGACGCGTCTAAACAGACACCAGAAGAGGTTTTCTGTCAAAACTTCTGTTTCATAGCTCTTTTAATAATACCAACTATAAATACCTTTAATAGGAACACTCAAAAAGTATATTTCGTTAGTATTTTCCTAAATTAAACTTATAACTAAGTTGGTGGTAGAGCCCAGCTGCGGCTAAGTAACTACAGCTCGAACATGGGCTGGCTCGACCGGGGAAGTACCACCCTCTCACAGAAGATCGGCGTGAAGTAGCCTTTAGTGGCTGCGTTTCGTCCGATGAGTGAGAGAGACGGTTGCCCTTTCCCGGTTCCCACCCTTTTCTGTCATGTCCTTATTCTCACCCCTCCCTTTTCTTCAACAACCAAGGTTGGCAACGCATCCGCAACATCTCTTATGTTACGGATGTCCACGGGCGACGGTCACTACTGCCCATCAAGTAGGCCGCCTGCTCGTTAGTCACCTTTGACATAAAAAGTTGAATAGTGAGTTGAGAAAATCATTCATAATTCCCATGACAGAGAAAAATAATCACAGTTACTAAGTTTCATCGTCTTCATAGATAACATATATATACATATATTTTCTTTTATTTTTGCAAAATTATTTGTTTCTACAAATAACGATATTTAATACGTCATTTGACATATATCATAAGTTGCGTAAAATTCAAATTTTTGGACATTTGTTTTGGCCGCTCTCAACACAAGTCCCCGTCCCAACTCAGTGATATCATCACAAGTTATGATGATCAGCTCGTCAAAATAAATCAACAATCAGCAAAACTGGTTCAGTCACTACTTGGATGGGTGACCGTCTTTGAACACTTAGTTGAAATGACGCCCTCATTTCTTTACTTGATCGCCATCATCATTAGGTTTTTATTTCAAATCTCTAAGGTTCCAAATAAGACACCTTTCGGACTAATGGTATCAAAAATTTCCTAGAGCAAATTCTTAATTAAAACTAAATATTTTTGATTTACTACCCGATTAATTACTTCACAGCTTACAGCAGCCGTGATCACGGACAGACGAGATGAGAGTGTCTGTCAGTTAGTCTTGTTATTTGTCATCTACCTTCAATGCATGCGTAATTGTCTAGCGTACTGCTCTTGAGGTCTTAGGCTGTGTTCACGGACGTGGGATTTTATTAATTGATGAGGGAATCCCAGGTATTAGGTAAACATCTTAATTATTTAATGTCGGTATATCCATCTATATTTTGTCAAACTTGTAATGCTTTGGCTTGTCCACTATATGTTTGCACACTGGTGACTTCAAAGCACTGTTATTTGTCCAATCTATAGGAAGTCACGGGCACAATCAAGTCTATATATGATACGTTAGCAATTAGTCAAGCATTGGCTCATTTTCTTATGTATATATACAGATTCGATGGCAATCTACTTGAAGATGTTGCCTATTCTGTCAGCAACTCCCTCCACATATGACAGGTTGTCGCTGAACTGTGGGTGGCTTAAAATGATTTTTGGTATGATAAAAAGATGGCAGATAGCTGGTGATACCATGCTTTACACGCTGTACCTAGGCGAAATGATGAACAATACAAAGGCGTTGGTTCCCCGAAGGAAACATTTGCCAGCATGAGCTGACCGGTTAAGTTGGTTGCGTGATTTACAAACTTAACCTGTATGTCTAGTTCATTAAAAGAGAACCTTTGTCTTTCTGAAGATAGATGCTCCAAAAGTTGAGAAAAAAAAACTTAATAAATCAACCAAGTAAATGAAACCATTTTATAACAAAAACAAACAGTCTTCCTGAACCAATATTTATTATCTTTATTGATCATACAGGAATAGGCACCACAAATCTGCTGTCACAGAACAACCTTTCGATCTCACCCATCCCTGACTTCGATACCAAGCAAACACATCGTTGAACTCACTTCCAGATACAAAAAGGGTCTTAAAATTTAAACCAAAGATGATTCGTGTATAAAAATTACTCATTTTTACAAAGTTTTGACAAACACCTTTTTTGTCAACTAATTACAAATCACAATATCAATTATTATAGCATTCAGAACGCATGTGAGGGTAGAAACTAATTTAGTACGAGATATTATGACCTCCGACCCAAACTCTAAAACAGAAAGTTTCAACGTATAGAGAAACAAAAGTGACATGGGTTCAACCACTTTTAATGAAACGAAAATATGTTATAATATTATAAAAATCACAGATATATGTATGTAATGTTAATGCAGTAATGCACTTAATATTCTATTCGAGCAAAGTAACAGGCGGAAGTTAGTATATTCACCTTTGCAATATCTTTTTAATATATACGGAAACTTGGGCGGTATCACGATCTGCTGGGAGCAGTACATCTGCTCGACTAATTCGGGCATCTTGAAGATTATACTGAAAAAAAAACATAATATAACCAATCGATTCTAGTGCATTTAAATTTATTTATAAATATCCATAATTGAAATAAAAATTAACTTTGCATATGTTAGCTATATTCTTTATTTATAGATAGAAGCAAGGAATTAAATCATCTTTATATTATCCCCTAAATCAAAATTAGGTTAAACAATTCTTGTCTGGGGTCCGTGCTGGTTTACAAAATTTCGTTTGTACACATTTAAACGGAACTAAGTTTTTCCTATACTTCGCGTTTCTTATTATTCTATATCTTTATGATCTCGACGTGTGGTTCCTTTACAGCAACCGTGATCACGGAGACGAGATGAAAGTGGGAAAAGCGTAGTGTCCGAAAAATTTCATTCCTTATCTCCCAAAATAGGGTTCATATTATTTTGGGAACATTATTTAAAATGATTTATTTATTATTAATAACTAATAAATACAAACGTTTAATAAACTAAATTTCAACATTTTCAATTCAAAAGCTACTTGTAATTCCTCACATTGTACGTCGTCAATTGTACAATAGTGATTTAAACCATCCTGTCATATTAAAAAAAACGGATAGCATAATTATTGTCTTTATTGAAATTTCAAGCAGAAATAGATTAATAATGTAGTATTATTAAAGTAACAATGTCGTAAATTACTTACCAAATGTATTCAATTAAATAATTCACTTCGTACAAGTTAAAAACATAAATGGCAAAATGACAAGTTTGAACGTTGTGGTAACCATGGCAACGGCGATCAATTATAAATTTGCAAGTAATTCTCTTGTACTATTTAATAACAGCTCGTAATTAATCGATTTAAGGTTTATTTTTTATTGTAGTAGAGAATTACATCGCTATTTGATGGTTTTATTTACATCTCGAGAAAGTAGACCTAAAAATGGCTACTAGATGGCGCTTTTCATACTTCTTATTTGATTTTCTGTGACATATACTAATATCTTGATTTTAGAGCCGATATTAACTAGCTCTTGAGAAATATATTTTTTCTAAATAATAGAATCTATTTTATCTTCTTTTTTTTTATTGCCAGGATCTTTTTTCCTTACTTATCACGGAGAAATAATACTTTCATCTGTATATCCTCTCTTTTTTTGCAAATGAAAAAATATGTAAAACTTTTTACCGCAGTAAGTACCGCGCCATCTTTAGTATTTAAAATGAATGCATTTTAGTTTTTAGCTACTACATATACACAAATCGTTACAATTTCAACCTATAGATGGCGCTGTATCTTTCAATTGATTTGTCTATAATAGACTCCGTTAACAAATTCGTTTCTTATCGACTTACTGAATGATTTTTCAATATTATTTTATAATAAAAATTATATCTGTTGATCTAAAATTATATCTGATGTAGTTTAAACATATAATGTAACATTTTACTTATATTTTTTATAGCTTTCCTATCTGTTACTCTATCTCTATAGACATTAATGTAACAGAATAAGCAAATTGAGTAAAGACTTACAAAATTTTAAAAAATCATTTGTAGAATACAATGTTGTAAAAATTTTAAACACCTCATCGGGAAATTTTTAATCGAAGTTAATTGATATTCGTCTATTTACTAAGAGATAAGAGAAATAATATTAAATTAATCCTTAATTCAAAGTTCAGAAAATATTGAAGAAAACATGAATTTAAAGGTGTTTTATACTCATTTTTCCTTGTCGCTATACAGTGGTAGGTTTGAAAGATACCTACATTAATTTATATTATAATTTTATTTCCTTGTATTTCTTGAAGTTGTACAATTATATTTAAAGAACCCGATTTTAGATTTAAAATTTTCTCAATAATAATATATTATTGTACACATTAATGTGTTATTACAGAAATATAACAATATCGGATAAACTCATATGAGACATTGTTGAAAATTTTATAAGTATGAAAAAAATGTACTGTTCAATGAATTATACAAGGAAAACATAAATTAATATAAACAATTCCTACGTACGTAGCAATCAACATAAAATACACAATCAAATCTCCATGGAATTCAAAACGCTAATAAAATTTTGAATGGTTCGTTAGATTTGAAGATAATATTTTATTCAGATTCAATTAAGTTTCCCGCGAACGTCGACTCGTAGCTCCATCTAGCGGTGTCGTCTTGAACTACTTGAACGAAATCGATCACGTGGTACGGAGACGAGAAAAAATATAAAACCTGTTTGGTCGGATGACGTATAGCTTGTGTTTCTGTGCCGAGAGCTTTTAGGGCAAAATTATCGTGTTTGGATTGATTTTACACCTTAATATCATGTTAAAAGTGTCCAAAGATTCATAAAATATACACAGGAATCTTATGTGCGATAAATAAACCGATTCGTGGATTAATGGTGTCTTTATTGGATAATCGCATCGGTTGATTGTAACGCAGCATCTATCATATCAAGTACACGGAAAAAAAATATGTGACATTTAAAATAAAAATATATTTTGCAATGTTTGTGTGTGTTGATAAGTTAAACAAATATAGTGTGTGAGAAATGGGTGACCCGTTGAAACATCCATTCAAAGTGAAAACAAAAACACTGCTCGTTGTGATATCGAAAAAATGGATTTGATCAGCGACCTGTCCCCCCTGAGTAAGTTGTTCAACATTATTGACACCAAACATGTCATTGATTAAAATATTCCACACTGAGATGAATTTCAACACGAATATTGCTTAGCAAATATTATATGCATTATGTTATGAACTTTCTAAAAAAAAAAACAAGTTTCGTATTTAAAATGAGATTTATTTGTTATATATATTGACAAATGAGCATAAAACTCGCGGAACTCGTTTGATACAACTAACCTATAATATTTTATGTTAACAACAATACAAAATAATCAATAATATATCCGATACAACATAATTGATTAAATATTTATTATTAAATGTGCGTGTTTTACGCCATTGGCATGTTTTTTAAACATCAATAGACGGTATCTGGTTTCGACGCTTGTTGTATTTTGTGATAACACTTAAGGTCCGTAACGGTGGTAAAGGTCAACAATGCATTGCATTTCGTTAGGTCGGATTATCATAAATAAAATATTATTTTTTTATATATATAAATATATGTATATATATGTGTGTGTGTGTGAATATATGTCCTTTTATTACGTACGTCTAAGCTGAATCTGAATTAAAGAGGAAATAAGTAGTTTCCCAATTATGACGAAGTTAACATGCTAAAGATGTTTTCATTGAATTGATAATTGGAAGATATTCTTATTAAACGGCCGTATGAAATACATATAAGGATATATTGAATGTATTGATATATATATAGGAAACATGTTGAATGATTGTTTAAGTGGAAATGCAATACTTACATATTTTTCCATTTCCGTTGTAAGAATTTTAATTGTATTAAAGAAGTATATATGTACGAAATAAACTATTATTGTTATAAATAGTCTTTCAACGACTTCTTTACGTTATTTTTGTACAACCCGTCATTAATTAAAACTTCGTTGACTCGTAATAACTGAGGCTATTTAAAGTTTAACCTAATCAGATTATAAAATATTTTTATGTTTTGTGAATAGATTGATTTGTGTTATGTACATATATTTTTTAGGGTTCCGTATCGTATTCGTTCGCGCGAGTCGGTCTGCATCTTTTGATTTCAAACATTTGACAATGGCCTCTAAGAAAGTTTTTTTTTTACTTTATATATATATATGAGGACAAATTTTCAATATATTTCCATAACAATATATAATATCAGTCTGTCTAGCGTATAAATTGATTTCACGCTCGATTATACGTAATACGTTAATTTTCAATAACATTGTATGTTTTAGATGTTATGTAATTAGTTATATATATATATATATATATAAATATAAGCATTTATATATATATATATATATTATATATATATATAATATAAGCATTGTTGTTTGTTGCACGTAAAAACTACTTCACTGATATTGATTAAACTTTACAATAACTGTAGTTTAGATATCAGAATACGACGTAGTATATATAATATAATTTATCACGTCTTTTCAAGTGCTTTTTTTTATAAAAATAAATAAGAAACTTAGCTTATTATAAATTTTATTGTTATTATTATTATTATTATAACATTTTTATTGTGATTTTTATTAATTTTATATATAAAGGGTGTGTAGCCGTGTTTCCATCACGTCGGAACCCCTGTATATACCACAGCTATATACAACAGGTCATATTTACGACACGCTCGTATCCTGTACGAGTATATACATGTACTGAGACGTCCTCGATTAATATAAAGATATTAAAGATTTGAGTTATTTAAACTTACACATGTAGCCAGCCTCTTGGACTATCAGGACATTTGACAATCTCAATACTCCTATTGAGTGCTGTCCTAATGTCAATATCCTTAATCTATTTATATGCCTTAGATTGTTAGGGAGTAGGGGCCGTGGGAACCTGGCCGTGGTGATCTGGACTTTGGAAGGTGAATTAAAGTACTGTGAGGTGGAATAAGGTATGTAGGGGTACAGTCAAGTAGAATTAAATATAAATAGTAAAATAATCTTTCAATTTCCATCACGTCTTACGGGTGTGTTTTTCCTAAACGTAAGTCTATCTAGTTTAGAGTTTCATCTCATTCGTTTCAGCCGTGCACTTAATACTGATGATGAATGCAAAAATTTGTATGTGCGGATGTTTGTTGCTCTTTAACGCGAAAAATACTAAACGGTTCTTGATGAAGCTGTACAGTATACAGATTAGGGCTCAGGATGGGACATAGGATGTAATTTATCCCGGAATTTCGCGTAGTTCTCGCGGGAGTCACGCGTCACGTGACGCAGGTCGTATCTGTTAAGGCCAGGTTTTATTTAAATCAGCATAAAAATAAAATTCTTTAAGTACAATACTAAATTATTCCAATAAGTAGTTTTTTTATAAGAATTTCAAATGGTTTTAGCAAATCAAGCTATGCGAAGGATCATTTCTTAAAGAATTACGCGTGTCTGCTATAGGATTTTTTATAATAAGGTTATAAAAATACTATTGGCAATGATTTTCTGAAATTAAGATAAAAAAATCTTCGTACTCCATTCAAAGTCCGACAGCTGAGTGAGGCTCGTAACAGGACCGACAAGACATTTGAGCTGAATAAACAAGCTGTGTAGGTCATGGGATGGCTAACAGACAAAAATTCTTTTAAGAAAATACATACATATACATATATATATATATATTGTTTGAGGAAGATTTTAAAGCCTCTTTTTGGACATGATCCAATTTTTTTTTTAACTCATTCTTCAAGGATATATCACTTTAACAATGCCTATAATTTTACCAACATAACAGCCGTTTTGTAAAATCTTAATTTAATTATTTATTTCAATTTATTATATACTATTATCATTAATTATTATTACTATGTAAAAAGAATATCGATAAAAACGTGACAATAAGGAGACAGTCGATAGAACTACAAGTATCGATAAACGATGAACCTACTCGTATAACGCAATATTCTAGAAACGTCAAACGCTCCGTATGTAGTAAAATTGTTTTTAAATAAACGAGTGTGGGTTAGACTAAACTTTGAAACGTGTCCGTAAGAGACGACAGTGCTGAACAGGTTTTGATAATACTTTGTTATGTTTATAGAGACCGGAATAGGAAAACTCGTGCTGATAATATTGTGTATATTTATATATATATTTCCTATGCAAATGTAATATCTATCCGTTAGTGATTTTTTTTGTCTGTCTGTAAAATTCAAATAACAGGTTTACCTACAGCAAAAATACAATTTTTTGTTTCTTCAAGGACCTAAAAATAAGCGAATTTCTAAATTCGTTTGTTAACCTACTACTCCTTCAATGAAAGGTTGATTATTTTAAATTATTTATTTTCAAGCCCATTGCCTTGAGGAGATCTAATGTCACCAATTCAGGTTAAATATGGGGGCAAAACCGCTGGAAACTAGTAGTAATAATGACAGAAATAAAAACAAACATATTTATACACAGTTTACGTAATTAGTCCCCAAAAAAAATAATAAAAGAATTGCAACTACGGAACAATTACTATTGCAAAAGCAATTTTCTATCAAATGACAAGGACAGATATATATAAGCACATGTGTGCGACAGAGACGGGTGATATAGCAATTGGAAAAAGACAAAAGCCAAGAAAACAATGTGTACACAGGGCGAGCCAGGTGATGGTAGAGTTTGTATGGTAATTTGGACACTGATGAACCTGAGCGGGCCGCCGTACAGAACACCTGTGTTGTATGTAAGCAAGTGCTTTATTAGAGATGTGGTTTAGAATCTTTTTGTTTGTTTGTTTGTTTGTTAGCTTGTAGATACTAAATCTATGTTCGTATTATTTTGTTGTCTAAGATTGTTACGATTGTAGTAGAAAACGTATAGGTTTATAGTCCAGTTGATTAATAGAATACTCAGACGAAAATAGAAAAAGTCCGAAACACAGTAGACCAATAGACCAATAGACTGTGGATTGTGTGCTGGGACCGATTGAATTGTCGCTTAGAATAATTATGACTGGTATCGCGTCTTGTTCTGAAGTTTCGTTTATTTGTTAGGTTTGATGAGTTAGTTCTGTGTATATAGAAAAAGTGAAATCTGTACAGATTTATGTTGTTTTATTAATGAATTATCTATATTAAATGTGTAATAATAAAAATATTGTTAATATTGCCCATTTGTATTAAACTACGGAACCAGTATTGGGGCATGTCGTAGAATATTGTCATCGAGTTGGTCCGCATTGGCCCAACATTGGTCTATCTTGGCCACTATATATACTATTAACAGTTATTCTTAAACCCTATATATATATAGTATTGAATCAACCTGTAGTGTCTGTATATTATTTCCGTTCGCGTGGAGCTTTCAGCGGAGCGCCCGCCCTGTATTGTTGGAGACCAGGTCGAGCGTCGGGGGATGTCGGATGCTCCGCCCCCGTCGTTCCAATGTTAGATCAATAACCACTATTGATCATAACTATTGTGACCTCCGGCCTTGATGTAAGCGTGATGTAGGTGAAGCAATGTTGAGCTCATGCTATGCCTAAATTAAAGGACATAATTTGAAAAAATTCATTGACACGACCGGGAATCGAACCTGCAGATCAACGGATGTAGATTTTCAGTCGTTCCCCCGTCTAAGCTGTCGTGTCCAAAATTTTCGCTACGGATTTTTGTCAGCATATATTTTAATTAATTTAAATTAATTTTTTTTCCGAATTTCTGTCACGTTCTCGCTTGTTTCCGTATCGTAACGATGCAAATAGTTCCCACTTTGTACATCTCTCACGAGTGAACTATAGTTTTGAAGATTTTTATATCATCGTATTCAGTAAACGCGATTAGACCGGATGTACATGAATAAAGAAATTGAACATTGCAAATCGTTTAAATGAAAATGAAACTTTGAAAGTTTTTAAGTAAAAAATATAAAACAAAAAAATATTCCTAACACTAATTACTTTACATTAATAGTACAGTAATAAACAAAACGAAATTATACTCAAATTAAAGTGTAAATCATAACCTCGCTTTAGTTCTTCGCTGTTGGGTAACTAAATTTTCAGTCAAAATTAATGTTTATATATTTATATATATATATGAAGTGATTGTCATTGGGATGCCATTTACGGTAAATTATGCGCTCGGCTGGGCTGTTATTGATATAACTTTCAGTAACCACGGCGACCATCTCGTGTCACGGACAATTTAATCGTCGGTATAATTAAATCGGCTTCTTGAATAATTCCTGAATTAATTCCACAACTGCTACATGATTTATTTTAATTTTGGTGACAGTTTAGACATCGTATTTTTTATTTCCCTCGGTTACGTTATTTGTATTAATTGAAATATATAAAAAAAATCATAATATTAAGTCGTCTATGTTACTCCGTATTGCATAACCTTTTTGCCAGTTGAAATCGCATCAAAATTGTTACAGCCGTTTCAGAGCTTACTCGGAACGGACCGTCAAATGAAAATTGCAATACATACACCCTGTATATCAATTGCATTTAGTATAAAGAAGGTACAATTATATGCATATATTTTTTTTATAGTTATATTATTTTTTTACTACCTGTATGTATGTATGTGTGTATGTTTTTAAGGATAATAATATAAAATGCATATTTAAATCAGCAAGCTCACTTAACACGTCAGTCGTCACTACACACGGACAGTTAACACTTACCGCTCATATATCTCGTCACGCGTTAATGTGTGTGACAGAAATTTAATTTAATTACAAAATTTTTATGTTACGGATGTACGGGTCGTGTGACCGACGGACACACGTCTCGCTTATTAACACTGTCGCTATGATTATGTAGGGACTATGATAAACAATACTAGCTGATACCCACAACTTCATCTTACTTAAATGAAACTTATATTTTTCGGATATACTACGCGGATTTTATTATTTAAAAACTACGTACTCCCGACGTTTCGGTTACTTTGCAGCAACCGTGATCACGGGCAGACGAGGTGACGAGTTTTTTACAAAAATAAATCACGCGTAGTTCATCCGAGAAATACTAGTTTCATTTAAATGAATAATACTCGCGAAAATCTCATTAATCTTACTTGTCTAATAAACTGTTTTTATAATGTTATATACGGCGTTTTGTGAGTTAAAAACACTGAACTCTCCGTGTGCCGTGTGTCAAACTTGACGCTAAGTTTGGAGATGATTGTAACACTATTAATATAGGGTTTTCCATTAAGGGCGCTTGATCTTTGAAATGCAAAAAAAAATACATGTAGGAAAGATATTTGCGAAATTTTTTTTTTATTTGGAAGGTCTATCGACCCCATTATGTATGGAATATGACATCATTCAAATGACCGCCACGGCTTCGGTTGGTGGCGCGCACACGAAAGGTCCAATTTTCGATGACTCTGGCGCACAAATCGGGCTGTATTTGATCGATGGCGTGGCGTATGTTGACTTTGAGGGCATCGGTGGTTTGCGGCTTGTTGGCATAGACCTGCGACTTAAGAAAACCCCACAAGAAAAAGTCCAGCGGGGTCAAATCGCACGATCTCGGTGGCCAGTTCACGTCGCCTCCGCGCGAGATGACCATGTCCAGAAATTGCTCGTGCAGAACTTCCATCGTAGCGTGTGCTGTGTGGCACGTAGCGCCGTCCTGTTGAAACCACATGTTGTCCAGATCCATATTCTCGATTTCAGGCCAAAAGAAGTTGGTTATCATCGACCGGTATCGCTCACCATTGATGGTGACGGCCACACCATTATCGTTTTCGAAAAAATACGGACCAATCGTGATTGGAGGCGTGCCTCCGGCCCAAAATCCGCACCAAACAGTCACTTTCTGCGGGTGCATTGCCACTTGGTGAACCTCGTGTGGATTGGTCTCGTCCCAAATACGGCAATTTTGCTTGTTGACATAGCCATTCATCCAAAAATGCGCCTCGTCGCTGAAGATGATTTTTTTGCCAAAATCGGCGTCAACTTCCAACTGCTCTAATGCCCAGTCAGCGAACACACGGCGCTGTCTATGGTCATTAACCTTGAGCTCTTGGGTCAGCTGGATCTTGTACGGGTGCAGGCTCAAGTCACAACGCAAAATTCGCCAAGTTGTCGTCTGCGAAAGGCCGAGTTCCTGTGCGCGACGCGGAATTGACTGCCGCGGGTTTTCGAGGACACTGTCGCGCACAGCGGCGATATTCTCGGCAGATCTCGCGTTACGTTGACGCACGGGAACCGGCTGATTGTTAACTGACCCGGTTGACTCGAATTTGTCCACCAATCGAAGGATAGTCGACTCGGCAGGACGATCATCGCGACCGTAAAACGGGCGAAGTGCGCGGAACGTTGCTCGAACTGAAGACCCATTTTCATAAAACAATTTTATGATTTGCACGTGCTGCTCGACACTGTAACCTGCCATGGTGGTTTGGGAGGACGAAATGAATATAACACACTGCATTTGACAGCTGTCACTCAAACAACATGGCCGCAATCAGCTGTCAAAGTTCAAGCGTCCCTATTGGAAAACCCTATATTTCCCGGTTTTGTTTGTAACATATAAAGATCAAATTAATCAAGAAATATATTATCCCTCTGAATATATGAAGATTAGATCAAACTCGGTATAAATGGACAGCTTAGTAATTATTGAGGACCTCTTGTTTTATAGGTCACAGGTAATTCAATATACATATATATATATCGACGCTATCAGTATTAATGACAGATGCAACAAGACAATAACTCGTGGCTGTCATAAATTACTATAAAACCTCATTGGTCATGATTATTGTTAAAATTAAAACGAAATCAAAATCTGTTTAAAAGAGAACAGAAATGTTTGAGTTCTGGTGTAAACACGAGGTCTGGAGGCGGCGGTGCCGTGCAGTGAGTGCTGAGTACTGAGCGCGGACCCTTGAGGAACGGTAATATGAGGAACCTTCTGGAAACACAAGGACGCTTAGAGGAGTTGAAGTCTCACTCTGAAATACCGTCGGACGTACTGAAGGAAGTGACGTCAGCGATGCTTACGTCACTCTCTAAGAACAACGAATTAAATCCGATATATATATATATATGTATATAAATATATATATATAATACACGTGTCATACACCTGTGTAACAAATTAGCGTTGTGCTTCCCACGACAACAATTAGGGGTATCGGACCCACTGCATTTGAGCATTTAGAACATTTACCGACTTATTACGAGGGTGTACAAATATACTCTGTAACCTTAGTACGTGTTTATTCAGTTAACTTACATACCGAAGGTGTTACTGTGTTTTTTGATTTAAAAATGATAGAAAAAATTCTGAACTCGCGTTTAAAAGGTCGATAAAATTATCGCATTTATTTAATAGGAATTTTGAAATTTCAATTTTAAAAACACCCGTTTTTCGGTAGTCTGATGTGAATGAATACGTATAGTGTGGTAGTTTAATGTTGACTCGTACTAATGTTGTTGATAGACGAATTAATTTTATGGCCGGAGTCGTGGATTTGTTGGCACGGTCAATAAAACAGTTTGCTCGGATCAAAAGCTGCAGGTGTTTTGCTTGACGAGGAGCTGGACTTCATTAGATTGTATTGGCAAGACCTGCATCAGCTGGACATCACATAGTGTCCCCCAGAAGTCTAGAGATGGAGAGATATAAGAAAAGATATGGGTGTTAGATCTGCATTTGACCTGGAAATTTTAATGCCAATCATGCGATGGTAACGCGTTTATAATTAAGAGTTTTATCAAAACCGATTCAGTATTTGATTACTTCTCTACGTATGAATCTTACTTTCTCTATATGATATGTAAATATATGTATGTCTGTTAATAATAACGTATAAATGTATTGTTTCACATAATAAAACTCTGTTCGGCCAGCTGTCCTGTCACAGGTGATTGGCCACCTATATTACACGCTCGATCGCATCGCCAACGGTACAGCACAAGGTGCGCACTGATGGATTCGTTTCACATTCCCAATTAATCTAAAATTCTATATATTTAGATGGAAAGTTTATATTATTTTTTTGGTTGGTTGGTTTTGTCGCGTGACGGATACGAAAAACAGCAATGTTCTTAGTTCTTACTACAAGTTCGCTACGGACTGCAGTCGGATAGTTTTTAGTTTCACATCCGTAAAACTACGCACACGATAGTATTCACATAGCGAGATACTAGTTAATAACTTTACATAAAAACTGTGCGTGATTTCGTAAATGAATATATCCTATACGCTACTATGATTTTTAAGCTATGCTTTTGTGATGTTTCATCAAAATTTGTTCAGTAATTTACGTGTAACAAACAGGCAAACATGCAAACAAATACGCTCATAGCAAAATTAGTTATAACTATTTGAAGATCTTATTAAAGATGTCATTTGTATTTTAAACTACGAATGACAGATAGTAATAACTTTTCTAGAAGTAAGTGAGTGAGTTAATTTATCTTGAAGTTACTGTAGACAAAGATCATACATATATAAATAATTTTTTTAACTTATAATTTATAACCTCAAGTCACGTCAAGTCGTTTGAGGTCTAGTTTGTTTATGAAAGATCTCATCTCTGATCTCAGAATCAATTCGTCCATTTTGGCGTTCGTTTTATTTGTTTTAGTTAAAGTTATTGTATTATATTTTTTGTTTTATTTTCATTATTATAAATTCGAGATATCCATAATTGTTTTTCCAAACTGAAGAGATCAGGAACCTACTTGAATGAAGGTCAATACTTGAGTGTTAGTCACTGGGTAATGCCTCTAGAAAAAAATCTGTTTAGTTTATGATTCATTTAAATAAGATGAGTGTGTGAGACATTATCAGCTCGTCTGTCCGTGATCACGGATGCTGTGAAGGAACCGAAACGGCGGGATCATGTAGATATAGAATAATAAAAAACGGGTACTATACGAAAGACTTAGATTCATTTAAAACTATCTAGGCTATAGATGTATGGTGATTATTAGAATTCTTGATCTTATATTTTTACGTATATTTTAATATATAAGAACTGTAAATAAATCCATTATAGAGGTAAGCCGTAACATTTGTTTTTTTTTTTTCGGTTACCTATCACCATGTCGCATGTAATGCTAAAATATAACAATCTAATCAAATTATCGAATCTTTTTTTTTCTTATAAGAATTCATCTATATTATTTAATTAGGTAACGGTCGTTTTTTAACCTCGGACGATATATTTATAATAGTTTGCTGGTGATTGAGAATGTTCTGAAGAACGTCGTCTCTAGAGGCATACGAGTCGAAACATTAACATATATATATAGTACCTTAGTTGAGTAAAATATATAAATGTATATACATATCCTATATATCTCTGTGAACTCGATTCATTCAAATCGAAATGCAACTAAGTAAACGTTACTACGATGTTACTAAAACAGAGTTATATATAACTGTGTGGACAATAAAATAGAACTAATATTATATTATAAAACTCTCGTAGTAAATACGAATAATATTAGTTTTATCCAAACGAATACTCGCGAAAGTCAGATCGCGTAATTTTCAGAGGATAGCCTGCACGGTCTAGCTTCTGATACTCGTCCACTTCGTCCGACAGAACGGATATATGACAAAGTTTGTGAAGAATTACACTACATACGTAGCTTTGATAGCATTTCATACATAAATGTTATCGCGTTATAGGTGTAAATTTGGTTGCGTAGAGAGAGGAGCTTGGACGGTGGAGGCGTGACCTTAACGCGTGTCCAATAGGCCCTTTAAACCTACACCTGGGTCGCAAGTCCCAGGCGCTGTTGAAGCTCCTCTCCCTGCAACTATGGACCCGACACCCGCTAGTGAAACCATGGAATGATGAGAGGTTTTACCTCTTAAAGTTGTATTATAAACGTGAGACGGTTTTATAGACAGGATAATATGTAGTTAAATAAATATATATTATAGTATTTAAGTCGGTGGCAACCCAGACCTTTTAAATTTCTGATGGACAAAACATATAATAGGTGTATTAGTGTGTGCTCTGTTCAGTAAACGTAGGTATACATTCCTGCTAGCTCACACCGACGGCAAATTCTCGTGACTAAAAATTTGTTCTCACTTTACTTGTACTATGAGGTCTGATTTTTACGTAGGTAGGTACGTTGTAGGAAATATTGACAACAATTTCAAAAGAATTCTGCCACACAACTTCTGTAGGCAAAATTTTTTGCCAAAAACACGAGCTCAGTTGATTTTCAAATATATCATTCAGGGGACTGTTTAAACTTATTTTTGTAAGTTTTTAGACCAGTGATTGGGGCCAAATATCCTTAGTCCACAATCCGTCCAGAATGCACTATAATTAAGTGCCTTTTTGAACATGTTTCATTAATATTATCTCGTAATTTGTCCAATGAAAGCTTTTAATTACAACTAAATCATTTATTAACATCTAATTGTCCAAAATATAGCAGAATAACGATCAAACCCTAAGGATTTTTGTGATTTTTATCCAATCTTGGTTAAAAACGAAGGTGATGGTCTCATAAATCTGAAGACTGGTTATCTAGTCCTGAACTCATTCTGCTCTAAACGCCGTAATCATTTGGAGTCCCTAAAACAGACGTATGATTGGCACTGAATAATATTCCCGTAGGAACAGCGTTTACTAATGCGTCTTTTATTTTATAACTGGCCGCTGTAAAGTATTGCAGCCAATGAAGAAACTTCGCATACGCATTATATGTATATATATATATATTGCTTGTCTTTGTTGCAATATCGTCTGGACTAAGTTTACCCCAAAAATTTTTCAGCAAACGAAATTTAAGATAACAATTTCTCAAGCTCTTTTAGATGTATCTATTTCAGACTCGGAATTGTTTTGTTAGTTTTCGCAAACGTTGTCGTTTATACGAGATAAATTAATTTATTTGCTAGTAGTCTTTTTCCTCGAATCCGTCCGCGGGGATTTTTGTAATTGTGCTCGGAGAGAAATTTGTAACGTTTTAGAATAAAGGCTATGGGTACCAACTTTCAGCGAAACCTATAGTCCATGTCTCGTGACTTTGTACACAATACGACTGTTATGACGTTAGTCGGGAACTAGATGGAATCTCGGGATAACTTATATCCTATGTCTTATCCTGATATCCAAGCTGTAATACTGCAAAGTTTCAACAAAATCTGTTGAGTGGTTTCCGTCTGAGAGTGCAACAAACATCCATACATCCTCAGAAACTTTCTCATTGTTTCGTTACATTATTATCATATAATACTTAAAAATTTAATTTAGTTTTACATCACAAACATAAAAATTACATTAAGAACTGTAAAATCAATTTATTTTCTCGTTAAAATATTAAACTGGAGTTTAAATTTGAACCGAATATATAATAAGCGAGTTAAATAGGAATGTACAGCCATATCTATAGTTATGTGTAAATTTATTTATTAATTTTAATGAGATTTATTTTAAGAAAGCATAAGTAGAGGGAATGTATTATATCTAAGATAATATATTAGTTTTTTCTTATATATATATATATATATATGTACGTAATATTATATGTTTATACATAACTATAGTATGACTCGACTGAAGTTGTCAAATCAATATGCTGACAAAAGGCTTTAGTGGTTAGTATTTGGAGGCGATATTGTAAGTCAAGCCATTGCAAACCTTCATGTCATGTCATAGAGTGCATTTTGTGATGGTCCCACCACCCCATGGGCATATAATGTTTTCAGACAAACAATCCCATTGGTTAACTTGCTTCACCAGGGGGAATATTTACCCCTGACCGCTGGTAAGCAAATATATTTATCTCACTCTAACATACGAGATGAGATCCTTTCGTCTCTCTCACTCATCAGTTCGAGGGTCGGAATCCGTCAGTGCCTTCCAAGTTTAAATATTTGGCGGACGCCACTAAGCGATATCTATAGCGTTCGAATAATAAAAAAATCAAGAAGTGATTTGATTATATTATAATAATTTATATATTAAAAAAAAGACGTTGTATTGACTTTTTTTTTTGTCATAAGATGTGCTATCAATATCTGCCTTTGGATGCGACGTGAATGTGCTTTATAATGGTATTGTGTTAGATGAAAAATGGAATATTCGTGGCACATTGGGGAGGTGCAGGGAACAAACGGACGGACAAACACACGGAATAGTAGGAGTCAAGGTACACGTATAATAGAGCTTGCAATCAAAGAGATTTGTCTTGTGTGTCAAATAAGACACTTTTTTTTAGGACTAGAAATATCTAGTGTCTATGAAAATACTATAATTTCTTCTTAAGTTTAAGTCAGATATATCTTGGTAATTATTGTCCTTCTCCGAGATTCTATCTACGTCTGTAACAAAGTTTCATTAATCAGTTGGCCCTTTTAACTTACAAAGATATGTAATGTACATCAATTTCAGTGTTCTGTAATAAATTTATTTAAAATGTTATTTAACCTTTAGTCATTTCTATCTCATTTTCATATGAATTATGTTTTCTGTAAATTTTGTCACGAAAAATGTACTTGCATAGAAAAAAATACGTCTTCATTTAAACACGAACTCGCCCAATGATGTTGGTTAGTTTCGAATAAAATATCATATAAATAAAAAAGACAAATATAATCATGAAAATAATTTTTCGTATGTTACGCGTTATTTATTATTGTATATCTACATGGTCCCGAAGTTTCGGTTCCTTTACAGCGGTCGTGGTGATGAAAATATCATAACCAGCTGTTTTGCAGTCGGTTAATAAATAAACAATACATTTATGTCAAAAAAAAACATATGATTACACGGTTCAATTGTTTTTTGGTCCCCTGTATAGAAAACAAATGCATTTTTAACACATCATCGGTAAGGAGATTGGGGGAGATTTTTAATATATATTATTTTTATTATAGCTTCTGTATCCTAAGCCTAAAACGTAAAAAATTCTTCATGCTTAAAACTTCACACAGCATCGATGTAAGGTAGTATTCTAAACGCAGAGTATTTAGTGTGACGGCGAACGTGTGGTAAGTTAATCTTTGAAGTGAACATGTTTTTTCGTTTTAAACGGATTTTTTTTATATCTGAATCTATTTAAATATAGTATAATGAGAGTATTAATATTATGATTTTCTGTTTACTAAGTGTTATAAATAATTTAAAATTGTTAATTTAGTACTCCTGCTTAGTGGACTGTGGATTAAATTTTATCTCATTTGGCGTATATATTATTTAGTATATACAAGTAACAAATATTATATATATATATATATGTATATATATAAAGGGTGTGTAGTCGTGTTCTCATCCCGTCAGAACCCCTGTATATACCACAGCTATATACAACAGGTCATATTCAGGACACGCTCGTATCCTGTACGAGTATATACATGTACTGAGACGTCCTCGATTAATATAAAGATAGTAAAGATTTGACTAACATATATTTTTATGACCGCTAAGATCAGTGTTTAAACAACATACTGTAACGTTGTTAATATAACGTACAATACAGACGAAGTCGCGGGTGACAGCTTGTAAATAGTGTATTCAGTAAAAATAGAAAAATATAACTTTGTAATTATAAAGTGAACTGCAACTGAAAAATATATTACAGTTTTTTTCGTAGACAAATTTATCAAATCATTTATTTCATTGTTTATATTAAAGTTTTCAATTTTTTTTATGTAATGTAGTTATATCAATGCATATTAAAAAAAGTATCTCGCCGCGTCTGTCTGTCTGTATGTTCGCGATAAACTGAAAAACTACTGCAGCGATTATCAAACAGTCATCGCCACTCGATAGCGTGATTCTCGAGGAAGGTTTTAGTATATAATTTGTTAAGTTTTTTTTACTTGTGTGTACATTAACGATATTTGCTGAAGATGTCGGGAAAACATGAGCCGTACGAGAGCTTTTAAAGAAAACGCTGCTTAAAGTCTTTGAGATATAACAAAATAATATATGGTGGAATTGTGTATCTTATATAGGTCTACAGAAAAGTCCGCGATGGCATATGTCTATACCTTAAGGATAACATACTATATCCAATTTACAACTTTTAAAAATTGGCATTCCTAAAGCGTTTATCGGAAAGCTATTTCCATAAATACGGTATCAAGCCTTATCAAAACAAATTACTTCGTGTCTAAGCCTACATCGGTATCTGTAAATTAGTTTTTAAATCATTTAAAGCGAGCCTACCATTTGAAAGTTATCATAATATAAGTTTAATAATCCCAAAATCAAATAGGCTATTTTATATTCTCTGTAAAGAGCCCGTGCGAAGCCGGGGCTGGTAGCTAGTATATATATAAGAAGAACAGTGCGTCTGTCCGTCCACAACGTATCGTGTACACATCATTGAAACTTTCACTGCATGCATAGCTATGAAATTGTGTTACTGTCACCGTTCTAATTGCGACATTTTATTAAATGTCCGTGAAATAAGAAAAACCATTAGTTTGTGACATCTGCTATAAGAATCGTACTCTCTTTGTCGCTTGTGTCTCTCTAAATAACTTACAAATTTAAATTTAAAATACGTTTAATAATTAAATTTTGTATTTGTTTATATATATATATATATAATATTATTATTGAATTAATTGAGATAATTTAATTTTTTTTCATATAATAATTATATATTTTAAATCTATATATATAACTTGTCACGCTCAAGCGCATCGCAGCATTTTCATTCTGAACACACATAACGTAATTACAACGTAACCAGAGCATTTGTTCTCTAACATCAACGTAATAACTACGTTCTGTTAACGTGAAAATATACTTCAGTGTTACATGCTAGTAAATAGCTATTGATTATAAAAAAAAAATATTGAATTATTTTAGTTTTAAGTGGAGATTTATGAGTGTTTCGTTTTGTTTTATATATTAATGTTATAAACCTAGGTATGTATATTTTTGTTATATTTAAATTGAAAAAATTTCTATATATATATATATATATATATATGTATTAATTTTAAGTATTAAGTATCAGTAAGTTTTTGCATATAATAAGTCCAGGTACAATTACAAAGCCTGTTTACGTTACAAAAGATGAGTAAGTAATTAATAATATATAATGTATTATATATATTTATTAATATTATATATTTTCGTATATAATGTACAGCAGTTATCTCTCATTCGTCTCTATAAATATGATAAAGTATTATCGAAACGTGTTTATCATTTTCATTTGATGGATGTCTGTCTCAAAAGCGGTCTTATCATCATCAGCCTACGAGCCCGCTGCTGAGCAAAGGCCTCTCCTCACATGGAGAAGGTTAGAGCATTAATCACCACGCTCGCTCAAGGCGGGTTGGCGATTTCAATCTTATAATTTGAAATCATAAGTCCAGGTTTCCTCACGATGTTCTCCCTCACCGTCCGTCAGTGGTGTCTGAATACTCTTAGAAAGTACATATGACTCGGAAAGGATCACATTGGTACTTGCCAGGTTTCGAACCCGCGCCCTCATGTGTGGGACGCGGGCCTTTAATTATATATATGTATGTTTGTTGCGTGACATTTCGTCTGCAAGTATGTCTGTCCTTCCGTCAGTTAAATTATTCCGGAAGTGAAACATTGAAAGCGACTTCTTTAACCGTATTTTCATTACACACTAATACAATCGAAATTATTTTCGTCCTTCCTTATAATTTATATAATTCAGGATATTTTTATTGTTGAGGTTGTATTATTATATACTTATTAGAATTTTTCATTTAACCAAACATACATATGTTCTCTTTATACATGTGTGTATATATATAGAGATTTTTATACATAAGGTATATAAATTTAATAGTACATTAATTGGATAATTCTTTTATTTTTTTAAACGTATAGTTTAATGTAAATTAATGGTATTGGTTGAATGATTTAACCGACCAGCCGATTAACTGGCCGGTTCGTTAAATGATCATGTATGGAGATAGTACATTCTAACTAGCTTATGCCCGCGACTCTATCCGTGTCAACATCAGAGTCGTTCTCTGTAACTACGGCCACTGAATTCGGACTGTACTTTCGGGATTGGGATCGTGATGTAATATTTTATAGGCTGATTCTTTGAATGATGGGTAGACATCACGATCAAAAAGGTTTTGCTCAATTAAATCAGCGTAATTTTTAGATCCGGATAAGAGGTAGTGTATGTCCTTGTCCAGGGTCCAGTCTATCTCTATACGAAAATTCATCAAAATCGTTTCAGTGGTTTAGGCGTGAAAACGTAACATACAGACAGACAGAGTTACTCTCGCATTTACTCGTATAATATTAGCGAGGACGATATGATTTGTAAATTATGTCGTTCTTCCCACCTTTGATTTTTGATGGCTCACGTCTTTAAAATGTCACTGAGGAACAGGTGAGTAGACTTGAGAGCCTGCAAAACCTCTGTATGAGCTCTTCATTTGGTATACAGATAAGAGTCCACGTGTTTCTATTTCCTGAAAAACACAGCTCTCTGCCAATTCTCTTTAACATGAATAGTCACATTCTTTATGTGCTGCTCTTCATCAGAAACAGCAGTTTGCTTTTCTCAAGGTCTCTCATGACTCTTCTCGATCTCATAGAAGCCTAACTCTTAAACTTCTTCTCTAGTCCACTACTTTTTGTACTAACTCCTTTAGAATTAAAACTGACTTTTTTACTGTTTCATCGTAAGGATAAGGAATGTTCCTATCAATGGGAGTGTAGATATATATATGGATGTATATTATTATGTCATGTAAGTTTTGATTGTGTAAATGAGATCGCTTTTTGGGGATAAGATCTCAAGGGAAAAGTGTCTTTTTGTGTGTTCGTTTTATTATTAACAAGTACGTTAAAGCGTATTATTATAAGTTAACAATATATCAGAACTTAGTTGCTTGTTACGTGTACTATGGAAGGTTCGTTTGAAACAAATATTTCCAGCAGACGGTTGAAAATAAGGTTACTAAAATATAGAGTTAAATAGGGAAATATATTAGATTAGAAAAACCCCTACGTTATTAATTTAAATGTTATACGAGAACGCGTGACGCAGGCAACCGAATAATCATGGGCCAAAAATGACTTACATCATATTGGATAAGAGCTGATACTCTCACACAGGGGCACCGATATTGAGCAAGAAAAAAACTAGTCTTCGTATTAAAAACAGCATCGGTCGATAAGTTTAAGAGCTAATATCGTACAGACACACAGACATCAATATCTAACTTATAATACCCTTCTTTTAGCCATCACATAAACTTTAAGGCTTTAACTTTAAAAGAATTAAGTATAATATATGTCTCGGTACATTTTCCTGTTAGCGGTGGAGACGAGTAAATATATTTTATTTCTGAACATTCTTCTCTCAAGGTCCGGGTCTTATAGACGAATTGGAGGCTTTTATGGCCCCCGTCGGCGAGGGTTGCTTCGGCCAGCCTCTAGACGCACGCCGTATAGGGTGAGTTTTAAATTTGGAACGGTTGGAAAATATATCTCGATTTGATCAGACATTTAGTTAAGATTATATATAGTTTTGAAAAACCTACTAGGGTTTTGGGTCTGATGTTCGTTTTCTTGAAACATTATCGTCGCAATTTTTTTTTGTTACGTCATTGCTGGAAAAATATGTGACTGTGGACCTACAATATACGTATATATAAGTTTTTAAAACGAGTATTGCCTATTTTCTTTGATCAACAAATATAATATCAGATTAAGAATTTTACCTACCTACCTTTAATATTATAAGCCATATTATGTGCCTCAGGGGCCACCAGCTACCTGAAAGTCCACCGGACTCTGGCTCCGAGAACCCCTACAGTCCTGAGACCCAGGTATCCCACACCATAGCGGTGTCACAGACCGTGTTAGGCACGGACTACATGCTGGTGCCGGAACACATGACCTCCCATGAAATTTTACAGCAAAACGGCGATTACATATACGAGGAATTGAAGAGTGATAGCATAGATCATGAGGTTTTAAGGAATAACCTCAACGATGTAGTGGTCCTACCAGCTGATCAGAACTTAGATTTGGGTATACGCTCTGTCAGGCACGATTTGGGTTTAACTGAACCCATAGCCTATAATAGATACGGCCAGATGAGGGTCGAGCTCCCGGAATTGGAGCAGGGTATATTAAACCCGCAGCTGGTGTCTTTGGGTCATGAAAACCTGACCCCGGTGTATACGAACCTTCAGGAACCCAGCGCCAAGAAGAGGAAGCACTCTCAAGACGTGAACTCCCAAGTGAAATGTGAACCAGGTAAAGCTAGTTTTTTTTATTGACGGTTAGTGTTACAATCCACTTCTTTTCGAGGAAGGTCTTTTTATTATGAATTATTTTATTTTTCTGTCAATTGCTATTTACGAAGTATCTTTAGCAGTAGATGTATAAGATGCATGTGGCAAATGAATTTAGTGAAGAAAAATTATAGCAATAATGGGATTGTAGTTTGAAAAAATACGTCCCTGGAGTAATATGAACGGGCGCTTAAATTTTGTCGTATAGACAACCGTTGGTCCAGACGTGTTGTTGCCGTCGGTACTAAAATCAAATTCCAACAGCAATAGACCAGAATAAAATAATAGCCCCTTCAACGCCATATACCAGGTGTTCCTGATGTCATCCCTGCTCGTTGGAGAATTTATTACATCATATTTTCTGTCTGTCACAACATTGGTATGATATTAATGCTGTGCTAACGAAATATAGAAGATAAATTGAAAAATTTCATCCAAACAGCAGCAAAATAACCTTAATGACCCAATTAATTACTTAGCTCTGTCCCTAGCCTGTACCAAACGTATAAGCTCAGAGCATACTGATATATCGTTAGATGTCTAACCGTTTTGTATCGTATATAAATTCGATTCCTCTCCCAGCGGCCCTGTCTCCCGAGAGCGTAGCCCGCCCTCCCCCATCCGTGGACGGCTCCGAGGCCGGCGATGACCCGCCACTCCAGTGCATCAGGTTCTCGGCCTTCCAGCAGAACGTTTGGTGTCCGCTATACGACTGCAACTTGAAGCCTATGTGAGTTTGATATATTTTTACCTGACTCCTAAAGAAAGCCATAAAATACTTAGACCTAATTTAATCAAATATAACAATCAAACCATATTTTATACTTCTCGTGATATTTTCACTAAATTCCTCGTTCTTTGTTCCAGTTTGAACACTTCGTACGTGGTTGGCGCTGACAAAGGCTTCAATTTCTCTCAGATAGACGAGGCTTTTGTCTGCCAGAAGAAGAACCACTTCCAGGTGACCTGCCAGATACAGGTCCAGGGGGAGGCTCAATACGTGAAGACTCCAGACGGATTCAAGAAGATTAACAACTTCTGTCTGCATTTCTATGGCGTCAAAGTAAGATGACAAAATTTTCTTGCAAAATGTTATAATACATTAAGCGATCTTAAATATTTTTCCGCATAAAGATATCTCAGCAGAACTTTGATTATTTTTCTAAATGACGTAATTGTTTTTGGTAAAACATACAATTTCATATGTGCAGGCGGAAGACCCGAGCCAGGAGGTGAGGATCGAGCAGAGCCAATCAGACAGGACCAAGAAACCGTTCCATCCAGTGCCGTGAGTAAAGAAAATGTTCAGAGCATCCTAAGAACTCCACACCGACAGTCATGTCGTAACAAATATTATAATATCGTATGTGCATTGAATGTTAGATTCTTAAACTGAGGAAACTCACTAAGTAGATATATGTAGCTCATGACGTGAGAAGAAAGGAATGAATGAGGCCGACGAGGACTCAGGCCCTATCATCTATCACCCACCCTACCAGATTCAATCTGTAATGGCCACTTCACTCTGGCCTCTGACCACCAACTCGAAGTCTGATGAGATCAAATTCTGCATACAATGTTCCTTGTTCAGTGTGGACATCCGGCGCGAGGGCGCTAAGGTCACCGTGGGTCGTCTGCACTTCGCTGAAACCACGAACAATAACATGAGGAAGAAGGGGCGCCCCAACCCCGACCAGAGGCACTTCCAGCTGGTGGTGGCGCTGAGGGCTCACGTCGCGCACAGCGACTACATAGTGGCAGCGCAGGCTAGTGACAGGATCATTGTCAGGGTGAGTATAACGTTGTGACAGCACGAGACTCCATGGAGTCCCTTCTAGAGTGATCTCCTTAATACGGGCCTGTAGGGGGCGGTAAGAGACCCAGGCAAAGAGGCAGCGTTGTGTAGGGGCTGGGGGGGGGGGATTGTTATATCATTCAGTTAGGATAAGTTAAAGTGGGTTTTTGAGTAGATGAAGAAATGAGGCGCTAAAAATAACGTATTCTCAAAGCGTGCAGCAGACAAGTCAGAGTGGGTAACCCTGTACGAGAGACAGCATCAGATCGGATCATCAGATCTCATACTTAATCACGATGAAGCTTCTAGAGGGTCATCATTGGCTGGTTTAATCAATTGAACTTCCTTATACGCATGTATGTATTTAAGTCGTAGTTATTTCTTATGTGGAATGTTGAAAGACCTTTTTTGAAACCTCCAGGCATCGAACCCGGGCCAGTTCGAGTCCGACTGCACTGAGAGCTGGTGGCAGAGAGGAGTAGCCGAGAACAGCGTCCATTACAGTGGGAGAGTCGGCATCAACACCGACCGGCCGGACGAGGCCTGTGTTATCAATGGTGGGTGTACTGTTTGAGGGCTCAGGATATATTGGTACTTGGTGGTTTGGATGCCTTAAAGCGTCAGGGCAATTTATCGGTTTGGATATGTCCCGTGTATAGAGCGCGATTTAGACCCGTGTCAATTATGGGAAATCATTTCTATTGGAGGTCAAGATATTCTGGGTGTGATCCTTTTAAAGTGACTGGTTTATAAGATTAGTTTAGTTATATTATAAACACGCGGCTGTCATATAAAAGTACATTCGGTAGATTTTTAGTGCGACCCAAAAAAACATTAAAAAATATAGATTTCCTATCAAAAAGTTTGTATAATATGAAGCGTTGTTGGATACTTGAAAAATAATGTAGAATTAATAACCGAAGGGACTAGACACGTTAGTTTAAAGCGGGTATAGCGAGGTACTGTACCCAGTTCGAACCCACTCAATACATTTTTCATTATATATTATTTATCTCGTATTTCTAATACAACGTAATGCTGTATATAATGTGTGTGTGTGTGTGTGTGTGTGTTACCAGGAAACCTTAAAGTGATGGGACACATAGTACATCCGTCCGACGCCAGAGCTAAACACGACATTGAAGAGTTGGACACGGCGCAGCAACTGAGGAACGTGCAGAGCATACGAGTTGTTAAGTGAGTTACACGCTATGTATAGGGTGATCAGTTTATGTTTACTCAACATCCTGTATATGTAAAACGTCGTCTCACCCCTAGATTCCACTACGACCCGTCGTTCGCCCACCACACGGGCCTGGCGGGTCACGCAACGGTCCCCGACACGGGAGTGCTGGCCCAGGAGGTGAGGGAGGTCATCCCGGACGCTGTCAAGGAGGCCGGTGACGTCACCCTCGCTAACGGGGACAGGATACGGAAGTTCCTCGTCGTGAACAAGGTGACAAACACACATACATAACCGCAAATACTATTGACAACTTACTTTTGGTGGTCTCCAACAGGGTGGGGAAGAAAACTTCTCTTATATACACATAACATTTATTAAATGAGAAATATTGACTTAATACATAAATAAATTTTCAAAGGCGCGACAGCTCAGTCAGCAAAGCGACTGAAATCAGATACAACACGTTCCAACAGTTGCAGGTTCAAATCCTGGCTGACTAATAATCTATTTGAGTTCGTTTTTAATATTTTTTTTATAGAAACCTATACGTCTAGTATACTTAGTGAGCGTGTTTTACATCTAGATGTCGCTAGTGGCTGTGGAAGGGCTTCGTCACCTGTTTTTGTGGTCATTGTACGAACGACAACACTATGACGAGAAATATGTACCATAATCATTACTATAGTTGTATATAAATACATTACATACTAGTTTCAATTGTAACGAATAAAAAAAAAATGCTTACCGAAAATTTTAACAGTGTATGTGTGTTTTGTTACAATCTGTTTGTCTCCCCAAGGATCGCATCTTCATGGAAAATCTTGGAGCAGTGAAGGAGCTGTGCAAGGTGACAGGAAACCTGGAGACGAGGATCGACCAGCTGGAGAGACTCACCAGGAGGCGGACCACCAGACATGACAGCGCCATCAGTAACGGTCGGATCATCTGTAGCATATAAACAATTAAATACAGCGCCATCTGTTATTCGACAACAGAGTCATTTGAAAGTTATTGTAACAATTTATTTAAACAGTAGCGCCATCTGTTATCCAGGAAGATAATTATATGGACGTGAATTTTAACTATTCAAAGCGGCTCTATCTTGTATCAAAGATCACATTATTAAAATAAATTTATAATATTGAAACTAAAGTAATTTTCATTAGGAACTTAAAGAACAAGGAGTTTGAACGTCAAAGGTCAAGGGGACAAACAAACATACATATTGATTTAAAACCTTTTTGTTACAGATTCGCGAGTGTCGATCACATCTTCGAGGTCCTTCTACAGTGATGGGAACATCTCTATCGATCAGATAAGAGACATCGCCCGCAGCATCCGCAGACACGAGTGTTGCCACAAACTCAGTCACAAATCCCCAAAATTCACCCGAAAACAGTGCAAAAACTGTCATACGAATTACACGAAATATGGGAAATATTACAACTACAATAAGACATGCATCAAGAATAAAGAAATGAAGGACAGTGAACATCCGTATCCGGATTATGTTAATAGTGCGGAACAGAAGTCACCGGAAGATAATTATACGGTAACAAAAAAGAAGGACTCATGTCTGTGGTTGCGGGACGACGAGAGCTATCAACATGGCAACACTAAACTGCCGTTCTGCTGCAGGAGGAAGTACAGATACGGCGGCAGCGGGGAGCTAATATCAAATAAATTCCTGCAAATCGTTATCACTATACTGATATTCGTCATGGCTATCTGGTGAGTCCATCATATGTGGGAATTAATTTTCATATACTTCACTTAAACGACAGTAGATGGCGCTACTTGTAATGATTTTATTTTTATTTATTTCGTTTTCATGATAATAGATGGCGCTTTTCACGAAAATACTTTGCTCTTAATATTTTGAACATAAACCACATGGTTTACAAAAGTACTTAATAGATGGCAGTGGTGTATTGAAAATAATTTCCAGTTACTTCCATATAGTTCTGTTCGGTTTGCTTGAATATAATATAATTAGTTCTTCCGATAAATAACAGATGGCGTGTGTAAGTAATAATATTCCCGTAATTAATTTCGTTACCAACTCGTTCCTCAGCTTAGTTGCGATGTCAGCGCTGTACTTCCGGGAGCACCGCGAGCTGGTGTCGCTGAGGGAGAGGCGGGTGACGCCGCGGACAGCGAAACATAACACTATACAGGTTAGGAGTTATACAAGAAAATATCATACATACATACATGGCATAATATATATACAGAGTTACTTAAATATGGAGATGCAAAATATTTTGAAAGGATTTTCATAATAGTAAATACTAGTTAAATTAATCAGCTCGTCTCACTGCTATAATAACTTAACGTTTTATATAATTCCGTTTCCAGAATCTTAAAATATCACAGCACATGGTGGTCAAGAAAACGGCAAAAGGTTTGTGTGTGAACATACATATATGAGAAAAAATATATTCACCTAAGATTTTTCTTATGCAAAGCAACATCTGTATCTTAATTTGGATGGGTGACCGAAATTTTTCCTAAAAAATTTTATTAATATAAACCAGTTTTCTCAGACGCAAGTACTAATAGAATAAATCTACTGCTATAAGCATTTCACTTTTAACTGACCGTTTCCAACTGTCGTTATTGAAGTAAATAGCAAAAACCAGCATTTTAAATATATACAGCGCCATCTGCCGGGATGATTTGTGAATCTAAACCGTCTGAGGCGGAACACAGATCCATACAAATAAATAATTTAAATTCCAGCCGTTTTTAGTTTACATATATATATAAATAATGTATTTTTTATGATAACAGAGAAAGCCCCATACAAAGTGTCTCCGCAGTACGTGACGTCATCACCGGAGCCTCCGACGACCCACACGACAAGGAACTACGTGAAGACATTGAGTGGTGTGTGATACAAACGATGGCTGGACCCGTTTAGATACAACTTTTAAAACAGAAAACATAAAATCATGTCTACATTTAGAATTAAACATATAATTTTGATAATAAAACAAATAAAACATCTCATTTAAATTGAAACTTATACCAGTTATAAACATTATTGGTATTTTTTAATTTTACTGAGGTGTTGTCGGTTCCAGAACTCGTCAGTTAACCTCCAGGTGTAATTTTTTGCAGCTCCTGTAGATGCTCCGTCCTTGTTTCGCTCAGCGGCCACCATCGGAGCTGGCTGCGGGTCCTCGAGCACTGACAATGAGCTGGATTCTGGTTGTCAGGTTGGTATAAATATATTTTGGATAAATCTACAAGAGCCATCGGAGCTCCACACCTGAGAGTTTCCAAGAGATACATCCTGGGGAAGTCCCGTGATGACGTCGTTACATCGCTCCCAAAAGGCAAATATACCTCAAAGCTAGAGTCAAGGCTTCAATTCCACAAGAGTTTATGATAGGAGCGCAAAGTCACAGAGTAGGGTTAGGATCAAGTAGGAAGGTCCAAGATACGGATATATTGAAGTCTTTTATTCGGCAAGACGAGAATGATAAATATAAGATCGATGCAATAAGTTTAGAAATGCAGAACGAGTGGTTACACATAGGAGATTTTTGCATCCCATTAGCACTAAAATGGCGCACCTTAATCCATGATTGGTCGCCAGCATTGCTAAAATTCTATCTCAATGCGTTCCAGATGACTCTCCCAGATCAGAGTAATTTAGTGTGATGGGGTAAAGGTACTGAAAAGACTTGCTATATCTGTGGGAAGGCAGTTGGATCTGCTAGGTACTTGTTAGTGGGATGTAAGGTACTCCTGGATAGCGGTCAATACTCGCGTCGTCACGATAGGGTTCTGGAAATCAAACGTGAAGCGGTTAGTCTTTCGGTAGCCAGAGCGCAAAAGGAAATAACCACAAACGAGCGATCAGTAGGTTTTGTGAGGGAGGGCATTAGGACTATAAAAACAAATGTCAAGCCTTACTCCATCCTTAAAGCGGCTACGGATTGGACTATAATGATGGATACGTGTGAAAAACAACACAAAATCCCCGAGGATATTTGTGCGTCGGCCTCCAGACCAGACATATTTATGTATTCGCGAATCTTAAAGCGCGTTGTGATGATAGAGCTGAAGGTTCCTTGGGAAACCAACATCCCCAAAGACCATATCATCAAGGTCAACAAGTATTAATTTTTACGCGGTAAAAGTGTTAGCGAGAGACATAACAGCAAAATCTCTCTACAACTTACTAAAAGACTTGGCCTGTCCAGAACTAACATGAATTCATTCTTGGAAAGTACTTCGAAGGCAGCCCTAGTAGGTTCTTTTCAAATTTGGTTAGGTAGGGAGAGGAGCTTGGACGGTGGAGGTGAGCGTTTAACCAGCGTTAGTTAGGGTTTTTAAATCCACACCTGGGTCGCAAGTCCCAGGCGCTGTTGAAGCTCCTCTCAGTGCATCATGGACCCGGCACCCGCCCGTGAATCCATGGAATGCTGAGTGATTTCGTCTCTTACATACATACGCTACTTCATTTTTAAGTCGCATGTGTTTTTTTATATTCGCCGAATAGGACACTCAAACAAGAAAGTGTTCAGGTTTATCGTGACGAACAAACATACACTGTGACGTTTATAATTATATGTTATTTTCCACGCAAACTACACAAGGACATAGAAGTAATGTCACAACGGATGTTACACACCCTGGTAAGATGATATATACATAGATATATATACATATATATATATGTATGGTCTGATTTTTATATATATATTTTTATTTCCAGTCGTCATGCTCGGACCCGTCCCAGGTGTTCAACAGCCAGCCCCTGGAGAGCATCAGGGCCGACGAGGAGGAGAAACAGAACGACACACAGACGGAGAGAAAGATCCTCACGCCGGTGATGACGGAGAACAACTACCTGGAGAAGAACGAGAGCAGAGTGAGGCGCGCCGCGGACAGCGACGAGGCGCCCAGGAGCCAGGAGGAGATGGCGCTGGAGGGGGACGGCGAGGGGGGAGGGGGTGAGTGGAGGGGGTGGTGATGGCTAGTTCTTTAACTTCTATATCCGCAGCGTGTTCGTGTTGCGGATGGTCTTCTTGTAATGATCTGTTGTTGATACATACGTAGCGTCCACCCGTCTCCGCGATATGTGTGCGGATGTTTGTTACAGGTTGTTATTAAAACCTGTGGACGGGTTCCCCTGGAGCGCTTCGGTGATGTCGGCCGCGTATCGGAATATGACACAGATAATGTTTTCCAGCGCGTTTGTGTATCAAAGCGTATATTCTGTCACAGAATGCGACACGCTCACCCTGGGTGTCGTGAGCAAGAGCTACACCAACGCGAGCGTGTTCAGCGAGCGCGTGTGTGTCCGCGTGCTACGGAATTATACGTACACGCTGCCGGTGTCCGCCTGCCTGCACCAGAAATACCTGGACGTGGTCTTCAGGTGAGTGGCGGGAGGTTCAGCAGCTCCCTGGTAGGGACTTAAACTATATAAAGCAGAAACTGTGGTACTTATAAAGAGTTTAGGTTACTACTTAAATTGATAATCTGTTGAAGACATTGAATATTACTCGATACACTATTAGTTCATGCGCGTAGTGCTGATGCCGTATAGAGAAAGGGAAACCAGGCTCAGTGGCGTTACGCGTTACGCGTTACGTTACGAAGCGGCTTACCCTAGCATAAGAAGTTACACTTCAATAATTTAACGGACAGTTCATTGTCGCCAGTTGAACAATTAACTATCGTTTACTCTAAATTTTATAAATCAATATATTTAATCTTAAATACTTACATTCTGAGAGTATTCAGTTAAATGAAACTAAAATTTTTCAGATTACTACCCGTTTTTTTATTATTTTAAACTACCTACATACTCCCGACGTTTCGCTTACTCCGCAGCAAGCGTGACCGCGGGCGGGCGGGATGTGAACGCCTGTCAGTTGGTCTCTCCGCTGATGTTCTTATTTCTGAATTCAATTTCAACCGACCTCATCCAAACTCCTTCCAGATCATCCAAGCTGAGGGAGGTCCGTCTGTGCGACCTTCAGTGCAAATCCGAGTCCATGAAGACCTGCCAGGTGGAGCGCGAGTCCTCAAAACCTATACCGGCTGGTGATATCTGGACAGCCAGGGTCGGACTCCGCTGCAGACTCGACCGCTGGATGAAGATAAGGGCTGGATTCGTCCCTCTCAAGGTGATAATATACTATTTATGTTTTGCTTACAGAGACGGGACGAGAGGAGCTTCAACAGCGCCTGGGACCTGCAACCCAGCTCACTTCACAACTACACCGATTGTATCGATAACTTACAGCACATATCCTTCTCTGATATCTGAGCTGCTATTTTTCGTAGGGTTTCACCAAAATCAGTTCAGTACACCTCACACGGGCAGACAACAAACATACAAACAGCAGATTATTTTTAAGGTTCATGAAAAGATACATAGAAGTGCTGTGTCTTGTTTGATATCATGTCATAATTCAACGGCTTGACCGATTTTGATATGATCTATTTCGGGGGGTAGATGTGACTTTGGAGATGAACATATTTATTTTCTATATATAACATATATTTTTTTAATCTATAATTAATATAATATCAATATTTTGTATTTAAAAAAAAAAAAATATATATATATATATATATATATATATATATATATATGTGTGTGTGTGTGTGTGTGTGTGTGTGTGTGTGTGTGTATAGCATACATGTAGTAAGAGTATCCCAGCCACAAAGCTCAGTCCCTGGCAGTAGCCCACATCGGGGTCCAACAGGGAGTACGCCTTCAGAATATTGTACAAGGCCAGCTGACCTGGACCCAGGGCTGATGCGAAGTAGGAATGCTTTGGGAACGTCCCGCCTGATGGTGCAGATCAGATAACCAATAATCCCCCGTGCCTGTCCCCAGGACCTGTGCTACCTGAACCCCGAGGACAAGATCCCATTCGTCGAGTTCAACATACACATATACAGGGACTGCAGGAACTGACCGCCGGTGTACAGATAATATATTTAGTTGAATTTAAAATCGTCCGTCCGTTATCATTTATTCCAACATAGCTTTAACTATTATAGATGATATATTTTTTTAAACCGCGTCATCTGTTCGGTGGTAGCCATTTTGTTTTTTTTTTTTTTTTATTATATTCAGTCAAAGGCATCGGTTGAAAGTATAGAGAAATGTTTTTTTTTTATGAACCGTTCTTATCTGCACACTGGTCTGTGCGCTGACCACGAGTGTCAGTGTCAGACTCGTTTCGGATAGTTAGTGCTGTATGTACTGATTGTGACGAATGGTAAGCGTGTCGTAAAAATATATTAAACTGAATTTATTGTTATAATCTGATACACGTTAAAATTTTTCATTTGACATTATGTGTGTATGTGTGTATGTGTGTATGTATGTCTCTGTTTGGAAGCTGTATTTTCTACAAAACTATCATCAGCCTACATTCCATGCCAGTACTTAATTCACATATCTCGCACGATAATTCAATTTATTACTAACGTATATAAAAAAATTTAATAAAATATAATTTTTTCTTTAACATTAAGATAAGTTTTTTTAATATAATTAATATATAGTTTTAATGTAATGTAATAATTTAAATATTTTTTCCTATTTGAATCTCACGGATAGACGGTCTTCGATAGATTGTTATAAAAAAAAAATATCTTTTAAATTTAATTAGATTTTAAAACATCACATTATAATAAGTTAAGTATATTTTATTTTTTTGTAGATATAATTTCTTGCCATATTCATTATTTTTTTTTTTCATATATTTTTATTTTTTTTATTATTAATTATATTTTTTTTAAACAAATGTATTTTTTTTAGTATACAAGACGCCGTATTCTGTTATCTCTGAGTTTTTAGTTGTATCTAGTTGATATTAGATAATAATCTGTAGTACTAAGAAATAAATATAATTGTAGAAAATGTATTTTGGTTTTATTTCCCGTTACACTAGTTTCTTCCCGCGGATGTTCTCAAGTTGTTTCAAGCTGTTCGCTATCAAGAGATCCTCTCTGCCTATTGGTAGATATTTTAAATTAGTTTTCGTTAATTTTGTATTAATTTTAATTTCATATAAAAATTAAAGTTGTGGTGGTGGCCTGGAGGTTAAAAGGCCCGCCTCTCATACATGCGGGCGCGGGTTCGAAAGCTGGCAAGTACCAATGTGATCTTTTCCAAATCATATGTACTTTCTGAGAGTATTTGACACCACTGACGGACGGTGAAGGAAAACATCGTGAGGAAACCTGGACTTATGATTATCAAAGTATAAGATTGAAATCGCCAACCCGTCTTGAGCAAGCGTGGTGATTAATGCTCTAACCTTCTCCATGTGAGAAGAGGCCTTTGCTCAGCAGCGGGCTCGCAGGCTGATGATGATGATGAAAAATTATTTATATATAACTTAACGAGTTTTTCAAAGCAATTACTCGCGCGTCTTAAAATAAATATCCTAACGTAATATTATAATGACAGATAACCGTGACCCGGGCGGTTAATAGATTATTAATGGAGTTTGTCTAATGCATAGTTACAGATTAACTATTAGTAAGTAAAATCTTCTAGTGCTTAGTACGAGGCTTACAGTGACTACATCCAACTTATAAAAGTCCATGAACCTGTTATACTTTTTTTCATGCTAATCGTGGCAAACGAGCAGACGGTCTACTTGATAGAAGATTGTCCTGTAGCCATGGACATCTGCAACAAATGGGATGTTGCGGAGGCGTTGGCGACCTTGGTTGTGGGAGAGGGGGAGGACAGGGTGGGGAAAAGAAATGGGAACCAGTTCTCTCACTTATTATTCGAAACGTAGCCATTGAAGACTGCTTCGCGCCGATCCTCTGGGAGAGGGTGGGACTTCCCCGGTCGAGCCAGCCCATGTTAGAGCTGAAGGTCCTTCACCACAGCCAGGCTCCACCTTTGAGAGTTGTACAGGATTTATAGAAATATGAGAAGTTTGAAGGGTGGTCTGGAAAGGAAATGTTTAAAGGACATCAAAATTAATTACACGCCTCAATAAAAACAAATTCTCACGTACAATCCGCCTTTTTGTTTATTTTTTTCTTTATTTCGCTTACTTTAGAGCCGTGATCACACGCGGACGGAACGGAAGATAAATACTTTTACGTACAACACATTAAATTCAAAGACTATTTTTACTTCCGACGGTCATGCCATCTGGTGGTAGGTAGAAACAAAGTCGTAGGTGGCTAACCCTGCGTTATAGTTATAATCTCTTTGAAGTCACCCAAATTATATTTTGAAGAAAATACTTACACAGGCAAACTATTCCCACCCTTTGCTGTGCGCTTGAGAAAGGACGACGTTTGACGTTTTGTCTGGATGCACAACGACAGGATGGAGGCTTACAATACGTCTGGTTGTCCGATTATAGCAAGGACATGCACCATTTAAAGCGTGTAATTATTACATGTACTCTCTAAAGTGTATCCTGTGGAGTTGCGAGAGGCTGGTTTCCTTTCGCCTATACTCTAGGCCGACTAGATTTCTATTAATAAGGTTGTCGTTAGTCTTCTTGCAAGTCTATAAACTGCGTAAAGGCCAGTGTAAAGATATTTTCCCAGCGCCTGCCAAGATGTAACAGCAATATTCCATACACAACCAAACCTGTGCTTTGTATAGAGATATAAGCTGTCTTGCCGTGAAAAACTACCGCACATTGGCAAGGACACCGAGTTTTCTTTCAGTGTCCAGCTTTGGACTCAATGAACTGCCCAAAGTTAAGGTTCAAGGACACCTCAATACCTATTATCTGAAGACGGTCAGATATTCCATGGATATACCCCGAGAAATCAGAGTCAAGGTGAACGGATCTCTTAGGGTCGTGAAAAGCGATTATAGCGTGCTGATAGCGTTGAATGTCACAAGATTATCAGAAAATATATAATATACAGATAACAACAATATTATGTATTTACAACTTATATATTCGTTGAGAAACTTAGCCTGTCAGATCACATAACAAGTGTGTAGGAGAATATAGTTCAGAAAAAAACAATACATAGGAGACAAAATGATCAGCCCTTTATGATTTATATTACGTAATAACAGATAAAAAGGAAGTAATGGAGATACCAGAAAAGAAAGCGTTAGAAAATATGGTTTTATATAGAAAAAATCTTATTATTTTTATTTATATCACGGAACCCAGCTGTGAGTTATATTTTAATCGAATATTTACTACTGTCCAAGTCTTGCTAGACGATAATTTAAACTGGCAACTTTTATAGCAACGATATATTTATATGTATTTTTTTTTTGTGAAAGGTAGCAAACGGGCAGACGGTCTACTTGGTGGGCAGCAATCGCCGCCGCCCATGGACATCCACAACATCTCTGTTGCGGATGCGTTGCCAATCTTGGTTGTTTAGGAATAGGGAGGGGTGGGAACAAGGAAATGTCCGGAAAAGGCGGTAATAGGGAAAGGGCAACCTGCTCTACCACTCATCAGACGAAACGTAGCCATTAAAATTTACTTCACGC
This sequence comes from Danaus plexippus, assembly GCF_018135715.1. Taxonomy (NCBI): domain Eukaryota; kingdom Metazoa; phylum Arthropoda; class Insecta; order Lepidoptera; family Nymphalidae; genus Danaus; species Danaus plexippus. Next base: position 976,585 of record NC_083557.1, read on the forward strand.
CGATCTGTGAGAGGGTGGTACTTCCACGGTCGAGTCAGCCCATGTTCGATCTGCAGTTACGTGACTACAGCTAGGCTCTATCACCTACAGATTATATATATAGCATAATACCGTGATAAATCCCTCTTTAATGCCATTAAATCATTATGAATTGCGGCAGTAATTCTTGTATTGTCACAATAAACAACATAAAATGCAATCAAATAAATTTATAGTTAACTTAAACATAACAATTTAATTCTATGTGAATTAAAAATTATTATACAGACTGACAGTTGAAATTGAATTTGCTCCGCCATATTGCTTTTCATTGACATCAAAATTTGCTGTTATTTTTCTAACGAAATTTGACACGATTTAAATGCTGTTATAGAAAAACCATTTAAAAATATCTCTAGTCTGTTGAATACTGTTACTGTTATGTCTAATGACTAACAGTTTTAAACTCAAACTAACTTTCCCCGTCGGACGGCGAAAGTTTTGTTTATTTAGCGTTCAGTCAAGAGGTTGGAAAAGTAGATTTTATTTTTTTAGTAAAAAAATGAATCAAAAAAATTCTATGGGAAAGCCGATAATTAAAAGTAAACAACTCATGTTATTGAAAAATCATCATCTTATGAAAGAAATATTTTTATACCATATCTTATTCTCATTTGATATATTGTCCAATATAAATCGTATTTTAGTACATAAAAATATTTAAATAAAAACTCTTCTCCGCTCAAATCAATTCTAGGAAATTAAAATTAATGCCTATTAAATCTCATGTGTTTGTAGAAACAAAGGTAATAAATTTTTATTAAAACATATTTTTTTATTAGGTAATACTGTAAATGAGAAAGTTGACTTTTTAAAAATATTTTTAGTACCAACATGTTCTATTTTAAATTTCAGAAACAAAAAAAAAATAATCTATTAATCAAACTCTACTTACATTGAAGAATAACGAAAATATTTTATAACCCAATGTACAACTGTCAAACATTTATAACCTTTTAACCCTTTTATATAAAAAAAATATTATTCCTTATTGATGTATTCAGTTTTATTAGTTAGATCAATTTAAATGTTAAAATATTAATATATGAAAATTAAATATAAACAAACAAGAAATAAAACAAATCATATTTTATGCGCGTTCAATGATTAAAGTAGGAAACGGCAGTTTAAAACATAAGCAAATTATCGTAAATATTAATAAATATTTCAATTGCTATGTGCAATATAAGTACCATTTAAGGAGTGTAGAACCAAAAATATCTTCTCATACATTATACAAGAATATTGCTTGTAATAAAATTAATTTCATTTATTTAAAGATGTATAAAGCCACTAAAATATTATGTTTGAAACGCGCGCAGACGCCATTCGCTAGAACAAATCATTCACTCGCTGAATGATAACTATAAGTTCCATTCAAACTCATTCAGTTGTAGCGTAACTGTCATTGTGGTTTGTTGTGTTGTCTGTTTTTTAACAAATTATTTCGGAATTTTCAAAATGTGAGTATTATTAACTTTTATTAATTACATCAATATAAAGGGTTTTGATATTCAAGCATTAAAATGTTCGCGTGAAATACGACGTAATAGTTTAGAGATCTAGTTACACAGTGGATTAATTATAGCTGAATAAATAGAAGTCACGTATAAAAGCAAAAAGTGAAATTTCAAATAAAGTTGTGCCGTTTGAAAAGTTTTGAATTAAATAGTGCGTGATTGTATTATAATATGAATACGGACAATATTCATATCAAGAGCGCTTTCTTTTTCAAACGTTTTTATATTGACAGCAAAAAATATGTTTAATTAATGTTTGAAACTATAGCTAAAAGTGTGGCTGTAAAATACGTTTTAAGGAACACGGGAACATGTCTAAAGTAAATAAGGAAATTGATGTTTGTATAAGACCTGTTAAGATGACTTGCAACTACAATGGCTAGTTCAAATAAATTAAGCAAACATGTTAAACGAAGTTTCTGGAACCTATTTTATTGAAGAGTTAAATTTTTAATCAGTTGTTAACTGTAATGATAGCGACATTAACATATAAACGACAGTTTTATAGTTATAAATTTTTATTTAATATCTTTTGGATGGGAGTACTTCACTATGACGGTCATTGAAATTTTCACATAAATTTATTCTTACTAAAAGTTTGCATTGACACACTAAATACAAACGGTTTCACGGTTTTCATTCATAAATCTTCACTTGTAGTAAAATCGTAAATTTCACTTCATTTATAGAACAAACGTAAAAAAAATGGTAACGCTCCGTATGTAGTACATATAAGGAAACACTTGTGGTAATTGTACTCTTTATGTTTACTTGTTTAAACGATACACAGACAGTTAAATTTTAGTAGGTATTTAGTTTTATAGCGAACGCATACTTAGGCTAATTTAATTACGGTAAAACTACCGCCATATAAGATTACACAGACTGTTAAGTAGTTTTAAGTATAAGATCGCAGTTAAATTTTAACTTAACTATTAGTTATACCTTATATTTTACTGGAAATATTCTGTGTAATTAGTCTTTTAAATGTTGAAGTTAGCAATACTTTACTTTGTTTTAGAAGTCGAAATTTATTTGCATATGAAAACTACGTTTAGTAACGTTGACGTAAAAAACCAACAGGTTTCATATTTTCTATTTTGACGATAAATAATTAAAAACGTCGAGACTATTGGTGTGTAGGTTTGAGCTCGTACTAAGCATATAGAAGCCGAATTTGATAACATTGTATTATTTTAATATAATTAATATGCATAAAAATAAGCATAGTTTGGTAAAAAAACTATATTCATACAACATAATAATTTTATATTTAAAACGTAAATCTTAGGATTTTATGGTACGCTATCTTGTTTATGGGAGAGACTAAGGTCACTGACCTTAGAGCTATGAATGAGCAAGGCTTGATTCCGTTTATGTAACCTGTGACGCGCAGTAACAAGCTGTAACCCGCGACTTCGTCTGTATTGGACGTTATATTAACAACGTTATAGTATGTTGCTTAAACAATGATCTTAGCGGTCATAAAAATATATGTTAGTCAAATCTTTACTATCTTTATATTAATCGAGGACGTCTCAGTACATGTATATACTCGTACAGGATACGAGCGTGTCCTAAATATGACCTGTTGTATATAGCTGTGGCGTATACAGGGGTTCTGACGTGACGGGAACACGACTACACACCCTTTATATATATGGGGTTTTCCAATAGGGACGCTTGAACTTTGACAGCTGATTGCGGCCATGTTGTTTGAGTTACAGCTGTCAAATGCAGTGTGTTATATTCATTCCGTCCTCCCAAACCACCATGGCAGGTTACAGTGTCGAGCAGCACGTGCAAATCATAAAATTGTTTTAAGAAAATGGGTCTTCAGTTCGAGCAACGTTCCGCGCACTTCGCCCGTTTTACGGTCGCGATGATCGTCCTGCCGAGTCGACTATCCGTCGATTGGTGGACAAATTCGAGTCAACCGGGTCAGTTAACAATCAGCCGGTTCCCGTGCGTCAACGTAACGCGAGATCTGCCGAGAATATCGCCGCTGTGCGCGACAGTGTCCTCGAAAACCCGCGGCAGTCAATTCCGCGTCGCGCACAGGAACTCGGCCTTTCGCAGACGACAACTTGGCGAATTTTGCGTTGTGACTTGAGCCTGCACCCGTACAAGATCCAGCTGACCCAAGAGCTCAAGGTTAATGACCATAGACAGCGCCGTGTGTTCGCTGACTGGGCATTAGAGCAGTTGGAAGTTGACGCCGATTTTGGCAAAAAAATCATCTTCAGCGACGAGGCGCATTTTTGGATGAATGGCTATGTCAACAAGCAAAATTGCCGTATTTGGGACGAGACCAATCCACACGAGGTTCACCAAGTGGCAATGCACCCGCAGAAAGTGACTGTTTGGTGCGGATTTTGGGCCGGAGGCGTGATTGGTCCGTATTTTTTCGAAAACGATAATGGTGTGGCCGTCACCGTCAATGGTGAGCGATACCGGTCGATGATAACCAACTTCTTTTGGCCTGAAATCGAGAATATGGATCTGGACAACATGTGGTTTCAACAGGACGGCGCTACGTGCCACACAGCACACGCTACGATGGAAGTTCTGCACGAGCAATTTCTGGACATGGTCATCTCGCGCGGAGGCGACGTGAACTGGCCACCGAGATCTTGCGATTTGACCCCGCTGGACTTTTTCTTGTGGGGTTTTCTTAAGTCGCAGGTCTATGCCAACAAGCCGCAAACCACCGATGCCCTCAAAGTCAACATACGCCACGCCATCGATCAAATACAGCCCGATTTGTGCGCCAGAGTCATCGAAAATTGGACCTTTCGTGTGCACGCCACCAACCGAAGCCGTGGCGGTCATTTGAATGATGTCATATTCCATACATAATGGGGTCGATAGACCTTCCAAATAAAAAAAAAATTTCGCAAATATCTTTCCTACATGTATTTTTTTTTGCATTTCAAAGATCAAGCGCCCTTAATGGAAAACCCTATATCATACATTAGATTTACAACGTAAACATGATTTTCTTTATGGTATCTTGTTCTGGTATGTATATAAAGAGGTTATATAACTAGCACAACTCTTGTAGTAATGGACAAACACTTAAATCGTTAGTTTTGAACTATTTGATAAGTTTATTTATAGAACAAAAGAGACTGAATGTTTGTTAGTCTATAGCAATATCTATAGAATAAAAATATAATATAGCATATTTAAAATAACACATAAATAATATTCTCGGATATACTCAAGGTTATGAAATTTTCATCCCGTCTGTCCGTGGTCACGGTTGCTGTTAAAAAACCGAAACGTTGAGATCATGTAGATAAAAAATAACAAAAAACTCGCAGTATACGAATTAGTATTACTCGCATACTTGTATGAAAACTCGCGATAGTCTTGGATATAATTTAAATTATATATCGGATTTATTACAAATTCATTGTTTTAAAGACAGGACGCCAGCCTCGCTGACGTCACTAATGTCAGCCTCGCTGACGTCACTAATGTCACTCGTTTCAGTACGTTCCAGATATTTCAAAATGAAACTTCAATTCTTGTAAATGTTCTTGTATTTCTCGAAGGTTCTTCATAGTCACATTCTTTATGATCCGCACTCGCTGAACTCTGCAGTCCGCTGTCGTGCGTCCAGCCGTCATATTTATACCAGAACTCAAACATAGTTCTATTCTCTTTGATTTCGTTTTACTTTTAACAATAGTAACAACGACCAATAAGTTGTTATAGTAATTGATGCCAGTTATTTTCATGTTGCATCCGTCATTGAAGCTGCTTGCGCCGATATATATACGGCTTAAAAGCATATTAAAGAAAATCGAAAAGACTTCCATTGGAACAGGCTACCGTTGGGATAACGTGCCAGTCCCATTTACAACTGAACTATCGGCTCCTTAATAAAACAATAAAAAAAATGTTGATATATTTTTCTTATTATATGAAAATCATTCAAACGGTTCATTAAAACACACACAGCTTGTTTAAAAGGAATTTTTGGGTTCAGACAAACAATACTATATATATATATATTTGGATTTGATTTTCATTTTACCTTAACGGAAAGAGAGAGTTCAGTGTCATAGAGACAACCGCTTCAAATGCGGTAGAATCAATTTCATTTTCATAGAATAATTGAACTTAGGAATGTGATGTAATGGCTTATAGGTATTCTAGACATTAGACTTATCATTGTAATGGGAACAGAGTCATATATATATATATATATATATATATATATATATATATATATATATAATCCATATATATATATATATATATATATATGGATTTCTGGACAGAAGCGGGTTATAGAAGAAATTCTAATAAAAATTTAGCTTCGTCACTAAATACAAAGCGTATAACGTTTAATCTGTTAACGCTCCGTATGTAGTCAGGGTGCGAACTTAGAGTAAGTTTTGTGCGAGCTTTTTGAACAGCTGTTTGATACTGCTATCAGCGTTTATTACGATGTGCTCAGATGAACTAATTCTAAACTATTAAACTATTAAAAATTTCATATATTCTTATTAATATTTAAATTAGAAATCATTTTCCTAATGTTAAAAAAGGCAAGACTTAGACTAGATGGTAAAAGAATGTATCGTATAGTGAAATAAATGTGCGTGTTTGTGGGTTTCAAAAGTGTTTGTTAAAAATGAAATAATGTTCTATATAACTTGCTGAAAAGGCGAAGGAAGACATCGTGAGGAAACGTGGATTTATAATTTCAAATTATAAGATTGAAATCGCCAATCCACTTTGAGCAAACGTGGTGATTAATGCTCTAACCTTCTCCATGTGAGAAGAGGCCTTTGCTCAGCAGCGGGCTCCGACAGGCTGATGATGTCGATATTAAGCTAGATATAGATGAGTGGGGAAAAATAAAGAAAATATAAAACAAGGTAAAACACGCATTCAAAGTAAAAAGTATTTTAGGGTGACTTTTATTATAATTCCTAGCAATTTTGTATCTTTGAAATGATATTCGTATATATTTTATTACTGAAATATAGAAAAAATACAAAAAAAAACAAAAAAAAAATTTTTTATATAAAAATATATACGCGTAAATACATTTTTTTTTATAACAGAAAAAAGCAATGAGACAAAGGCTTAGTTTTCTCTCATTGTGTTTTATGACAAAACGATCTTTCTTTATTGATAATAAAATATTATACTATTTTTTTATTTTTAATATGAAAATTGATATTTTTATTACAAACAATAAAATTTCGTGTAACCGACATTATATTTAATAAATATCTTATGAACCACAAATATAATATACGTCACAAAAGTAATATTTTACTTTTCATTTCAACTCTTTAGGTTATTCGGCGAAAGAGTTCTGAACTTTGAACTCTATCGTCTGTAAAAGATTACATTCAGAAAAGTTTAAATACATATTTTATATATGAAAATAACTTTAACTGAGACGAAACCTCTCAGCATTCCATGGATTCACGTGCGGGTGCCGGGTCCATGATGCAGGGAGAGGAGCTTCAACAGTGCCTGGGACTTGCGACCCAGCTGTAGGTTTAAGGGGGCCATCTAACGCGTTAAACGCTCACCTCGACCTAATAATATAATATAGAAAGCGGACGAAATATATGAAAGAATAATTTAAATTTATAAACTAAATAAAACTTTATTCTTATATAAGTTTCTGTCCGATACTTTATCCGCGTGGACGAAGGAATTTGGTTTAGAGAGAAATGTATAATTTTAAAATAATGGAACAGGTTACCAACTGTCAGCGACATCTATATTGTGTTATGTGTAACTAAATTCAATTCCGGGATAAATTATATCCTATCTCTTACCCTGGTGTCTGAACTACATTATTGAAAAAATTCATCGAAATCGTTAAAGTATTTTTTGCGTAAAATAACAACAAACACCCATACATGCTCGCAAACTTTTGATTTTATTTTTTTTTCATAATGTATATATTAAGTGTAATCTATATATCGAACTAAATTTAAAAACTAATATTACGTAATAAGATGTATTTAAAATAAAATACAGCTGTGTAAATAAATTTATATATGTATCAAACCATAATAAAAAAAATATGAATATTATAAATAAATTAATATAAAACAAGTGCGTATTTCAGCTAATCTTATGACGCTCCCGCTGTTTACTTCGCTGCATAGCAATTAGTAAGAATACCGACTCACTCTTCTCTCTCCCACTTTCTACATTTGTGTATCCTTCCTTCTCTCTCCCACAGCGTAAGTCATTTAACGCAACCTTGTTGGTAGTGGCATAAGAAGTTTCGTATGAAAAAATAATCGATAAATCATTCAGACATTAATTATATTCCGTAATATAAACCTACCTTAACGAATGGAAAGATACGTTTAAGATTTCGTCGTCTAAAAAATTTTCCACCAGTTTTAATATATTGTATAATAGAGATCGCTTGAGCCTAGCTTTATTTTGCTTAATGTGAGAGTATATATATGTAAAGTTCACAATGAAATTTAAATAAAAACAAGTTTTACGGGTATTACTACGTTTTTTTATTATTTTACAACTACCCTCCCGACGTTTCGGTAAGGCAGCAACCGTGATCGCGGGGGACGAGATGTGAAAAAAAGTTGGGATTATGTAGTTTTGAAGTTTTGAAGGAACAGAGCCCGCAATCAAAATATTTCAGGTTTCATTATATATTTTCTATGTACTATTGAATTTTATTACAAAAAGTTTTTATAATTATGTCAGCTATCACTTATTTCATTATCGGCAAGCACAGTACTTTAAACGTGCAGCTTTCTTGATATTTCGTTTGATTAAAACCTCTTTTATTAATAAAGAGGTTTCATTTGGCTGGTTCCGTTTTTGGTGAATATTTCAAAGATTTTAATATAATTCAAGATTTTATAATAAAAAAAAAATGCTTCTTATTATTGTCAGTTAGTTTGAGCACTCATTACAAAATCATTTGGGAAAATTTTGCGAATTTTACATACATAAAAAAAATCTATAATGTGTTATTAAGTCTAACTAACAAAAAAATCTGGACCTTGAAACGACAATAAAACCTCCTCTGTGTTTACCTTTGCGGTGTAAAAAGTCCGAATACACGAGGTCGTTGACTTAAATGTCAATTTAATTATCACATAGATGAATTTTAAACTGTCAAATGAGTTCTTAAACAAATTTCGTATTCAAATTTTTCTCTTTCAAAAAATAATAATAACAGTAATAATTAAATAAACGTCTATATTGCATTCGACAAACTCCTTCGTGTTTCCTCCGCATAGTACTCAGTATTTTTCCGACAAATAAAAACGTTGACATTGAAAAAATATTCCGTGACTCCAGTGCGAATGAAGCCGTAGCATAAAAAAAGAGATTTGTTTTTTTAATTTCTTCCAAATTCAAAATAAAATCGGAGTTTCTGATTTCAATAGCCAGGAAAATTTTTTTTTTTTACTCCGATCTTACCTATATTATTTAATTTGGTCTATAAGATACGACCAACATATGTATATATTTTTTAAAGGAGATATTGTTTAGATTTTTTTCTTTATTTTTGATAGTGTGTTCGTCAATATATTGCTTTATAACAGTATAAAGGAACATCCCACAGAAAAAACTAATTGCTGACAGAATGCAACCATAACCTCGGCATGAGGCCAGGGCCAGTAATAAAATATAAACACATTACTTTAACTATATTTGGACATTTACTATGAGTTTCAGGACGTAATTTCAAAAATACAGATTAAATATTAACAGCTTACAAATAGCATTATTAAAAGATTATTGTATTTATAATCTACAAATTAGATCAGATTGGGATCGAATATTAAAAGACTAGCATAGAATCATGCTTGTTAGTGATAATAAAAAAAATGTATATTTTTGTTTACCTGGTTACAAGATTTAAATTAGTTTGTTAGGGTTCCGTATTAAATAGGACTTTATTGCAAATATTGCTGTTATTGAGACAGTAGATCTATAACCGTAAATTATTATAGTCTGTTGAAATTTACACAGACTATATTCCTGTTGCAGCTATAGCAACATACATACATATATATATAATATATATATGTGTGTATATATGTATCGGTCGTTTGATTTAAAAATCACGTAATAATGGAGATGAAAATATTCCAAATCGTGTAAGAAACATTCTATGATAAAACTACAAAACTGAATTATAATTTATTCGTAATTATGGTGAAAAGCGAAGAAACGACGACATTTTAAATTATACGTATTAAGATATTTCATCCAAAACCTTAATTTATAACGTTCGTTTACATAATTATGCAGAAATATATTTTTTATTAGCTGTTTGCTTCTATAAGAAGTGGGTCGAATAACTTAGTTACATAACTATGTTGATGTTATGAATTTCCGATTTTTAGACTTGTAGTTTTTTTATCCTGTATATATTAAAATTATATAGGGGGATTTTAAATTTTCATTCATAAACTAATGTTTATACTTCGTAAAGATTTATATATTGAATAATTGTGAAACGCGTAATATCCTAGTAAACTGTTGTTTTAGTGGCATAATAGCAGAGTTGTTACGGAACTATTATATGTTATGTTGTTCGGGATAACGATAAAAGAGGCACTTAAACCGTATGGTAATTATTTATACCCACATACGAATTTAACTGATATTCGTATTCGCAGTATACAAAATTTGTTGCGAATTAGTAAGCCTTGTTATAAATGAAACTGTAAAAAAACAGACATTGTTCATTTGAGATATTGTTTTTCCTTAAATCATGTCTGCTCTTAATAAGTGTGTATTGTGTTTGTCGGATAACAATGAACCTTGGTGATTGAGATTTTTAACATGAATATGTAACTTATATGTAATGTAATTTACTAATAATAAGAAGTAAGAAGTATTTAATAATACAAAGATATAAAAAATGTTAGAATGAAAAATATAAATATACTGCAAAACCATGGCTCTAGTGCTCCATAACACAAATGCATTAAAAAAAAAATTTGAGCGCCAAAACAAACGTCAAACTAAATACGTCATACTAAATAACATTAACTTCTGTTAACTATTATGGAAACTATTATTCTGCTATCTAATCAGAATGTTTGTTGTTTTACGAAACATTGTTTAAGTTATAAAATTTGTTTCAGTATTACAAAATTTTAAATTTATTTAATATGGAGGAATCTCAGATCAAAGCGTTTTACAGTGGAAAAAACTTATTTATAACTGGTGGTACTGGATTCGTTGGTTTGTGTTTGATTGAGAAAATGTTAAGAACGATTCCGGATGTAGGCAAAATATATTTGTTGATGAGACCTAAGAAAGGTAAAGAAATAGCTGATAGACTACAAGAATTTCCTGCAAATCCGGTGAGTGTAACGTAGAAATAAGGTACTAAATATTTTGTTTTTATTGATAGTAATCATGTTAAACAAGAAAAAACAAGCTTAGCCTGATTTGTAAGATAATTATTCATGTAACTCTGAGCCTTGTAATTACATTGTAACATAAAACAACATTTTACTAGTATTGTAATTAATTCTTTGACACGTAATGCAATTATGACGACCTTATATATATAGGACGTAATTTTCCTAAACTTTATTGATTTGTCTGAATTTTACGTCATATTTACATATATGTGTACATTCTTTTGTTACGTTATTAATTATTACTAATATATTCTTTGTTTGATCATACCAAAATGTTCAACAAGTAATTGAAGTAAATTTATAAGTTTCAATATATTACTTGTTCCTACATTTTAGGTGTTTGAGCATCTCCTCCAAAATACATCCAAAGATATATTCAACAAACTTGTACCGATATCCGGAGATGTCGGTGTAGAGAATCTCGGAATCAATGATAATGATCGTCAGATACTTATAGATGAAGTAAATATAGTTATTCATTCAGCTGCAACCCTCGACTTTGAGGAGAACCTACGACCGACGGTCAAGATCAATGTACTCGGAACCAGATATGTTATGGACTTATGCCAGCAAATTAAAAACCTCAAGGTATTTTCTATGACTAATCTATAATTTTGAATCACTCCATGTGTACATAGGAACTATTTATTTAAGAAACTATTATTTTTTTTAGTGCACAAACTAATATGTATAATAATATAACTACAATGATATGGCTGTATGTCTGAGTATATATATATAAACTCAGACACACACACACACACATATATATATATGTGTATGATGAATATACTGTATATTCAAGTAACTCATGTAGTATATATATTTATATGAAACAATTCCAGGTTATGATACATGTGTCATCGGCTTATGTGAACTCGTACTTGAAAGAAGTGGATGAGAAGGTGTACGACCGGCCAGCGGACCCCGAAAATATCATTAATATGGTGAACACACTGACGGATGATGCCTTGAATGATGTGGAGAGGCTGTTAGTATATATGTATATAGACAGACACACACACACATATATATTCTAAGCTCACAGATAATTTCACATACATGACTTATTAATACATCTCATAGTTCCAAACAATGTATACATACTCATTAAGTTTATATTAATAAATTAAACAAATGTTCCAGGATATTAAAAAACCATCCCAATACATACACTTTCACTAAACATTTAGCGGAGCACGAGGTTAAGAAATGTGAGGCGATGTTCCCCATCTCTATAGTGAGACCTACTATGAGTGAGTTATGTTTAAAATATATATATATAAAGTTTATCATACTTGCATAGGGATAATTTTTTATATATGTAAATACCATTTTATATAGAAAAAATAATTCTATATATCTTTGTTTATGAAGAAAAATAAAATTTAGAAATGCCTAATGGATTCCCAAGTAACTATACTATAATATAGTTTATATATATATCAGGATAGTGTTATAGTTTCATCAAAATCCGTTCAATGTTTTTCAGTTGTGGCGGCTCTGAAGGAACCAGTACCCGGTTGGACCTGTTCCAAGGTCGGGCCACAAGGATTCCTAATGGGAGCGGCTAAAGGTAGAGCATTGATGATTATTATGAAGGACACAAGCTAACATGGGAAAAATTATTCTCTAAACAATAAAACTATTGACACAGGCGAGGCATGCATTTTTATATAGATAAAAACAGCCAGTACACATCGCCACAGATTATACTCCAACAGATTGGACTCGCACACTCCTTAACAAAATACTACCTTTACAATAACTGAGCTATCGCCTCTCTACACAAACACACACACACACAAATACAAACACACACACATATATATATATATATATATATAATAATTACAAAACAATCCATATGCGGACATCCATTGAATTAATGCCTTTCTTCATATATAATCTGCTATGACTCATGTTTCCAGGCGTTGTTCGCCGTCTGCCGATAGCAAAGGAGAACATAGCCGACTATATACCCGTGGACATAGTTGTGAACCAACTACTAGCAGCGGGATGGAACGCTGCTAGACAGAAGTAAGAATTTTAACATGACTTCATCTATAGTACAGTATAGAACTTGTAGTATTACATTTTATTACTATAAAATATTATTTGTATATATAAATTATATAATTTTATTTAGTACCAATTATAATTATTAAAATTAATTTTATTATATTTTATAATGTTACAAAAAGTATAAAATTAATTGTCATATAATATTATGATATGATATGATATGATAACATTTCTCTCCATTTTCTTCACCAGTTCCGGTCTCCAAGTGTATCACTGCTCCACATCAACCCAAAATCCATTCCGATGGTCCATCTTAGAGTCTGTTGTAAACAAAATTTTAACTAACTACCCGTTGAAGAGCGCTGTGTGGTATGTACTGTCTTATACTGCATTGATTGCTGTTAAAATCAATTTTTCCTCATAAAATCAGTTCTATGGATCAAAATTTCATCAAAATCGGTGTATACTTTCAGTAATATGTGGTAATTTTATTTATACTGCTATATATGTTCCAGGTATCCACACTTAGCGTTTGTGAGGTCATTATGGTTGTTCCGTCTGTCAGCTATCTTCATTCACTTCTTCCCGGCTGTACTATTGGATATGTTGTTAAGAATCACCGGGGGGAAACCTATGTATGTTACATGTATATATATACACACACACACATATATATAAATATATAGTTGCAATTAATTCTACTGTAATGTTTGACTGAAAACAGTACTCGTATAGGTTTAGTATTTTCTGAGATATGAACAAACAGACAAACATTGAGATATTAGAAAATAATAAGAAAAATTTATATAATGTATATATAATCATATAAGTTATTTTGTCGTATCCATGCTCTTAGTAACAGTTTCACTTGAAAAATTCTAACTGTCAGTTCCGAGTATCTCAGAAAACGCACACGTCAGTGTCAAAGTCATTGTATGTATGAAAAAAATTCACTTTTGGAATTCGTTAAAAATTGCACTGAATTTTCACTTTCGTTATGATTTTTTATAAGAAAAATATTAATTTTCATCTAACATACAATATATATGTTTATATCCAAAAACGCCATGTTTCGACAACAAGAAATAGACAGGAAATCATAATAGTTACATCGAAATCGGACAAGTAATTTATATAAATTTTAATCCCCAGATTATTCCGTCTGCACAAAAACGTTTGGAACTCGCTGAGTCGTCTCGAAGTGTTCATATTCACCGAGTGGAAATTCAATAACCCACGGACGAGGGAGCTGTCAGCGATGATGAACAAAACAGACAGCGAGCTATTTGATATTGATGTCTCTAAAATCTATGTATGTAACATATATATATATATCTCATATCCAAATGAAAAATGTTCAGAGTTACATCAAAATCTGTTCATAGCTAACGTTTACATAGGACAAATACACAAAGGACATAAATAAGTTATATGTTACAGTGGGAAGAGTATTTTGTTAAGTTGCATCTCGGCGTCAGGAGATATCTGAACAAGGAGACAGAGAAGACGTTGGCTGCGGCCAAAACTAAAAATAACATGTAAGTATATGGACTATCAGGCGAGAATAGGATCATCAAAATCGATTCATCCGAGAAAATTTCAACGGAGTATTCTGATAATAATATAATTATGTATGAAATATATTATCTTTTTTGTTCAGACATACGTACATACAAATTTGGTGAGGTTTTAAATTATAAATTGGTTAAAATTTAATTTTTTAATTAAAATATATTTTGTTTCAGCCTATATTATGTGCATATTATCTGGCAAGTGATGATTTTGGGTCTTTTATGGGTCATAATATCATGGGTCACCGGCCTGGGTCTAACCCAGACATCATGGGTTATACCCCCCATATACCTGTTATACAGCATGCTATAAATGTCATATTCTACTAATAAATATTTATTTAATGATGGTGTTTAAATTTTTTTAACCCATATTGTATTATATAAAATTAATAAGAAAATTCCATGACATTAGTTAAAGAATTTCGCGGTACCTATTGCTCGATTCGCGCCAATTTTCCTGTCACATTTTTTTTTATGTGTCAGATTTTGTGGCACAGATATTAATTAATAACGAAATTAATAACTTGTTTCTTAACAATTAGCTATATCTAGCTGGCCGCGTATTTTAAACCTCCTTTCAGATATTTTTATTATCACTCGATTTCTCGATGATTCCTTAATTAGATCCTTACTTAGTGATAATGAAACAAACTCAGGAAGATTAGTAATAAACATAAATAAATTTTGAAACCGACATTAGCCTAATAAACATATAGTTGAATTAAGGACTTTGTCTTTGTCTAGTTTGAAATATTTGACAAAGTTTCAGTTTGATTTGGTTCTTAAATATTTTCATTTGCGTTTATTTAAAAGCTGTTAATTAAAATACAAAGAGACATTTCCATTTTATTTATTAGTGTCAAGGATATTTTTGAACAAAGCTGTTATTATTTAAGAAGTATAGTATTGCTGACATTGCCATAATACGTACATTCAAAATATATGAGGATTTGGTGTAAAGATAACAATACTTTCGCAATCATTAAATATTTTTTTTATCAAATAAACTTATTTAACTTCTCGCGTATTTGCTTAGAGAATTTAAACCTTCTTGGCAATTCCTAAAAGAACTTATTTTGTTGACGAATTTAGCAAACAACAACATTGCATTTGTTTGTCGATAGTTCAGAATTTGTGTTTCTGACATTTGTCAAATCGTAATGACAAGTGATGTACCACAAACAATTATTGTAGATATTAAAAAAAAATATGAATTATATTATATGTATATATAAAATAAAAATGGTAATCAGTTGAATAGTATTGTAATATATGAATGAAGAGAAAATTAAAATGCTTCATTTATTTCAAAATAATTCAAAGATAGATAATATATTTTTTTCTCAGTTTAATACCTGTCAGAAGCTCAAACTTAGCGACCGGACAAGAACTGTCTTTGGCACAATTTAAGTCTATTTATATATAAAACAAACACAAAATGATTCTTAAAGAATTCTATTTAGACTCATTCAAGTGTTCATCCAAACATAATGAATAGTTTGAGTAAAAAACCACAAATATCCAATCTAACTTCAACATTTATAATCACTGAATAGTATAAAACAAACTTTCTCTGTCCCTACGTATCTTGAAACTACGCAACGGATTCTGATGTGGTTTTTTTAATAGATAGAGTGTTTGAAGAGTAAGATATATATGTATAAGAACATTCATTAAATAGTAGAGAAATACTGTTATTTTGTGATTTATAATGTGATGTAAATAACTACATTTTTCCGCTTACACTGAAAACGAAGGCTGTAATGTAAGCGGATGTCAAAATGCGTAATGTCAAAATAATGTACTAAGTTTTATACACATGAAAAAGTCTACAGAAAACTCTGCGATGGTATACCAGTATTTGTATCTCTTATGAATATCCGACTTTAACATTTTTTTTCATTAATTATTTACGACAAATAACGGTTAGTATTCGAAGCGATTTTAACATATACAGCATTAATGCTTATCTAATTAAATGCCTTAAAAACATAGTTGATTTGTTATACATATATATGGCCCTTTACAGCATATGATTTAAATTTTATACCCGCGCGAAACCGGAGCGGGCCGCTAGTTATAAGAAGATTAACATAAACTAAAAAAAATATTCATTATAACGCTTTCATATAAATTTTGTTTCGTAAAACGATTTTAATTTACTAATTTGATCTTTTTTATAGACTTTATATATTTCTAATAACGAGTTTTACACTCAAAGCATATTTCGGTTATTTCCACCAACTAAACACTAATATAGTATTAATTCGTTAACAAGAGTTGAAACAACATAATAACATTTTATATAAATTTTTAACCTCACATAGTGAGGCTTCAAAAATAGTGTTTAAACTCATTTGAGTGTTCCCCTCCACGGAAATCTTTAGTAAAAGGCGAAAGATTTATACGTTTTGAAGGGAAACCAGAGTGATGTGCTAGAGTCACTCACAGCTAGTGATGTATCGGACAGAAATATTGTTACCGCGATGTAGGATCGACTCGCAATTGGTACAGCGACATCTAGTGAAACGCACAGTAAAACATGAGACAAACAATAACCAAGACTGAACTACTACGACTCACCTCTTGTCATTGATAATTAAATTTTACTTCAATCCTACTTTTATTATTATTCTCTTTAAAATAATTCTCGTGAACTCTAAACGTAATTATTAAAGCATTTTTTGCAATAAAGAATATTAATAGTCACAACTTTATTACATTTACGGGGTGAATCAAAACTATTAAGCCTTTTTTCTTGGCCTCCAAAGCGCACTATATCCGTTTAGTTATAATCTACTATTATTGTAGCTATATCTTACCATACTCCTTTTTGAAACACAGGAGCTACATCCCATTAAACAAAGCCATCTGTGGTACCATCGACAACTCCTCTATACACACATAAACTAAATTTCTAGATCTTACTATTTTCACATATGCGAAAGTTTGTACGTATGTATGTTTGTATGTTTTTTGCTCTCTCCAGTAAAATATATTGAACGGATTTTGATGTAACGTTCCAATAGTATAGCTCAGACATTTGATAACCATACAGGGTCTCATTTATCCCTTCATTCCGTGTAATTTGCTCGAACACATCATAACATATGGTACGGGACACGGACGGTAGATGTCGCTGATGGTTTGGCAACATATATAACTACACGTTACAAAAAAATTAATTGCTTAAAAAAATATAAAGTATTTTATATTACATTTTTCCTTATCTTTAGAGCTTTTTGTATTCACTAATTACTTCCCATGAAGACTTAACTTGGTCTGAGCAGGTAAAGCAGGAAAATGGGAGTTATAAGACCAAGTGAGGCTTGACATATAGGTGCTTAACACAGTAGTAGATAGCGAGTTATTGAGTACATAACAGGTATGCTGTTTCTAATCTTCAAGAATTGAATCTGATGGATTTGGGGAAGTAAAGAACCTTTTATAGAATATTTTGTAAAATGTTTGATATTTTTAAAATAAAAACTTTAATTTGATTTCTTTGCTTACATCGGAGCTGTGAGGCGTCTTCTGACGGGTGGATGGTGGGTGATCCATATCCGTGGGTGTGAGTCCCGTGGCTACCCCTTCCCTGACATTCAGTCACAAGCTATTCCATCCAACTGTGAGTAGCTGGGATCTCTCAGGTCAAATCACCGAGAATACAAGTTGCAATGCAAACACTTAAGTTAGGATCGCATTAAAAAGAAGCAACAAGATTCGTTTGTAAAGAAAAATAATAAAAAAACATTAATGACGGTAAACCAAGAACATTAACTGTTTCATAATACTTAGAGACGAATAGAGATGGTTTGAAAAATAAGGTTTGCATTAAAGAAATAGTTAATGGAATATTAAACATACAAAAACTATTGATAATATTATGTTGAAGTGATCGTTGTGAAGGTTAGCCTAATCAAACTACATCCCACGCGTCTCCACTCGTCATTCATATATCATAGTTGTGTTGATACTAATATATTTTGGTTATTAAGAAACAAACTTGCATCTCTTCGTTTGTATTGTTGACTCAACCTCGTACTAAGAACAGCACTTTTGGGACATATTGTCAGTTGAGGTTCAACTAGTATGGAGCATGTTTAGCTGAGGCCAGACCTGCGATCACATCTCCTGTATAATGTTTCTGTACCCTCGTTTTCGTGATGATGGAGGGACATTATGGGCCTCTGTTCTGGGATCCACAACACGGATATAATATTAATAAAAATTACATCTCTATTGTTCTTTTGAGCTTGAAGTAATGAATTACATGTAATTGTCGGGTGTCGAGCGTTTTGCGCCTTCTAGTAGTTTGTATTTAGCAAAAATTATTGAAAAATTAAAGTAGTTGTTAGTATGTTACTATATCGTTTATTAATGTCTTTATAACAGTTTATTATATTTATCTAAGAGTAATTTGAAACCGGTTCTGGTGTATCAGATGACGCGTGCGACAAAGTTACATTTGTTATTCTCATTTGATCCGTTCCTTACTTTGTTGGACAAACAATAATATAACTAACCATCCCAAAGTTACATTATCTGTACTTAATTAAAACGTAAAATGTCCTACAATATTTATAATGTCATTAAACTATTCAGTACAAATATGATAAGAACAATACAATGACTGAAATCTGTTTCGTATTTATGTAAACATGTATACATGTTGTCACTCAAAGGAAGGTTTATTACTGAGTGATTTAACCGAGGACAAGAGAATTTAATACGAACGATGCCAAAAGATAATGCTGTTAACTATAGTTTATATACAAATTTGGATTTTGAGATTGCATTTTAATTATAAAAGTGATTTGTGAAACACAGCAGACCTCTGTGAACCGGGCCATATACTACGACCAAGAAAATTCTGAACCGATCTATGGATGTGTAGGATTATATATATTTTATAACTGGGAAATATTTATACACAGCATAAAAAATTATAGTTTAACAAACATTGAAAATTAGTATAATCAGTGTTCATGTAATTTATAATATATTTCCGTTCACTAGCAAATATAATATTGTGCCAACCCTGTTAATATATACTCGTAATAGTTACAAGTTTACCTCACTACACTTAAATTATCACTTATTGTTAACTCATAATGCTGCATAAGTTCTGGACACACTTATCATGTACGTGTTCGTACTACGGGTCAGTCTGGTCGTCTCTCTGTGAAAATGAGCGGTAAACCTCCTCGTATTACTTGGACAATGTTGGAGCGAGTATCGATGGTTGGTTTTCGAGGCGCTCCCGGCGCAGGCTGGACGGAGAACCTTGACAGTATCGCTGCGAGCCCAGCCAGCGACTGCATCATGCCCATACGCTCTCCGATACAAGCACGAGGACCTTCCCCGAAAGGCAAATAAACGAATCTGTTCCTGCTATCAAAATTTTGGGGGTCGAATCTTTCTGGACGGAATTCACTAGGGTTGTCAAAGTATTTAGGATCGTTGTGCAGGGCCTGGAGTGGAATTATGATCTTAACCCCCTCGTCTATGGTGAGACCGAGATCCTCGAAGGTATACGGTTTGGCGCACTGTCTTATTAGGAACCCCAAGGAAGGAAAAATTCTCATTCCTTCCTTGAAAGCCCATTCCAAGTATGTCATTTCCTTGATTGCCTCGTAACAGAGCTTATTACTGTATTTGGCTAGCACCGTGTCGATTTCGTTTTGGACTTTTTTCTGGACCTCTGGATGATAAGCCAGCTCGTGAAGAGTGGTACTCGTTGCGGAGGAGGAGGTCTCAAACCCAGCTGCAAAAAATATGAAAACCTGGGCCGCTATCAACTCATTAGTCATCTCGACAGAGGCTTTCTCTGGAGACCCGTTCGAGTTCACTTTTTCTATCGAGTCACCAGTGATAATTCCTTTTTTCTTACACTCCAGCATCAGATCGATGAAGTCATTTCTTCCCGATGGTTCATGGTTTCTCTGGCGCAGTACCTCATTCACCAGCGCCATCAGGTCTTTCTCCACACGCGCCATCACTTTTATATTTTTGAAAGTACTAGGAAACATCTCCTTGAGGACTGACAGGATAACATCTTTAATTGGTATATCGAATATTTTGGCACCCAGCTTACGGAATGCGGAGTTCTCGTCTTGGAGGGAGTCGGAGTCGAGGCCGAAACCACAGGCACCTATGAAGTCGGTGGTGTAGCGTGCCATGAGGTCTCTAGCATCTACAGGGCGACCCTTCGCGGACGCCGACAGTGCCCGTGACCTTAGCCGCTCTGCGCGTTCCTCGATAAGAGGGAACATGGCCTTCAGCTTTCCACTGGTGAAAGCCGGTGTCATACGCTGCCGTAACAGTCGCCATAGATCTCCGTCCGCGAAGAACAGGTTCTTACCCAGCGGCTCCACTTCCCGGTGTCTGTTGAGGCCGCGCGGATAGAAGCTGGCGAAGTCCGTAACTAGAACGCGCTTCACGAGCTCAGGGTCGCGCACCACCAGCTCCGGGAGCAGGCCACGATAGAAGCCGACCACGCTCTCCGTGGGATACCTCCAGTAGACCTCGTCACTCAGCTGCGTGACGCTCATCTGCATCGTGTAAACTCTTGCGTTGTTCC
This sequence comes from Danaus plexippus, assembly GCF_018135715.1. NCBI lineage: Eukaryota > Metazoa > Arthropoda > Insecta > Lepidoptera > Nymphalidae > Danaus > Danaus plexippus. The sequence continues at coordinate 997,739 of NC_083557.1, forward strand.
CCAAAAACGGCACGGGTTTATCGTGTTTGACCATTTTCTTCTTCCAGTAATTAAAGGTGTGAGTTCCATATAAGTACAGAGCTATTATCACTCCTAACACTAATACGAACGTTAGCATATTGCTTAAAGTTAGTTTGAGATTAAAATGAAATCTTCTAGTCGCACACTTTGAGAGTTTTTCGTCTTCCCGAGCCCGACCGCGTTCAGAATAATACTGGAACCGGCTTGAGGCGATTGAGTTTATATGTTGTCGTGAATAAAGCCACGGTTAGGTGATTTAACAATAAACACTGCTGAATTAGAAATAACTTATATACGACAATATTATTTACTTGCAGATATCCTATGAATTGTCTTATTTATTTTGTGAAGTAAATATTTTGTATAATATATTAAATGTATTTCACAACCAGTCGTCAGATAAGTAATGAATCAACACAAACTTGTTTGATGAGTTTTTGCCACCACGATGAATCAGTGACGAAATAATATTTTCATATAATTTAGATCATCCAGTCGTATTAAATTCGTTAAAAATGTTTTTTTTTTGGAAGAGACAAATGACTGTAATCATTTTAGAATATATAAAGTTAAAAACTTGGTGTGACAAAGACATACATATTAGTACACAAAAAACAGTTTAAAAAATATTACCCATTCCCGTCAAAATCCACAGGGCAGCACTAGTCAAACGAAATAATATTTTTCTATCACAATAATGAGCTTCACTATAATTTATATTTATATGATACGAACTAGTCATTATGTTATTATTTACAACAATTCGCAATGTTTATTCTGGATTGCATCCGATTCCAAAGTCCCGCTGACTTAATCGCAAGTTTAAAGTACACGGCCACTGTGGATCAGGTAATTTTAACTTAGTATAATTAATTGTTTATCGTTTTTAATAGATACGCTTTAGCCGAGTGGGAGTCGCATTACACACGGAGTTGTAGCAGTTGTTTATAGTTAAATCTTGATACATTATAGTAATAATAAAATGAAAAACGTAATACATCTAGTGTGTAGGTTTGCGATAAAAACTTGTTATAAAGATCCGGGTGATTATAATACAGCTATTATCAATAATTTTATTTCGTTAAAACTCACATAAAGTGAGGCTTCACTAATAATGTTTAGACTCACTAATAAAGCCGACGTTTTATAAAAAAGTAATGATTTTAATACAAAATGCACAACAAAACTAACTAAAGTTACACTTTAACACAACACGTCTTCCGCTAATAATAACTTTTTAAGTGCCTTAATAATAAAAACGAGCAATGATTGGGTATTCGCATGAAAATGATTTTGCAATTAAAGTTCACTTAATAAATTCTTTGATAGAAAGAAAATACGTAAGTAAGATTTAAATTTAAAGTTTTACAAATAATTTTTAAATAAACGAATAAATAAAAGTGGTCCAATATGGTAAAAAAATCGCTTGTGGATAACGTGATGTGATTGGTCTGACGTCATCGTGCATATTATTGGCGCGTTTTTTGAAAACGTTCTGTCAGAGGATTGGCGCGGACAAATTTGAATGGAATATGCACATGACGTCTCATACGCTAGATGGAGCTACCTATTCGTTTAAATTAAAAAATTATATATATTATTAAATAGTTTAAACGTTTATGAATTAAAAAAAATATATGAATAAAAAAAGTAAAATAAATCTTGTTTAAGTTTAACCAGTTTAGCCAACATTACCAGTCAAATGAAATGAACGAATGACGCTTGTCTTGCAGAATTTGACCGACAGAGGCGCCTGCTAGCCACTGGTCCTGTTTTCCTGCTTTGGTCAGAAAGCGCGAAGACAGAAATGATTCATACCGGAAATTGCGTGCTGCATGGCTGAATGTCAGGCTGTTTGGAATGGCTGTTTGACCAAAGCGTCTGAAATTTACTTGGAAGTTAATGGTAAGTCTCCAATCAGCCCCTGTTCAAGTCGGTGGAATTCATATTACAATTGAATAACAGATATCTTACAAGTCCAAGAAACCATAAATGAAGCTCTAAGGGACCTGGCGTTACCAGACCTAAAAGTTCTTAGTTGAATATGTTAGAACTTCCAGACCTATAGCTGAGACCACCAGGAGCTTGGAAGGTTACAAGGAGGTGGTAGAGCCTAGCTGTGGTAAGGTTATTACAGCTCGAACGTGGGCTGGCTCCACCAGGAAGTCCCACCCTCTCACAAAAGACCGGCTCGAAGAAGTCTTTAATAGCTGCGTTTCGTTCGATGAGTGAGAGAGACGGTTGCCCTTACCCTTTCCTCCCCCTCTACCCCCTCTTCAACGATTAAGGGTGGCAACACATTCGCAAAACTATGTCTCGTATGTCCATGGATACTACCTTCATCAGGTAGGCCGTCTGCTCGGTTGCCCTCTTTGTCATAAAAAAAGGGATATATTATGGTAATGGATGTTTGCAACCTGAATTGTTAAGTACACAAAAAATATTAGTCTCATTACATGATTCGAGATACTAACGGTAGATGTCGCTGATGGTTTGTTAACCTTTATATATTAAGTACATATGGGCGCAAGCCGGCTTATCGGCGAATAATGGTACTAAATTGTTTATTTTTATATTTGCGCCATCTAGTAGTGATGAGTGTCAATAATTGATCCTTATATTTTTTTAATTCTAAATAATACAATATTTATTACAAGAATGTGCTAGAAATTAGAAATTCATTTATATTATTCATTAAATATTGTTTATTATATGTAGAACTATTAAATATCAGTTTGTTACATTTAAGAGATAGTGTTTTGATTAGGTTGTATAAGGGCTTTAATTACAATTTCATCATCATCATCAGCCTATCGGAGCCCACTGCTGAGCAAAGGCCTGTTCTCACATGGAGAAGGTTAGAGCATTAATCGCCACGCTTGCTCAAGACGGGTTGGCGATTTCAATCTTATAATTTGAAATCATAAGTCCAGGTTTCCTCACGATATTCTCCCTCATCGTCCGTCAGTAGTGTCTAAATATTCTTAGAAAGTACATATGACTCGGAAAAGAACACATTTGTAGGTGCCAGGTTTCGAACCCGCGGTCTCATTTGTGAGAAGTTGCCCTTTAACGTCCAGGCCACAACGACTTAAATTACAATATGCTTTGTGTAAATTCAGATTGATTGAAATGTGTTTAAAAATAACATTATAATTCTCAATCAAAATTAATATGTTTAGCGCTTAACTTTTACTTTACTTCTTTATAAAAAGAATTTAATATTATTAAGTTACCGGGGACAGTCGTGCATCGCCACCAATAGACCATGTAAGAACGTTAATTTTGATAGTAAATAGATTTATTTGTTATAAAATAATTTGCTAATACTAATGTTAAGTTAGTTGATAATATTTACAATATATTGTATTAACCGATGTTAACTACTTCCTGTTAAAATACAATATATAAGGCGGCCATTTTTGTAAATTTGGACAATAACATTATACCCCGAGGATATCACTTGCGTTATATTTGGACTCTGAACGAGTGGTCCCTGGCTTGACGTCGACATACACGTCACACAAAAACATACTTTTCCTCTCACTCCCTGGAGCTCCTTGTATGCCTAACTTCCATGAGAACATAACTTTGTATGAGCTGGAAGAAATGAGGAATGGAATTTATTAGGCCAAGTGAACTTTGACGTATAGGTCCTTAAAACATTAGGAGGTAGGAAGTTTTCCAAGTAACATATATGTGTGTTTCAGATAATAATTTAATCACTAATGATATTATCCGCGATGTGCTTGATTCTTAAAGAATTTAATTTAATGAATTTCGGAATACGAAAACCTTTAAAAAGATATAAAATATATTAACAATATACGAGGTGCTATTTAGTAGAATGAACTTGTTTGTTAAGCGTTTTTTTTTCAAGTAACACAACTCATTAAATTATAATAACATTAGCCGTTGTTATTGATTAAAATTAGTCAAAGTCAAATTTATTTATATATAAAATTAACAAACCTCCATTCTACATTACATTGGCAGAATATACTGTGGACCGTTGCACGGATGAAGGCGGTATTAAAAAAAAGTAACAATAGTAAAATTTATTAGATTTATTTGTTGTTTGTGTAATATATTTTATAATAATCAAATAAATTTATTCCGTCTACTATGCAGCGTAGACTTGCTTAAGTCAATGCCAAAGGCCCTGGCCAGTTCCAGGTCTTCATCCAAGTCCTCAATACCTTCCCTCACACCTGGACACACGATCCACCATAGCTTTATGTTTGTTTCACTTATCTGAAGAATGACTATTCTGTCTAGTCCTATAAGTCCCCGTTTTAACTATACATAAAAATCTATTAATTAATTAGTACATATATATATGTATAATAATAGTTCTGTTTGTATTTCATATTGTGTTTTAGTTAAAACTATTTCTATGAGTTATCTAGAATAGTATTTACGCAATGTTTATCATAGGTACACTGGACAGGCCGTTACCTAAACCCTATTTCACAAAACGCTTGAAGTTAAGCGTGTATTACACAACCTCTTAATAGGTTAAATGTCATATTACTCAAGTAAATTTTTACGTTTTTTTTTATCTATTTTCTTTTAATGATGTACGTCTATATATAAAAGTGTATTATGTTATAAAAGTGAAAGGCTATGGCTAGTGATGAAATTACTTTTTACGGTTTCTCGTGTAAATTGACGATTTTTTTTTATATATATATCAGAATATTTATTTTTAGTAATATATATATGAAATAAAACATTGTTTCAAGTTAGTTTTTTTATGAACACAATCTTTCGGTTTTATGTGACCTTTAATTTGAGGAAAAACATTTTAAAATTGTTGATTAATAACGTAAAATACATAACAACAGAATAGTTGAAATTCGGTTTCCAGAAACCTAGAATTTTATATATATATATATAGCATAGGTTTAATAATTAATTCTTTATTTTATTCGAGTACTTTCAAATTCCACGAGTACAGTCCACATGACGTACGCTAATACACAAGTAGATGCCGTCGTTGAAAATATTCAACTAAAATAATCAAATGCATGCAAGTAAATTATAGTAAATATAATATAAATGAAACGTATATAAACCTTAGTTATATTTCGTCTATTCTGACTGGACTATATATATATATATGTATGTTACTTTAACATATAACACTAGTACAGTTAAAAGCAGTTTTCCCAAAAACAAAAAATATATATTATAGAATAAAATTTATACGACTACTAGTTTTTGCCCCTGATTCCGTCCGCGTGAACATCAGAGTTCTGCTCAGAAAGAAATGTTTAAAGTGTATTAAAACGATACATTACAGCCTTTTCATTTTAAATAACCTTGATACAGACTGCCACGCCATCTGCCGGGATGATGTGGGAATCTGAACCATCTACGGCGAAACACAAATGCCTACAAGTAAATTAATTTAAATCAATTCAAACATATATATAATGTGTGTGTCTGTGTGTGTGTTTATGTGTGTGTGTGTCTTGTAAATAAGTTTGTTCCACTTTTTCACATGAACTTATTCCGGTTCGTACTGAGCCGATTTTAATGCAGTATTAGATGCACATTGCTTCAGCATAGACAGGATAGGGGCTACTTAAAATAAATAATATAAATGGCTGAATATTATTATACGTACACTTTAAATACATAATGAAAATTAAATTTAAGAATGTTTTTTTTGACCTATTTTTATAGTTCAACTGAGATGTGTCTGATCATCGCTCAGCCAATAAGTCTGCCTTGTCATACATACTTACCGTTTCGCGTTTCTCCTTCAATACTGCCTTAATTCTATATAAGTTTTATTTATAAAAATTGTTAACTCTCCGTACGCAGTGTGGATGTTAACTCGGAGTAAGCGTAAGAAGGTATTGCCGCTGACTTTAAGATTTATATATAATTCGACAATTCAATTGTTCGTGTAAATTAACAAAGGCTGTCATTATTTCGGGGGAAAAACCTAAACCAATACAATATAAAGTGATTACATAAGACACTATTTAAAATTGAGTTTTACAAATGCTCTCATTCTTGTAATCCTCGAGAGCTATTAGTGTAACAATTACCCACAAATTTATCTGATAGAATTATTAAAGATTATATATATATATATATATATATATAAATAAAAAATATATAATTAAACAACGTTCTGAATGATTTAAAATTACCGAAACAATACAATATTTCTTGTCATATCACGTAATTCCTCGTTATAATCAAGTGTTATTCCGAACGTTAAAATAATAAAAATTTAAATTTAAATCAGCATACAATGATAGAATGTTAATTTTATATTGTTATATATATAACACTTTAATATAAATCATATATATATATGGCTTGCCTTATTAATTAATATTTAAGCCATATGATAGTTATTTTGCTCTGTGAATTGCAAAATATCATTACACCAGCGCTTTACTACTGAGTACACCAGTCGCGTTTTTCCTCTCGGACAGTTACTACACGTTACAAGAAAATTAATGTAAGTATGTTTTTTTATATTTATATATATTGTTCGTTGCTTAATTTAATTTTTTTGAATATTCTGTGTGTGAACGATCTGTTAATCTAAACTGTATGTGTTTTATAAAGAAAAATTAAATAATGTTTTCATAGTGAGGTATGTTGTATTAATTTGAGTTGAGTATTATATGATATAAGTTATTAAAAAAGGTTTTAATATATATATTTTTTTATATTAAAGTATGTTTTTGTAAAGCAATTTTAGTTAATACGTTTTTAATGTCTGCTTCATGGAACATCCGTTGTCGAATTTTTTTATAATAATCTTAAAAAAAACTACTGATTGTTCCACAAGCTAGTATAAATAATTTATGTTGATAATGTTTTTAATGTATATATAAACTTTGTATTTAATTTAAATTTGTTTGGACTATATTTCAACAAAGGAACAGTCTCTAAACTTCGAATAATCCAAATTTATTTATTAAAATTAAACAAAATAATCTTTGTCATAAAATGACTGGATCTATGTATATAATAAAAATATATAAATCATAATAATTTGAGTTGTAAATATATACCTTATATACAAGGAAACAAGGTTTAAAATACTTTAATTTAATAGTATCCTTAAATGTTCTCCAATTCTCTATACGAGTATACGAAGCGGTGACATCGTGAGTTTATTTGTCCCAGCAGCAAAATGGATGGTGTTTGCTTCGTGACAGGAATAGTGATTAAAAACTTGTTGAAAAAACATTATTTGGTGGCTTATCATTTTAACTATTTATGTTATACTAGCTGTTGCCCGCGGCTCCGGCCGCGTGTTGATCGCTTTTCGCATAACCATATATATATCAAACTTAAAATTGACCACAACTTCTATTTCCCTTAACTGATTTTGACGAAACAAATTTTTAACAATGCTCCTAATTATATGTAATCCAACTGTGAAAACCGCGTTCAAATCCGTTGAGTAGTTTTGAAGTTGTAACGTATCAGACAGACAGACAAACAAAAAATCCAAACATTTTTTTTTTGGTTTCTATGACTCTTCTTTAATTGCCTTCTACCAGTTTTTTGGAAAAAATATTTAATGTACAGACATTCGATTTTTACTGTCTTATTATATGTATAGATTTCTATTCAATTCAAGTGAGGTTTATTTGGAAATGTAATATAAAATTTAATTACTTTGTTTGTATTTTTTTTTTTAATTTTATTATTGATAATTTTATTACATCTTGGAAATAATTTTGCTAGCAGATCAGTTTCGTTCATATTTTAACCGATTTTGTGTATAAATCTAGATTATTCAGTATTTAATTGTATATTTTTGTATGCTACAATCAGCAAGCTCTACAATCGGTGACATTTACGGATACCACATATATATATATAAGTTTAATCAGTACAAAGTTAGACTAACTGAAGAAATTTTCTTAAATAACAAAAATATTTTTTATTTAATTCCGTGTATTCCTTGGTAATTGTTTTTTTTTATTTGCTATTGATATTTCAGTGTGATAGAGGCAAACGATACACGTTTCTAACAACGCAACAATCTCTACATACCCGAAGTGTTTGTACATTTGTATGTATAATTTTGCAAGTGTACTCGAAATCTATTGAACCGATGTGATTACTACACTGTTTTGTAACACAATAATAACAATAGTGTTCATTAGATTTGATTTGATTTGGTTTGGTTTGGTTTGGTTTGAACGAAGCTAGTAATTACTTCTCATTAATACTTATATCTATGTCCAACTATTGTATAGAAGATTATTTTGCCCTTAATGCGATTACACAACATGTTGGTGATTAGTGTCAAAATCGTGTCAAACTGTTTGCTGGAAACCTTGAGAGAGACCTGCAACTTTACGTATTGTGCAAGGGATTGTATGCCTTAGCTGCTTATTTATATAGGTTTGATTTTTTTCAAAGCCACACTCCTTGAGATATGTCGCTCTTAAATTTGGCCCTTTTACGATATTAAGAAAAAAGATTTAGATCTATAAAAATCTAATACTTAAACGAAACTAAGTCTTTCGTATGCTAAGCATTTTTTATTATTGTATATATACAAGATCCCGACGTTTCGGTTCCTTTACAGCGACCGTGATCACGGAGACGAGGTGAAACCTATCATCACGTCTACCAAAATCTTAGTTTCTTTATGTAAATACTCGCGAAAATCTTAGATAGCATTAAATCTGATATCATCAATGTTTTATCATAAAACATACATTAATAAAATATTATATAAAATATGAATATATTTTGATGAAAACATAATATTATTCGTTGTTATTAATTATTCTAAATAAAAACATTACCGGAGTTATCTTCATTATTTAACAAGTTCTAGTAGCTATGAAAATATTCTAGAAATATCTTGAGATGTTTTATAACGAAGACAAAAAAATTCTGTCCTAGTTTTCATGAATTACTATTACGTAATATTCTATACAATGTAATGTCTTATAGCTAGCAAATTGTGATGTTAGCTCATGACAAACTAAACTGATTATCGGTTCTCTTTATGGCTATGTATATATATATAAAACATATATATATGTATGTATGTATATGTATTTTTCAATAGACTTGAATTTATTTGGTTCATTGGCATAGTAATACCTACAAGCTATTTATTTGTACATGTTATTATTTATAAGGATATTATGTTTTACGTAAATCCTAATGTTTTTATTTTATTATTTTATATATTTTTTTGCAAAGTCTCGATTTACAGAAACTTTACAGCAACCGTGATCACTGGCATGATTACATGATAGGGAACGATAATGACAGACTGTACTAAATTTAAATTTAATTTTTTTTTATATATATGAACAGAAGTCTGTGTAATTTAAAGGACTTTATATATATTAGTTTATATTTATTTAATGAAATAAATGTTGATTGGGTTTTGAGTTTTTTATAGATTTAAAATCTTTATATATATAAAAAAATTGTAATAATTATACTTTTAATAATGCGTAGAAGTGGTATGTGAGGGTAGTTGGGTGCATACTATATTTTGATATCGGAACGAATTTTCACTGATTGTCTTCAACAAAAACGATGATATCCCAAAAATATTTTATATAAAAATATTTTTTTATATATGTACTTTATACTATACTATAGTTATTTAATTAAATATTTTAATATAAATTACTTGTTATTAAATTTAATGATATATAAGGGATGTCCTAAAATATGGAATGAATTTTGTACATGAGATTTAGTGTTGATGCTAGATTTTGGCACACAATTAAGGTATGGTGTCTTACTTTATTTAGGTGTATGTTTAGGTCAGCAATAATTTATGATCCAACCAATGTTTGATAGGTTATACTGAGCTTATGAATGAGTTTTCCAGTTTAGTGTTTGTTGATCTTGTTGATCGCATTTTGTTACGTTAAAACTGTTTTTTTTTTAAGATGATATTGAATTTTCAATATAAAACTTTTATTTAAATGAAACTAGTTTTATTCGGATATACTACGTGTACTTTATTATTTAAAAACTACATAATCCCGACGTTTCGGTTACTTTGCAGCAACCGTGATCACGGGCAGACGAGATGATCTCGTATATATATATTATGTAGTTTTTAAATAATAAAATCCGCGTAGTAAATCCGAATAATACTAGTTTCATTAAAATGAATAAAACTCGCGAAAATCTTAGATCTCATTATAAAACTATTATCTGTTATTCTGTTCGAATAATAAAAATAAATCTATACTTATGGTCAAATGTAACAAACAATGGGTTGGAAAAAATTGTTATTGAACGTCAAACAGTTATTCCTTATTAGGTCGGAACGGGTGACGGAAATTAAGTATGGAGAGAAAAAAAAATATGCACAAAAAGTAATGTATTGTCTTGTTTTTAAATTAAACATAAATATTTTCATATATATTTTTTTCCTCCAAACTTAATTTACGTAATTAAAAATCACACGGAAGTCTTTATTTTTTACATTCAAATGAAGAATCTTGATAAAGATTTCCTTTATTTACCCGTACATGGAGACAAAAAAATTCATGCAATTAATATATTTAACCCAAAAAATATAATAATTTTGGGTAATATTTTTTTTTATATGGCAACATTACATCTTTTTACCGCCAAGGTGAATGTTTTATTTGTTCGTCTCAGATAATGAGATGCCTGGAACTTTAAATACTCAAAACTTATTATGATTATTGTTTATACCCTAATAATGTTTCTTACATAATAAATTCTTAATATTCCTTTGAAATCTCTAAAGATTTCGTGAAATCTTTCTGTATTCCATGCTATTGTAATATAAAGCGACTTGACAAATAATTTATCTGGCAATAATCAACCTTATAAAAACATACGTCTATATAAGAGTTCACATTACGTAAAAAATATGTTTGTTAAACTAATAAATTAAATTATAAGGCATAAATATTTCACTGAAACGCATCGAGACACAATAACATAAATGTTAAAGCGACCAAGACGGAAACATCCGATAGTCCAAGATTCAAATCTGGTCACGTAATAAAATATTTTATTTTTTTATTGGCTTTTTAATGTAACTATTATTTATGAAGTTGACGGTTGTTTCTTAATGTTCGTATAAGAATAAATCACGTTCTTTTCAAGAGATGGAAGAGCTAGCTCTCGTGATATTCTCCTTTTTAGTTATCGCCTGGAAAAGGATTTTATGATGACCCCATACGTCAGTCTAGGTCTACAGGCTTAGAGGTAGCATTAGGCCTGATAGTCTTGGAAGTAATTTAAAGACATCACATTACTGTTAGGTGCGGTACGGTTCAACCCGTTTCCTGGTTTAAGGCTTTCGAGGCAGCTACATAGGACATATAAGTTTTTTTAAATTTTACATACTTTTATTATTTATTTCTTCAAGAATATATATGATTATGTATTGAAAGAAATTTTAATTCATTAATGAGTTTATGACAAAACATTTTACCGACGTCTCTCGTATTGGGCACGTAGTTTTTTGTATACCTTACACTATTGGTATAACCGAGGCCGTTTCGTTTCTCATTGTTAGTGTTACGACACACTTCTAAGTTAACGTTACGGATGGCATAACGAAATTTGAAAGGATTTGCCAACAAGCGTTATATCAAAAATACTGAGCTGATGATATTACTTAATGTCTATTTGATGACGAATATTTTAGTCTAGTTTTTCGCTGGGTGAAAACATAGGAAATTAATGATATGTGAGAAAGTTTGTATGTTTGTTTTCTTACGTCGTTATGCCAAAACACTATGCTGATCTAAATTAGCATATAATTAGTCTTTCATATCTAAATTGGTCTGTGATGGAGTAATGTTTTGTGTAAAATCAAACTCTGAGATCACAAAAAAATAATTTATCATGCAAGCGAAGTGCAGGGTCAAAGCTATTAGCTCTGAATATAAAACTGGTTGTTCCTATTATACTTAAATTTTCTTTTGAACGTAATATGTTTATACTATGAAAATAAAACAAAAACTTTATATGTCCGAAAACGAAAAGAGAAAAGTCATGAAATAAAATATTTTTGGCTTCGTTATGGATATGGAATGAATTAATGTATTTTTATTATAATTATTTATAGAGTTAAATGTTAATTTTTATGTGTAAAATCTATTAGAAAATTCAATGCTTTGCGTAATTTGCAAAATCATTTGATTCACATGATTTCATTTTATTTCCATGCCTTTGGAGGTAGGGCCTTGATATATAATTAATGGCTGGACGGATTTTGATGGGAATTATATTTTATTGTAGAGGGTCTAAAAGAACTCGATATAATGTAAGAATTGAGATAAAAATATCTATATAATTCATACTTCCTTTATAGTTCAAGATGTCTCTAGATGACAATGACTTGGACTCCTTGCCGGATAGGATTGCTGAGACCTTCGCTGGGTTGACCCTTCTCGTGACTGGAGGGACTGGTTTCATGGGGAAGGTTCTAGTGGAAAAGTTATTGCGGTATGTTATATCTGTAGGCTTCCGAGAAATTTTTATACTTTCGGCAGGATTACTAATACTATTGTTATTACAATAATATATCGTATTATTAATTCTAGATTATTATTGATTTAAATTGTTCCGTTAAAAGTGACATAAATTTGATCTTTATTATAGGGATATGTAATTTTTTTCTTTTTACAGAAAATGTCCGGACATAGCGAAAATCATGCTGTTAGTACGTCCGAAGAAAGGAAAGTCACCGAAACAGCGTCTCGAGGAAATGTTGAACGATGAGGTGAAAATATTAACTTATTATATGGTTTCTTTTCAATGAAATGATTTTAAATATAAATTGTACGTGAAAATTTTTGAAATTAATTTTTTTTTTCATAAATATATATCGATTCAGCTATAATTATAATTAAATATCGTCCTTAATACAAGAATAGGTTAACTATGATGTAATTATAATTTTAAACCAAACGATTAGTTGCAAACAATAATATTTGGAACCCTTGAAGACTTGACTTGAAGCTTTTGTAGGTAGTTTGTTAAAAATAAGATATATGGTTAATAAACAAGTAAAACCAAGAGGTGTTAGTTAGTTTAAACCAAGTTAAACTCGAAGTAGTTAGGTATTACGCTGTTTCGTAACCGTGTCCGCTGACGACATCGTAGGCTTCGCAACTATTTTTATTCACTACTTGACGGTAGTGTTCACTTGATTAAAACTATATTTAAACAAACATAGAATTAACAATTTTAAACGAAATAATTTGGAGATACTATTTTTTGAGTTAGATAAAAAAGGATATCAAAAAAAAAATAACAACAAATTACGTCATTTTACACAATAAAATGTGTGTGTCATATTTTTTTTGTTCTCGCAATTTTTTTTGCGTCTTGTGTTTAAGATGTCATGGGTATAAGTGTTGTAGGAGACCTTTATTAGGAAATGTTGCTCTGTTGTTTGAGTTTATACCTACCTTTTAACTGGCCTACATAGTTCTCGGTTAAGCAACTTTTGTGCGCAAATAAACTGAAATAAGTAACGTTTAGTTTCGTCTAGTTCCGACAAATGATTGCAACAACGAAGTCATGTGTGACTGTATAGCACAATCGATATCTAGACTAGTCTCAGTCTCATTTAATGACTGACTGACTTTAATGTAATTAATGACTGATATTTAATTTATTAACTTCATTTCAGGATGAACTTGCATTTATTACTAAACTATTCATTGGGCTTTGAGTGAAGAAAAAGTTTTTTTGGCTTATAATATGTAAAATCCATATATATATTTATATGTCAGTTAGATGACGCTGTTGGCAATAAATATTGTTTTACAATAAACAAAAATCATGAAAATTTATTACGTGTATTAGGTTGTGTAAGAGCCGATATATGTGTTGTGTAAATTAACGAGTAAGTGTCAAATTACGAACATACTTTCGCTCGTCGAAATTCATAATATTTATATGTCAATAGTTAAAATGATGTGATTGGTAAAAAAAATGTATACTTTCCAATTGTGTAAGAAAAATGAATAGTGATTTTTTTTTAAATATTTTTTTTGTTCAGTGAATAAACAAAACGTGGATACGTGATGGGAAGCAACGTTGACGTCAATTCGTAATTAAATAATTTTGTCCAAAGGGCGTCACGTAATTGATTGACAGACGTCTTGAGAGACAAACAAGATTACATATTATGTATATATCGGATTTATTACAGATTCATTATTTTTAAAGACAGGACGCCAGCCTCGCTGACGTCTCTAATGTCACTCGTTTCAGTACGTTCCAGATATTTCAAAATGAAACTTCAATTCTTCTAAATGTTCTTGTATTTTTCGAAGGTTCTTCATAATCACATTCTTTATGCTCCGCACTCGCTGAACTCTGCAGTCCGCCGTCGTGCGTCCAGACGTCATATTTATACCAGAATTCAAACATAGTTCTATCCTCTTTGATTTCGTTTTACTTTTAACAATAGTAACGGCGACCAATAAGGTGTTATAGTAATTGATGCCAGCCTTGAGTTATTTTCATGTTGCATCCGTAATTGAAGCTGCTTGCGCCGATATATATGTATATTAGAGATTTATATACATTTTTCTTTCGGTTCCTGGACGGTTTTGAATGTTTTTTTTTGTTTGTATCTTTGCGGCGCCCCAGATGCCCTGGCAGCCTGGCAGATGGCACTGTAGGCTGTATCTAGATTTTTAATTTGAAAAGGCTGCAACGTATATGTTGTTTTAAGACATATCTCTCTGAGCGTGACCCTGACCCTGATTTTGCGTAGATAATCGCTCGCAAAAACTACATTAATAAAAATTTTGCGTTGTATTAAGTAAACAAAGGTATGATCTTTGAGTATTTCAACCTCGTTACATTCAAATAGCTTAGATGTCAGGTCACATTACACTTTCACTTAAGATATTTTTCCTTTAAAATGACGTCCAAACGAGAAGTTACTTATACACAGCGTATTTTTATTTCTTCGATAATTAAATATAATGTCTGATATAAGATAGTTCGATAGAAATCTTCGACGAATGTCTTAAATGTTAAGTTTTTTTAATCTATAAGTTGTAATGAATTTTATTGTTTTTTTTTATCTATATTAAAATCAAACACGACGCCTGTATTTGACATTTATATTAATTATCGATTGATCGTTAGTTTATGTACTTGAAGTAATATCTCTATAAATAATAATTACGGAGAAGTAATATTCTTATGTAATGAATATATTTTAAACTAAACGTAGTTATTACATTTAAATCGTTAGATTAATTTAGTTTTTTTTTAAACTCCTCCTAAAAGAGGATTTAAAAAATCTTCTTTTTAATACCTGCAACGTAATTTTAAAACTATTTTTCTTCATTAATTAAGATTGTCTGTTTTTTTAGGAGCTCGTTACATGTAATGATTTTGATATTTTTTGACAGTTGTTTGCTAAATTACGCAGTCTCCGCGGTGGTGTTGAACCGTTGTTGGAGAAGCTGCAAATAGTAACCGGAGACGTGATTGCTCCTGATTTGGCTATCAGCGACACCGACAGGCTAGATGTCATTGAAAATGTACACATAGTGGTGCACGCTGCGGCCACTATAAGGTCAGTCAGGATTACATTCAGCCAATACAAACGCGTTCATTCATTTAGGCATTTATCCATTCGTTCTTTCATTCGTTCTTTCATTCATTTTCTATCTATATCTATTGATGTTAGTCAATCGGTTCATATAAATTTTTGGTGCAATTTTAATGAGTTTGTTTAAGAGAGTTCTAGCCTGGTTCAACTGTTTTATGACCGTATAAGCAACAGTGTCAATCAGATAAATACTTCTAGGTTTATGAGCTATAGATTTAACTACGGTTTAAGCTACATTGTTAAAACTATTTTGTGTTATTTTTATAGATTCGACGAGGAATTGAAAAAGGCTGTGTTTTTGAACGTGCGCGGAACTAAATTAATTTTAGATTTGGCGAAGCAGTGTAAGAAACTTAAGGTGAGCGGAATGATTTGGATTTTTGGCTAAAAAATCTTTTTTAATTTATTACCGTTACTTAAATTATAAATCCATGGATTATTGTCTCTCGGATTACGAACAGGTTAAAATTTACACAAAACACAGACAGATACATGTATAAAATATATAATATTTAAAGTAAGATAAATTTAGATACCTTTTTTAACACAAATAGTACTCTTTTTTGGGTGTACACAAACTGAATTCTTAAGTTAGATTAAAAAATAAGTTAGGAAAAGTTATAATAAATTATTTACGTAATTATAACAACTGTACTATTTGTTTCTTTTCTGTAAAGCTAAAATCAGTAGCAGCATTCGTAAATGCACCTCGATTATCTTATACTGCGTCTATCTTTGATCACATTTTTTTTTATTTCAGCTGTTTATCCACATTTCAACGGCGTACTGCCATCTTCACGAGAAACTCCTGGAGGAGAAACCTTATCCACCACCAGCTAATCCCCACAAGATCATTGAGGCTATGGAGTGGATGACTGATGAAGCTGTAGCCACTATCACGCCCAAGTAATGATCAAAAAAATATCTATCACCATAGCAAAAACAGCAAAACAAATATAAGTACTGTACCTTCTGTCTATGAACGCTGTATACAAGGCTGAACGCAGACAAGGGAGAAAAGCCGATTTTTTCATACATATATATATGAAAAATGAGATATATATATATATATCTCTCGGTCGGAGTCGGACAGACAATATGAATATCCTATCAGTTACAATAATTTTGCTATGCATTTCGTTATCTGTATGACATATTTAGTTATATAGTTCTAAAAGCTTTGGGCCTGTCCAGAACTCACATCAATTCATTCTTGGAACGTACTTCGTACAGCCCTTTTTTTTTTTTTTTTTTTTTTTTTCGGGGAGAAATCCTCTTACAGACTGCTCACTGCCCTGGCTCGACAGTGAGTTTTGTGTGGGGGTCGCCCAGCGCCTGATGGTATTGGCACTGGGAATACCCACTAAAACTCCCCGGCTTCCCTTCCTGCCCGTATTTAGGGTGATTTGGGACCTGCTGTAGCAATTCACCAATTCACCCCCGGGCCGCCCGGCTACTGTGCCGGACTACCGCGCCGATGGGGAACTACCCGGGAAAGCCGAGATAATCCCCAAACGTGGTGACCAGGTGCAATGCCTGCGTCAGTGCCATTTGACGCAGGCTGGTCGAACCTCCAGGTCGTCGAAGAAAGGCGTTTACGGGTTCACCCGTCTCCTCCGACCCGTACGTCTACGCCGGATGGAAGCGGCTAGAGCATTTACCTCCCGCTCCCTCTCCGCGGCTTCCTTGGCCGACATTACTGCTTCGGCGAAGCAAGCGGCAGCCTCCCAAGCCTCATCGCTACCAATCATGGCCTCGACCAAACTTGGAAGCGAGAGAATCCTCCCGCCGAGCGCCGAAGTGAGTGCACGGCGCTCATTTTGCCACGCCGGACACACTACCATGGTGTGGTCGGCAGTGTCGTCGGGATCGCCGCAGTGGTGACACTGTGGCGTTTCTTCCCTTCTGGCGACCCGGTGCAGGTAGTGGCCGAAACAACCATGTCCTGTTAGAATCTGCACCAGGCGGAAAGTGAGGTTGCCCCGATGGTGCCTCACCCACTCCTCTAACACCGGACGAAACGCGGCAATCGTCCGGTGACCTGCGATAGGGTTGGCAAGTGCCTCCTTCCAACGGTGTAGAGCCTCAATCCGCGCTTCGGTTCGGGCCTGCTCTATGTCTTCTAGAGCAGGCTCTTCACCCCGCTGCCTCGCCTCGACTCTGTGCCGATACACCTCCGCAAGCACAAGTGCATCGATGTCAAAAGGAGGCGTGGCCGCTAGTACGCAGGCCGCCCCGTGGCTAACCGTGCGATATGCCCGCACGGCTCTGGTTGCGATTATCCTTTGCGGCCTGCGCAAAAGGGCTTGCGTGCAGGGTGTGAGGCACTCAGCCCACACCGGTGCTCCGTATAGTGCCATCGACCGTATCACCCCGTGAAACAACCGACGGCACTTTGCACCAGGCCCTCCCACGTTGGGGAGGAGCCGTCCGAGGCCGGCTGCGGCAGCGCACAGCCGTGGAGCGAGGAGCTTAAAATGCTCCTTGAAGCTCCACCGGGAGTCCAAAGTAAGGCCGAGGTACTTCGCATGCACCTCGACTGGAATTTGGACGCCCTCTACCATCACTTTAAGCTCCAGATGGGCTCTGCGGCGAGGGGCATGGAAGGAGATGGCTCTCGTCTTATTTAGCGCCACTTCTAGACCCAGGAGGCGGATTCGCCGAACTACCAGGGAGGTGCCGAACGACGCAAGGTGTACCGCTTCGTCCCATTCTTTCGCTGCCGCCACGACCATCGTGTCATCCGCAAAGCAGATGACATCCATGCGCGGCGGCATCACTCCCCGCAGAATCCAATTGTATCCCAGGTTCCATAATAGAGGGCCTAATACGGAACCTTGGGGTACTCCTGCCGCCACTCTCCACGACTCGACCCGGCCCTCCGCGCTCTCATAGAGAATCATCCTGTCCTGCAGGTAGTTCCCGACAATGGCGCGAAGGTACGAAGGCACTCGGTGATACTTGAGTGCCTCCGTGATACACTCGTGAGGGATGGTGTTGAACGCGTTCGCGATGTCCAGGGACACCGCGATCACCACCTCCCTTCTGTCGATAGCCGCCTCAGTCCACCTTTTGAGGTGCTTCACCGCGTCGATCGTGGACCGTCCAGTGCGGAAACCGTACTGTCATTCCGCCAGATCTGGCCCACTGCCTTCTAGATGCTGAATGATGCGGGAGGCGAGGATCTTCTCGAAAGTCTTCCCCGCCTCATCCAGCAACACCACAGGCCGGTAGCCCTCTGGGGCATCCGCCGGACGGTTCTCCTTACGGAGTAGACAGAGCCGCCCTACTCTCCATCGCCTGGGGAAGTGGGCCGCCGCAATGCAGGTGTTGAGCACTGCGCGGTACCGGTCCTCCAGGGGCCCTAAGGCGATAGCCAATACCTTGGAGTGGGCCCCATCCGGCCCCGGCACCTTGCGTTTGCACCGGAGCCTCAAACGGATCGTGCTGAATTCAGCATCCGACACGGGAGGGCCGTAGACCCGCGCCCCTTGAGCGAGATCTGCGGTAGTCATGCGCGGAGGTGCGAACGGTCCAGGATCAGGGAACAACGTCCCAAGTACCCTCCGCAGCAACCCAGGCTCCATACAGGAGGTAGGAGAAGCTGGAGTAGAGAATTTCCCCCTAATCTCCCTGTAGGGCCTACCCCAGGGGTCGTTATTGAGTATGCCCAGGAACTGGTCCCAGGCATCCTCTTTGGCCTTGCGAATGGTCGTCCGCAATGCCTTGTTGGCATCCTGGTAGGCCCGGTATAGACTTTCTTCTACACCGAGCGTTCCTCGGGCGCGCCTACGGTAACGCTGGTAGGCGCGCCTAGCCCCCATACTGGCGGTACGTAGGCTGGACAGTTCCTGCGTCCACCAGTATACCTGCCCCCTGTTTCGGGGGCAGGCCTGCGTCCTCGGCATAGCGGCATCGCAGACAACCTTAATGTCGTCTGCGAAAAGGTCCGCCATGCAGTCGGCATCCCCAGCCATGGTGTCGGGCACTGCGGCCCATGCTCTCACCATCGCTGCCTCCTCAGCCACATCGGGCTGGAGGCGAACGAGTGACCACCTTAGGAAAGGTGGTCTGCCACCCAGCTGGATAGGGGTCCCGGGGAATGCTGGGGAGATATCATATCGAACGTACCGATGGTCCGATAGGGTCACCACTTCCTCCATCACCCGCCAGTCGCTGATGCGAGCCGCAAGTGATGGGGTGGCAAAGGTCACGTCCACTATGGATGTGCCTTGCCACCGGACGCAGGTTGGAGTGTGGCCTCTATTGAGAATCTGGAGTCCCAATGACAGAACCCAGGACTCCAGGACACGACCGCGGGCGTTAGGTCTGGTAGAGCCCCAAGCGCGAGACCACGCATTGAGGTCCCCAGCCACCAGCACCGGACTGGGGGCCACCCGAAGGATGACTCCTTCAACCGTAGCCAGGAACGACTCAAAGTCGGCCCGGCTGCGGTTTGGGGAGAAGTATGTAGAGACCACCACTACTTCTCCCCATCGAGCTGCCACAAAGCCCACTCCTCTCTCCACAACGGAGTGAGTGCAGGCCACGCCGGGAAAGAAAATAGCCGCGGAACCATCCACGGACCCGGCCCATTTATGGGTTCGGGGAATAGAGTATGGCTCCGCAACGATAGCTACATTTATGTTCCACTCGGCCACAGTCTGGTACAAGAGGTCCTGTGCTGCGACCGCGTGGTTTAAGTTCCCCTGAAGAACTTTACCTATGGGCCTAACTGGCATTGTTGATTTCCATAGGCATCTCTACAGGGGCAGCCGACGTGGCCGGAGAGTGGAGGGCTGATCCCCATTGTAGGGAGCGGCCCTTGACCGGAGGGGGGTTACAGTGGGCTCCCCCCATTCGGTGACCCGATGCCAGGCCCCGGTCTTTGCACACCGCGCAGCAAAGTGGGGCTGAACAGTCTTTAGATATATGCCCCTCTTCTCCGCAGCGGAAACATAATCCGCTGCGGTCCTTGTTAGAGGGGCATAGTTGCTGCGGGTGTCCAATACCGTAGCACCTGTGACACCTCATTGGGCGCTGCTCCAGAACCCTGATGGAGGCAGCGCTCCAGCCCACACACAGCCGACCCGCTTCCGCCAACTTAGGAACGGTTTCAATGGGGCAGGCAGTTATAGTAGAGCCTATCCCAGTGTACCCGTGGGTAATTAGCCCTACCTTAAAGTCGTCCGGGGAGACTCCAGTTTTTTCCGCCAGGGCCTTGCGGATTTCCTCCGGGGTCACCGAGTCGTCCAGGCCAGAAATTCGGACGTTGGCTATTTTCCTGGGGCGTGTCACCTTGGCGGCATCCCCTAAAGCTTGGCCAATCTTGGACGCAAGGCTGTCCGCCTGGGCGGCAGAGACCTCCTTAGGGAGCTCGATAATTCGAGCCCCCGTTATCCCCGTCCGGAATTTGGTCGAGCCAATTCCCAGCTCTTCCAAGTTGACGGACTGTTTGGCCTTAGCAATGGCATCCTTGTACGTGATGCCCTCAGCCACGGCCTCTGGCTTAAGGGTCACGACCACCGCTAGAGTTTTCGGCTGCTTCGGTAGAGAAGGCTTCTTCTTTGGTGCCTTAGGGGCAGCGGGGGCTGGCGCGGACTTCTTGGATTTTGTCCGCTTCACCACTGTCGTCCAGCCTTCCAAAACCACAGGTGGTTCCTGTTGGGAGGGACCCGCCGCCTGCTCTGCAGCTCGTCCTGAGTCCGTTGCCACGGCCTTCGTTTTAGCCCCCTTTTTGGCTCTCGCCTCCTTAGGCATGTTCGCCGGTGGGGCAAGAGTGGTGGGCTTATCTACTTGCTTGTGGCTCCTTTTCTGGGTCTCAGATGCCAATGCTGGACGGTGTGAGACGGCTGGAAGGAGTCGGCCATCCACCTCGAGCCCCTCCAAGTGGGCACTTAGGATGCGCCCGAATTGCTCGCTCAGCTCTCGCTGGAAGCGATCCATTATGCTGGCCAGCTCCGTCCTAGTGATGCCTTCACTAGGCTTGCTGACCTGCGTCTCTTCTGCGGTGTCTTCCACCCCGGCCGAAAGGCTCTTCCTTTGATTGCCGCGCTCAGCAAATGCTCGCCTAAGCGCGACCACCTCGCCCTCTAGTGCGGACAGCTGGCCCTTTAGGCGCTTGTTGTCTGCCAGCACCCTCTTGAGCTCCTCGCTTGTGGACCTTCCCGCAATTGCCTGGACCATCTGGGACATGGCCATAGAGGTGTCCATGATCTCCTTCTTTACAGTTCCTTTTAGGTTTTTGGACATGGACGCCAGCTTACAAATCCTTTCGGAACTCTCCTTGGTTTTGTTTAATAAGTCCTCTATTGAGGTGTCTGGCGACCTCCTACCCTGCACCTTTCTGGGGGAACGCATCTGATCCGTCTCCACTTCGGTCACGGTAGAATCGGAGTCGGTGGCCACCATCACTGCTTCCCTCCTCTCACGCTTGGCTTGGGACGAACCAGCATTGTGGTAGGTCCCTCTGCCGTTCAAACTTCTGAGGACTTTCGGAAGGACAACGTTCGGGAACTTAAAAGCGAAGTCCGACTGAAAGTCCGAGTCCTTCCTCTTCCTCGGGTTAGCTTCAGAATCCAAACCGCTCGAAATAGTAGCCGCCCTGCTTCTGGTATGCCGAGGGACTGGGGAGACTTTCCGAGGAGCCTCCCCTCTCCTGTCCGACGACTCTGAGTTCTCAGACATTGTCCAGTCAAGGGCCCTGCCCAAGACTGATTCTGTTGGGGAAAAAATATTTTCCCCTAACAGATTAAATGAAACAAACAAACAACACAAACAAATAAAAGAACTAACACACAATTCAACAGATCCACACCACAATAGCTACAAAGTCCAGTAGGCAAGCCAAGTCAGTAAGGGATCGAATACAGAAAACAGTTAATACGGAGAGCCGCGAAATAGTCACCTCCCACTGGCCACTGCGTTACCGCGCACCAAGTGGAGAGGGTCAAATAGCAGAGAGAGCAGAACAAAAGTGTAAGCTCTGACAGCAAAAAAACGCAACGAAAGCACTCCTAAAAGCCACAAGTAATGATATCCAGATTTGGTCACCCAACCTGCCACTCCGTTACGGTGGTCAGGAAGGGGTCCAGGGCACACGACGGGGACGTAGAGGATATCACTTGGGGCGTGCCCCACTTCGTACAGCCCTAGTAGGTTCGTTTCAAATTTGGTAAGGTAGAAAGGAGCTTGGACGGTGGAAGTGAGCGTTTAACGCGTTAGATAGGGTCCTTAAACCTACACCTGGGTCGCAAGTCCCAGGCGCTGTTGAAGCTCCTCTCCCTGCATCATGGACCCGGCACCCGCACGTGAATCCATGGAATGATGAGAAGATTCCTCTCATCCATTTATAAGTTTATTATAATAAATTAATAAATATTTTTCGCGTGGCACACTTTCAAATGTCCTTCATTTCGGTGAGCTCTGTGATGAGCTGTTGATGAGTTCAAGCTAGTAAAACGTTAGAGGCCTTCGTCTAATACTCTCAAGTTAAATAATTAAGGAGAACGTTTATAAAATAAAGATTTTGTTTTGCAGTCTATATTTTTTCACTCACATCAATTAAAATTTTAACTCGAAGCTGTCTTGATTTCATTCTATTTGTTCATTAGACATGAGAATACCAGACTATTTACGGTAAGATTGGTTTGAAAACAATCAAATTGTAGTGAGGACTCTTAATATTACAGTTTGCTGAGTAAACTGCCGAATTCTTATGCTTTCACGAAAGCTTTGGGAGAAGCTCTGGCAGTCGAAGCGATGGAACACATACCGGTGATCGTGTTGAGACCTTCCATCGGTGAGTGGACATTTAGGATGCACATTTTAATATACAACCTAAATAAACAATAAATCAACGAAAAGGATTTATGTAAATAATACGTAAGAGACGAGATTTTTAATAATTTAAACAATATTGCCTAAGAAACTCTTTTGTTATGATAAAATTACATATTCTTTAATGCTAGTGTCAAATTATCTTAGCGGTTTTTAACTGTATAGCAATATCGTCCTTCGATTATTTGTAAGTGACAATATTTTATTTCACAAAATAAACAAAGATAGTATGTGTTATATTATGATAGGCGAGCTCAAATAAAGGTTGCATAACTTACTCTCTCACATAGGCTATGAAAAATTTAAAGTTCCATCACAATCGGTGCAGCTGTCTTAAAGATTAGTCGTAGCGATAGATATATACATTGAAAATAATATGATATATATATGATATATATAAAGTGTTTGTATGAACATTGAAAGCGGTCATTATGTTATTATAACTAGTAACTTTAATCTGACAGTTTAATTCGCATAATATTTTCTTAATATTATATTATTTATTTATGTTAATTTATTATTGGCTACAGTTATCCCGGTGTGGCAGGACCCGGTTCCTGGATGGACGGACAACATAAACGGTCCCACGGGATTGCTTATTGGTATTAATACATTATAATTTATTATATATATATATATATATATATGTTTAGCTCGCTGATTGTTGTTTTTCTGTGTGTTCGTTTGCCTTCTTTCCAGTTTTGGATATAACACAATCATTTAAATGAAATCTGAAACGCTTCATAATACTTTTTGAGATTGCAAACTAGGTTGCCGGCCAAAAAAAATATCTATATATACATATATTTATATAAAAAATCATTATTTTTTCAACAACGCCATTCTTTAATAAAGATATTATATGTGCATGTATTTACATAATTTATTTCGCGGGTTCCAAACCTGGCAAGTACCGATGTGATCTTTTCCGAGTCATATGTACTTTCTACATGAATTAACCTAACCTATTTGGACTCTACCATTAAGATTTGGTAAATCTTAGGGTTTACTGGAAAATTTTGGTGTTTACAGCAGTACTAGCTGTTACAGTGACCTCCGTAAATTATAAATTACTATATATTTAACGTTTCCAAGTCAATAGGAATTAAGTTTTTAATATAAAAAAAAATATTAAATTTGTATGTATATACTTCAATTTCCATTATAAATACCGATTATATATATATTGAATTATTGCAATATAAACATTATCCAGGTGCTGGTAAAGGTGTTATCAGAACGATGTACTGTAAAAGTAACAGCTACGCAGACTACTTGCCGGTCGACGTTTTCATTAATGGCATCATGATCTGCGTTTGGAATTACATCAAATTGGGGTAAGCATAGATTTTAATGTATTTTTTTTATATGCAAACGAGCAGACGGCCTGCTGGATGGGTGGTAGTGACCGTCGCCCGTGGATATCCACAACATCTCTGTTGCGGATGCGTTGCCAACTTTGGTTGTTTAGGAAGAGGGAGGGGTGGGAATAAGGAAATGACAGGAAAGGGTAGGAACAGGGAAAGGGCAACCGGCTCTCTCGCTTATCGGACGAAACGCAGCCATTAAAGGCTACTTCAAGCCGATCTTCTGTAGAGGGTGGTACTTCCCCGGTGGAGCCAGCCCATGTTCGATCTGTAGTCACATGACTACAGCTAGGCTCTACCACTACATTTTATTGAGCTGGTTAAATTTGTGTTTAACTGTGGAGGGAGACGCTTTTTGGGGCTTCTGTACCATTCTATAAAGGATTTGGGTACAGCATTTCGTTTGTGTCAGATACCTAGAACCATTTTCTCGACCTTTACCATTGTTGTTAATAAATTTTCTTATAGCCAATAAAAAAATAATGTTCACGTAACCTCATTGTATTTTAATTTTGTTAATAACTGATAAATAATAAACATTTACAGTGACACGAAGTCCAATGTAATAAATTTCACGTCATCCGCTGAGATCAAGGTCACGTGGTTGGAGATGATTGATGCTGGGCGGGAGATAATAATGAACAGAGTGCCCTTAAATAACGTTGTTTGGTGAGAATGATTTTAAATTATGTTATGTTAATTTAATTTTTAATCTGGTGACTGTTAGATATAATGCTCTTTCTGCATTTTTTAGATCAATAGTCCTTATTTGTTTTTTACTATTAATTGCTGAATTTAACCAGTTTAAACGCCTAACCTGGTTTTTCAGATAAATTATATGTTTTTTATTTGTATACAATAAGGTATTGTTTATAAATTTTGTTTGATTAAACAGGAATTATGATATTTATGAATACATTTATGTTTTTAAGTGTGTATGACCCCAACGTAAGGCAATGGCAAAGTTATATTATATTTTCAATACAATATATTTATTTGATTTTTCATTAAACACATATAATAGCATATGTATGTATTAAATGTTATTTTATTCATTTTAATTAGTTTCAACTATTTAAATGGCGACATTTATAACAGAAAAGTTACAATTAATTTTTTTTCTGTTGGTTTTAATTCTACGCGTCAATAGTTACAAAATAATTTTAAAGTTGATATTGTAAGAATTGTATAAATTAATAAATTTTAATATATTGTTATTGAAAAATTATGTTAAATTACGATGTGTTTTGTTTGTTTTCAGGTACCCGGGTGGGTCCATGAAGCACTCCAGGCTATATCACAACATATGCGCATTGTTCTTCCATTGGATACCAGCCATTATAATAGACACTTTACTGTTTTGTTTAGGATATAAACCTGTGTAAGATCATTATTAATTTAATGTAAATATATAACAGAATCTTAGAGGTTGTCAATTTAGATGGGTTTTTGGGCGAGGAAAACTATTTTTTATACCCAATGTTTTTAGTCACATCTTAATGTCAATTTTATTTTCAATGTCATCCTCATCACAAACGGACTTGTAACTCTGTAGATGGTATAATTCATCATGAATCATTCACAACAACACTCGATGAGATACAATGTATATTTTTTGCGCAACATGGTACAGCGTCACAATGAACAAATGATCAAATTTTAATTACCACCATATTCGTAACGTTTTTCCTATGTCTATATATTCAGTCTGATGAGGGTTCATCGCCGCATCAGCAAGGGCTTCGAAGTCTTCGAGTACTACACGAACAATCAATGGGACTTCAAATCTGACATCGCTCAGACAGTCCGACAGAAACTGAATCCGCGGGAGAGAAGAGATTACAAGGTTGACGCTATAGGTGAGTTACAACCCGGATGTGAAGGACTCATTGGCACGTGTTGATTAAGATAACAATGGATTCGTTGGGTGTCGGAATATCAGAATAAAGTCGTAATATATTATTGTATATTTTAAACTATTTTATACACAAATGGTCTATTTTGTGTGACACCAAAAACGTTCGTTGTCATTGAAATAAAAAAAAAACAATTGTCAGCAATTAACTGCCTTGAACTCGGTTCGCAAACATTTACTTAATTTATTCATTTAAATTAACCAATATTTAAGATGATGAAAGATATATTTTCATGTTCTGCCAATAATATTAAAAAACAGACTGTCCTGTATAAGAACACTCTATTAATATGAAACTACCCTCAATTCTCGACATAGCTGCAGATATCCAACAAATTTTTTCGTTGAATTTCTGATAATTCTTCATAGTTAATTATAATTAATTACCTATATGAAGATAATTTTGCTCTGAAGAACGTCGTTCAGCGAAATTTGTTCTCATTTAAATTACAGGCTTGGATATATCGAAATATTTCGAGGACTGCATCCGAGCTGCTCGCATATTCATCCTTAAGGAGTCTGACGACACCTTACCGAGCGCCAGGCGGCACATGAAGATGTGAGTTCATGACCCAAAGTATACCAAACTATCGCAGTTCAGTGTTAATGGTGAAGTTGTTTAACTCATTCCGTCCGAAGTAACGTTCAAGGAGGTTTTATACCAGTCACCTCATTAGATTCACTTTATATATATATATATATTTTTAATGTTTATTAATCTGTTGTGAATATTAATAATATTTTTAACATTCAACGTGCAATCTATTTGTGATAGTTTTTTTTTTTTTTAATTTACCAAGTATATATATGTATATTGCTGAACACGTGTTTGGTTACAGCATGTGGTTCGTCGATATTGTCGCGCAGTTCCTGTTCTGGGCTCTCATGATGTACTGGATCTCCGGATGGATGGCCAGCTTTTATTCGTTTGTTGTTGGTTCCAGTAATATTACGCCTAAGGCTATAGTTGAATAAGTACTATGTATTGAATTTAGGGTAAATTTATGTGTACACAGAATTGTGGAATCTCTGCTTGAAGATCTGTTTGTAGTGATTAGATAACGCGAAGCATCACACATACAAAGCGTGTTTATGTATAAAGATATATTTTATATGTTACGACTAATGATTTCTTGTGTTATATAAATGTACAGTATTCTCCTAGTTTTTTTAATATATTTTTTATTCAATACAGAGAAAAAAAAATGTCTCTCTCTGTACCTAGTGTGTAAATAAAAAACACAGCACAGACTGTCATCTAACCTTTAGATAATTGTTTGTATAACTTCCAAACTAATCTAGAATATAATTAAAAATGAATCGGGTCAATAAATAAATAAAAAACTAAGAATAAATTATTTATTGCCTCATCCGTCGAGAAAGATCTCATGAAGGTATCAAAATTTACAATACCAATGATATTTCGCAGTATTTAACAAAAATCCTTTTTAGATAATGTTCTGAAGAGTCTGGGACATAAACCCTAGCTGAGATCTCTGCAGCCTCATTCTCTTATCTCGTTATTTATTTGCAAACCCGAAATTGGAATACAGGAACCACGCGATGAGTGAATAGAATAATGTCTGGGCAAATATATGTAATATGTAGCGTCTGCAAAAAAAAATAATAATATTAATATTATCATTAAAATACTATATATATGTTTGATGCGATGTTATGATGTCAGGTATACAGAAGCGTTGATATCTTAATCTAAATAACCTTCTTTATATATATATATATATATATTTAAATTACTTATATACATATATATATATAAGTAATTTAAATTAATATGATTATATTTATGGAGACATATATGCCATATCACTTACATTCTGTGTATTTTTTTAGCCCTCGGCAGTGTTGAGGGATCTTCCTTACACACGAAGTGTCTTACGCCGAGCACGTAATTCTTTAAGTAATCAGCGGTGTCAATTTTTGATACATCCGTATAAAATATTTCATTTTCCTCGTCACTTATGGACCTCTGCAGAGCTAGGAAGTTGTTGTTTTTGAAGTGCCACTCCTTCATAGTGTAATATTGGAGGATGCTTAGCCCGTGACTGATGCGTTTTTGGATCTTCACCAAACTGAAAAGACATGACACTTTTTTAGGTAATCTCAAATTTAGGTTCATTATAAATGATTATCAATTGTACGCGTTTTATTTTGATTTGCAAGTCAAAAACATCATATCTGTATACATCACAGGTAGGATTTAAAATCAAACTATTACGAAAGTTATCATTGGTATTGTCTTTCTTGAAATGTTCTCAAAATGTTTTGAGTTATCCAGGGACACTGAGCGTACAAGGTGTCTGTTTGTCGGAAAACACGATGACGTTGAACGTAATTAGTAAGAATTGACTGTAAAACTAATAGTTAGTAAAGTACATAAAGTATATTAAAGTACATAGACATGGATATAAAACTATAAGCATTGGTTTGGACGTGAAAAAACACAAAAATAAGGTATTTGCTAAATTACATATATATGAAAAATACAGTTTTTTTGTGTATAACACTCACAAAGGCTTCTTCCTGAACAGCAACAGAAGGAAATCTATGAAATACGCTGGCAAAATATGTGTTAGTACCAGGTTAATTTGGTGTGTGATCCAGTAAGATCGTATGTTACCCCCGGGGTACCACAGCACCATCAGGTGCGGGTAAGTGTTCACATACTTTTCGCCTGAAATACGTTTATTTGTGATTATAAAGAATATTTAGTTCCAGTTTCTTGAGATAAATTTTAATAAAATAATCAAGAAACTATAGAGTAATGAGTTTTAATTCAGTTAATTTTAATGATTTTCATTATTATCATTAATTTTGTTGAAATTTATCCAGTGCTTTCATTGGTTAAAAATGTTCTCAGCAATTAAGTGCACGTAAGTTTTTGTGATTTGTATTTTAAGAAGATTCATAATACTTTCATTGTTATTCAAAATACTTAAGATTTTTTTGCTCATTTTTCTCAAGTTTTCTCAAGACAATGCAAACAATTTTTATCCTAAACCTTACCCAGTTCAATAACTTCCCGCCATGTAATTTTATGAACCCCCGATAGTGTTAAATTGAAAATCCGGACGTCTTTTGGTCTAAAAATAAATTAATATTTCCTTTAAACAAAAATATTCTTAACGTAAAAATAAATAAAACTTTAATAGAGAAATAAGAGAATGTGACTGATTTAATAAAACTACAATCTCATTATAAGTTACGTGCAACATTAGAATTTTAGTTTATTAATATTTAAATTTTATATGTATATATATATTTTCTATTTTATTATTCTGTTCAATAAATAATAAAATTTTTATCATTTAAAACTTCTTCGTTGATTAATTAAGTTTTAACAAACAAAACATCTAGCATTAATTCCTAACCGCACAAATTCTGCATTGCAACAAAATTATCTGTTTTAATCTCAAATTAAAACAGTGCCATCTATTGTTAATACATATTAAACCTTATATTGAAAATAGCGCCATCTATCGATACCTTTCAAGCGCGATATTATGAGCAATGAGGATGCATCCGTTGGTGACGATATCAACTGGTATCGCGTCCGCCAAGTAAGATCCCTCGCAGAGCATCGTGCGGATAACACCTTTTGTGGAAAAAGGGTAATAATAGTTATTACAGCTAGCTTTATACGTGGAATATTTTAAACAGCAATCGAGTTAACGCAAATAGTATATAATAAAAAATGGCTGTTATTAAGCAAGGTCTAATGGAATAAGTAAAATAATGAGCCTATTGAAATATTTAGAATATTCAATACCTTTCCCACTGCCCATAAGTAGGCCGGTGGGACCGTTGATATTGTCGACCCACCCAGGCATTGGCTCTTTCCAGCTTGCAGTCACTACAAAATGCTATTTATTATACGGATATTCTATAATATACTTTAAAAGTACTATAATTAAAAATATATTAATAATATCAATTTTAATTTTGATTATGATAAAAACAACTTTCGTTTAGAGTTTCACTGTATTTACCAATAGATGGCCGACCAATCGCAATTGGGAACTTGGAACTGAACTCCGCAACGAGATCTTCTGTTATTGCTTTTGTATAAGAGTATGTATTCGGTTCTGAAGATATCAATCTGTAAATAAAATAGTTAAATATTTTATTCATTTATTTTTTTTAATTTTTATTCGAACCTGTGACTTCCAGAACATTTTACCATTTGCTTAGTCAACTAAGCTATCGGGACCCTGTATATCAGTAGACAAACCGTTTTATATATTATACCGTCATATCGTGTTGAGCCCACAATGACATTTCTTACGTACCCTGTTCGTGTTCATAAATGATTCATTATATATTTTATATCTAAATTTCAATTCACGCAAGCACTTTTTCTCGTATACTTTATAATTTAAGTAACATATTAAAAACTATTCTTTTTGTTTTCATGGACTATTTCTTTTCAATTAAGTTTAATATTCCCAGCGTTTAGTCTAAAACTGACCGCGGCTCCAGATAGTCCAGGGTTTTATCATCTAGCCACTGCGTCAGCTCTATGATCTTCCGAGGCTCGTGGACGGCTGGGTACAGCTTCTCGTCCAGAACATCCAGCTCACAGCGGCAATAAGCGGTCGACAGGTGAACGAAAGCCTGGATTTGGATTTATTAACGTCAAAATTTTTCCCGAGTCATCAGATACGAAAGAATTCGTTACAACCAATGTCACTAAGAACGAATTTTGCTTCATGTTTATTTTTTATATGACTGCTTTTTGTCCGAAAAATCGATACTGTATTGGCTCGAGAATGAGAATAGTATTTAAAGGGATAAGATTCCTTTAAGACGTTAGTATTTTGGTTAAGGAACGGGAAATTTAAATCAAATCTGCGGTCGAGTCATTTTTTACATCATAGCTAGAGACAGCCGACATTTTAATGCAAAAAAATTATATACATTTGACAAAGAAGAATCTGTACAAATCGTAACTCTCACCTCCAATTTGTTCATAGTCTCCGCCAGTTTTAGGAGACGAAGGGTGGCTGTTGTGTTCGTTTCCACGGCGTCCTTGAGTTTCTGATCAAATCTGGGTCAAAGTTAAAGGAATTTAATTATTCCATTACAGGTCATACTTTTCACGTAGCATTTTACATTAGACAGGATAATTTTACGTGTAACACGTGTTTCAGATCCACAATAGAATATTTAATATGTTTTATGTTTTAGTATAAATTTTAACTTTAGATACCACGAAAAATATTGCCAATGTTTTATCAAAGATTTTATATATTAATATTTAAATTCACATATTTTTCACTAATCGTTCTCGCCTCGCGAGTATAGCTTTAAGGTGCATCTTTTCTTACCTCACACACGCGGCGCTATGAAACACGATATTGCAATTTTCTTGTATCACTCCGCGATCGTCATTACAAATCCCCAAATCCTCTTTTAGGAGATCGCCAGATATCAATTTTATTTTATTGAAAGCATCCGGGTTGTTGGCTCTGAGATTATCAAATATCTGTCGGGTTCATCAAATAAAATTTTATTTAAAACCACTGTAACAGTGATTTAAGAGAAAGTAAATTTATTTATGATAACGAAGGTCACAATTATTTTACGCGATAAGATTTACAGGAAACGATATTTTTCATGCCTTCTCGTCTTTATTGAACAATTAAGAAGCCTCTAAAATGGGCCCGAAAGTATATTTACTACAAATTACCATCAATAGCTATAATAGAGATAATTTATTTATTTATATCTTAAATAAATAAGATATTTTCATAGTTTATAAATGTTTAAAAAATATATATATATATATGATTAAACCGAGAATTAGCTTATTGATAACAAAATTTTAAATAAAATATAATTAACTGACGAGAACCTTAGATATTATGTTTTGGAATTAATTCCATTTTATTCTGTATTACTTAAGTATAAACTATAGA
Organism: Danaus plexippus; assembly: GCF_018135715.1. Lineage (NCBI taxonomy): Eukaryota > Metazoa > Arthropoda > Insecta > Lepidoptera > Nymphalidae > Danaus > Danaus plexippus. Next base: position 1,030,427 of record NC_083557.1, read on the forward strand.
ATAATAGTTACATATTTTTGTTATGTATTCGAAACATGTCAGAAATTTAACAAACATGTAGAGTAAGAAGCAGTTGTATGTATATATATATATATATATATATATATAGCGAGTGAGGCTGCTGTCTCCGTGGAACGCACTCCTGGCTGTGAACCAGAAGCTCCCTGACGTCACACAAGCTGTATGACGTCATTGTTATACTGACAGAAGAACAGTCACTCCTATATATATAAATAGTATGAATCACGTAATTTTCATTATAACATATGTCTAAGTAGGTCGGTAGTTTTCCACTAACTTCCAGCTGGCCGTGACCGTCACTCTCTTTACCTCAATCTACCATGAATTCAAATACAGGACATCAATTGATTGATTGTTTAAATATAGAAATTGATTTATAAGTTGAAATAAAGTTACGTCACGCTGTGCATTGATAACAAATTAAGATTATAATATTAAGGAAATGTCTTGTATATACATACTTAAGTAACATATATATTGAGATAAATTTTCTTACTTCGGTCGTACGAGATTTTTTATCTCATTATGTTTAGTTAACTAGTTTCTGTTGTAGTAAATATTATATTGTCATATATTTTCAAAATCATTTATATATCTATGTAATGACAAGCAGTTATTACGGCATGTCCACAAATTAACCGAGCAAAGACATGGCATATTGTATGTTAATTGAAGTAAGTTGCAAACCCAGTCATACATATAAAATAAATACATACTGTATTTATCGGTATTTTAAACGTTGCTTCGTTATCCTTAACACTAGTTTGCGACGTCACACGAATAGTTTTCCGTGTCCATTTAACTTATGTGAATGTTATCGCAGCCCATTTTAGTATTAACATATTCGTATCACACGACACACGCAGCGGTAACAGTTTGTCAGACTGAACTTATGGTAAACATTGTGGTATTTTAATAGCTTCTTGCTATTTTTTAAGTGGTTATAACAGTAGCCTTTGTTTTTATAGAAGAAACCTGGCTGTTTGTTGAAATATATTTCCTTTTATCGCAGAAGAAATACACTGATGACTGTGTTTGATATATTAATTTTGTTAGTAGTTTTTTTTGTGTCCCAATGTACATAAAACCAATGGTTTTTATGCTAAAATTATGTTTAGAACTAGAACATAACACTCACTCTGCTATTCCAAAGATCTTTAAGTCTATCATCACCTGACGTTCCTTTTTTCTGTCTCATCAAAAGATAAACATTCTTTACTCCGGGCAAAGAACGCAGTATTTTTTCCACCAGAACCTGAAATCCAACCAAGCTATCAACACCAGAACTGTGTGATCGATCTCCCGTCATAATTTTTGTTCGCAATATTCAATTCTTCTCACTTTTCCAACGAAACCGGTTGCCCCAGTGACGAAAATGCACTTTCCGTCATAAAATTCCGTCACAGATCGCGACATATCGCCGATAAACTGAAAATTTATTTATTCATGAACTATAAAAAACAAAGAAAAATATTATAATAAATATGTATATGTATATATACTTATTAAATATAAAATAAATGAACAGCGGAACATGTTACAATAAGTTATAGATTTAAAATGAATTGAATGAAGGCAGACTTAGCATTGGTTGAGTTAAAGTTATTTATTACATGTACTATGTTACAACGTTGATTGGATATCGTTCCTTTGTAAGTATGTATAGTGTCTTTATGACATTCCTAGTTTATTTTTAATCTGTTTTTATAACACAATATATTAGCGCCTAACCTCGCTTCATATAATTAGGTAGTTGTTGCTGCTAGTTGTATAATGCAAATAAAAAAATTAAGGGTACCCACCGTGACGTTTCGTAGTAATCAAGAACGGTACACACATACATACATATGTGTATACATATAAATAATGTTGGGATGTTTGTTTGTATATTGAAATTGACGTTTTTGAATACAAAAATGTTTATGTGCCGTATATATTCACATTTCAGTATATGTACCAGAAGGTCATTTTTTTTTAATAATTTTTGTCTGTCTGTGTGTTCGGGATAAACTCTGAAGTGGCTGAACCTATTTTGACGAGATCCTTATTGGCTGGTAGCTGATGTAACAAGGAGTAACTTAGGCTAAATTTTATCCCGCTCCCGAAATAATATACGCGTTATTACTCTCAAGTTGGAAGCGGGACGCACGCAGATCTTAAAACGTCTTTCGTTGCTTTTTGTCTTTTTTTTTTAATCAGAAACAGTCGCGAGTCATAAATAAACATACGGCTGAAGTTAAATTTAAGGTAAAGTAAGTATTGTGTTATATATATATAACACAATATTTTATTTATCTGGACAATAAATTTTTTATTTTACTTCCTCAACGATCCGATCCCATGCAGAAGTAACTGTAATTGATTTTTTTCATGTCAATGTTATGCTATTTTGCAATAAATCCATATATGTATATATATATGTATTTTATGTCTTTATTCCGCATGTACGTATAATGTCTAAATTTTCTATTTAAGTATCTTTTTTTTTCTTCTCTTATTTAACTCTACCTACACCACAATGTCTGCTCTTTTTCGTGCTTCGTGACTGACATTGCTTTTAAAATATTGCTATTATAACTATACATTGGTACATAAATTAATAAATAAATCGGCTATAAATAGACGTGGCAAATATTTATACATTTACGTTATATAATTTAATTAATTAATGTGCCTGAATTGGTTGAATATAGATATTAATTATTATAAATTTGTGTTTTTCGCTCAAATATCACGTATTCTGAACCGTCGTACAGAAAAAACATTTTTTAGGTATTTCTGTTTTAATATTATTGGAGGGGTTGATTGCATTTTAATAAAACCTTATCTTATGGACACGTGACAGCAATTAAGAGCATTGGGGATGCTAGTGATTGAAACTCACTTTACGGACAAAGTAAGCTAGTACGGTAGCTGTAATCAAGGATCTTAAAATCAGTGAAAGTTTAGCTACACATAAATATAAAATGCAGATGTAAAAAAAAAAAAATTTTTTTTGTTTTTTTTTTTTTATCAAAATATTGCTCTTTGTGAACTGAATGTGCCAAAAAAGGCCGACAGCGCATAGGTTTTAATAACTCCTGTTGTTGAACGAGTGTAAAAAATTACGAAAGAATTAAAATAAAAAAAAAACATTGAAACCACTGGTCCGGATACAATTAAACAAGAAAATTATCATGTTATACACTATCGACCGCATTAATAGATTTATACAAGTTTTTTCCGAACTTGTATCATATATGGTAACTAAATAAACGTTATACGTAAGGTTTTCGCGTGTGCACATTCAAACTGAACTAAGTTTTTCGGTTACTACGAGTTTTTTATTACTTCATATCTACATGATGTCGACGTTTCGGTGTCTTTACAGCATCCGTGATCAGCAGACGAGATGACAGTATAAAAGGCTTTTTATTGTTATATATAGTGAATAACATAGTTTAATTTTGATTCCTTTGAATGTTATTTTTTGTTGTTGAATATTACATAATAATATCCAGGTCGAAGTATTATTTGTCGTTTCTAACATAAACAAATTCATGCTTAAGAAGTTTTTCTATTTAATATTTTTTATATATTACGAGTTATGTAATTGTGTTAAAAAATAAATAGCCGTATGACATATAATAAAAAAAAATAATATGAGAATTCTCAGACCGTAATATAAATTTACTTTCATCACACAATATATTTTCGTATGTTGTTTTGTTTAAAATATTTTTCTTGGACTTATCGACGCGTGCCACATATAGGACAGTATTTTGCAATGTCAGTTTTTTTTACAGAATAATAAAATATATACGGGAAAGATAATAAAACCGGCCAACGAGTGAAAAGGTCACTATTTAAATATTTATACAATACATGTGAATATTCAATTGAAATAATTCATGTGGACGCATCATTATCTGACATAAAACATACATACATTATTCATAAAATTCGTTCTATTTTAAATTAACATTAATAAAATACACTCAAGAAATATGAAAGGGAAATGATAAACGCATTTTAAATATTATTTAATTAATAGGCACGTTATTATTATTCTAGATATATAAAACCTTTTTCCTCTAAATATTTTTTTTTATCTATTCTTCCTTCAGTTTGAATTTGTGGAATATTCTGTCAATGTCATTAATTTATGTATTGTAATTGATTTCAACATAATTTTGAATACTCTGCGGAGATAATATGATGAAGATTTAATAGAATACAGACTTTTTAAATACTGTAGTTATATTTTTTTACTGTAGTTATAGTTTTTTAATAATGTCTTTAATGAAACGTCAATTTGACATACGTCAACCGATAATCATATGCCATTTTGACATAAGCTATGTACATATGTAGTCATTAAAATTTTAGTCCATTCCGCGCTTAAAGCAATTGCACGCATTATTTAAATATAAAAAATACATACATATGTATGTACAATTTTAGGTTTTTTTAGAGCATGAAGACATCAGATTGTATATAATGAGTGACGTTAGTGCCTAATTTACTGAATACATTATTCGTCTTGGAAAAAAAAAACAATGAAATAAATTTATTTTGGCTGTGAACTTGTAATAAAGTATATTGCTATAATTACAAATTTTAGTTAGACTCAAATAAATCGGTAATTAGATATTAAAACAGAGGACAATATTATTTCTTTCTCCGTTGTCGGTTAAAATTACGTCTGAAATAAAACTGGCCCTGACGAATACTAAATAATTTATATATGAATATATATATATATATATATATTAATTATGAATTATTAATTATGAATATATATATATATATATATATATTCATAATTATATATAAATATATTCATAATTATATATAAATATATATATATATATATATATTCATAATTTAATGATAATAAAAAAATGTCAAGTTCAGATACAAATCATGTTATCTATTTTTTTAAACAATACTTAGAAACTTCGACGCTGTAAAAAAATTATATAATTTTAAGATACGAGTGTAAGCTCTGTTAGATTTCAAAATAGTTATGTTTATTTAAAACAGAAGGTCTTTGATCAGCTCTTTATCATAAATTCCCTTTCCTTTGTGTTTCTTGGGCTTATCTTTGTAATAATTGTGACTATAGCCTTAGTAATTGGTGACAGTGGTACTTGAAAAACACTATATATATCATTTACGGTTACGGTTACGGTTGCTGAAAAGTAACCGAAACGTCGGGATTATGTAGTTTCTTAAAATAATATAAATCCGCGTAGTTTATCCAAAAAATATTAGTTTCATTTAAATGAATAAAACTCGCGAAAATCTTAGATCTCATTACTACATATATCAATCAATACATATTATAAAACAAAGTCTCCAGCCGCGTCTGTGTGTTCGCTATAAACAGAAAAACCACTGCACCGATCATCAAACAGTTATCACTACTCGATAGCGTGATTCTCGAGGAAGGTTTTAGTATATAATTTGTTAAGTTTTTTTTTACTTGTGTGTACATTAACGATATTTGTTGAAGATGTCGGGAAAACATGAGCCGTCTGAGAGCTTTTAACGAAAACGCTGCCTAAAGCCTTTGAGATATAACAAAATAATATATGGTGGAATTGTGTATCTTATAAAGGTCTACAGAAAGTCCGGGCTGGCTTATATCTATACCTTAAGGATAACATACTATATCCAATTTACAACTTTTAAAAATAGGCATTCCTAAAGCGTTTATCGGAAAGCTATTTACATAAATACGGTATCAAGCCTTATCAAAACAAATTACTTCGTGTCCATCCTACATCAGTATCTGTAAATTACTTTTTAAATCATTTCCAAGCCTACATCAGTATCTGTATATTAGTTTTTTAAATCATTTAAATCGGGCGTACCATTTGAAAGTTATCATAATACAAGTTTAATAATTCTCGAAATTAAATAGGCTATTTTATATTATTTGTAAAGAGTCCGTGCGAAGCCGGGGCTGGTAGCTAGTATATATAAGGTTTTGTTACATTTTATCACAACAATTTTATTTATTTCATTCAAATCAATTTTATTTTATTCACAGATCTTGTTTGATCTATTACAATTGTAATAAATAAGGTTGTAGCTTGGCCGGTCGAGTTCGAAATCGCTTGGAAATTTATATTTAATTATCAGACTCTATATCAAAATACATAAAAATAGACTGACTATTTTCTACCGAAGACGTGAACATATATGATATAAATAATATTTATAACGAATATAAGTAAATTTACGATTGTAATGCATTATTTACTCACCTGCATTTACAAACACCGCGCGTGCTTGTAAAGCGGACACCCAGCTGTTATTGAGTTGTAAGGCACTGCAACTGAAATTCAGTGTGGTGCAACGTGCGTGGCCGGGACAAAAAAAAACTTTTAAATTATCCATACCTTTTACGCAACACTCACAACGTATCTGCGTGATAATTTCCAAAAAAAATTCTACGTGTTATAGCCGGAATTTTTGTGTTGCTCGTCGACTAATATTATAAATGATTTAAAATAATATATTTTTGTCTACGTTTAGTTAGTTAGTGCAGTACAGTCTCGTTTTTGTTATGACATCGTTGACACAATTGTTTTAAAGCATTATAGCATAAAAATATATTTTTTATATGACAATAAAAAAAAATTATATATAAAAAATTTACTCACCGATAATAATTTTGCTTAAAAATGTATCACAGTCACCAACTCGTTCTTTGTCACTATGATATATGTACTGTAATATAAACTTGTTTCCAAATAGGAATTTTTGAGTATTTTTTTTTTTATCATCATCGTCAGCCTATAGGAGCCCACTGCTGAGCAAAGGCCTCTTCTCACATGGAGAAGGTTAGAGCATTAATCACCACGCTTGCTCAAGACGGGTTGGCGATTTAAATCTTATAATTTGAAATTATAAGTCCAGGTTACCTCACGATGTTCTCCCTCACCGTCTGTCAGTGGTGTCTAAAAAATCTTAGAAAGTACATATGACTCGGGAAAAATCACATTGGTACTTGCCAGATTTCGAACCCGCGCCCTCACGTATGAGAGGCGGGTCTTTAACCTCCAGGCCACCACGACTTTTAATTTTTACACTTTTTTAAACTTTTTTTTTAATAACTGTCAACTTTTTCAATTATTATTAAAAAAAAAAAGAATAAAATATATGAAGCACTTTTATTGGTAATCACGACTTGTGTGTGATGTATGTTAATAGATTATTATCTCGGTTAATGGTATACAGCTTACCATTTTTTTTTTAACAATAAAATATACACATTATTACCACACACGAGGCGTTTCCAGTTATCCAATACTAATTCATACAATGTGATAAGTTATGAATGAAAAACCATTAACGCTCCGTATGTAGTGACGGTGAAAACTCGAGCCAAGGGTACTGTTATCTGTATTACTCAATTTATCTAACCCGAAGTATTTAAGAAGTAACTTTCAGTTTCAGTACAAAAAGTTTTTTAGATCGAGATCAGTTAAATTGTTCCCCTGATAATTCTTCTACTATTAAAAACCTTCGAAATATTAATATATTATAATAACTATTATAAGTACGGTATTTTCGTACATATTATAATGTTTTCTACATTTAATGAGTTCCAAAATTTTTGTTTTCTGACCCTACGTTATCCAAAAATCTTGATCGATCAAAAAATTTTTAGTAACTAACCCGGAAATTGACGGAATAAGAGATTTCTTTAGATATAGGTAAAATCTAAACTATGAAAAATCCATTATTTAAATTCTATACCGATAATCTTTAATTTTCTTGGTTTTACTCGATTTGAGGTTATAAAAAAAATTACGCTTGGAATTAGAAGTGTTCTTGATATACGCTTGGCTCCTATTGGTGAGCTATTTTAGTCATAAAAATATTTAAATACTGATAATTTTATTATAAATCATATAATGAAGATAATTTTAAATGAAATACATTAATTTATTTTTTATATGATTTTATTATTGTAATCTTATTTTATTAACAGATTGACTTTTAAACAATACATAAATTATATATCAGACACATTCACCTTTGAAAGACAACATATATATACACAATATAGATACATAAGTAGTAGTATATACGAGTAAAATATTTTAATAGCTGAAATTATAATAATCTGATTAAGATATAATATAAAGTTATATGTAAACATTTATATATAAGAACATTTTTATTAACTTTATACAAATCTACTCGTTACATATAATATTCAATTTTAATTCGTGTATCAATTCTTTATAGCTGATAAACAAATCAAATATTGTCCATTTCATCATAGTCGCTGACAGGAGACATACAATATATATATATGAAAAAATACAAGAAAATATGACGTATTTTTAAACATTACAGCATAATCTTCTTCGCTACACTGTTGTACATGAAGTAAGCGAAAAGAGAGAGCAAGAGGAACTTCATGAACTTATCCAACCAGTACAACCTGAAAATAAAATAATATTTTTAATAGTATATATATACAACCTATTTTAATTCAGTCAAGCGAGCGGTGTTAGCAGAACGCTATACTGGCGACAGGTTATTCCCCCACGGACATGATATCGGCAAGCGAATGTCTTATCCAGTCAACGTGTTTGTTCAATAGCCAAAAAGAATATTTTGATCGGATCTCCAATTTATTTAGGGCCGGGAAACGGGATCCATGCCCAAAAAACGCGAGAGGCATCTCCCTGTACATTTCGATATAAATAAGAATGAGTGACAATTATTATTACTGTAGTGTTTAGCTTACAAAATATCGCGTCCAGATCAACTGACTTGCGAATAAATTTATTTTTGTTAACATAAAACAATTAAAAATAGGTTATTTAAAATAACATAACAACCAAAATTACTCTTCAAATATTGTGATATATAATAATTTAATTATTATGTATTTATTGCTTATCGTAAGCAGATTTAAATGAAGTTACGGTATCCTTCTATATCACAATCTCGTATCGATAACTGAGTTTCAAACCTTCTGAAAATACCATATTTAATAAAAATATTATTATTATAACACTTCAAAATTCCATTAAACAATTTTAAATTCCGTATATGGATTACTGATAACTTACCTTTTATATATAAATATGCAACAGAATCCCCACTCGGGAAACTTTATTAAGAGCGCCATCTCGTGTTTGATCACACAACTTTTTGTAAATTAATTACCGTAAAAATATACATTTATAAAGTTATATAGTGATAGTATTTACATTAAATAATATTTAGTTGTGAGTATTGATATAGGAATTAAAATTATTTTAACATCTATATTGCAAGGAAAGAACATTGTTTAAGAAATTAAAATTGTGTCAATTTTAAACCGTCCTACTATAAATTAGCTTTTTATCTATACTATTATTATAAAGCTGAAGAGTTTGTTTGTTTGTTTGTTTGTTTGAACGCGCTAATCTCAGGAACTACTGGTTAGAATTGAATTTTTTTTTTGTGTTGGATAGACCATTTATCGACGAAGGCTTTAGGCTATATAACATCACGCTGCCACTATTAGGAGCGAAGAAATAATGGAAAATGTGGAAAAAACGGGGTAAATTATTCATTCTTGTGGGCTTTCGTTGCATGCGTTGCGAAAACGATTCAAGATACCAAAAATATATGTATGAAAGAATTATTCCTCTTGAAATGATCTAAAAAAATGTCCACGACAGTATATATCTATCTTTTAAGATTAACACACTAGAACCGTTTTTATAGTAATAAAATTTGGTCGAAATTAATGCATTATTGTATCAACGTAATAATACAAATCTTTATCCAAATAAATGTGTTGTTGATTAAGATTATTTAACTGTGAACAAAATTGTCTTTGACATCACTTAATTTCAATGAATATCTTAGAAGATATTACAATTTTAAAATAACACCGATATAAAGTTCACCCGCGCGCCGCATGAAGTGCAAAACATAGGAGAGGCGTCGTTGCTTGCGAGCGACGCGGAGGGAGCGGGGGGGGGGTGTAGCTCTACGAGGTACCATGCCGCGCGGCTCAGACGCGCGGTCGGCTCCCTTCTGAACGGTTGTATGCAGCGTTATTTGTTTTTGCGGAATAATATCGTCGTGTAATAATACTTTTTAAATACTATTTCATTTTGTTTTAAGGATAATATTTTGCTTCTAATAATTTCACAATTATCAACATTTTTTTTAATTTTGATGTAGTAAGTAGGTGTCATAGTTTTCTTTATAGTAAATATTTTTGTTATAAGGATAGTATTGTTTCTAATATTTTAGCAATATTATAACTTTTTTTTTTGTTGTATATAATACTTGAAAATAGGTGTTATCCACATAAATATTCTTATTAGGTTAGGTTTTAGTTTAAGCATACATTTATCGTTTAACGGTTATTCTTTTGACATATATTTTATCCGATTTACGTAAGTACCAAATACAGGTAAAAATAATTAGGTTCCTAATTATTTACCATACGTTTATTTTTTTCTTGATTACGAGTTACGGTTTGTTTAATTTTTCATATCTTAGGTTCTTTTTTCGTCATTATAATGCCTAGAAAAAGATCTCAGCTTTCTCGGCAGACTGCTACTGCAAAGCGGCTGCGAGTTTTGCGCAGCAATGAAACAGAGGATGAAAATATGCATAGGTTGGCTACTCAACGAGAAATCAGTGAACAAAACCGTGCTAATGAATCGATTATTGAACGGTCGCAGCGTCTAGCCTCACAAAATTTCCGAACTTCGGCAAACCGACAACGGGAATCAAGCCCTGAACGTTCTCAACGTTTAGCTTCACAGAGTTCTCGAACTTTGGCAAACCGACAACGGGAATCAAGCGCTGAACGTTCTCAACGTTTAGCCTCACAGAGTTCTCGAACTTTGGCAAACCGACAACGGGAATCAAGCGCTGAACGTTTTCAACGTTTAGCCTCACAGAATTCCCGCACTTTGGCTAACCGCGATCGGGAATCGAGCACTGAAAGATCCCATCGATTAGCACAGCAAAATGCACGATCAGCAAGAAATAGAACTCGCAGGCAACATAATTTATTAAATGCTGCGTTTGCTTATGATTGTACACTTGACTATACTGAGCTAAATGATATTGATATTGGCAGAATGAATAAAATATGCAACTTATGCCAAGCAAAAAAATGGGCGACTGAAACTCCTGGACTGTGTTGTAGTGGTGGCAAAGTAAATATACCAATAATTCCGGAACCAACTACAGTTTTAAAAGAACTGATATCAGGCTCACATCCATCATCAAAGCATTTCTTAAATCACTCAAGGCAATATAATACACTATTTCAGATGACTTCATTTGGTGCCAAAGAGATTCGTGAGGGAAACTTTATGCCCACTTTTAAAGTCCAAGGGCAAGTTTATCACTTAATCGGTAACTTACTTCCAGCTGAAGGGGCACAGCCCGAATTTTTGCAAATATATTTTGTTTCACATGCAGATCAGGTATCCTTACGCTCAAATTTAAATCCAAGCTTGCAAATCGATCTTATCGACGCTCTCCAAACATATCTTCACGATCATAATACGTATATTCAAAGTTTCAAATACAATCTGGAAAATAGACCACCGAATGACTTCAAACTTATTATTCATGCTGATGTGAAACCTCCTAATGAGCATCGAGGTCGATATAATGCGCCAATAGTAGATGAAGTAGCTGTTCTTTTGATAGATGAAGACAAAGGTCCCCGAGATATTGTGTTGACGGCGAGAGATGGTGGACTTCAACGAGTTTCTGAACTTCATAGATCTTATGACCCACTTCAGTATCCTTTACTGTTTCCCTTTGGTAATGACGGATACTGTATAAATATTCCACAGCAGAATACTGCTGCTAGATCTAAAACTGTATCATGTATGCAATTCTATGCATTTAGACTCATGTTGAGAATAAATGACTTTAACAGCATACATTATTTCAAGGGATTATTCAACCAGTATTGTGTTGATATGGCGGCTAAAATGATTTCTGAGAGGCTAGACTTCATAAAAAGAAATCAAAAAAATTGAGAGCAGAAGAGTACATTCATTTAAGAGATGCCGTGGTTAATGATGCGAATATAGACGCTTCTAATGTTGGCCAGCATGTTATACTGCCGTCGTCATTTACAGGATCCCCCAGATACATGAACGAAAAAAGTCAAGATGCCATGACATTTGTCAGGAAATTTGGAAAACCAGATCTCTTCATTACATTTACATGTAACTCCGAATGGCCGGAAATAAAAATTGAGTTATTACCCGATCAGCATTCTTACGACAGACATGATTTGGTTTCTAGAGTATTTCATTTAAAACTCAAAAATATGATACTCCTTCTGACGAAGAAAAATATTTTTGGGCCTTCAAGAGCCTTTGTTTACAGCGTAGAATGGCAAAAAAGAGGTTTACCACACGCCCACATTTTATTGTGGCTGGCTATCAAAGTACAACCAGATTCTATAGATGCAATAATATCGGCTGAAATACCTGACAAACGACAAGATCCAATTCTTCATAATATTGTCATAAAAAATATGATACATGGTCCTTGCGGATTTCATAACCCTGCGTCACCATGTATGAAAGAAAACATTTGTTCTAAAAAGTACCCTAGGAATTTTATTTCTGAAACACAAACCGGGATGATGGTTACCCAACCTACAGGCGCAGGTCTCCAGATAATGGTGGAAACACAGCAATAATTCGTGTCAAGGGTACAGAAATGAGCGTGGATAATAGGTGGGTTGTTCCCTATAATCCAGTTCTATCACGAATTTTCAATGAACACATTAACGTAGAGTTTTGTCAATCGGTCAAAGCTATTAAGTACATCTGTAAGTATATTCATAAAGGCTCTGACCAAGCCACATTTTCGCTTCAAAGTAATAACAATGAAGTAGAAACATATCTAAATGGTCGCTATATAAGTTCTTCGGAAGCGATCTGGAGAATTTTCCAATTTCCTATTCATGAACGTTTTCCGGCAGTAGTTCATTTAGCAGTTCATTTGGAAAATGGACAAAGAGTTTATTTTGATAATAATGCAAACCTTCAAGATCGTGTTAATAATCCTTCATCAACGACACTTACAGCGTTCTTTGACCTTTGCAAGAGGGACGATTTTGCAAAAACCCTTTTATATCACGAAGTACCCCAGTATTACGTATGGGAAAGAAATTCATTTTCTAGAAGAAAACGTGGGCAAGATGTTGAAGGATATCCCGGTGTAAAAAAAGACACAACTTTAGGCCGTGTCTACAACATTCATCCGACTCAAACTGAATGTTTTTATTTAAGAATGTTACTGCAACATGTTCGCGGTCCAATGTCATTTGAACATCTAAGGACCGTGAATGGTGTTATTTGCCAAACTTATCAAGGCGCTTGCAAGGAATTAGGTTTACTGGAGGGAGATGAACATTGGCAGAATACAATGTCAGATGCTGTAATGTCCGAGCCAGCCACAAAATTAAGAGAATTATTTACCATCATCCTTATATTTTGCCAACCATCTGACCCTTTAGCATTATGGAATAAATTTCGTTATGCTTTATGTGAAGATATACTAAACAGAATGCGTAATGAGAATCAAGATATGACATTAGCATATAATGATGATATATACAATGATGGACTAATCATGATTGAAGATAAAATTCATGAGATTTGCGATAAATCACTAACTGATTTTGGGCTTCCTGTATCAAAAAGGATTAATTCACTTAATCATCTGGATCCGTTAGAAGTAGCATTGCGAAAACCATATGATCTAAATGAATTGAATGATTATATTACTCAAAATGAACCAAAATTAGTTAATGACCAGGTGACCGCGTATTATTGTGTTATGCAAAGTGTTCGTCTTAGTGAAGGAAAAGTATTTTTTTTGGATGCTCCCGGTGGAACCGGCAAGACCTTTATTACTAATCTTATATTAGCAAAAGTAAGGTCTCAGGGAATGCCAGCTTTGGCAGTAGCGTCGTCAGGTATCGCTGCAACTTTATTAGCAGGTGGACGCACAGCTCATTCCACTTTTAAACTGCCCCTAACTGTTTCTTTACAAAAAGATAGCGTGTGCTCTATACGAAAAAATGGCCCTTTGGGAAAAGTTTTACAAGATGTCAGTTTAATGATCTGGGACGAATGTACCATGATCCATAGAGCTCATGTAGAGGCTCTAGATAGGACTCTTAGAGATATTAGAAGCTGTGATAAAATCATGGGTGGGATTACTGTCATGTTTGCTGGGGACTTTCGACAAACTTTACCAGTAATAGTAAGAGGAACTAGAGCAGACATTGTAAAGTCTTGCCTTAAAAGTTCCCCATTATGGAAGTTTGTAAACATCCTAAAATTAACTACAAATATGAGAGCACATTTGGGTGGAGGTAATATAATTTTTCCTTCAAAGTTACTTTTAATAGGAGACGGGAAAGTACCTCATTTTGAAAATAGAATTGAAATTGATCGTGATTTAGGAGAAAGAGTGAGTAACATTGAGGACTTAATTTCGAAAGTTTACCCCGACATCAGCGAAATAGAAAATAAAGATCATCAATGGATGTGTCAAAAGGCAATATTGGCGGCGAGAAACAGTAGCGTAGACGAAATTAATGATTTAATTTTAAGTAAACTTCCAGGAGACATAGTTACCTACACATCTATTGATAATGTAATGGATCAGGAAGATGCGGTCCATTACCCACAGGAGTTTCTTAATTCTTTGAACCCCAGTGGTCTTCCCCCATATTCCCTCAAGTTAAAAATAGGTGCCCCAATAATTTTACTCAGAAATCTTAAACCACCAAATTTATGTAACGGGACCCGACTTCAAATCAAATTTCTTCGCAATAACGTGATCGTTGCTATAGTTTTGACTGGTCCAGCAGTTGGTCAAACAGTGCTTATACCTCGCATCCCAATGATACCAAATGATTTACCTTTTAATTTTAAAAGAATTCAATTTCCCGTAAAGCTATCTTTCGCCGTTACAATTAATAAATCACAGGGGCAAACATTTAAACACGTAGGAATTGATTTACGCCAAGACTGCTTTTCACACGGCCAACTATATGTCGCGTTGTCAAGATCAGGTTGCGGAGAAAACCAATATGTTCTTCTGCCACAAGAAAATAAAACTAAAAATATTATTTACACAGAAGTACTTTAAATAATTATGTTATTTAAAAACTTAAAATAAATAAATAAACTAAATTGTCTAAAATAATAACAGAAAATTATTTATAAAACCGAGTAGGTTTTTTGCAAAAATAAATATGATGCCGAAAATAACTATTTCACGCGGACGAAGTCGCGGGCATAGCTAGTTTTAATTATAAAGTTGAAATATTTTTTCCTAATTTAGAAACTATAAAAACATATTTATTATAATAAGTAGATTTATATATTTTCCATGTGACTATGACCAGGGTTTGAATATATATATAAAATATGTACTTACGAAGTAAAATTATATAATATAAAAAGGCTATATACCTTATAATGTATATTAAAAGATTCGTTAAGCCAAATTTTTGTTATAGGATTGATTTGATCATTATGGCTAATTTGTTGTCACATTTGATCAAAATTGTTCATTTGCTATCAAAATTTGATCAACATGGCTTTTTCACTGTCAACATTTGATCAACACTTGCTACGAGATTTATGTAAGTTAAAACAGTTCAAAACAACTCACCGATTTAGAAGTTTCCTCGCTTGGGGTAGAGTACTAGGGTCCTCTTTACAACAAAATTCTCTGGCTCCCTTCATGTATTTCCGCATGTAATCGCTCCAATTGAATGTCTGAAAATATTATTTTTTTAGCAATTACGGTGTAGACGTATTTTATAATATTTCTAGATATTTCGATAATATAAAAAAAAATAATCAAATTTTATCATTATATTACAATTATTTTAGCCGTTTTACGGATTCTCGAAAATAGTAATTTAATTGCCGAAGCTTAGAGGATTCGGTATTTCGTCAAAATCGGTTTAGCAATTATGACAAATAATTTATGTATGTATTTGATGTTAAATTCATTTACCGAAAAATCCGTGTAAAAAACTTCGTTATCCTGCTTTGATATTCTTGTTTTCAGAGATTTGTAGAAATCATTTTCGAAAAACCACTCGTTTGTTGTGTAGTATTCAAGCACATTCATGCCGTAACTCACGCGTTTTTGCACTTTCACCATGCTATAAATTAAGCAAAATTTTAATTGACATTATTAAGTAAATTGATATCTCATGGACAAACAATAGAACAGTTACTAACAATGTCTTCTTTCCCATCAGAAGCATGAGTAGATCAATGAAATACGCTGGCAGGAGGTGAAAGAAGAACGATGCTATCATATGGTGAAGTTTGGAGTTCTTGGTCGATCCGCCGGGATACCACAGACAGACGGAGGATGGATACTCGTGCAAGTGGACACGACCTGTATATATATACTCCGTGTTACATGGATTTAATACATAAAAAATATCGCCGATACCCTCAAATAGACTAGTACCGAACAAACGGTCTCACAAAAAGGTCTCGATAGATTTTAACAGTATCACACAAATGTATGTACACATATATAAATACAATTTTATATTATATGCTTATTTTGTCAACAAGAGTAAATCCAAAAAAAAAAAAACAGTAAATAAATAATTAAATATTGCCAAGTAAGTTTTTGTTAAAAGTTGTGTTGTGACACGTATAAGCAAAGCATACCCAGATTAATGGCTTCGTCCCATGTGATAGGATTTTGGTCGGATTGCGTGATGTTACAAACCCTGATCTCTTTTGGTCTATAAGAAGATAAATTAGAGATATAAATGTATATATATTTATAAAAATGGAAAATTACTTTAAAGTACTCAAGATAAATGATGTATTTTGACCTGTTTCGATCAGTCGTGGCCAATAATCAGCTATCTGTATCGTTTTGCAAAAAAATAGGCTGTTAGATTAACTTACTTGTCGATAGCTGTGAGGTATCCCAGAAGAACGCAAGCGTTCGCCACGTAATCAACGGGAACGGCATCTGCTTGGTACGACGCATGACAATGCATGGTGCGTATAACGCCTTGGAAATAAAAAAAAAACGTGCTTTAGACTTAAACTATTACGTTTTTTATGGATATTGTGCTGTTTACACGGTTTGACAATTATTTCCATTTATTTGAGCAAAACTGACCAAATTTACCAGTTCAAAATCCAAAGAATATTTAAGAAAAGAAATCGCTACCTTTTCCGCAACCCACTAAAAGTCCCGTGGGTCCATTCATATTGTCCACCCAACCTGGTAGAGGTTCCTTTTCGGCGGCAGTCACTGGTAACATTAAAATTTTGGAATACAGAGGAATATGCATTTTTAAACCATCCAAATTATAAACAGACTGCCCCAAACGAAGATAGTGAAGCAAAAAAGGGATTTCCTCCAATTGAGGTGGATAGAAAAAGATGAATAAAATATAAATAGAGAAAATAAATTAACGGTTACATCCATATATATTAAGCAAAATTTAGCGCACGACAAAAACTATTTCATTACAAAAATACGTTTCTTACCAATAGATGGCCTTGCTATCACAATGGGGTACTTCCCCGCTTTTTGAGCAACGAGGTCTTCACTTAATGATTTCGTGTAAGAATACGTGTTCGGTTGTGGCTCAATTAATCTGGAAAAAGGTTTAAAAGGCAGCTTTAATATTCAAGTATGGCAGGCTATTGTAAAATAATCTAAATATCTTAGTATCATTAATGGAATAACCTAACTTCTAGATTGCATCTTTATAGTGCATACGGAGAGTGAACTGTTTTTTTTTAGCAAATGTTATCACGTTATGGCAATAACGTAGGTTGTTTATTGAGAAACGAGAAACGCTTCGTATGTAGTATGACGATCCAACTCACGGTAAACACACCAGTTATATAAGTACGAAAATAATTTAATTTCCTTCCCTTGATCTGTTTGCATTACTCACTTAGTTTCGAGACGCCACAAATGATATTTTGAGGGGAAAAAAAAATAATTTTTTACGTATATTTTGTATCAATATCATGATTGCATAAGTATGAAGACTATGGAGATATTTTGATACCCGAGAAAGGACATAGGATACTTTTTGCCCCGGGAAAATGACGCATTCCCATGGGAGAATTCAGGTGGGCCGTTCGCTTTTACGCCTAAACTACTCAACAGATTTAAATGAAATTTGGTAAGGAGATAGTTTGAGACTTAAGAAAGGACATGAGTCACTTTTGACCGCAGGAAAACAACCCACTCCCATGGGAAAAAATACTTTTCTAGCCAAGGAAGGAAAAACAAAAAACATCGTATATAAAAATGTATTGCAGTAACCTATCTTCTTCTTAAAATGTATTAACCTAACCTAACCTATGATAATCACACTTAGTATGGCATCATCCTATCTCGGGACAATTCAAACATACGTACAAAAAAGTACAGCTCAGGTTTTTTCATACTACTATACAAAAAAACTATCCAATGCAGACGAAGTCACGGGTAAAAGCTATATATAACTAATTCTCAAATTTACGCGGACGAAGTCGCGGGCAAAAACTAGTTACTTATATGTATATAAATTGTCATTTGACATTACATTTGCAATCCTAATTGCATATGCATATTTATTTGAATTGCAATCACGTGTTCATCATTATAATATGCAATTATCGCATATGCACAAATATTGTTTGTATACATCTTAAAATAATGATATTTTTATATTGATTGATTATGTTGATTTCATTGAAAAATTTAAAAGAATTAATTTATATTTTAACTGGTCCTTTTTGATGTTAATGGCGTTATATATTTTTTTTAATTATTTTCCTCATATGTTTCTTCAGTTGAAACGACGTTTAGAAATTCGGAATATTTAAAATTTATCGAAAAATTTTACGTAGGCGCTGAAATTTTTTGAATAATTTTCATATTTGGCATATAAACTGGTTGTGTGATAAATATAAAAGTTAAGGCCGGTCATATTAGTGTTGTGGGAGGGGAATACTTTGGCTGTATGAGTGCCAGAAGCTCGTCGTCCATCCATTTGACGATGTCTATGATATCCTGTGGTCTATGCTTAGCTGGATATAGACGCTCTCCCAACTTTTGTAAATCGCTTCGACAGTATGATGTAGACACGTGGAGGAACACCTGAAAGATCAAAACCATCATAAAAAGGTTGTAACGAACGCCTGCACCGGCCTTTATTTTTATATCATCATGACTTGAAAAAAGTAAAACACCCTAACCTTAATTTACTCTTACTTAGAACTCGGAAGTCCTTAGAATGTTATAAATATATCGAAGGTAATCCTCACCTCCAGCTTCTCCATATCATCAGCTAGCTTCAAAACCCTGTCAGTGCCCAGAGTGTTCAAGTTTACAGCATCACGGATAGGCATATCAAATCTGAATGTGAATTTAATTTAAATTAATGTATCAATAAACCAACAGCAGAAATTTATTGAAAATTAATTGTTATATATGAAATTTCATTAGTTCTTCTTCATTATTATATGAATTAATAATAAGGCGTATGGCCGCCATGATGTTTATAAGTCCAAATACCTAACGCAGGCAGCACAGTGGAACACAATCTCAGTTTCGCGCTGTAATTTTTCCCAATCTTCAATAGAGATGCCAAGGTTATGTTGGAGAATGTCTCCAGGAATTACAGTGACCTTGTCGAAAATCTTAGGTGATTTCTCATGAATGATTTCGAAAACCTAAAAAATTTATATGTTTTAAGTACTGCTATAACCGGCGTTTAGTTTTAAATACCCTGTACGAATGGTTATACGACATATTCACCCTACAGTTGAAGTAATCATCGATTCTCTCGTTAACGTTCAGCCCTTTCTTTGGTCGCATTAATAAATATATCCTCTTTAAATCTGGACAGCATCGCAGCAGCTTCTCCACCAAAACTTTCCCCAAGAAACCAGTACCCCCGGTGACGAATATTGTTTTGTTTTTGTAAAACTCAGCAACGCCAATAGATGGCGTCATTGTAAAATATTGATCTGGAACAGAATAAAATATTTTTAATTTTTTTTGTGATCGACAAAGAAACTATCGGATTGAAGGATTTAGAAATATTTTTGTCAAACGTTACTTTGATGTTTTTTATATCATAACGCTTTATAACAAACCTTAGTGTGGATTTAACATTTAACAGATATTTGATTATCTGTATTTATATAGAAACAACACGGGTAATATAACTATGTATAAATTTAAATGAAACTAATATTATTCGGATATATTACGAGTGCTTTATTTCTGTAAAAAACTACTCCCGACTGAATCACATCACATCTCGTCTGCCCGTGATCACGGTTGCTGAAAAGTAACCGAAACGTCGCGATTATGTAGTTTGTTACAAAAGTAAAGCACAAGTAGTATATCCGAATAATATTAGTTTCATTTCAATGAATAAAACTCGCGAAAGTCTTTGATCTAACTATGTATAATAATGAAAACTTAGAGCTAGATAACATTTATTACACACTTTACGTATGCATAAAAATAATATTAGTACCTAAACTACACAATATTACAAGAATAAGAACAGATAAATAGAAAAATTGAGTCTCTCTTGACCCTGACGGAAGATAACTTAAATTGAATATTTAATACAGAAAATGTGTAACATATAAAATGTTTAGGTTACTACTGAAATGATTTATACATTAAATTGATAATCTGTTGATGAAGACATTGAATATTACTTCATGCGCGTAGTACTGATGCCGTATAGAGAAAGGGAAACCAGACTCAGCGGCGATACGCGTTACGCGTTACGTGTTACGTGTTACGTTACGAAGCGGCTTACCCTACCATAAGAAGTTACACTTCTTCATACTAAATGATATTTTTTTCTAATTAAAATCTTCTTAACTGAAATATAATATAATATAATTGCAAAAGGCTTTGAAGAATAAAATGATTATAATGTTAGTAATCCGGCCAGTTTAATAAAACATATTCTTCCATGCATGTTTAGGAGAGATATTGTAAACTTAATATATGAATAATTTAACGAACATCGTCGGGGCAACATCGTTGTATGACAAAATATATAACAACAGAATGAACGGTACCTACTCCTGGCCGTATGAACCAGAAGATTGATGATACCACACAAGAAATGGAGGCAGTCGTGCAGTCTTAGGTAAAGATTATAAGTTTCTATATACATTTAAGTAAGTTTTGTAGTTTTCCTGGAACGCTGTCTGGCAGAAAAAACACTATCTATAATAACATAACAATATCCTTTTAAGGAATCACGTAATGTTCTGATTACTTCACAGCAACCGTGATCACGGGCAAACGAGACGAAGGTGTGTCAGTTAGTCTTGTTATTTGTCACCTACCGCCGACGATTGCTTCATTTCCTAGCGTACTGTTCTGGATGCACGTAGAATATTTAACTGTTGATGTCGTATTTGTTTTGTAGTCAATGTTCTAACGAAGTGACAGTTTGCTGAACGAAGGCGTGATGTTAAGTGTTTGCGCCTGGAACGCAACTCGTACGTAGCTTCGTTCCTTGCTCGTGCAAATGAATTTTTCATTAAACCTCGAAATAATGTAATTAGGCAAATTAAATAAAAATCACTGTTATAGATTATTTTGATCATGAATTTAATGAATTCTGAACATTTAAAACGCACTTGCAAATTATGTATAGGAAATTATAACAACGACAGTCTACAAAATGAACGACCTTCAGTTATCAGAAGTATATTTTGGCTCAAGGCAAAAAGAAAGAAATATAATTTAAAAAAATATATATGTAGTTTATCTGGTAGATACTAAGTGGACTATTCTCGATTCTCTATTTTGTAAGACACTCGTAATATTGTTTGAGATTTTTTTTTTTATTATTTAATTCAAACAACTTAATGTTTTGTGTGTTTTTTAAAGAAAGACAACAAGATATAATCATATATATATATATAATTTCCCCAGTATCCATTTTTATCGAGATATTTAGACATAATATGTTATGTTATAACACTCCTACCTTTGTCTTATTTCAGTGTATAGTGAACCTGAGTATTATATAGCAAGAATAAAATAACGCAATAAAGGAGAATATAAATTCTTTAACTGCTTTGACTTATATTAAGGGACGAAATTATGCTATAATAATGACTCCTACATGTCTATCGCGTGCAACCAGCTATCAGAACGATTAACCCGTGTTCGGATCGTAACTACAAACGTAGACTGAACAGTTTTACATCACGTTAAACGTAGTATTAGTAACGTGAAAAGCAGCGTAGATACTATAGGGACGTTGGTTATTATGCATTTTTTTTCTTAAATTTGCATTGAAAAAATAATCCAGCCAGGTTTGTTTTAAGCACAGATCTCAAAAAAGTTTCCATATGTTTGATTTGATTCGTCCCATATATATATATATATATATATATATATATATATATATATATATATATATAATTTAACGTTTTTAAAGTCTTAATTAATTAAACGTAGCGAATATGCAATCGCCTGTTTGTAACATAATTTATAATATATGATTAAAAATAACACTTAATTTTGATTGTTTCGATGTAACGAAGTGAATTTTTTATGAAGAAATTATAATAATTAATATATTTGTTTTATGGTAATTCTGTTTTATTGTATGCATTTAGCTGTGTGGGTGTTTAATAAAATATTTGCGTTATATAAATGTCTGCTGTTTTTTTTTTTTGTAAATTGACTTAAATATTCCGAATGTCAATGATGCTTTAGAAATATTTTTAGAAATATTGACGCGTTACTATTGAAGTGTAATAATTTAGATTTACATATAAGAATATTAACAGTTTATACAGCAGCTTAAGAATGAGTTCATGAACGAGGAATAGTAGCCATGAGTATGGCTTTAAAAGAAACTTAGTTTTTCGGACACATAGCATTTTTTTTCCACGTGTTCATGGAAGTACATGAAAATGCAAGTCGTCTCGTCTCCGTGATCACGGCTGCTGGAAAGGAACCGAAACGTCGAGATCATGTTGATATAAAATAATAAAAAACGCTAAGTATCCGAAAAACTTAGCTTCGTTTAAATGTGCACACGCGAAAATATAAGATATTTTATTTGATTTTGTTCATTTCAATAAATTAATCAAATACAGACAGCTATATATAAATAAATAAAATACTTTTAACAATATATATATATATATATATATATATATATAAATACTGAAAGAAAAATTAGATACGTTTTTTTAAATATTGACGAATAATAATGGCATTTAAATCTTTGGTATCTTGAATCTTGGTAAAAGGGTTGACTGGAAATAGGAATAAATTAGTAACTTTATTAAACAAGAAGTATCTATCAAATATATATATTATATATATATATATATATATATATATGTGTGTGTGTGTGCGTGTGTGTTTGTGTGCGTGTGTGTGTGTGTGTATGAATTAATTTCAAAGCATACAAAGTAACAGTCAGTTCATTGCAATGACCGTGTGACTTCTTATTGACAACAGCTGTAATTGTAATAAATTAAAATTAATTAATTAAAATAAAGATTTATTAATATATTCAGTGGTATAATTAAATATTGTTTTGTTTAAACGCTTCATGCGTACGAAAATCACTGCATTTTTCATATGCCTTTCGCGTTTACTGAAATATTTTAATGCTTCCTTATAGTAACAACTCGAGCAGATAATTTGTATTGTATCAATAAAAACCTGATATAAAAAATATATACGTTAAATAGGTATCTTGCGATTTCCATAACTGTTATGGCTTATAGCAACAGCCTCATCAAAGAATTCATTTGAAATAACGAATTTTTTAAGTATATTTTAATGTCATCTCTTTACTCTATAACGACATAATAGAGACGAAATTTCTCATCATTCCATGGATTCACCGTGCGGGTGCCAGGTCCATGTTGCAGGGAGAGGAGCTTCAACAGTGCCTGGGACTTGCGACCCAGGTGTAGCTTAGGGCCCTATCTAACGCGTTAAACGCTCACTTCCACCGTCCAAGCTCCTTTCTACCTAAACTAATTTGAAACGAACCTACTAGGGCTGCGTTCGAAGTCTGTTCCAAGAATGAATTAATGTTAGTTCTGGACAGGCCCAAGTCTTTTAGTAGGTTGTATAGAGATTTGGCTGTTATACCTCTCGCTGATCCTTCTTAAATTGTACACATCTTGCCATTTATTATCTCAAATATTCGATTTTTTTTTTTTTTGGTGTCAGTTTGGGAAATCCTCATGGAGCCCCCTCGCTTTCGGGGAAGGGCGAAGGAGACTGTCAGACTCTTTCTGACTTAAAAACAACCCGTGTTCCTCATGTCCCCGTGTGGCAGGGGGGTGGATATTGCCGAAGCATTCGTCACGACCCCCCGACAGGTATTGACCTACCAGATGGCGGGCCCCGTCATCCACTCTGCGGCCGTAACCAGGCCACAAGACTCAACTATGAGGCGCGCGTGGAACACACGCCGCCGCCCCGAAGCCTGTAGCTGTTATCGGACGACAAGAATTCCTGTAACTTTCGTCCACAGGCCGTGCTCTACGGTGACCGGAATTCGTCCACCCTACGGCACACATTGCGTCTTCTGCAGGAGGGGAGATAGGAGGCAGCCTCTCTCTAACTTTCCGCCACTTCCTTTGCGAGCATCACAGACTCGCAAAAGGTGGCGACGGCACACCACCTTGATTCGCTCCCTACCATAGCACATACTACAGCCGAAAGCGAGAGATTTACCGCAGCACCTACGGGCGCGACCAAGTCACGGCGCTGCTCGGCCCAAGCTGGGCACTCCGCCAACGTATCCAGTGCCGTATCGTTGCGGCTGTCACCACAATTGTGGCACAGGGCCGTCAGCTCCCTGCCTATGCGACATAGGTAGTTCCCGAAACACCCGTGCCCGGTAAGTACCTGCGTTAGCCGAAAGCTGAGGGCTCCGTGGCTCCTATTCAGCCATTCCTCCAGAATGGGCCTTACCGCCGCTACAGCGGCGTGCATCGCCATGGGTTGCGCTAAGCGCGTCTGCCATTCCGCTACTAGGACCTGGCAGAGCGCCGCCCTCCGTACTTCAATCTGTCAAGGCATCAGGCGTTCGCCTCGCTCGACCACGCGAAATATTCGACTACAGTTAACCCAGGTTAACCCGACCCCTATCTAATCCAGAATTCCCTGTTATCCGACATGCTCAACCATTGATT
This sequence comes from Danaus plexippus, assembly GCF_018135715.1. Lineage (NCBI taxonomy): Eukaryota > Metazoa > Arthropoda > Insecta > Lepidoptera > Nymphalidae > Danaus > Danaus plexippus. The sequence goes on from NC_083557.1 coordinate 1,055,686, forward strand.
ATTGATTTTTTGTCAATTTTCTCTAAAATATGATTGAACGAGTTATAACTTGTACGCACACAGTATTACGCTCCGCTCATAGTCTTAATTCAAATGCCTAAATTGAATTTGAATTCATGTGTACGATGAAGGTGATGGCTTGTCCTTTATATGGAATTATGTTATGATTGCACTGCAATTTGCGGGATCACAAGGCACTCTTTGGAAAAAAAAATCCAACTATAGGGAGCATTAGGCAGTATACTAAAAGCAGACACATTTCTTACTCCAACACTGCCTTGAAAAATGTTAGATCACTTATATCTAATAATATCTATATTTTCGTTCGTACACATTTAAACGACACTAAGTTTTTCGTATTCTGCGCGTTTTTTATTATCTTATATCTACATGATCCCGACATTTCGGTTTTTTTAACGCAACCGAGATCACGAAGACGAGATCACGGTGTCATGGAGTATCCGAAAAAACTTACTTTAATTTACTTTCAATATAAATTGTTTCGTAATTATTTTTTATTACTTTCGACGCGTTTTTGTTTCCATAAACATATAACAGACATATATTACAGAATTATTATTTGTTAAATAATATATATATCATATGTATTAAAAAATATATTATATTTTTATATAAGAATATATATAGTAGTTATTATAGATACTTACCAGGTAACTTGCTATCAACAGATCTAACTTCTGGGTATAGAGAGGAGTTGTTGAGTTCGGACTCGCTGTAACCAATTATCAAGTAAGTTTGACATCGATAATGAAAGCGTATAAAAATACGTGTTTGAATAATTCATGGCTGATCATATAAATTACATTTGCGGAAGTTCACCCAAGTATATAAAACAATATATTATATGTGTGTGTCTGTGTGTAGACAGCAACTTAAATATTGTTACGACAATAAGAAAACTGAGGCGGAAGAGAATGATCTCGTTTAGTGTTAATTCCTTAACAACTTTATAGTATTTCTGTCTATTTAAAAATAATAGGAGATTATTTTCTTTGATCAAATTTAATTTATGTAAGAGAATTCGCAGGAAGTGCTTAGTTTTATTAGGTAAGTGTAACAAAAAAATATTTTTGAACCAAATGAAAATGAAAAATGACGTAAACGTAAAACTGTCGTTTTGTTTTTAAAGTTTTGTGAGCATAATAATTTCTGTAATTTCAAACATTTATGTTATATATGTATATTAAAACATTTTTCACTTTAACGCATTAAAATTTTTAACGTATTAAGTCTTTGACTCACTGAAATTTTGTTGGTGGTAGAGACTAGCTGTGGTCAAGTAATTACAGATCGCAGATGGGCTGGCTCGATTGGGGAGGTACCACCCTCTCACAGAATATCGGCGTGAACTAGTCTTAGATGGCTGAATTTCGTCCATTGAGTGAGAGAGCCGGTTGGCCTTTTCCTGTTCCCACCCTTTCCTCGTCCTAAACAACCAAAGTTGGCAAGGCATCCGCAACAGAGATGTTTCGGATGTCCCTGGCCGGCGACGACTGCTGCCCAGCAATTTCAACAGATCAACAGATTGGCTTAAGAATACATTTGTATATTAGGAGTTTGTTCTTCATTGACAACTGTGATTCCTTTCTGAGCATCCGGCACATTTATTCTTAATTGCATCCCCCATGCTTTTCTCTTGATGAAAATATTTTCACCAATGTTACAATTTAAATGGAAATAATTGTTGCAAGTGGCGCCATCTGTGCCGCACTAATTATTATATACTATAACCCTTAGAATTATTTTTATGACTGGTTAAAATTAATCATAATACTGAACCATTGTTATTTTGTAATGGCAACATTTAAGTATCGACTTGTATTTGAAAACTATAAATACTGGAAGTAACGCTGAACATTAAAAATCAAGACTGAAACTATACCTCAAACATACTATCGTGATAAAGATACGAAACGACAAAGACGAAACCTCTCAGCATTCAATGGATTCACCGTGCAGGTGCCGGGTCCTTAGTTGCAGGGAGAGGAGCTCCAACAGTGCTGGGACTTGCGACCCAGGTGTAGGTTTAAGGGGCCCCTAACTAACGCGCGTTAAACGCTCACCTCCACTGTCCAAGCTCTTCCTACCTAACCATATTTGAAAAGAACCTACTAGGGCTGCCTTCGAAGTACGTTCCAAGAACGAAATGATGTGAATTCTGGACAGGCCCAAGTCTTTTAGCAGGTTGTAGAGAGATTTAGCCGCTATACCTCTCGCTCCCACTTCTACCGCGTATAAATCCACGACGAACCTATTTCTAATGAATTCGTTTGTGAGCTCGTAATATTTGTTGACCTTGATGGCATGGTCTTTGGGGATGTTGGTTTCCCAAGGAACCGTAAGCTTTATCATCACAACGCGCTTGAAAATTTGCGAATACATAAATATGTCTGGTCTGGAGGCCGACGCACAAATATCCTCGGGGATTTTGTATTGTTTTTCATACGTTTCCATCATTATAGTACAATCCGTAGCCGCTTTAAGGATGGAGTAAGGCTTGACTTTTGATCTTACAGCCCTAGTGCCCTCCCACAATACCCACTGATCGCTCGTTTGTGGTTATTTCCTTTTGCGCTCTGGCTACCGAAAGACTAACCGCATCACGTATGATTTCCAGAACCCTATCGTGACGACGCGACTGTTGACCGCTATCCAGGAGTACCTTACATCCCACTAACAAATGCCTAGCAGTTCCAACTGCCTTCCCACAGATATAGCAAGTCTTTTCGGTACCTTTACCCCATCTTACTAAATTACTCTGATCTGGGAGAGTCATCTGGAACGCATTGAGATAGAATTTTAGCAATGCTGGCGACCAATCATGGATTAAGGTGCGAATTAAAAAGTACTTAGAAAATACGTATCTATGACGCACTCACAGTGAATACACAGAAACTAGTGGCTTTTTAAACGAATATATATATATATATATGTTTCAAAAGTTATTATATTTTAATTTTTTTATGCAAAAACAAACATTATGCTATAAGGTCAGTATTAGGTACATGGTATATGGCTTTTCGTAGCACAGTTATGCCATTATGCATGGAATATGCGACCCTTCAATGTCTGATAATATAATTAATACAAAAAAATTACATTTAATTGAAGTAATACATAAAACTTAATAGTATTTCAATTTGGAAATTTTAATAAAGAAACTAGGAAGACGAAAATCATAGTATTTCCTAATTTTCTGTCCGTTTAACAATACCTGGTGTTAGCTAAGGTAGAAACTGGGAAAAAATAAGTTGGACTTAAACAATATAAGGGGAAAGGGTAGATAGAGTATTGCTTAATCTAAATAGTCTAACATTTCTAAGAAATTTGCCCTAGCCATGACATAAATTTCATTATTTTCAAACTCCCAACCTCAGTCATTCTATTTATTATAGTTCAGATTTAAACAGATTTAAAATTACTATATATTAAATAAAGTTGTCCATAAATTAAACTAATAAATAAGAAGAATATATTATATTAGAAAAATAATTCAAATACAAGCTAGTGAGCTGGCTTGCCTCTACAATGGGTTCTTCATAAAATCTACCTGATCGCACACACGTCCCTTTATCTTACTTAGCACCGGCAGATATTTTTTTATATTTCTCATATCCAAAACAATATACAAAAATACGGAGTAACGTTTCCTTAATCACACCACAGTATTAATATTTAACTTTTGGAAAAAGACTTAAGACGAAGCTAACTGACAACGAAGGAGGCAAACTTAGAGAGCATAAAATTTAGACATTGCGATTAATTTTGTAGCGACATCTAGTAGCGCTTCCAATAAACTACCGCCAAACGAGTGATTAACAAGAGAATTTTCAGAAGACACGTTTTTCAGGACTTGTAAGTAAAATGATATAATAAAATTAATATCAACTAATAGTTATTCATTTTAATATATATTTAATGCACTGGAAATAGACTTGAAACCAGCTAACATAAAAAAATATCTAGTTAGTTCCCGTGGCTCGTTTCTTCTTTATTGTATTCAATAACAAGAGTTAGGCTATAATCTTATTCATTTAGAAAATACTTAGTAAAAATCTTAATTTCATTACGTTGTTCGTTGCTTGAGGTTTTCACTTAACATAATATACTGTCATACACAACATAGGTTGTCTCTACCGTCCGCTAGATGTCTCTGTACATATAACTGACCTACTTATAATAATCACAGAGTAAATTTCTGTATTAAGTAGATTAGATTTCTCTTTCAAAACGCATATAGTATATTTCGCCTTTATCTAGTTATTTCTGTGGAAGCAATAATTCATCATCATCATCATCATCAGCCTATCGGAGCCCACTGCTGAGCAAAGGCCTCTTCTCACATGAAGACGGTTAGAGCATTAATCACCACGCTTGCTCAAGACGGGTTGGCGATTTCAATCTTATAATTTGAAATTATAGGACCAGGTTTCCTCACGATGTTTTCCTTCACCGTCCGTCAGTGGTGTCAAAATATTCTTAGAAAGTACATACATACATATGAGTCGGCAAAGATCACATTGGTACTTGCCGGGTTTCGAACCCGCGCCCTCACGTGTGAGAGGCGGGCCTTAACCTCCAGGCCACCACGACTAATAATGAGTCAAATTCTTTTAAGCCACTGAGTGTGATGGTAAATGCTATTATTAAAGGAAACACTGCTACGTTTTGTACTTCCGCCGTATATACATTTATGACCTAACAAGTTTTCAACGAAACACATTTAAATTGAAAGTGTGTTAATTTAATTTAAAGGTCGTGTTATTTTTAAGATAGCTGAGTCGAAAATAATTTTCGCTTAATATACATTGACAGTTGTTTAATTTATAAAAAAAATAAAATTCACTTCTATGGTCTGAATTGCTGTTGTATGATCTTTCACGTTTAGTTTTTCGTTACCTGAGAAATCCGTTGGCTTTAAACGAAGTCAGTTTCGCCACTTATATTAGGAAAAAATCAAAAATATAACTTTTTTGATATGAAAATGATATTTAGAAAAAAATCAAATTTAATAAATATAACCCATTCCTGAACGTACAATTGAACAGATGAAAGAACGTATTATTTTGCCTGTTTAGGATGTGCCTCGAAGTAAGCCGAGAAGCTAAGGAGCTTCTTGAGTATCAAAGTTAAATAAATTAAAAACAATTTAAGTTGGTGGAGACTAACTGTGATCGAGGTACTGCAGCACGAACACGGGGCGGCTCGACCGGGGAAGTACCACCCTCTCACAGAAGATTGTCTGAGTTTCTTCCGATGAGTGAGTGAGACGGTTGCCCGTTCCCTGTTCCCATCTCTCTTCCACTATCAAGGTCATCAACGCATCCGCAACATGTTGCAGACGTCCTTGGGCGACGGTAACTTTTCGGATCAAATAGTCGGTCTGCTCGTTTGTCACCATTGACATAAATAAATATTTTTAAGTAAAATTGAACTCTTTACCTTGTGGCAAAAAAAATATGTAAATTTTAAATAATTTTAGAGACTATTTGATAGTAATTTTTATTTAAATAATCAAACTATGCACGGACGGACATATTATTTTTTTCAATGTCAAAAGAATTTTGAGATTATAACTAGACCAATATGCTTTATACTTATTTAATAATTTAACAAACTCTTCCCAAGAACAGAACCCATCTAAGTCTACAATCTTTTATGACAAGCTGCACCCGTCGAGGCGGATTACTAGCTGATAGTTTGGACCCATCTCTTATCTGATCTACGGTTAAATATACAAAATCCAATTTAAACAGATCTCTATCCTGTGTAGCGTCGTGCCATCTCTGGAACACTAACTTCCCGCCTATTGGTATGATTTCATATTGCTCTGGCAATAGAAAATCCTCAACGGCCAGTGCTGCTACGACAGAATATAAATTTGCATCATGGCCATCAAGCAAAATATTTTTTTTTTTGCTTTTGCAGTTTAATGACGTCCACTGTTCAGAATCCTTAATTCTTCCCCAAGCCACGTTTTTCATTGCATGTCCATCATAGTAACTCATAGGAATTGATTAAATTATATTAAGTGTTATTGACAAAGGACCAATGATGTGCGGCATCTCCCCATCATCGTTATAAGTTTCATCATCTTCCTTATCAAAGTGACACCGGTTTTCCATTTTGGCACCCTATAAAATTTTCTATATCCAATACGTCTTTTATTTCCATATATGATTGTATCAGATCAAAATTCCTTAACTTATTTTCTATTTCCTTAAAAATAAGTTCCTGTGTAAATTTCAGAACCATTCCAATCTATGTATCTATTTAAAAAATCTATGTTGCAATTTTCAATACTGCCACAAACAAAATCTTTCGCAGATTCACGACGTCTTTGATCGGTATTTGCATAAATATGTAAAGAATTTTTATGGGCACAACCGTCCTCAAAAAGCTCCTCCATAAATGGCCATTTATAAAATATTCTTCAACAAATTCGCCCTTTTCTGTCAAATAAAGATCACTTTTATTCCATTTCGGCCAAATTTTAGGCGAATAATATTGGACATTTTCGATCAAAGGAGATCTTATGTTATGCCTGCTTAATATCAACACTTATTTTATTTCATAACTACGACTAGCAAATTAAAAAATACAACTTTAACAATCATGTTAATATGAATTTAATGACCTTCGTTGGCACGTTTTTATACGTCTGCTTTTAATGTCGTCAATTTAACAAAATTACTTTGCTTATTTTAACGAGGTCAAATTATTAAACACATATTCGGCCTCGGGACGTGACGACCTCGTCGCTTACCGGGTATTCTGTGCAGTAAGTCACGGGGGACCCTGACCTCCCTGCCAGGTTTTGGTACGGGCTGGGGAAACAGAAAGTTTTCTAAATATGTGATGGATGCATGGTGATGGATAGGCTTTTATGGCTTTCATTTCTGATTCTGGTGCCCGGACACGGCGAACAGGAGACTAGACTTGGAGGCACCATGGAGGTATCGAGTAAAAACCTTGACTCCCTCGGCACTTTGCAGGACGCCAGACTGGCCGGAATAGAGGACCGCCTTCTGCCGGAGCCTCGAAACACCACCAGACGGCGGAGAGGAGAAAATTGAAGCAGCCATTAGTGTCGCCCGCGCGGCTGGTTTTCGTACCGCTTTCCCCCATCAACAAAAGAAAAGGGTGAAGACTTTTCCACGATAGAAATTTGCATTTCGTTATGAAAAAACATCAGGAAAATCTCTACGACATATAATATAGATGTGGATTGATTTTTAATCTTAAGGATTAAGTTAAAATTTTAATATAATATAAAAAAAATATGTGAAGATTATCACAAATAATTTATTAAGGGACATGAACGAAACAAATAATCAGGATGGACTCATAAAAGGATAGTTAATATAATAACAATTAGCTTCGCTACAGATTGACGTTGTCTCACAAGCTAGTACTTATTGTGTGTTGTTTGATAATACAAACTTCATGTTCGATACTAAATGGAAAAGTATAAGAGTTACTATATAAAAAATTCGCGCTAATACTAGTCGCATCCTCTCGTTGGTCGTTTGTGAGCGATGAGGGGTACGAGGAAGATATTTACAGTTTTTAAATCTAGTGTCGTGGTAGCCTGGTGGTTAAAGGTCCGCCTCTCACACGTAAGGGCGCGAGTTCGAAACCTGGCAAGTACCAATGTGATCTTTTCCGAGTCATATGTACTTTCTAAGAGTATTTAGACACCACTGACGGACGGTGAGGGAGAACATCGTGAGGAAACTTGGACTTATAATTTTAAATTATAAGATTGAAATCGCCAACCCGTCTTGAGCAAGCGTGGTGATTAATGCTCTAACCTTCTCCATGTGAGAAGAGGCCTTTGCTCAGCAGTGGGCTCGCAGGCTGATGATGATGATGACATCCAAATTATAACATCCTGACGATAAAATGTATGAGAAAATATACGATTATTATATAACACATAAGTGCTATTTATTATTTACCAGATGATATCCGGTGGAAAATTAATCTCGATACGAATAACTAAATTAAAAGACAGAAATATTGAAGTTAATGTAAGCATTGATGTTGAACTCACCAAATCATTTATTATATACTTAAAATTTTCATATTTACCTAGTTAAAATAAAATTAAATCAATCACGCAATACATCAAGTGCACTAAAGAGTTGATTTTTTACAAAACTTTGTTACTTTACGTGAACACATATATGAAAATAAATTCCTAATAACAAGTGAAAATAATACATCAATGTTTTATAATGTTAATTCATATATTCGGTAATTTGAATTTTTATTACAAAAAATCTCGATATTTTATTTAAACTAAACACATTGTCAAATTAAAAGAATTTTCTGTCATTATATACATTAGCATAAAACATTTAAAAACTGGCTGCATCATTTAGAACATTAACAAAATCTTCCCAGGAACAGAACCCGTCTGAGTCTACGGGACAATCCTTGAAAAACAGCTGCACCCAGCGTGGGGGATTACTAGCTGATAGTTTTGACCCATCTCTTATCTGATCTACGGTTAAATATACAAAATCCAATTTAAACAGATCTCTGTCCTGTGTAGCGTCGTGCCATCTCTGGAACACCAACTTCCCGCCTATCGGTGTCCTTTCATATTGCTCTGGCAACACAAACTCCTCAACTTCCAGTGCCGCCAGAACAAAATATAAATTTGCGTCATGGGCATGAAGCGAAATGAATTTTTTTTCTGTTTCCGCAGTAAACTTAGACGATATATAGCTGAGAAGAGGTTTTGACACTTGTCTCCCTACTAACTTACTGTTAAAAACAACGTGCTGATACTGTATCATCAGTCTTGTGAGCGTCCGCCACTGTCCAGAATCTTTGATCATTCCCCAAGCTACGTTTTCTATTTGAAATCCGTCGTAGTAGCTCATAAGAAACGAATCGACTATCAGGTTCGCCCACAGCAAGGAGCCCTCGACGTTCAGCAAATTACCGAATTCATATGTAATTTCGCTGTCTTCTTTATCGAAGTTGCATATGCCCTCGATTTTGCACACTTCAGCATTTTTCATATCCAATATGTCTTCCAATAAATTATAAGATTCTTTTGTATCCAACTCCATTATTTTCGTATTCATCTCGTTAAGAACAAGGTCCTTCATCACTTTTGAATCATTGCGGACAACAGTTTCAAACAACGACGCCATTTCCTCAGATCCAACTCTTAAAACTTTATTGCAATTTTTGAAAGTACCACGAATAAACGCTTTCGATGATTCGTAAGTTCTCTGAGTAGAATTTGCGAATATTTGCAAGGAGCTCTCCTCGGGGCAGCTGTCTTTGAAGAGCTCTGTGCACAACCAGGTGGACATATATTCACCCATGTCTTCTTCCATTGTAGCACCTTTTTCTGTCAAATAACCAACACTTATATTCCATTCCGGCCAAGGATGAGGCGAGAACTTCTTCAAAAAACTCGCCAAAGGGCTCCTTATGTTGTGCCTGCTCAATATAACCACTTGCTTTAAATCATAGCAATTAGCAATTAAAAAGAGATTTAAAAAATATATTGCAAACTCCATTTTATTTTGAATTCAATGCGCAAGGTCTCAAGGCTCCTTTCACACTGTCTACACTTTTAGTGTTAAAAATACGTTGGATGCGATTAGTTTTATCGAAACCTTACCGAGTCTCGTTTTTATCCGCAAAAATTTCAATAATATGTAGGTGAATTTTTAATTTATGTATCTTTTTATATAGAACCTTAATTAATATAACCTTTTATTGAGTTTATTTTGAATTGATGGTGTGACTTTATTAGATATTTTCCGCGGACATTTCAATAAGATATTTTTTTTTTCGTTTCCATATCTTTTAATATCTTTAGCATCTAAAGTTTAGAATTATCGTAAATATATGAAAAATCTTTGTATAATTTATCAAAGGATATCATAGCTTTTGGTTAAAAAAATATTGTTAAGGTTATTCAAATGAGCATTTTATTACTAAAGTCTTTTCTTTACAATAAAAACTCTTTTTATATTATACTTTTTTCTATGACAAATTAATATTTTACATGTGATATGTTATGAGACTGAATATCATAATCTTGTAACCGTAGAATTAAAAAAACTACGCCTAATTTTGCTTATAGTTTTGCATGCATGTACTCTGACAGTGCAAACTTGTACTAAGCACTGTTCCACAGAATAAAAAACGATCATTAATTTATAATAAAAAAATATATTTTTGGTACATAAATAAATAAATTATAGTGTGTTTTAACACAAATTTGCATGTAAGCTTCACTTTAATGTATAGCGTAACAGCTTCAGTTTAGCAACCCAAGAATTGCAAGGAGAAAAACTTTCGAACATAGAAAAAAGAAAATTTAAACAGAGTATATTTTAAAATTTTATTTTAATAAAGAATTTTTATATTTTTCTATAAAATAACACAAAATATTCAGGGTTACTGATGCCGGAATGTTTATCAATTTGTACCTTGAAATATTAGTTTATATGGAGGTAAAATTTTATTAATGAAGGTGCTATTTTACTTTTGGCGTCGAGACGTGACGACCCCATCGCCCACCGGGTAACCGGTGCAATCAGTCACGGGGGGGAGGACCTTGACCTCCTTGTGGGGTCCTGGTCCAGGGCTGGGGGTCAGCCCATGGAGGAGGCGGCTGTTCGCGGCTGCCGCGTTTGGCGTCGGGACGTGACGACCCCATCGCCCACCGGGTAACCGGTGCAATCAGTCACGGGGGGGGGAGGACTTTGACCTCCTTGTGGGGTCTTGGTCCAGGGCTGGGGGTCAGCCTATAGAGGAGGCGGCTGCCGCGTTTGGCGTCGAGACGTGACGACCCCATCGCCCACCGGGTAACCGGTGCAATCAGTTACGAGGGGGAGGGGGGGTTCGCCGCTGAATGCGGTGAACGGAAACTCGGGCCTCTTCGAAAGTCCGGGTCGCTTGCTGGCCGGTCTCCGCTCTGTCTGCCGTTGGACGCTTGCGCTCGGCGGTGGGTGGTTGGAGACTGGCCGCGTGGGCTTGGGTGGGAGGGGTAAGGGGTTAACCCTCTCGCGATTAAGCAAGCCCGCCAGGCGGGGAGACGCTCCTTGTCACGTGGAGTGAGCCCTCGGGGGAGGTGGCCGTTCGCGGCCTGCCGCCGGATCGTCGCGGATGCATGCCTTGAGCGATTCCCGCGTTGATCCACGAGGCAGTGAGGAGAGTGACCGCTAGTGTTTTAGTGGGTGGCATGGGCCCTTCTGGCCCGTGATTCCCACATAAGATCCTCCGTCTCCCCTAGACGGAGGGATAGGTATAAAACCTTTCACCGCGTTAACAAAAAAAAAAGATGTTATTTTGCTATTTAAACAATATATATATATATATCGACGCCATCAGCCTTAATGACGGATGCAACATGAAAATAACTTGAGGCTGTCATCGATTATTATAACAACTTATTGGTAGTCATAATTATTGTTAAAAGTAAAACGAAATCAAAGACTGTTTAAAAGGAGAATAGAACTATCTTTGAATTCTGGTATAAATACGACGTCTGGACACACGACAGCAGACTGCAGAATTCAGCGAGTGCGGACCCTTGCAGAATGTGACTATGAAGAACCTTAAAGAAATACAAGAACATTTAGAAGAATTGAAGTTTCACTTTGAAATTTCATGGAACTTTCTGGAAGAAGTGACATTAGTGACGTCAGCAAGGCTGGCGTCTCTCTCTCTTTAAACAACGAATTTGTATTAAATCTAATACTCTAACCAGCTCAGGTTCAAGGTGACTGTTTTCATTCGCAATCTGGTGTGACCTCTCTCTTTCATCGCGTCAAATCATTATGCCATTGAATTTTTTGAATTTTCACCCAACTCAGGATCATCACAGTAGGTACACCGAAGGCTTACGATAAATAATTTTTTTTGTTAATATCTATGCTCAACTCTTCGACCGTAATAAGAGAGTGCTCCACAGACTTTTTTGTTTTTATTTATCTCGATATAAAAAAAATAATTGATTTAATTAACTTTGAGAAATTAGGTATGACTTAACCGTTTATCATCAGAACGCATAAAATATCCTGGTTATATACTGTGTTGGGTTTAAATAAGCGGAAAAAATATTGTCCGATCGTCCAAGAATGCATTAATCTGTTTGGACGTAATAGAACCGTTTTTGTACAAGGTTACTTACTGGAGATGAAAAATAAATTCTTTACAGGCATGTTAAGAGTGTAATGTAAGCAAGCTATCGACTTAAACAGTGGCAAAACAGAGTAACCAAAAGTAACTTGCTCTGTTTGTTTATACAGAAGAAAATATGTACGGGTATTGTGTGGGGGAATAATATGGGACCTGCACGGCAATCGGCTGTTTACATTCCATGCAAGTGTCAAAGGAAAGAGAACAGAGGTAGAATAGAAAACAATTATTGTTCCCACAATGAGATCTAAGTTTTTCGCGAGTATTCATTTAAATGAAACTAATATTTTCCGATAACTATGCGTTATTTTACTATACTTTGAAGCGAGCGTGATCATTGGCGGACGAGATGTGAATGTCTGTCAGTTGGTCTTGTTATTTACGCCACGCCTACGCCAGGAAATTAAGATACGTCGGGAGTATGTAGTTTTTAGAAATTATAAAATAAAGCGTCGTTATCCGAAAAAAATTTAGTTTTTTTTAAATGATTATTGTTCCACCACGACAAAGATCGACTTTTCACCGCAATGAGGTGCCAATAAAGGTTTTACGGTGTGAATGTCTTAAGAAATGAAGATTTCCAATCATCACCTGTCCAGAGGTCTGAAAAAGTATGTAACAACAAAAATATTTGTATTCTGAAAGTATTTTATGGCAGTCGTTGAATATTTTACATTATTACTCTAAATACTAGAAATCCTACAAAACGGAAAATCATAAACCGCCTTAATTTGCCGATAGGTCGTAATGAATATATTAATAATTAATATTTAACATATTTTTTTTTAATTTATAATATATTTTCTTAAAAAAAAAAACAACAGAAATCCCTCAAAACCGTTATTAAAAAATAATTACGTATATTTCAGTATAATCAACCAAAGGGGAATAATGAGAAGAATCCACGAAAAATATATATTGTAGGAATATGAGAGGGTAGGAGAGACTCAATGTAGGAATATGAGAGGGTAGGAGAGACTCAATGTAGGAATATGAGAGGGTAGGAGAGACTCAATGTAGGAATATGAGAGGGTAGGAGAGACTCAATGTAGGAATATGAGAGGGTAGGAGAGAATCAATGTAGGAATATTAGAGGGTAGGAGAGACTCAATGTAGGAATATGAGAGGGTAGGAGAGACTCAATGTTAGAATATGAGAGGGTAGGAGAGAATCAATGTAGGAATATGAGAGGGTAGGAGAGACTCAATGTAGGAATATGAGAGGGTAGGAGAGACTCAATGTAGGAATATGAGAGGGTAGGAGAGAATCAATGTAGGAATATTAGAGGGTAGGAGAGACTCAAACGACATATAAGCAGTTGTCAGAGGACATCAGGGCTCTTTTTCGTTCGTTACGCGCGTTGGTGTGATAGTTTAGTCGTGAGTAGATTTTCGAAGTGTGTTTAAATCTTTCGATTGTGTTATATTCGGATTTCATTTAACGATTAGTTTAAATCAAGATAGTTGAAAGTTATTCATTTAGAATTGTTTTTATTTTTGTGTAAATTTAATAAATTAGTAGTGGAATTGTATCGAATGTTATTTTTTTAAAAAAAGTCAATTCTTACCTTGTTTCTAAGAATATATATTTTTTTTTCATCACGAGCGAAACCAAGGGAAGTAATTAGTGCATGAGAAAATTTATCCAACGTTTATTTGTAACAGTGAAACAAAACAACAACTAAAATAGTATCGTCCGATACAAAACACAATGATTCCTGTAATTCAACTAAAAAACATAAAAACAAAAAAAAATTAAATCAAATTAAAACCACTATATACATTTGGGTTACTAGATAAATTTAATTTAATCAGTTATAAGTTAAAAAAACCTCAGACTACCCACAATATTTTTAATACAGATAATATATTAAAAAAAAAATTATATTGTGGCTTTATCTAATTGTGCGAGTTGATGTGTAAGCCTCTCCTCTCTGGCTCGTCTCGCTTGACCTAGAGCTCGCTTCTCCGCGAACTGAGATATAAAGGTTTCTATCGGTATATTACCTGAAACAAATCAGGGACAGGTTAAAAATATAACCTTAAACGCACAGACAGAAAACTAACAAGACAATTTAAATTGTATGTAATGTTAATGTTAGTTACACTTGGTCGGTGCTGTTAAATAATAATGGGACTTCAAGTACGATGTGGGAGAATCATTTAATATATAAGGTTCCGTCATTCAGTCTTGCCACTTAGCACAATACATATATTACAAGCTTGACATAGTTTTATTGTATACTAGTATATGAAAAATGCCATTATTAAGACACGGCTAAAACATTATATATATTACCCAATAGGAATTGCTCGGCAATCACTTCGGCATCCTCGTCGGCTTTCAATGCCGCCTCCTTTAGACACTCGCGTATTCTATGAGGATCATATATCTCCGATAGCTTCTGGTGTTGACGATTCAATCGCTCGTAGCTCATCTTCATCTGTACGATCGTTGAGATACGATCCAGGACCTGCGTCTTTAAATCGTCGAGCATTTGTTGCTTGTTTATATTATCCTGAGCTATTTGTTCGATACTCGCCATAAGTTCTTCAGTCTCAAGATCTAACTCGATCAACTGTGGATTGGTCTCAAGTAATTTATCCTGGATATTAAAATGATTAAAATTAATTACATGGATCATATATGTTATTTATATTATTTATAGCAATGTTTAGAGTAATAATTACCAAAACAAAGATATATATAATATATATATATGTATATTTAAGCATAATTAACACAAAATTCTTAGCAAAGTAATCGTTTAAATTTATAATTGTCACCTGTAGATCAGGATTTTCAATGATCTCCTGTAATTCATCAATGGATAGTTCATTCAACTCTGGAAACATCAGCGATTGGTTGCTATAGTGCGACATTGGGCTGGTGTCTGTGGACTTATCTTCGTGACCGTATATATTAGGTGCTGAACGCTGAAATTCGCGTATAATAACTTGAACAACCCGTCCTAAATCAGAATGTGGACTATAGTTCACCAATCCTGGTGCACCAATCACTTGGTTTGAGTTTTCAGCAAGCCACGGGTGAGGAAAGACGGGGCTTACGAATATGTTAGGCTTCTCATTAGGAAATTCAGAGTTAAGAATCACTGTAAGATATAAGTTGTGTCCATTAGAGGAAAAATCGACTTTGTATTCCGTATTTTCAACAATCTCAGTAACATTGTCATTAAATATTTTTAATGTATCAATCTGCCGCTTCCTTATGTCTTGTTCCGTGTAATATGAACGGGGAAGCATATCGAAATATAGAAGCAAGCGTATGACGATGAAATCGATCAATCTTCAAGAAATTATCACTACACATTCACTGAAGTCAGCTATATGGCCATATAATTAGCAACTTGACTTTTATATGTGAACTTATGTACACATATAGTTGAATTGAAATTTAAATGGTAAATTTTTCGGTTTTTCTGTTCTGTTACTAAATAACAGATTAATTTCGAAATGTCAAAACAATTTCCAAAAGCAAGCTGTCACTTATGTAGCAAAACTGACAAAGTGTTTCCTAATATAACAAAAAATGTTTCGTTTCACGCAATCTAGACATTTGAAAAATCTGTACAACTACAAGTACTTGTAATAATTTTGTGCATTTAATTAAAAAAATTATGCAACGATAAATACTAAGTAATTTTTCTAAGACAATTATTATTATACTGAATCTCTCAACATTAACGGGATTTTAAACATCTCTTTTTAAGATGTCGACGTTTACAAATAAATATTAAGTACTTTTGAATATTGAAATACAACCAGCCACACGTATTAGTTGCCGGTCAGTAATTCTTTACGACGGTATTTTACAAGAACTTTATTTCATCCCTCCATTGCTAATTTAAATATTTGCTTTCAATTAGATACAAGATTTGAAATATTTTTTAAGTAAATGTATATTTAATAATAAGGTTTTTATACAAACATTCAAAGAACCCCTTAAAGAGTTATTAACAAAACTATTTTATACGTTTTTGCCTATTTAAATACACAGGCAACTTTTACGACTTGATATATAAATAATTTTCTGAAACTTTAATTAATTTAAAAGATTTTGATGTAAATTTAGTTTTCTGTATATAAGATATTGATTTTGATCAAATTTACGAGTAAAGCCCGACGTAAACAATTATCTTAAATATAGTAATTACATTAAAGCCCATCAGATATTAAGACGGAGATGACCAAAGTATTAACTGGTGTCCTTGACATGAAAATCGATACATAAAAATGATCAAGAACAAAGTCACGGTTAAAACCTAGTTTTTGTATAACTTTATAATCAGAACCTCTTTAATGTATAAAATAAAATTATAACTGTATTTCATTCACTGATTTTAACATTTCTATATTCTCAAATTACTTCCTTATAATATTATAAACATTCATACAAGATTGTACTTGTAAGAAATTATAGATATTTAACTACTAAAAAAATTAAAAAAAAAACGTTAATGCACTCTTTAAAATAATATTTTAGATTTTTAAAAGAAAGAAAAAATCAATTACTTATTGTTACGCTAAACTCAATAAATAATATTTGTAGTTAAGTAAACAATTTAATATGACGTCGTAAAATAAAGCGAGTATAAAAAAAACAGTAAAAAAAGTCGTTAAACTTTAAACATAGTTTAAAAAAACTTTATCATAAAGGATAATAAAACATAACATGTGGTATCATACCACTTTGGTGTTTCTAAAATTTTTGAACTTTAACAAATATTTAGTATCCTAAAGAAATCATTAAAAATAAATCGTAATACCAATTGGAATAATGTTAAATGATAAAAAAATATATAGTAATGTTATTTGTTAGTTAAATTTAAATATGGAACTATTACAATTTTTTATTTTACTTTATGTTCGTCCATCAGCTTTGTGTGTGATGATTTTCAAAGAGATTTGTTAACAAGCGACTGAAGTCAAATGAAAAATACATGTTAAAATTTTAACCGAACTCTTTACGGTTTCCCTTTTTTTGTTAGTCAATTTTTAATTCACAAAAGTATCTGTTTGACATTTAATATTAATCAAGTAAATTTTCTTTTAATTTCTTTTTATTAAGATTGTTAACAATTAACATTGTCAAATCAAAGTTGGCGTTTATGTTTATGTTTAATTCGACGTACTAAGGAAAATGGAAACTTAGCTAGAACAAGTGAAATATATCTTTCTTAATTAATATTAATAAATACGAAAAATATTTCTAATTTATTTCTTATTTTATATATATAAACTTAAAATAACTGTCAGAAAGTAAATCCGTAGTACATTATTTTTAAACCTTTTTTTTTAACGATTGAACCTATTCTGCCAATGTAAAAAAAAAAATGAAATCATTAAAGAATTACATGTTAATAAAAGTTGTAAAGTACTTCTGTTTTTATGATGACATTACACTATAATTTAATGTCAGAAAGCATCAAGGTCCAGACTTTTTTAGGTTAACCCAAATATGGCGATACCGGAAAGTGTCATCCTTCCGTTAATTTATTATGGGAATGATATTTATGGACAAAATAATTAATTAAGGACGTCGGGTTAAGTATTTAAATGAAATTTTTTTGCTTCATTTTTTAAATTAATATATATTATTGGTGATGTTTTAACCAAAAAGGTTTTAATGTCCTTTTGTCAATTAAATTATTGTTAAATTGTATTTTTGTTTTACATGTTATTTATAATTTTGTGTGATATTAAATAACGAGTCGTGCAAGTATTCTGCAAAGCGAAGGTCGCGAATGTAACCATAAGAAAGTAAAGACGAAATTCATTGAGTTACCACATAATGCCAGAAATAACACGTTTGTATGACCCACCTAACAAGTGGACACCCCACTTAAAACAAAAGGGGGGAGATACACATTCCATTTATTACTACGCTTACTCGTATAGACAATTCCTACGCAGATGCATCTTAACTTTCTACATGGCAAAACGTTAAAACATCTTTGGTATTAAAAAAAAATCACCCGCCAAAGGACGAATCGCCTAACCTAAAAGTCATCAAAAAATTCGACCATTCTTTGCATAATACACAACTCGGATACCCAACGGCGATTTTTATGTAATATGCTGTAATAAACTATTACATAACGTCCATTTTGGCCTCATATTTTGGCGGGTTACGATAGTCTACAATCTGCCATGGCGGCGACCGTTTGGCTTTCATATTGACAGTTGAGTGTTTTTTTTTTAATTGTGAGTGTCAGTGTCTCAAATCTTTGTGCCAGTGACAAATAATTATACAAAGAAGGATTCATTGAGGTGAGTTCAAGAATATCGGAATAGGATATTTATACAATTATTAATGTATTATTTGTAAAGGATTTTTTTTCTGGGTTTTATAAACACCAGTTGTGAAAGTCGCTGGCGGCTTCCTTGGCGGAAATGTAATATGCGTACACATAATCATTTATTATGCATATGAATTTTGATCACAAACGATTGCCCAATACCACGGAGTTCATCTAATGTTTGGTAGTTGCGAAACTTTTGGCACCACTGACCTACTTTTTAACGAACGTGTAATTATAAAATACATACATCAAAAGTAAAAGTCATTCGTAACAAACCGGTCAAGAGTAAGAATTAAGTGAAATACTCGTCACACACTAAATAAATCAACATACATAAAACATGATCCCTTAAAAGCTATTTAATTTCAAACATTCACACGAGCGGAATAAATTATTAAATTTAAAAAGCATTATTTTCTATAAAACGGTACAAAATTATATTAAAATAATATTATATATGTAAATTACTGTAAACAAACAATCAGTTAATTAGTCAGCATTACGAATTTAGGACGATTGGTGTTAAATATACGACAGTTGACAACGAATTTCAACGAAGTCTTTATAAGGTAACTGTCACATACCACAGGAGTCATACTGATATATATATATATATATATATGTATATATGTATATATATATATAAAGCAGGGGCGGGATAACCACTAGCCCAGCCGGGAAACTGGCTGGAACAGGCTACAGCAAGCCCCGGGGTCTAAATAGCCCCAATAAGTGCTGGTGCAGAAGGCAAAGGGAAACCACTGCAACTATCATCCAAAGAAAGTCATCATGTATACGGATCACTGATACGTGATGACCACGACGAGTCTGCAAACACTCTTGCGACGCTGATGATATACTATATGATATTCGTACTTTCGTCTATACATTTAGACTAATTTAACATAATGACTTCATACTGTGAGTTATAAGTTTTTAATCAACACTCATATTATAGTATAAAGGTGGTTGAATGAGAGACGCGATACGGTTAGTATTTAATGTGACGAGGCGAACTTATAGTAAGCTGTTAGTGCAATTATAAAGCTTGAACATTTTATGAATCATTCACACATCTCACTTCGGATAGAAAAATACGTTTTAAGATATTCCTTGCAATTAAATTAGGTGACTGAGTTTAAAAAAACTAATGTTTTTCGGATTATGCTAACCGTATTTTATTTTAAATATCTATATAACCCAGACGTTTCGGCTACTTTGCAGCAACCGTGATCACGGGCAGACGAGGTGATATCATCGGTTGCTGAAAAGTAGCCGAAACGTCTGCATTATATAGTTTTTTATAATAAAATAATCGTACTTAGTATAATCCGAAAAATATTAGTTTCATTTAAATGAACACGAAAGTCTTATATCTCATTAAGTAACCGAGTTATAAAATTTAACAGTATATTCATTTTAAATATTGTCATGTCATCGTACTGACGTAGTATTTAATGAAAAACGTGAGACGCTTCGTATGTAGTGACCATGCAAACCTGTAATAAGCGTGCCGTAATTTATCAGTGGCGTTGCAAATGACAAATTGGCACTTTCGTCGCGTATTCCCGTTAAAACGGCCACTGCGATCGTCATTGTGACCAACACTTATATACAACTTGTAACTAACTTAAAAACCTACCTATACGAATAAATAATTTGACAGCTAAATGTCAAAATTTAATTAAATTTAAAATGCTTTTTATTCTATTTCAACAAAAATTATTTCGTAAAATTGAATCGTATTTAATTTTTATGTTAGGCAACATTTGTTATTCGCTTCGTTCATTAACATAAACGCAGCCTTATATAATGAAGATGTGTGTGTAGCAAGGTTAGTAGGAAATTGGGTTTGCATTATATAATAATTATAATTTAGCGCAAGAGAAAATATATATATATATAATATGTGCTATATACAATATACCAGAAAAGATATTTTATACTGTGGTTTCGGAGAAAAATATATGTACTTAATATAATATATACTTTCAACATACAGCGCCATCTATCGTCTGTGTTACGACTTCATACAACTATTATGAGCTGATCATACAAGGAAAGACGGGATAAACTATAGTCATATTATTTGATATATTAAATTATATTAAAAATTCATCCAGCAGTTTTTTCATTAATGAATTTTACCAACCGAAGTTATAAGGGAATAGAAAAATATGACAATGTTATATGTTAAATAGTTGATGGATTTCGAGGAAGCTGTCACAAGCTGGGTTAGATAAGCACTTAATTTCAACACATAAATATTTAATGGCCTCAATTCATAAGAATATAATATATTAATGAAAATTACAAAATACATAATGATTTAAAATTCTGTGAAAATTTAACAGATTAGATTTAATTAGGATACTCGAACGCAATACAATTTTAATTATATACCACAAAATGGCGGACAGGTTGTGACGTAAGCGTTGCGTCATGCGTCATAATCTGGGACAATGACCTAGGAATTACTTCAAATATAAGATTAAAATATGTTAATACTTTTTAATTTTGTTTCTCTAATAAGACTATAAAATAAATTTTCCTAATTTTTTCACTTATTAATTATTTTTCGATGAAACTTTCTAGTAAGATAGATTGAATAAGTGAGAACTATAGCAAGACACTTTGGTTTTATGTGGAATACTGTTTCGTTAGCAAATGTGCGTGACGGGATTTGTTATTCAATTTGAGAGGTATAAAGGCAAAATTTTATGTAATCTTAGTTGTACGTCCTTGACCACCCAACTTTAGCCGACCTGTTTTGTTCATTCAACTTTAGCCGACCTGTTTTGTTCATTCAACTTTAGCCGATCTGTTTTGTTCATTCAACTTTAGCCGATCTGTTTTGTTCATTCAACTTTAGCCGATCTGTTTTGTTCATTCAACTTTAGTCGACCTGTTTTGTTCATTCAATTTTAGCCGACCTTTTTTGTTCACCCAGCTCTAGCCGATCAACTTTCCCCCTTTAATCCAGTCCGCCGCGGGACCCCGGACAGTTGATCGTTACGATTCATAACATTCAAGCCAAGTTCATGATACGACCACGGATTTCACTTGTGGCGCAAGTAGGACGCAGACAGGGCTGGCGATCGGAATGATTTTGTAACACATACGTTGGAATAAATAAATACTAATACATATTAAACAGGCTAGGCAAATTAAAAAAATATGTATAAAAAAATCTTATATGCGAAATTTATTTTTATATTTGAAGATTAATTTAAATACATTGAATTTTTTTTTTAACTGGCTAACCAAAATCACACTAAATTTCATATCTGCTAGAGTGAAAACCTCTTAAAAAAATCCCTCCGAATCTTAAGGAAAAATTAATAACGTGACAGCCCTAATGTCGTCGGCATTTCATCCATAAAAGTGAGAATGCTCGTCGAATGACACGTAACATACAACACGTTAGTTCGTTTGTTCACAAAGTACATTTTAAATTACTCAAAAACTAGAACAAATTGCATTTATTTTTCATAAACGTTAATATTATTACTTCAGATGCAAATAATATTTACGATAATTAATGTATTTTTGTAGGACAGATTATTCGGCTATTCTTATTTGAAATTACGCACAAATTTATACTCACAGACGATAAAATTGAAATATGTTTATCTTGTTATATTTATAATGTAATATTAATTATTATATCAAAAAGTAAACTACCATATTGTGAAGGAATGTTTTAAAAAAATGCCTCCAACTGAAACACTTTCGCCTCTCCGATGTGAATGATCTATAAATCGAACGCAATTTTTTTTCCGCCATTTTCAAACAAACAGTTATCAACCGTGAAATCTGATTGGATGAAAAAATTTACAATTAGATCTATTAACCAATCAAATGACGTCTTTTAATGTCAATAACGATTAAATTAACAAATATATGTATACGTTTATTAACGTTAAATTTATGTGTACTTGAATTAAAACCCACTTATAGTATTAATAACTCAGCCCTTGAAGTTCAAGTTGAAAGCAAACTAGTATTTACAAATTACAAGTAACAGGTTACGTTAGATTCCAATTAGAGCGGACTTCACAATAGCTATCTGAAGTCTCTAATAGATGGCGCTGTAATTAATGAATAAAATTTAACTTGCAATCATTTATAGCTTAAAATAATAACATTCCTAACTGCATTATTGCATTACGTCTTTTATAACGTTAGGTTAAATCTTTTTTTGGTAAAATATTATATTATTAAATATTCTACGTAAATTGATAAATGTATGTTTATTTCGTATGGCCAGATGAAGTAAATTTAACTTATGAAGAAAAAAAACAAATTGAGATCTGCCAACACATTGGAACTGGACTGGAATGGACTAGGCCTTTCATTTAATAACAAAAATTTTTTTTTAGTAATAAAATTTTAATCTTAAACTGTTTTGCCTTTTTAAAATTTTATTATTTTAGTTGTAATATATATATATTTATTTATGGTTATTTATTCGTAAATATGTTTCTGGTGTTGCCATATAACAGACTAAACTGATAGTTAACAATTTTAAACTATATCGGCATTACGCACCCTAATATTACTATTTTTAATGTTCTTTCATTATTATTTTTTTTGTATATTTTTTAATTTTGATTGAAAAATGAATTTTGCTTTTACAAGTAGCGGTGGAAATATAACCTTTTGATGAATAATAACTACGACCTAACCAAGAAATGAAGAAATGGCTTTATTATACAGAAGATATTATTTTTCGTTTACGACTCGAGAAACCGTAGTCACAGACCTTGTATACGCCAATTAAAATAATCACGTATAGGTACTGCACGCTTAACATAAGTTTCAAACTACATACGTAGCGTTTCACGTTTCTCATTCAATACGTAAATACTATAATGTGATAAAATTTATTTATGAAAAACTATTAACGCTACGTACGTAGTATGACGAGTTCAACTTATAGCAAGCTAACTGTCGTTTAATATTTTGTTACCTGGTATAACAGTTTTTTAACACAATAATGTATAATGTCAGACATTAACTTTAAAATTTAAAAAAAGAAGTAAGTTACTCGAAAAACGATATAGTTGTTTACCTATATCGTAAAACCTGTTCGACAATAGTTGTCAAGATACAAAAACAAATAGTAATATAAACATTTTATTCACTTCGTTTGTTTGTAACGCTTTAAAAACGTGTTGCGTGTTTTTTCTAAAGGAATATATATATATATATATACATTCCTTTAGAATATATTTATATATATATATATATGGGTGTAAATTAATGTTTGTCATTAATCAAATATATCATTACTCTTACCACAAGTTTCAAGACACACTACATACTGAGCGCCTCCCGTATTTCATCAATAAAACTTAGCTCACGATACCAACTTAGGTTAATTTAAAAAAAAAAACTCTAATCGTGTCGTATTTAGTCAGACGATACAAACAGTATTTATATAGTGACTATTTGATTTATTGTCTAGAAACCTTTATATATACAAGGTACTTCATGATATTACTACGAACATAACCTAAACTATATTACGTTGACTACGATACAACTACAAACACAAACAGTGTCCTGTGTGCCGGTCGAGGTGTTTGCAACCAAAGGCAAAAGCAAGCGAACCCGTGGGAAAAAACAAGTGGTTTTATATAACGAAAAGTCGTTAGATACGAAATTATTGACATTATGTAATATATTGTGATTTATCTTAAAATATTGTATTAGCGGACAAAAACTCATCCATTATACATTTTCATTTAAGACAAACACACATTACGTGTTGGAGGTAAAAACTATTACTTATCAACTTATATATATATGTATATGTATGTATTTTTATTTCCTACATTATATATATCACTAAATTATAAAAATGTTATTTGATTTTCACCTAACTCTACACAAAAAATGTCTTATGTCCAATGTCAGTGTTACCAGTTCTTTAAGTGTCAATAGATTATAAATATTTCTATTCTATATACTATGGACAGATAACATTTAATTTTTTTTTTGTACACATTTCAATGAGTAGTTGGTAATTTTATCACAAGAAATTACAGTTTTTGTCGTTTTCAATCTGAAATATATGGGATAAAGTTTATTTTCAACTTTTTTTTTAAACAACGATCTATTTTTCAGCTTCAGTTTGAAAAAATCGGATTATATATTTATTTTTCGAAATATATTTTCATCGAAATCTTCTGATTTCGTCGCTTTTATTATCAGTACTGTCTGATGATTGTTTTTAAACAATGGGCTCTTGAATAACTTTTTCAAGCAGTTTATTTACAAGGAACAGTCAAAACAAATTTGCATTTATGAAAAAATAAACATTTACGAGGTTAAGTCCGATGTAAAATCACCTTAATTATGATGTAACATGCCGAACGAATATTTTAAATTCATTCGTGTATTTTAAGGTATGAAAAGTGACCTAAAAATAATATTTTTATCAACGAAGAGTAAGATTTTGTAGTAATTATTGAAACAATTTTTTTTCGTTCACATTCACATCAAACGAGAGCGGATACAACTTCTGGCTGTTATTGTAGTTAATTATAGAAGTACTTATGTCAATAAATGCTATAGTAAGTATTATATATATAGACGTGATGTCAACATGACAAGCCTGACAGTTCGTTTTCAGTGTTAACCACAGAAAAATAATGATTGACAACACTTTTTACCTAACTAGCTCTTAAACATTAATTTTGTTCATTCAATCGTCATTTTAAATCCTACTCTTAGTGTTATTACAAATATAAAATACTATTATTGAAGTCTTGAGCGTTTGACAGATATTTGTATGAGGCATATTGCTTAACCATTTTTTTAGAAGAAATAAAATGAAAACAGAAATTCAGCCGATATACACAAAGAACTTTCAAAATCAATAATACATCATACTCCTTAAACAGATATTGTTGTCAGTTTTAGCAATTAGTTGTACGTAATACGAATTATTTTTTTTAAAAACAAAAAACTATATATGTCAAAACTACATGACAGCTGTCAAAAGAATGACTTATACTTTTTTTATGCTATGGGACCTATATTTTCATTATTATGCCAAAGTACGATAAAAAAAAACAGTTCAACAATCTTACGGAACCATTTATTGTACGGAATATTAAAAAGTATTATAATCTCACCTTCAAGCAGAGTATTAACTCTTAAGTGTGTTTTGATATAACAATTACAATCCTACATATTAGCGTAATGTTGTAGACTTTAGCATTCACTCGCCGGTCTTCATCTGTGTTCGACGTATGTATTATTAATAATATTCTTTACATATTATATAAGATTTATTTATATTGTGGAGAATTTTTTTTTATTATCAAGCATTTTTTCCAAAACAAAAAAAAAACAAACATTAAAATGAATTTAGTATTGGTCTGGGCTTAACGGACTTTTTAATTTTCGTTAGAGGTAACCCTTTTAAATATCAAATCTTTCTAGCATAGAATTTAAACGAATTTTTTTGTTTGAAAAATATATTAAATAAAAATCTAGTGGGTGAACAGTGCCTATCATTGTTTAAAAGTCTATAGTTTTTTTTTTCAACGAGAAGATTATTTGATTTCTCCTAGTAATAAAATGGCACGTATATTTTTAATTTATTATTAAAATTCTCTATGTCACATAGGGTTATTATGCCAGTCTTCTACTATTCAGCGTCTTTCGATTGATACAATTTATTACAAAGAAATCATAATGTATAATATAAAGAAAATAGAATACATTTTTTTTTTATTATATTTACAATAATTATTACATTTGACCTCTGCGTCTATATTATACAACATTTTTTAAAATGTACGGCACCAGCCTCGTATCTGTTTAAAAATAAACAAGGGTTTTTATTCACATAAAACATTTTTGTGACATTAAAATTACATCGCATCAAAGTTTTCCTTAAATCCTAAGATGATTTTTTTTCAACTCTCTTTATTTTCAAGGACCCTTCACATTGTTTAACATAAAAAATAGTTAAATACTAATAATGTATTAAATATTACAATAGCTTGAACAGAACTAGTTTTTTTCACGACAGCACTCGCATAAAGTATGTGTTGCTAGTCGTGACTTATTTTAGATATATATGCTATAATTGAACACACACTGTTTTCGTCTTACTATTTTAAATTATTTATCAGGTTTAAAATGATTTGTAGTTAAAATAAAAATTTTAATTTAATTAAATATACCTTGTATATATATATTTTAGAAAGCTTCTCGGAAATGAAAAAAAAAGTTAAATTTCACGATGCACGCATACCAATAAGCAGTCAAAATAACAGTACTCTATCCCAAATAAGCTCTTTAATTAATTTTTTTTTTGTATGGTAACACATTTTTAACATTAATTAAAAAAAAAAATCTGAGCAGTTTTTTTAATCAGTGTGACCATTATAACCCCGTTCCAGGTTCAGTCATAAAAAGGTTGTATAACTATTTTTATTACTAATACTTCAATGTAAGGTTTTACTATAATAAAATTATTTAATTATTATCACAATATTAACTACCTAAAATAGCTTTAATGTTTTTAAAATTTCATACCTGGCAATACATAAACGCCTTAAAGTGTTTTGATAAATAGCAAATGATAAGCAAAAGGACTCGTATCCAGAGCCGTAAAAACATTTACAAAAAAAAAATTTAAGTGTTTTGTCTTGTTTATTTTTTTTATAATTAATATATATTTGATACTTAATTAAATTTTTTTTAACGAGCATTATATTTAACCTCCCACTTTAATGAACGTACCGTAATTAAATCCATTAAATTTTATAACCAAATGTTAAATATATGTTATAATTAATAAATGATAAGAAGACTGCTAGACACAGTAAAAGATCCTTATGAGCGGCTTGTTGCTATATATTAAGACTTGTTTTGTTATTAGCGTCTGAAGACTAGTCCTAAGAGAAATATTGGTGAAGGAATTTTGAGATCTGCAGATGACTATGTTATGGAATCGTATCAAACAAGCTTTCACGGGGGATTTGGTAGAGGAAAATTCAAGTTACTCTAAAACTAAGAGATGCACCTTTGCATTTTTTTAAATTCCTTTCCTTCGAAAAAAGTTAAGTGAAGCGACCTCTTTTTTCTATCATGTTTTCAAATATCAGAGATTTTTCTAGCATGTTTCACTATACGAAAATTATAATCATACAGAAATATTAATTATTTTATAGAGTGAACTAACTTCAAGTTCTCCTTTTTAACGAACAGGTACATTTTTCCAACTATCGATTTTATGTTTAGTGGTAGGGTCGTGTAGTACGTAGTAGTAGTAGTAATGTAGTGTCTATCTTGACATTGGTAGATTTTCGTTCACTGGAAAGTAGGTAATGTTATTAAGTTTATACAAAAAAACGCCCTACGTACTGCATAAAAAAAAAACATTTCTAATGTTGAAAAAACATAGATATAATCCTTACTATATTTACATGGTTAAAATAACAATCGTTTTCGGTATCTCATTCATATACTATATTGGAAACTCATAACGCTCCGTATGTAGTTTACGATTCAAACTTTTTGTAACGATTTATCAATGCTAACACAAAATGACCTCCCAGAAACTTTAATTCGTTACTTTGCTCACAGCTATGACAACAGACTAAGGTCAGCAATGGCGAATCAGTGCGGAGAAACGAAAACCCTTGGAATAGAAAACAAACATAGCGTCGGCTGTAACATGGAGACTGATAAGGAAGTGCCCAAGATGTCGGAAGTCCAGAACTTTTATAACGGGAAGAATGTCCTTATCACGGGAGCTACAGGTATGTTTTACGTTTATTAGGAATGCAATTTTCTCTTCATTACTTTAGCCACGATGTTAGTCCATCCCATTTTATATATTCTTTAAACGCAACGGATTTCTCTAAAAAATCTTTTTTGTTTGAAATGAATCGTAAAAAATCTCTAATAAGGAAACCAGGATTTAATGACACCTTAGGTCTATCGATTGTAATCTTCGTAAATCGCAAGTAATTGGTAAATTATCAGCTCGCAAAAAATTTTACCTATTTACTATTTAGTTCCAGTGCTCTGTAGTTTT
Source organism: Danaus plexippus (assembly GCF_018135715.1). NCBI lineage: Eukaryota > Metazoa > Arthropoda > Insecta > Lepidoptera > Nymphalidae > Danaus > Danaus plexippus. The sequence goes on from NC_083557.1 coordinate 1,084,275, forward strand.
AATTATCTCCATGCCAAAATTTCCTGCAATACATTCCAGTAAGTTTTGATCCTTCAATAAAATTTACTTAATTTTTCCTACATGTCTCCGTGAACAATTTTCTGTATTAAGTAGGTGCAATGTCCTTATTCGAGAAAAATCTTGGTAGGTTTAGCCGTCAGATAAAATCGTAAAAAAAAATAAAAAAATCCAGGACACTTAAATTAAAAAAAATGATTCACCCCAGAGGTAAAGATATATTGATTTAGTTAATAAGACATTTTCCTACAATTATAAACCTATTGACACGTAATTGCTTCTACAGCCTTTGAACTCAATTTTACATAACAAGACATACAATACAATCAGATATGCAAATAAATAATAAACGAATTACATTATAAAATATATCAATACGTCTCCTTACAAACAAAGTGGATATTAACTTGGACGTATAGTAAGTAGTATTAAGATATTTTCAAGGTATGAAATGTTGAACTTAATATAATATGTTAAACTTATTATAAAAAAATATGATTAAATTTTTCGGTTATTTTTATCATTTTATATCTACATGGTATCTGTGACACTTTCATCTCGTCTCCGTGATCACGGTCGCTGTAAAGGAACCGAAACGTCGGGTTCACGTAAATACAGAATAAAAAAAAACGCGCAATATACGAAAGACTTAGTTTCGTTTTAATACTTAAACATAAATACTTTACTTTAAAATTATATAACAACTATTAACTTAATCAGATTACCTAAAGAGAAACAATCTGAACTTTGTGCTTTGTAAAAATACTTTTCATTACAGCGGTTAAACCATTTACTTTTGGTTAAGAGGAATTATTTTAATTAGTCCAACGATAAACTTTTTAAAACATTGCCTAAGATCGCTGATTCGTGAACTTGAGATATTATCTTTGTTACTATAAAATATTGACATTAGATTTCGCGGATTCGTTTCATGGATTGAAATTTTACACATTATATTATATTCCGTTTATTTCTCACCCAAAACCGACAGTTGGTTGTTATATTAGCAAATCAGTAGTAAAAAAGTTATGATTAATATATGTCACGCACTTATACATACACGTTTCGGTTCAAACGTGTTCCTCTCGCAGAAACTTTTCTTAGCACAAGCTGTTACAGCTATTGTATAAATTTACCGTTGGAGCTATCTTAGTTTTCGATTACAACAATTCTATAAACCCTTCCAAAAAACAGGACTGATAATTATAATGATTACAGACCGTTCAGCAACCCGTCTATGTCCTAGGACAGCAAAAAATTGTGTTCACATTTTAAATTTCCATTCTAGGGTTTCTCGGAAAGATATTGGTGGAGAAGCTTCTTCGTAGCTGCTCAGGAGTTGAAAATCTATATCTATTGGTAAGACAGAAACGAGGGAAGGACATTTACACCCGAATAGAAGAAATATTCGAGGATCCGGTGAGTAGATAAAATGTAGTAAGAAGGAATAACTGACACTTTCGCAAGCATTAATTTAAATGAAACTAATATTTTCGGATTTTAAACAATACAAAATTGCCGAGAATATTGGTGCGTCGACCTCCAGACCAGACATATTTATGTATTCGCGAATTTTAAAGCGCGTTGTGGTGATAGAGCTTACGGTTTCTTGGGAAACCAATATCCCCAAAGACCATACCATCAAGGTCAACAAATATTACGAGCTCACAAACGAACTCACTCGAAATAGGTTCATCGTGGATTTATACGCGGTAGAAGTGGGAGCGAGAGGTATAGCGGCTAAATCTCTCTACATCCTACTTAAAGACTTGGGCCTGTCCAGAACTCACATCAATTCATTCTTAGAACATACTTCGAAGGCAGCCCTAGTAGGTTCTTTTCAAATTTGGTTAGGTAGAGAGATGAGCATGGACAGTGGAGATGAGCATTTAACGCGCGTTACATAGGGTCCTTAAACCTACACCTGGGTCGCAAGTCCCAGGCACTGTTGAAGCTCCTCTCCCTGCAAAGTAATCGAAAAGTCGGGAGTGAGTAGTTACGATTTCGGGACCCCATAATATTGTACAAAGATCCATCTCAAAATTTTAAGCGACAACAAATTTAAACGGTTAACACGATGTAGTCCCAAAAAACAGAACCATATTCTTAGGACCTCGAAATAAAGAACAAAGAAGATAACAGCAGACAATATAAAGACAATGAATGTTTTAAATGACGCTTTGACTAAATTAACGACAAAAAATTGACAACATTTTTCTGTCAGCAAAACAATATATCAATGTGACGTGGTTGTTTACCGAAATAATATAATATATATAAATTTCATTTAACTTAAACGTAGTCGCCATTTAAATTTTTTTTCCGATTTAACATTGAATCTGACGAATTAAATGTAATAAATAACAAAACAAAAAATGTGTTGATTTAAACGTTTTATGGTTATTTTTTTATCATCACAAATTACCTAAATTGTATTATGTAGAATTAATTTCTTTGTGATGGCGATAAAGAATTTATTATAGCACGATATATTGTCATTTATTCAGTCAGTGGGAAGGTAGTTATAAAAATACGATACAACAATCGCTGTCGAAGTTTCTTTGGAAATCTGATTGCGAGTATATTATTTCTAAACATATTATATTTTTATTATATCGTTTTTAACAAAAGAAACTCAATGATAAATTTAAGTATTTCTTCAATAATTTTTATCTCATCAGCAGTGACTGTTGATGGATTTACGTCATGTTAATTGGCAAATTTGTGTTAATTTTTCAGTCTGGAGATAATATGCAGACTCACTCGTAGGTTCATAATATACGTTGTATTTTCCTGGTGTAAAAAATATATTTCATTGAATTTATATACTTAATTATAATACATTTTTGTTCTTAATTTCCTCTATATTTAAATAATATATGTGTTAGCAATAAATAAAATACATAATAATGTTATATTCCTAACTAAAATATATTTTAACAAAAAATAAAAAAATTCCATATTGTGAATGTCGGAGAACTCGTATCTGGAACAATGCACTTATGTTAATAAAAAAATTACATTGTTAAAAAATATAACATACGTAATATTTTTTATAATAAACATTTAATATTTATATAGAATAAACATTTTCTTTACCGTCTGTTAGTTATTTTCGCACGTCGTATATATTTTTGTTACAAGCAACACTTCTTCTGCCGACATTTTGTTTTACAATGAAAAGTGAATATTTAATTTACGAAATATTAATTATTAATGCATATTCATTATATAGTTTGAGCTACGAATATATAAGAAATGTATTCAAATAATTTTGCTTTGACAGACAGAACTAAAATTATAAATAAATCTTTATGTGCTTACACAGCGTAACGTTTTGTTAACAATCAAATGGAAAAATAACTACATTATTACGCTATAATCAAAACAAAAAAAACAACTTAAAAAATGCATTTTTGACATATGAAAATAATAAATTTTTAATGAGACACGTTCTCGAAGTTATCTGGCTTAAATTTAATTTAAATTTAATAATTTATTTAAAGTAAATTTTTTGTTTGTGTTGCTAAAATGTGAATGGACGTCCTTAGGCGTATATTTAAATGACCATGTTGCATTTTCATTGTGCATGGTTGTGTACAACAAATATTTAAATAATATAAACATATTTGCCCCTCAAGTGCTCACAAGACGCCTTGGCCGTATTTGTTCTGTCGTATGTTCATTAACTAACAAGGATAAACTTGTTTAATATTTCGTAAGACATAATATATTTGAAAAAAAAAAAAAAGAAAAAATATTGCTTTTTTATTTAATGAGGTAACACCACACGTAAAGAAGAAACTATGTGGATTGATGATTTGTTATATTAAATAATTTAAACAATCTGTTTATACAAATAAGTAAAGTTATATTAAAGCGAGACTTTGAGAATATATCTTAAGGAATGTAGGTCATATACTGTGTGATTAGTCCGAGTTTTATAAAACTACATACGGGACGTTAACAGTATTTCAATCATAAATCTTAACACATATAGTGCGTAGTACTGAAGAAACACGAAAAGCGATAAACGTATCGCTTAACGACGCGTACTTGGACTAAACAAGATCCGAATTGCAAAGGCACTTAAACCGTGCATCTTGTTGAAGTCATCTTAACGTCATAGCGGTAAAATAAACACTCATCTAGGGCCAAGTGTCAAACTTATAAGTTAAACGTAACTGAGGTTTTAGAGATACAAAATATTTACATGACTCTGACAAGTTTTGATGTCTATTAAGTCGTGAAAATGTGGAAAAATTTCGAGTTTTCCTATAGCAAAGAAGTTTCGAAGAGAAAGTTGAGATTCTTCGAAGACTTTTGTAAAATTTTGAAACAGCTAGAAATAGAATGGCCCAAGCTCAATGCGGTTAATATTTCAAAATACTCAAATTACTCCGTGTTTGACCATTTTGCCAAATATATAGCCATCAATGGCCAAAAAAGTCAGAAATAGGAACCATATTATGGGCACATTTACTGCTGCACCTCGCTTTTGTTATTTATCTTATATAATCCCTTCTCCAGGTTTTCGACCGTCTGAAGGCGGAAGTGCCGAAATTCAGACACAAGATTGTCGTTATACCAGCTGACTGCGAGGCTGCCGGTTTAGGACTTACAATCAGTGACAGACAGACACTCATCGAAAAAGTATGTACATATATAATAAGTATAGTAACGTTTAGTAAATAAGTTCAGAATAAATATTACAGGTTACAGTATAAATAAAACTAGTTATAATATATTTATTTCGATATAAAAAGTTAAGCCTGGTTTATTATTTTAATGATTACAATGCCGGAACTTTGCCTGCGTATTAAATCCCCTTTCAGATAGGGTTCCTTATTATTAAGATGTTTCATAATATTTTTCGAGGACCCATTTAAAACTACCCTCTTTTAAAAGACGATCAAAAGAAACCTAAGTCAGTCCTTATGACATTATCTAGGTAGGTAGGTAGAAACTAGTAGCTACTCGCAGATGCGAGTCCCATTATGATCGGTCCAGCCGTTGCAGCATTGGCCGGACAAAAACTTAAAATAATCATACATTTTTGTACCGTATCTATTTGTGTATAATGAAAAGCCGTTAATATGAAACACAAACAGATATTAGTATTTTATTTAAATATAATTCTTTGAAGTATCTCAATATGTTTATTTTGCAACAACATCAAACAGTATTGACCGCGGACTTATATATATTAATTTATTTAATACATTGTGAAAATAAAAACAAAAAAATGTCTGCGATTCGTTTTGAAACTTATTAGTACGTTTTTAGTTTTTTTTTGTATTGGGACGTGTTTTGTATGACGGTAGAAAGGCATGGAATTTTTCACGCAAACATATTTTTAAGAATTGACAGTTTGTTAGAGATTAAAAATGCAGCAATTGTTTTTTTAATCACATATTTTTCTCTGTAATTCTTTCTTATTTCATTATTTTAAAAATAACTTGTATTATTAATGTAAATAATTGATTCGCATTTATGTATGCTAGTTCCTCGTTCAGTTAAAATTGCTGTAGGTACACTTATACGAGGACTTAATCAATCTAACATTTAAACGGCTTTGAAGGAAACATGTTACAATATGCTCGTTATAATTCTATTCTATACATAAAGTTGTTTATCCAATCTCTATGACGTCCTTAATAATAATCACGGTCAGACTAAAAACTGACAGTATGTAAGTTAAGTATCACATGTAACGAAACGCACGTCTTTCGTTCCTTATTGAGAAAAGTTACTAAGTTTCTCAATGAATAGTTTACGTCATGCTATGTTTATAAGAGTAATTGTATTAGTTATTAGGCTTATTCCGATGTATAATATTATTATTTTTTAGGTTAACGTCGTATTTCATTCCGCGGCTACAGTGAAATTTGACGAACACCTGAGAGCTGCTTTGGCCACAAACGTGTGTGCGCCGCTGTACCTGCTGGGTTTGGCCAGGGAGATAAAAAAACTAGAGGTGATTTTAAAAATAAGGAAATATTACCAATTATATACAATGATATATTCATAGACGCGACTAATGATCAATTTACGGAGAGGAATTCATGTTATGTCGTGTGTTTTAATTGACGTGTTAATATCAATGTTAAATACATAGGTATTTACGGGTTTAAGAAGCAATTCTAAATGTTATTGTTTATGTGTTAAGAGTTTACTTCGTATCCTGTCTAAGGACGGGTCATCTGATGAAACAAAATCTGACCAAGACCTGGTTTCTGTGAATCAACTCACTCACTGTGAATCAAATCACTCACTGTGAATTAAATTATAAAGAAATGCTACACTTGAAAGAATTAAAACATTAATATAGCTCAGTAACTATGTATTAGTTCATATAAAATCTTAAAAGATTATAATAATTTGTCTCAGTTATTACTGTAATTATCTCTTTTGCGATAGATTTGAAACAACACTAAGGTACATTTGTATCTTTAAATTGTTCTTCATTATTTTAATGGCATTATTGAATATAATTTTATTATATATTCAGTACTCACTTCCTGATTACAATTGTAATGTTGGCTTGGGTTTTGATTCATTGTATTAAACACTATCTGGGATATAAAATGCCGTGTTTCTTATAATATTCATATATATATGTATATAAGTCGTGGTGGCCTGGAGGTTTAAAGGGCCGCCTTTCATACGTGAGGGCGCGGGTTCGAAACCTGGCAAGCACCAATGTGATCTTTTCCGAATCATATGTACTTTCTAAGAGTATTTAGACACCACTGACGGACGGTGAAGGAAAACATCGTGAGGAAACCTGGTCTTATAATTTCTAATTATAAGATTGAAATCGCCAACCCGTCTTGAGCAAGCGTGGTGATTAATGCTCTAACCTTCTCCATGTGAGAAGAGGCCTTTGCTCAGCTGTGGGCTTCGATAAGCTGATGATGATGATGATAATGATGATGATGTATATAAAATACTTGACACCCAGAAATGTCATAACTATATTTAATATCAATGATCTGTATATAAAATAAATATTCGTCGTTCATTCATTCGTTCATTCCTTGTATTTATTTGCTGATATGACTGTTATAGGTTTTCATTCACATATCCACCGCGTACTCAAACTCCCATCTCTCATTCATCGAGGAAAAATTCTACCCGTGTGAGGCAAATAGCGGTAAACTCCAGAAGATGATAGACAAAATGTCAGACGAACAGATAAACAAGATATCTCCCGCGTAAGTTTTAATTATTATTATTATAAATTTAAATGTATATAAATTAAATGGGATGTATTAATGCTCGTGTTGAGTAAGTTACACTAAGCCCACTATAGAATAAGTGTCTCAATATAAAAATCGAGTAAGTGCATGCCAGTGTTGAGTAAGTGTAGACAAATAAATGACATTTATTTAATGTATTATATTAGTGTTTTAGGTTCGTGGCCAAATACTTACACATTCACAAAAGCTTTGGCGGAAAAGGAATTGAGAGAAAACTCGAAGAACATACCGCTTGGTATCTTCAGACCGGCCATTGGTAAAGTATTGGATTATATTTAAACAATAATGCTTGTGTTGTGTCGATTCAGGATACAACATTGCTTATGATAATCAGTGTACACTTAGCCACACTGTTGGTCAATGCTTGTCGTAATCTAAATCACATTACAAATAGATTTGGTGGAATTACAGGCGTACCAGCAAGCAGGAAGTAGGTTTTTGTACTTTAAATTATTGTTGTATACCTTTGTTTTGTCTGTGTCAATAATAATTCTAGTAAAATATCAGAGTTTTATGATTGAAGGGTTTTTTTTAAGTATATTATTCTTGTTTGAATATTTTCGATATTAATCCTACGTTATTATCGGGCTCTTAGAGCCAACCAACCACCTATCTAGATCAAACACACTAATGAGATATAAGACCTTCGCGACTATTCATCGAAATAAAACTAATATTTTGGGATTTTCTACGCGATTTTAAAACAGAGTAAATCCGAAAAAAATAGTTTTATTTCAAAGATACTGCTTACGAGAACATTTGATATCTAAATCTATAAAAACCTCAGAGCTGCTTATAAAAATATACGTCTGATCAGGCGAATGTCTAACAAACAGGTCGATATTCTCTACAACTTCTTTGTATACAGTAACTTGTGTGATAAAGCAAAAACCGGATATATTTGTCTTTAAAATTTATTGAGCGGCACAATCCTAGGACATAAAACATATTCTTATGGCCTGGAAGTGGTATTTTCTAAAGCGCTTTCTAAATTTATTACAAAATGAACTCGTTTACAACCAAAACCGACACAGGCATGTGGCTGAGGGTACACTAGTTTCGTTATCAATTCTAAGCGTTTTCTCGGAATACAATAGCGGTTCATAATACAATACATATATATTATAATAATTATATTTCAGTGACATCAACTTTGAAGGAACCATTAAAATGTTGGCTGGACAACATGTACGGCCCTACCGGAGTCGCTGTGGGTACAGGTAAGATATTTTACAATATTAAATATACATAAAAATTATACCGAATAAAACTTCAGTAAACGTTTTTAATTGTATTGTAATTTTAGTTTTAAAATTATAGAATCCCCTTTATTTAATTGAAATATAAAGTCAATAAATTAAAAAAAAAAAAGTCGTTCAAGTTATTTTAAGCAAGTCCTTTCCCTAGTTGCCGATATTGAGAGATACAATAAAAATTTAGTCCGCCATTTTGGATCTTAGATAGCATTACACAGAATCCATAAATTGTCATACAAACTAAAAGTGTATACAAAAGATTTAAACAATTGGTTGAACATTTATTATCTGAATGAAATTAATATTTTTCGGATTACTACGCGTATTTTATTATTTTTAAAAACTACATAGTCCCGACATTCTCGTTTCGTCTGCCCGTGATCACGGTTGATGCAAAGTAACCGGAACGTCGGGAATACGTAGTTTTTTTAAATAATAAAATACACGTAGTAATCCGAAATAATTAGTTTCATTTAAAATTTAAATCATGGTTGCACAAACTTATGAAGATTTAAATTTTATATGAATACTCGGGAAAGTCTTAGATCTCATTATTTACTCTCTGCTTTAAAATTTAATAGCAATATTCCATCCCAACTACCAAAATACTAAAATAGCAAAATAAGCAAGCTTCTATCTCTTTAAGTCGTTAGTTTTAGGTAACCCTTTGATATATTATTTAATTTTATCATTTTATTATCTAACAGCGACAGGAATGCTCCGAACTGTTCAATGTGATAAAACAGTGACAGCTGATTTGGTGCCCGTGGACTCAGTGGTCAACTGTCTCATAGTGGCAGCTTACAATGTACATAGAGAATTTGTTAAAAGGTGATTATAACAATATATATATATATAAAATAATATTTATCAAAATTTTCCTGAGTCGGTTTTGAAAGGACTTCCACAAGCACACGATATAATAAGGAATATCCTGGGCTTTTATTTGAATTTCTTTTTACTTATTTTTATTCCTATAGGTAAAAAAAATAACCATACAAATAGGACGCAACCGCAGGCACAGCTTTATTCACAGAATCATTATATTTATAACCACGCGAAATGTATAGAACCGAGTTACATAGTTTATTGGCATTTTTTACTTATAATTTTTTTTACTTATTAAATTTGTTTTTTAATAATTTTAAGTTGGCAAAAAAAATATATATTTAAACTTCCTCTTATATTAACTATGAACAACTTAATATTATTATAATTTAATTGACATTACAACATTTTTAATTCCAGCCCACCTCAAGAACCGCCGATATTTAACTACGTCAGTTCCGTTGAGAATAGAATCACGTGGGGTGATTTTACCGATTTAAATATGGCGAGAATCGATAAACATCCATTCTCTAACGCCGTTTGGTGAGTATTTAATATAAAAATCTTGATTAATATAAAATATAATAAATATCTCTTATACTCAAGCATTTTTTTTGGAATAAACTGAATATACGACAAATGTAAGATAATAGTTCCACTTATTGTTTTCGATGAAATTGTCATAATATTCATTAATTTTAAAATATAATTTAATTCGGGTACATAATGAAAATTTATTAAATATTTTTGATGTACACGCGTCCTTATATGCCCATACTCGAATAAGTGCGTACTCTACACAGGTACGTGTCACTTACTCTGAACAAGTCATCGTTCGTGAACGCGGTTTGCGTGCTTTTCCTACACTTACTCCCGGCGGCGCTAGTGGACGGACTCGCCGTGTGTGTCGGAAAAAAACCACAGTGAGATATTACCTATAATTTATATCTGTATTTTGGATTTCATTTAAAAAATTTATAAATGCTTTTATAGGGACACAAATATGATGCTATAAATTTTTGTCCTAAAATTTTCCTATATTGATTAAAATTAAGATAATTTAAAATTTTCCTTATTAATTATTTTTTGTTTCTTCTAAACAGGATGTTGAAGGTTTATAGAAAGATACACAAGTTCTCATCAGTGCTGTCATACTTCTGTACGAAAGAAATTAAATTCTGTAATAAACGGACCAGGGAATTGTGGGACAACACGTCTCAAACAGACAAACAGGTAAATAAATTATTTGTTTTATAAAAAAAATAAAATTTCATGAACTGGTTTGAATTGGCCTTTTTGTAAAAATTTCTTAACTACTTGAAAGATGTCGATTGTAGAACATGGTTTCAAGCACTCATTGGGTAATGGAGGATTGGTAATAATACTTTAAATTATATTTACACCATTATTAACATTCTTCCACTTATTGTTCCAATAATTCGGGCTTCTGAATGCATGACAAAGAAACTATGCTTGCTCAATTATGCTTGAGCAATTTCAATAACTCTAAGCGTAAAATTCTTTTAAAATCCATTTCTACCCTTTTTTTTCTTTATATCTGAACTTAAGCAGCTACATCAACCAGTCAGTAATTATGAAGCTATTTGTTCACTTGTAACCTAATTAAATATCATGCCTGCAGCACTAACCAAGTGTCTCTGTACCAGATATTTCCATTCAGTATGGCTGAAGTCTCGTGGTCCTCATATTTCGACGACTACCTAGCGGGCATCCGACGGTATTTGTTCAAAGAGAGCGACGACACTCTTCCACGGGCTAGACGCAAGTGGACGCGGTTAGTACACAATCACAAACAAACGCCTTGAGGCAAACTGAATAACTTTTTATCACAGACTTAATCCATTTTTCCAATTACTTCTTCTATCTTGTGATTTCATCCGTGCGGTCACGTAATTTATAACGCGAATGTTATGAATTAAATTTGGTAGCACGGTCTGGGATTCTTACACACTAATTATATTAAATACTTAATTATTAACACGCTAGGAGAAAAATTTCAATGTCTTTCGGCTTAGTCAGTGTCATTGTTGGTAAATATAAGAAATAAGCAATATTAAAAATATTTTTTTATTTATTAAATTAATCATTTGGAGTTATGTTTATTTTTAATACAATAAAATATTTATGGTATTACACAACTTCCCGCCTAGCCGCTAACTTCAAACTCACTGCATAGATAAAAAATATAAACTTAAGTTGCTTTTGACTTTAATATAGCAAAATGATATTTTTTTTTTATTTTTCTTAATTTGATATAATCCAAAATAACGTGCACTATAATTAATGTTTCAAATTTCAGATTATATTATCTACATCAGATAGTCCGCATCGTGTTCTGTTTGTTCGCCATTTATGTTATCTGGTGTTTCATTTCGCGGGTTTTGTGATAAAAACCGTCAAAATAAACACAAAAAAAAAATCAAACCAAATATGTACGTATATATCCGCTTCATGAATCGCAATTTTCCATTTATAACAAGTTAATCTGTACAAAGATGTATATAGCTATATTTAAATGTAATTTAGTTTTTAGACGTTTTTAAACGTAATATGACAGATTAATGTATATGTACTGTTACAGTGTAAGTTTTAATATATTGATGACATTTCTAGGTTAAGATCTTTATTGTACAGGTATTAATATCGTTAGAACATGTAAAAACCTTTGTAATCTGTAGATTATATGAGAAATAAAAAAAAATGGTTTTATTTCATACTTTGTTTATTTGTCGCCGGTTTATATATAATACTTATGGTGAGTCAGTCTACTTCATTACAGGGTACACCTATAGGCTTAACTCATTTTTCTACTATGAAAACCGCACAAAGTCTAGCTGTTTAATCATATCTGGTGATTTCGTCATTATGCTTTAATAAGTGTGATGTAAAAATAGAAAAAAATACAAATCAATTAGTATCCACGCTGTTACCTATAAATGCTCCGTCTAAATATTATATCTACATTAATCTCACATTTCAGTAATATTTTAATATTGTTAATGTAATATCTTTCCTGCTCATTATTTCTATTACTTATCCTAACTGAAACAAAGTGGTATGTGTGGATCAATGAAACAAAACTTACTAGTAAACTTTATTGCAACAAAAATAATAGCTACAACGAAACTTCAAATACTTGGTGCGTCCAACTACAGGTCGAGTTCAGAAAAACATTAAGTACAAAAAAAAACACACTATTAATATTACAGATTCCTTATATTAGCTTTAATAAAGAAAAATATCTGGCACTGGAATAGAAATACAATTAATTTCACAAAGACGATCCCATTCCCACTAACAGCTCGAAAATGTCCCTAATTGATAATTGTATAGTTAATTTGTATTCAATATTAATAACTATTACAATAATTCTCAAAAATGACCTTAAATACATTAAAAAAACACACAAAATTGGAATATCTCACAAAATCTATCAAATCATTTCATCTTAGTCTAGATTCTCACAGAGCTAACTCAGTCTCAAGTACTATATATTTTTCTTATCCTAAAATATTCAATTGTATATAAATTACATAGAAAATTTATGTTTACGAAACTGTAGAGTTCACAAAAGAAATATTTCAGATCAGAGGAATTACATAAAACAATGAAAGTAAGAGAGAACACAAATATTTAGACAAAAAAAATATATAAATTTTTGCATCTGTTATTGTCCGATATATTCTATAAATTTCATTAATAAATAATGCATTTAAATCCCTTTTCAATAATCATTTCTTATTGTATATAAAAATTACCAAAATTTTTTTTTATCTATTGTTAGAAAAATTCGTCATAAATTACACATATTTGAGATTCAGTAAATCGATGCTGACTATGTCATGGAAATCTTCATTCCCTTGTTTACGGGCAGTCGTTATCTTTAAAATGTCTAGTTCCTGAGGTCGCAGTGCGTATAAAACATACATACATAAACATAAAACGCTCATGAGACTCACTTTGACTTATTGTAGTAAAATGAATGCTAGTACAATGTTGATGGTTAGCATAATTAAATCGATCTTCGCCCACCACGCCGCGCCGTTGAATAGCGGGTCACGCCTTAATCCAGGGAAATTAATATCTGCCACCGGGGATTCTAAGAAAATATATTTTATTAATGAAGTCAGTATAAGTATTTAGAAAAAAATGTAGTAAATTAAAACAAAACTTTATTGTTTGATTTTTTTTTTGAGATTTGTCATTACAGATAAAATGTTGCCATATTTTCATATGAAACTAAATTATAAATAATTATTGGTGGCAACACTTACAACATACATGCCGCAAAGAAAAATATGTAGCTATTCTCAACTTACAGTTCTACATGAGTTAATACTTAGAGGACATTACTATAAAATTCTACTCTTCATATAAATATAGCATAATATTTTATGAATTTAATCGACTATTGCATGCTTTATAACCTCGAGAAATACGGGACATACTAAAGCGTATACACATTGTATAGAAACAGAAAAGATACTTGCCAAATATAACAATATTAATAACAAATTAACCTTGAACTCACTAAATGTGGTGGTAGTCACTGCTGGATAATGTCCTTATACTTAACTTAACTTAATTATAGACCATATGACAATCACAGACAGAATGACATACAATCACGGACAGAACGACATACAATCACAGACAGAACGATATACAATCACAGACAGAACGACATACAATCACAGACAGAACGACATACAATCACAGACAGAACGACATACAATCACGGACAGAACGACATACAATCACGGACAGAACGACATACAATCACGGACAGAACGACATACAATCACGGACAGAACGACATACAATCACAGACAGAACGACATACAATCACAGACAGAACGACATACAATCACGGACAGAACGACATACAATCACAGACAGAACGACATACAATCACAGACAGAACGACATACAATCACAGACAGAACGACATACAATCACGGACAGAACGACATACAATCACGGATAGAACGACATACAATCCCAGGCAGAACGACATACAATCACAGACAGAACGACATACAATCACGGATAGAACGACATACAATCCCAGGCAGAACGACATACAATCACAGACAGAACGACATACAATCACAGACAGAACGACATACAATCACGGATAGAACGACATACAATCACGGACAGAACGACATACAATCACGGACAGAACGACATACAATCCCAGGCAGAACGACATACAATCCCAGGCAGAACGACATACAATCCCAGGCAGAACGACATACAATCACAGACAGAACGACATACAATCACGGATAGAACGACATACAATCACGGACAGAACGACATACAATCACGGACAGAACGACATACAATCCCAGGCAGAACGACATACAATCCCAGGCAGAACGACATACAATCCCAGGCAGAACGACATACAATCCCAGGCAGAACGACGTACAATCCCAGGCAGAACGACATACAATCCCAGGCAGAACGACATACAATCCCAGGCAGAACGACGTACAATCCCAGGCAGAACGACATACAATCCCAGGCAGAACGACATACAATCCCAGGCAGAACGACATACAATCACGGACAGAACGACATACAATCACGGACAGAACGACATACAATCACGGACAGAACGACATACAATCACGGACAGAACGACATACAATCACGGATAGAACGACATACAATCACGGACAGAACGACATACAATCACGGACAGAACGACATACAATCCCAGGCAGAACGACATACAATCCCAGGCAGAACGACATACAATCCCAGGCAGAACGACGTACAATCCCAGGCAGAACGACATACAATCCCAGGCAGAACGACATACAATCACGGACAGAACGACATACAATCACACAATATATAAAGTAAACTCACCTTCTCCAAAGTACATAAAGTCCTATGACTGTGATGAGTTCACTCGCTTTCCCGACACTCGCCGCGCCGTATCTCGCCTGGCCGCATGCGGGCGGACAGACAGGTATAACGGACTCTATAAATGTCATGCCAAGCCACATATATATATAATTCTATGAGCATACTCTTATATATGTCATACAAATTTGACTATCAACATAACAAAAGCCGAGAAAACATAACTGTTAGTGAAATAACAGCCGCTATTTTGAAATTTATTATTCATTTGATTAAAAAAAAAACTATTTTTCTAAGAAATTTTCAGATTATTGCTTGTTATTACATTTTTTACTTGAGTGAACCTTTATAATAGAATAACCAATGAAAACTTAGAAAGGTAATTTTTGATAAATGCGTGCGTATAAAATAAGAAACATAGACTGAAACAGAGATTACGATCACGAACAAAGTCACGCTACAATATGCCAGCTACAGGATACTTTCGACTGTGTAGTTAACGGAAACTGTGAAAGTTAAGTGTGAATTGGTTTAAGTTAAATTTTAAACTGTTATAGTTTTCTTTACTATCGTAATGTAGCTGATAGCGTCAGCTTCAGGCATTCACGTGTGTGTGTTTGTTTATTCTTAATAAAAATCTCCTAAATACGTATAATTTTAAGAGCTCATAATATTTTTTCAATATTAAATAGTATTTTAGTGTTTTGGTTTGTTTCGTAGTTTTCATAGGCTTATATAAATAAACAATTAAACTACCACTCGTAGAAAGCTAAAAAAATCTTTAAAACGCCTAATTACAAAATATAAATACATATTTGCGCTTAACATCATCGCCACGCTACGAGCAAACAGTAACCTTAATACGAGTTCGCACTAAACTAAACACCGACAGTCTAATAGTTCATTCACAACCAAATTGTGTTGAAATTTTTATGAATTTATTTAAATGAAACTAGTATTTTTCGGATAAACTACGCGTGATTTATTTTTGTAAAAAACTACGTACTCCCGACGTTTCGGTTACTTTGCAGCAACCGTGATCACGGACAGACGAGATGTGTGACGTCGGGAGTATGTAGTTTTTTACAAAAATAAATCACGCGTAGTTTATCCGAAAAATACTAGTTTCATTTAAATGAATAAAACTCGCGAAAATCTTAGATCTCATTTATGAATTTACCCCCAAAACTGCGTGTTTAATTACATGTGTTGACTCGTAGTAGAAATGAAAAGAAAATCCAGACAAAGCCATATAACTGTGCATGTATACCGAATAGCTCGACGACCCCTTCGTCGCTGCCCAATTTGTTTTGCGCCCTACATTTAAACTGTCCGTATTGCCGTTTCTCGATAGTTATAACTCGTAACGTGGTGTCGGTGAACTCGTCAGCGGTAGCGAAGTGAGAGATTCTGAAAAATAATATTGCCAGCTTTAAAAAAATATATAAATTTTAGGTTAATGAAATATTAAAGTGTTCGTTAAATTAATATTAGTTGATAGTTTATTAATAACTAATGTTTAGACGTTATAGTATTGACGTGGTTTTGTATGTTAAACGCGAAACGCTTCGTATGTAGTTAGCAGCTCGAACTTGGATTAAGCTTAACAAATCTAGGAGATAAAACAATAAAAAAAAAAATTCACTATTTCATGCCGTCGACTTCGTCTGCGTTGTCTTATGAAGTCTTGGCTGCTATTAGAAAAGTCTCATCAGGATCGGTTCAGTATTTTGTAAGGGTATTAATACCTGTAATGCTGATTGTTTGATAAGGCGTACTCGTCCTTAAGCCAGGTTATAGCTGGAGGTGGGTAGGCTTCCACGTGACATTCCAGGTCCATGTCGTATTGAAGGGCCTGGAAATAATAACAGACAAACATACATATATATATATATGGTGTAAGTTATTAAGTAATCTGTCGTGTCTAGACTCAAACCTTTATTCCAGATTGCTAACTACCCGCAAATAAGTTGAACAAGCAATGTATCGTACCACAAGTCTGAATTGACTTCAATACAGATAGTTTTGGCACGGATATATCATTAGTAAAGATGAATGTACTAACAGAGATGGCTCGTTAAATATAAAGACTTATTTGTGTTGGTCTCAATCAAAACATGTGCTTTTTTAACAGAAATTTTGAAAAAAAAAAAGCTGACACGTCAATAAGCCCTGTTGAATATATTTAGACATTAACAAGAACTTGTATTTATAATTGTTTAGGTTATTATTACTTATCTCATACAACACATGTATAAATATGTTTTTTCACATACCTGTCCCAGTCTGGGTTTCGGTACTGTCACAACCGGTGAGAATTCGACTTCCAAATTGATGTTTCTCCTCGCACCTTTCCCCACACCGTTTTCGGCTACGCAGTAATACGTGCCGCGATCTTCCTTGTGTACTGATGCTATGTTCAGGATGTTTCCACTGAAAAAAAATATATATATATATATATGTTACTTATATGTTTCTTGTATAATAAATTATGTTGATATACTAGCTACTACAACTACTATTCCACTGTTATAGAAGTGCGAAATTTAATTTCATATATTCTATATTTTATACTCATTAATAACTTATTTAATTTAATTTGTACAAATAAAAATACTATATATATATATATAGATTAATTTGTATATAGATTATTTTGTAAAGTAAATATTACTTTTTTTCAATTAATATATTTTTTTTGTAGTGAATTTAGTTAATAAGCTATTATAAAGCTGTGTATACATTATTGTTTGTAATACATATGTGTTCATAGCATACTAATTGTATGACAAATATATAACATAAACGATCCTTAAGGAACCATCACTGACGTCCATATTAGGAATTTTTAGCTTTATCTTCTTTATATATATATTACCGATATATGGAGCCCCCAGTCGGCAGTATGGCATTATTTTCTCGACGCCATGATATTTTTGGTACGGGAAAACCACCGGCGTAGCATTCCATTTTAGCACCTGGAAATAATATTAATAAAAATTATATTAAAGTAACCCAAATTAAAAGTTCTAATCAAAATCGGTCCAGCCGTTTCATTAATAGGCCGGAACAAAGACAGAAATTGGAAAAAAAAAATCTTTTGTACATACATTTAAAAAAATATGTATATTATATTTTTGTATGAAACAAAATTAATTAAGTCTTGTTATAACTATACATAAAATTCCATATTGAACTCACTCTCCCCCTCGCTGGCCACTATGGATCTTGTGGAGTTGTCAGATATGATGGGTGGCCGCCTCACTTGAAGTTCAACTTCACCGGTTATCTTACTGTTGGCGTTTATCAGCACTTGGCACTGGTACCAGCCAGCATCCGTCTCTTGAATGTCCTTGATCTACAAATATTTAATATAAAAATTAAACATAATATCAATATATTTATAATTGCTATTTAAAAGAAAATCTACTTCAATGATTTTGATGTAACTTTACAATTATATAGTTTTAATATAAGATTAAAGTGTAATTGAGGTATAGCAGCTGTGCTTAGTATGGACTCGTGTGACACTTGCCACTTACCACACTTATTGTAACATACCCACATTGCTCGGTATCAAAAAATATCAGACAAATACACAAAAAAAAACTAGTTTTTAACTCATCTCTAACGAGTTTAATTGAGTGAATTGTTGATGTTCTTAATATAGCAACGTGAGTCACGAGTGAGATGCCTTAGTACGTTACGAACATACCGATAGTGTGTAGGTTGTGGACGCTTCGTCGAAACGGAGAGAAAATCTCGAGTCGCGGATTATGAGGCCTGAATTCATGGACAGTGGCAGTGACTGCGTACTCTTCAGCTGGTCGTATTTTAACTGGAAATTAATAAAGAAAAATAAATATATATATTTATACACATATATATAGTCGTGGTGGCCTGGAGGTTAAGGCCCGCCTCTCATACGTGAGGGCACGAGTTCGAACAGACGATGAGGGAAGCATCGTGAGGAAACCTGGACTTATGATTTCAAATTATAAGATTGAAATCGCCAACCCGTCTTGAGCAAGCGTGGAGACTAATGCTCAAGCCTTCTCCATGTGAGAAGAGGCCTTTGCTCAGCAGTGGGCTCCGATAGGCTGATGATGATGATATATCTATATGTGTATATATATATATAATTGTATAGTCTATTTGTCATATAAAAATTGTCATATATATATATATATATATATATATATATATATATCCTAATAAATGACTTAATAATAATATTATATATTCATTTCACATTAAATTAATGTATGTCAATACCTTGTTTTTTTAAATCCTCATATAATTTTATAATATCAATTAACAATAACTTTTAAAATCAATACGATTTTATCACAAGATTCATATAGATCTGAAGAAATCAATATATTAATGGAATATTTTTATAAAAAATTGCATGATTGCAAATTAATTGCAATGTTACAATTTTATTGCAATAATGCAATTAAATAATTTTGTATAATAAGAATTTACAGTTATAAATAGCTATTATATTATCGGTTAGTGTTAAAGATTTACATGTACCGAAAGTTTTCACTGTGACATACATACAGAATGCATATAGTATTTTAATTGTAAGCATGTTTTTTAAATAGTACTCGACATGATGATGAGTAGAAATGTAATCCCAGTAAAAGTCAATTCTCTGTTTGAAGACCTCAAAAATTTAATATGAGCCATGGACCCACATAAACCACTCCCGTCCCATATATATTGATATGTTGCTAGGAATTCTTAGGAAAAACTCGAAATTCTTATTTAATAAGACAATCCAAGAACTTGGTTAGGCTTATTACCGAAATTACGGAGAAATTAACTAATGGTTGCTCGGTATTGTCAAAATAATATTATGTTGTGGAGTATAATGTGGCTAGCTGACTTTATTATATTAAGTTCCGTTATTAGGTATTGCTACTTAGTACAATACATACATGAAGGTTTTAATAAAATTTTAATATAGTTTTAACGAACACAATATGTAAGATATAAATTTATAGATGTGAAAAGTACTGACAAATAATGTTCAGTGTGATCCAAGGTGGATAACTCACCCACAGCACGGGGTACTCTTGAGCATAGTGCACCGAACAATCCAGGTCCACTTGACTTCCGATATCTTTGATCTGTTCTTGGGTTATGTGGGATATAGTTGGTGTCCTCTGACCATAAACTGTTGAAAAGTGAAATTTATTTAATGCATTTCTATCAATATGCATTGTCTATGAACTTTTTTACGTAAATTCAGTTATATATATTTTTATTATTTAATATATTTATTCCGTATTCTAAGAATTATAAAAGATCGAAAGAACTTTAGTTTAATTATCTGTTCTTTTAAGGCAATACAGCAGACAAAAAGACAGAAGACAAGAAAGTAAAGTAAAATTTATAATTAAATTTAATTTTAAGATATATAGCGTTATTTAAATATTAAGCTTTATAAATATGAATTACTATTTAATTCTGTAGTACTACATTTTCAAGATTAAATTCCGTTACTGGTTTTTTGTATAGGACGCTAAAAAATCGATAAAGTTGACACACATTTCCCGCGTTTGATTATATAAAAAACGTAATTAAATTAATGTAAATACTTATTTATATATACAATAAATAAAAGGTATTTTATTTGAAAGTATTTAAGTTTATTTAATAAAATAAAAACAATGTTGTCTTGCATATAAAATAACGTCCATTGTTTTAAACTTACGAAAATATAAAAATTAAAACAGCCAAAAAGAATGAGTTTTAAAATGTCGGATGCAATAGATCGCGACATCACGTCTTAAAAATATTCTTATTATAAAATTGCGAAAAACTAGTAACGATTAACGAATTTGAGTTTCTTAAAAACATGTTCAAGGGTGTGTCTTTTAACGTCACGACTAGTAAACATTCGGCAATCGGCAGATTTTTCTTAACTATATATAATTAGTTTTGCCATATTTATTAAACTTTTCGGTAATGTTATAAAAGAAATGTAAAATATTATAATAAATTTTACTCACCAGATAATGATATACACGAAATTACAGTAAAATATTTTAATATTGAGAACGCCATGGCATAAACAATTACAACCGCACGACGCACCTCAGTTCACAGTTGCTATTGCAAGAACCTGCTTTGAATGGATTTCACTCTTTGTTTGAATAACGTTCCGTTCAACGCTTTAGATATTTAAAAAAATAAAATGACTTATCAATTTACCTTTATTTTTTAAGTTCTGCGACCATAAAATAAAACAATTTTTTAAAATATAATTACTGAAATTAATAAATAATATAATAAAATACCTACTTCAACAGAGGGCGCTGATTCAACCAAATCAGCATCTATTTATTTCAAGGCTATAAAAGTATTAATTTACTCTAAGAAGACTATTTTGCTGTAAATTCTACTAAAGACGACTAGACGACCACTTAATATTGATTATTCGTAGTCAAAGCAAAAGGGCCAGTTTGGTAAGTTTAATACTTTGTATTGAAAAATATTTCTCATACATATTGAGTACATTACCTATATTTTATACATTATTATACATTACCTAGAATGTTTTGTATGGATCTAGTAACTGTAAACAACTTAGGACTTCGGATTATTTTTGTCTTATTCAACTTAATTTTATTTTACATGCATTTTTTTACATGAAAAATGCTTAATCAATGGAATATAGGAAAATTTTAAGATTTAATAAGGAATTGTGCTGTCTATAATAGTCAAATCATAAATATAATATCATTTATTATACGAAAAATATGTTTATGTATATTTTTACAATGGATAAGGAAAAAAATATAAAATTATTTACCTACTCTGAGGAAAAATAAACTGTAACATATAAAACCTTTTTGCGTACATGCTATTTAATATTTATATATAGTGAGGTAATTGAGTGTGTTTTATCTTTGAATTATTGTGGCTATTTTTGTTTGACAGCCAATTAACTGTTTATTTTATTGCGTGGGTGTTAGATCAATTGGCTCCTTTGAGTTTATGTAGTGGGCTGTATGACTTAGATAATATCATGACTATTAAATTTAAGGATAGTCCAATATATGTATCTAACTATATTTTTTGACAGAAATATAGTGACATCCTTACTTATTTGTTTATCTTGAACGCTACGCTACAAAAGCTTTGTAGGAATCTTGAAATTGTCTAAATTTTATGACGTTTCATGTGTTCACAAAAATAAAGGCGAACAAATAAGACGATATGGTTTTATTTCAATAATTTTCTGTGTAATTACTGACAAAAAGTCCTTTGTTCAATGCAACCGCCTAAGGTTCCCTCTAAAATCGGCAACATACCAGTAACAGACATTCAATTGCTTCAATCATTCAATCTTATTATGTCAAGAGCAAATAGAGAACAATAATTTATTTATAATTACATTGTAAATAGAAAAAAAAATGTATCTCGTTTTATAAGGTAGCTTTTGATTGTATTTGATGATTGGATCGTATCAACTCTCAAACAGAGACGATGCAGAGCAGAGAAAGAAATTAATAGTGCGTGGAGTCCCTCCGCGCGGATGAAGTGAAACTTCGTATTGTTGGAATGAAAACAGGAAGGAGTAAAACCTGGATTTTTAAGGAATTTTTAGTGTTTCTCTAAGATAAACTTCACTATCATTGCTTACAAGTGACAAAGTCCCAATTGGCTGCCCGCATTCGAACACCACGCATTCCCACGCTCTTTGTTTCTTTTTATCCCCCCCACTCCCCGGGAGCGTAAAATGTTTAACGCCACCTTGTTAGAAGTCGCATAAGAAGTTTCACTTCAAAGAGATTCACGAAGAAATATTCTATCAAATGAATAAGATTCATCGTTCCCAAGTGACAAATTTTGCCTTTGAAAGAGGGTTATCCGAAAATGGATCTCGTATCTTTATCTGTTCGATACCTTATAGATCAATAATAGCAGTCAAAGATATTCAAGAACATAGTATTAGCAAATAAAACTATATTTATAGGATTCATTACGCGTATCAGAGAAGATCGGCGTGAAGTAGCCTTTAATGGCTGCGTTTCGTCCGATCAGTGAGAGAGCCGGTTGCCCATTCCCTGTTACCTTTCCTCCTCCTCAACAACCAAGGTTGGCAACGCATCCGCAACATCTCTTATGTTACGGATGTCCACGGCCACGGTAACTACTGTCCACCAAGTATTATTATTAAAATAGTATTAAAATTTTACTAGACATTTCATTTACTCTAACAATCATGATCATGGGCAGACAGATAAAAGTCTTTAAAATAATGTATTTGCTAATCACAAGTTATGAATTTTTAAGGATAATGCTATGATATTTAAAAAAAGCAGATTTGTTTTATTATTATAATGTTAATATAGGGTTTTCCATTAAGGGCGCTTGATCTTTGAAATGCAAAAAAAAATACATGTAGGAAAGATATTTGCGAAATTTTTTTTTATTTGGAAGGTCTATCGACCCCATTATGTATGGAATATGACATCATTCAAATGACCGCCACGGCTTCGGTTGGTGGCGCGCACACGAAAGGTCCAATTTTCGATGACTCTGGCGCACAAATCGGGCTGTATTTGATCGATGGCGTGGCGTATGTTGACTTTGAGGGCATCGGTGGTTTGCGGCTTGTTGGCATAGACCTGCGACTTAAGAAAACCCCACAAGAAAAAGTCCAGCGGGGTCAAATCGCACGATCTCGGTGGCCAGTTCACGTCGCCTCCGCGCGAGATGACCATGTCCAGAAATTGCTCGTGCAGAACTTCCATCGTAGCGTGTGCTGTGTGGCACGTAGCGCCGTCCTGTTGAAACCACATGTTGTCCAGATCCATATTCTCGATTTCAGGCCAAAAGAAGTTGGTTATCATCGACCGGTATCGCTCACCATTGACGGTGACGGCCACACCATTATCGTTTTCGAAAAAATACGGACCAATCACGCCTCCGGCCCAAAATCCGCACCAAACAGTCACTTTCTGCGGGTGCATTGCCACTTGGTGAACCTCGTGTGGATTGGTCTCGTCCCAAATACGGCAATTTTGCTTGTTGACATAGCCATTCATCCAAAAATGCGCCTCGTCGCTGAAGATGATTTTTTTGCCAAAATCGGCGTCAACTTCCAACTGCTCTAATGCCCAGTCAGCGAACACACGGCGCTGTCTATGGTCATTAACCTTGAGCTCTTGGGTCAGCTGGATCTTGTACGGGTGCAGGCTCAAGTCACAACGCAAAATTCGCCAAGTTGTCGTCTGCGAAAGGCCGAGTTCCTGTGCGCGACGCGGAATTGACTGCCGCGGGTTTTCGAGGACACTGTCGCGCACAGCGGCGATATTCTCGGCAGATCTCGCGTTACGTTGACGCACGGGAACCGGCTGATTGTTAACTGACCCGGTTTACTCAAATTTGTCCACCAATCGACGGATAGTCGACTCGGCAGGACGATCATCGCGACCGTAAAACGGGCGAAGTGCGCGGAACGTTGCTCGAACTGAAGACCCATTTTCATAAAACAATTTTATGATTTGCACGTGCTGCTCGACACTGTAACCTGCCATGGTGGTTTGGGAGGACGGAATGAATATAACACACTGCATTTGACAGCTGTCACTCAAACAACATGGCCGCAATCAGCTGTCAAAGTTCAAGCGTCCCTATTGGAAAACCCCATAGTATTGAAGAGGATGAGAAACGTCGTTTAAATGTACTGGTGTGTTAGGCAGTGAAATATATTTTTTTTTTATTCCAAACAGATAACGGTCCAGTCATTCCACCTGTCGGTAGGTGGTAGTGAAGTCGTAGGTGGTGAACGCGCTATCAAAATACCTAATCTTATCTATAAGATATATGATGTTTTTATTAACTTTACATATTACTAGTTTTCGACTGCTGTTTCGTCTGCTTGAATTTCCAAAAATGGGTTGAAAAAGAAATGTTTAGAGAATTTTTTATTACATATAGTTACCGGGTGACAGCGACATCTATATTCTGTGATAAGTCACTTCATACATAATAACTGTTATGTCTTAATCCCGCGGAGCTAAATGTAATTCCGGGATGAATTATAGCCTATATCCTATTCTGACTGCTCGACTACATTACGGTAAAGTTTGATCAAAATCCATTCAGTAGTTTCTGCGAACAGCTGCTACAAACATTTATACATCCAAATACCCTCACAAACTTAACAATTATGTATAATATATAGGTTTTGTTACAAAGTTTCGACCAATACTGTTTCCTGATTAATTTTAACCTGCCTAATTGGTTGTAACTGTATTTTGTATCTCATTATGATATGCAGAAATATATTAAATTGAGTTTCATTCATTGAATGTTATCAAAGAGGTGGGTGTTTTCTTGGTGTTCAGCGGCGTGGTGATAATTAAATCATATTGGAATGACATTGGTGATGAAAATTGATGAAAAAAAATACCGGCAACACTTAATATCGAAAGATTTATACAGAAAGTACTGAATAAATTACTCATAAAAGCGCAATATCGATGAAATTCAATATGAATATAAATAAAATCGTATTGTCCGCTGCGTAAAAGTAACCGCTTTTCACTTATTTCATTTAAATAATAATAAACGTATAATAATAATAGTTTTTAAAATTTTCGTCTGTCCGTTTGTTCCGGACGATCTCTGAAACGGCTTGACCGATTTTGACGGCGCTTTACTGGTAAATAGCTGATGCAATGAGGAGTAACTTTTATTATAGTCTGCTATAAACACTATTATTTTTTTCCAGGCTGATGAAGTCGCCCAAACAAATTGTCTATAAAAAAAAAACATATATTTTGATTACAAAAAAATTATAATAATTTGTTCGAAAGAATATTGTTATTGTTATAATGATAATAAATATAACTTTTATTTTAATAACACTGAGATTAGACTAGTGTCGATTAAGTTAACTCGCTGTCATGTTATACGATAAGATTAAATTAATTGTAGGTAAATTTCATAAAAAAAAACATGAATATTAACGATTTATGGGTATTATCTTAAATGGAAAATTTAGTATTCATAGTTAAATCTCCCGATAGTCAAGAATTAAAGCAGAAAGCACAGTGAAGTTAATAAACATACATACAAGATACATCATAAGTCATATCAATACCTCCCGGTTTCGAAATCGGTTAAAAGTTATTTATCGCCGATAATGTCGCCCCAAAATAAAAATAAGTCAATAATATTTACAATACGTTTTACGTAATTTAGTAGTGCGACCATTAATTGAATGTTTTTTTTAATAATTTATAAAAATGTCTAAAAATACATAGAATGGAAAAACATACAAGCAGAAAAAAAAATGCAAGCGGGACAATAAAATTTATAAAATGTGACGTTTTATGTAACATGATTTTTCTAAGATATATGTTTTATGTTTTTGTAATAGATATGAAAACGTATCCGTAGCGACATCTATGGTTAGGAACAAGTGACTTCATACGCAATACCACTGTTTTGCCATGATACTAAAGTAACTATGCGGAATCTGAAGTTCTTACGTTGCTATAGAGTTTTATCAAGATCCCTTCAGCATATTTTGTGTATAAAAAGCACCTTGTCCAAACAAGTCCTCATAAACTGTCGCATTTATAGTACACTAGGTTTCCCCCCCGGACTTCGTCCGAGTTAATTTCAGAATTAGTAATATATGTATAAATAACCGGGCCGTACTCTGTTCCACCTTAGAGGCCATAAATAGGCAGATATTGGCATTTATTAAGTTTATTTTTTTACGATCGAACAGAATTAAATATCCTGAGGCCGTCTCCTGGTTCTAAGCCATCTCCCCACCAATCTTTAACCATATCCCAACAGCCTATGTCCTTCCTCGGGTATCAAAGTATCTCCATACCAATTTTCGTGCAAATTGGTTCAGTAGCTTAGGCGTGGTTGAGTAACAGACAGACAGACAGACAGAGTTACTTTCTTAGTTATAATATTATATACAGTAATAACCCGTCTGCCAAGCGTGGCGAGTATTGGCAACTCCCCCCTCATGATGACCAAAAAAATGTCTGAAGAGAGAGAGAAGTGTGGATATAACTAGGAATCGTAATTTTTGAGTATGTCTTCAAACTGCAAACTGAGAGTTAACTGTATAAACTTAATAGTTTTTCGTCTGATTGATGACTAAAACTTTCATATCATGAAAACTATATACTGATCTTCTCAGTTCTCATATAATATTAGACATGTCAATAGAAGTAATTTTACTATGATATTAGCAATATTCTACGTAAACAGAGACAGTTCCTCCTTTTTTAACATAAAATTTCAAACTCTCCTTATTGAATTTTAAGGTAACAATTAAAACATCACAATTATGGTCACATTACTTTAGTACATGATGTAACTATTTATCACTCGTTAAAACTTAAACGTCCGTCGAGCGCTGCAGTCTTCGTTTGTACTGTGAGTTTGATAGTCATTTATTAAATTTATTAAATAATAAATAAAATATGTAAGAAATTATATGCAAATATATCATATAGAAGTTTTAATGTCTATTGTGAAATACAACCCAAACATTATCTATTTAGAATAAGACAGTACAGTGATAGTAAATTTTGTTTATTTTAAAAATAGCTTAGTTTAATTTACCCCGTAATTTTTTTGCTGGCAAGTGGTTAACACTTAACCTCCTTATAGGGGAAGACGGGGAACTAGTGATTGGGTTACCCACAAAAATAGAGCTGTGCACCTCGTCTTAATAAAATAATTTATCGATATACAACGCCCATTCATTGTTTTATTTTACATTTAACCCGAGGTTTCGATTACTTTATTGGAACTATGATCATGAACAGACGAGATGAAAATGTTTGTTACTTAGTGTTATAGTTTTTTTAACACCGACAGGCATTTTCATGTCATAAGTCCGTCTCGGGAAATGTAAAATATGGTGGAAAATACCATATACATATATAAAGTCATAATTAAATTTAAATATTTACTCGAAACAATCTTACATTTCATTACTATACGAAATAGTTACTATTTACCCTAGGGTAACTGAGAGTATCATAAAAATATTCATCATCATCATCATCACCAGCCTATCGGAGCCCACTGCTGAGCAAAGGCCTCTTCTTACATGGAGAAGGCTAGAGCATTAATCGCCACGCTTGCTCAAGACGGGTTGGCGATTTCAATCTTATAATTAGAAATTATAAGACCAGGTTTCCTCACGATGTTTTCCCTCACCGTAAATATTCCTTTTAACTTATTTATATGCTTTACTTCTAGATAAAACATCATCATGAAAGCTCTCATATTCGACGGCAAGAAGGTTACCCTGACGTATGGCGAGTTTCCCATGCCGAAGCTGGTTCATGACACTGACGTGATAGTAAAAGTTCATTACGCCGGTGTCTGCGGGACAGATCTACACATAATACAGGTATTTTCGTATTAAAATTAAACATATACTGAATTTATTTTTTGTATAAATAAATAAAACTACGTATTGTTGATCAGGGGGAGTTTCCAGCGTACAAAGAACGTCCGCTACCCTTGGGGCACGAGTTCAGCGGCGTCATTCACGCTGTCGGTGAAAAATCAATATTCAAAGTCGGCCAGAAAGTTGTTGTAGATCCAAATCGGTAAAACATTCCACATTATTTTAAATTATCCACATTATTCTACGTATAATCACATTTTTATTTCGGGAGATAAAATCCTTGAATTTAATAGCTTTTTTTTGTAATGATTTTTACATACAAGCGCTTCTAAAGTGGTTCTTTCCGTTATCAGTGCTTGCGATCTGTGCAATTTCTGTCGCAACGGCAATTATCAGTACTGCAAGGTGAAGGGTATCAATGATGCTCTCGGTATTTGGAGGGACGGCGGCTGGGCTGAGTACGTTTTAAGCCCACAGAATCAAGTATATGCTTTACCTGATGGGATCACTATTGAACAAGGTGGGTAGTTTTATAGATTAGAGTGGTTTTTAATTACACTTTTTAGGAATAGAATTGAGGTCAGTTTAAAAATAAAAACACTGCGACGGTTTGTCTCTATTCATGTTCAGTGATCATTCAGAATTCTACACTCCCACCGCTCGTCACTAATCCGAAGGTGATGATCTATATCGAGGCTGCCTTTTATGTTGGCGCATAAAAGCGGTGGTTGTTCGTTAATCAATAATTACTTTTAAAACGGTCGTTTACTTTTTCTTATGTAATACATGTAATCGTTGATTAATAACAAAATTATTCCAAATTAAATTCCATTACAATTAATAATATTTCAATTCAAATAATATTGAGGCTAGTTACTTTCGACTAGTATAGTAATAAAAATGTATTTTCAAACTACCCTCCTCATTTCTACTGATCGTAGATGGATTATTTTCCTCTCATATTTCAAGCTAAGTCTGTACTAAGCAAGTCTATGTTAAGCTAAGTCTACGTCAAGCTAATCTCTGTTGCAGCTGCTCTCTGCGAGCCGTTTGCGTGTGTTTCTCACGGCGTGGACCTAGCGCAACCACTTCCCATAGGGAAGAGCATACTTGTTGTGGGCGCTGGTATTATTGGTATGTAATATATTAAATAGGGTAAATTCTATCAGTATAATATTCGGTAATTAATAACAATCTAAAAAAAATTCTTGGGTTTTTCGATATTTAATTTCAAAGAAACAAACCTTAACTTACCCCTGCCCTCAACCGATCCAAGCGTAGACCCAGGTCTTCGCCCTTATTGAAACCATCACGAGCTTTCCTCAAACAATTTCCTTACTTGAAACGCAAACAATATTAACTTAGATTAAATAATGATGTCTTATTTGTTGTATAATATTATTGTTTAAAACATATTTGTTTAAACAATTGAATGATAAGTGTTATTATATGCAGATAAATATTCAAGCGGTATAAACTATGTATAAATACGAAATTACGCTAATATACTATATATATATATTTATCTAAATGAAACTAATATATTTTCGGATATACTACGAGGATTTTATTGCTTTAAACCTACATAATCCCGACGTTTCGGTTACTTTTCAGCAACCGTGATCACGGTATGTAGTTTTAAAGTAATAAGATCCGCGTAGTATATCCGAAAATATATTAGTTTCATTTAAATGAATAAAACTCGCGACAGTCTTAGATCTCGTTACTATATATATAGTATATTAAATTTTTGGCTAAGAATGGGTAAAAGGGGTAAATAATATACCCTCGTTATTTACCCGTTGTTTACGAAATATTTTTCTTCTCGAAGGTAACATGTGGACGTGCGTGCTGCATCTCCAAGGTCATCGAGATGTAACCGTCTCCGAGATGAATAAATCCAGACTCGAAATTGTAAAGAAATTAGGTAACGTGGATAAAGTTTTTCATAATACTAGATAATAAACTTCTGCCCAGTTTCGTGGGCCGTAAATATTTTACGTAATGTCACTAATATACACTACTATTTTCAGAAAATTATGAATTCTTTCATATTAAATATTTATAAATATTTGTATGGAATATTAATTGTTTTTTAGAATATTATGAAAGTCTTATAGAAATCTGTTTGGCACTTATAAAGATAAGACAGTTAAGACAAACTAACAGACTATAGTCTATAATTTATTTGTATTGAAATCACTTAAATTCTTGTTTTATATATCAGACCTCCTAAAAATATTAATATTAATGGGACAGTTTGTACGGTTGTATGTATCGATGTTTGTAGCATTCAAAATACTCATTTGAGGTAAAACAACGTATTTTACGTAACTTTCCGTTAATTTAACTTTGATATATGATAATATTTATACAGAAATTCTGGGTAACGACAGCAGAATCAATGTATTTTTACTGTCAGTTCTCATTATATTATATCTCTGTCCACGTGGACGTGGTCACTGAGAAGAACTTGTTGTATGAGGAATTGCTTTTAATGTTAGTTGTTTTGTTAAATCAGTTTTATTTACATGACAGTTAAAGATAACCTTGTTTGTAACTCGTTTGTTACGCGAAGATAATTACGTTATCTTATTTAAGTAATGTTTATGTGTTTGAAGATTATTATTATTGATCCACATAGCGAAAGAGCTGTGACATATCACGAGTTTAAACTGTCATACTACCGGGTAATGAATTGGGTATTTTTTTTTTTATTACTTTTCAGTTTAAACACAACCGAACAAATGTCCGTACGCATTTGACGGAAATACTTAAGTTTTGGACAGATGCGACAGTTTTTTCGCGTAATTTTCTTTCACGGGTTAAAAACTTTATAATTATTTCAGATACCGGCTTCCGACTCGTTACTCCGGATGTTTTGGAAGCTGAGAAGCGTGTTTACGATGTGATAATTGATTGCACCGGTAGGTAAAAAACAACATTTGTATATAACTAACTTACTATAATAATTTTTATGACAGTTATATAAAAGATAACACGAGTTTTATATGCTATCGTAAATTGACATAATATTCGCTCATCATATTATTAACTTAGTATTTAATGAGAACAAGAGACTTAGAATACTGTTTGCTTACGATGTTTTTATGTACAGTTTCGCGTTTTTCACTCTATAACATCCGTTAATATTTAAATTTGTGAGGCTTTATGAATGAAAATATATAACTCTCTGTATGTAACGTATCCATGCCTATTTAGACTAAGCACACACATATATATGTTCAGTCGTTGCATTCACATAATATAAGTATGTATGAAAGTTTGTTTAGAAATAAAAATAATGTTTCCACACAATACCCGTCTTATTTCTGTATTGGAAGTAAGTCATTCGGATACTACACGATTTATTACTCTGTGTCTTCATGATACGAGATTTCGGCGCCTATACAGCGACCGTGATCACGGACAGACGAGATGACAGCGTCTGTCAGTTCTCGTCTGCCCGTGAACTGAATGAATTTAAACTTTCATCTCTAATGCAATGCTTACTCCTGAACCTCTCTATCATGTCTTCCACCAGGTGTTGGTAAGGTCATAGAAATCAATTTCAAATATATGAATAACGGTGGAAAATATATACTATTTGGCTGCTGCCCTCCGACGCACACCGCCACGTGAGTCAATCCGTGCAATAACTATAATTTTTAAGTGTTTATAAATTTTAATAAAACCCTTCATAGACTAAAGAATTGATAAGACGAAGAATTAAATACTGAATGGGTTTAAAAAATGTAGGTATTATATAATTTTAATTCACTATAAAAAAATTTGACTGATAGACACAAAACGACAGACGTCCTATATATTAACCGAAATATTTAACTTTCATGTACACTGACCGAAATTTCTTAAGCCGGGATAACAAAAATATAACCTTTATACTTATTAGGTAATTTAAAAAATATTTTAATTCATCTTTCAGATTAAATCCGTTTGATATTTACGATAAGGAATTATCGATTATCGGGGTGAAAATCAACCCGTTCAGTTTCCCGAAGGCGTTGGGCCTGCTCAGGTCTATGGGAGACAGGTACAATATATGTCATATAAATTTTTATTAATAACTTATTTAGAGAAATTTAAAAAATATTGTTCCATGAAACATTACAGGTACCTTAAATATGAAAAGCTAGGCGTCAAGACTTACCCCCTGTCAGATTACCAACAGGCTCTAGATGACCTGAAGACCGGTAATATCTCTAAAGCAATATTTACAATTTAAACAGCTTGTAATAAATAAATTTGATACTATATTAATTGTCTCATTTATTTTCGTTATTAAGTTTACTTGGAACCTTTTAATGTATTTTTTGGACGGCGTAAGAAAAAAAAATTATGTTTTGAAACAAAAAAAATATATATTTTTTTTTAAATCGGTAAAATTAAACTTTATATTATACAAAAATTATTGCACGCGTATTTCAGTTGTGTTTAAAATTAATTTCATTATATTTTAATTACAACAATGAATAAAACTAATTAACTCAGTGTTAAAAATTATCGGGGCTCCTCCCTAATCTTCGGGGTCCGAGCCTCGGGTGCCGACGTCTCTATCTGGGAGTGGTACAATCTATGGTAATGTACGGTGCACCGATCTGGGCAGCGAATCTGCAGTCCGAAAACCGCACAATGCTCGGGAGGACGCAGAGAATCCTTGCTATCAGAGTCGTGCGCGGTTACCGTACCATTTCCAGGGATGCGGCATGCGCATTGGCGGGCAGCCTACCTTGGGACATAGAGGCCGAGTCATTGGCCGAAGTGTTCTGGCGCTGTCAATCCCAAAGAGAAGAGGAAGGACGCAACCCACCACCCAACATCATCCGGGGGTGGCGAAAGAGTGCGAGGGAGCGGGCGTTCGAAGCCTGGAAACGGAGACTCGGGGAGCAAAATACCAGCTCCAATCTGATGACGGCCATACGTCCCGTCCTGAAGGACTGGGCCAATAGAAAAACTGGCGCTTTATCATTCCATCTCACACAGATGCTGACCGGGCATGGCTGCTTCGGTAAGTACCTGTGTGAGGTGGTACAACGGGAAGAGACAACGGCCTGTCACCACTGTACTGAAGTGTGTGACACGGCCGAACACACGATTTTGACATGCCCCGCATGGGACAATGAACGCTCGTATTTACGACAAATACTCGGATATGACATCTCCCTTCCAACATTGCTTCACGCATTGTTGGACGGGGAAAGGAAGTGGCAAGCGGTGGAGACCTTCGCTCATAGAGTGATCTCCGCCAAGGAGGAGGCTGAGCGCAGAAGGGAGCTGGAGACGCTCAACCCCCGACGCAGACGCAGGCCAAGACAAACGAGACGCCAGATCGACCATGATCGGAACGTCCTGCCTTAGCCTGGGAACTCGGGGTGGCGGCGTGGGGACGCCGTCGCCCATTGCACTGGGTCCCCGAGCTGGTTAAGGTACGCATCATACTCCATGCGTGCCGTAAAGAAGAAGAAATAGAAGGGTGAAAAACACTCTTGCAGAGTCGGTCCTGCTAGACCCACACGGCAGGTAGACTGTCGGCGGAGTCGCGGAAGTCAAATAAACAGTTCCCGTGGCTCCTCCAATGGCGGTGAAGAGGGAGTATCGCTGAGTTTTTAGTGGGTAGAGGCTGCGTCCATTTACCATCTTTCGGGAGCAGCGAGTCCCACATACCCGCGATCGGTTTCCCCAACTGACCGAGGGATGCGGAAGAGCATTTACTCAGCGTAAAAAAAAAAAAAAAAAAAAAAAAAAAAAAAAAAAAAAAAAAAAAAAAGTGTTAAAAATTATAGTTTACTACAGTTTATAGTTCTTGGTATTAACTATGTGACTATAGGTTTTACCGTTTAGTTTATTAATTTATAATTTCATACAACAAAAATCTTTTACTGTATCTGGAATAAAGAGTTCCTTTATAATTATTTTTTTATATGAAAGGTGGCAAACGAGCAGACGGCCTACTTTGTGGACAGTAGTTACCGTCGCCCGTGGACATCCGTAACATAAGAGATGTTGCGGAGGCGTTGCCAACCTTGGTTGTTGAGGAAGGAGGAAAGGACGGGAACAGGGAATGGGCATCCGGCTCTCTCACTGATCGGACGAAACGCAGCCATTAAAGGCTACTTCACGCCGATTTTCTGCGAGAGGGTGGTACTTACCCGTTCGAGCCAGCCCATGTTCGATCTGTAGTTACTACTTACTTGACCAGAGCAAAGCTCTACCACCTATGTCTTGTATTTTTTGGGGATAACCCAACCGATTCCCGAAAGCTAAGCGACATCCGGCGTAGACTAAACTTGGATGAGTGATATAATCTTATTGTGCTGTTTGTGTTCACCACATTTATGGTACTGATTATCTCGTGTTAGGTGTCCCGGAAGTAACCTGATCTCCAAACAATTGATCAGAGGACCCATTCTTATATATGATTAATACTGATGTTATGAAGTTCAAATAACGTTTGACCTTGATATAATGTTTGCTATAATTGCCTAATTTACATTATAAAGATTAATGACGCTACATCCTAACGGAATCGAACTGTTCGATATCTCATGCAAACATTCAGCTTACGGTTAAATGTAATTTAGTACAGAAAATAATATACATAATGTTTGAAAGCAGAACTGCCATTGCCAATATATGTAAGTTTGTCTTTCACACAAATACTCCTAAACTGAATTTATCACATCTATCCACGAAGATCGTATGACATTTTCAGTTAAAATTATAAAAAAGTTGATATGTATGTCTGTATATCGTTTGTTGTATACGAAACTGTCACTGTGGGCGTAACAATGAATTTAATAGAACTGTCTCTACTGACACACTGACATACACACAGACAACTACACGAAAAAAATATTACGTTAGTGTGCGTGTAAGGAAAGTCTTTACGATTTCGTACTTATTAAAATCTTCAATACTGAAACAAACATACATGTATTTATCAAAAACGACTCCATATATATATATATATATATATATGTAAAGGGTGTATAGTCGTGTTCCCGTCACGTCGGAACCCCTGTATATAGCACAGCTATATACAACAGGTCGTATTTAGGACACGCTCGTATCCTGTACGCGTATATACATGTACTGAGACGCCCTCGATTAACATAAAGATAGTAAAGATTTAACTAACATATATTTTTATGTGCGCTAAGTTCATTGTTTAAGCAACATACTGTAACGTTTTTAATATAACGCACAATACAGACGAAGTCGCGGGTTACAGCTTGTACATTATATTTTTACAGTCATTCCCTTAGTATTTCGATGATAAGACTTAAATATTCTTGCAGTCTCCGATTCGTCACACGGTAAAACTATTAACTATAGGTGATTAATTTAATCAAAACTCGAATTAATTTACTGTAAAGTTAAAAGTATAACGTAATAAATAAGAAAAATATTACGAACGATTTAATTTTAAATGAAAGTTAGATACCCATGGCATGTAAGTACCATGAGGAAATCGTTGGCACACATAATATGCTAAGCATCTGATTCATAGCCATGACATTTGGTGAGATTTTATACAGCCGAGATGAGATCTCATAGCTCAGGGGTCATACACTTTTTATTGTATTTTTTTTTTATTTTTTTATTTAACAATTACACCAAAATCCTCACGGACATTCGGCATTAAATAAATTAAATTTATCATTATTTCACTTGTATAATTAAATCTAATTCAAATGTTCAGTTCAAAATTCGTTTATGCTAAAAAATAATAATAATTTGAGCAAATTAAGAACGAAATAATTGTCTTTTTTATGCGGAAGGTAGCGACCCAGCAGACGGCCTACCTGATGGAGGTAGTACGCCTGGACATCCACAAAGTAGTAAATTTCTATGTTTATTTTTTTTTTGAACCACAGGTAGCGGACCCATGATCATTACAGACATTTTGGTGTCGCATAACATGACTTGATTCAATAACTAAAATGGTTTGCGTTATGAATTTAATATGTATGTCTGTCTGTTCCATAAATAGTATCTAAACTGCATGTGGCAGACATCTTGTAGTCGGTAATTAGACAAAGAAAGGTTATATCAATGAAAAATTGTTACCGTTGGATGACAATAATGTTGGTTTAGTGTTCCTACGTCTTTGTGTTCCATGTTTTGTGGGAAATTAAGTTTTTATGTTATATAATAAATGTTAATAGAAATAACATATAATAAGGCCTAATTTTAAGGCCGGAATCAATTTTACTTGAGCCTTTGGTACGCATTTTCTGCGTTGGGAAGAGACTTTTCACCTATCCTTCTTTGACGGAGGTGGTGTGCAGGATCTTACCAGAATATCCACCGATACTCAGCTGCGACCTCCATTAGCTTAAAGTGGACCGCTTCAGCGCCAACCGCTTATGATTTAGACGCAGGAAACAACAAGCTTTGTATGCGTGGTATGATTTAAACTGGTAGTAAGTGTAATTCATACAAATATGACAGAGAAATAATTAATTTATAGAACTAATAGGTAGACAAGAACGAGGAGAGAGATATTTTAGTAAGAATTGAAGTCCGCGTGTTAAGTAGGTACCTACTACCAAAACCAGCCTATCAAAGATAAGTCAAAAGAAAGGACAAGATAAGAAAGGATGACAAAAAAAACTAACTACATCGAAACCCCTGATCTGCTTGCTGAAATCGTATGACTTGGTCGTGAATCAATCGAATGTGATTAGGAGAATCTTCTTAGGATAAAAAGTAGCTTGTCATAGAGGTAATATATTAATAATATTTACATGGAAAGGTAAAGAGTAATTCTAAGTTTGCATAGTAACTAGATACGGAGCGTTAACAGTTTTTCATACATAAAACTTATCTAATTATCGTAAGAAAGTATTGTAAGGTAAACGTGAAACGCTTCGTATGCAGTGTGAAACTCGGAATAAGGTTAAAGTGAGTAACGTAAATTCTTAAGTTGGTAGCATTGAGAGGTAATTGACGTGACAATCAATTATTACTTGCGACGAAGTAATTTGTTTTTAAATTTAATATATATATAGATATATATATATATATATATATATTTATATATATTAAAAAATATTCATTTTATTTGATAATTGTAGCTATTTTGTAACTTGCTCATATTTGTTAATTACTCATATATTTTATGTTATTTACGTTTTATTACATATGTTCATTGTGTTTCTAATTGCAAATCTCTGGATACCCTCCTCGCGAAAGAAAAACTTCGTAATGTTGGAACGAAAACAGGAAACAGAAATTGATTTTTAAGGAATTTTTAAGTGTTTCTTTAAGACAATCTTTATTAACATTAATCACAACTCACAATTGATTGCCCGCATGCGTTCGAACGCCACGCATTCCCTCTCGCTGTCTCTTTTTATCCCCCCCTCCCAAGAGCGTTAAAAGTTCAACGCAACCTTGTTGAAATTCGCATAAGAAGTTTCACTTCAATACTGACCCTGTAATATAGTCTTGATTTATCAAATGTTTTATATTAAATTTGATCGGAATAGTGATTCTTAAAAACAAAGTTAAGTTTGTTTAAACGGTCTAATGAAGGGGATATTTAAAATTATGTCAGCAATTAGTGGAAATAAGAATAAAAAATTGTCAAAGATTTATAGAAAAAAATCATGATAAACCAAAAATCAAAATTATTATAATATTATAAATAACTTTATTGACTAAAATATAAACATTTCTGTACTACTCGGGTAGCTTGGTGGAAGTAATACACAGGCAGTTAATGTCTTTTCATACAAAAATATTTGCACATTTAACCTATACAGATTGTAACCTACACCTGGGTCGCAAGTCCCAGGCACTGTTGAAGCTCCTCTCCCTGAAACGATGGACCCGGAACCCGGACGCTGAATCCATGGAATGCTGAGAGATTTTCTCGTCTTTATAAATGAAAAACTTCAAATTGCTCGTATCTAGTTTGAAATGAAAGTATTGGTAAGGCAGGACTTTCGCGAGTATTTATTTAAATATGACTTATATTTTCGGATGTAATACGTCATTTTAATTACTTTAACGACAAGCTCCCGAAGTTACGGTTACTTCTCAGCAACCGCGGTCACGGGCGGACGGTATGTAGTTTAAAGCCACGAAAAAACGCGTTAGTACACCCGAAAATATTATTTTTATTTAAAGGATAGTGTCCTATTAATGAGATCTAAGATTTTCGCGAGTTTTATTCATTTAAATGAAACTAATATTTTTCGGATAAACTACGCGGATTTTTATTGTTCTAAAAAACTACATAATCCCGACGTTTCGGTTACTTTTCAGCAACTGTGATAACGGTCCGAAAAATATTTGTTTCATTTAAATAGTGTCCTATTGTTGAATAAACAATTAAATTTGATTATAATTTTCGAGCAGACGTAAAACTAGTTGATAAAAACACAAGTTTCTCCAAATCAACTGCTATAATCTGCAATTACATAGGACCTACGTATATAAGAAAGAATTAGACCTTTTTCCTTAATATTCCTTTTCTCGACGTAAGAATGTTTTCTGATAAAAAGCAAGGAAGAGGCCCAAAAACAAAAATCTGCTACTTTACATTGAAAAACATAAAAACTTAAGCATTCAATAAAAACAATTCCGAAATCCCTAATAAGGATCTCGGGACGAAGTTATCATGAAAGAAACGTAGTTAACCCTTTTATGACATTAATTTTATTTAAGAGACTTAATACCGTCACCAAAATTTGAATGATTTGAATTCTAAAAATATATTTTTAAATATACATAACTTCAATAATATGTTTAAAGGATATTAGAGGTAAATTAGAGATAAATTTAAGGCGGATTGTTACATGTAAACTAATTTGACGATAAATCTTTGGATATGAGGTTATACGTAAGGATTTCTAGAGATAAATCTTAAGAAATACTATATGTATACGTATTTTTTCATGGTATTTCGGGACTACGACCCGGGGTAAGCATTGCTAAGATAAAATTAGTGTAAGTTAATTCCAGTAACGAAATCTACAGAATGAATGAAAATGTTACTATGCGTCATGTTTTGGTCACACCAAAACTATGATACTATAAGTAATTGGTATTGAGGTGTTTAAAAAAATATTTTTCATAATATTTTTTTATAATTTTTATTTCTGTAATTTAAACAAACCGAAAGTAAGACATAATTTTAAATTGCGGATTTTTTATTAGTTGATAATCATCAGAGTATTTATCTGGCTAAAATATTGTAACGTTTATTACTTACGACGTATTACATGTGCATATAGACATACAGAAAAAAAAATGTTTCAAGGAAACTCGAATCGATGCACAAGACCGGGTGTCGCGTCTTTTGGTACGTAAAGTCAGCAAAAAATATATGCATACGTATTTTATATAAATAAATAAAATATCAATGCAATAGTTATTTTTAACTATTTTAAACATTTAACTAACAATATTTATATTACGAAACTCAACTAATTTTCAATTCGACCTTACGATAATTAGGTACATATTTTTGATATTCATAAATAAATATATAATACATTTGTTCATTACAAAATCATCTTAATAAAATGTGACTGACGTTATTATAAATCATTTGTCATGCGCCTACTCGCGGCTTTGTCTATATCCTAATGCAACTAATGTCTTAACATATTTTCACTAACCTAAAAAACACGTGTACGTATTGATACGTAGGAAAAATGAATTTAGGATATTCGTAACATATAACTGAATATTTTATCTTCAGTTTACCAAAATTTTTGTACAAATAATGTTAGCGTAAACTTAGTTCGGCCTTCAGTCACTCACATGAACATAATCTAGCCCCTGTGTGTCCCGGGCAGGGTTAATCTGGCTGCCATGAGCCACCCTTCTCCATCGTAACACCTATCAACTCCATCGACTGTCTGAACTTCTGGTAACGTAACCAGCCTGTTTCTACTTCTCTTAACTCTCTCCATATTATTGTCCATCGTTGTCTAACGTACAACTTGACTTATGATTCAGTCTATCAAAGTAAATATAGCTCATAGCTAAGTGATTTTGAGTTCAAGGGCCAACCTTACCATTAGTCTGCACGTCTCAAATGCAGACTTAAAGTTTGTATTACGCACTCGTCCTAAAGTATTTTTGGACTGACTAAGAAATATTAAGTTTATTTACTTAATAGTTGGCGTGTATTATTTTTCCGACTCTAGCCAATCGTCCTTGCTCATAAACACCAGTTATGGGTCAAAGTTGCTGATAAAATGCAAATTAAATATTATTCTATGGAAATGGAGCGTGATTTAAGGCTAGCATTGTTACTACAATAATAATATGATATTACGAGACTAATATTAGTTATGTGTAGAAGTCATAAGTACTGTCACTATAGCTCAGTATAACTAATGACGGTAAACGCAGAGGTGAGGAGCGGGTTCGATGATCATATAAATATAAAATTTTTAAATATACAATTTTTAATTTATATGTTTTTAAAATTGTTTTCATATATAAATGTATATATCTGTACAAACTTTTATAACAATGTTAGTCGTATAAATTTTATCACAAAATTAATGATTAATGCTATAAAATAGATCTTAAAAATAGGTATTTTTAATTCATTCTCCGATTTGATATATTTCTGTAAATATACATTAAATTTCATAAAAACAAAATTCATGTAACAAATTTTTATACACCTTCTAAGTGTGACCTAGTTACCAACATGTTTGAAACGACATACCCCTTAACAGTGAAAATTAGGTGCAACAACTACGTAATTTAACATAGAATTACCATAAGCATGATAAAGAACAGATGACATTGATATTAATTGTTCTACGTCGTAATTGTTTTGAATTACTTTAAAAAACACACGTTAAAAAAATACGAATAAGAAAAATCACAGTCATGTTACGATATAAAAAATTAAAAAAAAAATAACCTCCATTAAAAAATCCGGGTCATTTAATGCATAATACATACAAATGTCAAAGTGTGCCGGATCGCGGCGTAACAATTGATTCGGCCGAACAAAAGATGCATCTTGTGATCGTAGCGACCCACTTATGTGTCACATACTGGCTTTGAGATTTAAAAAATATAACACCAACCACAACAGCCATTCGGTCCACGGTCCGTATGTGGTGTGCACGTCTCACATTACAATAAAAATATATAACCTATTCGGACTATCGTGAACGATCGCGGCGTTCTTTATATTTTAAAAAAAAAACATAAAATAAATCCTCTGTATATCGTGTCATAGGATCGTTGCGTTGTTTGCATTTAAAAAAGTATTTATATATATATAATAAAATGCATGCATTTATTATATTAGCGTGTATACACCTGAGCGTGTCGGATATGTTCAGCCAAATAAATCATATGGAATTTTATAAGAACATAACCCGCCCTTCGAAATCGTTCAGCAGTTTCTCTAACAACTACTTCAATCAGTTACCCAAGGGTAAGGAGAAAGTGCAGTGCGGAACGCGGACGGTAGACTATACCCTGCGGAGGGGTAAAATTGTCGGAGGCTCTGAGGCGCCCTATGGAGCATTCCCCTGGCAAGTGAGTGAAAATTATATTTCAGAGCTAACTTATAAAAGCGAGACGACAAATTGATTAACTCATATTTATTACTATGTATGTACTCGTATATATATTATTTTTCATACGAGAATTGAATAA
Organism: Danaus plexippus; assembly: GCF_018135715.1. Classification (NCBI taxonomy): domain Eukaryota; kingdom Metazoa; phylum Arthropoda; class Insecta; order Lepidoptera; family Nymphalidae; genus Danaus; species Danaus plexippus. The sequence goes on from NC_083557.1 coordinate 1,126,634, forward strand.
AACCTTATTATATAGGCAATATTGTAAATTAATAGTAGTTTTTTATTTTTATTTCCAGTGTCTATATTTTTATTATATGTATTTGGTGACAATTGTCGCCGAATGTTATTGAGATTAAATTTTTTTGTTCATCGGAGTTTCGTAAGAGGAAAAAAGTTTTTCCTTATCTTACCGTCTAACAGCAGGCTGTATATCATGAACCCTGATAGTCATTTTTATTAAGAGTTATCAAAAGATTTAACAGATAATGTGTTTGTTATTCTATAGCAACTACTTAAGAATAGAATAAAATAAGAAAATTAAATTTTTTACTCATTTCTATTAAAAAACATGTCGTGGCCAATACCGACTCACACAAGGCCAGTCATTATTTATAAGAATAAAAAAATTTATTCCTTAATTAGATCGATTTATATTTCCGATAATTTCCAAATTTATATTTATCGTAATAAAACTTTTTTCCTGTATATAAATATATTAAATTTCTTATAATTATAAATTTTTCGGGAAGTACTATTCACATTTGTCTCGGTTCATTTAAATTTCGATCAATATCAATTTAACGGAATATTTAATATAATATTAATAACACAGATATAATTGAAATAAGTCTAATTAAAACTATTTCACGCTAAATTTATTGAAATAAAAAAATATTAAAAGTTGCGAATAATATGTAAAAAAAAAGATACGTTGAATCTTTGGGTGTAGTTAAAACAAATCATACCCTTAGTATATGTTAACTCATAAACTGTAGGTAATAACGTTAACGTTGGAAAATCGTGTTGAGGGTAACTGCAGATACCGGGAAGGGATGAATGATGGAAAATTACATGACGAAAATTATTAATTAATTAACAAATCACATTATTTAAAAATTATTTCATTTATGTTAAAAATTGTAATAAAGTATAACTATGTTTTGACGTATTAGTTTTTTCCCGTGACTTCGTTCGCGTTAACTTCGGCGTTAGGCTGTGTATAAAGTGTATTTAAATAATTCATAAGACAAACGGTGGCGACCTCTGTAGTCTGTGACAAGTGACGAGTGAACCTGTACACAACACTAGAGGTACATTGAACTACAATAAATTCGGGGCTTATTTATATCCCACGTCTTGTATTATAGTGAAGTGACTGTAAGTTTAATTAAAATCGGTCTAGTAATTTATAATAAAACCACACGTGTCTATCTATCCTCACAAAATTTGAAAATTTTAATGTAAATAGCTGGTTTTCGCCACGTAAGAAAGATATTTAGTAATTGTCAGCTATACAACCTCGTAACAAAGAGTATTTAAACTTTGATTCTTTGCCAAAACTCATGTAATGAAAAAAAAAAAATTCTAAACACTGATTCAACATAATTTTTCCTCAATAATAATGAAGACGTTTGATTTTGATGTTTTCTCTTGATTACCTTTTATCGGTTTTTACAGTAAGTAACTGTTAAAAACCATTTAATTATTAAAATACACTAATGGTCATAACCTTGATATTTTTTTTGAGACGAAACCTCTTATCATTCCATGGGTTCACCGTGCGGGTGCCGGGTCCATGATGCAGGGAGGAGCTTCAACAGTGCCTGGGACTTGCGACCCAGGTGTACGTTAAGGGTCCCTATCTAACGCGTTAAACGCTCATTTAAATATATTAAAATATTAAGACAGTAATATGGATATTATAATATTACGAAATAATAGAATACTTTCAATAACAAAAATATTATTTACGTCCTGCGTAACTATTTATAAATGAAAGTTTTAATAAGTCTTTTACTTAAGTACAGTATAACGGCTGGGTGTACAGTTTTTTCATCACAATGTCACAATTATATTTCGTAAACAACAACACTGGTATATAATTTAAATATTTACGTAACTTTTAACCCAAAAATAAATCGCGCGAAAATTGACAAGAGCGTAAATCTTGACATGTTGCAACGTTCGGAAAGTCGTAATTAACTTTCACTTTCTTTGTCAGGATAACAATAAGGTTTTATGTGTGTCTAGTTCAGTACGATATGGAAGCTGGCTCAATGACTCTTTCATTTGGCGATATGTAATACACCATTATTAAAATAGATTACACCTATACATTATATTTCATTAGATTTTTATTATTTTAATTAACACTTGCAATATTTTTTAATTTTAATTGACTGCATTGTATTTTGTCTTTACGTGTTATTATGTTAATATGGAATTAAAAATAAAATATAATATATGTAATCTCGAAATTAATTGTAGGTTGAGATACAGATGCTGGATACAGATAAATTGACGTTCGAACATCACTGTGGTGGCGCTGTGATCGCTGAGCGACTAGTCGTTTCCGCCGCTCATTGTTTTGATAAGGTAAGTATTTCAAGATGAGTTTTAAATAGTAGCTTCTATACAAACACTAACCCCAGTCGCTTCGTGGTCATTCCTAATGTGTACAATTCTGTAGATATCTTCTATGATAAGTGTGTTAGAATTTTATTATTTTTATATTCATGCGTTGAATCCTTTTATTGTGAACCAGTCGCAAACAACCACACAGATTACAGCTTTTAAAAACTTTTAAATATACTTTTATATATATATATATATATATATATATATAAATACTAGTCGAAAATTATAATTAACACTGAAATAAAATGCATATCTTGACGTTACAAAATGTAATGTATGTATTTTTTTAATTGAATTACGGAAAAAGAAAATTGTTTGCGTAAATATATTTATTCAATTTAACTAAATAATACTAGATGAATCTTATATTTTTCGGACATCTCGTCTGTCCGCGATCACGTTAGTTGAAAAGTAACCAACACGTCGCGTCGGGAGTATGTAGTTTTTTTACAAAAATAAAGCACACGTAGTATATCCGAAAAATATTAGTTTCATTTAAATGAATAAAACTCGCTATAGTCTTAGATCTCTTTACATAATACTAAAATCAATACAGGCAATATAAGAATTTAAAAATATAAATTTACATATATTTACATATATTATATTAACTAATATAATAAATATCACTAATTTAATACGGACTATTAAATATTTGCTATTTATTTTTGTAATTTGACAGCAACCCTTGCACCTCGACCACATTAGGATTCTGGTCGGAGAGCACAGACTGAAGATGCAAGACAAGCATGAGAACAGATTCCTGGCGGAGAAGGTGGTTCCTCACCCGGAGTTCAGAAAGAGTTAGTATTTAACAGATTCCCAAGACTGTCATAAATTATATCTAACATATTCACGGATATTCATTCAAACATAACAAATATTTTCAAAAACATATCAACGAAACAATTTGTGAAGCTACTTCAAACTTCAATCCGCCTCTAAGTGTACTTAAAAGAATAATATGGTGTAACGAGTCTTAAATAAAAATTATACTAATATTTACGGATATACTTGGTACGAGTTTGTGTATTGTTTTGTTTGTTTCCACGCGTTCCGTCTGTCCGTGATCACGGTTGCTGTAAAGGAACCTAAACGTTGCGTACATGTTGATATAGAATAATAAAAAACGTGTAGTCATCAAAAAACTAAGGCTCATGTATTTGTATTATATTTATTAAGATCATCACATATTAAGATTTAACGTAATGTAAATTTAATAATATTTCCTTTACTTAACCTTCATTATAAATCATATATAATTTCGAATCTTATTGTATCTTTCGTATAGAAATATAATCGAAAAGAATTTCAATATTTATAATTTAAAGAGAAAAAACCTTCCACATATGACTAAATTTACAAAAGCAGCCCAACATTTTTGCCAAAAAAAAAATTTTGCGCCTACAAAAAACGAGACAGCAATTACGTTTCCATGAAAGAGCATTCCCCTCTGTAGGCGCGGCGCACTTAAAACAATACCGTCTCAACGAGATGTCCCCTTAAAACCCTTTAACAACCCACCTCATACAGACATTTTGATCAAAAAATGTTGATTCACTTTATTAAACCTAACCCTTTTTAATATTAAGGGACCAAAAGTCAAACGGGACGTATTATTTGATAAAAAATAAATGTTTAAATTTATAATATTATTAATTAAACATTGTATTATAACCTTAAAATCTTTATCTGCTTTAAGAATCATGAAAAAGTTATTAAATCTTAGAAGTAGTGTATAACACAATGTTGTTTAAATAAAATAGGTGTTCCTTGTAATAGTACTGTCATGATAAACACGCATCACATAGGTCAAAGACAAATACATTTTATTAATAAATTAAAAAGAAATGTATATCTCTTTATGAATTATAAAGTTTTCTATTCTATAGTAAAGTATTTAATTGACAACACAAATAATGAAATGTCGAAAAAATTATTAATATAATTTTAGGTTGAAACGAATGTTTTAGATAACACATCTTGCATGTATATAGTACTTATTCACAGTCGTTTATTTTTTATAAATATCTTACGTTAGCCATTTTAAAAATAACAGTTTAAATATTAAAACATTTAAGATTTTAATTTTCTGCTATTGCTCCATTATGTTCTGTTTGACATGACATATGTCATCCGAGAATGTCTTTTTGAGTTGAATAAAGCAGCTGTCAATAAAATCACCACAGATAAAAAATAAATATTATAAATCCTTTATGATATTTTTCAATTAATGAAAATTCAAATTCAGATTTGTTTTAGTATAAAGTTCGTTTTTTTTTTTAAATAATTATTGAGTTACTGATAGCTAGTGTGTTTATTGATTATTTCTGATTGTATGTTATATTTGCTTCCCAGACGGGCCTCATAGCAACGACATAGCCGTTGTGCTGGTGTCTAAATCTGGTGTTCAGTTCAATTCCCATGTTAGACCGATCTGTCTCCCCGATAAGGTCGAAGCGAACGGCAGGTGGTGTGCTGTCAGTGGTTGGGGCTACCAGGATGGTGAGTTCCCACAAGTGGGATCGGGAATTTTCCTTTTTTGGGATGAGATAAAAAAGTTTTCCTAAACAATAAGATCTTATTTCGGAGTAGTGAAACGTTATCAAATCAATTAAAACTAGCATTATATTTCTATACATTAACTTATGAACTAGTAAAATTATTATACGTTGGAGTAGAATTATAAAAATCTCTTCTTAAAAAAATATGAAAAGTATAAAACAGTATTGAATATTCCGAAAAGTTAATAGATTATTTGTACATTTGCCGTTTAAAATAACTATTTATATTTATGTATTTTTCCATCTGAACTATTAATTATAGTTTAAATTACGTTAATTATTTAAATATAATTCAAATAAAATCATTACAATGAAAATTTTAACTTTGAAAGATCTTGTTCCGATTGCGTTTTTTTGCCATATCACGGAGGTTCAAACTCTGTTTGTTGATAATTTTTTCTTTCTATATTTTTCACTAGAGTCGTAATTTATGTATACGCCAAATGTTTCTTAATTATTGGCAATACGATTTATTCAAAAGAGCTAACAGAGCATGTTTTTCTGTCAGAGAGTACGGAGAATTTCTCTCCAGTGCTGAGGGCTGCAGCGGTTCCAGTTTTAGATTTGGCGACCTGCCGCAGAGACAAAGTTCTGGGCAGCTGCAAGCAGACTATATTGGACTCTATGATATGCGCTGGTAGGTTGATAACTATTTGGCGTATGCTTTACACAATGTCCAATAAATAAAGATCAGTTCCATCATGAAGTAAAGAGAATTTTACCAATTGTCTTAATAACAAAATGGAGACGAAAGAAATTGGTTCGAGAATTGATGGGTAACCGTTTGATTGTTGAGTTTCGAGTTTATTTAAAGGACCTTCCTGTTCTGCTTCTTGTGTGATGTAAAATAGATTATACACTTAAATTCCACATACCATAAAATCCTAATTTAACGTTAATTCCAATTTTACGTTTTTCCTATTGACATGGAACAAATAGCTGTGTCAAGTACACTAATTACATCGATTAATGTTAACATGGGCTATAATCGTTTAACACGATAGGTGCACTGTCGGGGGGTGTGGATGCTTGTAAAGGGGATTCTGGAGGACCGCTGGCATGTCTCGGCCATCGCTGGCAGTTAACTGGCGTGGTCTCTTGGGGCGCGGGCTGCGGTCGACGAGCACGGCCGGGTGTCTACACGAGAGTAGCTTCCTATGTAGACTGGTTAAGACACACGGCCGCCCAGATGGGGCAGAGAATAGCCTAGGAATATACGATGTATAAAGGCCTCACAATCTACAGGATGATGTAGTATTTTATTTGTAACTATCAGTATTTTAACATAAGTTGCATCGTCATATATACGTAGGTTACTGTTTCATTGGTAAATGAACACACGATAGGACGTTGGTATTCACGTAACTATGTCGGTTTTGACTGACCGGAAACGCTACGTATCAAGTTATAAGTTGCGAACTTGTATTAAGGGTATGGTGTCGTAGAAGTGAAGGAATCAAACATATTAGTTACCATTAAGTTAACCATTGATACTGTCAAAAAAAAATCATTTCACTGAGTGACGTCACGAAGACTTATGACGTCACGCCATTTATACCCGTGTCCATTATACGCTAGTGTTAATTTTAACGCCAAAGATTTTTTGTTATAATAACAATTGTTGTACGAGTTTAGTTTTTTTGTATTATTTATTATATTAAATAAGATAATATACATTAACGGATTTTCGTTTGTAACTGTTTCTCTAATATTAAATTAATTATATATATATTTTAATTTATTTGTCACTACCCTTTCGTTCCGTCCTCCATGTTGAAATAAAACATCGTCTTAAATTTATCTCAATGGTATTGTGACTAGCAAACGATATTAGATTATATGTTATTTCATATACATATACTGAAAATATAATAAAAAAAATACATCAAAATTATTGTCGTTTTAAATGTTATATATCAATATAAAAGGCATGATTATAATGGGTTTTGATTCTCAGTTCTCTCGGGATATGAAGTAGTCGCTAGTGAACTATGTTTTTAGCGAGAGGTAATATAAACTAGTCCCCAAAATTTTTCTCTCTCTTGTTTATAAAATATTATTGTTAGTGTATGTACAAAATCGTTGGAACGTAACAGCCGTATTTGGAGCGTGGATAGTTAAAGCTATTTTATTTAAGAGCATTTTAAAGTTTCATCATGGAAACTGTCATTGAAAATTACGTAAAATATCTATAGTTAATTTGTAGATTATATCGTTAGATTATCACAAGTCACTAATTCTCAAGTCTCAATTAAAATAACTATATAAATAAAATATAAAGTTTTAAAACGAATGATAAGTATTGAAATACGTCTATGACAACTTTTACAGTATGTTTAGTTTTGTCTGACAGTATTTTTTTAATTACAAACACTTACCGTTTACATTTGTTCTTATATATTCCAGTAGATGGCGCTTATCATAACAACAAGAATATTATCTTTCTAGTGTCAATTTATTGTTATTAGTGACAGATGTTTGCGATAAAAAAGTTGACTGGACTCTCGGCCGCAATCAGTATTACTATTACAGTTGTTATATAAGAATAGTTTCGATTTATCTTCACAATGAATACATAAAAAAAATCACTTTATCCATAACATAAAATATAAATTTCGTCAATTTAAAAAAACTCAAACACGCTAATCGTGTAAAATTAATTTTGATGATTTGATACGTACATAAAATATAACAAAATTGTAGCATGTTTGTAAATAACAGTTCATTGATAAAAAAATAACAGCTGCAAAATGACGAAACTTGTATTTTTTTTTTTTGAACTTAAGCTATTTCGCGAAGCAAAGGTTCAAAACGTCAATTCACAGATAAACATTTTTTTTTCAAAATTCATAATATTAGAAGTTTTAAAGTTATTGTCATATCAAATTGCGATGCAATTAAAATTATTATTTGCATACAGTTCGTTGTATCAGTACTGATGTTACATATTGCAGAACGCGCGTAATTTATAATCAAAATAGGCCGTTGATAAACACGTGTGGGCCTTAAGATCGGCACACGTGACTGTCATTAAAAATCATATCACATAATGTTATTAAACATAAACATAACAATTTTTATGATAAAAACAAAGAATTTATCAAATTTTCCCTCTAAAGAGGTCAGATTAGTTAAATGCGCGAGTACATATTTAAATGGGACCGTGATTATCTGATTTGCTTCGTAATTTTATAATGAGCCTACATTTTTAACCAAGTATCGGTCGCTTTGTTTGTCAACTACTTGGAACTGAAGACAGACTAATGAAAAGTTAAATTTTATTTGAAGAGATAGTGCAGGCAAAATATTCTACCTATATTTTTTATTAAAGAACCTATAATTTCATGGTTGTATTTTTTCATTATTACAAAAAAAATTACCTTACTCATTTCATTTTGTTATCTATATATATATATATCTACTGTACGTTTGTATGTCACTGAACTGCTAAACGACTGGAAATTTTGAATGAATTTTGTATGCACGTGTGTGGCTCCCTTAATTGTTTAGATTCACAAATCATCCCGGCAGATGGCGCTATCACTATCTAGACTATTCAAAATGAAAAGCCTGCGCTGTGGGTTACTATCTGCATTGTTTAAAGACATTTATTTGTCAATGAACTCTGATGTGCACGTGGATTGAGACGCTGTCGGAGACTATATAATATATACATATATCTCGTCGTGACCTGTTGTTTTTATTTCATAATCTTTAACTGTTATAATGAATAAGTTAGCGAGATATTATTTACTTGCGTCTACAACGTTTTTACTATACGTGATAAAGTACGTCTGTGTAATTAATAAAGTAGTTAACGCGAAGAGCATTGTTAAATTTTAGTCTAAATGCTTAAATTTTTCATATGTTTTTTTGTAGTTTTTATTTCGTTTAACGTTATTAATATATTCCATGTTAAGGAGTTGGTTTTATTTATAAAAAAAAATAATTGTTTAGTTTAAATGACAGTTTCATTACAACGTCTTAATTGTCCCTACTTTTATTTACACTCATTATAAGTAAAATCGAATTAATATATTAATAATATATATATATTATTAAATACACATTTCTATTGATTTTCATGTGTCATGTTTTTTTGGGAGCTGATTGTGTAAATTTCTTGAAGGAATAGACTTTTTGATAAAATTTTAAGAGTTTGTAGTGTCAAAACACAAAAAAATTGTTCCGGAAGTTATTTAAAAGTAAGACATATGTGAGGAAATAAATTTTTTGCTGACAATGTAAAAAAAGTACTCAAAAAATTATCAGGAAAAATTTCATTATGCCTAACACAGGTTCGCGCGTTCGAACTACATACAATACGTTTGTAGTTTATCAAGCATAAATCTTCAGACATTATAGTGCCTATTGACGTAGTTTATTGAGTGGGAAACGGAGAACGATTCGTGTGTAGTTACGACTCAAACTTGTAATCACATTTCTGTCTAATAACTAATTTACCTTACCGTCCTCACACTAACTAAACGACGTGTCCAGTTTTAATTCATACATTATCTGTATCTATTTAAATTTATTTATGAAAAACCATGAAAATATACTATGAGAACTTGTGGTAGGGATAAGAATCTTTTTATAGAAATAAATACTTAAAAAAATATAACCCGGCTTAACTGGATAATATATATATATAATATAATATAACTCTTTGCCAACAAAGCAATGTGTCCTTGCTCAAATCGCATTTTCGAGTAAAAATTAAATAATATAAAATTCTTTGATCTAAAAATTCCTATATTTATTTTTATTCAGTTTTAATGAAAGTAATTAAAAATTAAATTAAAAAAAACATGTTTAATACTAAATTACAGTTCTTAATATAAAATTATCTATTGTTATTTAGCTAGGGATGTGATTTAATGTTTCGCGTATGTTACGGACAACTTACATTATTCACATATATTTTTGACTAGTTAAAAACCTTATTATGAAGTATATTTGTAAAAAATATGTATCCTTTGAAACGCTGCTGAATCGATTTTGTTAACGCTTTCGTCGTCTGCTAGATGTTGACGTAAACTAGTTTTTATATCGAAAAGCTAAAAGTCGCGAGTAAAAGTTAGCTTTGTGATACAATTCTCTCGTTAAAATATTTTCTCTGTATTTGTTAATGATCTTTTGCCTGGAATATTTTATGATTGTATTTTATTTCTCGGATAACTAAGATTTATAACTAGTGTTGTCCGTCCACTTCGTTCGCATGAAAGTGGATACGAGGAGTAGGATATTATGGGCTGACTCCATTATGGATTCAAGAAAGTATAATCTGGCTTAGTACGAGTCTGACGAAGTGTTCCGTATATTTTATAAAAATTATATACGAGTATACGAGACGAAACCTCTCAGCATTCCATGGATTCACCGTGCGGGTGCCGGGTCCATGATGCAGGAAGAGGAGCTTTAACAGTGCCTGGGACTTACGACCCAGGTGTAGGTTAAGGGCCCCGATTTAGCCTGGTGAGGATCAGACATTTTAAATCATGTTTCTATATTTATTTCCTATTATATATTTTTAATTCGATTTAAAAACATTTAGATTGTTCTGAAACTGTTTTATTTTACAAATTAATATTAATCAATTAATAAAAGTTGTCTAAATTTGATAAAACTATCATTGATGTAATCTCCAAATTAAATGAGTTCAAATTTGACATATTTAATTAGTATATCGGTTAGAATTAATAAAATTATTGATACACTATGCGTTTCTTATTATTCTATATATACGCAGTCTGTGACACTATCACCTCATCTCCGCGATCGCGGTTGCTGTAAAGGAACTAAACGTTGGGATCATGCACATATAAAAAACGTCTAGTATCCGAAACTATTAGTTTTAAGAAAAAAAAAATAATTAAAACAAATTTAACTTCCAAGCTATTGATTTCGCCTGGCTATAGAAGTTATCGCGTCGCGTGTAGTGGACGTGTTACCTAATGATAACTGTACTAAATAATAATCAATTACTTCTCATTAGTGATCCAGAACTTGTTGTGAGTGTTGTATTGTTGGTGCTGTTGATGGATAAAATGTGATGACAAGCGGTTTACACTAACACGTAAGATTTAAGATTTAATTAAATCAAATCAATTAGTCCACTAATAACTATATATTTATATATATATTGCGTGTTGTTTGTATCAATGCACTATTTCGTAAATCAATCCTCATATACTGAGATTGTCATAGAAATCTAAAATACAGTTTATTTATCAAATAAAGTATTAATAAACTTAATTAAGATATATATTTTATGTGAATATTTAATAAGTTATATATAAAGCGTTCTTCATCTGATCGTAACAGCTGAGCCACTTGTTTAGGCCAACCTTTGCACTGCGCTGATCCTAACAAAGTTTTAACTTTATGAGCTATTTATTATCTGTGTAATATTATTGTTGCTTTCCTTAATAATAGTATATCTCAAAAAAAACTCTGTTTTGTCATTGAGACAAGCTTAAGAGAACTGCCGCAAGTATTTTTAAAAGTATTTTTAATTAAGCTAATCTTATTTTTCGTGACTCGCGCCCTTGGTTTAAAATTTACTTAAATTTTTACTCAAAATACTTAAAATTTTCAATTTTACCAACCTGAGGAGACGTGTCATTTCTTCAAAGCTGCCATGATCATGTTAAGACGAGATGAGATCACGTTTGAGACTTGAATGACATAGTGTTATCATCAATGAAAGGTTTCAAATATCTAGATGGAGGCAGATTCTCCTTATCATAGTATTTCGATCTTGGTTAGGATAAAACTAATATTTTCGGATGTAATACGCGTTTTTAATTATTTTGACTACATATTACATAGTATAGTCATAGTGGCCTGGAGGTTTTAAGCCCCGCGTCTCATACGTAAGGGCGCGGGTTCGAAACCTGGCAAGTAACAATGTGATCTTTTCCGAGTCATATGTACTTTCTAAGAGTATTTAGACACCTTTGACGGACGGTGAAGGAAAACATCGTGAGGAAACCTGGCCTTATAATTTCAAATTATAAGATATAAATCGCCAACCAGTCTTGAGCGAGCGTGGTGATTAATGCTCTAACCTTCTCCATGTGAGAAGAGATGATGACATATTACCGATGTTTCGGTTACTTTTGCAGCAACAGTGATCACAAAGACGAGTTGAAAGTGTCTGGCGTTATGGAGATCTCGTTTGTTCGTGGTCACGGTTGCTGCAAAATAACCGAAATATCGGTAGTATGTAGTAAAAATAATTAAAAACACTTCAAACAAACACTCACTTCCGAAAATAATAGTTTTATTAAAATTAATACTCTCGAAAGTCTTAGATCTCATCATCTTGGTGATCTGTTCATTCCTTAACCAGCCTCATAAGATTCTGGAAACGTGGTCAGATGTAGGCACTATGACGAGATAGAAGATGGAGAGATCTGGACTCGTCAGCGGTTCCTTGCCTTCGATTTAGAAATCAATAAGGAGAGTCGCTTGAGTTCCTTATAAAGGTTTTTCTCTGCTTTACATAATACTTGGGGTTTGACCTTGGAATGCGATCGGAAGTCGCCTTTTATCTCTCGCCGATTTTTACGTAATTTAACTTTTAGGGAATTCCAATAGCATTTGTTAGTCCAACAACTTGAGTTTCCACTAATCAGGAATGGACTATCTTATAAATAATGACAGTTCCCCAAAATCTTCTAATACCTAACTTATAATTAACACGATTATAAAGTGAAGTGAAGTGAAGTGAAGTGTAGGGGTATAGAGCCAAGGGTTGGCTCTAAGCCCTTTACTTTTTAACATCTCTATGGACTACATCACCAAAAGATAGCAGAAACCTGTGCCGTGGAACATTCTTTACGCCGACGATGTTGTACTAATTTCGGAAAATGAAGGCGACCTACAAAATGATTTCAATCAATGGATAGAAGTTTTGGAAGGTACGGTCTGAAGATAAGTAGGAAAAAGACGGAACATATGTCCCGTGTTTGTGATAGTGTGATTGTGTCACAAACAGAGAATACATCAAAATGAACATAGAGTATATAGTACACACCCCGCTTCCTCAGGTTGATAGCTTCAAATATCTAGGTCCTATTATAAGTCACGATGGAACAATTGACAAAACGTGGAACATAGAACCACAACAGGATGGCTTAAATAGAGACAACTAACAGGCATTGTGTGTGACATAAAAATACCACTGAGGGTGAAAGGCAAAGTGTATAAAGAAGCGGTTAGACCTGCAATTCTTTATGGCTCAGGATGTTGAGCGACCACAAAACAACACCTTGACAAACTTCACGCCTCAGAAATGCGCATGCTACGTTGGTCTGCTGGCGTCACATTACTAGACCAAATTAGAAACGAGTATGTCAGAGGTAGCTTCAAAGTAGCCCCCATTGTAGATAAAACTATAGAGAAACGCTTTCGATGGTACGGCCATATTCAAAGAAGACCGGAAGACCACATGGTCAAAATAGCATTGAACTTGCCAACGACGAAGCGGAAACGTGGAAGGCCCCCCAACTCTTGGATGACGACGGTTCAAAAGAACCTAAAAGAAAAATCTAAACAAAGATCTCGCCACAAATCGCCCTTTATGGAAACACAGGACAAGCAAGGCCGACCCCAAAATAAGTGGGAAAACTGTCTTGGAAGAAGAAAATAAAGTGAAGCGAAAGACAAACGTTTTGCGAGGAAACTACTCAATCAACTGGCATTCAAATACAATTAAATGCTACGACTAATAAGAGATATAGAAATTCTAATAAAACAATATAAATAATAAACATATTACACGATAGTTAATTTTTTTATTTAATTAATCGCTTAAACCAATGGTTATTAATAAGTATAATCTAGTTGAACAATTACATGTAAGTTTAGATATAATATGAATAAAATTAGGACATGTTATCTGTTTGTTTGTGTAAATAAATTATGTTAATATGTTGAAACTTGCTATCTGGCATAGGTTATGCAAGTTCATGGATAAATAGTTTGAATTTATTAGCTTGAATGAGGGTAGTTTAAACTTTTTCTGTCAATGTCATTTAAGTGTTGAATGTTATTAAATAAATTTATACTTACGAATATATAAAATATTGGTTTGATGTGAAAATGGTGGTTTAAGTGGTTATAGTATTATTAATAGGTATACTTTCATTATCACATAATTGCTTAAGAAATTGTCATCTAATATTCTTAGCGTAGGTATGTATGTGTCTACTCTTTTTTTTACGAAACTATATCACTTAAGTTCTAGCGTATTAATGCACTTATACGTATTTTTATACTGGTGATTTTATATATTTTTTTATATATAACCAGTTTAATTTAATTTAACTTATGAGTATAAACATGATCAATTGATATATAAAGCAAATGTGTTTGATAAGAAGATTGCTATTATTATTTGGTAGGAGTGTTCATAACGTTCTCTTTTTTTCCAGATATTTGGCTGTGACTCAAGAAATGGACTGTGCTGTCTTAATATTATTATAATTATTTAATATATATTTATTATTTGATATTAAGTATAAGATAAAATTATAATAAACTATATCTTCATTATAATATATAAAATTAATTACTATTTCTTTATTAGAGTATATAAAAATATCTTATTGATGACATTTATATTGTAATTTATTTATATATATTTTGTTTCTTTTTATATAATTTCTGTTTCTTTGACTCATTATATTTTAATTTAGACAATTGAACTTATATAATATACACCTACATACATGTGTACTGTGTGAAGTGAGTTACGCACATCAGAATGTTCACAATCAATCGTAAGTATTGCATTAGTTAATTACAATACAATTTTTTAGTTTCGTATAATATTTTTCATGTATTACCATTGGAGTACTGTTATTTTTGGTAAATAAGAAGTTAGTTTTTAGCGTAATCCTCTAGTCTACCTCAAACATCCAAAATGTAAAACAATTTATGCCTGAGATATCTCAATGAGATACGACAATATCCCCTCCTTAAGAGACGGTATCTCTCCTGTAATTTCTGAGTTTCTCATCTTCATGGCCGATGGCTTTTACTAAACGTTAAGTAAGTCGTCTGTTCGTTTGACCTTTATTAAAATTCAAACATTACCTAAATAGTAATTCGACAATAAAGGGGTTGTGGCTTGTATTTCACGAAGCAAGTAACGCATTTACGGTCGTAGTAATTTTATAAACTATTTTATTTATATATTTAAAATTGTTTTATTATTAAAAAAATCAATAATTGAAAAACAGGTTCATGTAAGTCAGTCATTCCCCCGTTATTAACCCTACCACTTTCCCGGCTGTAATGCGACATGGGATAGGTGGACAAAAATGAAAAAGCAGACGTTTTAGTACTAAAAAAAAAATCAAATTTCGTATTTTTTTCCACCGTTGGTATGTCAGTCAATAAGATTATCCAATCAATCATCAGCAGCTGGGTGAGTCAGTCAGTTTATACACCACCCAGTTTAAGCGTACGGTCGGTTACTTAATGCATTGCTTATTTTATGTGCAACCATAATTTGCATCGCTGCTTGGCTTTATGCAAAGTACATGCACTCGTATAATTACTTTAAGCGTTTCAAAGCGGCTGTGATACGATTCACTACTAGCTTCTGCCCCCGACTTTGTGCCTATAACGGTTTATTTTATGTTCCGTATAGTGTAATCGTAGTATATATTTTGATATAATTTTTTTTAAATCGCTATTTAGGTGATATATGTTGTCGTAGTTATTTGAATTTTAAACATTCAATGCATTTACAAAATTCTCAAAACCGCTGCGCTGTTTAATGATATGTTAATAAAATCAACGTTTTAACAAGATTGCGTTAAGTTTCCGACATTTTTATTTGATATACAATTTTGGAAAGCGGAAATTCATTCGCGTGTGAGGTAAAGTCCTGTTGCGTCAAAGCCTATGTACAAAATTATGTATTAGATGGAAATGTGTACAGGCCTTATAAATGCTTTATATGTTTTCTATGATAATTCAATATCCTTAATACGTGTAGAATAATAAAATAATATATGATAACTCTCAGTTTTTTCTTAGTGTTTCAATCAAAATACTTCGTACGTAAGGTATAAACGTATGTGAAATTTAAATTCAAAATTACTTTATACTTATAAGTATGACGATGTATATATTTAGGATTCTAACAAAATCATTAATAAATATAGTTGCCTTATATAACCAGTATTTTTAAATAACATACCAAACCTTAACAACAACAAACTAATCATTATCTTAAACCGAAAGACTTTAAATAAGTTAAATTCAATTTACAAAGACACAAGTCACGTCGACAAAATACTTTCCCGCGTAAAAGTCAGCAAACCAGATGTCGCTCTAACGTCACTTCGGGTGCGTTCGGGAATTTAAAGGTTCGGTTCAAATTAAATGTGTGTTCCTTATATATATTAGATTACTACATTATTAATTATTGGCAAGTAAGTCAACCTGAATTAATGAATTCAGTACTAAGTTGGACTTGAATGTCACATCATATTCATTTCACTGACTTCAAATGCAAGTCTTACTAATGTGTACGTTTAATGTTTGTCAACGAATTTCTCCGTAAACGTGTATCTCCGTAAATGTTTTAGAGTTTAGTTGTCATACAAGTTACGGGGATTACGGATTAATATACCACGTAACAAGGTATGAAGATGTCATAAAAAATTATCAAAGTATTATTAGTTTTTTGTTTATATAAATTTATAAAACTTTCTATATATTGATTTTTAATTCTGATTTATTTATAGAATTTCTATTAAATTGTCAATGTATTCAGTTTTCAAGGTAATTTTCGTAACAATAAAGACTTAATTTTGAAGATTTTTTGTGAACTATTAACAAAGTCGATCATATATATATATTTTTTCTATTAATTAAATAAATGAAGTCCATGGTTTTTGCTCGTACTATTTGAAATGAAAGTATTAATGTTTTAATTTTTTTTACCCTTTCCAAGTAAATAATAATCGGGAGACGTAATCTTATTTTATCGTCAATGTGCTGCACCTGATTTTGGTTTGAATAGGTTAAGAATGTATTAAATTACACATTTTACAATTTTTAACTCCGACCTTTATTCAATGGTGTCTTTGACGCGTGTCGATAAAATTTTACGCACAAAATTATCGTTGAAATTTATATGTAAACTTAATAAAATAAGTTTGTTATTAGCGCTCTTTTTTTTGGAGGGAAAATGAAATAGACTTAATTGATTTTTAAAATTAATATATTACTAAGTTAGTATTAAAAGTTTATATATCTTGTTAGTTATTTTTTGTTAATCTATTATGTCGTTAGATTATAAATATTAACGAATTTTCACAACATTCAGGTCTAAGAACTAACAACATTCTAGCCTCCATCGAGTGCTATTAACGACTAAGTATAAGATTATTTGAAATTAATGATTATGTTTAAATTTATTCAATTAAAATTTCCGTTGTTAATGGTAATATGATAATATATTTTTGCTTCTGAATCCTTACCACACGCGGTTGGTAAAACTATAGACGAGGCGTTTGAAGTTTTTCAATCACAAACCTACGTTGTTACTATCTCGTGCGTAGAATGTATGACGATAACATTAAACTAATTACGAACCGTTTCTCGTTTCCCAACAACAACTAACGTTAATTCTATCAGTAATATTTTCTGTTAACCCTCCGTATATACACTAAACTCAAAGGATACAATACTATGTGACTATTTATAAATGAAAAAGCTTGAACAATTTTTTTATTTGTTACGACATAAACAATTCGGTTTTGACGGTCCGGCGACATGATAGTGTAAAACTCTGCAAGTAAATTCGCGGGGTGCGCTAAGTGTGGAAGCATTAACGATTAAATCATATTTTTGGACATCAAGGGTTATAAAACAGTTGAGTTATAATTAAGGGTTATAACACACAAGTGTAATAATTCGTAATGTCATTTAAAGGTCTGTTGTCAGTTAAATAAACGAAGCGTTCTTTTTACGAGCAATAAAATTTTTAACCGTAACCTTTATGCTTGGAGATTATAGTCATTCTTTAATATAAATCATTTATTGTGTTTACTTGTTATTATTATTATTATGAAGTATAAAAATACAGTATTTCTATTAGTTGTCCATTTTTGTTTATTGTTATTCTAGTTATCTAAACAATTACACACCTGTAAACATATCTAATGTATAAATTTCTTAATTCATATGTTTATCTTGAAACGTCGTGGTGGCCTGGAGGTTGAAGCCCCGTCTCTCACACGTGAGGGCGCGGGTTCGAAACCTGGCAAGTACCAATGTGGTCTTTTCCGAATCATATGCACTTTCTAAGAGTATTTAGACAACACTGACTGATGATGAAGGAAAACATCGTGAGGGAACCTGGTTATATAATTTCAAATTATAAGATTGAAATCGCCAACACGTCTTGAGCTAGCGTGGTGATTAATGCTCTAAACTTCTCCATGTGAGAAGAGGCTTTTGCTCAGCAGTGGGCTCCGATAGGCTGATGATGATGATGATCTTAAAACCAATATATATATATATATATATATATATATATAAAACATTATTAAAGGCTTTCATAAATTCATTCCAGTGTTACTGTGCAACAGTGTCGTATGGGTTTGCCAACGTAATCTACTTATTACTAAATTAAACTACTACTTACTATAACTTAAATATTACTTAACTATAAATTGACATAAATAATAATAAACTAGTTTACTTAAACTTTTCTTACTGTTAAATCTTTTTATAATTGTTAATGTGGGTAACTGGGTATACATTAAAAATAATCTTACGTTTTTTAACAGTGTATTACGTGTGAATTAAAGGGTGCGCAGGTTGTTCCGTTTGGTTATTTTATGAGTATATTTAATTACAAGTAATATTATATATTTTTCAAAGTATTTGTTTTATTTTAAACTCACAGCTCTTAGTAGTGGGTACTGTCTTATTTTATATTTTAAGTTTTTCAAAGATATTGGTACTTGGTTGATGAGCTTCGGTGCCGTAAATTTTAATGTCCTCTTTCCGTACGAATTTACGTACTATATTCTGTTAGCGATAATTTTGTATTAATCGTGCCTTGCGTCATTATGTTGCCTATTTTATTTTCATTGTGTTTAAATTTTTTTATTGAAATATTGCTCCATTACTATGGCGCATTCAGTTTTTTCATGTGTAGGTAAAATTTTGGTGTAAATATCTGTTGATCTTGATTGATAATTGTTTGTTTTATATTTTCTGGAACTATTTTAAGATACGTCACTGTAAATTGTATATGAGGTCCAAGTGCGATTTGAATGTTCTTCCATAACTTAATAGTCCCAAGATGTTATGGATCCGGCTAAAGATCTGTACAGGAATAAAAGTATTTTATTTTTATTTCAAAGTTTATTATTTAAAAATTTTCTTACATATAATGAGATCTAAGATTATCGCGAGTTTTATTTATGTAAATGAAACTAATATGTTTTCGGATATACTACGCGGATCTTATTACTTTAAAACTACATACCGTGATCACGGTTGCTGAAAAGTAACCGAAACGTCGGGATTATGTAGTTTTTTAAAATAATAAAATCCGCGTTGTATATCCGAAAAATATTAGTTTCATTTTCTTAAATATGTTTATAATAAGTTAAGTCTATCCTATATAGATATATATATAATTTTATTATATGTACTTCAAATACATTGGTGATCGGTTCGAACTACCCTCATTTGTAAACTTTAAAATCAACTGCTAATATCTATATGAGGGGTAAATATTGTTATTACGTGAAAAAGCATTGTGAATGGAGACTCTTTAAGTTTAAATACAAGTCTACTATAGTCTGCGTTGTTAATTTTAAACAAATATCAAAGAAATTGATCACAAGAATAGTCCTCGGCTTGGTCTTAAGCACTCGCTTTTTTAATTTTTCATCTCGTAGGTACTTTACTAAACAGTTTTTTGAAATTTAAGGCAAAAAAGCAATTTCAAATACAACGTAGTTGATCCAAAAACTACGTTGTTATTTAAAATAATACCTATGTTTATTTAAAAAGAATTCAAAAAAAGATTTTTCCATAGTTTCGTGCTATGCGAAACTGATGAAAAGATTTTTATGGTTACAATCAGATAGATAAAGATTATTTTGTTTGCAATGTATTTATAAACATAAATGTATATATAATTAATATATAATGTAAATTGCGGAAAGTTTAAATTTTTATTAATATAGTAAACGCGAGCAAGGCCAAGGGTAGACTTGTTTGTTATAAATTTTTGAAAGTTAAATTCGATTTTTACTTTTACCACATGTTCGTGTGCTCACACTAAATACGGGGTTTTCGGATTTTAATTTTGTAGCCAAAGTGGCTACTATCGTGTGAGGATATATATATATATATATGACAGAGGTGGGAAATAAGCAGACGGCCTACTTGATGGGCAGTAGTCACCGTCGCCCGTGGACATCCGTAACATAAGAGATGTTGCGGAGGCGGCGCCGACCTTGGTTGTTGAGGAAGGAGGAAAAGACGGGAATTGGGAGAGGGCAGGAAAGGGTGGGAAAGGGCAACCGGCTCTCACTCATCGGACTGAAGGGCGTTACTTCCCCGGTCGAGCCAGCCCATGTTCGAGCTGTAGTAACTTGACCACAGCTAGGCTCTACCGCCTGAAATATACATATTTTCATGTTTATGACAAACTAGAGACGATACGTGTGTAGTGTGACGAACTTGTGGTAATTAACTATATTAAATGATAATAGTTGTAGCGGTGTGACGTTAACAATGTCTTGCGTAGATCGGTTATCGCTTTAACGAATGTTTTTATCTCAAAATAATACAGTAATGGGTTTCCCCGCGGACTTTGGAAACAGAAACAATTTGTATCTTTCCAGATCTTTCTGTACAAAAACTGAACAAAAAACTATGATTGTGATAGTCTTAAACTGGTTTTTTATGTATGATATATGAAGGTTATTATCCTGTCACTGGTAAACAAAGTTGAGGCTTATTTGAAGGTTTAGTTTTGGGGATGAAGAAGATTACTGTCCCGAAAAAGAGGAAATATTAACTCCTGTAAGCTCCCCACAAGTTTTCCATTGTAACAACAAACGAACTGTTTGCAGTTTTTCATTAGGAAATCTTCGCACATAATAAGGGTGTCAAAAAATTTACTTAAGTTTTGAATTAGATAAAAAACCTTAGTTTAAAATTAGTCTTAATCTAAGTTGTAAGTCTCAGTCTCTAAATAGTGTTTTTTTTTCATTTAATAATTAAATACATAGAATAGGATTATTTACGGACATAAATGTTAGGTAAATGGCCTCCAAGCCTCTGCTGGTATATATAACCTCTTTTCATTTTATATAAACGTGGCTGAATTTCATTTACGCTGGTTTTATATTTCTCCTTTAATGCACGAGTGATTGTGGACTTGACACAGACCTTGGACTTTAAATAGTCCTTAATCTTGATTTCCAATCACATGATCAAGGAAACCAATTACCATCTCTGAAACGAGAGCACACGATCAGTAATTGTTTCATGTAATCGTTGAATATCTTCAGGGGATTTTTGGCATGCGGAAATATCTCGTTGAAACCACGTGTTGTCTGAAACAAGATATAATGAAGCAGGATGTATGTTATATGATCATTTTATAGACCATTAGTAATAGTCTATACTCTCTTGACCAGCATTTGATTTTCAAAAAATCATGGTCCAATCATACCAGTCCAAAATCCACAGCAAATAGTACCACGCTGTGGTTTTATTTGTTCTCCGTCAGCTATAGGTCTCTAGAAGGCCTTTAGGTGATTATATTTTTCGCAAAATTTAAATTCAATTATCGATGTTTTATAATCGTTTCAGCTATCTGTCTTCGCTATATAAATGAGTTTTGTTTGACATAGATCTTTGGTGAGCATGCGATATACATAGATCAACTTAAAATTTTCATTTTCCATCCGTGACTCCGACCATATGTTGTTTAATATCTATTTTAACGGCATATTTTTGGACCTTCTATGTTTTTAGCTTCTTCGACAATTTTCTTATTTTTTTTAAAAAGTTTAAAAACCATACAATAATCATCTGTAAGAGGCTACTTCCTCGGTCGAGCCAGGCCATGTTTGAGGTGTAATTTTTTGATCCCAGCTAGGCTCTACCATCTATAAAATGTAGTAGAAAATATTTCGTAATCTTTTTGTTAACCGACTTCAAAAGTGGGGGGTTCTCAATTCGTCGGAATCTCTTTTTAAGTATGTTCCCTGATTTATCGAATACTCCTTGAACGATTTCAAAATTCTTTTTTCATCAAAGATTTCTTCCCCCAGGCTGTGTTGTGGTGACCAAGTATGGTTTTTATAATGGCATCCTCTTAAATTTCAAGGAAATCAAAGTAAATGCGGAAAGTCAAAAGCATGGATATCATTTATTTTTATATAAATGCCTATTTGAGAAAGTCTTCAAGTTTTTCGGTTGACTTTTTATAGCGACGTGTTGTATTTATTTCTTTATTACACTTTAGACGCCGTTATTTATAATTACATTATATTAATTTAAATATAATTAATAATTTTATAATTACAATTAAAATCAAGAAGTAAAATTATTTTAAGAAAAAAGTACAGACTTCAAAAAACAATATAGGAAGATAGGAACTAAAAAGCAAGAAATGATTTTTCACTTAAATAACCTTTTCTTTGGTATCGGGTTGAAAGATCCTCATGAAACCCCTCTGTCCTCGGGGTAGGGCGAAGGGGACTGTCAGACTCTTACTGACTGAAAACCAACCCGTGTTCCTCATGTCCCCGTGTGTCGGAGGGGCGGGTATCGTCGATGCATTCGTCGCTTCCCCCCGACGGTTATTGACCCACAGGTGGTCAGGCGGGCCCTGTCATCCACTGCGGTCATCGCCTGGCCGCAAGACTTAAATATGAGGCGCGCGCGGAAAGCACGCCGCCGCCTCGTACCCTGCTGTTATCGGGCGACAAAATGCCCTGAATCTGCCGTCCACAGTCCGCGCCCTCCGGTGGCCGGGATTCTATCACCCTACGGCGTCCAATGCGTCTGGTGCGGGAGGTAAGAGAGGAGGCAGCCTCTCTCTCTTTCCACCACCTCCTTTGCGAGCATCACAGCGTCGCAAAGGAACCGCTCCCTGCCATGGCACACACAACAGCTGGAAGCGAGAGGTTTCCCGCATCACTTATGTCCGGTGAGCACCTGCGTCACCCGGAAGCTGAAGGCGTGGACTATTTCCTCACCTATCTAGTAATAAATTCTGAATATCCGCACAAAAATCGACTGAACACCAAATGCAGATAGCCGAACACTATTCTTATTTACTTTCCAATAATCTAATTTAACAGTCAGCAAAACGTACCTTAATATCTTATCATGTTTTGAACTAAAAATATTTTGCTTAATATTGACATAATTATTCTAATTCCTTTCCAAGTTGTGACCAGGTGACTTCGTATTCAGGTTTCTTGCTCTGGGGTTTTCCCTGTCCATCCCTTTCCTACTCATCAGTTTTGATCAGGAGGGACAGAGATGCGAGGAGTGATTCATCCTTTTTATCAAGAATTCAATTTATATGCGACCTAGACAATCCATCTAACAAAATGCTAATTCCGTGGGCAGCTAGTTTTACCTATTTCGCAGTTCTCTTTAAAGATCACTATACTTTTGGACATATAACTATTTTTGATTGCTATTATGCCAATGTCAACGTTTTTGTTATTGGAGGGACATACTATGAATTCAACAGCTGTTTATAGTGAGTTACGTAATTTTTTATCGAAATGTTAAAAAAATAAAACGAAATTTTCGTATTTATATTTCGGATGTAAAATTTTTCATCACGTCTGTCCGTGATCGCGGCTGCTGCAAAGTGGCCGACACGTCGGGAGTATGTAGTTTGGAATAATCGAAAAAGTCAAAAAAATGTGGGATTTAAAAATTTTATTTTTTAAATTAAAATAATCAAAAAAATATAGGATTTATTCGTATGAAAATACGCGAAAGTCTTAAAACTCATTATATTTAAAAAAAAACATTGATGCATATTAAAACATAATTAGATATTTTGGGAAGGTTTTAATCACGGACATGTCAAATATTTTATATATATGTATTGTTAATTAAATAGAGATATTGATATAATTATAAAGGCTTGTTATAAAACAAAAACTTTTGAAAACATCGATCACGCTGATTATATTAAATCAATTACTCATATATCAATATATGCGAGTAATTGTTTGTGTGTTTGTCACACCATACAGTGAAAACTAATGAAAATTATATGCATATTTATTTATTGGTCCTGGGGGATAAAAAGAGACAGAGCGAGAGGGATTGCGTGGCGCCCGAAAACATGCGTGCTATCAATTCTGACTTATAGCTAATGTTATTTAAGTTTGTCTTAAAGACACGCTAACAATTACTTAAAAATAAATTTCTACACCTTCATATTTTCATTCAGACATTACAAAGTATTCATTATTCATATTTAACTTTATGATTAAACTTTAATTTTAACTGTCTTATGGTCAGTGTATCAGTTAAATGTTTTAGATTAAAATTGCTTATAAAAGTAACCTTACTCGCCTCATAATTACTATAATATAATATCTATTCTACTAATATAAGGAACGAGAAAGGTTATTAGGATGTGTGAATGTATGTAAGTCTCTCGCAATAACTACTGAATGGTTATACGAATCAGTGTTGTATGTTTGTACACAAGAATAGTTTAGCTATTATTATAATATGCTTACTCGATGTTCACACACACTAAATACGCAGTGTGAACAGTTGTCATTCATAAATATATTAATTCAAGCTATCGAGCGAGACACTCCAAACGCTTCGTATGTAGTGTGAGATTTCAAAGTTGTAACAGTTGACACTTGTATAGAAGTCATGTAAAGTAGATCATGGGGCTCACCGGTCTGTCACTACAACCCTTTATTTAAACACGTCTTATTAATTTTCTCTGTATGAGAGATTTTGTCATACAATTATTATCGGTTTTTAGATAATGTGGATACTAACTACTTTGATGGTGGTAGATTGTATTAAGATTGAATTCAAATCCCAAGTCCAGACAGACGAAGTAGCGTGTAGAAACTAGTGTTGACATATATTTTGTTAGAAAAAACTGAATTTGGTAACTGTATATATATATTTATAATGTATTTTAACTTATATTATCACCTTCCGCTGGTTTCCTTTAGCGTATTCAGACAAAAATTTCACTTCACTAGGTCAACGGGAAATACGAATTTTTGAATAATATGAAAAAAAAGGATATTTCGTTAAAATCGTAAGTAGTGATATATCAAGAATATGTTAAAATAACTTAATACTGCGATGTTTATTTCGGTGGTTTGTTAATGTGTCATTCTTCATACTATAGTCAAATCTAAATGATCCTAGTAGGTTCGTTCTAAATTTGGCTAGTAGAGAGATAAGTTTGGTCGGTGGAGGTGAGTGTTTAACGCGCAATAGATAGACCCCTTAAACCTACACCTGGGTCACAAGTCCCAGGCACTGCTGAAGCTCCTCTCCCAGCAACGCGAAGGATATATATATATATATGTCCAAAGCAGATTTAGAAAGAAAAGTGAAGAGGGTTGTAAATTATATTTTTTATATTATTAAATCTAAATAAACATAATTTCCAAAATGAAAGTATCCAAAATAACTATTTACTTCATCAGCTATCCGTCATTGAAAGTTTCGTCAAAACCGATTCAGCCGTTTTAGAGATTACTAGAAACAAACATATAATTAAATTCGATATAATTAATTACAAGTGAGACCTTAAATGGCATGTCCTTATGTCAATTACTTTGATAGCGCAATTTGTGTTTTAATATGTACATAGTCTAGGCGTATAATAAAAATAATTTTTGAAATATTATAAATAGTTTACGATTTATACAGTAATAAACATACATACATACATGGCAAAGTTAAAGGGAAACTCGGTCAAATATATGTCTTAATAACTACCGGGCATTTTTTAAACGATGTTATTAATTACACAGGATTTATACAAAAAATTTACTTAATGGAAAATAAAATATTATTGAAAATATTTTTTTTGTACCTCATCACAAGATATTCCTATAAATACTATGCACATGTCAGTAATTTTCAAATCCTCTATTCACAACATAATATAATATATAAAAATTAAAAAAAATGTAAGGAAAAGAGTAATTATTTCGTAACACACATAGTAAATAATGTTGTCTGTGACTAACAACTGCGAACGTCCGTGAGCTCGGGAAGTTTTTAATATTTTTTTTTCCAGATTGTTCTTACAGCCGTTCCAATTTTTTTTATCTGTAACACGGCAAACAAGTTTATAACTCAAAAATCGCCATGCAATTAGTTGGATTCTTTTTTTATTTTACAATATTATTAAAATATTAATTAATGAATCAATCTAATATTGTTATAACATTCAGATTGCTTCTTATTTTATAAATGTTCTTAAAAGTAATTATTTTTAAATATCTAGGTCGTTGAATTTTTGATTTTTTTTTGTTTACTAAATATACACTTTTATTCTATATATTATACAAATATAAAAAACAAGCAGTTTTAAACGACAATAAATTATAAAGGCATTTGTGACGTGTTTCCTTTCCCCGCCATTTACGTCATAATACCTTATACTGCGTATTTCTTGTGTATGCATCCTTCGAGGTCATTGAGCTTGAGGTACTCTAAAATGAGGCCTTATTTAAAGATTGCATCTAGATGATACATTGAATAATCCGTATAGGTTTTTTTTTTTAAATTCATTAAAGCAGTTTATCAGTACATTAATCTGACCTGTAACTGGTTATGTCACATGAAATAAATCTTCTGTCAGTTTAAATTAATAGTCTGTTTATGTCTATTTCAAAGTTCTCCTATGGAGGCGTATTTAATTTATTTTTCTAACACTTTATTAATATATTTTGGATGATAATAGTGTTTGAGTGTAATCAAACTTAACACAAAAACATATTAATCCATTAAATTCGTAAATAGATTTTATAAAGTAGGTTTTATGTTGAGATTTTTTTTTATAAGTATAAAAATTTATAGTTTTGTTATGTATATATATATTCGAGCAACAAAAATTAATAGATTTTTATATAAATTATTTTACTTACTTTGATATTCCAAAATCTACATTTTCTTGTTTATATTTATTCCATTAACCGATATTATACTGTTTATAATAATCATAACAATTAAGTATTGCACTAAAAATATATATAATTAATACCAGATTCCGAATCCTTTGAAAATTTTCCATTCACTCCAATCACAAAGTGAATGACTCAATATTTATATACATGGGAATCCGCAAAATCCGTATCAATACCACTATCCAAGAACTTGACACTGACCGTAGCTGGCTCTATATAAAATTTACATTCGCATAATCTGCAATAAAATAACTGGTTTTATTCACGCTCGCTGGATATGGTGAAAATTTTATATAAACGCATGCTGTTGTGGCAGAATGTCATTAGATGGTTCGACAGCTGAACGTTGCAGTCACAAACAACATATAAATATAATCTGTGGAATGTCAGTCAAGCGCGGGAAATTTGACATTTAGATAATATTAAACATATCAGTGTATTGTGTTTAGACATTACAGTGAATTTATCATATTGTGCTAGGTAACAGAAAGATACGTTAAAATATAACGTCATTAAAAATATATTAAAGCTGACTGTTTAGAAAAAAAATTAGGATTCTGTGTGCATAGACGAGTTAATGTTTTGTAACGGAAAACATGAAGGAATTGGTGCAAATTTGGAATAGGGTGACCGGTCGCCAGTACTCCTCTGTTAATGTACAGGACAAAGAGTTGAGGGAATTGAGTAACAATAGAGTCAAAAAGGGAGATATAGATACATCGGTATTTGAAGCAAATTTATCAGAATGTGAGGGTTTGAATAACAAATTCAATGAAGACTACCAGTTCAACGAACGTAAAGATCAAATCATAAACCGTCTCTTCACAAGACGGAGAAGCTCCCAGAGTATTGCGAAACAGCCGAATCGTAAGTACATTAAAAATTTTAACTATTAATAATATTGTTATATATTAGAATTTTTTCGTATAAATGTGCGGAAGGGCTCAGTCTACGTCGCGCGTAAACAAATTCTTAAATTCTTACGTAATAAAATCGGTAAAGTTCTGTTTGAATTAAATTAAAAGGTTGAAATTTATATCCTGGTTCATTAATTATTTTTATAACATCTGGATAAAATACGTAATAATTGAGATTGTTTTTATAATAAACTGAATTATTGTTGCGCAGGAATTTTGTTTTTCCTGTATCTTTTTTTATCACAACTCGTTCAAGCCTATGATACTGTGCCTTAAATTTTTAATAAAAAAAAAAAATGTATTATTAGGTGTGATTTTTTAATTATTAATTTCGTCAACTTAAATGGAATTGTTCCGTGTTTCAATTTTGTTATCAACATATAAATAAGCTAAATATATTCATATATTCCTATACTTGTAACAAAAAACTTTGTATCTTAGAAGAATTATTATATTTTTGCCATAAAAATAAAAATTAAAAACTATATTATTGCTATTAAGCTCATTGCTATAAAGTAAGTTACTTATGGCGTCGCTTTTTTGTCAGTATATTTCGGGAATAACGTAGATAACAGTCCGTAAGCTTACCACATGACTGCATCGTCATAAATTAAGTATATTCAATCTTAAATACGCATACATTATAGTATTAACTCGTTAATTAACGTGAGACGGGAAACGCTTCGTAAGTAGTCCGGGATCCAATTAGTAGACTCGTACTTAGCGTACAATCTACATTTAAAATGATAATATTTTTTATTATAACGTGTTTTGAAATAAGTTATAGTTTTTAACTTAAATCCATTTTACGTATATTTAAAAACGTTAAATCCTAATATAACAATATATATATATATATATATATACAATATATATATATATATATATATA
This sequence comes from Danaus plexippus, assembly GCF_018135715.1. Taxonomy (NCBI): domain Eukaryota; kingdom Metazoa; phylum Arthropoda; class Insecta; order Lepidoptera; family Nymphalidae; genus Danaus; species Danaus plexippus. Next base: position 1,155,631 of record NC_083557.1, read on the forward strand.
ATTTTAGCCGCGTTATTAATTTCAATGACCCACAATAATATTTTGTTTTAAAATATTCCACTGTTAGAATAATGTATGTTTGTTTAATAACATTATGTATTATATAGGCTATTTATATATTAATATGATTTTAATTGGTGTGTCTATTATATGAGATAAACATATAATTTGTGGTAGAAGATTTCGACGAATAGTGACTTGATAAATTTCGTTACACCGTTTATCATTTCCGTAGATTTGAATATTTGCAAGAGTTTCATCGTAATTGGTTAGGCTCGATTGTAAGCTAAGCGAGGTATACATTTATACCTATCATTCTGCCTCCACCTTCTGAACTGCATACAAAACGTTATATGTTATCCGAAATATTTAAATTTCTCGATTTTTAATTGAATTTAATAAATAATTATTAACATATTTTAAAGTTTTATCAAAAACGGTTTAGTAATTTTTCCGTGACAGTTATGCTTTGAAACATATATATATATATATATATATATATATATATATATATATATATATATATATAGTTAACCTTATAAATTCGTTTTAAAATATTTATGCACTTATATTCAATATTTGTATAAATGAAAAAATGTTAAGAAAAGTCAAATAGTTTTGGAGTTTTTTTTTTCAAAACCAACTAACACTATATAAGTTGATATATGAAAAGCAGTTTTAAATAATTTTAGATTTATCTCTAAATCCTTCTAAAGTTACACTAAAATCTGTTCAGCTATTAATCAGTGAAGCAAAAATTAAAAACATCTAGTAAATGAATAGTATTTATATTTTTAAATCACGTTAGGCAGACGAAGCACTTGGTAATATATAGTTATTTTGTAATCACAGATAAACATATATATATAGAGCATACCATTATGACATACAGGAACCATCTATATTCACTTTAACCATGAAAACTAAACGTGCTTATATATATATATATATATATATATATATATATATCTCTCCAAATTGATTACATGTCAGAAATATTTACGTATGTTATACTAGTATACATACAGATAAATGAACAGTTTTTGTAGTTTATTCCGTCCATTTTGATGAAGTTGTTGCGATGATATAATCGATAACTTAGAAAAATTTACAATAAAGACAATGAGCGTATATGAATTATTATGGTTTTAATATATTAGTAGGTAATGTTGAGCTTATATATATATTAGTAAATAGAAAATTAAAAATTCATAGATAGTAAGTGACTATTGCTTATACGGCATAGTAGCTGAAACATTCTGTTCCTGAGACTGCAGGTTTGATTTTAGCTGCGTACAATTTTATCGTTACAGATTTATTAACAAAAAAAATCTTTTTTTTTTTCATTTTTTTTTCATTCTCATACATATTATTCCTCACCCAGCTGTTCCAGAGTTATATTAAAACAGACAGACCGACAAACCGGTCTTAATACCGGATATCTCAAGATCGGTATGCAAATTAAATTTGGTGACATTGAATTGTGTATAGAGGTTTACAGTGGTGAAATTAATTCGTAATGTCTATAAATCAATGAAATACAAAGTACATTAATATATTAGCGCGAGTCGGACCAAATTGGGAGGGTTCCGTATGAATAAAAAACTAGAGAAATATGATATTGTACATGAGAGAATTTATTTTTATATTGGATATGAACACTTCATCTTTGTAAATATAAATCGTCTTTATATCATGAGATATAGCATGGTGATAGACGGACGTACAGTCATACTAAAAAAGTCTAGCGTAATCCTTATTTATTTTTTTTATATATATTACAGATTTTAATATGTATTTTCAATTTAATAGCTAGTATAGAATAGAAAACAGTGTCGTCATTAATAATATAATTTACTCTTCGTACATAATCCAAACGAACATACAGACATACGTCTCGGAATGTAGAAATACATGTAATTAATAAAATATATAACCAAGATTTTAATAAATGAATCATGTGAGTTGAAAATGGTGTTGCCATTTTTTTACCTATATATATATAACATATAAAATATAAAATATATATATATATATATATATATATATATATATATATGTTATTTAATACGCGTGATGTCACTTGTACGTGATGTTTTTAAATAATAGCTCAAACGAAAGCATGAGTTATCGTTTGGAATCACGTAATTATTGAGAATTTTTTATCGATGAAACCAGAAACCAGCTGATCTAACAACGTGTAAGAGAATCATCGACTTTTTATAATATTTTACCTAAATAATATATTGGTCCTAAATTAATATGACCCCCAGAAATTACAACTTGTCCAGGTTTTTTTTTTGTTGTTGTTTAAGGACTTGTCTTACCAAGAGTTCATATCAAATTTTGCAGTAAGTTTTGCAGTATTTCATTTATAAAACTACACACTGTCTGTTTGGTTTAGCGATGCTAACTGCTGCTGAGGTATTTCGACTATGAAATTATTTTAAAACAAGCGGCCATCTTGTAATCAGCACACAATATCATAATCTATAAAATGGTGGAAAACAAAATTAATTTCGTTAAACTCAAACATATAGATTTGTCTGTTTTTTACTTGAGTTCATTATACTGGCGGTAGACATATTTACAGTGGAGATTTAAAATTTCTTTAACTATCACTGTTTATGAGATATAGCCTCGAAATAGACGGGCTTATATACCATCTGGGTTCGGTATTAAGAATTACTGAAAGCCTGCTATTTGTGATCATCAGTTACACAGTATTTAAATAACATAGAAAAAAATTATACCCCTATCTAAAGTTATTCTAGCTTTCAGTGAAAGTTTTAATAAAAACCTATCAATATGACAATACGGTTTAAATATTCGAAAAAAAAAACATACTTAATATGTAAATTGAACAAGATCACGGTAGTTCAATTAGTAAAGTGACTGGGATTCGATATGCCGGGGGTAGCGAGTTCAAATTCGTACAGAAATTTCATACATTTAATTTTAAACTATATATATATAAGCAGGAAAATGCATATATTATTTTTATATACATTTACATTACATACAAATCACTGAGTTATTAAAATCAGATGAAAATTCTCAAAGAATATGTAAGTACGCAGAAAAATATCTTGTTAAATTAAGTGTGCAACCTACTAATACAAGCTCTATTTAACAAGGTTTTATTGAATTTAGTTTATTCTAAGAATAATATTATATATATATTTTCATACAAATATAATTTTTTTTTAGTATATAAAAATTATGTATCTCGTTTACCTAAATACCGACAGTTCACACTATACATTTCCTTTAACCGCAGTAACACAAAAGCATTTATATATTTATACTATTCTTCTCCTTTACTGCAAAGAATTCAGAATTATGCAAAAACAAAACATATACAATATTTATAAAACAATAATTATGCTAAGTAATTTATAGATAATAAGAAAGATACTGAATTAATTAAATATCCTTAACACGATTTAAATGAAACTAGTATTATTCGGATATACTACGCGGATTTTATTATTTAAAAACTACATAATCCCGACGTTTCGGTTACTTTGCAGCAACCGTGATCACGGGCAGACGAGGTGTCGTATATCCGAATAATACTAGTTTCATTTAAATGAATAAAACTCGCGAAAATCTTAGATCTCATTATCCTTAACACGAGTTTCGATCGTCGAAACTAAATACGATACGTATAATATAATAGGAACGAAAAATTTTTAAACTCAGCTTCTAGCGATGCAAACTTTTTAAGTACAGTAACATGAATTTACTTAGTTTAGCGAAATGACAAAAATTTTAATTTTATAGTAAACTGATGATTTATTATAAAAAAATATTCAAGATAATATAAAATTTATGTGGTTCTGTAAACACAAATCAGTTTACTATAACCCTATTTACAATACTCACAAAATTTCAACCTAAATTCAAACTTAAAAATGATGAGAATTGTGTATAAGCTGCCTTGCGAATAAATCTAAACTGGCTACTGGCTACTTTGTTCGTCAGAAATATTAATTTTTTTTATATATATAGGGATAAAATTTCTTAAACGAAACTTACTTTAATTCCTCCTTATTAAATCTGCTATCCGCCAGTTGAAGCTTCGTCAAAATCGGTCTAGCCCTTTCAGAGATTATCCGGAACAGACAAAACATTGTAAAAGTTTTATTCTGATACATACATATATACATATGTGTGTGGGATCCAATAAGCATAATTTAAACAGTCTTTTAGTCTGTTTGTTAAGATTTTTCCTCTGTGTATGTCTTTTTTTAGTTTAGGATCTATGTCTGAACACGTCATAGCATCCAAGATCCAAGGTAGGCTCCTCATCATGATATTTTCAGATTTTTCCTCATTGAAATCTTCTACTAATACATCATTATAGCTCTCAGTTAAAATTCATGTGATCTGAACATTAATATTTGATTTTACTATATTTAAAAAAATATATTATATTCCTATAGATTTATAAATAATATACATAAGGAAATATATTTTGATTAGCTAAAAAATAGATCATTAATTTGAATAATTAAAAATATCTTCGTTAAACATTAGGTATATTAGTGTTCCTAAACAGATATCTTAAATTTTTATTATAATTATATGTGTATGCAAAATTATTAAATGTCAATCTTTTTTCCGTATATATTTATCATAAGTTCCGATAATACACACGAGGCGTTCCACGTTTCTATAGTACTACGTTACTACGTTAACACTACAATTTGATAGGATTTAAGATTTATACATTATTTAACTATTAACGCTCCGTATGTAGGGTAGTCGTGGTGGCCTGGAGGTTTTAAGCCCCGCCTCTCATACGTGAGGGCGCGGGTTCGAAACCTGGCAAGTACCAATGTGATCTCTTCCGAGTCATATGTACTTTCTAAGAGTATTTAGACACCACTGACGGACGGTGAGGGAGAACATCGTGAGGAAACCTGGACTTATGATTATCAAAGTATGAAATCGCCAACCCGTCTTGAGCAAGCGAGGTGATTAATGCTCTAACCTTCTCCATGTGAGAAGAGGCCTTTGCTCAGCAGCGGGCTCCGATAGGCTGATGAATTTGCGGTGAGCGTATAGTAATGTTAAGTAACTATTTTGAAGAAAATCAATACTGTATTTTGCTAAAAAAATTGATTTATAAGTTATAATATTATAATTTAAATTTTTAACTTTATTCATAGCAAAACAATTTTATGTCTCTTTTTTTTTATTTATGGATTAATTTGCATATATTAAAAATGCCTTATTTGAATATTTTTAAAAAATAATTACGGTGATTACGACGTAAACATAGTTTAGTAGCAAACAAAACCGGGTTAACATCTTTTTTGAATTTTATTCTTATATATATATAAATATGTATAATAAATAATTAATTTATGATAATACACACATGTTCTACGTTAATAAAATTTATAATTAAATAATTTTTTTTCTGTTAACATTAATTGCGTTATACTGAGTACCAAATGTAGTTTTTAATAAAAAAGTAATATTTAATTACAACAATTAAAAATCTTGAATATCAAAGCTTGGATCGGCGCTTGATCTTTACCACAAGACAAGTCTGTTTAACCAAACTACAAACGAATAAGCTCCCGTATTTATTTTAACAATATTTACGTGATCGTATTATTTCTTTATTTATTTATTTATGTACCAAGAGTTAAAAAATTTGTTACAAAAGGAGAGTGATGTACAAAGGATAACTTATATCTTAAAAGAGATCACTACCAGAAACCCTATTGATAAAGGAAACCGGATGAGAAAGCGTGGAGTAGGTACAATAAAAATAGAGAAGGAAAAAAAATAAAGAATAAAGAGATTTATATATAAGTAAACAAAAAAATATATATAGATTACTTAGGTATATCAATGAAAAACTGGTAACGCGGCGTATTTAGTTCAACGATGGTAACATTTGGTAAGAAAATCGACATATACTATATGAGCTAGACAGCGCGGCATGTAACAAATTTATATTAAAAAAATATTATTAATATAATGGAATATATTTTTTCGGATACTAAGAATATTACTACGGATAAGTACCCTGTCATCTCGCCCTCGTGATAAGGGTTTCTGTACAGGAACCGAAATGTCTGGATCACGTATACGAAAGACTTAGCCTCACTTAACAAGTACACGTAAAAATCTTTGATATCGTTACCTTATAAACAATTATTACATTGCAGACTTCTAGATAATTCTATAGTTGTAACTTATCTACTATGACAGTGTTTAAAAATATATTTAATTCGATGTATACAATAAACATATGTCAATGGAAAAATACATTTTTTATAGCGAGAGAAAGCAACGTCACTGTTTTAGAATCATTATCTTCTTGTATAGTAAGTAAATAATATTGGTTCCAAAGTTTCTCGATACATAGACGTTTGTCTTAAATACTACATGTTCATATATATATATATATATATATATATATATATATATATATATATCACAGTGATGTTTTAAATAAAACGATAAACAGTTAAGCTAAATTCAATAAACCGGTAATGCGCTTCCGTGTTATGGAAAACTTTGGAAAATTTTTAAATAAACATACACACAATTATAATTTATATGTAAGTATATATATACTTTTATATAAAGAAGATAATATTTAATATAAAACAAGAAAAATATGGACATTTCATTTCTGTACACGTTTATATTGATTTTAACAAACAGACACACATGCGTGCTTTACATTTAGTTACGTAACAATATTATATGTAAGTCATTATATATATATATCATCACAACTTAGATTAATCTAAACATTGAACGTTTTATTTAACTAATGAACTAATATCCTTACTATAAGTTTCGTCATACTGAATATGGAGCGTTCGTTCGTGTAGCTTACTCGATACTATCCTATGAGAAGTTTTATTAATGAAATACTGGATTATCTCTGTATAGCGTTACGGTTTGACTCATGGTTAGATAACAGGAAATATATTTTTTTACTACGCAGTCATCTTAACTTAGTTAAATGTTTGAGTTCATTCTCGATCTTATCAGCATAACTTATCATTTAACAAAAAACCTGTCGGTAATTTATAATTTTTCGTTATGACAAGTAATTTAATATATATATATTCCTCTCTAATCTCTGTCCATTCTGATTGAAAAATAAAATAACCGAGAGTTATAAAAAACTGAGAACAATAGAATTATGTGTGTATTGAGTGAAGCTATCCATTAATTATTACGAAAAAAAAAACATTGAACAGGTTGCTTGTACGTAATATTTATTATAAATCATCATCATCATCAGCCTACAGGAGCCCGCTGCTGAGCAAAGGCCTCTTCTCACACGGAGAAGGTTAGAGCATTAATCACCACGCTCGCTCAAGACGGGTTGGCGATTTCAATCTTATAATTTGAAATTATAAGACCAGGTTTCCTCACGATGTTTTCCTTCACCGTCCGTCAGTGGTGTCTAAATACTCTTAGAAATCAATTTTATTATCAATACATAATAATTATATAAAAAAATTTAAGGGTACTTTCATTTAAATAACAAATTCATTCAAACTATATACACATTAGCTATACCCGTGACTTTGTCCGCAATTATATTTGTTTTTATTAGGAAAATCTTACTATTTTTTACAATTAAAATTGCCAGTCCGGCCACAGTCAGTCATTAATACGTCCTCGATTAATATAAAGATAGTAAAGATTTAACTAAGATATATTTTTATGAGCTCTAAGATCAGTGTTTAAGCAACATACTATGACGTTGTTAATATAACGTACAATACAGACGAAGTCGCGGGTTACAGCTATGTATTCTGATAATATTTTAAAATATAATATAGTTATGATGTCATCAGAGTAGTTTTAGTATTCCAGTTAAAATTTTAATTTAAATGCTCGCTGTTTGTCTCGTTTAATATAATGAATAGGTTATGCCCACGTGGTACAATATATATTATTTATAACATAATAAATTAGGATTCATATAACCGGTCCAAAACCGATCGAACATCGGCCCGAAACCGATTATATAAAGACCGATTAAATGCCAAAGTTGAAATCATACTTCATAGTGTTAATGCTTAAAGAATTATTGGATTTTTGAAATTATTTAATAAAAAAAAGTAATACTTCTAATAATTTAAGTATACGACAAATTTAAATGAAAAAAAAAAAAAAATTTTGACACCTTTCCATATTTCCATTTACAACGAAATATTTTATGATATGTATATATATATAAATTAAAGATAAATAAATTTAGTTTTAAAAAAAATCCAAATTTCTGAATTATTTTATTTAAAAATGAGATGAACAGCAGTAATTATATCGTCTGAATGTTTGCACACATAGTTAGCTATAACTGTCTCTTTGTTAAAAATAACATATTCTTATACAACTTTAAATGAAATTAAAAACATCGTTTTAACCGCGTTCCGTATAGTGAACAGGATCCTTACTGTTTGTTGAATTTAATTACAATCAAAAAAATTATAATTTGTTTATCTCTGTCTTAATTACTTAGCAGTTAGAGAAAAACATTGAAAAAAAAAACATATCCAGGAGATCTAACCTCGCCTATTAAAGCAGAGTAAATCAATAAATATGAAAAGAACTTTATATACTAATCATTATAAGAAGATTTTTTATATAAATGAAGTAAAAATACTCATTTTGTAGTTTCTATTTAGATAGTTGAATGATAAATGTTGACTGGCTGACCAGTAGTTCAAACTTAGGATAATCACACTACAAATGCTTCGTGTGTAGTGTTACGAATAAAGTTGTAGTGAGATCTAAGAGTTTAACGAGCATTCATTAAAATAAAACTAACTTATATTTATAAGATTTACTATACGAATTTTATTATTTTAAAAACTTAATAATACCGACGTCTCGGTTACTTTTTAGCAACCGCGATCACGGGCGGACGAGACGTCGGGATCATGTTGTTTTAATAAAAACAAAATACGCGTTGTAAATCATAAAAAAATATTAGTTTTATTTAATAAACATGTGTTAAGCGTACTACTATAACAGTCATTGATGTATCCGTATAAACGTCTGTCGGCGATTTTATTATTATAAGTAATTATCATAAAAAAACAGTTTGACAGGAACCGGATATATTGTTTATAATTAAAAAAACGAATCGACTCGTCACAATTAAGTTATTGATTAATGAACTTAAGATAAATTTAAGATTTTATATACAAAGAAAAACGAACATTTATGTAAATAAAGAAAATACTAGTGTGTTTAAAATTATTTAAATTCTATTCGGATATAATCATTCAATAAGTTATATATAACACCTAGAAACTAAAGTATGAAAAAAAAAACTGTTCAAATAACAAATAATAATGATGATATGACTTCTTTATATATAATTAATATTAAAAATTGATAATAATTTATTGCATCTTTTAAATTTTTTAATATACCGTCAAAAACATGTAGTTACCATATTTTTCATCAAACGTAATCTTCAATTAAATTGTTATATATATACAAAAGTTTAATATTATGTTCCAAACAATTCGTTATTATACTAATATTTAAATTAATTGCAATTAAATTAGGTATAAAAAAAATTTTTTTTCGATATAGATAAATAGAAAAACACTATCAAATAAATAACTAGATAACAAAAATTTTTATTAGCATAAGACACGTTCGTTTTAACATCAAAAAAAATTAATAACTTGCGACACTAATAACATCAAAATATTAAAAAAATATATATACTAACGAACCTCTAATTTATAATCAAACCTGTGATCCCGAAATCATCATCATCATCAGCCTATAGGAGCCCGCTGCTGAGCAAAGGCCTCTTCTCACATGGAGAAGGTTAGAGCATTAATCACCACGCTTGCTCAAGACGGGTTGGCGATTTTACTCTTATAATTTGAAATTATAAGTCCAGGTTTCCTCACGATGTTCTCCCTCACCGTCCGTCAGTGGTGTCTAAATACTCTTAGAAAGTACATATGACTCAGAAGAGATCCCATTGGTACTTACCAGGTTTCGAACCCGCGCCCTCACGTATGAGAAACGTTCCTTTAACCTCCAGGCCGCCACGATTTCGATCCCGAAATAAAAATAACATAATTATTTAATGAAAAAAAATAAAAAATTTTCATTCAAATAAAATTATCATTCAAAAGTCATTAACATGTGTACACATAAAATATAATAAGGAATTTTCTTAACTAAATATCAATATTTAAATATTAATCTTCGATAGATCAGGTTTTATAGAAAATGCTCAACAAACAGACACACACGTGAACATGGCGGACACGTGACCACTGTCAATAATTAATTTAATGTATGTAATTATGTTAATTACTTGTTATAAGTGTTTCAGTAGAACTAGTGTTATATAATGCCAGTTAAATAGCTGTCGGTTAGGAAAAAACAATAAACTGTAAAAAATATACCAAGTCCTTAATAGTTATAGCCGTGCCCGTGACATCGTATGTTTTGTTATAACGTCAGATGTATAGTATTTTATTATATACAGACACCCTAATCGTTTTTAATTTGTAAATATATTGTTTCTCTTTTGCTGGGTATATATATATATATATCATCATTAGCCTATAGAAGCCCACTGCTGACCATACACCTCTTCTCACATGGAGAAGATTAGAGTATTAATCACCACGCTTGCTCAAGGCGGATTGGCGATTTCAATCTTATAATTTGATAATTATAACACCAGGTTTCCTCACGATGTTCTCCCTCACCGTCTGTCAGTAGTGTCTAAATACTCTTAGAAAGTACATATGATTAGAAAAAGATCGCATTGGCACTTGCCAGGTTTCGAACCCGCGCCCTCACGTGTGGGACGCGGTCCTTAACCTCCAGGCCACAACGACTATATATATATATATATATATATGTATATTTATTTCAGTGAGAAATGTCTACAATATAATGTCTAAATTTAGAGTTATGTGTTATATTTTTGTATCTGTTGCGATTTCTTTATAAATTTTCAAACAAAAAATCCGAATTTCAATGTTTATGAGATAATGTGTGATACATTTTTAATAGTCGTATTTATTTCTACATATGCATATTTAAAGTCGTCTGTGAGGTATTTTTTCCTTATTTCTGCTAAATTAATATAATTAATTTGAAGATATAACAACAGTTTTTATGCAAATATATGTATGTACAATCGAATATTAATGAAAGTAAAATAAGATTATATTACGTATGTTATGTATGTATATTTTATATTTCTGGTGTTCCGCTGTATCTATTAACGAGGTGATATTAATTTATGTAGTTTGTTACGATTATTTTTATGTATTGAAATAATATATATATATATATATATATATATATAGTAGGATAAAATGTACTCGAAACACCCTTATTTCAATGTTGGGAAAATCCGCCTTAGAATCATCGTTAGATAACGAAAGGATTACGTAGATCTCTCCTAAGACGGTAGAGGTAACCGGTCAGGTTTAGGGGCTAGTTCTGGACATACCTCTCCAGCATCTCCTTGTCGTCAGAGGAAACTGACATATCTTTTTCCTCAATATTAAAATATCTCAAATATTCAAAGCTAATACATGAGATAATCATCTATACACATTTAATAAGAAACTTAATTTTAATTATGTTAAGTGAGTTTAAAGTAACAATTTAAATTGTTCCTTAGTAACGATTACATTACAAGAACGTTGATCGCTTACGTACGTGGTGACAGTGTCTTAAAATCTCTCAGCTCATCCAAAAAAACGTAATTCAATGATACATAACAAGAAAATTATTGCTCTATATAAATAAAAACTGATAGTTTTTTTGGGGATTGCCATTTAAAATTATACAAAAAATAATACGTATTTTAAAATTACTAAGTTATATTGGTTAAGTGTGAGTGTCGTAAAATTGTAAAGGTTAAAAAACGAAAGGATTTAATTACTGAACGGTCGCGTAAAATATGTTTTTCGTTTTCGAATCCTTTTTTTCTTTAAAGATAAATTGCAAAAAATAAATTTTGCAAAACTAAAATAGAAATATTTTATATGCATAAATACTTTGTTTACAATAAAAATGTTAATTCTAAAGCGTCAACTATATTAATTTCATATATATATATAGTAATGTAGCATACAAATCGTTCGTCGTCTTATCTTTACTAAAACATGATTAAAGTTAATATTGCTTTAGTAATTAATATTGGTTAAGTTAATGATATAATGTTTTAAATTAAAATTAATGAATTTTTTTTTTCATTTAACATTTGTACGTCTGGTAGGCATAGCATTCTTAGACTTGTTGACATTTTAAAAATTGCACCATATATCTATATATATATATATAATAAAACATACCTATATCCAGACTAGATTTAAACATAAAACTATATAATGTTATAATAAGGAAGGTTTTTAAATTAAATTTAATATAATATTGTAACACATAATCCACTTTCTGATGTCGGATAAAATATTGAAAATATAGAAATTAAATAATCGCAGCATCAATATGGAAAATTCCATTCAATCTGCCTATGTTTTTATAACCAGACGCGTTCGCGAGATCAATTGTAACATACAAATCATCTGTGAGATTGTCCGTTAGTTATATATACGAACTAAAGTATGTCTGTACGTTTATTGTCCATAGAACTTCTCAATATACGTACATAGAATTGATCTCGTTAGCATATCTATTTAAAATTTTTTTCGTGACACAAGCAGAACCATCAAACAGACAAGTATGATATTATGGGAGTGCAAAACAACGACTAAAGTAATTAATATTAATGATTTACATAAAAAACACAATCTACAGTAAAACTTATACCTTTTTATATCGCCGAAGACTAAATCGCTACCAGTTTTATTTGTCTAGACTTATATTTTAATGTCAAAATATATATTTTTATAAGATTATATATATGTACTCTACAGAATTTATTTTAAATATATACCTACAATATTTTAACACAGATATCAAGATGAATGTAAAAAAAATGTATTAATGTATCAAAGAGGAATTTCGTCAGTATTTTTCCATAAACATAACCGCGGTCCGATGCGGATTTCGTTTAATGTTAAGACGTGTTTTTTAAGTCCCAACGGTTCATAACAACATAATAACACGTAACATTTGAAATAACAAAAAAACAATCAATGCTTGTAGATATTATATTTTGTTACTATATAATTATTATTTTTTAATTAAAGTTAGTGAAAAATTAACTATCATTTCTCTCGTTTAGATATAATTGAAGTGGTTTTAAATATAAACAACTTGTAGTAAGGATGCTGACCGGCTAAAACCGGATTTAACTGGTCGGTTACATCAAAATCATTCTATCGTATAATTAGATTAATCTGACTGGGAATGTCACATGCAATATATTAGGTTTATATATATATTATTAGTGTAACAGAAGTATCCTACGAATATATAAAGTAGTTTGAGCTGTGTTGACTGGACTTAACTTAACCAAAATAACTTGCAATACATTACGCTTCCCACAAGTTTGAATTCTAACAGCATACGGAGAGTTAATAGTTCATCTTATGAACGTATTAACGTAGTATCGAATGAGAAACGTGGAACGCTTCGTGCGTAGTGACGATGGATTTTTCGTTAAACATACACCTGTCCTTATTTTTTAAGAATAAATTTATCCAACACCTTGGATTCCAGGTTAAAAATATTATGTCTCAACTGCAAGATCTGGAAACATACAATAAATCGATAAAAACAATATGTCAATTAAAATTATTATTTAAATGAAAGAACTTTATTTCAATATTTATAAAAACAAAAAGTTCGATAACATATAAAACTTTTTTTTTGTTTTTATTTTTTTTTTCACACGACATTGTGCCTTTACGTGCTTTTAAGTCACAACATAACAATTATTTTTTATAATTATTTTACATGATATTAACTCAAACGATTCCTAACAAAAACTTGTGGCTTCATTAATACATTCATCTCGTTCATTACCTTTAATAGTAAGTTACATTTAATAACAAAACAAGTTAGTAGTTTTCCGCTGTTTTTTACCTTTTTTCAAAATGCAAATCTTTTATAATGACCGCCGTCATGGCTGTGGAATATATTTTTTATGTAGTTCACGTGCGTTGGATGTCAGTGAACCCCGAAACGGCTGGACCGATTTGCATGAATTTTATATGCATTTGTCTGACGACCCAAATGGTTTAGATTCACATCTCAACCCGGTAGATGGCGCTATCTGTACATAGGTTATTTAAAATTTAAAGCCTGCGACTTAGGTTATTATATGTATTTTTTAACATACTTTATACATGTCTGTGGCGATTTCCAACCCGTACTGGTTCACATATACCGATCAAAGACAATCGCGAGTTTTATTCATTTAAATGAAACTAATATTCTTCGGATATAATACGCGTGATTTATATTTTTATAAAACTACATACTCCCGACGTTTAGGTTACTTTTCAGCAACCGTGATCAAGGGCAGACGAGATGTGAGTACTCTATACATTTCTGTGAACCCAGTTCCGATGTTTTTGCGGACGTAGCTGGAGGCCAAAACTAGTAAATATAATTAATCAATAAAGGTCAAATCGTAAGTTTCGCGAATATTCTGACAGTGTTTCGATTCGCATCAAACGCTGTAATGACGCATATGTAATAATTATTGCTGTTTTTTGTAACCCGATGTAATTTATATAAAAAACCCCTTTGTTTTTTGTTATTAACTCACGCCTTATACTTAATGTTTTTTATAACACAGCTGTGGTATACCCTTCGTTACTTTTAATTGAACTCAAATAACTCAGTATAACTCATTGTAACTCAATATTTTTAAAGTGAATTCATATAATGTATTTATAGGAGAGAGATTAGTTTGATCGAGTCTTATTATTTTCTGATTGTTTCATGATATATCTTTAATTGTCTCCCAAATTATAAAATTTTTGTTGCATATATTTTTTTCGGTTATTAAATTTTCGTTAGCCAACAGGTCGTTAGTCATAATCAAGTAGGTATTAGTTCAATTACAGAATGAAAAAATTTACACCTATTGATATAAAAAAATAATGTTTTATTTTTAATTTTTTTTTTTAAATAGTTTCATATAATTTTTAAATAATAATTTTATGTTTAAATTCTTGCTACTATATTAGTAGTAGTAGTAGTAGTTCATGATTAAACAATTTTAAACCTTATCATCTTTACTACAAACGGTATATTGGACAGTGCTTGACTGTCACCCCATCCGTGTGAAGGTGGAAATTAAGTGGCAGGTGGTGAACGTACTGTCTCAGTAACTTATTCACTCTTATCTTGAAGACGCCCAAATTATAACTCGAGGGAAACGCAGACGACGGCTAACTGTTCCAATTTTCATTCCAATCTAAGATGTTTTGATTGAGACGTGATTATTTATATTTGGCATTCGTTTAAACTGACAGTATTCCGTTTTAATTAAAACCAAAACGAATGAGAAACATATGATTGTAATGAAAGTTGATTAATAAAAATTACAAACACTACGATATATTAATTAAAAAATGAATTTAATTTGAGTATAATGTATACGTAAACCAGACATGGCGTATGAAAGTAACAAATAATGTTATTTAAATATATAATAGTCTAACAAAGTTTAAAATCATATATGATTTTAATTAAGAATAATGATAACTATATCTTATAAAACAATTCATAGCAGACTACCCTCTTGTTAATTAGACACTACTTATTTTGGTTATAAATTTTTTATCAAGATGAGATTTCAGTCTCACAAGAAACATCTGCTCTAAACCCCATACAACTAATGGGGTAGTTCTAACACAATGTAGCTGTACTTAGATTCCATACATTTTCCCTCAAGGTCTCTTCATCTTATTCGTCGTCGGCTTCTTGTCTCTCATCACCGGTCTCCTGATATGTTTCCTTCATCCATACGACGCGATCTTCCGATGGGTAAGTGTTTTATAAATAAAGCCAGATAACCTGATGATAAGTCCTATTATACATAAAAATAATATATATATATATATATTGTCTTTTTTAAGTATTCAGTTATATTTAAATAATCGTGTTTTGTGAGTGCTAAAGCGATTCTTTTTTATCGATTTTTACTTTTATTCGTAACTCCTTCCTCATTCATAATCGATCAGAGAGGGGCTATTAATATATATTGTATTGTCCTTGCCACAACCGGATTGATGAAAAAAAAATTCACGAAATAGCTGACAGTAAAATAAAATGAGTTATTATCTTATGCATTACAAGTTATTGCAAATGTTCTTCAAGAAAATGATATATAGAAACTGTAAAAATAAACGTCGATTTTTCCGAGGCATATAAAAAAATTTACATCAACGAATATTGACATTACGCTAAATCACGCCCTGACTCCGTTCGTGTTTCAGATGTATATGAGATTAAATATAATCCTCATATAATTAAATTTTAATTAAATAGGTTGTTCAAATATAATATGCTATGAATATTAGGGATTTATAAGGTAGAAACGGATTGTTCTTCCAGAAAGTCGTTATGTCAGACGGTGGTGAGATTTTCGAAATGTGGCGGAAACCGCAGGTGGAGCTGTACGCCAAAATATACTTATTCAACATAACAAACTCACACGAATACATGTCCGGTGTGGATACCAAGTTGAAAGTCCAAGAGGTCGGCCCATATGTATATAGGTGAGTTCTTAAATTGCACACCCATCACCCCACCGACCACGCCCACAACCGCTTAACATAGTCACACACATTCAACTAAACCCGTTTAAAACTAAATATTGACAATTATGTAAAATTAAAACTCTGTGAGGGTCGTAGGATAAATAATTACATAAGGAAGTTGATGAGGTATTTACGTTTAGAGATCCTTGAGATGCGGTTGTAAACCATTACAGTTTGAAAATCAGCTTTATTACTATGTTTAACAATTTTTTAAGATTTCTTATTATATGAAGAGTTAAAATTTATGCCAAGTAAATAGTTTGCAGACAATTGACATAGTCTATTCTTACAGGACCGCTTAGTTAACTAAAAACTTACAGTTTTATAGTTAATCCATGAAAAACTGTGAAACTCTCAACTTTTGTTATGACGACGCAAATTATTACTTTACGCTTTAAACCTGTTCAGTTCATATGATAAATAAATATAATTTAGTTCAAAATAGATATCAATCCATAATAATAAACATTCACATAATAAAACACATTAAAGTAACTAAAGATAAAGTTAAAATTAATTCAGTTGTAACCATTATCAAGACAATAAAATAAATAAGAATCTTCTAAAAAATAATAAAAATCTTTAAAAAAATATATTATAATTACAGAGAAAAAAAAATATAATTTTGAAAGTAAGTCCTTGCTGTCAAAAGTGGTTTGTCTTAAAACAGAAGTTGTATAAACAAAAAAAAAGTAATCCTGATATAAATCCGCGGAACCGGGTTTCTGTGTTACCTTTGTGTGTGATAGACGAACATACATTAAACGCGATCGATTTCCACTACCATTAAAGGCAGTAAACACGACCTTATAGTTACATATGCTAATATAGACATAAAATTATTTTCATCAAACGCTCTTTACATTAAATAAATTTGAGATTGTTTGTCTGTTCCTAATTATCTTTATATAAGGGTGAGCGTTTATCGCGCGTTAGATGGAAGCCCCTTAAACCTACACCTGCTTCGCAAGTTCCAGGCACTGTTGAAGCTCCTCTCCCTGCATCATGGACCCGGCACCCGCACGGTGAATCCATGGAATGCTATGAGGTTTCAAAACTCATATAGACACCGTCAATAATTAATTGATATCCCTATTAGTCCATGCACTTCGATCCATGCGATCAAATTAAAGATTTTAACTTAAAAAAAAAATACCCAAAATCTCAAAAATAACAACAAAAAAATATTCAATCATTACATTTTTTTTTATAATCTCATATCACTCTTAACAGAGCAACTAATTTTTATTTTAATTTAAATGTTACTAATGAATTTAATTCGGCATTGAAGATTTGTAATGAGTGCCAAAATTAGCATCACTCGAATGTTATAACGAATCTAATTCAAGCGACCTTGTGTTGAGAGTTTCATTAAAATTAATAAAAATCAATTGTATTTGGTATAAATTGTTATCATAAATCCACATATCAATCCAAACTAAAGCAAAACACCCACATATCCATCCAAACTAAAGCAAAACATCCACATATCCATCCAAACCAAAGCAAAACACCCACATATCCATCCAGAATGACAATTTTATAATCAAATGAATCATTAACGAGCACAAACTCATATCCGCGGATGTTAACGTAGGGAGATCTTCGAGCACGCTGATGTCGTGTTCAATGACAACGGCACCCTGAGCACCATACCCAGACACCCCCTGGTGTGGCAGCCGGAGCTGTCCGAGGGGAACAGGGAGGACGATGTACTGTATCTACCGCATATAGCTCTGCTGGTGAGTACACACACACGCACACACACTCACACTCACATGTATATACATATATATGTAGGTATATATGTCAGTGGTTGAAAACGGAATCATTTTCTTAGTATATGTACATTAATATATATATATTCTGATACCAAAATTAAATTATAAAGTTATAACACAAAGGTTTTTATATTAAAATGCTAACAAATTGTTCAATATAACCGTTACTCGCCTGATGCCAGTGAACCCGCTGAGCAAAAAGTTAATTGACTTTCAAAAATATGACGTGTGCTAAGAATTATTACTTGGCAATATCCTAATTCATTATAACCGTAACCTTAATATTATAAATCTAAACTAACTCAATACCGTCGGTTTGAACGTAACACTTTCAAAGTATCTTTCTCTATTTTCAGTTCTATGTTATAAAAAACATAACTTTTCCGACAAATGATTTTTTTTTAGTTATTCTAAACATGTACTATATTTTTTTCTGTTCAATTCTTGAGTTAGTTATTATGTTTGTTAATATATATATTGCGTCTTTCTGTTATAATCAACTTATTTAAATACATCACAAATCATCTGACTTCCCTTGATTTTATACTTTAACCAAACAAATACACAGTTAATGTTAAATACAATGAATAAGTAATAGGAAAAACAACAACAACAAGAAATATATAAATAAAAAAAATATGAATATAGCTCGGTTAAAATTATTTAAGATAACGTTAATAATTATTTGCAAAAGCTATTACGTAGCCTTCACTTGGTAAGTTTGATTTAAATTATATGTTATAAATAGGATACTGGAAAAATATATTATATAACCTCGCCGATATATATTTATATATAAAAATTAACCGACTTCTCAAAAGGAGTATAAAATTCAAGCGTTTATACATTTTTCATCATACATAAATCTTATCACGTTATAGTATAGATTTATTTTTATAGAAACGTCAAACGGTTGGTATTTAGTTTAACAAGGCGGACTCGTGCTAAGAATACATGCCCTAAACAAGCGATTCGAGCGTCAGAATATCTTAAGGGACAGGTTTGAAACATCTTTACCGACGTGAAAAACAATATCGTGTGTATTAATCACGTAAATACGTAATTAATTCTATGAGAGGTTCTGGTAATTTATACCCAAGGCGGAACTTCCGCGTCGTAACGTTAGTTCAAAATATATCGATTGAATATTCAATATAACTAACTGATTATACGTTTCACGTAGTTTTTTTCATTTAAACCAGAACTTGCTGACGACTATATATTAAAATTAATTCGTACCACTCGTTTCGATAGTATTTGGTTAGGAAATCGTATTTAAATTATATATAGGGCAATGTTACAATGGAAGCTATACTACCTTAATCACTAAAGTAGTTTATCTGTGAAATTATCTCATATCAGTAGTAATTCGCGACACTTATAAGGGTGGTAGTACAAAGCCAGCGAGACGAAAACTACCAATGATTATATTTTTATTTACTATAACACGCCTGTTTGTAAGGATGTTTGTGGCTCTTAACGGAAAATATACTGAAATGATTTTGATGAAACTCTTCAGTGATATAATAGATATCAGAATGAGACATAGGATATAATTTTAACAGAAATTCCGTCTACTTATAACAGAATCAAATTCACGCTTATATGTTTCTTTACGAACCTAGTCCTGATGTCAGCGCGAACGAAGTCGCAGACAAAAATAGTATTTTAATAAAATAACCTGCTTAATACCATTAATATATATATGAGTGTGTGTCTGTTCTTCTGTCAGAATAACGATGACGTCACGATGCTTGTGTGACGTCAGGGACCTTCTGGTTCACAGCCAGGAGTGCGTTCCACGGAGACAGCAGCCTCACTCACTATATATACAACGGCGTTGCCCCGGCGATGTTCGTAAAATATATTATACCTTATATAATAATTATTTAACTTAAAAGCATTCTTATCATAACAAAATGCTTGGTACACCTTTTAATGATTTCGTTTGATAATTTAATTTACGGATCACATTGTTTTCGTTTGTAGTCAGTTAATTTAAATCAAGTTGTATAATGTATTTAAATTAAATTAAGTTTTTTTTTTTAATGTATACGATACTAGTTCTCTAAAAGTTTAATTTTTATTAACAACTAGCTACCAGCCCCGGCTCCGCACGGGCTCTTTACAAATAATATAATATAGCCTAATTAATTTTGACAATTATTAAACTTATATTATGATAACTTTCAAATGGTACGCCCGATTTTAATGATTTAAAAAGTAATTTACAGATACAGATGTAGGCTTGGACACGAAGTAATTTATTTTGATGAGACTTTATACAATATTTATGTAAATAACTTTCTTATAGACGCGTCATGGATGCAAATTTTTAAAATTAGTAAAATGCTTATAATATCTTATCCTTAAGAGATAGACATATGTCACCGCGGGTTTTTCTATACAACTATAAAAGATACATAAATCCACCATACATGGTTTTGTTATACCTCAAAGGCTTTAGGCAACGTTCTCGTTAAAAGCTGACAGACGCCGTTTTTTTCACGACATCCTCAACAAATATCGTTAATTTACACACAAGTAAATACAGAAATTTAACAAATTATATTCTAAAACCTTCCTCGAGAATCACACTATCGAGTTGTGATAACTGTTTGATGATCGGTGCAGTAGTTTTTCGGTTTATCGCGAACAGACAGACAGACGCGGCGAGGGACTCTGTTTTATAATATGCATTGGCTATATAAGGTTCTAAAATAAGAATGTCTTAATAATAAAAATCAATATGTTTTTTATATATAAGTATAGAGCATTTACTTTAATACTACAAACAGACAATATAATTTAATTTTGATATATATATCAATGTCAAGGCTAAACGCATTCAAACACTTAAAATGACAATCCTTGTTTACTATGAAAATGATTTCGTAAGTTTTGATGTCATAATGTATCATAAAATGTTATGAATATCTTTATTTACATATATTTTTAAATACATAATAATTTATATATATATATATCGTAAAATTAAGAATCGAATCTTAAAATTATTTTACATCATTCTAGCCACTTATCCAACTCAACTATCGTGTCCCATATGTTACTAAATTTACTCACTACTATACTAAACAAAAATTCCTTAAAAATATTTTAATCTGATTTTCCTTCGTTATGTTTTAATAAATTAATTTTCTTTGTTTTATTAATATTATGACGCTGACAGCTTATAGTTTCTTTCACGTAAATCTGTTAACATAAAATAAAGTTCAAATTTCTTTGCGAAACATCGGAATTCATCCTTCGTTTTACCTTCGAAAAATACTTGTAAGCCTTATGAAATATGCACCTTATATGCAAAGGGCAGAGGTTTAGCAAGATATAAGTGTATATATCAATTTATATATGTCGAAGAGCCATGTCCAAGTTGATTATTAGGAGCTGTGACGTCAGCGATGTTATCGTCACATAACACTATTTCCACCTATCAGGTTATCCATTTTCACCAATAAAGCACTCTCACTTACTCACACCACTTTATTTTCAACTTTAACTAACACTTAGTAATTTCTCCTGGATAGCTCTCACACCACTGTGTCCTCGCCACAGATGTCTCCGAATATAAATGGTTTTCGTGGAGTCATTACATTTACTCTTAATTTTAAATAATAACTTACAAAGATTATTCGTAGTAATTCAAATAAACAGTAATCATTACAAAAGTTTTCGTAATCAATTATTAAACCAACTAAACTTTATATTGCCATTTAAAATTTAAAGAAATCATAATTGAATAACATTGATTACAAAATGGTTACTGTTTAAGTTTGTGTTTTACTAAAACTCACAAAATAACTTATCTTTACATATTACAAATCACGATACGAATTGCCATTTACTTTCCTTCAATACAAATCGTACGACGATCAATAAAAATAATTTTGTTAAAGTTATTACTAACGCCTTGACATTGTTTATGTCACATCTACCCTCTAAAGTGAAATACATATGAAACAACTATACATATGAAACAACTACCCTTTATAATGGTTTTTTAAATGTCGTTGCGCCGACACGGCCATTCTGCGGCCTGGTGCGTGCCCTGCACCAGTTTTACTTTGTTGTGATATATCAACGTATCAACATACGCTGTATTAAAGAGATCACTTGGATTCTCTGAACCTGTGTTTGTGTTTTTTTTTTTTACGCAAAATGCTCCACGCATCTTTGCTTACTTTTATTGAAGTGGGTTTGTTGCTGTGGTCTGGGCGGTCTTGTACGCCGTGGTCCACAGGGGCTCTAAGGGATTGAGGTAGGTCGATGCTGTGGTCTGGGCGGTCTCGTACACCGTGGTCCACAGAGGATATTGATTTTATGATGTTGCTGTGGTCTGGGCGGTCTCGTACGCCGTGGTCCACAGGGGCTCTAAGGGATTGAGGTAGGTCGATGCTGTGGTCTGGGCGGTCTCGTACGCCGTGGTCCACAGAGGATATTGATTTTATGACGTTGCTGTGGTCTGGGACTTTTGTCCGTGGTCCACAGAGGATATTGATTTTATGATGTTGCTGTGGTCTGGGCGGTCTCGTACGCCGTGGTCCACAGGGGCTCTAAGGGATTGAGGTAGGTCGATGCTGTGGTCTGGGCGGTCTCGTACGCCGTGGTCCACAGAGGATATTGATTTTATGATGTTGCTGTGGTCTGGGCGGTCTTGTACGCCGTGGTCCACAGGGGCTCTAAGGGATTGAGGTAGGTCGATGCTGTGGTCTAGGACTTTTGTCCGTGGTCCACAGAGGCTCTAAAAGATTTGAAGAAAGGTAATATTTTAGTACAGGTTCTAAAAATTTTTTTTTTTTATTGACCTCATGTCAAGTTCCTCAACTTGAGAGATCTTTTGATAAAGACAATTGTCAATAAATTGATACTTTACTAAGCAATGAATGTTGGACCAAGTTTATTGATCGTTCATTGGATTCAACTTCTAAATTTTCAGAAGCTTCAACATTTAAGGGACTGTCGTAATGTGGAGGATCATCAATCTGATCCGCCGACACGGTTCCTGCTGCTGCTGGATTTGGTGCTGGACGTAATTGATCATGAGCTAACTTACGCGGCCGGCCTCTACCGGTTACACGTTTTAGCATGTAACGATCACGTTCCAATATTTTGTATATTTCGTATGGTTCAGTATTTTTCAGATCCAAAGAAGTTTGTTTACGAGGATTAGTTTTGATTAGTGCATAGTCACCTCTTTTAAATGAACGTAGCTTACCCTTAATTTTTTTTTTTTTTTTTCAAAACTCTGTTTATCATATTCCGCCGAAGCCAACATTTTCTGTTGCACATATTCCTCCAATACATCAAAATTTATAAATTCATTCTCAAAATCAATTAACCTTAATAGTTCCGATGGCACACAATGCTGCCGACGAGTGAGAAGAGTTAGAGGTGCAACTCCAGTAACTATGAGGCGTGCAATTAAACGAGAGTTGCAATGCTTCAAGAGCAGTCTGCCAGTTTTCGGTAGTGTAATTTTTATAATAGTTAGGGCATTTTTTAAAGTGCTCATGATACTTTCAAGCTGTCCTTTAGCTCGGCTTATTCCTGGTGCGGTTGAATGTATGTTGCTCCCAAAGCGGTTACAATAAACTTTGAATTCACCAAGAAACTCTCGACCTCCATCAACCATGATCTGAACTGGTGTTCCAAAAAGATGTACTAATCGTTTCAAGGCTGCGAGACTGATCCTTCACTACTCCTAGTTCCTAATTTCCAGGTAATATCCATATGTACTTCTTGAAATGCTGCCGTGGGTTTCTGGATTGGATGAAGTCGTACTTGTTGCTACCTGACGAGTTTTTTGATGTTCTGCAAATTATAAAATGTTTAACAAATCTTCTGATTAAAGTACTCATTTTATCAAAAACATATGTCTTTTATTTTTTGAAGAGTTCTCTCCCATCCTGGGTGATGTAATGCGGTGTGAAATGAATTTATTAAATTCTCGTCTGCCCATGATCACGGTTGCTGAAAAGCAACCGAAACGTCGGGAGCCTGTAATTTTAACAAAAATTAAGCACGCGTATATCCGAAAAATATTAGTTTCATTTAAATGAATTTACTATACTCCCCTGAAATGATGATAGGAACGACTATGACTTCATGTTGGCCAAGCACAGGATCTGTTAAAATTTTCTTTAGGACACCTTCTCTTAGTGTATAGTTTGCGGCTGCGTGGTATCTGCTCATGCTATCTTATTAAAGGACGAAGTAAATCATCGAGTCTTTGTTCTATTTGTAACCATTCCATGTCTTTGCTTATCATATTGACAGATATTTCATTAGATGGGTTTCTACATCTATGAATTCACGGAAGTAAATCCTTTTTATGTTTGGATGCTTTCAAAGCATTACAATTTTAAACTTTCGACCGTATAAATAGTGTCGAAAATGTTTTGTTGCCCGTACTACTGCCAGAGTCTCGAGCTCATAACCGTACCGGTACCGGCTCTCCGCGCCAGTAGTTTTTTTTTTTTACTCATACTGGATGACGGCGCCCATTAACGATCTGAGCTAGAACTGCTCCGTATCCAATGCTACTATCATCTGTATACAGCTCTGTTGGTGCTGTTTCTTTCTCGAATAATTTTATGTTCAAGTAATTCCTTAATAATTGAACGAACTGTTTCCCTCCTCACTGGACTTAATCGATATGGTCTACGTTCTACATATCTATCGTTATCTTTTAAGCGTATTTGTAGTACTTCGGTGTTTAACATGTGATTTTCATATTTGTTGAGCAAAATTATTAATCTATTTATTAGATCTTGATCAGTTAGGTCGCAATTTAAATTATTAAATTTATCACTCCTAGACATCACATGACATATAGCAGGTTGGTGAAGAAAAATAGCACCATGCGAGTTTATTATCGCACTAAAATTCGTGTTTTCAATCAAATTCATTCCAATTAAAACATCTGAACATATTTCACAGTCAGGTACAATATGAAACTGAATCTCTATTCGAAGATCATTTATAACGCATACTGTTGTTAATGTTGATAGCGACACTACTGTAAATTGTCTCAGACCTGTCAAATATCGTACTAAATTTGTTCGTTTTATAGTTCCTTGTAATGTATTCAATGTATTAAGGTGAGACCGTTTCACGTATCGTATCGGCGATGCCACAGAGATCAATTCGGGTACTGATGACGCTCTAACATTTAGTAATTCGATTCGCAGTCGTTCATCCCCTACACAACAATCACTGCCTTTCTTATACGTCGCCATAGAACCCACGCTTGTGACAAAAATTGCGTATCCTTAGTATTATCATAGTTATGTTCTTTAAAACGAACGATGTCCCGCGAGTATCCAGTCTCTGGTTCGATGTGAAAAGTCGTAATCAAAACATCCCGCAATTCCGATCACGTTGTTGTAAATATTAACCAATTGTCAACCCATAACTTTGTGCGTCCTCTGAGTAGACTCCGGACCTTCATTCTGATTTCGTAATCAGTAAAGTTATAGGTTTCCATTGCAGTTGTAATATGTTGACACCATTCTCTGATTCCAACATTCATGTCCCGGTCATATGATGGCAGGTATCAGTAATTTTAATTTTGGCTTCTGGTTGACCAGGAATACGATCGACATACGCTTTATCACTTTTAGCATTTGTGAAAAATAATAATAATAATAATAATTCGGTATTTACCACTGCAACAGAGCCTCCAGTAATGTCAGATGGACGAGTAGAAGTAGGTAATCCCGCTTCTGATGTCGAAGAGCCATGTCCAAGTTGATTATTAGGAGCTGTGACGTCAGCGATGTTATCGTCACATAACACTATTTCCACCTATCAGGTTATCCATTTTCGCCAATAAAGCACTCTCACTTACTCGCACCACTTTATTTTCAACTTTAACTAACACTTAGTAATTTCTCCTGGATAGCTCTCACACCACTGTGTCCTCGCCACAGATGTCTCCGAATATAAATGGTTTTCGTGGAGTCATTACATTTACTCTTAATTTTAAATAATAACTTACAAAGATTATTCGTAGTAATTCAAATAAACAGTAATCATTACAAAAGTTTTCGTAATCAATTATTAAACCAACTAAACTTTATATTGCCATTTAAAATTTAAAGAAATCATAATTGAATAACATTGATTACAAAATGGTTACTGTTTAAGTTTGTGTTTTACTAAAACTCACAAAATAACTTATCTTTACATATTACAAATCACGATACGAATTGCCATTTACTTTCCTTCAATACAAATCGTACGACGATCTATAAAACAAATAATTTTGTTAAAGTTATTACTAACGCCTTGACATTGTTTATGTCACATCTACCCTCTAAAGTGAAATACATATGAAACAACTATACATATGAAACAACTACCCTTTATAATGGTTTTTTAAATGTCGTTGCGCCGACATATATAAATTTGTTTCATAATTTTTTTTTTTCATTTTAAACATAACAACATACAAGCGATTTTACTTTTGTTATATTAATGAAGTATATTTTTTATTACACTACCCTCATATTTATTGTTCCGTTAACAAAGGTAAAAACGGGTATTTGTTACATAAAAATCAAACGAGCGATCACCTTGCTTATTACGAATCGTTACAGAGATATCGGAGAACAAAAAGACAATCAGATTCTAAAATTATCATCAATTACATTTCAAAAACATTCTTTTACGATATAAATGTGAAAAACTTATATAGTTTTGTGATTAACGTCGCGGGCTAACGTTGGTTTATTTCATTAATAATCTTAGTACGAGTGCACCGCATCACGTGACGCAACACTGAAAGTTGTTATAATGTCCAACCAAACGTTTTCGACAGGAATAACATTATAAAGATTGATGAAATTTTTATGTATGAAGGGTGTATCCTAAATCTACAGTCTCAGTCACGTGCGAATATAATAAAGGAATGAAAAAATATTTCAATTATCAGTAGGCATGGATTAAACTAATTTAATGCCTAATAATTTTCGCAAGAAATTAACTCAACTCATATATATATATATATTAAAAATATCAACGATATAAAAAAACGATGTCATGAAAATTAGAGAAATAGAAAGTATTTTAACTATTTCGCCTTATTTACTTTTACACAACCGAACTTGTAAGTGGTTATAAAATAAAAATAATAGTCATCATAGTATTTATACGTATATTTACATAAGTCTTTAGAGAGAAATAAGTTTATATTTTTATATACTACTATGTAATAAATACATTATATATATAACAAATGATCGTCACACACTTACATAAAACACACACACACATACAACAATGTGTTTTATCACTAAATGTCAAATATAAGGACATTTTCATTTTACAATTGTGATTGAAAAATTTGTACGAAATATTAAAAACAAATAATAATTAAATCAAGTAATCATGTAAAATAAAACTAATATTTTTGGATTCACTGCGCGTTTTTTTTTTTTTTATTTAAAACTACAAAATCATAGTGTTTTGATTACTGCAACAACAGTGATCACTGACAGACAACACGAAAATAACAGGTTAGTTTAAAACAATAAAAAACACGTGGTAAATCGAAAATATTCGTTTAATTTAAATGAATGTCCGAGAAAGTCCTATCTTATTTAACCACGTAAATATATATTTTTTACAGTCAATTGGGGATGTGGTATCTGAGCAAAGTTATTGGTCCCAATTGGGTTTGAATCAGCTGATCAGCGTCACTAATAGCCAGCCGATAGCGAAAATGACTGCTAAGGAGTTCATGATGGGATACGAGTCACAGCTCATGACGCTGGGGAACACGTTCCTACCGGGATGGATCTATTTTGATAAACTCGGTCTCATTGACAGGGTGAGTTCTGGATTAACGTAAAAAAATCACCTATTTATAACTTTTTATCACTTTTTTTTATAACTTTTACCTATTTATAACTTTTACCTGAAGAAAATATTACGGTCTAATACTCAGGTAAAATCTGCTTATAAAAACATTGCTAAACTGAGATTTAATTACTGACAAAAGTGTAGATCTCTTCGTTTAATCTTATTATCAATTTAAATTCTTCATATAATTTACCATTATAGTGAAATTTTCATAAAATCGTCCAAAAAAATTAAATGCAAACACAAATATCAGCTGATTAGCCTTCATTGTTATTTCTAATAGATGTACGATTTCAATGGAGACTACGAGACTATATTTACCGGTGAAAACGATGAAACTCTCAGCGGTTTGATAGACACCTATCGGGGATCGACTGATTTGCCGCATTGGGACGGTAAACACTGTTCCAATATACAGTACGCGTCCGATGGCACTAAATTTAGGGGTTCATTGACCTTGAACGACTCGAGCTTATTCTACAGGAAGAGTCTGTGCCGAGCCGCACCTCTGGTGAGATATATGGCATACAAATATAATATAAAAATTTAACCCAAAATATACCTATTTCCTCAAAAAACAAATTAAGAAAAGTATTAAATTCATTTAATTAAGACTAATATCCTGATAGCTGATAGATTCCATACGATTTGTTCCATAAAATTCCAAAACATGACTAACATCTGGATTAATTCCAGGTCCCAGTTGAAGAAGGTATCAAAAACGGCTTCAGAGCATACAAATACACTTTCCCAGAACATATGCTGGATAACGGGAAAGTTCTGGAAGAAAACAAATGCTTCTGTAGATTAGGTAAATAAAGTTATATATAAAAAATATAAAAATACTAGAAAAAAATCAAACCACAATCGGGATTCGAACCTGCAATGTTTGTGTCCTATAATGAACTTTGCTCTAACGATAGGAATTTAAATTTTGATATTGCTAAAGATATTTCTATGGAAATTAAAATTTTTTAGGCTATATCGAAATAATACTGAAGTGTATGCCCTAATTGGAAACCTGAATACATAAATTCTTAACTTACTAATATATATGTTTGTATATATATAGCATGTAACTAAAGCTATAACTAAGAATATTCAGATTGTATTTACAACTTTTACCTGAACTTAGACTCGGGTAAGGGTAATAAACGTAGCATTTCAAATTCCCTACAGGTAAATGTCTGCCGGAGGGTCTGATAGATGTAACCGATTGCTATTACGGCTTCCCAATAGCTCTGTCCTACCCTCACTTCTACAAGGGAGAGGAAGTCCTGTTCAGCAAAGTGGAAGGTCTCCAACCAGACGAAGAGAAACATAAGACTGAGTAAGTGATACATCGATTTGTATAACAAAGTTTAATCTATCAAAAATAAAAAGAATGAGTCATAGATTATTCTGTTTCATGTTTCGAGTTAAAAAGATAAGATTTAAATTTAATTTTAGTAAATCAGTTCAAAACATCAGAATAAAAACCGTCCATTAATTCGGTGTAGTTTGTACGAACAAATAGACATTGTATGTAGTGTGTATTCTTTACACAGACGATAGATGGCGCTGACAATTGATTATACGAGTATGTTATATATAAAATAGATATTATTAATTACACTTTGTTTTATTAAATTGCGTATAAAAATAGTTATATATACATATATATATAAATATATATATATTTGATTATAATCTTTCCAGGTTTTGGATCCAACCAGATTCTGGTCTCCCATTGGACATCAGTTCCAAATTCCAGATCAACATGGCGCTTGGAGATCTCTCAATGATAACGAACGCTGGGAAATTCTCAAACATGTACCTACCGATGCTGTGGTTTGATATCGTAAGTAAAAAAATCAATAAATATCCTCAATGACAACACACACGAACCCCAAACGAAATAACTTATAAATAAATACTAAGCCGATAATCCTGACATTGAATTTTCTAGACACAGACGTAATATATTTTATGGTTTAGTGTGACACTAATATACAATATTACTAACAAGAATATATCGTAAATCACTGTTTAATTATAATATATTATTTGATTCGACCTCTCCAATGTTCCCTCCCATGTTATAACCTGTGACTTTTATTGGTGAGGAAATTTTATTCTGCTGTGAAATCCATAACAAATGTCGTCAATGCTAATAAAAATCTGTCCGTCTGAATGTCTGTTATGTCTCGTTTGAATATTACTTTAAATAATACTACATTTGCGGACTAAACCGCAGTTAAAAGCTAGTATAATATCATCTAAGTAAATAAATATTTATGAGTACTTGAGATTTATGTCTAACAATAAAGGTCCGTTTATGTCCCCATTGTTCTCTTTAACCTTATAATTTATTTAACTTGCAATAAGTCATTATATCTCTATATATATGTACTATATACATTTAATTATCGTCATACAAATATATATTATATACATATTATATTTAATCGCAGAGAATGTACACACTGCCGGCGTCCATGGAGCAGAAGTTTAAAATATATTTAAATATTCTACCGTTCATAGAGAAATCATTGATGTATTTGAGCTTTATATCCGGTTCTGCGCTCATAATGGCGACGTCGTTCATGATCTACAAACTGTTACATAAGACGTATAACGGCGGAAAAAAAGTTAAATTCAACTGGATGAATGCTAATAGTAAGGATATTTATTCCCCGTGCGAGATACCGATGGGCGATGGTTCAGACGACACAGCGTGCAGAACCCACGGCGACAGGTTCAAACAGCTGGGTCACAGGTTGAGTGACAGAGTCCAAGGGTCAGTCAACAACGTGATAGACAGCTTCCAGAAGAGAAAGGATTCGTTGATAGACAATGAGGACTCGAGCGATAGTAACGCATACAAACGCGACTCGACGTACATCGGGGATATCACCAAGTACCATGAGATCAGGCAGACTGATAGTGATGATGAATATTACAAGTATCTAGAGGTCGTCGATGATGAATTCGGTGATGGTGATGACAAAAAAGACACGTACATACATATCAACTGATTTGAATAATACTATTATGGGTGTAAGTATTCTTGCCGTATACAGACGACTGTGTGGTTAGTGTGTTTATACGTCTTACCTGTAGTTTTATAACTGTGAGAATTTACCTGTCGTTTATTTTTATTGTATTTATATATACTGTAAATAGTTGTTTGAGTTTAGTTTTAGTGTAGAAACATATATATATATATATATATATATGTATGTCTTGATCGTGTTTGTTACCTTTCGTTTTATTAAAGTAAAACAATATTACCTGTCACATAAATAATTTAAACGTGCAACAGATAATATATACATACATATATAGTTTTAATTTATTGTGCAATTTTAAATGAATATTTTTTATATATATATAATTAATTTATAACATACAAAAAAAACCGTCAGCTACCTGTAGTTAGTAATGAAATGTAATTTGTAAATATTAGTTAAGTAGAGTAAGATGGATGCTCATGAAATTATTAAAATAGTTCTCAATACTTTAGAATTATTTTTATGGGGTGATGTATATAACGTGGAGTGTCGGCTGATGTTGTTTGGTTATACAAAACGACGTCAGCTCCGGTCACTGGTTAGCTACTTATAATAAATACATTAAAAACTATACGCCGTTTTTAATTTTTATTATAAATTAATGTTAATTTATATATATTGAGACAGCATATTTTTTAATGGATGATCTGTATGAAATCTCGGATGAATTCTCGTCTCATGATCCACCAGATAAGACATCCGTAGAAGGTCATCTTCACCAGTTTGTCCAAAACAACCATTCTGTAACAATAACACTTAGTTACTATTCTTCTAGCATCAACTAATACTAAATATTAGATTTAAATTATTGCATTTTTCTATTATATTGATATTTTTTTTTTATTATAAAAAAAAATAACAATTATTAAATAAGCACATATAACTTTTCTCTCAATTAACCATCTGTTATCATCGAAAAATTTGCTAAAATCTGATGAAGAAGTCGCTGAGACGCGTTCAGCGGTCTCACCTCTTGTACTGCGCTTGAGACTCCTCTAGACTGTCGTCGGTCTCCTTCAGCAGATACTTCCTGCCGCCGAAACAGCACTGCTTGTAGAATTCGTACTTGTCGATGTTCTCTATTTCGTAGTAAAAATGTCTCATATCATCATCTTTTATCTTAGACCTCAGCGCGATGAGGTTTCTGTTACTGAACGTCCACTGCTTCGTCAAATAGTAGTGCAGTGCCATATTCGCTGTGTAAATACGGCGCTGGACTCTGACCAGCCTGAAATTTATACGGTTGTTAGATAAAAAATCCTATTATATTTTAAACTTCCTGTATCGGGAACGACATATTTTAGAAATGCCAGCTATAAATATTGTTTATATTAAATTTTATTGTTGCTTTAATAATAAAAATATATACGAAACTAATATTTTTCGGATATACTACGCGTGCTTTTTTTTTGTTAAAACTACAAATTTCCAAACGTTTCGGTTACTTTTCAGCAACCGTGATCACGGGCAGACGAGATGTGAGAAGTATTAGATCTGATCACAAAAATATAAGTAGAGGTATATAGCTGCTTTGAACTGAATAAAAATAAATAAATTTTAAAAGATATGAACATATATTTTATTATATGTTCCCAAAAAAAGAAAACAAAATTAAGGAACTTGATTTTAAGGTTCTACTCATAATCATGTTTTTAAACGCCAATACTGGCAGTGACCTGCCACGCTGTGCTGTGGTTGCATGGCTCACCCATGAACAACAACAACAACAACAAAAGATAGCATACGTTTTATTGATGTTTATTTCTTCAATAACTGTCGGTATATCACTTTTTTTTTACCCATTGTTTGTGTTTACTCAATTGTCCACGTGAAAAGCAATCCACGTCCGCAAGTTTCTAGAGATTGACCTCGAACTTTCCTAATTGTGACCGCGAATACCTGAGCAAAGACCTTTTCTCACATGGAGAAGGTTAGAGCATTAATCACCACGCTAGCTCAAGACGGGTTGGCGATTTCAATCTTATAATTTGAAATCCTAAGTCCAGGTTTCCTCACGATGTTCTCCCTCAGCGTCCGTCAGTGATGTCTGAATACTCTTAGAAAGTACATATGACTCGGAAAAGATCACATTGGTACTTGCCGATTTCGAAACCACACCCGCACGTATGAAAGACGGGCCTTTAACCTCCAGGCCGCCACGACTTAGGGGTATGTTAGTCTCGTGAAAATTAAAAGCAATCCTTAAAGCGCGTCAAAATGCTAGCTGAATCGGTTCAGAACATTTTGAGTTTTTGAAGTATACACAAACAAACTTAACATTTACATATATATATAAATGAAGTCCATGTATGATTCTTCATTTAGTTTTACCGAGTAATTTGGTTGGTGAACTAATAGCGTTTTTGAACGCATGCTCAGATGTCATCAGTGTCGCTGCTGTCAACACTATAATTTCCGTCCAAGAACACGCGGGGACAAAATCGTTACGTTGATTGTTTAAAAGTGGGAATAAATAAATAGCTTTGAGTGTTGTTTCTTTCACGGGTTCGTGCATTTATAATAATTACTTTGACATAAGTACAGAGTCGTGTAAATTATAGTTATTATAATAAAACATATCTGTCACAGAAACGCAATTAAGTTTTAATTCCCGCACAACCGTTGGTAGTGTTAATACACATTATAAACAAATTAATATCTTTTTAACGTACAGCGAGAATTTATAGTCTTATTTACATATATCTTTATCTTACTATATATTGAGGGTATATAGATACTTACATGGGATTTTTTCCTATAATCCACAAGATCATGTCAACGAGTAGAGCTGGTAGCATGTGGAATAAGAGAACCTGTGTAAAATAGTCGCTTTAAAACAATCCATATAAATGTAGAAATGACACTAATATTTTTTGGATAACTACGCGTATTTTATTGTTTTAAACTACCTATTTACGTTCGTTTCGGTTACTTTGCAGCAACCGTGACCACGGGCAGACGAGACGTCGAGGGTATATAGTTTTCAAACTAGTAAAATACGCGTACTTAGTATAATCCGAAAAATATTCGAAAAGTCTTAGACCTCATTATAAATATAGAAGTTGTCAAAATACCTACCATGAGTTTATTAAATACTTAAAAATCTCACCTCGGTTATTTTATTCATTTTAACCATACGGTTAAATATATCTTAATCAGAAACATTAATTACTGCAAGATCGTTAGCTTAACTGATACTATTCAAGTTAAAACTTCACCTCGTTTACTTAGCTTAGACATGTGCCTAATAAAGTTTACCTAACCTACCTTATAAATATACCAAATTAAGTTTACCTAATCAGAATTCTTACTTCGAGATTGTATTTGAATTTGGAGGTAGTTATAGAAACTCCATAGGCCCATAGCGCGTTCTTCAAGGGTAAAATCTGTGCTATCTCACTACCCACAGACACCATGTCTTGCATTGTCATGTGATTCAATTTGCCAACACAATCATTATATATAGGTATATCATCCGTCGCTTCTAACCTGAAATCGGAATTAATTAAGTTAAATATGTTTTAATTTAAATATTCACTTACAAACAAACTTGTATGCAAGTAATTTCTTATGACAACTTCTAGAGAATTTATTAATGTAGCTGTTAACTGCAGTATGTGATTTATAGTATATATATATAGTTGTTTTTCTCAACTAACATCAAGTAATGTATTGTATTAATCTAAGTCTATGTGCTATCTGCTTTTGTAGTCAAAAATTATGTTTGCATTTAGTATTTTATCCACGTCTTTTGTAGAATTTAATATGAGGTAGATTTAACTTCATTGATATTATCATAAACTAGCTTATATCCGGGACTATTGGTGTAGAAATAAAAAAAAAATCTTACATATATATATATATATATATGTAAGAATTTTTTATATATATATATATATGTGTGTAAGAGACAATGAATGAAACCTTACTTCTTGGTGCCTCTCACCCACGAAGCCACGATACAAGCTTTGATAGCCACGTCAACTGGTATGTAGTCTGAGACTATTTCCGGACTCGATAGTATCGTACGAAGTATACCTGGGTAACAGTTCGTATAGAATAAGCATATATGTAGTTTTTGTTTCCACAATTAATACTAGGCTCTTAAAACATCTATATAAGACAAGTTTAAAATTTAATGACCTCGTACATAATAAATAGTACATATATACATGTATATTAGTTATATCAAGCTTATCTCTAATAGTGAATTTTATAAAATTATTTATTGATTTTAAATCGTTGATTCATGAGATTTGTTTTGTAACAGATTTTCATTAAAAAAAAAAGTCGATATTGTATTATAATTCATATGTATGTTTAAAGAGAGTATATAGAGAATTTATTTATATATATATTTTTTATTTTTGTCTAAACAACTCAATTACTGACTTACCCTTAGCAGGATTTAAATAAAAAACAAAATTAACCTCATTTAAATTAGATTACACAAGCAATTTTTGACAGTTGTACTGCAAAAGTTTGCGAGAATGATTTGAACAGAATCACAAGACTTACTATTTTCAATATCAATTATTATCTAAAAGATATCTAATAAATGGCGGAAGAAAAAAGTCTTTTAAGAGATATATGTAAGCTGAAATATTCTCCGTAATACCTTTGCCGGACGCTGCCATGAGACCCGCTGGTCCATTGAAGTTATCAATCCATCCGGGTACAGGTTCCAAATGACTGGATATAACTGAAACACAACAAGACTCCTAATCTATATATATATATAAATAATTTGTGGCCCGTGCTCGGGCTCGCGCTAACGGCTGATTCATCGGCTTTATTCGGGGATCGTAATAGTTTTGGGATGAGTCTAAAAAGGCCATCGGAGCTCTATAAACACCTGAGAGTTTCCAAGAGATATGTCCTGGAGAAATCCCATGATGACGTCGTTACAAAAGACAAAGACGCCCCAGAGCTAGAGGCTCTAGGCTTTCAATTCCACAAGCAGTTTATGATAATTTATGATGATGTATTCACGAATTTTAAAGCGCTTTGTGATGATTGAGCTTACGGTGCCTTGGGAAACCAACATCCCCAAAGACCAGGCCATCAAGATTAACAAGTATTACGAGCTCACTAACGAACTAACTCGAAATAGGTTCGTCGTGGATTTATACGCGGTAGAAGTGGGAGCGAGAGGTATAGCGGCTAAATCTCTCTACAACCAACTGAAAGACTTGGGCCTGTCCAGAACTCACATCAATTCGTTCTTGGAACGTACTTCGAAGGCAGCCCTAGTAGGTTCTTATCAAATATGGTTAGGTAGGGAGAGGAGCTTGGACAGTGGAGGTGAGCGTTTAACGCGCGTTAGTTAGGGGCAGTTTAAACCTACACCTGGGTCGCAAGTCCCAGGCACTGTTGAAGCTCCTCTCCCTGCAACTATGGACCAATCCCCCGTACGCTGAATTCGTTGAATGCTAAGAGGTTTCGTGGCCTCTCTAATGTTTATATAAATGCCCGTCATCTCGTCTGCTGATCACGGTTGCTGTAAAGGAACCGAAATGTCGACGTCACGTAGATATGAAATAATAAAAAACTCGCAGTATCCGAGAAACTTAGTTTCATTTAAACGCGTGGTAAATTAATTTTAAAAGTCTGCAAGCAATCGAAAAGCCTTTTTTCTTCTATCAGATAGAGTATTCAAAAATGTTAATTAAAATGTGACGTCTACATGAAGAAGAGCACTCACGTAGTCTTTTTTATTTAATTTTTAATATACAAAAATATATATATATATATAGAAGCATATTTAATAACTTATTAATAAGAGTAATTTACTGAATATTTGATTAATTATGGCAAATCTGGAATCGGAAGTATTTGACGAAATAGTGTTGTTTATTATCGATAAATATTATATAGTAATATTATTTTATATATATTTTCAATCCACCACAAAAATCTATCGAATTTATTTATCCTGTTATAACACAATGGCTATATATTTATAAAGATCTTTTTCGTAGTATATTCATATAATGATTCTTATAATAAACCTGAAACAATATCTGATTGATTGATTGATTGATTGATTGATTGATTGATTTAAGTATGACGGTTTAAATAACATTAAATTTAAGAGACAAGAGGTGAATTACTTAAAAAATCACAATCATATCAATTTTATCGACCAATTTCCTGGGTTAACGAATAGGTTCCGGCCTACAACACTATACTGTGCGGGTTAGTGTATAATACTCCTTAAAATCCGAAAGTTAGTTGATAGAGATGAATTCTGAACGTTGAGATCGCCTTTTTAATAGCACGTTTATAATGAGCAATAAGGTAGTAAATAATATAATCCCCAAAGAAAGGAAAAGGATTTTATATAATGATCCTGAAGATTTCAAACTTAAATAGTATTAAATTAAATCTATTTAATTTATATTATATACAAAATGGTTGGCTTTTTGTACTATTAATATTGTTAAGAGGAAAATTTCTAAAGATATATCAATTTATGTTTCGGATTGTGATTGGTTGCTCTTTCATGAAAACGAATGCTTGAACTATTTTGATGAAACTTTCAACTAACGTAGCTTGAACACCGGAATAAAATATAAGTTGTTATTTAATCTATATTTCCGTGCAGTACGGCGGATGACAGTTGTATTTTGTATACAGTCTGTCGCAGGAAATAAACTTTGTTCCCATATCTGTTACAACACATTTCGTATATTTCTCAGGTCAAAAAAATTTCTTCAAAATTATGAAGTAAAAATGATATGTTCAAGAAAATTTTGATTACATACCGCATCTGTTTATATAGTATATAACACTAAGTATATTATCACATCAAGCACCAAACAAATATTTACCAATCGACGGCCTCACGATCACTATTGGCATCTTTCCTTTCTGTTCGTACACCACGTGCTCTGCTAGTTGTTTCGTGAACACGTAAGTATTTGGGAGCTCGCCTATAAACCTGCAATATTTCATAGTATTGATATATATACTATTTTGTTAAATATATCAATGGTGGCAAATGAGTAGACGGTCTACTTGTAGTAGGCACCATCGCCAATGGACAGCTGCAACATCTACGATGTTTTGCCAACCTTGATTGTGGGAGAGGAAGAAGAAAGGGTAGGAAAAAGGAAAAGGATGTCCGTCTCTGTCACTCATAGGACGAAACTCAGCGATTACGGACTACTTCACGCCGATCTTCTGTGAGAGAGTGGTACTTCCCTGGTCGAGCCAGCCTATGTTAGAGCTGTAGTTACTTGAGCACAGCTAGGCTCTACCACCTTAGTTATTTTATATCTTGTGTATGATAAGATATATTAAATAAACTTACTTCGGCGTCAAAACCTTTAATGTATGATCGTCAGCTGTTTCGCAGATCTCCAGAGTTTCCCTCCAGTCTCCCAGAGCTGGATACAGAATCTCTTCTATAACCTCCCTGTTCGTGTTTGCGTAAGACGTCGACACATGCACGAAACTCTACCAACAAAATTTTTTATTGTGCGTGGAGTCCCTCCGCGCGGAAGAAGTGAAACTTCGTAAAGGAATGAAAAATAGGAAGAGATAGTCATTGATTTTTAAGGGATTTTTAAGGTTTCTTTAAGACAAACTTTATAAACATTAATTACAAGTCACAATTGATTGTGATTGCTTTCGATCGCCACGCATTCCCTCCGGCTCTGTCTCTTTTCATCCCTCCCCCAAGAACCGTAAAAGGTTTACAAGTTTCACTTCCAAAATTTCTTTAATTTACGGTTAAAAATTATTTCATACTATTAAACACATGTGACTAAAATTATGACCTTCAGTTATAAATCCAACCACTGTAAGGGAATGCATGAGAAATTAAAACAGTATGATATAGCATAACATATCTATAAAATATACTGACAAAAAACCAAAATAAAAACTAAAAAAATTAAAAATTACAGAAGCGGCAAAATTTTTTAATTTTTTTTATTATAACTTTTATATAAAAAAACTTTAAACGAACTCACTTCGAGATTTTTCATATCCTTAGCCAAATCAACAACTTGTTTCGTACCAAAAAGGTTCAATCTAACAGCAACCTTCAGCGGATCATCAAACCTGAAAAAAAATCATTTCAACACGTCAATAAAATATAATTATTGTAATTTTTTTTTCTAGTATATCTAAATCTAATTGAAAATATTACATTTAATGGAATAGTCTTGTTTTAGATTTATCACCGGTGTTTTATTTTACAAATTGGAATTACTAAAATAAACAGAAACCTTATTTGATTTTTATGTCAGGAATATGAAGTAGTAACGTAACTTAATTTTATTTATTTTTTTTTAAATTCCAAGTTTTTACATTAATTATATCTACACGAATAATGAGATCTATTCGCTACGAATAATGAGATCTACTACTACGAGTTTATAGTTTTTTAACACCAAACGCAAGACGATTCAGTTACTTTGCAGCAACCGTGATCATAGAGACGAGATGTCATCTCATCTGACCGCGTAGTAAATCCAAAAAATATTAGTTGTATATCTACATGATTATTTAATTTCAGTCTATTCAATGAGTTTCTGGGAAAATAAGGTTTTTTAATAAAATTAAAATGTTATCGGAATGCTGAATATTATTGGTAAAAATGATTTTTGTTGACCTTACATATATTCCTATATAAACATAAACCAAAGGCGTACTTTATTTAAAACAGAAAATTGTAGTTTTATTTTTGAATAAATAACCACAAAAACGAGATGTTACGCAATGAAAGTATAAAAATATTAAAATTAAAAGTTAAACCAAGAAAAATATATACTATAAAAGTTTGTTTTATGACTCTACCCTCTACAACGTATCATACTAAGACCGTACTAGGAACGTGTCAGGACCCCCTTATGCACATATGCTTTACTATGCAATATAGGGGTATTAATTACGTATCAAAGCTGTGTGTATCGGCTTTAATGAAGGGAGCGTCAGCATACGCGGAGGGTATGATACTCCTAGGTGATGGAAGAATCTCATACTTTTCAATACAAACAATTTTTTTCTTCGACATGTTCCTGTTTTCGCCATAGTGACATACTTTCTTATGAACTCTTTCCTTTATAAATGTTGTTTGTTGTATTCAATAGATGGAGAACAATCCGAGGGCAATATATAATTTAAAATATTTCTTTATTACCTATTACCGAACTTACCTAACGCTTGCAGCGACGTGAAACAAAATTTGTGTTTGATTTAAAAGTATTGCCCGATCGTCTTCAGAAAGACCTGGAATTTTTTTTCTGCGTTTAAAATGATGATTGGTTTTTATGTATGTAAATATATTAAAATTGAAAAAAAAAATCTATATGTATATAGAGTTACGACGAAGTACAAAGATTATAATTAGTTTGAACTAAATATGTAAATTAAGATACAAAAAACGTATTAAAAAAATATCGTATTAAATGCACGTTTTCTTCACTATATGAGGTTCACAAATTTGTTATAAAATTATTTATACTAAGAAAGAATTTATTATCAAATCCAAACACGCGCAGACTCACCCAGGCCGATGTCGCTCACATCCCCAGCAACAAAGAAGACCTTCGAATCGAAGACTCCTGGGCGCTCATTACGTAAACGATCGAAGCACTGAAATAATTAAAACTATGAAAATATATATCATATATACGGTCAACACTTATACGGTGATCAT
This sequence comes from Danaus plexippus, assembly GCF_018135715.1. Taxonomy (NCBI): domain Eukaryota; kingdom Metazoa; phylum Arthropoda; class Insecta; order Lepidoptera; family Nymphalidae; genus Danaus; species Danaus plexippus. The sequence continues at coordinate 1,196,753 of NC_083557.1, forward strand.
TCATACGGTCAACATTTCTTATTTATACGGTCAACATTTCTTATTTATACGGTCACCATTTCTTATTTATACGGTCAACATTTCTTATTTATACGGTCAAAATTTATACGGTCAAAAGATACATAAATGACAAGTACTCCTTTCAACCTTAACGATTAATCTTTCCTCGGTACCAAAATACATTTGATCCATCCACTTCAAACAGTTTAATGTGCCTTTAACGAAACAAGATAAATTATGAAAATATAACATATTATTATTCAGGAGGAGGTAGAGTTTCTCGCTAGCTGAATTTATTTTTTTCAAACAAAATCATGGACGTAGCAATGAATTAAATCACGCTAAGTAAACGATATTTGTGGTAGCTTACATGAGAGCTGTAAATAGCTGACAAGCGTTCCTCTGGTTGAACTCCCTTCTTTGGACGTAGCAGGAGATAGATCTTCTCCAAGTCGGGACACGAGTAGAGCAGTTTCTCTATCAGAACTTTTCCCATAAAACCTAAACATATATAACTAATTTTAATAGCTTCCCAATTGATATACTTCTTGTTGTGTAGATGTTAGAGGTAAATAACGAAAAATCTTTGTTCATGGTTATATAATTCTCATTATATTTTATACGTTCATAGATAGGATGTATTGATAGGCTCAAGAGACTTCACTCTTGTCTCTAAAACTCAATACCTTTCTAAATTTCTTCGTTTTTTTTTGTCGTCATGTTTATAAACCTTATCGTTTAAAGTTATATTATATGATAAACAATGTATATGAATATTTAACTGTAATTAATAAAATAGTCAAACAATTTAAATTTTAAATTATTCTAGTCAACGAACTCTTGTACTTTGACCGTCTCTACGCATAGAGCACAAAATAATAACAAGTTAAACATTATGAAACGTGTAGAAGTAATATTATTACATATCAATGAAGTCGAATTAAGTTTTAATTTCTTTGTAATAAGAAATTGTTTAAAAAATTTTATCATTACGGAAGTATTAATAACTCAACTGCTTTGTATTTGTCATTTAGTTTATTTAGTGAGCAAAGATACAAGCATTTAAATCAAACTAATATTTATCAAATTTTCGGTTGCTGAAAAGTAACCGAAACGTCGGGAGTATGTGGTTTTTTACAAAAATAAATCACGCGTAGTTCATCCGAAAAATATTAGTTTCATTTAAATGAATAAAACTCTCGAAAATCTTAGATCTCATTATAGGGATGAAAGCAATTTTTAATAGTTTAATGTCGCCCACCGCGGTTGAAGCATCATGTTATTTGACAAGGGGAGATTACTTAAAACTTCTGTTATCATTTCTATAAAAGACACTACTTGGACCACCGTTCAAAGAAAATCTTTATTATACTAAAAGAAAATCAAAAAATCACTATAAAAACTATATCTTTGACTTTGTTGTAGGTTGATATAATTTTAAAGAGGTTTTTTAACTATAATAAACATATTCTTTTGTATAATTTTCACTGATTAATTTGTGAAAACACCACATAACCTCCCAAATTCATACAGATGTTTAGGACTCTTGATGGTGTGTCTCTCTTCTCATAAAACGCTCAGACCATGCCAACCTACTATAACCAGTTCAATTTTTAAGCTCTCTTTGAACTAATTCGCGTTTATGTCACACCACAATATTTTCCTATCCATCTTTTAGTGCCTAACATCCAGAAACACACATTCATTAAGGTCTTATGATAATTTTGCAGATATTTTTTTACAGATATCTCTTTCATAATATATTGTGCGATCGACTTATCAGAAACGATCTCCTCTATCGCCCTCCACAGAACTTCAACATTTATCACGTAGTTTGTGGAGTGCAAATATGATGTCCCTTACTTTTCGCCCAAGCAAAACCCTAGATTCTGTGATACTGCTTTTTCAAAAAACTTCTTTCTTTTTAAAAAGGCACCCCGCAAAAACATCAATCCTCTCGTAATAATTTGGCATATAATAAAGTTGGTCGTTTCAATTCAGAAGACTTATGAGATCTAGCATTACTTTGGATACTAAAACAATAATCTCTTCATCACTCATCATCAGCCTATCGGAGCCCACTGCTGAGCAAAGGCCTCTTCTCACATGGAGAAGGTTAGAACATTAATCATCACGCATGCTCAGGACGGGTTGGCGATTTCAATCTTATAATTTGAAACTATAAGTCCAGGTTTCCTCACGATGTTTTCCCTCACCGTCAGTCAGTGGTGTCTAAATACTCTTAGAAAGTGCATATGACTCGGAAAAGATCACATTGATACTTGCCAGGTTTCGAACCGGCGCCCTCGCGTATGACAGGCGGGCCTTTTAACCCCGAGGCCACCACGACTTTTTTTTTACAATAATATTTAATTTCAATAAAAGGAATCTGTTTGACGGCTAGAATGTGACCTGGTTATGTTTTACAAAATATATTTATGTTGAGTTCAGAGCGCTTGATTAGGAAATAGTCTATTTGAGTATTATGACACCCTTATTAAATGATTCTAGCAATTTTCAAAGAATATGTGGACTAATGAATATGTGAGGTCAGAATTTAATGCCGTTAGCAAGAAATTTTATCTATTATTTATATTTAAACAACAATCACACGTTCATTCATCTCATTGTCAAGCACAAAAGCCAATTCCTATAATTTGTATCCTGTCCCAATCCCTCTCATTTTCATAACTTTTCACTGTTTTTCCTGCCAAGCCACATCTATTTGTCTTCTTTCTAGAATGTCAGTTAAGTCACGAATTTTCCCATCACATGCATTGTAAATTTTACTTCCTTTAGAAGTTTTTTATCTTGCCCCTAAACCTGACACTTCCAAACACGTTCGTTTCCTCCAAACAGGAAATTTGCCCCTCTTAACCTGAAGAGTGCACCCTTACATTGTTTATATTTATTACACCTAAGAGCCTATTGTGAATTTTTGAAGTGGAAGTTCTTTAACGACTTCCAACAAGGTCGCGGTAAACGTTTAGCGCTCCCGGGTGGGATAAAGAGAGACATAACGAGAGGAAATGCGTTTCGCTCGATCGCATACAGGCAATAAATTGTCACTTGTAAGTAATGTTAAAGTTTGTCTTAAAGAAACACTAAATATTACTTAAAAATCAATTTTTACTTGGTTCTGTTTTCATAACAACATTACGAAGTGTCACTTCTTCCACGCGGAGGGATTCCACGCACGATAATTGTTTTTCTGTCTATGTTTTACTCCCTACTTCTTAAGAACAAATTATATCGCGCTTTTATTCAGACCTTGATTAATTATAACAATTTTACTTATTTTTATATCAATAAAGAATATTTTTTTTATTAATGTTGATTATATTGAGTGTTCGTTGTAATCACTCGTTGATTTTTATTATTGAGTTCGTATTTAGTTTCTTGAGCAATAATTTTTTACATAAATGGTAACAAAATGACAGACACTAAGAAAATAATTGCAGAATGAGATCTAAGATTTTCGCGAGTTTTATTCATTTAAATGAAACTTATATTTTTTGGATAAACTACGCATGATTTATTTTTGTAAAAAACTACATAATCCCGACGTTTCGGTTACTTTCCAGCAACCGTGATCACATCTCGAAAACATTGCAGAACTATTTTGGATAACAAAATAACAATCAAAAGTCCTCTGATAATAAATAATTATGATATCAATAGGATGTATTTCAGCAACAGCCACTCACCCGATCCTCCTGTCACGAAGACAACTTTCCCTCTATAGTATTCTGGTATTTTGGGAACATTATCCAAATCTCTGTCCTCCAAAAAAGTCATGTTCGCTAATGAATTTTTTATACAAATTCAAACTGTAATAAACATAAATCATGACTATTCACGTTTAAGAGAAATAAATATTGCAAAATAACAAAAAAAAAAACAAAAAAAAAAATATAAATATTTTCGTTTCCTACAAACGGCACAAAATTATAAAATACTTAAATATTTATTATAATTAAAAGAATAACTTCAAAAAAAAAATACCTCAAACACGAGGTTCTGACGGTGATATATAAATTGTACTGGATGATATGAAAATCAGTCAATCCAAAATTGACCTCAGCAGGGTGTGACCTTTGCGGTAAATTTCGTTCGCTGCCCTTCGTTCGTGGTCACTTATTATTATTTGAATTGTTTTCTTTTAAATAACACTAAACACAAGAAAGTATACCAACCAGCTAATGGTTTGAGTGTGGAATATTCCTTTGACAGAAATTTTTTAAACGTATACTAACTAATTCAATGTGCATTGATTTAATTTTAATGCTTACTAAACGTCGCAGTGTTTATATGTGAAAACAGTATATTAATAATTACAAAATATACTATATATATATATATACAAATGTACGAATTATGTGATTAATTTTTATAATACAATATCAGATTTACGTAAATTTTTTTACAACTGTAACATAGCGCAAATCTGTTCCTGACATAGATGTATATTTTATATATAACATAAATTTATTATTAACAAAGATATATATTTTTTATTGTTATCAATGAAAAGTTACTCCAGGCGAAGCCGGGGTATATTGCAAGTGTGTGTGGAATGTGAGCGTTTCGTTTCCGAAGTTGTGAATGGTTGAAATCAATATAATCTGAATTGCCAAGGTTTGACCTTTGAGCTTTGTATGCATTGAGGAAACATTACCAAAGTTCAGAAGAGGCCGGCCCGTACTTTATGTTGACTGTAATTATAATACAATACATTTTGCCGTTTTTTTTTAATACAATTATAAATATTGAGTTGAAAAGTTGAGAATAATTCCTTATGTTTTGTATTGAATCATTTTTTAAAAGTGCACTTCGCTTCTGAACAACATCTTTAAGACTAATAGTAAGTACGTTGTAAGTAACATCGAAATTTACTTAATCCGATACCTATCGTAATTTTTTTGATATATTTGTTTATTTAATTAGCTCTGCCAAGTTTTGGATACATTGTATTTATTTTTCAGTATTTTTATTTAGCACAACCGAAACGAAAATGTCAGTCGCGTGTCACATCACCTACGACTGGACTCTGTATAGATTTTATAAACGGGTTGTGGTTTTCGAATCCCACTGCATTTTTGTATAAAATTCTATTAAATTTTATTTAAAATCTTTACTTTATTTGTTTAAAATATATCTATTGTGCAGAAACTAAACTAATACAATAATTTTCATCAGAAACAAGGACATTTCAAACTCATTCTATGTAAGTATGAGAATACGAAATATTCTTACTTGTGGTAAGTAATTATTTTATTCGAAATAGTTTTAATCAAAGCTATAATTTTCCTATTTGCACATATTAAATATGCATAAATATTTTTTCATACTTTTTTGTTTATATATATCTTAAAAATCTCGCTTTGAACCTCGTTTTAACTGATATGTTTTATAATTCAGCAAAAAAACCCTTCAACAATCCTACAAAATATATATAAGAATACGTACATCTTTTTAATAAATCAATTTAATATTTTTTTTCGAATATTTGCAACGACTAATTGAGAAGAAGTAATATATGAAAAATCAATAAAAAAATATTATTAATTTTCGCTGAACATTTTTATGATTGTTGGAAATATTTGCCTGTGATGATTTAAGAATGATTTTTGAAACAAATAAAATCTAATATGTATATTTTTATATATATTTAATAACAGAATATAGAAATCGTAACTTCCAAAGTAATTTCACGTCACCGATCTTAGGAACTGCGTCGTGGGTTCAAATCTCAGATCATCAAATCTGGTGTCATTGATTTTTCTTATTTATCATAAAATATTTAGTTTAAATCGTTTGATCTCAAAATATAACAACTCTGTTACGTTATATACTGTATACATAAAGATAAGTAACATTTAATAAATAGCAATAATACTTAGGCAGCCCTAGTAAGTTCGTTTCAAATTTGGTTAGGTAGAGAGGGGAGCTTGGATGGTGGGGGTGAGCGTTTAAGCTCGTTGAATAGGGACCCCTTAAACCTACACCTGGGTCGCAAGTTCCAGGCTTTGTTGCAGCTCCTCTCCCTGAAACGCAATGGACCCGACCCCCACACCGTGAATCCATGGAATGATGGGAGGTTCCGTCTCGTCTATAAGGGAGACTTGCTGAAAGACTAAGGTCAAGTCTACGAAAGTGATACTGAGACCGAGTGCAATGAACGTCCACATGTACTGGTCCAAGACCAACAACTGATTAAGGCTACTAAAGATTTTGCTATAAAAATATTTTTCACTGAATAAAAGTTAGTTACGTTAGTTTTGTCGCTATTAAAACAGAAAAAAAAGAACATCTTTTGATGTGAAAATAAAGAAATTTTAAGTTATATAAAGTATGTCTCTTATAAAAATATATAAATATATAATAATAAAACATGAGAGCAATATAATTTATTATATTTTCATTATATTAAAGAAAAATAAAAACACAATTAAAAAAACTGGATCAACCAACAAACACGGCGTAGAGCATATTCATGACATCCCTGAAGAAGCTGGTGTTGTAAATGAACCAGAGGACAGACAGCTTGAAGATTGTCATCACGACTTTATGCAGGAGTTCCATTCTGGAAGACATCATTAAAATAGTTACCGCAGAGACGAGATAAGAGTAGTAGGAGTTTAAGTGCACAAAAGAAACTCGTGTTAGTTGGGCCATATATTTCAAGCACGGCTGTACTGGTTTGGCTGAAGATACTCCTAGCTTAGAACCAGAGGACGGACATAGGATACTTTTATAGCGTTCGATCGACAAACAAAAAAAAAATAAGTTAATGAAATACAAAATCTGCTTTTGTACATCTCTATGACGGAACCGAGTGCGTCGGGTTGGTTATAGATTACTAATTCCGAGCTTAACACAGACAAAGTCGCTGCAAAAACTAGTAATCTATAAAAACTACGTAACCTTAAGAATATTAGAATATGCTTGTACCTCTACTTAATGTTTTTGTTATATTATACATAAATAATCACGTTGAAAGGCTTTCGCTGTATTTCAAAAATTTCGTTCACCTTCTGTAATGTATTCTCGCTGCCGGCAGATCTTCAAGTTTCTCTTTCAATATGTACAGCTTTCCGCCGTAGCAGGAATTCATGAAATATTCATGTATATCAATAGTTTCCATTTCATAGAAGAATTCTTTCAAATCCTCTTCCTTGATTTTCGACCGAAGTTTAACTATGTTCACGTTTTTGAAGGTCCACTGCTGGGTGACGTAGTACTCTAGAGCCAGGTTCGCTACGTATATACGCCGCTGAACCTTCGTCAACCTATAATAACCGAAAGGCTTTTAAAGAAATCAAAATTTAAATAAATAATTACTTAATAATGATCTACGGTTTTTTTTTTCATACGATAAATAATCAAGGCTCGAGTTTCAATTTCTCCTTATATTACGCTGGGATGTAATTTATATTTTTAAGGCGTATATAGTGTAAACTGGTAATTCTCTAATACGTACAGGTATCAGTTTTTAAATATTTTTTAATAATAAATGGGCAATAATACTCACATGGGCTTCTTTCCAATTAGTTTCAAAATCCCATCAACTAACAAAGCCGGTAGTAGGTGTAATAGCAGGACCTACAGAAGCAAAATGCATATCTATTGTCGTTAAATAAGTCCTTGTACATTTTGAATGTAAAGTTGTTATCGAGATCGAAAGCGAAGAAGAGAGACAGAGAGAGAGAGAGAGAGAGCTTCTGTCCATCTCCTAGAACCTACTCTGTTAATTTTTGTCTGACATTTAAATTTGAGTTTGTCAAAACTATTTAAAAAAAATTGTTAACAATATTTTTCAGAAATGTATTATGATGATTAGCACGGATTCCTTTCAAAAAATCTTTTAGTTTCTTTACTATACATGTTTGAGTTATTAGCACCTCAAGAACGTTACCAATGAAAAGCTAAGTACGTGTGAACTTAGTTTACTGAAGAGAGAAATCATTTCCTACAACTACAAGCCTTCATCTCTATTCGTTTCAAATAAATAACAAAACAAATTAGTTATGGATACTTTAAGATATATATTTTTATGGTAAAAGCATGAACAAAAAATTACTTTATAATTTAAGCTGACAGTAAATAATAATATTTATATACTAAGGTAACTGAATTTAAATCTAAATATTGTATCTAACTTATAGGCTTCAGTGCTTTAACAGCGAGTGAGTTAATCGGATAAGGAAATGAGTGAAAATGTACCTTTACGTAATTGACTAGCTTGGATGAAGTTAAGCCTCCGCAGGGATGCCATACTAACGAATCCAAGGGGATCTTTTTACTTATTTCCATCCCCAATTCAACTATCTGACCCATAGTCAACGCTTTGATTTCGCTCGATGAGCAGTTATACAGATGTATGTCGTCTGTTGGTTCCAGCCTGGTGAAAATAAAATATATAAACAAATACTTAAACATATATAACACGGATATATAAGTTAGAATTTTATTATATGTCATAGTCATGTATTAATTCACTAACTTTTTGGTACCTCTTGCCCACGCGGCAGCTATGAAAGCTTTTATAGCTATGTCCACTGGCATGTAGTCTGAGATGAGGTTGGGGTCTGTGTACATTGTGTGAAGAATACCTGGAGAATAATTTACATAAAATATATGCGAGGATATAATATATGTCGGAGCAATTCTTATTATTTCAATAACTAATAATTGCGGGTAGTTGAAATTATCAGGTGTCCGCCGCAAACCACCAGCGTGATTACAACAATAAGTGTCAGTTGGTATAAATAGAGAAGAGGGTAAAGATTACGCTTAGTCTTGCTCGAGTCATCGCAGGGTAAGGACCTCTTTTAAATAAGGTATTCGTCGTTCGATTCCAAATAAGGCTTCAATGACATTAAGATTAATACATTTATGTATAATTAAGGACAAAACTATTATACATGGTAAAGTAACACTGGCTGTCTAAATGTTACGTTTCCACGCTTAAACCACTGAAACAATTTTGATGAATTTTGCTATAGAGATAGATGGAAGCTTAGAGAAGGGGCTAGGCTACCTTTTATCCCGATCCCGATCCCAATTTCGAAATTACGCTGATGGGAGCATGAAGTGCAGTTCGGATTCAGCGGCCATAACGCCAGAGAACAACTTTGATGTCCATGCGAATAGAGTCGCGGGCAAAGGCTAGTATATATATAATTTAAAGACTGAAATAACAATGTCTCTTACAAACCTTTGCCACTCGCTATCAATATAGCAACCGGCCCGTTGAGGTTCTCGATCCAACCGACCATAGGCTCTCTAACACTCGATATAACTTAAACAATACATAATATACAACAAATAGATTTTAAAAATATAATTACATTAAAATTTGTTTCAATCCTGTGAAAAAACAAGAAGAATTAGAGCGTGGAAGAAGGTTTTTGAAGAACATTTCTTATTTGATTCTCTTCGGAGACTAGGTTAGATACGTTCAAAGTTTATTGTGGGGTCACAGTTTAAGCTCCTGTCTACATGTGTGAGCGTGCACCGACCTGCACAGAGGTCTGAAGCGTCTTAGAAATTATCAAATCACCTATAGAAGGTCTCATGATTACTATCGGCAGCTTTCCTTTTTGTTCATTAACTACGTGCTCCGCCAATTGTTTGGTAAACACGTATGTGTTCGGTAGCTTGTCCAGATATCTGAAAATTATTAAAAATCCTTTTAAAAAAATAAATTTAATTATAATGTCTGTTTTGAATTTTAAATAAACGGATTTTCATTTAATTTATACGAAAGAATATAGTAGATACGTTATCTACATCAGAAATGCAATTTTAAATATTTTTGTCTCTCTGCGTATTTGTTTCATCTTATTTCTGGAATGTCTGGACCGATTTTGATGGGAATAACACTCGCACATAAGGTATAGGCTACTTTTTAATCGACTTTGAAATTGGGGAAGATTTAAATTCAACATTGTTACGCTCTTAAGAACGGGGTTTACTAGACGGGCAAAATTATGATAGTCAGTTACAACGGCTCATTGATCTTAAAGACCTAACACTTAAATCATTTGGATTTATATTTTATGGTCTACTTTAAGGGAAAAATTATAGAATCAGACGTCGCGGCTAACAAGAAACAAAACAAAGATTCATTCCGCGTCACAAAGCTTTCTGATCTTGTCTTTACGTGTTCAGTAAGTCAGAAATTTATATCGTTTAATCAAAAAAATCAGATCACACTTAAGATCATTGTTAAAAAATTTATAAAAGTTCTTTAAAATAAACACTCAAACCAATTTATCTAATACAGTCATATATATATATATATATATATATGTATGTATATATGTGTATAATATAGTGTTGAGTAACAGACTATATAGAGACAATAAACCCTACTTATATAACATAAAGAAAATCACTATGGAATATAAAATAAATAAATCATTTAATTTATTTAAAACAAATCAGCCAAAAAGAAATAAAACTGTTAAACGTACCAAATATTATAACATATTAAAAATTGTCAAATAATTAATTGCTCCTGCGAGATTTTGATAGCAATTTTTAGAACTATATTCAGAGGAGTGTATGTAAGGAATGTATTGATTATAATCTATATTTATAACTTACTTCGGTGTTAGAACATTCAGTGTGTGTTCGTCTACGTTTTCGATAACTTCGAGAGTGTCTCTCCAGTCCCCAGATGCCGGATATATGACTTCATCGATGCACTGTCGATTTGTGTTAGCGTAGGATGTAGACACATGGACGAATGCCTGGAATTTTCATTTATATCATATAAAAATTGCATTTTCATTAAAACAAACACAAAGTAAACATAACATTTTCTTTATTAAATTAATTAAGCCAAAATATGTGTCAGTTCTGTCTGTTAAGAATTCATGTTTTCGATTTTAAAAGAAATATTTTGTTATCCGACATAATCACAACTTAACCTTAAAAATCTTCTCCTAATAACAGACAAGATATCTCCAAATATATTAATTAATACGCGCTTTTTCAATAAATATCACCTGGATGGAGCCTTTGCAACACACAGGATCACTTACTTCTAAATTCCTTATTTCCTTAGCCAATTCAACAGCCTCTCTCGTACCACGGAGGTTCAATCTCGCCGCTACTTTCAGAGAATCATTGAATCTGAATGAACACAATATATACATTAATACTTTGTAACTTAAGTTGAAAAATATTAGTAATTGTTACATTTTTATGTTTTAAAAGCAATAGAAAGCCAGTATTTCTTTTATATATTTCTTTCACGATGCAAAAGAAGCAAGGGCGATATACAACAAAAATATACTATACTATAACATCAAGTTGAGAGCTGTACCTGACACTAGCAGCCACGTGGAATACGATGTGTACCCTATTTATGATCAGTGCTCTATCTTCATCACAGATACCTTGAAATAATAATTTTGTATACAATATAAAAGATAATTGCGTGTAATTTGAGATCGTTAATAGTTTTTTTCCAGACTTCTATAAAAAAACATTGAAAAATCTCATAGAGGAACTTGATGAATCTGATGACTTGATTCTCATAGCAATCGACTATGAGCTGTGGTCGCAAAAATCATTTTCAATCATACACACGTATATGTATATAAAATCAAATTTTACACAAAGAAAGCTGTACGGACAATTATTATATATAATGGTTTTGTAATTTTATATAACAAAAATTTTACAAATGTTTACCAAGCCAGTTAAATTACAATTGTTAATAGCAGAGGTCAATAATTCAATTTCCTACATTATTAGAATTAATACAACATAATATATTCCGGAGAGTACATGTATGTTTATGTAAAAATTTTGTATAAATTAACACATTTACCTAAACCGAGCTCGCCCACGTCACCGGCGATGAATGACACTTTCTTATCGAAAACGTCGGGTTTTTCGTTTCTCAGACGATCAAAACACTGAAATATTAAACGAAACCCTTTTTTAATGGAATAAAATAAATTTCAGAACGTCCTAAAACATGTTTATACCCAGATTTACTTTAATTTATGCGTATTTATTAAATAATCCACACGCAAAAATTGTCATCTTGGATGTAAATCGGTAAGCTTCTTATTCACAGTCGCCAAATAGTGACTGTATTCGTATGTAAGGACATGTTTAAGTTACAGCAGAAGAATCAATCGTTCTTCTCCGTGCAGACCTTATGGATTTAGCAACGATAATTATGAGAGTCTGGGTAAAGACGACAGATCAATAACATGCTAAATAACAAACGCTTGAAAACCAATTGTGGTCCATTCGAGTGACTGTTTAAATTCGGTCAGTAATAACTATAAACCCTTACTCTGGATGAATACAGATTCTTCAGTCTATCCTCAGCATCCACTCCTTTATTGCTTCTTAAAAGCAAGTATATTCTGTCCAGGTCTGGGCAAGAATACAGGAGTTTCTCCACCAGAACCTTGCCCATGAAACCTGTGAAAATTGCGAAGTAAAGATATAAAGGCTAAACATATTATGCTATAAAAATAATCATTATAACTACAATATTTTATTAGCGAAAATTCTAAATATTCCTATTGAATTATTACTAGAAAATCAAATTACTTTGTCATGTAAATTATTTGATTATTTCGAATATGCACATCTAGCAGAGTTATTAAGACTACGACAAACGAATGTTATCACTAAAAAGACTGAACATTACCTGACCCGCCTGTGATGAATATTGTTTTGTCCTTATAATACTCAGCTATACCGGGAACATCGCCGAAATCACGGTCCAAAAAACCCATGTTTTACGACTACAACAAAATATATATCCAACACTATTAACAAAAAAACTTTAGACGGAGAGGAATTACTGCAAACTGTCAAAGCTGGAAACAACTTAATGAAATGCGTCAGAATAGTGTAACGTATATTTAATTCATTGTATCGGTAAATAGTGCTTATGATAATTGATTGAAATTTATTCTTAGAGTTAATGGTATGTTGTGAGGATGTAAAAAAAAATATATAAAATAATTGGTGTTTTTTTTTGTTAGTACCAAAAATAGAAAAGGTTTTGTCGAAGCAAGTGGTTTAGAAATGCGCAATTTGTAAGGTAATCAGTTTATTCTTAGAGGCACAGAGAGAAATTAAGAAGACGTGTTTAAACATAGAGTTGTAGTAACAGACCGGTGACGACTTCTGTACAACTGTTACGTTTAACTACATACGAAGCGTTTGGAGTGTCTCACTCAAGAGCCTTAATTAATACATTTATGAATGACAACTGTTGATGCTGCGAAATTAGTGTGACTGCGAATTCTGAGGAAGCATGTTGATCCTCATATTTGGGGGGAAGGAGAATAAGCTAAACTTCTGTTCTGAGAAGAAGATTCTGTTCTGAGTGAGAATTCATAGGTTCAAAGTTGGATTGTCTTTGCAGAATCAGTGTATTAAGGAAAGTAAGTTGCCAAAATAAAAATATTTAAAGAAACCCTAAAAAAATCATAAGGGAGGGACGTTGTCATCAGCATGACTAGACATAAAGAGCCAAGAATGACATGCAAGAGGATCTAAAAATACGTAACCATGCAAACATGCTAACTAGGGAGTGCACTAAGAATACATAACCACGCAAACATGCTAACTAGAGAGAGCAAAAAACATCAATCCAGTGGAAATGTGGCAGTTATAAAAAAAATATTACCCCCCAATATCTTGACTTTTAGATTGTGACTTACTGCACTCCACCTGCGACTGATCCGACTAAACGCTACAAATTCTAAGCATTTTACTTGATAACTTTTTTTATTATACGGAATCCTAACAATGACAATGTAAAAATATTGTCCGTTCGACAATTAACATTATAAGTACCAGTAATTAATATATACATAAGTACAAAACTTGGTATCAGTTTGTATAAATTATTATTTGTAATAACAAAAGGTACACAGTATTCTCAAAAAAATTAATGGATCTTCGAAAAATAAAGCTAGGAAGGTGGAGGTGAGCGTTTAACGCGCGTTAGATAGGGGCCTTAAACCTAGACCTGGGTCACAAGTCCCAGGCACTCTTGACGCTCCTCTTCCTGCAACGAGATGGACAGGCACCGACACGGTGAATCCATGGAATGATGAGAGGTTTCGTTTCTACTTGCTATATTAATTTTGCTATTTAATAAACAATAAGATTGAGTTGTTTTTGTTCCTGGTAACTTTGTTTGTTTCATTCTAATGGTATCAGCATCATCAGCCTATAGGAGCCCACTGCTGAGCAAAAGCCTCTTCTCACATGGAGAAGGTTAGAGCATTAATCACTACGCTTGCTCAAGACGGGTTGGCGATTTCAATCTTATAATTTGAAATTATAAGACCAGGTTCCCTCACCGTCTTTCAGAGGCGTCTAAATACTCTTAGAAAGTACATATGACTCGGAAAAGATCACATTGGTACTTGCCAGGTTACGAACCCGCGCCCTCACGTAATAGAGGCGGGCCTTTAACCTCCAGGCCACCACGACTCTAATGGTATACAAAAAAGGAAATATTTTTTTTTTAAATGTGTTAACCTTACCACAGTGATTACTAGTATTAAGCAAAATAAGTTATACTGATATCTCTTATCAATATAATTAAAATTGGTGTATATTTTTTTACAATATCCCAAATCTTTTGTGTTTTTAAACTTGTGCTAGACTAAATTAATCTAAAATTATTCAAGAAGGAAACGTAAGCGATGGTTCCTTAATCAATATAAATCAGATTTAAATTATTCGAGAGCATAGAAACCACGATATTATAAGTAATGTTTGTATTTTTGAATGACTGCTCATTAATGTTGTGTTGTTTGAATTTAGCTTCAAGGTTATGGTACCAGAAAATTATTATTTAATAACGCCTTTAATTATTCCAATAACATCAGGCAATAGTCTTAATAAATACTTTTATTGTTGACTTGATTATTCGGTGTTTTCTTTGCGGATACAGGTGGTGTTATAAGATTGTACGAATATAAAAAAATATTTTTATCGACAGCGCCATCTCGTAGATTTATCCGAAACTAAATCACGGACGGGTCATACTATTACGGGCTATAGAGCACAATTAATAGGTAAGTTTAAACAGAATTTATTATGTCAAACGTCAATGTCAAATGTCATAGAGATATAGATATCAATAGACATCTAAAATATTAAGAGAACGTGTATTAGTTGACACATTTGGTCTTTATTTCTTAGTAGAATCAAGTACTATGATCTATTCTCTATACTCTATGCGTAGAGGTCTTTAGGTTATAAATATAGTCGCCTTAAGCAGACATTGACTTAATTTACTTCTAGTATTTGAAATAAAATTTCTTAGAATATCTGGGAATAGAGAATTAGACGGTATAAATTAATTAAAAACTGAGAGTAAATAAAATACTACTAAAGTTATAGAAACGAGAATTTTGTAAGTCATGGACAATAAAATTGTATAAAAAAATTATTCTAATATAAAAAATACAATTTTTATTACAAAAAAAGAGAAATCTTCTAATATTGTCACTCATATCAAAACGTTTTAAAAGTTTTATACTTTAATTTACAAAAAAAATAATAATAATAATTTAATCTTATTGGACGTAACATAAACGAAATGTAATATTTTATCAATTTTTTCGATATTAATATACAAGTATACAAAAATTTATAAATTATGACAGAAAAATATAAAATCAAGATTACCATCGTTCTTATAATTTAATAATGCACGTCGCACGCTTTGTAACTAACACGATACAATAAAAAACATTAATACTAAGAAAAATTCAACTTTTCCAAATCACTCTCACGATATTCCCAACTATACATTAAACATATCTTACCTTATTTATGGGACCGATGTTAGTTTAGCGTAACGGACCTAATGAACTCTCCCCCCGAGTCCGTGTGACACACTCAGTAATACTTTTGAACAGTCAATCATTAACGTAACTTCATTTACACTTTACGATAAAAATTAAATATAATATACATTTATATCATCAAGTTTAATTTCCTAGAATTATATATATATAAGTCATTTAACAAATATATTAACATAATTAAAATATTTGTAAAACGCGAAATCTAATATCGTTTAAGATTCTATTTTATTAAAATTGCTTCCCAAACGAACAAGACGTGAAAAAAGTATTATATAATGTTAATTAAAATGTGGCCATTTTTTATATTATATAGTAGGTTTATAAGAAAAAACGTCCTGTCTTGATGAAAGGTTCTGTATAAGACATTATACTATATAGACATTGTAAATATATATACAGGTATGTATATATATTTATTTATATCAAAAATCGTATCGTAGTCGTCCCGTCGAAGGTAAATGTCTAATTCAATATAATTCCCGGTAATTTTGTTGCATGTCATGAGAATGCAATTGTTCTTTAAAAATGCATGTCTGCAGTTTCTGTGCTAGAAATAAAAGTCGTACATTTTATGGGACGCCTGCGCCTCGGTTGTCATTTATTTTTACGTTTTCTAATGTTTTTCCTTGTTTTTTTATTGTTTTTTCATTGTCTTGTCATTGTTGTATTATGTCGTGCGTTGGAAAACGAAAATCTATTTTTCTTTGCCTCTACAGACGAACAATTAACGTTTTTAAATCAATAAATTACTTCTATACTATAACGTGTTACGATTTTTTAACGAAAAACTGATGACGCTACGTACAGTGAGACGTTGCAGACTGAGTATTCATGAAAAATAGCACGAATATTATCTAAACAGTGATTATAAGTAAAAATTATGATTACATAACATTAGTTTTATATTTAAAATATTATTTTTAAGTAATTTATTAAATTTTATTTGAAACAATCTGTGAATAATTCAAAAACACGTTGCTTTGGAATTAAAAAATTAACGTCAAAATTGAATTTGACATATTTTTTTGATGATAACCATTTACCGTTTTTGTATATTTACATTGGATTAAAATATAATTATGGCGAAAAAGGATAAAAAGAAAAAGGTAATTTTCAGATACTTAACAAATTATATGTGATAATTAATGATATATTATAACATATTAAATTAATTTCAGGAAAATGAAGAGCCCCCGGGTAATTATGAAGTATTATATACATAGATAGTAAGACTAATGAAAGTAACGAGTAATTTTTTGTCAAATATTCTAATGTGTACACAGAAGTAAGTACTTTTAGTACAATTTCTCTGTCAATATAAACACGAACGATCTTGTTAATATATTAAAGATGTTTCTATACAAACTTTAATACTATCGGTATTGAGTCATGTGCTTAGTAGTATAAGAATAATATTTATATGAGGCTAGACCAGACAGTTAAAAATTTCAATTTCATATTGAAAAAAAAAATCAATATAATTAACGAAGCCAATGTATTATATTAATTAAATACTATTGAAGATAGATATTAAATAGAGAGAGGAGGTTGGACAGTGGGAGTGAGCGTCTAACGCGCGTTAGTTAAGGGCTCCTTAAACCTACACCTGGGTCGTAAGTCCCAGGCACTGATGAAGCTCCTCTCCCTGCATCATGGACCCGGCACCCGCACGTGAATCCATTGAATGCTGAGAGGTTTCGTCTCATCTAAAATATTTAAGCTATCTAAATAAAGTTATAAGTTACAAAAAACCAATGAGTTCTGACCTAAAATTTAAGTTAGGCAACAAACAAGGGCTTAGAACTAAGTATATTATAAATCAACCTTGGAAACCTGGAAGTGAGATTAATACGTTCTTCCTATTAAGAGTCGGAGGTGCAGGAGGAGGTGCTGGTGGCGACTACAGACCTGGAACCAGAACCTCCAGAAGTTCAATATACCGACACGTCCTACACTAGCGCCTCTTTCGAATCATTGCCACCAGTTATAGAGGGTGAGTGACATTCCTCTCCCATACAAATAAACTGATATTTTGTTTTTCTACATTATGTTGATATTAATTAATAAAGAGGTTATTATATACTAAAACGCTATAAAAATATACATCACTGCACTCGCTCGATACATAATTTATGTCTGATTACGGAGATCAAATATCAGAAAAGACTCCCGATAGAAGACTTGTAGTACAATGGATCTGTTTTGTTATAAAAGTGATTATTTTTTTAAGTTGATGTGCTCAAAATCATAGAGCAATCTTAAATTACTTTCCTTCCGTTTTAATATTCGGGCGAAATGTATGTTTGTATAAGCAAAAGATTAACTGCTTTTGTAATATACACTCCTTTCGATTACGCTCAGGAACCGTATTTGGGAGTTTATTATTCTAATAACGCTTTGACTAGCACTTGGTAGGCTATAACCTGATGAGCCGATCACAAGAAAACACCTTGATACTTTAAAATGATTTTATATTTACAAGTACTACCGTCTCGATCGGTATCCAACAGCGAGTGACCGATCGAGTCCCGTTTAAAAAACATACCATACTCAAAAACAAAATAAAATAATACCCACCCTACGTAAAAAAAACTATCACTTTACAAAAATAAATCGGTAAAACATTCCCTTTAAATCGATATAAGTTAAATAGTCATAATTTAATACAATTAGAAGTTATTATGAATATTAACGTCATTTAACAAACAAAATGTGATATTCCATATCAAGGATTAATATGTCGGTAACACATTTAACCGTTTATTTATTACAATATTCCTTTAAATTAAATTAATATTATAATTATAAAATTATTTTAATCAATGCTGTAACGATAATGATTACGTCTTGATAAAAAATGTACATGTCATATAAACCGGTTCCGTGGAATACGTTCTGCTTATTTGATGTTAGATCGATGGCTTTATTAGCAACCAGTCGATGTAACCATGGCATCGCTCTGTCAGAAATTCAATAGGAATTGTAATATATACATATATATATAGTTCACTAGAAAATGTGTTGACAAGGCCTTAACAATCGTATATACTTTTATTAGTGCTAATATGATATACTTAATGATGTACATAGAAGTATAGTATATGTATTATTTAAAACAGATTCGTGTCAATGGAAACAAAAAATGTATTGTTTTAACATATATAAGTGCTTATATAGAACTCATTAATATCATCCAATATTTCAGAACCCAAGCCGAAGAAAAAAAAGGGAAAGAAAAAAGCCGAAGAGGTTTGTTATGTATTATTTAATGTAATATAAAAAATTTCCATGTAAGAAATATTGTCAGCTAAAGACAATGAATAAAAGACGTTATTGTACTATTTAAAAGAATCTATACTATGTCTCAAGTCCAATTTCAGGCCGTCGAAGAGGTAGTAAAGAAGACTAGCAGCGAGTTGTTCCAGTGGTCAGAGGAATCTTTACCCCTTGGTAAGAAACTTCTTTTATCCACTCACTGGTCACCGGTTACTATCATTGCACCTAGACAATATTAGACAACAAAACACGAATAGACGCGTACAAACTGTTACACTATTTATTTATATCAGCAACCTTTATAAGGAATAGTATAGGAAAAGAATAAAAAGATTCGTCTGAAAAAACGAACAAAATCCTAATACTGGATTTACACTCTCGTAAAAATCGCGAGACGAAGCACAAGGTGAGAGTGTAAATAGTCGCTCGCGACTCGCCTCGCGTCTTGTCTAACTCTTCGCAGCCCTCGCGTCCGGAGGTGCGAGCTGTGATACGAGACGAAGCACAAGACGAGGTACGAGGCGAGAGTGTAAATGTAGTGTTATACTAAAAATTCCTAAATCTAATCACAGAAGAACAAGTGCAGAAAGTCGAAGAGGAACAACTCGTTGTTAAAAAGAAAGGAAAAAAGAAAGGAAAGAAAGAAAAAGAGGAGATACCGGACTTCGAAAAGGTGATTGCATCAATCATATCAGTAATCGATGCCTTTGCATGTGATGCTATAATAACCTTGTTTTTATGGCCCAACATCCCACTGCCGTAAAAATTGCGTGTGACAAAAACATGAACCCCAAAAAATATGATGAGTACATTGAATTTTCTATTCTTTATAAGTGAACGTGCCCAACAATTTAAGGGCATTGTTTATTACGGACTGTAGAGCTTTCCACATGATCACTGTTGAGTTTTGTTTAAAAATAAAATCCTTAAGCGGCATTAGTTTAAGATTTTTGTTAAAAACAGCCAAAGAATTGGAAGAAGATGAATAAGAAGGAGAGAGAAAATTGGCTTCTGCAAAGAATTGAAGAATGGAGAGCTGAAAAAGAAGCGGAGAAGTTAGTTAACTTCTCATAAACCTTAATATCCTATCCCATGCATTTGTCACGTACTCCTCGTTATATGAAATAGCGTACTGGTATCAAAACTACGTCGTTTTCACAAAAAGTAGTCTTATTTGGTAGTTAAAAAAGGTACTGTATTTATTACGGCTAACAATAGATATTTATATATATATATATATATAGAACATTTGACATAGCATATACAGGTGAATGTGTAAAAATAGTCTATCACATTGAATTTACAATCGTTGCCTCTAAAAAAATTTGCAATAATATACAGTCGTTTTGTAATCAAAGGCAAGCGATTCTGGCGGGAGCAAAAGAAAAAAGGGCAGCTTTGGCACGTGAAAGGGCCGAACTGATGGCAAAGGATCACGCCGAGCAGGACATAAGAAGAGATATACTCGCAAAGACATGTACCCTGTTTCATAGTGAGAAAGTTTTATTTCTTATTAACAACAATATATATATACCTTATGTGATATAACTTTTCATTTTCACAGAGTACGAAAGAGAAAAATTCCAATTGGGCAGACAAAAACAGCTAGACGAAGAAGTAATAATGACAAAGTCACATTATGTTTTTATTATAAAATTAATATATTAATAAATTATTTTAAATTCAGTGGCAGCAGTATCTGAAGTGCGACGGCTTACCGGATCCCCGTGTTGTGACCCAAATGAATACATACATACACGTTTGGAAGGAGAGTGGCAACTGTGACGACGATGAACTAGACAGGCGCTGTCAGGAGGCGTTGCCAGTATGTAACTCTATTATGTATTCAATAGATAAAAATGAAATTAATCTGCAAGGCATGTAAAAAATATATATTGAATATTATCTTTATCCATTTCTTAAATATTCGACTAAACAGAATTTAAAGAAATAAAAACCTAGAAGGTGAACGATATTCTAGAAGATTATAAAAATATCTGTTTCAGATGTTAGAAATGTTGGAGGAATTCGTGGCTAACTCGAGACAGTACACGGCGCTACAAGCGGCGAATTACAATGAGGTCTGTCTCAAAAACTGCAATAAGATTTATTCAATAACAAATTCACTGCGAAATACTGCTGCAAGTTCATGTCGATAAAAGTGGCTCATAGAATCAAAAATGTGAAAAATGACACACTATGACAAACTACCCGCGTTACCGTCCGCTACTGACGCTTAGTTTCTTATTATTAATACATTAAAAAGTCTAGTATAAAAGCAACCTTTGTCACTCCTTTTGTCGTTCGCTATCTACCAGCGAAAGTTCTGACAAAATAGGCCCAGCCGTTACAGAGATTAGCCGGAACAAACAGACAGACGCACGAAAATTTTAAACATTACTATTTTTGTATATGTTTTGGTCCATTTAATAAAAAGGTATTATTTTAGTATTACAAAAAGACTTTCCATTTTTATATATAAGTATGTATCAAGCATAATAAATAGAGCTAGGTTGCCGAATGTCCAAACATGGGCGTGAAGTCATTGTTGGGAAATTGAAATTAATTTAAACGACAGCCTACATTCTCATAACTTAAATATCATACTTAATATATTTGATAACGTACTTAGTATGAGTACACTGGATACATACATACGAACAGTTTAACTGTTTTTTGACAATAAATTTCCAGGCTGTTTACGTTAAGTTTTTTGTTGTGATAAACATTGACAGGTCCGTTTAGACTTGCGACATCAGCTGTCTGAAGCCATACAATGCGCTTCCTTTACACTGCTTCGAGACCTCGAGAACCGCTTGAAATGGGATTCCATTAAGTTAGCCATGTATGAGCGAGAATTCAAGGGCTTAAGACTGAATTTGTGGGTAGCTGTCCCCTTGCCGACTAGGAAACCGAAGCCAGCCGAACCTGAAATGTAAGAAATTCTTTTGTCGTATGAAGAGTGACGAATCCTCTTAGCATTCAATTCACCATGCGGGTGCCAGGTCCATTGTTGCAGGGAGAGGAGCTTCAACAGTACCTGGGGCTTGCGACCCAGGTGTAGGTATAGGGGTCCCTAACTAACGCGGGTTAAACGCTCAATTAATGATTACGAGACCGAAACACGTAAAAATTTTCATTAAGATATATGAATAGCTGAATTAGGAGGTAGGAGACAACGTACCAAGTGATATGTATTACACTTTGATGAGAAAATAAGGAAGTAAACTCAAGATGAGGTTTTAGGTTTAATGAATGGGAGATAACAAAAATGGTTTTTGTGTTATAAGGGCAACTAAACAGAATATACAGATCCACTCTCGACGTGACTATACATCTTTAACCTAAACACGGATAGTTTAAATTCCTGTCACTAGTAGTATTATGTTTTACCACACTCTGTCTATTTGGGAAATATAAAGATAATAGGAGATTTAAAGCAGTAAGGAAATGCTACAGCTTGCACTTTTCACCATCATGAGATGAGCACAGCAGAAACAGCTTCGACAAACCTGATAATTAAAAATTCCGCCCATGGAAAAATACATTATATGACCATATATAAATTATACGTTAACTAATTTACTGTCAGAAAAACTATACAATATTAACTGTGTAGGGAACCCGTGGAGCTGTGCTTTCCGTCTATAAACGTGGGTGTGAAGTTGCCAAAAACAATAGATGGATCCCGTGTCTGCGTTCGTGCAGCTCGCTCCATGATCGACCTCCTCAGTGAAAGTTCGAGAAGCTTCCACCTGGCTGGAGAAATGCCGAATCGATATGAAGGTAAATTATTGAAGCGAAACTTCTTACGCTACTTCCAACAAGGTTGCGTATATATATATATATATATATATATATATATATATATATATATATAACTGTATAATTTTGTTTGGGTTTCAGATCTCTTTATATTTAACGTAAAAGAACATGTCGAGACCCACAAGCTGAAGAAAGAGCAAGACGAAATAAGAACCAAATTCTATAAGGAAATACGTGAAAAAATCAAAGAAGTTGAGGCCTTTTTAAAAGCAAACCCGTGAGTTATGTAGGAAAAGTTGATTTAGGATGAATTAAATTAGTTTCTATCACAATAATAAATAAATTAAATGGATATTGGTAGTTAAACCAGCAATTTTAGTCAGGCTTGTATTTTATATACATATGTATATAGAGACTTAAAATAAAACAAATATTATCAAGGGAAAAATACTAAACTTCACTATGTTAGAGTACCCTAATCCCTCCACGAAATTGGCTCTTCTCTTCAAAGTATAATAATTGTACTTGCACCAATTTGAAAACGTGATACGTAGCGTTTGGAGTCCCTACCATAGATTTATATACAAAAAATTAATAAAGGAATTACTTTTAATATAGAAGAATATAATAACGATATTTCCTTATTATAAATGTATTTCTGTTGCATCAAACCCTCACGCGCTACTTCGTTTACAAACAATGTGAACCTTATAATGTCAACAGTATATTGCGATACGTTTCAACAATCATCTATTGTCTAAGTTCATTATTCTCATGATATTTAAAATAAAAAAAACTACCAATATGTTTAAATAATTCTAATAATAGGAACGTTTTTCACATGTGTAATATAGGTTGAAAAAAAATAATGTACTCGCTATACGAATGTTACGTGGCATGATAGTTTAGTTAGTGATTATACCGGAGAGCAATATTTCGTAGGTTGCAGTTACGAATCCTGCTCGTGACGACGTATTTTTCATATATATATATATTTTTCATATATATATATATATATATGTAGTGTTCAAGAATCAGCTTAGCATTGGTTTAATATTTAGAATATACTTACAGTAATATCGCCGTGTGTTTACCACATGTTTTTTGTGGTGAAAACGAGATTAATTCTTAATACAATGATGTGAGAAGGTTTATGGCTGAAAAACTGTTAGCGCTCCGTATGTGGTGTGACGCTTCGAAGTTAGGGTAATCATAGAGCAGCCAAACCACAGCAATTCCTTAAACGACTATCAAATGCAAAAAATATATCTTTTCTTAACTGAAAAGTTGGCTAGTTCCAAAATAATATGAGTGTTTCAATTAAACCAAGAATCTTCCTTGAAAGTTAAATCAAATAAAGTGTGAGTTTAAATTTACATATATATGACAGATATACAAAGAACGAGAAAGAAAAAGACGAATTGGACAATCTCAACATGGCTGAACCACCTTTCCTGCCTGATCCAAGAACGTATATAGGAGAACAGAACGGTGCGTGTGTCTTACTTCATCATGCTACTTACATCAGTTTTTGATAACGAGACTTCACCTGCATATTCTGTGCAAAAATGAAGATAGTTCTCTAGACTTCTCAATCAGTCAATCCCTTGGCTTCATTACTGCGAGGTATTAAATTTTCCGTCTCTATTTCGTTTCGTAACACAGAATACTCGAGGGTTTGTAATTTTGATAACGCACGATATCTCATATTTTTGGTCACTTCACTGTTTTATTTATAGTTAGCATTATACATTGAATATAATTTTAAATATATAATTTATGTTCATAAACGAAAATAGTTCCACCACTTCTACTGTTACATTAGAAAATATAAGTAATCTCATTTTACTAATTTAGCTCATTCTGATGGATATTTTTCTTTTAGAATTGGCGTTCGCAAAATATTTAAAGTCTTGCAACACCAGAACTAGGAAAGGAGAGGTCCATTTGCGTAAATATAGGTAATGTTTATATTACATAAAGATACGGGCAACCCAAACTCTATTTGTGTGTTAAAAAAGACTTATCTGATAATTCCTTTTGACGAATAAATTTACGTTCCTTCTTCCTGGTTCAGGGATCTGTGACTCTCAATTTTGTCTCCTTTAGGATCTGCAGTGGCGTTTTAAACCTGGATCTCCTCATAACACCGCCTCAACCGAAGAGGATCCAGGGAGGCATTAATTTGTCCACTTGTAAGTAATTTGTTTTTTGCAAATTGATTGATATACAACAAATATTATTGATCAGAAAAAAAATTATGTTATTGTAACATATTTGATAGTTTTAGGCGATTTATGACCAGCGTCTTTACTTTTGCTTTACACATATAAAAAATCTGTTTGAATAAGTATTAACAAATCAGTTGTAAATTGTATTTCAATAATTTAAACGATTTATGTTACTGTAGAGTTCATAAATAAAATTTTTAAGTTTACATCTGTTATATATCCAATGGATGGGAAGAAAATACAATTTTTGTGTCATTTTAAATAAAACCATTGAATCAAATTAGTAAAAAAATATATAAGTTTCTAGCAATAACTGGAATCCTTTGCTCAAAAATAATTGACGTGGTTAGATAAATTTTATATAAAACAAAACTTACTGTAATATTATTAAAATGATAAACAAGCGGTTTATGCCAGTGACACGTTTTCTGAATGTATTAATTTTAATTTGACAATACTTTTCTTGAGTTGCTTCCAAAATAAATTCCGCTGTGGTTCCTCGCTGGGCCATACGATGTAAGTTTTGGTAACCATTAAATAATGTAACGTGTTTGGACGAAGACGTCTCGGTATTTCCTCCAGAAGGACAAGGATCAAGTCTTCCCGTCTGGTCTCCAACAGCCTAAAAAAATACGTTTTTTTTTCTATAAAAAGAGAGTTTAATGTTCCGCGACACATGTTGTGTACATGTAAATTTCACAAGTTAATCATTTAAATAAAAATTGACTTTGAAGTTAGGTTTGGCCTGCTTAGATGGGGTTTAAATTCAAGCGAAGAGAACTGCATGATGTTGATGAATTCTGACAAAAAAAATGTCAAATTTTAATAGCCTTATACCTGGCGAGAAGATTTCGATAACCTTAGTGTTATTTTAGATGAAATACTAGTCCAAATATTAAAAAGACTAATACAGTGTATGCAATGGCCGCTCTTTTGGACCAAAAATTTAAGATAAGTTAAAAAATAAAAATCTGGTAATACACCCAAAAGTAACTTAAGTATACGTGTCGCTCAAAAGAAGCCTATAAAATTATAAAAGTTAAACGTAATTAAACATAATTACATAGTAACGTCTGCGATGAAATCTTAGTAAATATTAAGAGACCATTGTAGGGAAAGCATTCGAAAAATATTATGGTATTAATAGAGCTCTGAAACATTTATAGATTTTCAGAAAATATAGACTAAACCCTATGTACATTTATATGTAATGCTTTTAAATCACATTCCTCGTCAGTTCATAAAGCATAAGTTATGCTACAAGAGCGAAATACTAATGGGTGGAACTGTTCTAAATCACTTGATTATTGCAAGAAAATCCACTAATCGAGTATATCACTAGTCTATATTTCACCACGTCTGTAAATGTAGCGAAGGTTGTCCCTAACCACAAATCAGAGGGCTTAGGTATTGATGTACGTTTTGCCAGTTTAACTTATGCCAAACGTCGATTTTAATTTTAATAAAAAAAACTACGAAACATTAGACACTTATAAACACTTTTAATAACGATCAAGAGTACTCCTTCAGGTGCATTCGGAAGCTGTACATAAGTTATAAATAAAAAAAATTGTCGTCGCCCAAACCTGTTTGATAACTTGCGACTATATTACCTGCTTTATAAGTAATAATCGTCGTTACTATTTTTTTAATGCCTCCATCACATTAAAGATATATGTTAACTTTCTAATCATATTAAAGTTGTTCATGGTCATTATCATATAAAAACGTTTGTATAGAGAATAATCCAAAAAGTTTCTTACATCTGACTGACGTGAAGGTAAAAAAAAAATTACTACATTAGTCGATCAGTATTGTACACTATCTCGAATCTTATAGCGGTCAGTTATGTACGTTTGTACAACACGTTTAGTCTTTGGATAATAAAAATACACAATATTATTGCAAAGCTAAAGGAACCGAAACTATTAGACAGATCAATTTCAGGTTATCTAAAAAATTATCTTTGTATGATTTTTTATATAATAACTAAATTGTTATCACACGACGTAAAATCGATTTTGGACAACATGCACTTGTAAGAGTCAATATATTTGCAATAACAAGAGATAAGTATTTTTAAAACATTTGCTACAATAAGTAATTGTTTCATATTATATATTTGTACACTTATATAACTATATATTACACACGTTCAACACTTTTATAGCACTGTAAAGTGTTTAAAGCGCAGTGTTATTAAATTTAAAGTGATTAAATTAATCATTTAAAAGTATTGGTAAAAAAAAATCCTTTAAATCCACTTCATTGTGTAATTAAAATTTTCATAATGTTTAACTCGATTTCTTATAATTTGTTATGTGTTTATTTATATTCTATATATAGCGAGCGCAGATTAAGTACATTTCCTGTAGAATAGTGACCAGGTCGAATTTAAGACCGTGCAAAGTGGAGGAGTTTGAGCTGGAAGGCAGACCCTGGCTAATGCTGGGATAAATTGCCAGGAAGAAGAGGAAGTAACCAGGTCTATTTTATATATTACCTGTGCTGTGCTAAATGCATTTCAAACTGACACCACTGACTCAGTAGAAATCTCTTGGATATGATGAGGATTATTGAGCGTGACCGGTCCATGCAGGACACTATGTTCTCCAGGATCGACAGACCGACCTAAAAGAGAAAATGTTCAAATAAATTAAAATATCAAAAGTCGTGATGGCCTGGAGGTTAAGGCCCGCCTCTCATACGTGAGGGCGCGGGTTCGAAACCTGGCAAGTACCAATGTGATCTTTTCCGAGTCATATGTACTTTCTAAGAGTATTTAGACACCACTGAAAGACGGTGAAGGAAAACATCGTGAGGAAACCTGGTCTTATAGTTTCAAATTATAAGATTGAAATCGCCAACCCGTCTTGAGCTAGCGTGGTGATTAATGCTCTAACCTTCTCTATGTGAGAAGAGGCCTTTGCTCAGCAGTGGGCTCCGATAGGCTGATGATGATGATGATGATGAAATTAAAATATTATAAGGACTATATATTCATTAAAAGTAAACTAATATAAATATCTCGGTTAAAATACAAACAGGATATTGATTATTAATTATTTTTCAACTTCATCACCTACCTGGAAATCTCTTTCGTGTAGACAAACACTTATGTTGCAGTCCTGTTCCACGTGAGGCAGGAAATAATCTAAAACCCACGCCCTGTCCTCGTTGCAATATGATATAAAGGCGTCGTAGTTAAAAATTGTCGTATCTAAAAACATTTTTAATAATTTTTTATACCAGCAATAATATTGACATCTTGTTATGGTCGTTATAATTATTTGAAAGTTTTCTGCTTATATTTCTTACGCACTCGTTATCTGCCCTGGATATAATAAATTATTTGGAGGAACATACTTCCACTGTTCAATAAAATTTTTTCAAAATATAACAAACAAAAACTCACCATTGATTATGACGTCCTTGTTAATCAAGCTCAAAGTGGTGGTATTCTTGAGATTTATCCAGAAATACTTAAAATTTCTCCTATACATGTACATGAAAATCAATGTCGGGAGCAACAGAACTGGTATGAGGAATAGCAAAAAGAATCTCCATTTCGCCTCATCTGCCTGTTCAATATCATAGTTCCGATTCAGGTTAGTGCATTCCATTATTTTGTTTACGTTCGTGAGTTTGCCTTCCGATGCTATCAGGCAACGAAACCTATAAGGGTCATTTTTATTGACAAGCAACACGAAATTTCCTCTTAATTGAAAAACATTATCCATTCTCAATGTTCTGTTTCCATTGAGAATGCTCGTGTTCTGTCTTCTAGTTATGATATTGTTAAAGTATGTCAAGCCGTTATTAAGAAACAATGTGTCTCCCTCGTTATCTCGTTCAAATTCTATGAGCGGGTGTTCCACGGAATATTCGTTATTTATGCTAATACCGTATATATCTCTAAGAGCACAACTGCAGATCAAAAAGTTATATGATAAATCAACATATGAAAGATCTTGAAAATCATCGAGCATTTCTTGAGTTACAACGTTCATGTTGTTTGAGTTTAACGAGAGCAGCTTAAGTTTCGGCATAAGTGAAAATACTTTTGAGAACCAGGCCAACTTTCTGTTATGACTCAAATCGAGAACCTGTAATTTTTTCAATGTAATCGATACGTTTTGTCTCACAACAGCTATTTCGTTTTTCCTCAATTGAGCTATTTCCAAATACGTTAAATTGTACAAGCAATCAATGGTTTTCATGTTTACTTCCTGTGCATAAAGCACTTGCAACGAATTCTCTAAGCCCCCTAATACTGAACGTGTATCAAAAATGTCCTTATTGCCGGATACATCAAGAAATCTCAGTTGTGTCCCATCGAAGGTTCTCGGTCTTAACCTGCGAAGACCCGAAAAACATAAAGATAAACTTTTTAACTGTTTTAAATCTTTAAGCATTGGAATGTTGTTGTCTCCAAACGGGGAGTACGACAAGTCCAAGGATACCAATCTCAAGCCCCGAAATTCGTGTCTATTTTCAAAATTAAAACTTATCGTTTTATATACATCGTCAAGAGCATCGTTTCTACTTAAATCTAAATGTATTAAATTTTGTAATCCGGAAAATGTGTCTGCTTCTATGTGATAAATATTGTTCTCACTTAAATACAACATTGACAACTTAGGCATTGACTTGAAGGCGTATGAACCTAAGGATCGAATGCCACATGCTCTTAAATCCAGCTGTAACAGGTTTTCAAAATTAACGTCTTTGAAACCCGCGCCCCAAGAGGATAGATCTGAAATAAAACTGACTTAAAATCAACTAAACCTAAACCATCTTCTTCTGGTACAGACGCAGCATCATCTTTTATATTCTACTTACATCGATAACGTTCCTTATCGATTATTTCTTCTCCATTGAACGAAGTTAAATTTACTTCGGGTGACACATCATAGTCATCATTCCTCGTGAGATAATTCATGCTAAATTCATTGCCATAGAAAGTTACATACTCAATAGTTTCAGCGAGACTTCTGCCATGATGATCTTGTAAGTGAAATACCTGGAAAATAACTGGAAAATAACTATTCGATGTTATCTTAATTTGTCGTGATTATGATATAAAGTTAATATATTTACATCCGGTATACTTCGCAGCCCACATTTGGTCATACTGAAATATTTGATTCTGTCATAACCTTTGAGTTCAAATTCTTTTAGGTATCGTTCGATCTTAAGCATAGGACCTTGTATCCCAGATAAGTCCAATTTACTTTTAAAATCTGGAATGTCAAGAAAATTTTATAATATTGCATAATATTAAAATAGCAAAAAGTCTACTATCTCAGTTTGGCTAAAATGTTTAAATTACTAATATTCATGGTATCTTAACAAAATTAACGTTATTTAATTTCGTCTGTTAGGAAGGATCACTTACGTTGTTTCCTATTCGATTATTAAAAAAATTCTAACTACCTTACAATCTGAATATTTCAAAGGATGGTCCTATTTAACATAAGGAAGCAGTTTGTATATTTTGCTAAAGATTCCAATGAATTACTGAAATTAATTGTTATTACTTATATAATTTAAACATATTTGGTACAGTGATAGTAATTTTTATAATAAAACTAATATTTTTCGAATTTTCTAGCGAATTTTATTATTTTAAAAACTGCATAATTCTACCGTAAGCGTATTCTGACGGTATCCAGAGCGGTACGCCAGAAAATTAAGCAAACGTTGGCGGTAGATGATAAATAACAAGGATCAACTGACAGACATTCACATTCTGCCCGTGATCACGGCTGCTGAAAAGTAACCGAAACGTCGGGATTATGTAGTTTTTAAATAATAAAATTTCGCGTAGTAAATCAGAAAAATATTAGTTTCATTTTAATGAATACTCGCGAAAGTCTCAGATCCCGTTAGACTAATTTTTATATTTATCTCGTCTTACCCACATTTGCGGTGAAATAACCATATCTGTCGACCCACGACTGTATGTCCGTCATGTAACCTGATAAACATCTGTCGGATATTTGACAATTTACTATATTGGCAAAAAAACAGGAGAACAATCTGAAAGGAAATATCTCTCATTTAATTTCAACTCTTTCGTTCATATAATGTTGTCCATTCCAGTTAACTAGCAACTACGCCCTTAAACTAATCTAACTCGGACAAAACTTTTTATTAGATAAATAGCTAATCTTTAGTCTTATCTCTTTCTTCATTTGTTTTCTTTAATAAAATCAAAATCGACATTATTTTTTAATATAACGAAGCGTGCATCGCGTGTGACGTGCGTCGAAAGCAGCCCTAATAGGCTCGTTTCAAATTTGGTTCGGTAGAGAGAGGAGCTTTGACGGTGCAGGTGAGCGTTTAACGCGCGTTAGATAGAGGCCTATCAAACCTACTCCTGGGTCGCAAGTCCCAGGCACTGTTGAAGCTCCTCTCCCTGCATCATGGACCCGGCACCCGCACAGTGGATCCATTGAATGCTGAGTGGTTTTGTAATGCAATTTGATTATTTCGATATCGATAAGAGAAATCAAAATTAAGTAAACATGAGATAAAAAAAAATATTCATATAAATTTGTTTACAGTACATAATTTTTTATGACTTATACCAAAAAAAAAAAAACAACCTGAATTAAATAATATTAAAAACTCACATAGGTGCCAAAACCATTTTGCTGAATCCATTTTGGTGATACGTCATTCCTTTTCACATATCTCTTTGAACACTAAGACTGAGACTAAGACCATGCACTTCTCGTGTCGCTTACGAGACAATATTTGTGCGGACTCGACGCGTTTCGATAACACTAGGAAATCAATTTGTATTGAGATTACAGATATGATATACCTTATCTTATTTTGTTTTCAAAAGGTATTGATTAATAATGTTTGTCATTTACACGATATAAAATAAATACCAATTATTCATCAGCTGTTTTAATAAAACAGAAAACTTCTATTTTACTGACGTCGGAATAACTCTATTATAAAAAATCTATTATGGAAATAACTATTTTATTTCATGTAACAATTTGATATATTTTTTTTTTTAATTTTGTTTATAACCGTAATTAATTAATATGGATTTAAAAATAAATATTTAACGAATTTTAGCCGTATTTTTAATAAAATATATTTTATTCTAATAAGATTTTTTTTTTATATTTAATTACTGTTTTAAAGTGCTGATCGTGATTTACTAAAGAGGTTTCTATCATCGATGAAAAGTTTGAATTAAAATATTTTTAACAAAAAAAAGAAAGGCAGTTTTGATTTTCAAACAACAAAATAACTTTAACTTTATAAAGGAATGGTCTATAAATGTTATATTGTATCACACAATAGGGTTTAAAATCCTCCATTGTACACGAAGCTGGCAGAATATACTGTGCACGTCTTTGCACGGATGAAGGCCGTATTATTAAAAAAATAATAATTAAGATTTTCTGTAAAAATTCTAAATTTGAGTGGCTTTGTTTTGATATTTGTATAAGTTAACTTGTGTTTCGTCAGTGGAACTTCCTAAGCAGCTTCGTCCTATGAAGTACCAGGTTCAGTACAGGTCCCCGTCCCCTCCACCCCCCGGGGTTACGAGGACTCCAGAGGAAATAGAGGCGGAGATGAAAAAAGTTGAAATGCAATATGAGAAGTTGGCCCTAGTATCCATAGAGTGAGTATTTATTGATTAATTACTGGAACATATTTTAATGCAGCCATTTTGGAACGAATTTAATTAGTACCACAGTTTATAACTCTTACCTTGAACAAAATATTTACGCCAATCGGGTTCAGTCTTTCTGAATTAATCAGGATTTTTCCAACTGGCAATATATCCTGAACACGAAAATATATAAATTATCATTTTTATTAAAATTATATATATATATATATAAGAATTTTCTGATCTGAATATTATGATTTTATATTGAACATTGATTGCGCATTAAAATTGATCTTTTATCCGTCCTCAAAAGATTTCGGTCACAACTTCTTGTAGTATAGCAACACTGAAAGTCTATTGTTCTTGTTCAGCCTCTCCGAAGACGTGATGTGGTCGGAGCCACCTGTGATCTGTCAGTGGCAAGAAGCAAGGAAACTGTGGACGTCAAATTATGTCAACGATTATAAGTTTAATGAAGATAAATTGACAGTACAATTCAGGACTGGCGTTCTCTGTATGTTAGTCGTTAGAAATCCCTTTCGAATAAAATTTTCTATGACATTACTATGAATAAGCACTGAAATAAACTGTTAATTGATTTCTTCTAGAGACTGATAGTTAGCTAGGTAACTTATAGGATTATAATTTTACCTTTCATTCCGTGTAATTTGTATGAACAAGTTATAAGAGTTGTATGTAGTGTGACGTCGTAACACAGACGATAGATGGCTCTGACGGTTGAATAACTAATATCTTATCTAATATATTATTTATCTCTAAACACAATAGCAAATACTATGCGAGTAAAGTCGCGGTCAAAATCTATATAATTCGTAGGGCCGATCGGGATCGCTGTGTTGAGATATGGAAATCTTCCGTATCAAGGATGGGATATCAGACCAGATTCTAATAGGTAAGTGATCTTATCCATAGAGGTTAGTCATAGACATAGCATTTGATAAATACAACTTAGAATTTTAACATCGAGATTATTTAGATATGAAATAATAAAAAAAAAAAGATAAGCATCCCAAAAATATTGATATTCTCAAATAGCAAATCACTATGACGTTGATTGGTTTTCAGTAAAGGCGTCACAATAAGTGTGACCGGTGCATGTGTGTCCGTCACGTTTGTGTGTATCGGGAATTCTGTTAGATTGAAATGGATAGCGAATGCTACCACTCCCGCCTTGAAAGAACATTTTGATAAGCCGTACAGCGTCAAGAAGATGGTTCAGGTTAGTGAGATAAGTACATGCATATCAGGTTCGCGAATAACTCAATTAATGATGATTATAATTAATAATTAATAATATATGAAATGAAAAGTTTTCAATATTTAATGTAGTTTGCCCAAAACACGTAATAATTCCTAAAATTTATGAATTTTTCCTTCAATATTGTCAATAACAAGATAGTATTTTTTTATTCGCACGTATAGTCCTTTGTCTATTTCAATGTAGATCATGCGCGAGGCGGCCTGCGACTTCTTCCCTGACTTCGACGGTCACAACCACGTGGAAGGCTCCTGCCCCAAGGAGTGGGTCAGCGAGAGACACAACTATCACGCTATGGCATTTCTGTCTCGAGCTTATAACTTTCAATGGAGCAGGTTTGATTTAAATGCTTGACGACCATCGTAGAGTCGTGTCGTGTCGTTTCCAAGAGACTAGCTGTCATGTCTAACTTAATTTCCTGCCCTTAATCGCCTTGCATTTTCATCAGCTCTTGTTTTTATGATAAAAGGGATATAATAATATAAGTCCTCTTTAAAATCGGTTGAAATACTGTATATTTTTACAGGTGGAACGCCGCAGCCGGAAGTCGTAATATTATAATACAATTCCGTGAAGCAGTCGACCGGAAGAGAGAGGTGGGTGACACACCAAATAGGATATGTTAAAGGGAATTAGGATGTTTATTGGTTTGTTAGAAAAACTACTATTATTATTCTTTTAGACGCAAATATTTTTATTTAAATATTTGTAATGGATTAAAATGCACACGCGACGGAAACTTGTCAGCATTCCTTGGATTCAACGCGCGGGTGTCGGGTCCATGACGGTGAAAGGAGAGGAGCTTCAACAGTGCCTGGGACTCGCGACCCAGGTGTAGGTTTAAGGACCCTATCTAACGCTCGTTAAATGCCCTCCGTCCAAACTCTCTCGTATATTATCCGACCTATATTATCAGTCTTCCGACCGAGAAATTTAAATGGTGCATTTTCCGTAACCGTAGAAACGCATTGACCGCCTAACGATAATCCCGGATCGTATGAGGTGTATCTTGTACTCCGCCTACCGAGACACAGACAGTGACATTTACTTGGTTTTGTCCTCAATCCATCGGTCCACTCACAGAATCTATCCACTTCATCTAATACTACTTGACAGTGTTTGGGGTTACGTGTCAGTATTGCGAGATCGTCAGCGAAGGCTAAAATGGATTCCGTGTATTTATTATTAAACTTGAACCGTTACCCTCATTTTTTCTCGTTGCTTATTATAATAGTTTATCTACTAAGATATTAATTACAATGTAGGCAAAGTTACGTGACATAATTAGTATGTTATGATTTAGGACTATTTGTTGGACTGTATTGGACTGTGTTAATTCAAAGATATATTTTATGTTTGTTATCATTTGCCTGATATTAAACAGTTCGTAAATATTATTTTGATTTAGGACTAAGGACCACTCGCTCTCATCCTTAGAATGCGCTATCAAATCTTATAGTTTCATCCCCATTTGTTCATTGTTTTTATACAGGTTTTCGACCTGTCTTCGCTTACTTAAGTTTATAACGACATTCTAGAAAATAGTTTCAATAAATAACAATACTTGTCTTATTAGACTGAGGCTTTTAATACGTTGGATAAACATACTATAAGGTTATTTTTCCTTCTATTCCTGTACATCCTGTACATACAATAATGCATAACTTAATTCAGGATTTCCTAACTATATACATGCACACATGCACGCATATCACGCGTGCATATTGTAGTGCAGCTATTAAAAATTTTCTCTCCATCTGTTATGAACGTTGAAGGCTTTCAAATTTAGTATGATATATAAATATTATCATCGTGACGGAGAAGATAATCACTTCACGAAAATAAATTAATGCAATCAGTGTTACGCATAGCACTGATAAGAGTATGTGAACTTTTTTGCAACACTAGCCTCATCACCTAACATGTCTCACATATAATAACAGATATATATATATATATATATATATATATGTTTTATTTGAAGCTATTCTGTATATTTTCACTCCTTAATGAACTATTGATTAACATCAGGTGATTTTATTTATTAAATAAGAAGTAAGGTTTATTTGGTTTGATAAATATATTATTGTAATAACAGGCAAAATTTCATTTACTACGTGTCACGCCGCAGAGAGCTGTAGTTCTCAAATGCATTGAGCTGTCGCCAGAATTCAACATGGACGCCATAGTCGGATTTCCGGTTCGTAATTTTAATAATTTTTTTAACTAACCCTCATGGATAAAGCTATATCGTTTGTGTGTTATGTTTAAAATAATGTTTTTTAATATTTCCCACACGGGCGGATATGAAATAAATGGTTATTATCCTAGGTACAAATTAGTGTTTATTTTATTTTTTTCCCATGTATATATATATATATATATATATATATATATATATATATATATATATATATATATTTATATATTCAGTATGTATGTTTTCATATAATGTTTATAAGAAATAGGCACTTGTTTCCCAGTGGTTCGTCAGTACTGCATACACCGCGTTCGTGAATGAATACTTTTAAACGGTATTCAGATAAACATTGATAACTTGTACTAAGGGTGCAGATTATATCAATAAAAAATCGATAACGCATCAAATATAGATTGCAAATTGTAATTGAATTAATTACATTTATTTATGAATGACGATTTTTTTTTAAATAACCCACACATTAGCACAGAGGTGCCATCTGTTAGGTATTCTTAGGAATTTCAAACTAAATAACATGACCGCTGTAATGTCTCGTGCCACTATTATGATTAATTACTATTATTGTTATATTTCCCTCACATTGTAAGCAAAATAATATTGAAAAGATAAACTAATATATTGGGTTAAGACTTGAAATAAAATGATAGTGGAAAATGTAGATGATAATACTAACACGAGCGGGACTCGGACCTCCACGCTTCCTGTAATATTTTTCAGTTTTATCCGGACCTCTTCACGCTGAACATGTCTTACGGCTCCGTGGACGCGAGACGAACAACATTCAACATGAAGTTCAGGCTCGTGGAGACCGTGTTCGATATGTTGCAGGAACTTAAGCTATGTAGCTACTCGTGATATAGACAAATTGATATTTTTTTTTATTTTGTCAAAAAAAAACAACCAGGAATTTTGGTCCACTAAATCGGTGTTTTGGAGCTATAACGAAAATTTTTTTTTTTTTTTGGATTCAAAAAGAAACTAGTTTTTTGTTTTGACATCAATATTTTGGAGAAAATGTTACGTTTTTTTTTTATACAAAGTATAATTTTATTACCAATCGATTTTTTTTTAAAGTGATGTACCTACATGTTCGCAAAATGTCATTAATTATATATATTTTTTTAAGGTTCCTTTTAAATCAAGATTGAGTGATCGAAATATAAAAAAAATATTATTTGAATTATGAAATATAAACTTTATGCTCGTTTAATTTGAGTTTTATTTGATTTAGAGCTAGAAATGAAGATTTTTATATCCAGTGTGTTTGTCGGAGCACTTGTCCAATTTGATTTTTATGATCTGTGACGTCACCCGACACGTTCACTGTTTTCGACAGTCGACTTATCACTATCCATATTCTATTTAACTAATAAAACACTTAAATGACTTTTTTAGACTTTAACTTGCATGTGTAATTACGGAATCTTCCTCCTAGATGGCTCTCACAGTAACGTGTGTCCTTCACAAACGTTTCCGTATAGAAATGGTTTTTTGAAGTCATAACACTTACTCTTTTAATTTAAATAATTAAGTTACTATGAATCTTAGTCATTCAAATAGAGACTTAACATTAAATAAGTTTTAGTACTTCATCATCAGCCTATCGGAGCCCGCTGCTGAGCAAAGGCCTCTTCTCACATGGAGAAGGTTAGAGCATTAATCACCACGCTTGCTCAAGACGGGTTGGCGATTTCAGTCTTATAATTTGAAATTATAAGACCAGGTTTCCTCACATTGTTTTCCTTCACCGTCCGTCAGTGGTGTCTAAATATTTTATAGAAAACGTAATTGATTTTGCTAACAAATGGCTCACCGTTTGTTTTCGTTTCACAAAAACTTACAGAATTACAAGTTCTAAGCTTCGCACATTGCAAACACACTTACTGTTCATTAAAATACCAATCAAACAACTTTCCAGTATATGGGTGTACGTATATATATATTTACATACATACATACATTTTGCCAAAAAAAAAACTTTTTATCATATTTTTAGAAAAAAACTTTGTTTTTAGGAATTGTTAAAATAAAAAATGTCACTCCTCATACACTTTATTGATCTCTCGTAGTAATATCGTAAAATCATTTAAATTATATACTAAACCGAACATAAGAAAATTTTGAGCAAAAAATTTTTGTTAATTTCACAGAACAAGTAACGAAAAAAAATATATTATAATTTCCAATAAACTTAAACACGTAATATGTTATTTACAATTACTTAATATATAAGCAATATCAATTCTTATATCTATTACATACAAACTAACACAACACCTTTCACACTATTTATATATATTTTTTTATTTGAAAGCAAAGTGATTTAATTCAGAAGCACACGAACAGTAAATAATTAAAATTAATTTTTTTTTTCTTTCAAAATTTCAATAAAATATTTCGCTATGTTGCATAAAGTCGTCCCATCAGACAATTTTATATCAACTCTATATATATATATAATTAAAATTCTCAATCAAAAATTAATTAAAATCATTTCATTTTTTTGTCATAATCTCATTGTATGAATAATATTTTTTTAATATTTCACTTCAAAATCAATATATACTTATCATGTATGTATGTATATATTTTTTAATTTCTACAAACATGAACATTATCTGATTTAAACCGAAAGTTGAGTGTGTTGATATAAAGAAAAAAAAATATTCTGTTAGAAAAAATATTTTTTTGCTATACGTAATTTTGTAATGTAAAAAAATATTATTAAATATCAACAAAAAATGTAATTAACGGATATAATAAACATTAAAATAAACGGATTTAATAAAAATATGCACACTACTCATG
This sequence comes from Danaus plexippus, assembly GCF_018135715.1. Classification (NCBI taxonomy): domain Eukaryota; kingdom Metazoa; phylum Arthropoda; class Insecta; order Lepidoptera; family Nymphalidae; genus Danaus; species Danaus plexippus. The sequence goes on from NC_083557.1 coordinate 1,235,859, forward strand.
ATATTCTCAAACAGCTGATCAACAGACGCCATTATGAGAAACGGCGCCAACTGTCAACGCCATTTTGGAAGACGTTGAATAACCAATTAAAGTTTTTTTTTATTCACACGAGGAAATAATTAATTCATATAATATTTAACACTCGACCGATATTGATGTAACTTTCGTTATATTGTCAACTATATTTCCAAAAATTTTCATTAACAAAATAATATAAAGAACACTGTGTACATCAAGACCGTATTTATTGGTAAAACATAAGCTAAAATGATTTTCATTGGTTATACAGACTACTGTTCCTGAACGGTCGGATTTGTTTCAGCTTGGTGAGTTGTCCGTCAAATTTGATGTCCACATCGCAGTCGCTCAACGGGTGAGAGGTCAGTGAACTGCTGTCGTTCCTGTTGTCTGCTGGGCTCATGGGCGTCACGAACCCGCTGTCAGTCTTCTCCTCTTTGGGCCTCAGGTTCAGAGACATGGATTTCTTGCTCTGGAAAATACTGATGTCGTCCAGATATGATTTAGTCGTTAATTTCTCGTCTAGTTTCCGTAAGTTCTCGTCGAAGTCGTGCTTCAGCTGCCTCTCGAACAACCTCTCTTGCTGTATCTGTTCGTGACTGTCGTTTATGTACCCGGAGGTCCTTTTCCCTAAATCTCTTATAGTCTCGTTGGCTATGTTCTCAATTCTCAAACTGTCTCTCTTTGGTGTTTCTGATTTTTCTTCGAGGACCTTTAGCGGATAATGTTTTTGGACGAGCAGATGTACTGATTGCGATTTCTTGATAGACCTTCGCTCGTCATTTTTCATCGCGTCCAGAACCTCCTCCCTGCTGGTTCTCGCGAACAGGTCCGGAGCGCTGATCCCTTGTTTGTAACTCTTTTTGTCCCCGTCGTCATCGTTGGAAGTGAATTTGGTGATGATTTTTGAGCCGAACGACAGCTTTTTGCAGTACACGTTGGCTATTCTCCTTATCTCGGGCGGCAGGTCCTGTTTGTGGGCGGAGATGTAGCGGCTCAGTAGAGTCAGGTGTTGTTCCATCGTCTTGTTCTGGTTTTCGAGGGTCGTCTGCGTTTTCTGATAGTTTTCTATAGCGTTCATTGCGGACTGGAATATGTGATTTGTAACGGACAAACATTAATGTCGTTGCTGTGAACGTTATTAGAGTCGACCAGAAACTAGGAGTAACAGAGTTGAATAAATTCATATAAAAATATAGAAATATGTAACACACACAGTTTTATACACATTCAGAGCCAGGGCCGCTTAGCATGTACGTATATATTTTTTAATTTTTAACTTATTTACAGCAATTTTTTTATCTGCATACCCAAAAACCGGTATTTTTATACTGATATCAATCGGTAAAGTGCAATGAGCTAAGTATATTATAATATAATGCTCACATCGATCTCCTCCTTCATCCTGGCCGTACTATTCACCAGCTGCCTGTTCTGTTCCGTGAGCAGCGCCAGACGAGGCATTTCTTCTCTCAGCACGCTATATTCCACTTCATACTCTGTCAGCTGACGGCTTATGTCCAGCTTTGCGACCTAACAAACAAATATTTATTGTATAACTAGTTTATGTCCGCGACTTCGCACGGGTTGTCCTTGGAATTGGTTTCAGAGAGACATTTAGGATGTACGCTGATAAAACCGAAAACGTTTAGAACTGGCCAGCTAGAAACATTGCTGATGAAAACTTTTTTTGAATTTCAAATTTAGAACTCTTTGGTAACCTAATGTGGTGTATCGCATTCATCTGTCATTTGTTTTTGTGAATTGGCGGCAAATCTAAAACTCTTGTCACACGTGGAAATTAACCAAACGTGAAAATATTCGGTCAATAATTTAGTTAGATTTTCGTTGTAGGCTTACTAAACAACAAAGCCATGATAGGCTGCGATTAGGATTTCTTAATAAAGCCCCATTTCGTCCCACTATTTACAATTTGTAACGAGTTTAAGCGTGACTGTGGCAATCTCAATGACGATCCGCGTGAGGGCCGTCCTTTAACAGCGAGTACTGAAGATAACGTCAGTGCTGCGACGCATGATAGAGAGAAATAAGAGTTAACCCATCAGCAGATACGAGCAAGCCTGGGCTGGGTATGAGTGAAGTTCCAAAAATATTACACAAACACAAGTATTAAAAAAATATCAATCAATGTGAATAATTTACTTACATATATACGACCGATTAAAATTATCTTTAATACAATGGTTTTTCGAACTCACCATTTTCATGACCTTGTCGTACACTCCTTTGTTCATGTCGGGTAACTTGTGCTTCAGATATTCGGCAGCTTCTTCGCAACTTTCACACAGCATGAGACCGTCTTTGTGCACCGACAGTAGACTCAGGGATAGCGAGAAGACCACGTCGAATGACTCCAAAAATATGAGATCTACGAGATAAAGTAACCTTTGAGCCCATAGAAGATTGCAAAAATTTTTTTTACATGAATAAGATGTATCAAATCTTTGACGCGAGCAGCCATCAAACCCCTAACCTTTAGAATATGATTTCCCAAGAGCAGAAATTTAATATCGAGTCTTAGCTTCATGTTTCTTTGATGTTAAAAACAATTATACACATTATATTCTTGGCAATATTTCCATTTTCAAGGGGTGATTCTCTCAGCATTCCATGGATTCACCGTGCTGGTGGGGGGTCCATCGTAACAGGGAGAGGAGCTCAACAGTGCCTGGGACTTGCGACCCAGGTGTAGGTTTAAGGGGTCCAAGCTCCTCTCTGTCCCTAACCACATTTACAACGAACCTACTAGGGCTGCTGATTTATATAGCCTTAATTTATGGATTATAAAAATTAGACAATTCTCCAAACAGCCTTCATCAGCTCATTTATATTTTCTGGACTAATAATATAATTTTACAGTCCTGATAACAAACTATTGAAAAAATTAAAAAGATTTGTATAGTACAATTCCTATACTTAGGCATATTTTTATATATTACTTTGTCTGTGTGTGTGTGTGTGTGTGTGTGTGTGTGTGACCACTCACCGAACACCCTCACAACGAAACCGAGAGGGAACTGGCTGGTGAAGAGCGTGAGCATCCATGGTGCGGCGTACAGAGCTGGTGAAATGTCCAGCGCTTCCAGGTGACTGTGGAGTTCCGGCTCGCGGTCTCGGACCAGCCGCGACAGCTGGTACAGCTAGAGATGAAGGAAGATAGATCAAGCAACATAAAGTGATTGGAGATGGTTTGACTCTTATTTTTTATAAGTAACTCCCTGGTTATGAGTAATGTTTTCACCAGTTTTTCATAAAAGCATGTCTCAAAAGCAACCTATATATTTAGTGACTGCCAGATAAAGGACAATTCCTACAATTTATATGCAAGATTTTATATAAAAATTATTTAAATATTATATATTTTTGGACTTAACTACCCAAATTAATCGTAATTAATAAATAGCTGAGAATATTTTTTCTGTACACAGACGAGATTCGAACCTTTGACGTTAGATATTAAATTAGTCGGTTTCCCTGACTCTGATTCACGTGGGTTTAAATTGTTTCGTTCAAATGAACCATGGCTCAGCGGTTAAAATGTCTTTGTCAGAGAGTTCTCCGGTTCGATTCCCGATTATGTTTTATCATCGGCCACGATATCATAGACTTTTTCCGAGGCGATCGTATTTTTGAGAATTTTTCTCGACGAATTGACACGAGCCTTTTTTAAACGACTGACAAATTGTGTGGGATCCGACGCGAATGAATTTTTTTGGCATACAAATGTTCATGCAACATTGAACGCGTGGCGGTCCCGCTAATGCCTTAGTTTGCGTCAACCTAACGATAGGCCACGTGACGGTCTTGCACTACTACTCCGCGCATAGCATCAATGGTTTCCGGGTTAACAACAGATTTTGGGCGACCTTCACGAAATTCGTCCTGGAGTGAACTAGGACCTCATCCACCTTCACCAAAATTTCAATTAAACTCATAGAATCACTTGTTGATGCACGTCGAGAGTCGTAAATGACAATTGCACTGAAATGTCCACGATTTTTTCCATTTTCTTGGCCGAAACGAATATTTTGAGTCACTCTAAACAACAGAAATAGCGCCAGTATATCAAAACTATCTGAGTACGTACGAGCTCACTGTTAAACTTCACGGTGAGCTATGAGTCGCCAGCTTGCAGCGCCGGGGATGTCCAGGCACGAAATATAAGAGGCAAAACCGTATACACGGTACATACACCAAACTAACACTTTTAGTACCTGTCTGTTTGTTCCGGCTAATCTCTAAAATTACTGGACCGATTTTGACGGAACTTCATTGGTAAACAGCTGATGTAGTAAGGAGTAACGTGGGTTGCTTTAAAAAACAGCCCTAGTTACTCCTGGTTACAACCAGATCCCGAATACTGATCTCGAAATTTAGCGTCATCACGCGCGGGTGAGTGGTGAGGGGCTTGCGGCGGTTAAAAGTTTCTCCATAGCTTTTTCGCGCAGACGGAGCCGCGGATAACAGGTAGTATAATACGAATTGTAACCAACCTGAACCTGGAGCGCGTTCATGTCGGGCAGGTATTGTTTCCTGATCCCGCGTCGGAACATCAGATGACGAAGAAGAGCAAACGCCTCCGCTTCTTCCATCTGAAATATTTTTATACCAAAACTTCATTTAAACTATCACTTTACTATCAAATATTCTTTAATTTAAAGACGAAAATCAAATCTTACAGATATTATAAAATAAAATCAACTAAAACACAATAACGAGTAAAATCACGATGGCTTAAATGTTAAAACGACTGCATATAACACTGAAAGTCGTGGGTTCGATTTAGACGACTTTTCAAAAATTTATATATGTATGCGTGTGTGTGTGTGTGTGTGTGTGTGTGTGTGTGTGTGTGTGTGTGTGTGTGTGTGTGTGTGTGTGTGTGTGTGTGTGTGTGTGTGTCTGTGTGTGTGTGTGTGTGTGTGTGTGTGTGTGTGTGTGTGTGTGTGTGTGTGTGTGTGTGTGTGTGTATAGCATACATGTAGTAAGAGTATCCCAGCCACAAAGCTCAGTCCCTGGCAGTAGCCCACATCGGGGTCCAACAGGGAGTACGCCTTCAGTATATTGTACAGGGCCAGCTGACCTGGACCCAGGGCTGATGCGAAGTAGGAATGCTTTGGGAACGTCCTGCCTGATGAAGGAGATGAGAATATAATATTATATAAGAAAAAATATTTAGTAGGACATAAACAAAAAAATATCATATATATATATATATATATATATTTTAGTACTTATCACTCATTTTTTATAAATATACTATATATCTCTTATCATGAACACTATAAAAAACATTTTTTTTTATATTTTTACCAAAACCAATAACAAAAATTCAGAAATCATTTTTATTATATATATATATTACTTACCGAGGTCAATCAAAATGGCGTGTTGGTGTTTAGTGAGACCAGATAATAGTGTGGCGTACGGCGTGTTGTATAACGGAAACTGTTTGACATCCGGCGGAGGGATCCGGATGCAGGCTTGTTCAGCCAGGATGTACCAGACGCCGCCTCTAGACATGCGAGGAACGCCTGGGGACAGATGTATGTCAAGCTATATACAGAAATGCTTTTAAGACTTAAAATTATGAAACTGGATTTTTTTGTTATTTTTTTCAAATGAAAAGTATATCAGTTGTTTGCATTTGAGATATACTAAATTACTGTTTTATACTTATATAAATATATATGTAAGTTAAATTATTGGACATTCAAAAAAAAATCTTTGAACAGTAAATATATAATGTAATTTGATATAAAAAAAAAATTTAATAATTTATGTTAGGTTACTTTTAATATTTGGCAAAGAAAGCTTTACATAAATGTATCTCGAATAATAGTGATTTGATAATCGTAAGCACTTATATATATATATCAAACGAATCTTAAAAGACTTATCTTAAGAATAGAAGTTTATGTTACCTTGTCTCACAGCCTGCGTGAGCATGTGTCTATCAATTTTGGCGACCGGATGAGATCTGTCTCGGGACAACAGATCGTCCCACATGAGCGACACGCCGGGAGCACAAGCGTCAAGCTCAGTGTATTCTAGCTTTATGCGCCGAACAGCCGATGATTCCTCGCCCTCTGTTAATGGATTTTTTTTACAATTACATCGATATTTAGATAGAGTTTCATCAATCAATAGATAATTTTTTTTTTTTGGTATTTTTTTTTTATTAAATCGTAATAAAATATGATTGATTTTATACATATTTGGACAAGTTCATGTGAAAATATATATATCAGTATAAGCTGTCTGGTCAACATAACATTGGTAGAAATAGTAACTAATCCAAACTTATTATTTTATTTATTCTCTGTGTTCTTCTCACACATACCTCTCAGTCTCTGGTTTTCTTTTTCCATCCTCACCAGCAGCAAGGTCTGGTCGATGGCCATCTTCCACAGCTGTCTCAATTCTTCTCTCGACCGTCTCGTCGTCCGTGACGACCGTTGGTTTGATTGACTGAGATCTGTAATATACAAAAATTTATATATTTATATCGAAATCATTTTATAATAACTTATATAGTTAGAATGATTGTTATAAAAACTATTTTTTGTTGATTGCACTATTATTCGATCTATCCGGTAAGTTTATGGAAAAAAAAATCACTATAATACATTAATAATTAATAATTTATATTTTATTGTCTGTAATTATTACTATATATATATGTATATATATATATAATTTCTAAAACATAATATCGTCTATGTAACCTTCTTGTTCTATGTTCGGTTGTAAAACTTTCTCATATATCGCCTGGCGCCATGTTGAATCTTTTTCGTTATTTCCGACAGCTGATGTGCGGCTGTCGCTCACTTTTAGGAAGCTGTAACAAAATATATAAAAATATAAAGATCATTTAAGGTCATGAGGCATTTGGTGAAAGCCACAAGTCGCATCTACGACAACTTGATTACTATAAGAAATGACATTGATGGTATAAAAATTAGCAATAATTTTACAAGATTTAAATTATTTAATGATTTACTAATAATACATTCTATTACAGTTCCTGTTTTATATTTGATGTCAACAACGGTCCTATTTTTAAATAAATCCAAAAGAAACTAGTATTATATTAATATTACGTCTATTATTAATTTTTCAGGATATACTCACATGTCCATCATGGGGCTATTGACAGCTTTTGAGTCTTCTTTGTTATCATTTGTGTCATCTGGCGTAACAATATCTTTCGTAGTTGTTGGTTCTGTGTTAAAATACATAAAAAATATTTTGCTATATTAATGTAGATATATATATATTTTTTCCAGAGGGTGTCCTACTAAGTATTTTTCCGATATTTAGCCTTGGGCATACGGGTACGCGACCCCGGATCCTCGAGCCACCACTTTCATACCTCTATCCTCAGTCCATGAAGGTGGTGTCCTGTACCTCCCCTCATTCCCCTTCCTAACCTCTTTCCCCCATTCTCTATCTTTTCCTTTCCTGGTTTTACCCGTAAAACGGGGTTTTGGAGGTCAGACGGCAGTCGCTCCGTTAAAACCACTCCCGCCACTCTTATGGTTGCAAAAGTTTATGGACTGGGTACGGCTAGGGCGTCGCCGATAAAGGACGCGCAGGCACATCGCCCTACACCTGCGATAAGTGGGCAAGGGCTACCGTGTCAAGTACGGGCACGGCTAAAGACGTTAGTACCCCAAAGGAAACTCCGCTTTGCAACGTGTAATATTGGCTCTCTAACCGGACGATGCAGAGAACTCGCAGATGTACTCATGAGACGTCGGGTCCAGTGTGCGTTCCTCCAGGAAACTCGCTGGAAGGGCAATAAGTCTCGGAACATCGGACAGGGTTACCGGCTGATATACACTGGGTCGCCTTCAGGTAAAGCTGGTGTAGCGGTAGTGCTATCTGAGGAGCTTCGGAATGGTCTTCTTGAAGTTGATCGTCGCTGCGAACGCCTGATGCGGGTGCGGGTACTGGTCGAGGGAGTGATTACTAACTTGATCAGTGCTTATACTCCTCAGGCTGGATGTAGCGGGTCCGAAAAAGAGTCATTCTGGGAGCAATTTGAAGAGGTTCTACGTGCTATACCAGCTGCTGAAGTAATCATAGTTGGGGGGGACTTAAATGGCCACGTAGGTAGGGCTGCGGAAATGTTTGACCGTGTACACGGTGGTTTTGGTTATGGTCGCCGCAATGCAGAGGGAGAAAATATTCTCAGAACCTGTATTGCGTCTGACTTAGCCGTCGTGAACACGTTCTTCCAAAAGACTCCACAGCACCTGATCACGTATAAGAGCGGGTCCCACTCAACCCAAATAGATTATCTGCTGACCAGACGGTGTCATATCAGCAAGGTGACTAACTGTAAAGTCATTCCTGGTGAAAGCCTGACGGCCCAACATCGACTTCTTGTCATGGACTATGTCGTTACCCCGAAAAAGAAAGTGGCCGAGAAACGTAAGCCTCGCATCAGGTGGTGGTTGCTGAATGGAACGATGCAGACCAGCTTTCGGGCAGAGGTTGAGAGTCAAAATCTGTCGACTAATACCGAAACTGCTCAGGAAGTTTGGGATCGAGCCCAGTCAGCAATTATCACAGCAGGTAAACGAGTTCTAGGCCTTTCTAAGGGAGGACGGGTCATTGACAAGGAGACATGGTGGTGGATTGACGAAGTGCAGGAGGTGATTCGTGAAAAGAAGACTGCCTTTAAGAAGTGGCAGCAATCAAACTCTCCTGAAGACAGACTAGAGTACATAGCAGCGAAACGTGCCAGTAAAAGGGCTGTTGCCAGAGCCCGCAGTGATAGGTTATCACCATTATATGATACACTTGAAACTGCGGAGGGGCAGAAGCTCATTTACAAATTGGCACGAGCTCGGGATAAGGCGACGCAAGATATCGCAAAATGTCTTAGCGTCAAAGATTCCCAAGGCACGTTGCTGTGTAATCATGCCTCTGTGAAGGAGAGATGGAGATGCTACTTCAAGGAGTTGCTAAATACTCAGCACCCGTGCAGTCTTCCAACCGAAATACCTCCTAATCTTGGACTTATTGCTCCGATAACACCTGACGAAACTCGGAATTGTCTTCGACGCATGAAGACTCGGAAAGCGGTGGGACCTGACGATATTCCGATCGAAGCGTGGAAATCATTGGGCTCTCTTGGTGTGCTCATACTGACGGACCTTTTTAACCGCGTCTTGAACACTGGGTCTATGCCACATCAGTGGCGTTATAGTTACATTACCCCTATATACAAAGGCAGGGGCAGTGTTCAAGACTGTGGTAGTTATAGGGGCGTTAAGATCATGAGTCATACCATGAAGCTCTTTGAGCGTATGATCGACCTCAGGCTCCGCCGAGAGTGTACTGTCTCGGAATGTCAATATGGATTTCAGCCAGGATCGAGCACCTTGGACGCCATCTTTGCCATCAGAACTCTGATGGAGGCATACAGGGAAAAAAGGAGAGCTCTGCATGTCGCATTCCTAGATCTGCAGAAGGCCTTTGACTGCGTTCCTCGTCAATGTATCTGGTGGGCATTGCGATTCAAAGGCGTCCCTGAGGCCTATATTGACATCATTAGAGACATGTACCGCGATTCCGTTTCAATGGTTAGGACTGCTGTTGGCGATACAAAACCCTTTCCGATCTCAGTAGGGGTTCACCAAGGCTCGGCTCTTAGCCCCTTCTTGTTCAATGTAGTGCTGGACACTGTCTCGGCTAACATCCAGGACCAGCCTCCATGGCTGATGATGTATGCCGATGACATAGCGCTCATTGATGAGAGCCGGTTGACGCTAGAGCGAAGAGTGAACCTCTGGAAGGGTACGCTTGAGAACGGTGGTCTTAAACTAAATGTGACGAAGACCGAGTACATGGCTTGCGGAAGCCCGGACTCTTGCACTATCCATATAGGTCCTGAACCAGCCGTTAAGTCGGAAAAGTTCAGGTACCTTGGATCTATTCTGCATGAGTCCGGAGGCATCGATCACGATGTCCAAGCCCGGATCAGCGCTGCTTGGGCGAAATGGCGTGAGGTCACAGGTGTGGTCTGCGATCGCAGAATACCTACCAAGCTCAAGGGAATAATATACAAGAGCATAATCCGACCGGTTCTCTTATATGGAAGCGAATGTTGGCCAACACTGTCCAGGCACACTCAGGAGCTTCACGTCACGGAGATGAAGATGCTGAGGTGGATGTGTGGCGTAACGCGAGCTGACCGTATACGTAACACATTTATCCGAGGTAGTCTTGGAGTCCGTGACGTAGCGGATAAGCTTCAAGAGAGTCGCCTGAGATGGTATGGTCACGTTGCACGCCGGCCTGAGAACTACGTCGGAAAAATTTGCCTTGATATGTCAGTCCCTGGAGCAAGACCCCCAGGACGCCCAAGAAAGCGATGGCTGGACACCGTGAAACAGGATATGAGAGCCAATGGACTTACCACCGCGGATGCTAAAGATCGTGCAAAGTGGAGGAGTTTAAGCAGGAAGGCAGACCCTGGCTAATGCTGGGATAATTGCCAGGATGAAGAAGAATGTAGATATATATATATATATATATATATATCTCATCAATACTAGGGCGTATTGATGAGTTGGGTGAAAATTATTGACATTATAATACTAGTGTACAAGTTATAGCATATTTGGACAGGTCATTGCTTGAGGATACGGATACAAAATTTCATAATGATATTAGAGTTAGTGTTAGTGTGAGCATTTTCAGTAATTTAGATCGGGCAATTCGTTTTTTCGCTGTGAAGATGTAAAAAAGTGAATTTCGTGTATTGATATAACAATATCACATTATTTATTACGTCAAAAACCAATACTCCATCGAAAAAATCTTTTCATAAGAATTATGGCGAACCTTCTCCGTCACAAGATGATTAACAAATGTTTTACTGATTTTCGTTGTGGTAGGACAAGCACGGAAGACCCTCCTCGCTAAGGTGGTCCAATCGAAGTGACCACTTCAAAAATGCTCCCGAATATCAGAGTTATATATTGAGAGATCGAAGAATGAAGTTGAAATAAATAGGGAGCACTCTAAACATTTCATTTGAACGAGTTTTCAACATCATGCATGAACATTTGCATACGAAAAACTTTTCTGCCAGATGGGTGCCGCGTTTGTGAACAGAAAACCAAAAACGTGAAGGAGTAACACTCTCCCAGGCTAATTTGCGGCTTTTTGGACAAAATCCAAATGAGTTTTTGCGCTATTTCATCACTGTTGATGAAACATGGATTTATTTTTACACACTAAGAGACAAAAAACCAATCATAACAGTGAGTGGAAGCCAGTGGCAGTGCTCAATAGGCCAAGGTGGTGCCTTCAGCAGGTAAAGTTAAGGCTGCGGTTTTCTGGGATGTACAAGGTGCAATCCTAATCGATTGATACCAAAACGGGTAAACCCTAAACGGAGAGTATTATTCTACAGTCTTGGATCAGTTAAATCAAGAAATCAAACCAAAAGGCCTCATCTCGCCAAGAAGAAAGTTCTGTTTCAGGACGATTATGCCGTTTACCATTCTTCTACCACAACAACGGTCAAGTTGGTGTTACGCTACGTAACGCTTGCTCATCCACCATATCTTCTTGACCTGGCACCCAGCGACTTTTTTCTCGAAACATGAAAAAATGTCTTGATGGACGAAGATTTCAAACGGATTTAGAAGTGAACTCCGAAATTAATGCCTATTTTGAATGCCGTGGGAAAGATTGCTACAAAGAGGAGATCAAAACACTCCGGTATAATTATACCAGATTTGTGTAGCAATACAGGGTGATTACATTGAAAAAAGACATTATTTCCCGTTAAACTACCCTCCTGTATATGAGTACAATTTTAATTTTTTTATCAGAGAAAATTATATAATGAAAAAAGAAATTGTCATAGCTGTAATTATGTGTTGCATCGTCACATACCGTAACCAGGTGAGGTTGCTTTCCTCTGGTTGTCCGGTGACTCAGGATGATCCGACTCTGAACTCGGTCGGGCTGGACTCAGAGAAATATCCTTGAAAATATCAATTATATATATACATATATATACTTATCATCTTTCAAGTCGGTTAACTACGGCTATGCTGACCTTCCGCGGGAGTTGCAGTAGATTCCCTTCATCCTTGCTCTGTCTCCTCTTCAGCAGATGATCGAAACCACTCGACAGAGAACGCTTTGCTTTCATAAATATTGTGCTACCTCCGAGATATTGATTGAGGAACTCCGACCTGAATGTAAAATTTATATAAAGCTATGTACACACATATAAACTTTATCCATTTCCACAATCACATGGCCGTATGGATCTCTTCCACTGCACTGTATACTACTTATCATTTATTTATTACGTTCTTTTCCACACGCGTCACTACACTCGTATACACCCACCTGTTCTCAGCCGTGTCGTGTACATGTCTTTTCTGTTTGGACTCGCAGTGAGCTCTCAACAACATCATTAAGAAAGCGTTGTGTTCGCTCACCTTTAAATAAATATAAGCAATGAATATACGTCTTTGACTAAAGCTACGTTTTAGGGACAGGTACAGACGGGATGAAAGCATAGTTTAATTTTTGAATTAACAATGTATTCAAAACGAAATTTAAAAAAAAAACTCATAAAAAAATCTACCGTCTCATCTCAAAGTTAGCTATCATAAGACTTATTCGTTTTCTGTCATTAATGTATACCTCATACATGTGGTTAGTTCCACCTTGATACTTCGTGATGATGATTTCCTGTTCATCATCAGGCAGCTGTTCTATGCGACGGAGTATGAACGCGTGGGTCTTTTTTTCGTTCATACCTTAAACACCAATTACGAATATGAGAAAGAATTTAATACACAAAAACATTCCTTGGGGAAACCCTTAACGAATTGTAACGAAACTTATGAGAAGCAGGTAAAACATAGTTTCAGTATTTTATTATTTTACTTATTTCGTATTGGCATTAGTAAATTTGTTTTTAGGGTTTTAAATAAAACTTGTGTCGTTACTAATATTTGCTGGATACTAAGGCTACATTATGTTCAGAAATTTTACCCTACCTTCAATATCATGACACAGTCTGTGGTACCACAACATCGGACAGTGTTCGCAGGTCATGTTAGGGGATTTGTCCCGTGATTTTTTTAACAACTCAGCGTGAGCTACGAACGCTTGTTTGATGGCTGTTAAAGCAAAATATAATTAATATGAATATATTAACCAATTGTAGTTACGTCATCACCTATAAAGGGTTGAAAAATTTAAATGTCCTCACCACTGACTACTTCGTTGGCGACGGAGTCACTCTCGCATTTGAACACGTAACAAGCGTAGCTCTCGTTAGTCTCCCTACACACGAATCCGAAGTGCTCTCTATTACTTCTACCTAGCACACAACTAGCGACATCTTTGAATGCTCTGTGTAAAAGTATTTGTTTCCTATCTGGGCTTATTAGACGGAGTTCTGATCTAGCAACCTGGAAATATCGAGTCTAAAATAATCTCATTATATTACCGAAGAACTAAACGGTATTATTTCAAATAATTATATATTATGTAGGAATATCGACAATTATATGAAGAAATTTTTGATATATTTTTGCGGCGGAGGGACAGCTATAAAACAAAAAGCAGATTTTTTTGAAAAAAAAACAACAAATTCAGCGTTTGAAAGCGTTATAGCTGTCTGTACGTCAACAAAATCAGATATATAAACTCCTATTGTTAATGAAAATTTATCAGTACCTGAAATAGCATAGTCCTATTCTGTTCCCCGATCAAGTGAGCGATCGGGGTTTTCAAACTCAAAGCACCAATGGAAGCAGATCTGTCTCTCAGGAAGGGCTTGTTATCGGGTAATTGTTTTTTCTCTTTATTCGGCTTCCTCGGTATTTCACCGAAACTAAATTGCTCAACCTTAGTTTGTTCGTCTGATTGTTTGTTAGTGACTTCCAAAGGTTTATTTAACAGTGGATCAGCTAATTTGTTATTTACAAGATCGTTTTCTTTAGGAGGTTCGGTATCTTTCCCTGTCTTGGCAGCATCATTGCCATCTAAGTTGTCCTGTTTCTCTTCATCCTCAGTTACGGTGCCCAAATTATTTTTCGTCACATTTATAACAACTACAGCCGGTTCCAAAGGTACCATCTTTTTGACACTCTCAACTCTTTCTTTGGTAAATACATCAAATTCTTCATCAACCTCACTGCTTTCTTGTTTTTTAAGATTCTCAGCACTTTTCCAAGCAACATTCTTATCTGGCTCTAATGGTGTGCTACTTGGCATTATGTAGTTGGTTTTTCTAAATTCCTCTAAAGCCTTTTCGGGTGATGTTCTTGACGAATCATTACTATCCTGGGAAACCTATAATTTATTAATTTAGCTATAAATTTACGGATGATAAAAGTTAAGTTAAGCAATAGTTGAGAAATTTTACCCCACTGGAAGACAACAAACTGTGCCGTCTGCTAGTCCTTGCTTTCTCAGCCTCGTGCTGAGCGAATTTGATTAACGCATCATCTATCAAGGATTCGGGCACTTTTCTTTGCGATATTCTCACTTTTCCGATGTATAAAACCTAAATAAAATATTTCCATATATTATATACGTTATATATTTCTTATTGACTCCGCAAAAAAATCTTACCTCAAAAAAATGTGAATCAGACGGAGATAAATCAGCGCATAGTGATGTTAGTGCTGAAGCGTTGCTCAAACTTCTAACAAGTCCAGATTCGTTTGTCCTAAATTTGATTAGAATATGGTAAATAAAATAAACATTCTTTGTATTGAAAGATAATTGTTATATAATAAGTTAAATATAAATTGCTTCCAAAACCCAGCGGACTATAGCTACGATGATTAAAATATAATTTACTCACAAATTAGAATTGCAATTTCCAGGTAAAGATATAGCGGGGTTACTCCAAGGAAGGTGTTCAGATCCATTCTGCAGCTGGAATCCTACGTTCCTAGTGACGTTGAGGGACCCAGTTGAGCCCTTAGGACTCTGGGTCCCTGGTGAAGGATCCCGCATCTGACTGAATAAATCTGTCACCTAAAAACAAATATCCCTTTATCAGTCTATATTTATCTTATTTGACTCTTTCGTTCCCACATATAAAATATATGCAATTAAAACGAAAGAAAATAGTTTCAAACGCTGACTAACTCAAAATTAATATATAGTAAACATAGACCATGCTAAGGAGACTCAGAAACCACAACATACGTAATCAAACTATATACAATGAAGATGAACAGAGCTATCCGTATTTTAAATGACACACTAATAGAAATCTCTCATGTGAAAGTTGAATAACAAAAATCATATTTACTTGTTTGTAATATGATAAGTTATAGACCATAAAGCGTCTTTAAGGTTTAATGTATACGATACGGAATAAATTAACATACGCTATAATCCAAGGATGGGAATAATATGCATCTCATTCAATGCCACTCATTGGTTCAAAGCATGTGTTATGTAAAACGCTCATAATAAAATATACATACCAATATACAATATGGACTGAATATCAATCCAATACAGATAATATCATTTTAATATCACAAAACTAAAATACATCACACATAATTAATGAACTGTACATCACAATGTGTGCAAAAACAATTTAATACGTCAGATGTATTATACAGCCAATTTAGAAAATATTATTTAACATTGACTTGCAAAAAGTTCAAGGTTTTTTTATTAATTGATTAGCGACATCTATCGATGACGTCAGCGAGGTCCTTGTTCGTCAATCAGCGCCATCTACAGTTCAAATAGCCTTAATTGAAACAGCTGTCTCGTTTGTGGCGTCAGACTGAATGTATAAACAAATTATACACATGAGGAAACAATGTATAACATAGTACCACTATGATATATTATCGTAAGAATTTTCCTGTTTGCTTATATCTAAAAACAATGGCTTTTTACTTGTTTGTTTGAAACGCCCATACTGCTGTTATTGAAAATAGTGTTGCTCATATACGTTTTATACACATTTATGTACAGTTTTCTGTGTTAGTATAATATCATTGGCGTTAAAGGATATTGCTTTGTCCGGCCATAACATCCGTGTTAGGAGAAAACCTCAGGCCTCAAGCGGTCGCTGTAGGGTAGAGCCACAATATTTAATGTTTCTAAATACGTCATTTTAAAACATGCTAAAAAACAAATGGGTTTTGTGATGCAAGTTCATTTATGTTAATGACATTCCCAAAATACTCTTTTGTATTTCGATGGCAATTTGTGACGATTGTATTTAATTTCGGTGCCGTGACGAGAACATTATCTGAACTTAATTTGAACAGAATTTTTAAATAATATGATAGAGATTACTCATTATTTAGTTCTCATGTAACATTAGTTAGCAATTATATTTTTCTTATATTTTTATTCTTTAAACTTATAGCTCATCGACGTTTCCAGTTTCAGCCGAAGTGATTTTGATTTACCAATGTTTAAGCTATGATTATTATGTTATTATGTCGAAAAGGATGTTTCTACTTTCGGGTTTAAGCTAACCGTGTAAATTATAGACATGAGTGAACAAAGTCATAACAAGCTGCTTAAGCCTCACAGCACACGAGGATAAAGGTATTTGTCTTTTATTTCTCCTAGATTTTTTGCTTAAAAACATATTAATAATATTTTTAATTTAAGTCAAATTGAGGAACGATCTCACAGTGCGTGTGAAAAGTTTAACGTCTGTATGAAGATTGTATATGAAATTACTTTGGCAACATTTTGTTTGTCGATTGTTATTTTGGCTTTAAACCAATATTATTCCTGTTTCCTTGATAATAATATTCCATTAACATTAACAAAAATCCATTAATCTAATCCAATGAAGGAATTCCAAACTGTCTAGTGAATAATAATAATAATGGAAATTTTAATTATTTTGCAAATGCGAAATAACATCACTTAACCCATGAACTTTATGAAAACAATGGAAATTTTTTTGTCCATTTTCCCACACGAAACAATAGCTCGTTATGTTTTACGTTATGTATAAATTTTTATTCATTAAGCGAAAAATATTTTTTGGGTTAAAAAAATATATTTTTTTTTAGGTAATAGCAAATTTTTAATGTATTATCCTTTGTTGAAGTACCTTATTGTCGAATTTCGGTTATCTGGAAAGTGGTATGTAATTTTTATAATGTATCGGTTCTATATATATATATATATATATATGTATATATATATATATATATATATATATATATATATATATATATATATATATATATATATATATATGTACAGACATACATTCCTATGCGTATTCCATACAGCAGCAACCGCGGGTTAATTCAAACTACTTATATTATTTCTACAATAAAGATAGTTATAAACACAGCAAAACAATATTTTTTTTCTACTTTTAACTTTTGATATATAACGTTATGCCTGTATTAAGAATATCAAACACATTAATTCATATTCAATTCAACCAGTAGCTGTTATTTTCGTTATGTGTTATTGATAATTAGTTCCCAAACACACGTTCTTACCAAATTTTTCATGTTTATAGCGGATGTGTCCGAGTGGGAACCGAACATAGGACGGTTCGGATGCATCCTGGTGTCTGGAAAACATTCTGGTATATAATTCCAAACCTATTTCACTCCATTAACGTTTCTGGAATGTATATTCCAGCGACATTATCACAGACTACTTTGATAGATCCGTTTTTATTATATTTCTTGTATAAATGTTGCACGTTTTAGTTTTGCGGGTACCTGGATTTCTATATTTTTAAATCTTTGTATCTAATGTACGGAGATTTTTGTATCAAATCAATCAAAGGATATTTACAGTTGTATTTATTGTTAGCTTCGTTATCACACAAAATGAAGAAGTATTAGAATATGTAATGATTTTGTTTTACAAGAATATAATGAGTTTTTAATGTATTTTAACTTAAATTTCGCTTGGACGGTTCAAGTTATTACACCAAGTATGTATACAGACGTATTGTATACTCTTATTTGGAAGTTGGTTAAACATCAGAACATGTTATGTGTATCCCATCAATAATAAGGAAAATATCTTAATTAATTATCACAGAATAATATTCTTATATTATATGCAGACGATGTATGTGAGTAAGTTTGTACAGATCTCCAGTTTTGTACAACAAAAATTTAATATATTTATATATATGTACAAATAAATAATATATATATATATATATATTATTTATTTGTACATATGTCACCAATTTATATATATATATATATATATATATATATATAAATTGGTGACGCTCAGAGCAACATATTACGAAGACAATGTCTTCTGAAGACGCAGCTTCGCTTGTGTAACCTTAGTATGTGTAACTTTCCCTTTCATTAGATGATAGGTTCGTTATAAACTTACAGCCTTATAGTTTATAACTGTCACTGTTAAAAACTCATGTAAGTAAGTTCATTTAACTTAAAATCGTAAAGTATTGTGCATTATATATAATTTTAAATTAGTCTCTAATTATTTTTCGACAATATTGAGGAATGGAAGGATATAGAAAAAAATAAGGTTAAGTTAATTACAATATAATGATAGTATATTATTAAATTAATTTTCGGAAATATATTTAGTCAAAACAATCTATATTCGAACATCTATCAGACCTTGAGAGTACCGTCAAAACCGTTACAGCCGCTAAAGAGACAGACAGACATACGGAATTTAATCAAATATTAATTTTCTTATATCCACCGTCTATATACCCGCATGCATTTGATAAAAAACACTTATTTTTTATAGATAACAAAGTATTATATATATATCTCACTGTGAAAGTATTCCCGTTTTGTTTTCCGCGTTACACTACAAACAAAAATACGTACAAATAAAATTAAAATTAAATTATTTATTGCAACATAATCAATAAGATGTTCAGAAGAAAATATTCAAAAATTAGACAGATTTAGGAGCATGTCATGATGATTTATCTCGACTGATTTAGACTCGACATATAAAATGACCAAAAATTTGCAATTACCAAAAAGAGCTGGTGTGATTAAATCGCGGCTCTAACCAGAGACCAGCTCCCATAACAGTGGAATTAAGAGAAGCAATTAAGGAAGGAACGAAGGAAGTTGGAAGATATAGTGAACGTAGCGTCCAGAATCTTTAAGGGACGCGACCTTCATTAATGAAGAAGACTGCAAAGAAAAAGTACTGTCATCTTATCAATGTGTCTTAGTTATAATTTTTTTTCCAACTAATTTTTCGATTAGACCGTAATAAAGAGCAAAGGTATATGAATGTGTACCCCAAAAATAATTTTGGATAACTTATCACGAGATTTAGACGATCGGATAATATTAAGTGCATTGATAGGCGAGAAAAACTACAACTGAATGTCTTTGAGACTTGAAAGTTGTTAGTTTACAGGGAATTTGCATGAAGAATAGGCGAGTAAACAGAAATAATGGCATCTTTTACATAGATTAATGCATATAAAATACACACAGTTTTATTTTAGAGCTAATTTTGGTGTTAGATGAGGAAGACATATTTCCAGATGTAGGGGTGTCCTTTGTCCTACTAACAGAGCTAATTTAATGACAGTGCGGGAACTGAGCAGGAGTTCCAGCTCTGGAGCTCTTTTTCACTTATCCAGTTCCTTTCCAAGCAAATTTCATTTTATCTTCTCATGAATCCCATCACGGTAACGCACGAGTCCAGACCGTGTTTGCGAGGCCGTCTGGCAAACCGCCGAGCTGTTTTTTGGATGAAATATCGGATGAAAATATTTGGATGGTGATTTAAAGCTCTGTCATGTTCTAAGAAGGTGTGCTCGACCTTATATCTGATTATGTAAAATTCAATGTGATGGTGAGGAAAATTGGAAAAAACCTATCTTTTCTTAGATTTAATCAATATATATATATATATATATATATATAGGGCGAAATTTATCTTATTTAATGACTCTTGAATTTTTACTTTTTATATATCTGTCTGCTTACAAAAAGTTTTTCATCATCAAAATACGTACGGAGAATTAACAGTATTCTCTATAAATCTTCGCACGTTGTATTAGTATTATTTAACGAGAAATAAGAAACGTTTCGTTTGTAGTACAGCGCTAAAAACTGGTACTAAGAGTAATGTAGGTATGAACGTTAATAGAGCATAGGATAAATATTTAGAAGGTTTTTTCTATTACCAGTTCAAATATTTGATTATAAAAAAATTCCTGTCACCGAAATATAGATATCGGCAGAGACCTCTAAATCTATGATCAAACAAATTATTTTATCGAAAAAAAATTGAGATTAAGACAAAAAAATGATTTATACGATTTACGTATATAAGAGAAATGTAAAACATTTGTGAAATTTTTATTTCATTCAGAATAACATCCACCCCATCCCCTGTGTTTTCAATAGAAGAATGAGTATTTCGAGGGGTGAATTTTATTAGTCATCAAGAAAATAGGGTAGAAATGAGGACAGACCGCACCCGCGAAAATAAAAATAGGGAATATAATGACGTACTTATGTTACGGAACTGTGTGATATCACAAAGCCTTTGTAGACGGTTATGTTGTTCGATTGCTCGCTGTAAAATATTTTCAATATCATCACTATAAGATGTAGAGCTTTTCCCGCGACTTCGTCCGCGAACATCCGAGTTGGACTCACAAAGAAATGTATAGACTGTGCTAATGCAATACAAATAGTATAATGTTGGAGGCTTTCATTTTGAATAACGGAGATACAGACAGCGCCACTTGCCGGGATGATTTGTGAATCTAAACCATCTCCGGCGTAACACAAATGCATACAAAATTCATTCAAATCGCTCCAGCCGTTTAGGAGTTCAGTGACATACAAACGTACAGCGGAATTATATAAATAAAGATTTAATCCACCAAGTACATAAGCGATTTAATTAAGAAAAGTTTTGTAAACATGTACAATTTGCAAAAAAGAAAAAAGAATACTTAGGTATAATATACGTAAATCAATATAAAATACCATAGCTGAACTGTCTGTTTGTTACAATGAACATCAAAAACTACACTTTAAATTAAACTAAAATTTTCCACTAAGTCACTATATAAATGTTGTTTGTAAGTCAAAAAAAAACTCACTTCCTCGTGAGATTGTTTTAAGAATGTGCCCTTTGAAGCGAGGTCATTAATGAATTAAAAAACGCGTTGCACTTGAACTTAGTACCGTCGGATAGAAAATTAAGAAATACTCATTTACAAACGAAAATGCTATCCCGATTTCGATGGGGTTCTCTTTGTTAGTTGAATTTCAGATTGTAGAGAAAAATTTTTGAATTGACGTTATTGCTATGAGTGTCTGTACAAAATTTTACTTGATCACAGAATAAAAGAGGCTTTATATTTTAATCAAAAATTAACTCTTCTATATAATGTTGCAAATTATAATATATATGTATGTATGCCTTTTTAAATTTACGATACAAAAACTACCTCACACACGCAGAAAATTTATTAATATAATATTAATGTAAATTTATTCCATGTTCACATTAATAATGTATTTATTTTATTTTAATTTTCTTATTTCAATGGAAAAAAATTTCATATAGCGATATAAAAATCAATATATTTTTTTAATACAGGTCGCAAAAATTTTAATCAATGAAAGTATTTTAACCTATATGAAAACGAGATACAAGTTCGGTTGTACTTAAATATACGTGTGTGTCAGTCAGCTCATAGCTCGGTAACAGCGATATATATGTATAATATAAAGTGAATGTTTATGATTATGTATGTACGTATGTTTGTTGCTTTAGCGTAAATACTTCTTAAAAGGTTTCGATAAAACTTTTACCGTGTTGTTGCTTCAATATAGCCCTAATAGGTACTTTTCAAATTTGGTTAGGTAGGGAGAGGAGCTTGGACAGTGGAGGTGAGCGTTTAACGCGCGTTTGATAGGTCCTTGAACCTACCCCTGGGTCGCAAGTCCCAGGCACTGTTGAAGCTCCTCTCCCTGCATCATGGACCCGGCACCCGATCGGTGTGTCCATGGAATCCTAAGAAGTTTCGTCTCATAAGACCCAGGCTATAAATTATTCCGTAATTCCGTATTGTTAGTGCAGAATCGAGATAAAACAGATATATTAAATAGAAATTCACGTGTTTACAAACTATATATATATATATATATATATATATATATATGTGAGAGCACGGGGATCCTCGTGGAACCTTGGCCAAGACTCTAGTCCTTTAAAAGGCTTTCGAGTCTGGGCGTTAAGTACCGATGACGATGGACAGGCTTCCATTTTGAAGCAAAGATAGTCTTTACTCAAAATGATACTTGTTTATTGCTAACAAATTCTTACAATGAATGTCAAGAATTGTATAGCGGAGATTCTACCACTGTGGCTCCTAAGAGCGACCAATGTAGAATGAATTCAGTACGATTATGCTTTGACTTTTATATGGTAAATTCTATATTACAATTGTGGGTACTTTGAAAAAACTAATCACCTGATGTATTAATAAATTTATTAACATCGGTGAAGTGGGTAATTTGAAAACAATTATAATGAACGAATACACGAAAAGGAATATTTTCGATACGAGAAGGCTGTCGGCGCGACACGGCCATACTGACGGTTGGTGCGTGCTCAGCGCCAACGTCTAGTTCTCATAATATATTGTGACTTCGAAATCAAATCGAAATTCTAAAGTAATTTCTAGAAATATTCAGATGTAAGGATGCGACTAGAATTTTGGAGACGTCTATATGTGCATACACTCCACGTATCTTACCATCGGTTTGTAGAATTTTGTAGATGTGATGTGCATACACTACACGTGTCATGCCATCGGTTTGTAGAATTTTGTAGATGTGATGTGCATGCACTACGTGTCATGACATCGGTTTGTAGAATTTTGTAGATGTGATGTGCATACACTACACGTGTCATGCCATCGGTTTGTAGAATTTTGTAGATGTGATGTGCATACACTACACGTGTCATGCCATCGGTTTGTAGAATTTTGTAGATGTGATGTGCATGCACTACGTGTCATGACATCGTTTTGTAGAATCTTGTAGGTGTGATGTGCATACACTACACGTGTCATGCCATCGGTTTGTAGAATTTTGTAGATGTGATGTGCATGCACTATGTGTCATGACATCGGTTTGTAGAATTTTGTAGATGTGATGTGCATACACTACACGTGTCATGCCATCGGTTTGTAGAATTTTGTAGATGTGATGTTGCATACACTATACGTGTCATGCTATCGGTTTGTAGAATTTTGTAGATGTGATGTGCATACACTACACGTGTCATGACATCGTTTTGTAGAAGTTTGTAGATTCAGATGCGCATATCCTGTACGTGTCAGAGAACCTGTAAAGTTTTGGAGAATTTAGTAGATGTTGTTTCAGTTGGTATTCGTAAGCTTGTTGTCATCAAACTCATCAATCTGCGACACTGCCATCCGTTCGTGTGGGTTAGTTGCTTTTAGCAATTTTTCGTGGTTTTCCTCTTCCTGTAACATGCTTAGAAAAATAACGGTTATTATTAAATCTCTTAGGGTTCGCCAAGACCTAGGTCTAATGTTATATTCCCATCTATGTTTATAAAATTTAGATATTCTAATGGAGCAGTGATGATAATGGAGCAATGATGACGTCGTGTCAGTAAAGTTAATGGAGAAATGCTAATGTTTTATGACTTGTAAAATTTTAACGTTAGCTAAAGTCCAATGCAATATGCCATTCAGAAGTTACCAATTTCTTGATCAACATGAAACAATTTTTCAAGATGGATTGAAGCACTTTACTGATCCATTTGCTCGGCTAATACCTGGCTATACGGAGTAAATACTAATTCCAAAACGATCACAGAAAGTTTTAACCTCTCCTAACAACTCACTACCCCTGTCAACGATTATATTTCTTTTGGTATACCAAGTTTACTAGCAACGTACACGCGGATGACGTCAAATGCCGAAGAGTGATTTGGTACGGGGAGCAATCTGAGTTGTCTTGATACTGACAAACTTAAACATTTTCATCCATATTATGACCCGAGGGTAATAATATTCACCAGTGATTCTTTAAAATGGACAAGATTCGGACCGAAGTCAGCATTCTGTAGTCTATCACATTTCTTATATTGAACACCAAAATCAAAATTATGAAGGAAATCTCACCAACGGTGAATACGTGAAAGAAGAACTCGTTTGTACTTAGATGCTTTCAAGGAGTCAAAGTCTTGTTAATGATTTGAATTATCAACTATAAAAGAAAGAGTGAATATATTTAATGACGAAGACCACTACGCGAGTTTAAAGCTCCTACAAATGGTATCCGTTTTCAGCATCAGTAGTTCGTATTCTCCTATAATCGACAGCATGCTGTCTTTTGTTTTAGGACTTGAATGAGTACTGCCCTATAACCAAGAGACCTTGCCTCGACATATGTTTCTATAGAAGCGTTTTCTTGAAATATGGGGAGAACAGGCTCAGCTGTTAGGAATTATATTATCATATTACGAGTCATCTCTTGTTCGTGAATCGAATTCCAATTTTACTTTTCTTGGTTAAGGCGTTATGATGTATACAGAAATTGGGAATAAACTTTCTAAAACTCCCTGCAAGACCGTTGAATTGTATTTCTTGGTTAATGGTTCTGGAAATAGGGAGATTTTATAGAATTTTTTACTTTTTGTCAGCCGGGACGCACTTTTCCCTTTGAAATTAAGTTACAGAGATATTCAACATACTTTTTTGAAGAAAGAGCACTCAATATTATTCGAAAAACTACCGAAGCCACCGACGAACAT
Organism: Danaus plexippus; assembly: GCF_018135715.1. NCBI lineage: Eukaryota > Metazoa > Arthropoda > Insecta > Lepidoptera > Nymphalidae > Danaus > Danaus plexippus. The sequence goes on from NC_083557.1 coordinate 1,260,708, forward strand.
ATGTCCAAAAAGAGTAAGCAGATGATTTATTTTCGTCTAAGGTATTAAGTATTATTTATTACGTCTATAAGTCTGAATCAACATTTATAAATGACTACGTTGAAGTTTTTAAATGGATCATATTTAAGAACGAAACCAATACCAGCCCCATATGTAACAATAACGGTGAGGCCATTTTTCTCTAAAAATTTGTTCCCAAGAACATCTCAACGGAAAGCTCATGAACTGACAAGACAAATAAACTGAATATAGTATTATCCGAAAGGAATATGACCAGAACCGAACCGACTCCATCTAGTTCGTTAGTAAATGACGACCAAGTATTTTTTTTTTTATTTTTTTTTTTTTTTTAAAGATGCTCTAATAACGGCACAACCAGTACCACTATCAAAAAGGGCAATAAGAGATAAATTTTGAACTTATTTTACCATAGTGGTGAATGTAGGACTGCTATGTTCACTTATTGCTAGGAAATATCTTTAGTGATTGACATTACTGTTGCAGTAGCATCCTAAGGGTGACGTTGTTTGCATCTATGGCAAAATAAGCCCGATCCGATGATAAAATGATAAGATTTAATAATAGTTTGAAGTGAAATGGGAGGTTCCTTGCGATAACCATCGTTAACTCGACTTTTTAATCTTGCAGTGTCAGCTAGAAAAATCAGTTTAGGTAAGGAATGAGTACTTACGTTCATAATTCTATGCTTAATTTTTGTCACCTGTATTTTCAATAGCAGCTTCCAAAAACGGCATTTTTTCTTGACTTAATTTGTCGTTGGTAACTCTTCGCCATATGTTTTCGAACTTCTTGAAGAAAGGAAGTTACTTTCATTCGAACTTCCTACTCGTTCAAAGATTCTGGTTCCTCAATAGGAAACAAGATGCCCCATGTCTTGTCTTCATCTCAAAAATTGTGGTGCAACGGTTCTTGAGTCTTCAAAAACGTGCAGAGTTGTATGTTGAACCAGGCGATTTCATGTAGACGATCCGGCGGTTAAAAGTGTGGCGTAAGACGTCCCTGCTTCTGATGTGAGAGCACGGGGATCCTCGTGGAACCTTGGCCAAGACTCTAGTCCTTTAAAAGGTTTTCGAGTCTGGGCGTTAAGTACCGATGACGATGGACAGGCTTCCATTTTGAAGCAAAGATAGTCTTTACTCAAAATGATACTTGTTTATTGCTAACAAATTCTTACAATGAATGTCAAGAATTGTATAGCGGAGATTCTACCACTGTGGCTCCTAAGAGCGACCAATGTAGAATGAATTCAGTACGATTATGCTTTGACTTTTATATGGTAAATTCTATATTACAATTGTGGGTACTTTGAAAAAACTAATCACCTGATGTATTAATAAATTTATTAACATCGGTGAAGTGGGTAATTTGAAAACAATTATAATGAACGAATACACGAAAAGGAATATTTTCGATACGAGAAGGCTGTCGGCGCGACATATATATATATATATACTGTTAAAACACTGTTATACCTCTCACTCTGCATCCAACCCCAGACGCTTGAACCATATATTTTTTAAAAATTCTCTATCAATTTTGTTAGTCTCCTATTACAAATGTCATTATACAAATTTTATATTATAAGTGGTTTCCCTTCAATCTTAATTAAGAAATTCTTCAATTAGTTTGTTTTGAGTATAGATTTTTTTCGAAAATTTTTTTGTTTATCTTTATTCGTGTTGATCGAATATTTTTTTTATAAAATTGGTAATTTTTTTTTATTATCACGTGCGTATTAACGTATACAACAGTCCAAAATTTATATAGATAGATTTAAATAGATTTTTTTGTGGCTTAAGAGCCACAAAAAAATTTTAAAATCATAAGGAGATCTTCAATTTGGAATTAGATAATATAAAAAATTATTTGATCGATCGAAGAATTGATAGCAGAATATAAAATTTTATTCATTCATTGCTTATTTCCGATAAAAAATCATAAAATGCAGACTTAATACTAGAAAAATTATCTACAAATCAACCTTATACGATATAAGGACAAAACAATAAGACGGTCAAGGAAATGAATTATAACTAAATTAATAATGGCTATCAGATGTAATATATAAGATTATATATATATATATATATATATATACATATACAAGTACTAATACATAAATAGAAATAGAAAATATATACAAGTAGGCATCCTTATGAAACTGTTTCTCTTCTAAGTGCTTAGTACGAGTTTAATACGCAAACGTGTAACGTAATGAAAACACGTTAGCGTTTAGCATTCACTGATTAATAGATTTGCGAATATTGGAGGATTCAAAACAAAACCTACTTAATAAAAAAACCCAAAAATATATAGACATTAATTATATAGTTTTTTGCAGTAGAAGGTAATCGTACATAACACCCTCGTATAGACTGAACGTAAGTCATTTCTATGATCCAAATAATTTGCAAAAAAAAACACCCTTGTATTCGACCTTTGACCTTAATTAGATATTCACGTCTCAATAATATTTATCACAAAAGCTTGTGACTAGATGTCGGACGCGATTACCCTCAACCCCCGTTTGAACAGCGAATATATTATTTTCCAAATTCACGCCTGGAATAATGCCAACATCCGATGTTTTCCATAATGTTAAGTTGTTCCTTTATAACATATTAACATACCTATGTAAATATTAATAATATAAAATATTAATATTATTAATAATAATAATTATTATTATTATTACTAATGTCAATGGGATGCTTGTAATTTGAAATTAAAAATTACTTTTCCAAAGAAATCTTTGGGATTGAAGAAATTAAAATCGTCGCTGTATAAGAAGCGTTTCATGTTTTTCATTCAACGAACCGATACTACAATACGAGAGGATTTGTGTGAAAAACTTTTAACGCTACGTATGTATGTACGATGCTAACTCGGACTAATTACAGTCTTACCACTGATATCCACGTTAAATCAATACAGATTGTTTCCGTGTTTAATATATAAATATTCTGAAATTATATTATAAACATACTTATAAAAAAATAGTGAGCGGAGTCCCTCTAAGCGGAAGTAGTGAAACTTCGTTATATGGAAATGACAATAGGAAAGGGCAGAAATCAAAATTTTTTAGTGAACTGATAATTTTTCTTTCACACAAACTTTATTAACATTGCTTACAACTCACACTTGACCAACCCATTTAATCTCGCTCCGTCTCTTTCTCTCCCCCTCCCCGGAGCGTTGAACGCTTAACGCAACCCCGTTGGAAGTCGCATACGAAATTTCACTTCATAAACTCGTAACCGTCTGTTTAGATTGACACAAACTTATGGTAAACGCATTATACCTCACTGTAAGTTTAGGTTAGGTTAGACTAATCTTAGGCTAAACCCACAAACTTATTCATATATCTGTAGGTAAAATAATGTTTTAGGACGAATGTATTAATTATGAAAACCATTATTTTAATTTAGCCAAACGAAAATCTAGCTTGTATAATGACTTAGGTAATTTATTGAGCCTACTTGTAAGGCTTGCTCTGTTACATCAAAACTGTGGAATAGTTTTTCTGCGTTCTTAGTGTTGTCGTTGGCGTTTGTTATTGTTTGGAGTTGTCTGTGAGTGTGTTTGAGTGTGTAGAGATGGATGATAGAGAGGATGATGGAGGGGGGGATGTCCGGGGGGGGAAAACGGGCAATCGGTTAGAGGATGGTTTTGGTGCCGACGACTCAATGTCATCGCGCCCAGAGTCGGTGTTAGGAGCCAAGCGCCTCTTTTCGGAGGTGTCGGGCTCCGACACCGAGACTGGGGGCGGGGTTTTACGGGGAAAGGATCCGGTGGGAAGGCGAGGCCGCGGACGTACGTTGGCCAAGGCGAGGAAATTCCTACGGGATCGTGAGGAGGAGGACTCGGAGGCCGCCTTCGAGGCCTGCCTTGAAAGGAGCCTCGGGAAGGGGAAGAGTGGGGCGAAAACTAAGAAGAAGGAGCTCCCACTGGAGCTGGAGAGTATGGGAGCGGAAAAGATAATGCTCGAGGCTGAGAAAAGCCTCGACATTATTAAAGAGTTGGTTGGGAAGAGTACCAACCTGAAAGGGGGGTACTCTTCCAAGATAATGAAGGCCTCTGCTTTCCTTCGGGAAGCGCTGGACGTGCTGGTGACACGTACAGAGGCAGAGGAGACCCACCGTCTGAGAGCCGACATTGGGCGGCTCCAGAGAGAAAATGCGGGTCTCAAGGAGGAGGTACGTGCTCACCGGCTCCAATATGAAGAGATGCGGAGGGAGAAGGCAGCGGCTTCTAGGGTGGCCTCGGATGGCCCAACGAGCCGGGACCAGCTCGAAGTGTTGGAGGCCAACATTGCCCGAATGGTTGGCAATTTGGTGGATGGGCGGTTGGCCGCACTAGAGTCCCGGCTCAAACAGGAAGTAGTTGCCCGACCTCCCCTGGCGGGTGACAGCTCGGCCGTCGCCGTAGAGGCCAGAAGGGCGATCCGTCAGGCAGCCCTGCAAAGGGGGGCCAAGGTGTGTACCCCTTCACAGGCGGCATCAGCGCCGGCGATATCCTCCGACGAGGAGTTCCCTTCCCTCCCTGCGCCTTCCAAGGGGAAAGGCCAAAAGTCTAAGGGGGGGAAGGAGGTGGTTTGGACTGCGTTCGGTCCATCCACGTCTGCTGGAGGGGCCGAAAAGGGTAAAATGGGGAACGGGGCCAAAGCGGCAGGATGGACGGAGGTGGTCCGCCGCAAGGCCCTAAAGAAGAAGGAGGTGGTGCCGGTACACAAGACGCCGGCGCCACAACCTAAGAAGAAGGCGGGCCCTAAGGAGGGCCCCAAAAAAGTGGCGCTCCCACGCTCACAGGCCGTAATACTTAAGTTACGGCCTGAAGCAGCGGCCAAGGGAGCGTCTTACTTGTCGGTCCTTCTCAGGGCCGAGAGGGAGATAGATACGAAGGAGCTGGGCATCGGGCCCCTAAGGATACGCTCGACGGCCACAGGGGCCCGGATAATCGAGGTGCCCGGCACAGCCAGTGCGGACAAAGCAGATGCTCTGGCCGCGAAGCTGAAGTCCGCACTGGCGGAGGAGGTGGAGGTTTCGAGGCCCGTGAAATTCACGGACATGAGAGTCACGGGCCTCAATGACGCGACGACCGCGGATCGCTTAATAACCGCGGTCGCGCAGGAGGGGGGCTGCACCGAGGCCCAGGTTAGAGTTCGTAGCGTGCGACCTGGGCCTCGCGGCACAGGTTCTGCCCTGGTGGAGGTGCCGGCTGCGGCGGCTAAAAAGCTGCTGCAGTTGGGCAGCCTGTCGGTCGGGTGGAGCCAAGTGCGGCTCTCGCACATGGAGGCACGACCCAAGCACTGCTTCAAGTGCTTGGGAACGGGGCACGTTGCGGCCGCGTGCCCCAGCCCAAAAGACCGCAGCGGTTTGTGCTACCGCTGCGGCAAGGAGGGCCACAAGTCCGCCCAGTGCTCCGCGTCACCGCGCTGCGCTGTGTGCGCTGACGCGAGCAAGCCGGCGGACCATGTGATGGGGGGGCATTCGTGCTGCCCCCCATCCACCCGTGGGAAACTCCCGGCCCAGCCACAAAGGGCGGGGGTTTCGAGGCGGGCGTCGGGAGCTGAGATGTCCGAATAATGGCCGGACATCTCAGTTTCCTGCAGGCCAACGGGAACCACTGCGCCGGGGCTCAGGACCTCTTCCTGCAGTCCATGGTGGAGTGGGCCGTTGACGTGGCGGTCATAGCGGAGCCGTACTATGTCCCTGCCCTACCTCATTGGGCGGGAGACACGGGCGGCTCCGTGGCGATCGTCACGCGGCCGGGCGCCGTGCCCCCCCTCGCAGTCAAGGCGAGGGGCCACGGGTATGTGGCGGCGGTTCGGGGGGAGATTGCCATAGTCGGGGTATATTTCTCCCCGAACCGCGACCTATCGGCCTTTGAGAGTTTTCTCGACACTCTCGGGCCGGTGGTAGGGCAGTTAGCGCCTCTCCAGGTGGTTGTGATGGGGGACCTCAACGCCAAGTCCACGGCGTGGGGAAACCCCTCACAACACCCAGAGGAAGGGAGCTGGAGGAATGGGCGCTAACTGCCGGGCTGTCCCTACTCAACACGGGGACAGTCCAGACGTGCGTGCGAAGGTCGGGAGGTTCAGTGGTGGACGTCTCGTTCGCCACTCCGACCATCGCACGCAGAGTGGAGGGATGGAGGGTTGAGGCAGGAGTGGAGACGCTTTCGGACCACCGCTACATACGGTTCGAAGTGTCTGCCACTCTTGCCGGTCGCCGGAGTCCAGCGTCGAGTTCCTCGTCGTCTCGGGAGAGAAGTCGGTTTCCGCGTTGGGCATTATCAAAGCTCAACCGGGAACTGGCTGAGGAAGCGGCCGTTGTCGGCCGCTGGAGTCTCCCGGGAAGTTGGGAGTTGGGGGCGGAAGAGGGGGCTAGTCGCTTTGGGGACGTTCTCCGTAACGTCTGCAGAGCCGCGATGCCCCCCGTTGGATATCCACCCCCACGGGGTGCGGTGTACTGGTGGTCGGACCACATTTCCGACCTCCGGGTCGCCTGCAATGGGGCCAGGAGGGCATACACCCGGAGCAGGCGACGCCGCCCCCAGGACGAGGAGCGTGATGGCCGGCTGTACAGGGTCTACGTGGCGAAGAAGTTGATCCTGCAGCAGGCCATCCGCCGAGCCAAGGAGGCAGCCTGGCTGGAGCTGGTGGAGGGGCTCGATCGAGACCCCTGGGGCCGACCGTACAAGCGGGCGCGGAATAAAATCTGCGCCCAGTCGGCCCCCATCACGGAAGTGCTCCAGCCGACTGTTCTGAGGGGGATCGTCGGGGAACTCTTCCCCGACGCCCCGGCGGGATTCACTCCCCCCAGAATGGCTCGGCAGACGCTGGAAGAGGGCGACCGCGTTCCGCCTACCGTCACGGAATCTGAAATGGAGGCAATTCTGGCTCGCCTCCAGAGTAAGAAGAGCGCACCGGGTCCAGACGGGGTGCACGGGAGGGTTCTGGCCCTCTCCCTGGTGCACCTCGGAGGTGCCCTCAGGGAGCTGTTCGACCTCTGCCTGAGGTCCGAGCAGTTCCCGAGGGCCTGGAAGGAAGGCCGGCTATGCCTACTTCCGAAAGGCAGCCGGCCTCCGGACTCGGCTTCGGCGGTGCGACCGGTGGTCGTGCTGAACGAGGCGGGGAAGGCTTTTGAGAAGATCATAGCCACCCGTCTTGTTCGGCACCTGGAGGAAGGCTCGGGACCGGGACTTTCAGAGTTTCAGTTCGGGTTCCGAGCCCACCGGTCGACCGTCGATGCCCTCAAACGCCTGAGGGCGGTGACGGAAGAGGCGGAACGCAGAGGAGAGGTAGTGTTGGCGGTGTCGCTGGACATCGCCAACGCCTTCAACAGCCTCCCACACAGCGCGATACAGGCGGCACTCGAATACTTCGGAGTGCCCCTGTATCTGAGGAGGCTGTTAGGCAGCTACCTCTCCCAGAGGAGGGTGGCAGTCGAGAACCGGAGGGGGTCCATAGAGTGGTGGACAGTCGACAACGGCGTTCCACAGGGTTCGGTATTGGGACCTGTCCTGTGGAACGTCGGGTATGACTGGGTCCTGCGGAGTCGCCTCCTCCCCGGGATGGGTGTCATTTGCTATGCAGATGACACCCTCGTCTTATCCCGGGGACGAAGCTACAAGGAGGCGGCGCGGCTGGCCGAGGTCGGTACTGATCTCGTGGTCAGCCGCATAGAGAGGTTGGGGCTTCGGGTCAGAATCGACAAGACCGAAGCCCTCCTCTTCCGCGGGACTGGGCGGAAAGGACCCCCGCCGGGTGCCACCCTTCTCATAGGAGGAGGGAGGGTCAGGGTGAGCCCGACCATGAAATATCTGGGGCTCACCCTTGACGGAGGGTGGACCTTCGTGCCCCATTTCAGGGAGTTGGGGCCGAAGGTAATGAGGACGGCAGGTGCGCTGGGGAAATTCCTCCCGAACCTCGGAGGACCCAGCGCAGCTTGCAGGCGGCTATACTCTGGGGTCTGTCGGAGTATAGCCACGTACGGTGCTCCCGTTTGGGCTGATCGCTCGATGAGCCGCGGGGTCAAGGCCCTTCTGCGCTCAGCGCAAAGGGCGCCCGCGGTGAGGGTGGTTAGGGGGTACCGTACGGTCTCCTGGGCCGCAGCGACGGCTCTTGCCGGCGATCCGCCTTGGGATCTTGTGGCGTCGGTTCTCGCCGAGGTGTTCTCTTACATCTCGGGTAGGAGAGCTCTCGGAGAGAACCCTTCGTCAGAGGAGATCCGGGCGGTTCGCCGGCAGGGGGAGTCGCGCCTTATGCGCGAGTGGGGGGAGGACCTGGCGGGCCAGCCGTACGGTAAACGTACAACGGCTGCGCTCCGTCCGGTCCTAGAGCGTTGGATGAGGCGGAAACGCAAACCCCTCACTTTCCGTCTGACGCAAGTTTTCACTGGGCACGGCTGCTTCGGTGACTACTTGTGTCGGGTGGCCAGGAGAGAGCCGGGAGGGGGCTGCCATGAGTGCGGCGCTGCGGTGGACTCGGCCCAGCACACCCTCGAGGTGTGCCCGAGATGGGCTGCGCAGCGCCAAGAGCTTGTGGCGGCGCTCGGCGGAGTGGGCTTGTCGCTTTCGAGTGTCGTGGAGAAGATGCTTGAGAGTGACAGGTCCTGGATGGCGGTGTCCTCCTTCTGTGAGACGGTCATGTCCACGAAGGAGGCATCGGAGCGGGAACGGGAGGTTGCGGCTGATGCACCCTCCCTCCGCAGGCGACGGACGGGGGTGCGCCGGAGGCGATATTTGCAACGCCTCCAATAGCGCCCCTGCACTCCGGGCTGGGGTCGGGCTGGTAACCCGGCCCCTGTGAAAGCCCGGCGTCGTCGGGGCGATCCTAATTGCCGGGATCGCCCCCTTTCTCCGAGGGAGTAAGTCCGGTCTTTGCCAGGACCGGCCAGTCGCTGGTGTGCCCTGTTGCTGACAGATCCGGGGTGCACCAACATAGCGGCCGATGGCTTTCGCAGTGGTTTTAGTGAGTAGGGGCCTGCCCAGGTCGAGTTTCACACATCCTCTCCGGCCCCACCAAGGCCGGTGAGACGGCTCGTAAAAAGAGTTTCCCTGCGTCATCAAAAAAAAAAAAAAAAAAAAAAAAAAAGGTAATTTATTGAGTGTCGAGTATTCAGTAACGAGTTCCCGTATTATTGATATAGGATTTTTTAACTATTAATATAAATATATTATATTGTATGTGCATATATACCTGGTATATGTATATATATATATATATTTTAGTTCAGTGTGTCTGTTTGTTTTCTGTAACGGCTGGATCGATTACGTCCTAACTTTCACTGATAGATAGCTGATGCAATGACTTTGCTTTACAGTCCCGGGCACAGGTTGCATTTTGCAATTGCAAAATATACGAAAATTTGTCTATATATAAATATATATATATATATATATATATATATATATATATATGCTGTAATTCTTTATATGAGCCACGAGCTATCCATAAGGTTCTAACCACTTGAGTCATCAGTAGTGTGACCTACAAATCTACATTAGTTACGCAAATTTAAGCTACAATCTGGTGCTTTACCTAAAAACATGTTTAAACTAGAAAAATACTACATAATAACTATATATTTAAATTTCCGCAGGACAAACACGATACCTATAACTCTTAAAGTCGGTAAGAAGTTAGTAAATGAAAATTCAATATAATAACAAACATGAATTGGGAATGGGCCAATAAATTCTGTGAAGAAACATCCGTGATGAGTCCAAAGATCGACGTCAGTGAGGTGCATACATACATACACGTGGACACACGGAGCTGGCGATTAATATTCAATTCTTATTAATTCAGAACATAAATACATTAAAAATAATCTTATGCTGAGATTTATGTGTATATGTAACATAAAGATTATTTCTTCCAGTTAGTTTAAGTGACGGTAAATATATATTTTTTTTCATATAAACAATGATTTACAAACATGCTCTGTAATGATATTTCTCTTATAATTAGGGTAAAGTAATTTCATCGCGGCCATTATCTGGATGGGTGACCGCATTTTTTTTTTAATCTAGCATAAAATATTCAGCCTTCAAATTAATTTTATTATTTTTAATATTTTCAAGATAATTATAATAAACAATAACCTTTATAAAAAAAACAATTACAACGCAAACGTCGCCATTACGTTTATTAACATAAGACATTGAAATAAAAAATTAAAATATATATATACTTACCAGTTTTTAAATATGGTTTCATCCAAAATTATTTATAATATATAAAGGAGCACAGATGAATCTATTGTAGCGTGCAATCTGACACAAACATAACCCACAAAATACGAGCCATTTGCAATCAAAGCTCAAATTAAAACGCTGAATTGACTGCGCGTTTGAATTTAGAATCAGATGTTTTGTGTTTACGTCCAACGAATAACATTTGAAGCAGCGTCGGTTCTATTTTGACAATATTTTTTTTTAATTCCAAAACAAATCCACGTTCAGATTTAGAATGTGGAAATACAATAAATCTATTTCGCAAGCAAGGAGTATTAATACGGCGCCGATCCAGAACTCCAAGTTAGATACTTGAGCGCTGTACGCGACCGTCGGCTGCGCTAGAGGACACAGCACTGAATTCAACATCTTCGTACGTCAGCGTCTTGGCAGCTGATTACTTTTTAATTAGTTTTTATCTATTCGACTTTATTACACTGATCGATATAACGAAGGTATCAAAATGTTAATCACTTGTTTTTCATAGAATATACAAAAAAATGCAAGCCACGAATTATATGTATAAATTTTTTATTTAAATTTGCTGAATTTTTTTTTTTCTTGTCGTAAACTAACAAAAATTACCGCCAATTTTCGCACACTCGACACTTATTCGCAACTGAACCGTTTTGACAATAAACATTTACTGAATTACTGATACAAACTCGTCAATGGACGGAAGCGTTCTAAATTTAAATGTTCAAGGTTTTCGCTGTCTTGAGTATTGAATATGAATATTATTGTCATTTGGTTGTTTTTTTTTAATATTATACATGCAAAATTATTCGATTTTAACTGACACATTAATTTTAAATTAAATGAACGTTGTTTGTAACGAAAAAATTACTTCGTTTTATAACTGAAAACGTAAAAAAATACAAAGATATTACGTCTAAAAGGCATTATTTGTTTTATTATGAAAAAAATATTTATATTTGTTTTACTTATCACAAAATGGCGTCCCGTGACAATGATGTATTATGAAGACACGACATTAATTAATTAGAAAACATTTATGTAACACATAAGGTTACATACCGGCTTGTTTTATATAAAATTAAAAAAAATATATATTTAATAAAAGTTATTTATTAGTATGAGATTTATAGTTAAAAGAATTTTGTAACTGTTTTAAAAAAAAAATACTTTATTCCGAAATTATTGAACGTAAACACAATTACCAGGACTTTGTATTGTCTAGTTCTTTCTTTGTATTGAAAAAAATGTATTTTTCTGTATGTTGAAAAATCGTGAATAACTCGTTAAATTCATATGGCAGTTTTTTTTTTAATTTCACTCGTAAGTCGTAAAGGTCAAGGTCAACGACCTCAGATGGTAAACATCTAACACGGAAAAATATATGCCTTTGGTGGAAGTCCAAATCTATGGCTACATCAAATACCACACCTCATTATACAACATTCACAACATTATAATCCTCTCTGAGGCCGTAACTATTAACATAATTAAGTTTTTTCGTACGTAACATATTTTTTTACCTGTCACCAAGAATAATCAGATAAATACGTTTATTCCTGTTATCATTCATTGCAATCGATTCTAATTAGGGAAATTTGATGACGAAAAAGCTCCCGAGGGTTTTGTAAAACTCCCAAGTTTTATATTTAGTCTTTAGTCTTTGGATGACGTTGGTTTAGACTTTATCACGATGTATGGGACTATACCAAGAGAGACACTGCTATAAACGAAACATACTTCTTAAGATTTGGCCAGGACCTTTCCTCAGTGATAACAGCTCCCTATTCTGATTGGGATATCTTGTTTATCCTGATGCTCCTAAACCTTAAACTCAAGGCTAGCGGCAGGATAAGATGTATCCTTACAATAAAATATAATCCTTGCAATAAGATCTAAGACTTTCGCGAGTAGTCATGTAAATGAAAGTAATATTTTCGATTTTACTATTATTTTATCTCGCCCGCCCGTGATCACGCGCTGAAACGTTGGCTGTCGGGAGTGTGTAGTTTTTATAAGTAATAAAACACGCGTAGTACATCCGAAAAATATTAGTTTCATTAAAATGGGTATAGCAAATATTATGTAGAGATAGTTATGGATACTAAGTTTTTGAGGTTAGAGCAATGATCACTCACCTCTGTGACAGTCCCCGCTGAGAACAAGTAGCAATGCAGCTCCTTCTCATGAAGCAGGATGTAGAACAGCTCATTGGGACGACCTGGGACCTGGCTAGCCCTGAATTAAATATAAACATTCATAAAAAAAAACGCTATTAGCATGGAAATCTAAGCTACAGAGTTAATGAAATGCTAGAGGGAACTACCTTCATTAAATACATATATCCGAAACATCAAGTTATTGCTTACAATTCTATACATTACAAGCTCTATAATATATATAATCTTACCTTATTATGTCAACCAGGCGATGTATAATAACGGGCTCGAAGTTTTGGTTGTACGCCTTCAAACACGCGTCCTCGATGGTAATGCTTAGCTGCGGACACACACAATAATGCTAGCAGGTCTGTCGTTACGTATATATATATATATATTGTATTGTACGTGTGTATGTCACCGAACTCCTTAACGGCTGGACCTATTTGAATGAATTTATTGTAAGCATTTATATTACGCCCCGGATAGTTTAGATTTAAATCAGCCCGGCCAATCTTAACGTGGAATTGTAAATAAAGATAATCACAAATATATATATATATATATATATATATAATGAGTTATTGTTTATTTTGAAGCAATAAGTGAGTCTGCTAATTTGTAGAGTCTTATATCAGTAAACAATGAAGAAAGGAACTCACTCAACTCAAAATCACTTATGTAGACATAAATCTCTCTGCTAGTTTGTTTGTCACGCTGGTAGCCTTATCAACAGATAGAAATAAACAAAAAGATGTTGTCTATTGTAATAAAAAAAAATAATAATAATTCCTAAAGCCCTTTTTTTGCTATATAAGACACGAAACCTCTCATCATTCATGGATTCACGTGCGGGTGCCGGGTCCATGATGCAGGGAGAAGAGCTTCAGCAGTGCCTGGGACTTGCGACCCACGTGTAGGTTAGGGCCCCTATCTAATAATATCATATAACAGTATTATATAATAAAATTAACCTAACGACTGTACCTTTTCTTTGACGCCGGCCGATTTTATCTCCCGCAGTAACCATGGCAGCATAGCATTTGACAATCTCCTGTCCATCGCCGTGTAACCCAGATAGGTCACCGACGTTAACTTAGTCTTCATCTTGAGCTGAACAATGAGACGAATGATCCCATTAAATCAACTATTACAAATTTATACAAAACAAATACAATTTTTTTTTGCTAAAAATTATTAAATACCTTACATACAAAATAAATTATATAACATTTTTAATACGTGTATTTTTTCTATAATTATATTTAAAATGTCTAGAAGATTTTCAGTTTTTTTTTACAATGATAACACTAATAATTAAGGACGATTTTAACAAACGGAAACCTATTTAAAATTTAATTTATTTCATCGGTCAAGTCCGAACCCATGTATTATGGACTAGAGCAAAGGTTCTTAGAAATCGCCAATCCGTCTTGGGCAAGCGTGGTGATAAATGCTCTAACCTTCTCCATGTGAGAAGAGACCTTTGCTCAGCAGCGGACTCCTACAGGCTGATGATAGTTACCTACCTGCCTCGCGAATAACAACTGTCAACGCTCAGTCTGTTGTGGAATTTTAGTTTCAGAGTATGTATAGTTTCGTGGAGTAAAGGAATCTTATGACACACAACACGAACTAACATGATCTACCGAACAAGTCGATCGTCAGCCACAGCAAAAGATCTGTTCCCAAAAATACCAGACTACAAGATATGAAGCGTTGTTCCAGAAAAAAAAAAATTATTGCCATAACAAAAATAAACCTATTTAACGGTATAGACTAATAAATTATAAACATCGTGTCTGATGTTATTTTTATCGTTTTTCCCGAACAGTGAAACCCCATCCTTATATGACAAGTAATTTTAAAAAACATCAACATCAATATAATGTGACGTAACATAACACATACACACGAAAAGCGTATACATACATACATACATACATACATAAACATAATATATGTATATATATATATATAATTTAGGATTCAAGACGAACCTGTTCGATGTTTTAACATGTTAAAAATATTACGATAGATTATTAATAATACTATTATAATAACTTTAGTATGAATGAAACTTATAACGTCGAGTTATTCGTTCAGCGTAACTATCAAGCAAAAGTTACGTTTATTAAAAAATGTAACGAGATCTGTTACTTTTGCTAAGAACTGTCCTCATCATACTGCGCTTAGCACGAGTTTATACGTTACATACATACGAACCGTTTGGCGTGCCTCATTCAATACAACGTTAATGCTAATGTGAGAGGATTTATTCGGGAAAAGCCGAACTTCGTTTAGGTATCGTAAGCTTGATATAAAACTAATATTTTTCGGATTTACTACGCGTATTTTCATTATTTTAACTAAATAACCCCGACGTATCGATACAAACTTAATGTTTAAATAAAAATAATAATAAAAAAATATCGAAATCAATGAAAACCTAACCTTTGACGTTTATCTAATTTTGATCTAAAATATAAATTGTTTGACGTCGTACTAAGGTTTAGTTTGGAAGAGTATTTTTGGCTTAAAGTATACCTAACCGATAATACAGGTAACACAACCGGTTTATATTTATAAAAAAAAAATGATATTTATCTTATTCTTGCATAATCCTATAGAATTTAATAAAGCCTCCGAGAATATTTAAATGATTATAGCTAGGGAACATTGAAAATTCGTTATGTATCAGCTGGTAGCCAGGCAACCAAAATTAGGGGGTTGAAATAAGGGTGGAGGATGTTGTATGAACCGACGTAACCAATCAATTTAAAGATTATCATATATCTTATATTAAACTATAGTAAAAATTACTTGGATTTAAAATATATTTCATCAAAATTATTTATAAATAATATTTCAATACAAATCGTTATAAATGAGTTAGAGATGAAAATTTTATAGAGGATAAACATATTTTCAATAAAAAATAGATTAAAAATATATTAACAGCATTTAACAGGTCTATCGTACTTTACATTAGACTAATATGTATATATATATAGAGAATTGAAACTATGTTACGTAAATGTGTATTTTTTTTAAATTTCATGTTACTTTACCTGTCAACAGCACACATTAGTCGACATATTGTTTACATACCCAAATAAATCACTCGTAACACCAAAAATCACGTCACACCATGTTTAACACGAAATCAATAATTTCCACTACAACTGCAACATAGTCTAGATTGCGAGCGGCTTTACTTCCACTTCATATTAAAAAAATAAGGGATATCAACATTTAATTTATTAAAATTTACCATCAACACTTTATTTACAGGACTTGTGTAAGCTATAACATATTGCATGTAATGAATTTGTTCCACAATGATCTGTCTCCTTCTGTCTAAGGATAATGTGCGAAGAGGGAAAAGTTGCGAGAACTGTTTTCCCTACAGCGCCATCTGTGTAACAATAGTCAAACTTCTAAACTTACTTAGTATGAATGTATAGTTTCGTAGAAATCCGTCAGATGGCTCTGTTAATAATATTGTGAATAACATTTTTATTAATTTCACGTTAATTCAATCCTTCAATACTATCTTTCATCTGAATTTTTAGATAGAAATTACCAGTTTTATAGATTTTTTAATAAACTTATTTGATGGCAATAATCACACAGCGATGTCACATAAATTTAGCCCGTAGTCAGCTTAGTGTGAAGTATTGTTTACAAAGATTATAGACAACTTATTTCTCCGTATAACCATGCTTTATAAGGAAACTAACAAGACAATCACTTCATAGCATTCATGCTGTCAATAATAGCTTTGTAGATTCAATCAGACAATCTTGTTATCAATATGAAATTGATATTTATCTGAATAAAATTCTCTTCCTTAAAATCATCTATAGATGGCGCTTAAAACTATTTCTACATATGTTGGAAATATTATTTTTTTTCATTAAACACTTCGCATATAGAACTGTCAAGTAGATTAACCGTACAATATTTTCCAGATTTAAACTTTTCGGTGCATGGAATTTACTAAAAACGATTACAGATTAGGACTTAACGAAATCCACTTATTTTTTGATATCGGTAAGGCTTCCACATACACTTATTTTCAACTCAAATCATGAACGTGTAGCGCGGCCACCATCTTCATTTTTTAGTTTATTTAGTGTAGGGTATGACAAAAAAAATATATATCCTTAAGTCAGCAAAAATGTCGTGCATAAAGATACAGAGCTCTTGAGCTAAAAATATTGTTAAACAAGGTAAGTATATGTGATGGAATATTGCTATAACTACCAATCAACGGCTTCTGTGATGGAAACCAGCTCCGAGGAGAGGAGACGGTTTTTCAAGAGAAGAAGGACGTTCAGCATTAATGACAGTGATCCAGAAATATCAACCATCCAAGCTGATCGGTGAGTTATGACTGTTTATATATATATATATGAAAATTAAGTTACATTAATTTTTTATTTAGCTAACTTTAATTTAAAAATTTACGTCTAAATATGAAGCAGTTAAAATATAAAAAAAAAAACCTTTTAACCGCGTCAACTTCAACACATTTGATATATTATTTTTTTATATATAAGTATAAACGATCTTATTTGTTTATCACATTTGAGATAAAAAATTAAAATATACGTATAATATATGATTTAGAGATTTATATTAAAATTCAAATAAGGAAGGATACCAAAATATTATACCGGTATGAATGTAATAAAATTGATACAGATCAAGAAAATCACTTAGTCTTAGTAAACATCGTCACTACATACGAAATTTTCCCCGTTTGTTATTTAAATTACTTCGATACTATGCGAGAAGATTTGTGTGTGGAAAACTTTTAACGTTACGTTTGTAGTTCGACGCGAACTTGTTGTAGGCTTACTGAATAGATTACAATCGTAATAAAAAATAAACTACAAAGTCCCGACGTTCCGTAATCGCGTTTGCTACAAAATAACCGAAACATCGGGAGTACGTAGCTTTTAAAATAATAAAATACGCGTAAAATAATCATTCAATCAATGGAACATAGTTTTCTGTAAAAGAATAAATAAGAATTTTTCCACTATTTAAGAATTTGAAAGACTTAATGTTTTTTAGGAAACCAAATTCTAGATTTCTGGAGACCTAATTCTAGCGCAAAAATCCGGTCGCATACTATTTTAAGTCTAGTCTTTAAGGGACTAGCAGATAAACCGTATTCTGAATAGTCACTCTTATTCGTCGCTATTAATAATATTACTTAACAATGCAACCCACAAACAGACGAGCTCGACTTGTAAACAGTATCACGTATCACATTTTTGCATAGCCCGCAGTCTGCGTTGTACCGAGAAATAAAAAGCTTTCGGAGAAACCTTAAGTCTTAAATTGAATCAGATAAATAATTAATGTAAATAAAATGTCCGATTTTTGAGTTATTTTATAATCGATATTAGTTTTGTATAATAGTCATTTATATTTTACAGATATATATTTGGATATTATGTAGTTTTTAACATTTTCATAAAAAAAAATTCGGTAAAACTTTTAGTTTTACTCATATTGTACATTTTTTAAATCCATTGTATGATATTTTCCAAAATTTTTTTTTGTGTTATACTTATCAAGATTAAGGTTTAGTTAAAGTTAATTTATTATGCATTAATGATTCTCATATGAAAATTAAACGGAGGTGAAACGAAATTATCACCACTTTAATTTGGTATCTAGATTAAAAATAAACATATGTTCAGTATTACTAGAAATAAATATTAAATTATACAAACGGAACGATATCTCTTTACATAATCATTTTAATTAATATAATCAATTATTTTCAGTTGACGATACATTTCTCGTACAGCTTGTTATCATTCAGTATGAATCCGTTAAAATAAATTTAGCTTAAAATGTTAGAAGTGGAAAATTTTTCATTTATATCCTCTATGACTCACTAACTCCGAGTTCCGACTATGTTTTCTCAGTATACTAACAATAGGACAGTTTGTCGCACTAAACACTGATTGACTATCCGTTTAAAGTTATTGCAATATAATAAAACGATAAATTTACTATTGTCTTTATTTATAAAACTCGTTTTAAAGCTGAAGTAAAAAAAATATAGCGTATATATATAACTGTATATATGTAACAAGAAAGCTAATATACTTACGAATGTTAGTACTTCGACTTTTAAAAAGGTAAATTTTATACAATGTCGATAATAGTTAAGGTCAATATTAGCTTAAGAACGCTATATTTTATTAAAAATGCAATCGAAAGTTATAAATTACAATACTTCTAACATTTCATTGTATTATATAAGTAATAATGAATGTCCTTGATAATTAAATACATACCTATATAACAATATTAAAAAGTTTTTTTTTAAACAACCGTTTAAATCACTCACTGCCACAAAGTTCAGGGCCATTCCTACAAATTATGTAAAGTATTCCAATTGAAAAGTTATAAAACACTTCAGCGTGTACACCATTACTATTAATCACGGTTTAAATGAATACAAACGTTTCCTTTATTTGTAAACAAAAAAAAATAACAAAAAAAAAATTCAATTCACAGTTATGTTCGAAAGTGGAGCAATAAATTTTTTAAAGATAACTTAGCGATAACGAATGTTTACGTTACAACTAACAACAGTTGTAAGCTGTGTTTTGTTCAGTCGAGTGTTGACACCGCGCATGCCCGACGCGTTGTCGCGCGGCCATTTTGTTATAAAAACTACCGGGAAGTGTGTGCCGTTCAAAAACTGTTGATGTTTACGTTTTAAATGTCGTGTTTTATATATATATTAGGTTTTTAAAATTAATTTTATTAATTCATTATAAATATTAAAGTGGTATAGGAAATGAATATTTTAAACGTTTGTTTTTAATTTCTATACTACATGTTTTAACATTACAAGTTTGGTGTCATAATAAAATTATCGTTAGATAAAACAAATTGTTGGATACGCATATCATTAGAATAAAATATTAGAGTTTTTACTGTTATGTCTGAAAGTGTGATTGTTATTTTTATTTTCACAATAAATGAAGTAATTAAACATCATTTTTGTAATAGAAAATGAAAAAGCGGAAATACCGTGATTTTTTCTTCATATTAAGTATATAATTTTGGCGATCAATTAAATTCTCAGCTATTGTTTGCATAATGTTTCATAATTAATAAAGCACTTGTGGCGTATTGATAATTTTTGTTATTAAGGAAAAATTTATCTAATGTTACCTTAAAGTTAATTCTACTGGGTATTTGAATATTTATTTATATATTCATGAATTTCCACTTATTTTTTATATTTTACAACACGAATTATATATATTTTTTTATATAACAATACTCGTTCTGAGTACCAAATGATTTAATAAGAAATTTAAAAAAAAAATAAAATATTTATTCTACATGTTTGGAAATAACTGATAATGATTTTTATAAAAAATTTTAATATTAAAATAACTGTCGGACGATAAAATGGCGCCACCAGCGGCAATCACGTGAACTATACTATTATTTGCAACTCTATTTAAACATTAACAGACGAAAATTATTATCCTAAGCAGGTATTAACTACATTATTATCATTGTAATAAATAATAATTACTACGTACAGGTAATATGGAAAATATAATAATATTTTCAATGTATTCGTCATAAATTCGTAGACATTGTCATTTGTCATCAATGAAGCGTTATTTATTGAAAAAATGGCTGACATTTTCAATGATATTCTTTCGAATTAAATAATATTTAATGTAGACATCGTAATCATGAGCGATTTGTTTGAATATTGAACTGGTCTTATTGCTTCTCACACTTAATACGGACAGTTTGTAAGTTTTCCAACCCTAATGCTGAATATAACTATGTCTTAGATACTTATGAATGGAATTGTATAATTTGTGTCTCACCAAATACTAAACGTTTAAAAATAACTTTGTATATACATACGATCGTATCCTAAAATAGATGAAAACTAGTTCAAAAAGTATTTTGGCAAATATCCCATATTTTACGACAGTACAATTAAATAATTCACGTAACTCGCTTTGTGTTGTCTAGCGTCGTATAATTTACGTCGAACGGACAGTATCAAGTGTAAAACACTTACTAATGATACAGAACGCAGAAAATATTGAAATATCTTGACATTGACGTAATTTAAATATTTTATAAACAATAACCTAAAAATAGTTTTATTTTCAAGTTGTAGGATACGCCGGATGTCAAATTGAAATCATTTCCCACTTCAATTTAAAAAAAAAGCACGAAAAAAAAATAGTTAAGACATAAATGTATTGTATATGAGGTGATTATTTTAATTATATGTAGTTATACGTGTTAATAGCTTCACCTATTTACCGATTACGGACATTTAATAGGCCGTCGTTAGTTTAGACTTATCTATATATTGAAATAAAACTATAGTTTGTAATCGTATTACCAAGAATCAGGTATAAAAAAGAAACCTTTTTGTTCGAACAGAGGCATCTCAAGCCATTGTGTATAAAAAATAAAACAATTGTATCTTGTAATGAATTATTTTAATGACGTGATCTTATATATGACGCTAATGATTTTATATTTCGAATGAATCAAACTATTTTTGCCACGTCTAAAGTCACGTGAATAACGTAGTGCGTCGCTTTATGCGAATCATCTGGATGCAATAAGAAAAATTCATCTGTATTCATAGTAAGAACATACCATCAAGTTAAACAATACATCCTGTTATAAAAAGATAAAAGAATGTTGCCAGTAATTAAAACATAATATATTGAGAGTTACCATAATAATAAAAAAAAAACTGAGTTGTTTTATTTTGTTTATAATATAATAGAAATATTTATTTTTTATTTCATTATAATAGAAAAATATATACATATGATATATTATATTTTCATAGTTATATAATTGTTATTATTATTATTTTTTTAATAAAGTCATTTAAAATAAAGTGCAATAATGAAAAGAACTGATCGTTGTTATTTACGACGGAGTAAAAAAAAGCAATATTGTTTTTGATTTGTAATAAATAAAAAAAAAATATCTCAGGCTCAAATACAACATTAACAGCATCTTAACTCTTAAATTATATTTTATCACGTGTAAATTGTTGTTAATTTAGATAAATTAACTTCAAGGATTCCTTTAAACAGGTAACCGCAGACGTAATAAGTTCAATTTTCACAACAAAACCATTTACTGTAACCGTACGCTTACCACAAGTTTGAATCAAACCACACACTAAGCGTCCCGAGTTTTACATACAACACTACGTCAATACAATGTGATGAGATTCGTGTATAAAAAAACTGGTTATATTAAGTAAAATGCAAGCTATGTCAAACTGATGCGCGGAAAACCGGGTGTACGAATATGTTTATAGAATTAGTGTAAATTTTTCAATTGTATCATTTTCATTTATTGTCACAATTAACGACATCCGTGTTGAACGGTAATTCGTATGTTTAAAATATACACACCCTATATATGCCTCTCTCTCTCTCTCTCTCTATATATATATATTTCATATACTTAATGAACCGATACTAAGGATAATTTATTGATAGCGCTCGTCAAGGATTTAAAGCAATCGTTAGGTATACGATAGCATCAAAGGTATCACTTACATTTATACATACTCAATACCGCGGCGTTGCTCTCATTGTTAGACATGAATAAAATCAACTGTTGTTAAAATTTAAATGTATATATTATGTTAGCAGACATTTTAATATCAAATATTAGGAATTTTAGATACTTACTAAATAATGATTTAATTTCTTTATGCTGTAATTCATTATTTTATATATGATTTTTTTTTTACTATCAAGATCTATGCACGTTTTAGTTTTTCAACATGGTATGCAAAAAAAAAATCGGTTTGTAGAAATAAACGCGAGTTATCATGATAAAATTCATATAAATAAGGAATTGGAAAAAAATAATATTAAATATTATTGATTAAAATATAAAAAATTGCAACATTTTTGGAGGTTTTCAATTTTCTTGCTAACTATACAAACACACACATATATATTTAGGTTTCTAACAAAATCATTAAAAAATATAGTTGCCTTATAAAGCCAGTACTATCAAATAACAAATCAAACCTTAACTAGAACAAACTAATCATTATCTTAAACCGAAAGACTTTAAATAAGTTAAATTCAATTTACAAAGACACAAGTCACGTCGACAAAATACTTTCCCGCGTAAAAGTCAGCAAACCAGATGTCGCGCTAACGTCACTTCGGGTGCGTTCGGGAATTTAAAAGTTCGGTTCAAATTAAATGTGTGTTCCCTATATATATATAATTATTATCTTATACTGTGTGTAATTCAAACTGATTGATCTTATTTATAAGCACCTGTCAAACAGAAACCAGTTGTATCTAGAAGAGACAAGAAAATCGTAACTTGCCATTTTAATCTAATCTATATATGTATACATAATAATCTAAGGATTGATTCTCTCATAGTAATAGAGAAAATGTATGAGTCACATATTATTACATATTCTATTGAAAACATATACATATATTCTACTGAAAACATATATATATATATAATTTAAGGATTTCGTAATATGAGATAGTTTAAATCATTTCATTTTATTTTTTATTTATTATTATATTACTCGATTTTATTACATATTAAATAACCGGCTTCCATCACAGATCTTTTATGCTATATGTATATGAGAGGAGTATTAAAAAATCTTGAGAAAATATTTACGTAATCATCTAGAGTGACGCTAATTTACGAAACATGGAATGATTCCTAACAGTCTTGGAACTTGTTATTCATGCTAGAAACTAGTTCTGCCGTCGAACTTAATTTTGATTAATTCCTTGAAATTAAATATCAAAGGTTTTGGAAAAAACATCAATTTTATTGTATGCATCTGAATTGCAAGCTGTGTGACGATAGAGTCAACGTGAACACGAAAACTATTACAGTAAATGTTAAACAAGAAGCTACTACTAAGGATTTGCATAACCAAAAATATATTTTATATTCTTCATTCAACATCCTGTTACAGTAAAAACTTCGTACTTAATTTTGTTGTAAATAATAAGAAAATATAATGAATTCAATCTATTTTAAAATGATACCTTACTTCTTTGCCTTACACTTGGTTAAGGACACAACACTTAACCTTACATCACGTAGTAATAATTCCACTTTAATAAAAATCATTTACTTCTGAATATATATTATTGCTCAAGATTATCAGAAAAAAATAGTTTTTAAGAAAAAAGATGGAGGAAAATTTTATATCAATAAATAATTATTTTAATTTTTCTTTTTAATGTTTTTTAAATAGAAAAAAAAAAATATCACGAGAACTGTGCTGTGTGGAATTCTTCCTCGATATTGTCGTCTATGAAATAATTGTATCGCAAATATCTCGTGTCTGGTCAAACAATTTGTTACCTGGGTTTTTTCATGGTCCATAAAGCGCACACGAATTTGAGATCTACGTCACAAGCTGTAAGGATCTTTGTTGCTTGTTACATTTTAAAACATGATGTAACCGGTCCTAACTGGTTCGGCCCAGTGCAATCTGGTTTAGAGTTTGTTGAACCCAAAATCGCTCTTTGTTTTGATGAATGATGCGTCTCTGTTGCAGCATTTTACTCTGTGCCATTCAAAATATTTGCTAAGATTTCTGTGAACCTTTCAAATGTGAGACATGATCTAATAACTCCAAAACTTTTACGTCTTAAACATATTCCTGTATCCGAATATATGCTTTAAAATGCGTGGTAGAAAAATTTACATCTCGCTAATTTTTAAATACTCTCAAACATGAATAGAATTTGAATAAAAAAAATATAAATATTCGTCCAAATCGTAATATGGAGCTTAAATTGCATTTATATAACCACTATGGCAACACATAAAGTTATTGTGTCTTTGAAATACCGAAAGCATTAAAATATTTAATATTCATGGCGACAGCCTGTGGTGGAAATGAAAACCTTATGTAACCTCTTTGTTGATTCTGTTATTTTTATAGCCCATTTTTTGGAAACGTGCTTCCAATGCAAGATATAAGGCTAAATACACACAGCTCCTTCGAATATACCCGTTAAACTGCTGAACTTCGAACTGAGGGCAATAAAATCTTGAATTTACTTCCATATAAAATTTGGTTCATTGCAGGCATCTGCTTTTTGAATAGGTTCCCTTCTCCTAGGGTCAAGAGGGGTATTCAGGACTTAAACCAAATTTTATCGCATTTTAGGTTGGTGATGGCGCTTGCAAAAACAGGTTTTGTGGTCGCTGAATTAGATGTAGAGTACCAGCCTCAACCATCAGTTCTAACGGGCAATGAAGTAATTCAATTTCAAGGGTTTAGAACTGGTCCCCTCCCCATATCTGCTTGTGCCACCAAAAGGTCTCCATTACTTAGACACTGTCCAAAAAATTTTTGAAATTGAAAAGCCATTCCTACAATCTCTGAGGAAGCCGCCAAAATTCAAGGTCCTATTATTTTGGACAATTTAAGCATATCTTCCAGACTTTAAGAAGGCTGTGCATGCTTGCCTATAAATCTTACCTATTTTTTCAACCGTCCCATTTCAAAAGGGTTCCTGTGATTTTGTCCGAATACTACAATAGGGGGTTCTTCAAAAATCTTATCATCAGGTCACTGTCTGCTGTTTTGTTTATTTGTGATAAAATCTATACTTTTTTTTATCGTTAATATACGACGGTGTGTAACGAGCCTAAAAGGGAAAGTGTCTTTTTAACCTTCCATCGGAATCGATTGATTATTCCGACTTTGTTACCAACATAGTTATACTACCTTTAGAAATAAATCAAATTATAATTGTAAAGCACGATACACATACCCATATAATATTATTCTACAACTTTTTCTCCGTCCGTTTGTTCCGAGTAATCTCCAAAACGACTACACCAATTTTGGTAGAACTTTCGCTGTCGGTAGCTTATGTAATAAAGAATAACTTAGTCTGCTTACATATTAAAATATATATATATATATATATTAATAAGCGCTCGATTATACAACTATAGTTGAAATGGTGTTTAAGTTTTAATGGGAACTAACATACATACTTATTCCATAATATTGTTCGCTTCACTTCAATGACATCGTGCAAACATCTTAAAAAGTAAATTATAATAATGTTCTGAACAATTTGTTGCTAAGCTTTAGAAAGTTATACTCTTAAATTATCTATTATTAAGGCTCTCGTAATCGGATCGTACAAAATTTGGGATTTTTTTTTTTAAATATAGCAATATAAATCTTAGTTTGTTCCTTGGCTCCGGTGTTGTAATTCTGAAAAATTTTAATTACGATCTTGTATTAAACAAAAAAAATCATATATATATATATATATATATATAATATTTACGATGTAAATATTTATTTCATAAATGTTATGGATATGATCTTTATCATTCACCCCTTAAATATTTAGGCAATGTCCTTGAATTATCTCACAGCAGTAGGTATTGTTCAAACACATTTGATGGCTGTTTCAGATAAGGAAGATAAAATTCGGACATTACTCAAATATGTATATATTTTCCAATTAGAAGCTTGCCGACTTACATTTGTCAGGAGATATACGGTGCTATAAATAAAAACAAGATTTTTTTTTCGTCTACCTACATCTAGTTTTTTTTAATCAAAATTATTTAATTTTTTATATATGTATATATATATATAATTTTTTTTTAATATATATATAATATAATATATATATATGTATATCACAGTGAAATATTTAAAATACTCCCCATTGCCAAGTTTATTTACAATTGACGAATAATTTTTAATGTTGCTGTCCGTCTGTGTGTAAAGTATAATCGCCAAAACTGATAGCCTTGAAACAGATTCTTTGGCAACCATCTGTGCTGATATTCATGGATGTCTGCGAGACGGAAGAGAAAAATCTGTCTAAATACTTTGTTATCCGCACGTTATTATAACACGGAACCTATTATTTACCTGTCAATATAAATTTAAATTTAATTCAAATAATCTCGTATCTATTTATTTGTTAAAATAAATGCTATATATGCAATTGATCCTAACACTAAGCCGCTGTTAAAACTAATAAGTTACCGTTCTCAAGTGATAAAAAATTTTGTATAAGTTTTTTTAAACCTTGTTTTATAACCTGCATTATTATATTAAAAGCTAACAAGAGTTTTTTACGTGTGCTTATCTCAGATTAGCATCGGGATAATATTAATTGTCTTCTTTCATTAAAAAATTTACTATAAAATAAAAAAAATGTCTGCTTACAAAAAAAATATCTCCTTCATATCCCTCATATCATAAACAAACAAATTCCATGAGACGAAACTTATCATTCCATGGATCCACGTGCGGGTGCCGGGTCCATGATGAAGGGAGAGGAGCTTCAACAGCGTCTGGGACTTGAGACCCAGGGGTAGGTTAGGGCCCCTATCTAACGCGTTAAAACGCTCACCTCCGTCCAAGCTCTTCTCTCTATTCTACTCTAAAATACAATCCACGAATTAGTATCACTTTTAATTCCTCATTCTAAATAGTGACGGACAAACGCCTAAACATTATTATAAATTATGTACATTGCTATATATATAAAAATACTTTCCTTATAGAACAGACATTTGATATATAATTTAAAATAATATAACCAGAAAGGATAATCATAAACAACTAAGTGTCAGACATGAGTTTTAAGCTAATAAAACCGTTCTCAAGAATGAATAAAGATAAGAGCAACAGTGTTTATTCTATGGTGTCATTCAGTGACCTGACGCCAGGAAGTTTGGATGTGTGGGTGGACCTGCCGGACGCCATAAAATATGATCCGACCCTGGCTCCCTTCAAGCAGATGTACGAACAGAAACACGGTATGTTGTACACGTCACAGAATAGCCTATCACATTAATTTACTTAAGAATCAAGCAAAACAGGAAGCTATGAATGTAAGCCAATAATTACAATCCTCTGTCACCTGTGGACATTAAAACCTCTTTTCTCTATAAAGCGCTTGAAGCTCCATAAATATTTAAATTTCACACCAAATATATATAAATTGAGTAAACATGACATTTTTTAGCTTATAGTTTACCCAGAACAGCAAAACTAGGATAAGGGTGGCTGTATTCATGAAATTTTAATCACCAAATCTTTATATGTGTCAATTCATCACTTAAAATCAAATTGACGATATTAAAATACAGTCACAATACACCCGCTGCCAAACTATCAGAGTCGGTGCCAATTTTTCGTTGCTAAATAAGTTTAAATTAAACCACGGTCCACAAGACATGATTGTAATTCATATTTTTGTATTTATTTATAGCAAGCAACTAATATATATAATAAATTTGATACTGTATTAAAGCCTATATATATCTGTGTCATAATGTACTCGTATGTATGTTATGTCAAAATCCCAGTCAAAATTATTTTTTAAAACAATGATACGTGATCTTTGTGATAATGAACTACACGTTAGGGGTATCTGATACTTTGCAGGCGGCCTAAAGTATAATTAATGAGTTCTCTGTATTATCAATATATATTTAACATATATTATTTCCCGTAGGCAAGGATCTGTCTAACGTCGAGGTCGAAGTACCAGCAGGTGATGACATAAACAAAAATAACAAAATAGCAGAAGAAAATTTAGTTTGCGAAAAGCAAATACGTGATAAAGATGTTGAGAACAGGTAAGAATTATATATGTATATATATATGAATATAATAAAGGATACGAATATAACTAAAATACTGTCAGTTCTAACGTTTTTATTCATCATATCTTCTAAGATTTATCACAGCAATACACTCAAAGGATAGGTTTATCCTTAACTCATACTACGGGTTGTGTGTGATCATACAGATGGTTATAAAATATTTAAGAATAAATCGTAGTCGTTTAAAATAAACTTACTTTCATATATAAAATTTCTATAATTTATTAAAATTTCTATATTTAAGATATAGTATAATAATATGTTACGAACAAAATTAACGAAATATGTTCCTATCTTTCAATAACTTTACCACCGGTTTGTCTTGTCTCACTATATACAGAGTGCCGGAATTCCGTTCACAGAACTGAGTATATAACAGTATAGTCTCAGTATTTTATTTCAAAATCTCCAATAGTTTCGTTTCTTTAACGAGGATTTTAAGAAATAAATATATGTAGAAATAAATTACATACCTAGTTATGTATTGCATTGTTATGTATAACTTTCGTGTCTTATTTTACAGATTGGTGGAAGATATTAGTCCTGATGACGAAAAAACATTACCGAAACGTAAGAAACAGGTAAAAATAAAATATTTTTTTTATCACATTCTTATCATAAAAAGGCCAATGAAGTCTGTTAGGCATATATTTTTATAAAACAAAACTATATATGCTTGCACCACTGGTTGCATATTTTATAAAACATTAATTGTCCTGCCATATCTTTAAGTGTAAAAGAAACCGGAGCGATTCTAAGTATTATTTAGAAAAAACAAAAAAAATATAATGGGTTGGGTAGAAATTTACTTTTAAGGAATTTTTTAGTGTTTCTTTAAGACAAACTTATTAACATTGCTTATAAGTGACAATTGATTGCCCGCATTCTCTCTTGCTCTGTCTCTTTTTATCCCCCCGACCAGCGTTAGACGTTAAACGCAACCTTGTTGGGAGTCGGATAAGAAGTTTCACCTCAATATATTTAGGTCTATGGAGCGCTAGAGCTCAAATTTCTCTAAGGGATCCTTATTTTCCTTCGTTTGCTCATTCAGCTTTTGGGGTTTCAACTTTCAGTTTTCAAATTATCATATCATTTTGCGTAACTTTTTTTTGCCGAATTCTTCCCAAACATGAAGCAATAAGTTAAGCTTTTGTGTAAAAAAATAATAAAATATCTCTCTTATACAAGTTTTAATTATTAAACAACAATGTAATGTTTAAAATGTAATTGAAAATCATTTTTGGATGGTACGATAAGTCCAAAATGTTGTTGGTCTACTCAGTCTTTTTGGTCTTTTCCGGTCTATTGGTCTACTCCAGCTGGACCGCACACTACGAGTAATAAAACTGTCAGTACTGGTGGCCGGCTGGGTGATGCTAACTGTTTCTTTGCTGATGAACAGAGAGAAGACCGACATTATTCTCCATACAGCTGTAAATGCTGGAGAAATCAAAGGTATTTATTTGAAACTATGTTTTTAATAATCTAAATAATGCTTATAGCAGAAGAATTATTTCTGAATGGAATACATCTATCAGTTACTTACCTTTTTGTATTAATTTCATTACTAAGAATGTCGGAGATAAAAATACCTTATACATTTTCATTTAAAAGTTCCGCTAACTTTATTTATTTATGCTTAACAAAGTTTACACAAAATACGCAGCGTTTCCCGTTACTCGCTCCATAGCCACGTTAGTTCTGTAATGAAAAACTATTAACGCTCCGCGTGTAGTCACGACAAAAACTTGTAATAAGGTTACTGAGGAATAATCTTTCGAGCAATATAAAATATAACAATTTTACTTATTTGTAACTTTAGTTATAATAAAATACATTTATTTTTTTCTACACGAGTTTCCGGCGCTAGGGTAATAATATATTAATTTTTGATTATCACCTTTGAATCTTAACAACATAATGTACATCCAAATATA
This sequence comes from Danaus plexippus, assembly GCF_018135715.1. Classification (NCBI taxonomy): domain Eukaryota; kingdom Metazoa; phylum Arthropoda; class Insecta; order Lepidoptera; family Nymphalidae; genus Danaus; species Danaus plexippus. The sequence goes on from NC_083557.1 coordinate 1,290,772, forward strand.
TTCTAGAATATTTTTTGGGGTCGTCGAGTGAGGAATTTAGGGTCGCTATTTCATTGACCGGCCCCTTCACTGACTCTTCCACCAACGCGACCTCGTCACTCCAGCTCTGGCTGCACAGAACATCCAAATACAAAGAAGATGAACAGGTAATAAAGACTAGAGGCACTTTTAAATTTTTTGCATCACTATTAAATAACTCATTATTAAAAATTATTATATTTTATCTATATTTCGTATATGTTAATAGAGAAATATCTTATATTTTTAACCGGAAACGACGAAAATTTTATCGACGACCAGCATTCATCAATTCACATAATATGACAATCACACAATATGACAATTTTTATAACATCAATTCTATATTACTGTGCATATTTCTCGTATCTGCTTGAAGAAATAAAAATACACACAAGAGCTTCTGTTGCAATATTGATATATATATACCAAGTAAATCCGGTATAAAAAGTAGTATGTTCTATTCCATACCATATCTGGAGAGCTAATATTATCACAAGACATCACAGACGATTTACTGTATAATGATTTATTAACGCTCTAATAATACGATAACTTCGCTCAATGACATTGGTTTATACAATGTCTGCCTTGAGTCACAGTTCCAAGATTCGATTCCCGTCAGTCTATATATATATGAGAAATATTCTCCAGAAAATTCGTCTCAATTCACGATATACAGTCACATTTTTCAGTGTACAGTACACAGGGATTAAGCTCTTATATGTATATTCGGTTTTCTTAATGCCAGGAAAGAATTGGGACGGTTGCGTTTATTGTCTTTTCTGCGTTTATTATCCGTATTATAATTTGGGCATCTTCAAGATAAGGGCGAGGAAGCTGTTACTGACATAAAACGTTCACAACCTAAGGCTTTATTTCCACCTTCCAAGAAGTAGAGTGACAGTCAGGACTATCAGTCATTATCTCGCCTGCCCGTGATCACGGTTGCTGAAAAGTAACCGAAACGCGGGGAGTATGTAGTTTTAACAAAAAATAAAACACGCGTAGTATATCCGAAAAATATTAGTTTCATTTAAATATACAGTCTTTGTAAAACATATGGTTGTATGAATTCGTGGTGGCCTGGAGGTTAAAGGCCCGTCTCTCATACGCGAGGGCCTGGGTTCGAAACCTGACAAGTTCCAATGTGATCTTTTCCAAATCATATGTACTTTCTAAGAGTATTTAGACACCACTGACGGACGGTGAAGGAAAACATCGTGAGGAAACCTGGTCTTATTATTTCAAATTATAAGATTGAAATCGCCAACCCGTCTTGAGCGACCGTGGTGATTAATGCTCTAACCTTTTCCATGTGAGAAGAGGCCTTTGCTCAGCAGTGGGCTCCGATAGGCTGATGATGATGATGGTTATATATAGTTATTGGGTACGTCTTTGTCTCGCTACAATATTAGACTTGCTTATCTATTTCTTTGTCTGTGAATGTAAATTCTTCTTAACAATTCTATCTGGTCTTTGAAGTAAAGCCTTTCAGGATAACTTCCGTACCTTCAGGTAAGGAAAGGAATCGGATTGCTCATGACTTGAGAGTCATTTTCTGACTGTTTCAGTAAGCACAGAAGATTGTATTGCCGCTAACCCATCATATAATTCTTGAATGAAAAGTTTTTAAGCCGATATTTGAAGCTTATACCAAGGTCACTGAATCTAAAACAGGAAGTGACGTAATCTCATTAATTATCAGAGCTACCATTACGAGAGATAAAACAGTAATAAAAGGATATAATCAATACTATCCATATCGTGGCTTCACAAAATTTAACTTTGAGCTTAATATTATCATCTGTCCAGGTGTTCAGCCACTTCTGGAAATAAAACTCTCACAAAATCTTTAATGAGGCTAAGTTTTGTGTCTTGTGTCTACTGAGATCCCGATATACTCACCAGGGTTTTTGTCCATCTTGCGACCGTCTGCAGACGTGGGCTTAGAAGTATATTGGTCTATTTTAAGAGTATTTGAACCCACCGGCCATTATTTTTTTTTTTATGAGAAAGGTGGCAAAAGAGCAGACGGCCTACTTGGTTGGAGTAGTCACCGTGCCCATGAACATCCGCAACATAAGAGATGTTGCGGATGCGTTGCCAACCTTTTGAGCAAGAGGGAGGGAATAAGGAATGAAGAAAGTGCAACCGGCTCTCCCACTCATCGGACGAAACAAGCCATTTAAGATACTTCACGCCGATCTTCTGTGAGAGGGTGGTACTTACACGGTCGAGCCAGCCCATGTTCGAACTGTAGTCACGTCACCACAGCTAGGCTCTACCACCTTTTTGAGATATACCAGCGTACCCAGAATACTGCCTTTACCTAACCATATTACTGACAGTTTAAAGGAATAATAACTATTCTTATATATAGGGTTTTCCATTAAGGGCGCTTGATCTTTGAAATGCAAAAAAAAATACATGTAGGAAAGATATTTGCGAAATTTTTTTTTATTTGGAAGGTCTATCGACCCCATTATGTATGGAATATGACATCATTCAAATGACCGCCACGGCTTCGGTTGGTGGCGCGCACACGAAAGGTCCAATTTTCGATGACTCTGGCGCACAAATCGGGCTGTATTTGATCGATGGCGTGGCGTATGTTGACTTTGAGGGCATCGGTGGTTTGCGGCTTGTTGGCATAGACCTGCGACTTAAGAAAACCCCACAAGAAAAAGTCCAGCGGGGTCAAATCGCACGATCTCGGTGGCCAGTTCACGTCGCCTCCGCGCGAGATGACCATGTCCAGAAATTGCTCGTGCAGAACTTCCATCGTAGCGTGTGCTGTGTGGCACGTAGCGCCGTCCTGTTGAAACCACATGTTGTCCAGATCCATATTCTCGATTTCAGGCCAAAAGAAGTTGGTTATCATCGACCGGTATCGCTCACCATTGACGGTGACGGCCACACCATTATCGTTTTCGAAAAAATACGGACCAATCACGCCTCCGGCCCAAAATCCGCACCAAACAGTCACTTTCTGCGGGTGCATTGCCACTTGGTGAACCTCGTGTGGATTGGTCTCGTCCCAAATACGGCAATTTTGCTTGTTGACATAGCCATTCATCCAAAAATGCGCCTCGTCGCTGAAGATGATTTTTTTGCCAAAATCGGCGTCAACTTCCAACTGCTCTAATGCCCAGTCAGCGAACACACGGCGCTGTCTATGGTCATTAACCTTGAGCTCTTGGGTCAGCTGGATCTTGTACGGGTGCAGGCTCAAGTCACAACGCAAAATTCGCCAAGTTGTCGTCTGCGAAAGGCCGAGTTCCTGTGCGCGACGCGGAATTGACTGCCGCGGGTTTTCGAGGACACTGTCGCGCACAGCGGCGATATTCTCAGCAGATCTCGCGTTACGTTGACGCACGGGAACCGGCTGATTGTTAACTGACCCGGTTGACTCGAATTTGTCCACCAATCGACGGATAGTCGACTCGGCAGGACGATCATCGCGACCGTAAAACGGGCGAAGTGCGCGGAACGTTGCTCGAACTGAAGACCCATTTTCATAAAACAATTTTATGATTTGCACGTGCTGCTCGACACTGTAACCTGCCATGGTGGTTTGGGAGGACGGAATGAATATAACACACTGCATTTGACAGCTGTCACTCAAACAACATGGCCGCAATCAGCTGTCAAAGTTCAAGCGTCCCTATTGGAAAACCCCATATATATATATATATATATATATATATCGAATATTAAAGGGAACTGAGGAACACGTCATAATGAGTGGATGTTATACAAAGCATTTTTTGAAAAAATAAAGACATGTATACACATATGAATGTATATTTTGCAACAAAATAATGAAAATTATATATAATCTCCTGGCTGTCTGTTCTATATTAAATAAATAAGTTTTTCTATTGACTTCTATATATATATAGAGAATAATAATTTAAATCAAGCTCTTGATAATACGACACAGTTAGGTAAATGAAATGACATACCTAACTTTGGTAGTTTACTGTTCTTGGCGTGTGAATCACAAGCATAAATATTTACGAAGCTCCATATGCTGTTTATCGATTCCATTGTTATGTGTTTAAGACAAAACATAACTTTGATGGGAATTTTTTTTTAACCGTAAGCTACGACGTGCTATATCTACGGATAATCATTAAATTGATCTTTTGCTAACCGACTCAGAACTACATAATAATTTATTTAACTCCATTATTCTTTAGTATGTGAAGCAAATTAACAACACGTCGGAAATTATTACTATTTCAAATATATATAAAACAAAGGCGTAATTTAACAGAGACTGTTTGATTGCTTAAAATTAAACACGATCACAGTGGTTTTAAGACTTGGATGTATACTGATACGTGCTATTTTCAAGGATTCGCCAGCGTGGAGTATTAATCTTCAGCCAGATGACGTCATAGACTTCTCTCCCAGCGCATCCGAGGATAACTTCCTCATGATAGATAAGCAAACCTTCATAAACAATGAGACGTACGAAGAAAAAAATGCGTCTGAACACGGAGTGAACGGTACGTAAATGCCGTTAACATTTTAATGCACCTTTTTTTGGATATCAATGGAATTATAAAAAAAAGGTTTTATTCATATTCAATAGTTGGAAACTTAAAGCAGCTTAATCCAGTAAAAACCAGTTCTAACTAAACTAACTCTCCAGTACAATAGATAGATAAGTTATATACCTAACTGTTTATTTGTTTTTAAACTGTTTTATAACTTAATCTCATAAATTAAATAACTTAAATATCTTTGTAAATGAAAGTTGAGAAATATATGATAGCAGCTACGAGAAGATATCAAATTAGTAATTTTCTTTCTATCTCATGAGACGAGACGAAACCTCTTAGCATTCAATGGATTCATCCAATGGATGGAGAGGAGCTTCAGCAGTGCCTGGGACTTGCGACCCAGGTGTAGGTTTAAGGGGCTCTCCTAACTAACGCGCGTTAAACGCTCACCTCCACTGTCCAAGCTCCTCTCCCTACCTAACCATATTTGAAAAGAACCTACTAGGGCTGCCTTCGAAGTACGTTCCAAGAACGAATTGATGTGAATTCTGTACAGGCCCAAGTCTTTTAGTAGGTTGTAGAGAGATTTAGCCGTTATACCTCTTGCTCCCACTTCTACCGCGTATAAATCTGTCTAGATGCTGTCATCATAACTTTGAAATTGTGAATGAATCTATTTTTCTATGAATTTTGATTTCCAGAATCCAGAATCTTTCTATGTCTCAATAGCAGCAGTAGTCAAGCCGTTCCTCTTACCATCAGTCTTCACGGAAAACCTCTGTCTGAAACCGAAGGACTTATATATGCGAGCGTCCTCTTAGCCACGCTGTATATTCTTATAATATTTGAGGTTTGATAATTACATTAATATAAGAAATAAACATTAAACAATACATATATATAAATATATATAGATATTTATTCGATTTGAAATGATTATATTGACAATGTACGAGAATTATTTAAGTCTTGTATAGAACAGTCATTGACCGTAAAGTTGCGAACAAGGGTACACAGAATATCAAATAAAACTATTATAAAATATATATATATAAAGCAAACATATGTTATTCCTTTATTTCATATTATTTTTATGTTTAAAGTATCCTTATATTGATTAACATTAAATAGTTTAAAGTATATTATTTGTCCTCACTTTATTTATTACCCAAATCGACAGATAGTTAACCGAACGCTAGCAGCCCTATTGTCGTCTTCCTTGGGCGTGGCAACCCTAGCGCTGGTCGGGGAACGTCCTTCCCTCCCCGAGCTGATCTCGTGGCTGGATGTGGAAACACTCTTGCTGCTCTTCAGCATGATGATACTCGTCGCCATAATCGCGGAAACCGGATTGTTTGATTTCCTCGCTGTTAAGGCTTTCGAGGTTGGTCAATGCAAATTAATTTAAGGTCGGACAGAGGTCAGAGGTCGTTTTCCCAACTGAACCACCACACTTTTTGAACCCAGATAATCTTCGGTACTATTCATTCTTATTTATGATTGGACATTGACACAAGCAAGAAATAGACCGAGATCTTTGAGTTTCGCGAATATTCGTTAAAATAAAACTATTATTTCCGGATTTACTGCGCGTTTTTTATTAATTCATCTGTGACATTTTCGTTTCGTTTTGCCCGCTATCACGGTTGCTGCAAACAAACCGAAACTTCGAGAGTGTAGTTAAAATAATAAAAAAAAAACGCGTAGTAAATCCGAAAATATCAGTTTTATTTCAAAAGCTAGACTATTACAAATATTATCTAGTAATATTGTTAATATATATATATTTTCTTTTCTTTAAATCCAAATGTTTTGAACGAATACAATTTTATTTATCAATTAAATACGAAGAAGTCGTAAGTTTGTCCTCGGTAAATATTTTTAAAGACGCTTCCGTTACGACACGCTATCTCATGTTGAAAAAATTTATATCATAAATAGGACGCAGTGAAAGTTAAGAAACTTGGTATAGTCGAATTTAAAATCTATTAAAAAACACAAGGAGGGGAACGACATTTAAAATACTACAAGTAGTCCTTAATTATTTTTCGTTTCTTAACAAATATCATAAAAATATCAACTGTGTTTTTTATAATTAACGTTAAACTAATGAATTAATAAAAAATCTATATTTAAAATTAATCAATACTTATTGAATTCCTGTCAAACGCGAGCGTCGTCTTAAGTTTCAAACCTGTGCATCTTCAGATAACGGCGGGCAGGACCTGGCCTTTGATTAACTGCCTCTGTTTCTTTACCGCATTCTTTTCAACGTTCCTCGACAACGTAACCACAGTCCTTCTGATGACGCCAGTCACTATACGGTGAGTAAATATTTTAAATAAAACATGTACCGGAACAGATAGCATAGAACAGTAATAACAGATTATACACACGTATTGGTTTCGGATGCTGGAATTCTAGCTGGTACATGATTTTTGCTTCTCATTGGAATATTATATAAAGTTATATATATCTTCCAAAAAAAAATATATATATATACTAACTATAGCGCAGTTCTGAGAAAAACGTCTAGAATTAAACAATTTTATAAACTCACGCTAACCTTCCACAACTAACCAATAATTGAAAATTTTAATAGAATTATGACCTCTCCAAAAAAAATACCTTCAACTAAGCTTACTACAAGATTCCAGATTTCCAATCATAAATCATCACACACGTTTCAACGTAGGTTTAATGGTATAAAACGTAATACGCTCTGTATGCGCTTCATATCCTGCAGGTGATGATTTATTTGCAGGTTATGCGAGGTGATGCAGCTGAATCCGGTTCCAGTTCTGATGTCCATGGTCATTTTTAGCAATGTAGGCGGCGCGGCCACGCCTGTTGGAGATCCTCCAAATGTGATCATAGCCAGTCACCCCTCCATACTCGCTGTGGTACAAAGACCATTAATTTTATACCCACTAACCATCTCTGAAGTAATGAGGCGGGTTATACATTTAGATAGGCTAAACTTTTTTCTTATTTGGATAATTTAATTTATTCAGTACGCTTACTCCAAGTTTGAGTAAATATTACATACGGAGCGTTAATAGTTTTCCACACAAAAATTTTGTCATATTGTATTTTATTGTAGTATTAACTTAGTATTACAGAAACGTAAAACGCTTCGTGTGTAGTACGATGGGAACTTATGATAAGTATAAAGTATAAATTACTTACAACCTGACAGTCATATTAATTATCAGGTTATTGAAGTAAAACTTCTTACGCGACAAGGTTGCGTTAAACGTTGAATAGTTGGGGAGGGGATAAAATGACAGAGCGAGAGGGAATGCGTGGCGTTGGAACGCATGCGGGCAATCAATTGTGACTTGTAAGCAATGTTAATAAAGCTTGTTTTAAAGAAACACTAGAAATTCCTTAAAAATCTATTTCTACCCCTTCCTGTTTTCATTCTAACATTACGAAGTTTCACTTCTTCCGCGCGGAGGGACTCCACGTATATTTTTTTTTTTGCGTACCAACTTGATACAAAGCATTCTGAGCTTAAGCGAGCGCTATCACCACCTGTCTTTAGATGAATTTTTGATCTCCAATTCTTGACAACTGTATTCCAGAACATAAACTTCACGTCTTTCACCCTCCACATGGGTCTGGGTATACTCCTGGTGTGCATACAAACATACGTACAGCTGAGGTTCATGTTCAGGGACATGAACAGTCTAAGACACTGCGTGCCACGCGATATACTTGGTAAGATTAACATACGGAGTAAAAACATGTTATTATATATATATACATACATTTATATATAAGAGGAAATTTATTCGACTACATTGTAATGAAAGATGTTTTATCTTAAATAATAAAAATGCTTTTGAATTTGATTTATATCGTATTGCCTGTGTAAGTTGCGTTTCAATTATTATTTACTGGTTGGGTTCAAACAAAAAAAAACATAAATTTCTCGACAGAAAAAAGTTCAGAAATATCATTTAGCAGAAACGTATGGAATGTATAAAATAATTTATTAAAAAAAAATACCTTAAAAATATAAAAACTCGTTAAATAAAATCGGAGAAATTTATTTATATTTAAGAATTGCGTCAAGAAATCAGCGTGTGGAAGCGCGCGGCCGCTTCATTATCATCTTACTCGAGAGACGAAGACATCGTCAGACGGGCGCTGGAGAAGAAGGTAGACATTTAGGTTATAATAATTTAAATAAAATAAAATAAGGTCGTGCTAACCTGGAGGTTAAAGGCTCTTTGAGGGCGCGGGTTCGATACCTGGCAAGAACCAATGTGATCTTTCCTAGTTAAATGTACTCTCTAAGAGTATTTAGACACCACTGACAATAAATGCACCGACAGACGTTTAAATCAGAATGTTGTTTATATGAATTTATCAATGAGTTATAGTATAGTACTCTCAACACAAGTTTGATACTACACACTAAGCGTTTGTAATGTCTCATACAATAACTTAATACTATTGTGATATTTTTTACCCTGGGGTAAATATATCCATCATGAATCAATGTGTAACTTATTAAATATGCTTACAATATTCCTTATACACATATAAGTAAAACAAAACTAAGTTAGGTATATATATTAAAACATTCTGAGGGTAAAACAAAACAGTTACCCAGGGGTAATCTACAACAGCCGGTGGGGTAAACACAATCAGTCTGCGTGACACACAATAAGTATATACAGCTCACCTGGTCGCAGGTGCAGAGACTGAAGTCGACTCTCGGAAGAAGGGAGGCTGGCGGAGGCAATGACAAACTCTTCTGTTCAACTCTCGCTCATATGAAGGATAAGGTAAGACACGAATGATTCAGGTAAAGTCACACAACCACACTGTGTAGGGTAAGTTTATCCTACAATCAACATTTAATGTTACTACACGTATCTTTTAATTCATATAAATTTTACTAACGCCATACTTCAATGTGTTCGCAACATTAACCACAAGTCTGACACACAATTAACAAACTTCAGATATGAAATCAATATAATTTTCAAACTTTTCATTTCAAACAAGTTCCGTACATATATAAATGTATAATTTTATTTATGTTTCAGTATCGAATAAGGGACAAGGCGTTGCTAGTGAAGAGTGGTGTGTGTATTAGCTTCGTCGTTCTGGTCTTCTTCCTCCACGCTGTGCCTGAGCTACGTAAGATATCAATTCTATTATGGACTATGGATGTTTGTTTCTCATTTACGCAAAAACCACTGTATCCGTTTTGATGAAACCTTACAGTAATATAGTTCAGGTATCAGAATGGGACAAAGGATATATTTTATCCCGGTGTTCCGTGTAGTTGCGGCAGAATCCAGGTTTAACAGTTGTATTATGTATCACGTCACGTGACACATACTTGAGACGCCGCTGGCGGTTGGTGATCATAATATATATTTTTTAAACACACTATATATTTCTCTCTGAGTTCAATTTTGAATATGACGCAGAGAAAGTCGCTGGCAAAAACTAGTATGTATCAATATAACAATGAAATATTTAATTGGTTGTCGCGGGAGACTAAATGACAGTTAAATTCAAAAAACGCTATATTAAACCTAAACCTACCCTCAATATATCACATGGCATTATGCTTTTATTTACCTGACAACAACAATGTCCGTATTAAACTTGTTGTTGTAAAAAGCCTTCATAAAAAATTCTATATAGTATAATTATTTCTGTTCTATACTACGTTGTTTTTTTCCTACTTCTTACAATTTATTAACAATCTAAAATGTTATTTCGATAGGAGTTATAATATAAATCTCCTGGCCAAATTTCTGCCTACCCTCATAACCCCAAAATTGGCGTATCTTTACATGGCATAAATATAACCGTTTTATATTGAAATAGAGAGTTTGTCTCTGGGCTGGACGGCCTTGCTGGGAGCCCTGCTACTTCTGCTGCTGTCTGAGCGCGAAGACCTGGAACCTGTGCTGGCTAGAGTTGAATGGTCCACACTGCTGTTCTTTGCAGCTCTATTTGTGATGATGGAGGTAAATGAAAATAGCGGCGGTAAAATTTTATATTTATATGAATTCTATGCTGTTTGACAATCACGTAGAATTACGTCCAATCAAATTAGAGCTTCTCGAACCGTATTGGTTAACTGAAAATGATATTTTATTTTATTGATCACTATTCGTTAAAATAAATTTACCCACATTAACAGTTGCGAATATTAATTATTCGAGAATTTAGCCCTGAATTCTGCATACATACTATGTAATGTACATATGTACTATGTAACAGGACTTGATAGAAATTAGAAGGGAATAAAGCTGGTGATTCCTGGAAAAATCTCTTGTAGGTATTTTTGGTGGCATAGATCTTGAAGTCAATAACAAATAACCTAGTATGACCTTAGTCCTCTTAAAGTAGTGATCTACTTCCTCGCTTATTTTTCTCATCCAAGATCGTCTGTCACAGATCGCAAGAGTAAGGTTACATAACTACGTTAAACATTGAGAGATTTAGTATAGACCTATATGGTTTTGAGAACACATTTAGTACAAATAAAAACGAGAACTAAATTTATGTTTAATATTTTTTAACGGGAATAGTAATTAATTGGTAAGGTGGTAGAGCCTAGCTGTGGTCAAAATACTACATCTCGAACATTGGCTAGCTCTACCGGAGAAGTATCATCCTCTCACGGAAGATCAGCCTGAAGTAGCCTTTAGTGACTGCGTGTCGTATGATGAGTCCGAGAGCCGGTTGCCCTTTCCCTGTTCCCACCCTTTCCTGGCCTCCTCCCTCTTCCTAAACAACCAAGGTTGGCAACGCTTCCACAACATAAGACTTGTGGTTGTCCACGGGCGACGGTGATTACTGCCCATCAAGTATGTCGTCTGCTCGTTTGTCACCTCTCATAAAAAAATATAGAATATATATATATATTGAAACTTTAAATTAAAAATCACTGTAGCAGATTTAAACAATCAGGGTCATTTAATTGAAATTCTCCGTTGATTATAACTTAATTACTTGAAAACAATTTTACAAAACATAAAAAATATAGTTTGACGTACAACAAACAGTAAATTCTTATTTATATCAACATTTTAATGTGTTCTACTTAACGAATACTGCTTCAAAATAATGATGGTTGGCAGCGTGTGTGATTTCTTTATCTTTTTGTTGTAGGTGTTATCGAAGTTAGGTCTCATAGCGTGGATAGGGAGGATGACTGAAACTGTGATATCCCAAGTCGGCGAGGACTCTAGACTGGCTGTGGCTGTCATGCTGATACTTTGGGTAGAAAAATATATACATTTCTTACTAATATCCTTAAATTAATACGATTTAAATTATATGTTTACATTATAGGTGCTTAATTTTGGTGAAATTTAAATTAAATAATGTTTTATATGGAAATATTTTACTATATTTTACTGTTCTTCCTTATTAAATCAATAAAATTCTTCTTCACAAGATCAGTAATATTACACGCTTCTTCATCACAACCAGGTGTCAGGTCTGGCCTCGGCCTTCGTAGATAACATCCCGTTGACGACGATGATGGTGCGCGTTGTGGCAGCCCTGGCAGACGGCGCACTCGCCCTACCGCTGCCACCCCTGGCCTGGGCACTCAGCTTCGGAGCTTGTTTAGGAGGTACGCTAACACTGAAAGAGACCAAATTTGTAAACTTCAGCTTCTGCAACATTGTAATCATGATTTTTTGGACAAAAACTATCTCGCTGCAAGTTGATTGAAGCGACCTCAGCGTCTTGGTACGCTGCTATTCGTTTCTATGAAAATGTGTTCCATTCTCCGGTCCTAAAATTGAAATTGGTGGACCGATCTGATTTTGTTTAACCACCAAAGACAACCAGTCTATCAAACAGAAATACCTCGACCCAATCGTACATTTGGTTGCCGAGATCATCTCCGCGGATGAATGACCTGAGTCGGTAGTATAGCGTGCCGCTCGCTTCACTCGCTCCAGTCAACCATGCTACATATTTAAATTCAAGTCTCTTACCTAATATTTAAGTATGGATAGAGAGAGATATATTCACAAAGAAAAAACCCGAAGAAATGCTATCAAAAGTTATATTACAGTGATTAATTTATTCTCAGAAACAAGATCAGAATTGACTTAAAAAAACAATTTTTAATACAACTTCACTATTAATTTATTAAATTTAAACAAAACTAAATACAACTATCTCGATCAAAATTTATCGGGAAATAAAATCTGGAAAATCTACTAACGATTAATCTATCACACCAACGCGCTTACGACTGAAAGTTTGATCTCATGGCAACTGCTTATATATGGTTCGCCCCTCTCCTACCCTCCGCCCCTCTCCTACCTCTCATGTCCCTATAATATATTGTGTTCCAGGTAACGGCACGTTGATTGGCGCTAGCGCCAACGTGGTGTGCGCCGGCGTCGCTGAACAGCACGGCTACCGGTTCACCTTCATACAGTTTCTTAGAATAGGTTTCCCCATCATGATAGGTAACCTCCTGGTGGCGTCTGGCTATCTCCTGCTCTGCCACTGTCTGTTCACCTGGCACTGAACCCTCAAAGGACCGTTCATCATGAAATTATTAAACAATTCAGTCAAAAAAAAAAACATTTTAACAAATATATTGTAAATTACGTGTCCGTTTTATGAGATGTAAAGTTTGTGGGCCATATGATTGTAATCATATGTAAATTCCAGTAAATTATCTAGTTAAAGTTATGGTAGCACAATTCGTTTAACACTATGGAAGATACTTAATATATAAGAGCATACATAAGTATTATTACATAAGCTATATATACATTGAATATATTTTAAACCATGACATATTTAGAATATTTTGTTTCGTAAACAATATATGGATATATATATATTAAAATAACACAATTTAGTCGTTTAATCATACAATAATATTCGTCTGAAAACATAACACACTTACACTGGGACACTCAAAGTTGTAACAGCCTATATAGAAATTATATCACAGTCAAAGTATTATCTTATACGTAAGGAAGAAACTGAGATAACAGGACAAGTATCCTTAAAAAATTATACTATTATATATATATATATATATATATAATAATATATATATATATATATATATATATATATATATATATATATAATAGGCAAATTGAATTTAATTCATATTTTGATAGTGCACGCACTTTTTAAATAAGATTTTAAACATCAAAAAAAATTAGTTTTTAATAAATTGTTTTTTATGGTTTAAATGAAAATTAGATCGCATTTCAGAATGTACGTCACTTGATATATTGAGTTTTGTCCATTCAAATGTTTTCCATATATATGTAATTATTATTAGAAATATATTATTTTTATTTTTTTTTAAACATCACCGTCTTCATTATCTGTGTTATCTAGTTTAGAATAGATTGGATGTAAGATAAAAAAAATGTATATTTACTTATTTATTGTTGATAAATTTTATTTTTGATGATACTTGGTTTTATTTTGTATGCGAGAAGATAACTTGCTTAATATCCTAGCTGGATTCGTAAGGATTCAATTTTGAAAATCCTTAATAGAGGAAAAATCGCACTTTTATTAGAAAAGAAGTTAAAAAATAATCGTACCATTGTTTTTAAATCGAAGCTATACGGAGCTTGTATTTAAATTAGACAATGAAAAACAGCAACCTCTGACACGTAATGACACGACAGCATAATTCCAGGGCAGCCGGAATGTTTCAGAGGTAGCAGATTCGATTCCTGGCCGTGTTCAGGAATTTTTTAAATCTACATTTTCTTTTTAAAATTGTATTGTAATACTCTTTAAGATATTTAAATAGAAAGCGAATATATACAGCGGGGCCGACGTTGCAGGGAGAGGAGCTTCAGTGCCTGGGACTTGCGACCCAGGTGTAGGTTTAAGGGCCCCTACCTAACGCGCGTTAAACGCTCACCTCCGCCGTCCAAGCTCCCCTCTCTACCTAGCCAAATTAGTAACGAACTTACTAGCGCTGCCTTGGAAAAACATTCCAAGAAAGAACTGGTGTTATTTTTGGACAGAAAAAAGTCTTTTAGTAGGTTGTAGAGAGATTTTGCTGTTATACCTCTCGCTCCTAATTTACAACGAACAAATTTACTGATTTACAAATCCGCGTAAAAATTTACAACTAACCTATTCTTAGTGAGTTCGTTGGTAAGCTCATAATACTTGTTGACCTTGATGGCGTGGTCTTTTGGGATGTTGGTTTCCCAAGGAACCGTAAGCTCTATCATCACAACGCGCTTTAAAATTCGCGAATACATGAATATGTCGGGTCTGGAGGCCGACGCACAAATATCCTTTGGGATTTTATATTGCTTCTCATACGTATCCATTATAGTATTTTATTCCAATAAGCCTATTATTACTATAAAAGTAGTTATTGTGTGACGGAGGGCAGACTAATAGATGAAGGACATATGTCTTACTGGAGTCCAGCCGTCTGCCATGACCCTTTCATGTAGTAATCTTGTGATGAGTAAGTCTTTAAAGTTCCTCCGAGGGTGAGTAAGCGAAGAGTGGAGATCAGAAAGCCCTGGTACAATCTAAGATCACATAAAGACAGTTATTACTCTCATTACAAAAATTAACCCACTTTTTAGAGATAATAATGAAAATTGAAGACATTACGACTTCTTGGCAAATCACTTGTGTATGTCTAATTCCCACAGAATATGAATAATTATATTGAAACATGCTCTTTAAATAATCTCCTTCCCTCTCCTCACCACTCCCCTCCTCTCCTCGATACATGACACAATTCTACATCTCGCCCTCCGCCAACTCATCCTTTTTAGTCAATACAGCTTCTGTTTATTTTTTAGTCATTACTCATTACAGATCCTCTTTAATTATGTCGCACTTTGTTATTTTGGTAAGTTTTTTACCCCAATTCGGGTACTTTATATTTTACAATCTTTCCTATTTTTAACCTCACAAAGTGAGGCTTCAAAAATATTGTTTAGACTCATTTGAGTGTTCCCCTCCACGGAAATCTTTAGTAAAAGGCGAAAGATTTATGCGTTTTGAAGGGAAACCAGAGTGATGTGCTAGAGTCACTCACAGCTAGTGATGTATCGGACAGAAATATTGTTACCGCGATGTAGGATCGACTCACAATTGGTGCAGCGACATCTAGTGAAATTTTCAGGAATTGTATGAGAATATAAGTCGGAACATTATTCTTCAACCCTCAATTGGTCTGAGGTTAAATATCTTATAACTATCGACACTATCGACATTTCTGTGATCATAAAATTGCACTGATCTCTTGTAAAAATTTTTCACCGACAAATTACATACTAGACGTCTCACGTTTTTATGATAATACAAAAATAACTGTTAACGATCCGTGTGTATTTTAGTGCAAACTTAGGGTAAGAATATTTGTTAAAGAAGATAAATAATTAATAATAGGAAATTAAAATTACCTGAATGACAGTGGCCGTGTACTTTAGACTGATGAGTGAGTCAGTGGGACTTTGGAATCGGTTGCAATCCAGAGTAAACCTTGAGAATTGGTATAAATAATGAGATAACTATTAGTTTGCCATAAATAAAAATATAAAAAAGTTTATTGCAATAGAAAAATTATATTTTTATTTCTTTTGACTATTTCTATCCCAAGGATTTTGACAGAAATGGGCTTTTGTGCAATATATTGTGTTTTTCCTCGTTTCGCCAAAGTTTTGGAATTAAAATCTTATATAATATTTTAGTTTTGGTTATATAGAAATTTAATATTCATTGATGACCTTGAATTCACATTTAAAAAAATCTTCATCGGCTTATGATCCTGCGTAAAATGTTAATAAGTACCTATAAATTTGAAAGGGTGGAAAGGAGTGAAAAGCTAAAGGCCATGTTCTCTCCAATCAAGGAACGCGGAGAGCGTCTGGTCATGATGCAGTCGCTGGCTGGGCTCGCAGCGATACTGTCGAGGTTCTCCGTCCAGCCTGCGCCGGGAGCGCCTCGAAAACCAACCATCGATACTCGCTCCAACATTGTCCAAGTAATACGAGGAGGTTTACCGCTCATTTTCACAGAGAGACGACCAGACTGACCCGTAGTACGAACACGTACATGATAAGTGTGTCCAGAACTTATTTATGCAGCATTATGAGTTAACAATGAGTGATAATTTAAGTGTAGTGAGGTAAACTTGTAACTATTACGAGTATATATTAACAGGGTTGGCACAATATTATATTTGTTAGTGAACGGAAATATATTATAAATTACATGAACACTGATTATACTAATTTTCAATGTTTGTTAAACTATATTTTTTTTATGCTGTGTATAAATATTTCCTAGTTACAAAATATATATATCGGATTTTACTATAAATTCATTATTTTAAAGACAGGACGCCAGCCTCGCTGACGTCTCTAATGTTACTTGTTTCAGTTAGTTCCAGATATTTTAAAATGAAACTTCAATTCTTCTAAATGTTCTTGTATTTCTCGAAGGTTCTTTATGCTCCGCACTCGCTGAACTCTGCAGTCCCCTGTCGTGCGTCCAGACGTCATATTTAAACCAGAATTCAAACATAGTTCTATTCTCTTTGATTTCGTTTTACTTTTAACAATAGTAACGACGACCAATAAGGTGTTATAATAATTGGTGCCAGTTATTTTCATGTTGCATCCGTCGTTGAAGCTGCTTGCGCCGATATATATAATCCTACACATCCATAGATCGGTTCAGAACCTTCTTGGTCGTAGTACATAGCCCGGTTCACAGAGGTCTGCTGTGTTTCACGAATCACTTTTATAATTAAGATGCAATCTTAAAACCAAATTTGTATATAAACTACAGTTAACAGCATTATCTTTTGGAATCGTTCTTGTTAAATTCTCTTGTCCTCGGTTAAATCACTCAGTAATAAACCTTCCTTTGAGTGACAACATGTATACATGTTTACATAAACACGAAACAGATTTCAGTCATTGTATTGTTCTTATCATATTTGTACTGAATAGTTTAATGACATGTTAAATATTGTAGGACATTTTACGTTTTAATTAAGTACAGATAATGTAACTTTGGGATGGTTAGTTATATTATTGTTTGTCCAACAAAGTAATGAACGGACCAAATGAGAATAACAAATGTAACTTTGTCGCACGCGTCATCTGATACACTAGAACCGGTTGCAAGTTACTCTCAGATAAATATAATAAGCATTTATAAAGACATTAATAAACAATATACTAACAACTACTTTAATTTTTCAATAATTTTTGCTAAATACAAACTACTAGAAGGCGCAAAACGCTCGACACCCGACAATTACATGTAATTCATTACTTCAAGCTCAAAAGAAGAATAGAGATGTAATTTTTATTAATATTATATCCCAGAATAGAGACCCATAATGTCCCTCCATCATCACGAAAACGAGGGTACAGAAACATTATACAGGAGATGTGATCGCAGGTCTGGCCTCAGTTAAACATGCTCCTTACTAGTTGAACCTCAACTGACAATATGTCCCAAAAGTGCTGTTCTTAGTACGAGGTTGAGTCAACAATACAAACGAAGAGATGCAAGTTTGTTTATTAATAACCAAAATATATTAGTATCAACACAGCTTATGATATATGAATGACGAGTGGAGACGCGTGGGATGTAGTTTGATTACACGAACCTTCACAACGATCACTTCAATATAATATTATCAATAGTTTTTGTATATTTAATAGTCCATTAACTATTTCTTTAATGCAAATCCTATTTTTCGAACCATCTCTATTCGTCTCTAAGTATTATGAAACAGTTAATGTTCTTGGTTTACCGTCATTAATGTTTTTTTATCATTTTTCTTTGCAAACGAATCTTGTTGCTTCTTTTTCATGCGATCCTAACTTAAGTGTTTGCGTTGCAACTTGTATTCTCGTTGATTTGACCTGAGAGATCCCAGCTACTCACAGTTGGATGGAATAGCTTGTGACTGAATGTCAGGGAAGAGGTAGCCATGGAACTCACACCCATGGATGTGGATCACCCACCATCCACCCGTCAGAAGACGCCTCACAGCTCCGATGTAAGCAAAGAAATCAAATTAAAGTTTTTATTTTCAAAATATCAATATTTTACAAAATAATCTATAAAAGGTTCATTACTTCCCCAAATTCATCAGATTCATTTCTTGAAGATTAGAAACAGCATACGTGTTATGTACTCATTAACTTGCTATCTACTACTGTGTTAAGGACCTATATGTCAAACCTCACTTGGCCTTATAACTCCCATTTTCCTGCTTTACCTGCTCAGAACAAGTTAAGTCCTCATGGGAAGTAATTAGTGAATACAAAAAGCTCTAAAGATAAGGAAAAATATAATATAAAATACTTTATATTTTTTTAAGCAATTAATTTTTTTGTAACGTGTAGTTAATATGTTGCCAAACCATCAGCGACATCTACCGTCCGTGTCCCGTACCATATGTTATGATGTGTTCGTGCAAATTACACGGAATGAAGGGATAAATGAGACCCTGTATGGTTATCTAATGTCTGAGCTATACTATTGGAACGTTACATCAAAATCCGTTCAATATATTTTACTTGATAGAACAAATAACATACAAAAGTACATACGTACAAACTTTCGCATATGTGAAAATAGTAAGATCAAGAAATTTAGTTTATGTGTGTATAGAGGAGTTGTCGATGGTACCACAGATGGCTTTGTTTAATGGGATGTAGCTCCTGTGTTTCAAAAAGGAGTATTGTAAGATATAGCTACAATAATAATAGATTATAACTATACGTATATAGTGCACTTTGGAGGCCAAGAAAAAAGGCTTAATAGTTTTGTTGCACCCCGTAAATGTAATAAAGTTGTGACTACTAATATTCTTTATTGCAAAAAAACACTTTCGGTGTTGCTTTAATAATAACGTTTAGAATTTAAGAGTATTAATTTAAAGAGAATAATAATAAAAGAAGGATTGAAGGAAAATTTAATTATTAATGAGAAGAGGTGAGTCGTAGTAGTTCTGTCTTGGTTATTGTTTGTCGCATGTTTTACTGTGCGTTTCACTAGATGTCGCTGTACCAATTGTGAGTCGATCCTACATCGCGGTAACAATATTTCTGTCCGATACATCACTAGCTGTGAGTAACTCTAGTACATCACTCTGGTTTCCCTTCAAAACGTATAAATCTTTCGCCTTTTACTAAAGATTTCCGTGGAGGGGAACACTCAAATGAGTCTAAACATTATTTTTGAAGCCTCACTTTGTGAGGTTAATTAAACGAATAAATGTATACTAGAAGTGTTATATAACGCCCAATAGTTCGACCATCGTTAAGTGACCTCTGAACTAAACTGATCAGAATATCGATAGTCCCTACGATATTATCGTCATATGGTAATACTATCGATAGTCTCGATGACACTTTTTTGAACAACACTGATCGAACAACAGAAAAGTATTTTCAGTGAGGGCCACGAATTTTTTTAAAGTTTTTAATAATAGACTTGTTTAGTTATGGATTTATATGTACAAGTAAGAATATATATGTACTCACCTATTTCATCCATAATAAAAACAGTCCACCAGCAACTTTATCGACAACTTTAACAAGCAATATGAAAAACGAGTATGCTCTCGATTATTTCTTCTGTACATCACTTTGAATATACTTGCAATACTATCGAATAATTCCTGACAATCGATAGTTCAGAAAACCGATACTTTTTGGATTTAAATAGCCAATTTTACAATACTATCGATACTAACGACAGTGTCGTAGGTATAACTATCGATTGTATTACCACTTTCAATAGTATTGTTTAAGAAGTGTCATCGAGACTATCGATAATATCGATATTACCATGTGACGATACTATCGATAGATTATAGTAACTATCGGCTTTGTATTAACTATCGATATAAAACTAGTTTGTATCGTCTTCCATGTACCGGGCGCGGGTAATTTGCGGGCCTTTTGCCCAAAATTAACAATAATATAATTTAAAAGATTGAGTTTCACAGACGCCAGAGGTACGAAAGTTACTTATATATTGAGTTAGATAGAGCCCCTATACTTACTGTTGAAGCTCCTCTCCCTGCATCACGGACCCGGGCACCCGCACGCTGAATCCATGGAACGTTGAGAGGTTTCGTCTCGCCTGTGTAATAAGATAATTAATACTTACAACCTGTCTCTAAGAACACACGACTGAGCCGATGTTAGCATACACATGCCATACCATTACTTGTGTTGTATCATTATAATTCTGGTTCACGAGGCCAGGAGGTCGTTTCGTTGAGTCAGCAACGACACTCGTCGTATAATATTTTATGCATACAACTGAGTTGCCCCGGCGATGTTCGTGTAATTTCTAACACGTTCCTCGTACGTTACTACATGGAAAACATTAAAATAATTGCAATTACTAATAGTTGTCATGGAATTGATGACTTTTTTCGAAAAAAAAAACCACTAAAAGGTAGAGAATAAATAATAGTTACAAAAAACTAATATACACGCTTTTAAAAAACATACGATTAGAAAAAAAATAATAATTGTTGAATAATTCCAATTAAAGATAGAGTGACAAATGTTAGGCACGTGTGCACAGTGAGAGACTATGCGTGTCGGTGTGTTTCAGCCTAATGTGTAACGAACTGCTCACACTCGCCACACACGACTTTATCAATGGCATAGTAACATCAAGAGCTCTACATACTTAAATATCTTCATTACTTTTATTTTCTCATTTAAGTATAAAACAACAAAATAGTTTTATGACACCAATGGAAAACTGCCGTCACTCTGGGCTGGTGGTGCCAATTGTGGTGGTAGAGCTTAACTGTGGTCAGTTATTACAGCTCGAATATGAGCTGGCTCGACCGGGGAAGTACCACCCTCTCATCGAAGATCGGCGTGAAGTAATCTTTAAAGGCTGCGTTTCGTCCGATGAGTAAGAGAGACGGTATCCTTTCCCTTTTCCCAACCTTTCCTGCCATTTTCTTACTCCCACCCCACCCTCTTCCTAAACAACCAAGGTCGGCAACGCAACGCAACATCCTAATGTTGCGGATGTCCATGGGCGACGGTGACTACTGCCCATCATGTAGGCCGTCTGCTCGTTTGTCACTTTTCAAAAAAAACAGTCACCTGACTGCCTAACACTTAGTGAAGGAGTGCAAATTAATATTATATCCAATTCAGTCAGCTTAGATCACAAGCGAAAAGTAGCCAACCTCTCAGTATTGGACACTGGACTGGATACACTCTGGAGAATGGTTGCAGGAATTGCATGCTTTAATTCTTGGATCCCCTTTTCTATCACCGGATGAATCCCCATCTTGACGTTGCAGATCCGTGTCACATCTGGATAAAGAGATACGCCTCAGCCTTCCTCAGGCACACAGCAAATGGTTGCAAGAGTTTGTCAGCGTCTGTGTTCTTCGAGTAATCTTCAAGAAAAGGGTGAATAGGCTGCTACCGAGGCTTGTTAGTACGTTCATAACCTACGACTTCATATCCACCAATCCACGGGTGGAAGGATAGTAAAGCGTTATCATATTTTTAATTCATACACTTTAATTTATCATATATATTTATGTATGTATGTTTCTTTCCATTTTCCTCAAAGCATCTAGAGGCCACAACTTCCTATACACATACACATTTACTTGTCCCCCCCCCCTTTAACGTCATCATTGCAAATATCCTATACGTCCTATCACTGCTCATGTTTGCAGTGCAATTTAAAATAATAAAGCAACGTTGATATTTACTATTTATTCTGAATAAATTTGTTTGGTTGAATAACTTCAGTCTTTTAACGTCCACAAACACTATGTTATAAAATTTTACAAATTATTCTTTAGGTATATATATATATATATATATATATATATATAAATGAGTGTGTGTGTGTGTTTTTGAGTGTTTTTTTTTTCGATATAAGTCGTAGCGATTGAAGGTACAGATAAAACCTTTAAACAAAAATAATAAACCATTAGTGGTTATGAGTTTGGTGCTGTTCATATAATTTTAAAGATTATAATTAGGTTTTTACTTTGAAGAAATACATATTGCGTTAGAAAAACAAAAAAATCACATCTTTTATACAAGAGAATTGAAATAATTTACAGCACTTTACAACTAGTCTTTCATGTTTACAGAAAAACTTATAAAGATAATACTATTACATACAATTCTCTAGAAATTCTCAGTTGTGAAAAGGCTATACAATCAAGATGGTACAATCTATCAAGATCTGTTTATAATAAAAGCAAAATGCTCATGCCTGTGTGTTTGTGTATCTTTGTGCCTTATTTTATTGACAATCCTTTTCTTTAGCTTTAGTCGTCAAAAGAACCCTGAATTTAAAGTAATTCTCCAGAAAACCTTGGTTGATGTGGAAGTACAAGTGGAATCTTAATGGAAAACGTGAAATCTTGTGCGGTTTGGGGCAATCTCTAAGATTTAGCCTAGTCCATAGAGCAAAAAGATGTCAATTTCCAAAAAAGAATCACTGTCATCCCTCAATAGTTATATTTGATTGGCCTCTTATCGCCTGTATAGCACGTATGATTTTTTGGATATCTCAGTATATCAGAAATACATAAACTCTGATGAATAGTATTCTCTTGACAGCAACCAATTTGTTCGCTATTGATTAAGCCAAAAACTTTGTCGATTGCCACAAATATAAACAAAATTGATATAGGTTTGTCCTTTATGTGGCCTATGTAAAAGGAAGCGTTTTAGTTCGACAGATTTTTATTTTTATCAATAGCTCCATTGTCCATAGAGATAAATTTTCTTAGTATAGTTTATAGGAATCAAGTATCAAGTTGATAAAAACATATCTAGCATTTTTTTTCACGAATCGGTTATACTATTTACTGCACACTTGTTTAATATTCTTAAGTATTTTATACGTGGAATACAATGGAAAAAATATTCAGATTTAGCTTATCTCGAATTGTACTATTAAGAACATACTAAGAAATGTAAAATTAAAGATAATTTTGGACCTATGGAATACGTGACTTTCTTACGCTATAAATATAAAATCATAATTTTCGCATCGCCGCAGTTTCTTCTTGTGTAATATAGATATATTTTAAATTTCATTATTCGTCCATCATTGCAGAAAATTTTCGCAGACGATACAGTCTTTGGTGAGTGGTTTGTTGTTATTTATACGTATTTGCAAAGCATGCTCTTTTCTTATTAAAGATATCCTGATATTACGAATCTAAACCATGACTTAAGCTGCTTCTTGCAAAATGGCTATGGGATATCGCCATTATTGCTGATTACATTTTGGGCACACAGAAAATTATTTATTTGGAGATCTTGGAGATAATATGATATCAAACTATTGTATAATTTTAATAATGGACGAACAGTCCTAGGTCGCGGACTTTAACTCCTTTCTGTACCACACAATGCATGTAAACTAAAGAAAAAAATACCGCACATTGCATGTGAACTAAATAGGGGTAGTAATAACAACCCACAAAAACATGAGGCCTTTTATAGCTGCAATTTATTTAAACGATCAAAGCACCTTGGAAGCCCAAACCTTGGAAGCCCAAACCTTGGAAGCCCAAACCTTGGAAGCCCAAACCACATCACGTTCCCATTCATTTTGACATATTCTATATCACAATCGTTCGAGTCTGTTTGTGATCTAACTTAGGTACGTTTTTACCTGCAGACGTCTGTTTAATGGTAGCTATTTACCAGCAGTACTCATTCAACTTATTAGAAAGTTTTATTTTAGAATTTCCATCATAACGATGAAATGGTTTGATAAAAAAAAGAGTTATAATTCCTTGTTATATATAATTGCACAGATTCATTAATTTGGCAAAATTAACAAGAATAATTTGTCTATAATTAAAATATCTAAAAAAAAATATTTTTACAAAAATAACAGTCACATATTGATGTCAAATCACTGCTTATTTTGCTTATCGCTAGATATTATAATATATGTTTTGTTCTACATATATTTTGTCGTACAAAGAAATAATGTTTATTGATTAAATCACTTTTATTTCTTGTTTCGTTTGTACAAGGTTAATTATGCAATATAATGTGAAGTCATTATCTTTGTTACTAAGACTATAACAAATAAATAACCGACCAGAAACAACATTTGAATTTATTTTTTTTGTTTAATTCTTGTAACAGTTAACAAGTTTTTAATTCAGTGACCTACGAATTAAAACGAGTCACACCACGTTTTCGAACTTGAAAATTGGACAATTGAGGAGCTAAAGTACTTAATATTTTTGATTTAATTTCAATATTACATTGTTTTTCTTTCTTTTTTCATTTAATAATTAGTGGAGGATGATAACGGAATTTTAATTTTCATTCTCTTAATGTGGAATAAAAAATATAATAAAGGCTGTTCCAGGTAAAAGCAAAATGGTGGACGTGGTAAAATATTATGCGGACAAGTCCATCTTAATTACCGGAGCCACAGGTTTTATGGGGAAAGTATTGATGGAGAAGCTTCTCCGTTCGTGTCCAGACATAAAGACCATGTATATCCTGGTGAGGAAGAAGAAAGACCAGACAGCAGAGCAGAGGCTTCATAACATTGTGAACTGCAAGGTGAGAACTTATAAATATTTCTTTTATTTTTGATTTATAATTTTTTAATTTGAGTTGCTAATATGTATGATGCTTATTTTACTTAACTTGCAATAGTTTAAATGGGACCAAACCATTTATAAGGTGATACAATTAAATCTACGAAAAGCACCTTCACACTTTTTTCTAACTTCGCTCGAAAGAAAGGCCTCGTTGCACCTTACATGAAGCTGCTTCACCGCTTCATTATCAAAACCTTTTTTGCGCATGGGCTCAGTATTCCAGCCCTAAAATTTAAATAAGTGGTCAGATCTAAATTTTTTTTGTAAAAACCACCACAAATAACTGGGCTATCGAACAAAAAAATAGCTAGTATCGATCGGACATTCAGTTGCTGAGGTTGCCGATATGAATGACCTGAGTTCCACTCTCTTCGTTTAATTAATATCAACAATAAAATAATTTGAAAATAAACAATGGATTTGATGCTTCAGTTATTTGAGAAGCTGTTGGAGATGAATCCTAAAGTCATGGATAAAATCAAAGTCATCAATGGGGACATAATGGAAGAAGGTCTGGGCCTCTCTCCCCAGCATTTGGAGGAGTTGAGAAACGAATGTCAAATAGTCTTCAACAATGCCGCTTCGGTCAGGTAGGCCATCAATAACAGTTTTGCCAAACGATTCATATTCACCAAGTATTAATTGATACAGATTGTATCAACAAATAAGGTATTTAAATGGAGCTCTGTTAATAAAACTTAAACTATCTTTCCAAATGCTTTTTTAATTCCAAAATTTTAACTAATTAGAATAACCAAATAGCAGCCAACTAGGTTTCGGAGTTATGCGTGTGTGTAAACAGATATATCCTTTTGCGTCAATAATATCTAAATATTTTGTGCTGTATGGAGTTTTAAATCGCGTCTAAATATACTCAAAATGTATAAAATAATAACAGGTGAAATATATTAATTTTTCGTGTATTTACCTTAGTTTCAATCTGTCCTTAAAAGAAGCTGTGAAGACGAATGTTATGGGGACCCAAAAGGTGTTAGCATTAGCAGACACTATGAAA
The DNA here is from genome assembly GCF_018135715.1 of Danaus plexippus. NCBI lineage: Eukaryota > Metazoa > Arthropoda > Insecta > Lepidoptera > Nymphalidae > Danaus > Danaus plexippus. Next base: position 1,316,966 of record NC_083557.1, read on the forward strand.
AAATTGGAGGTAAGCAAATGCATATATATAAATATATATATATACTTTAATACATATTATAAAACAAAGTCTATCAGTTCGCGATAAGCGGAAAAACCACTGCACCGATTATCAAACAGCTATCACCACTCGATAGCGTGATTTACGAGGAAGGTTTTAGAATATAATTTATTAAGTTTTTGTATTTACTTGAGTGTACGTCAACGATAATTTTTGAAGATATCGGGAAAACATGAGCCGTCTGAGCGCTTATAATAAAAACGCTGCTTAAAGTCTTTGAGATATAACAAAATAATATGTGGTGGAATTGTGTATCTTATAAAGGTCTACAGAAAAGTCCGCGGTGGCTTATGTCTATACCTTAAGGTTAACATACTATATCCAATTTACAACTTTTAAAAATTGGCATTCCTAAAGCGTTTGTTGGAAAGCTATTTAGATAAATACGATATTAAGTCTTATCAAAATAAATTACTTCGTGTCTAAGCCTACATCAGTATCTGTAAATTACTTTTTAAATCATTTAAATCGGGCGTACCATTTGAAAGTTATCATAATATAAGTTTAATAATTCTCAAAATTAAATAGGCTATTTTATATTTTTTTGTAAAGAGCCCATGCGAAGCCGGGGCTGGTACCTAGTATATGTATATATGTAGGTAAATAAATGTATATATACATATATATCGAAGTACTTAAAATATTAAAATAAGACTTAGTTTATGTATATGACGGCGCATTTGCAATTTTAGAGACTAAATTGATTATTTTTACAATAGATTGAGGGTAGTTTTAGCATTTTAGCGAAGCGAATGTCACTGACGGAGGCCTTCAAATGAAGGTCCGCTTGACGTAACTCGGGGAACTGTCGGTATCGTGCTGGAATCGGCTAATTGATCCGGTTGTAATTGAACCTTGGTTATTGAGTTTAGAGTTTAGTGTGTGTTAATTAATTATTTGAATTATAACGTCGATTACCTATATGCTTCCTCTCCACTACTCGCGGAGTTCCTCGGCGAAGTATTCGAGATACCTTGGCAACAGTCCAAAATGCGACACTGCACACTTGTTCAACATTGCGATGAGCTCATTCGCTATAAGGCGCCGACAGTGTGTGCAACTGTCTTGCAACCTAGAGTCCTTTGACTCGGTACCAAAAACCGACAACAAATGGAAGTCACCTGAGGCGAAGTAAAGTTTGACGAGGTAAGCCGAAGTGCATCTCAACACTATCCTATTCGTCTAACTTCGTTCAACTGCGCGAGTAGTATAGAGGAGGCATTACGTCAAGTGATAATCATTTTCTCTTCGCCCGTTAACCTACGCCACTATGGAACAAGGAAATAATACTGATAGGGCCCAAGTTCCTATATATATTATAAAATAAATTTATATTTTCATCTGGCGTCAATTGCTTTTAACATTAAGAAAATTTTTACCCTATATTTTTTTTTGTCTTTAGTTTATTTTGTGATAGTACTATAAACAACATTTTTATTACGGTTAAATGTAATACTACTTCTCCGATACAAAGATACTTCCTTAAATCTGATGTACTAAAAAAATCACTAATGAATACTATTATGAAATAAGTATACGTATATTACAATATAAGTATCTCCTTTCAGGCTTTTGTCCATGTGTCCACGTCGTTTTGTCACGATCATCTTAAAGTTGTCGAAGAGAAGGTGTACCCAGCTCCACATTCACCAAAAAATGTTATCGACATTATCAGCTGGATGGACGATGAAACTCTCGCGACTCTTGAGAAGAAGTAAGCCCTTTGATTAGTGAAGGACTTGAATATAGTATTACTTACCCCACATCTCTTTTCACCAATACTTTGAATTAAGTTGTCTCCTATTTGTCACAGTAATGGATATAAGTGACCTGCGTAAAATTAATTTTTATTTATCAATATTTTATTGTCATCGCACCATATTTTTGAAGATTTTTTTATTTTTTTTTAGACTAGTGTCACCGTTCCCAAACACTTACGGCTACACTAAGTGTTTAACAGAGCAACTGATTTCAGATCATGGTGCGACATACCCTATCGCTATCGCAAGACCCTCTATAGGTACCTAAAATATGATAAATTATATTCATTAACTAACAGGAAAAATGCTTAGTGGTGTCTTATTCTTTTATAGTCCTGTATAAAGAGTATTTTTTTTTCTATAGTGATACCAGCTTTTAAGGATCCTATGCCCGGCTGGGTGGACAATGTCAATGGACCAAACGGAATCATGTACGCTGCTTCTAGAGGTAACTATTTTATTAACTTTCTTAACGGACAGCAAATAGCATTTTTTGTAATTAATAAGAAAATTACGTAGCGCTGGTCTCGATTCATTTTTTATACCACGTGGTGACAAACAAGCGTATTGTTCACGAGATGTCAAACGGTTACTGTATCCTAAAGCAACGACAAGGGTACCAGCTGTTCTAAAACCTATCGAAGAAGTGAAGAAGTGACACTTCGTAATGTTGGAATAAAATCAGGAAGCAGTAGAAATTGATTTTTAAATAATTTTTAGTATTTATTCAAGATAAATTTTATTATTATTAGTTACGAGTCACGATTGATTGCCCACATGCGTTCGGACGCCACGCATTCCCTCTCGCTCTGTCTGTTTCATACCCCCTCCCAGGAGCCACGAAAGTTTAACCCAACCTTTTTGGAAATTGCATAAGAAGTTTCACTTCAATAATATATATCACTAAGAAGCCTTCCTTTCAGGTAAAGGCTTCTTCTCGAGTTATCCATTACCATCGCAATCCGCAAGGTATATTTGTCCAGTGTGTCCCAGCGTGTCCTAGTCACGGTTTTTTCGTCTTTCATTGTAAATTTATATAATTAAGTAAGGAATATAAGCCATGATTAATTTAATAAATTAATTTCTTTAATTCAGGGGTATTGCATACTATTTACTGCAAGCAAACAACGAAAACGGACGGCATACCAGTAGACATGGCCATCAACGGGCTGATTATTCTTGGATGTCTGACCGCAACTGAAAAGTGAGTTTCCTAAATGATGTATGGTTTTAAAAATCTTAAGAGAAATATGATTATTAGGATATAGAAGGCTCAGCAAAGGCCTCTTCTGATATGGAGAAGGTTAGAGCATTATTCACCACGCCTGCTCAAGGCGGGTTGGCGATTTCTAACTTACAATTATAAGACCAGGTTTCCTCACGATTTCCTCCCGTCCGTCAGTGGTGTCTGAATACTCTTAGAAATGACATATGACTCGGAAAAATCACATTGGTACTTGCCAGGTTTCGAACCCGCGCCCACATGCATGCGAGGCGGGCCATCAACCTCTAGGCCACCACGACCAATTTTAGTTTATTTTGAATGTGATCTGCAAGTATGATAAATGTCGAAAAGGAAATTTTTGACCGTATCATTATAAAATATAACAATCCATATACTTTACAAACTAAGAGTTAGTTTTGAAGAGAAGCTACAAACAATTTTGTAGTCAACTTATGTGTTATAACAAACAATATATATATGTTTGTATTATTCATTAATATAACAGAGTTTCAGTCAAAAATTATAATTTTTCGAATACAAAAAACATCAGAAGTTTTGTATAAAATCACTAAGACAACTTTTTTGTGTTAACATTGTTGTGACAAAAGAAAATAGAGAAAAAAAATCATAATTTTGGCACCTTAAAGTCTATCGAAGAAGATTCATCCCAACTTTAATATTGCAAGGAGGTGCCTATTAACGTTTTTTATTCAGTACAATTGATAATAATAGAATTTATTTATCTTTAAGACTATTTTATAATGAAAATATTTCAGGCCAAAAGATATCCGGGTTTGTAATGTGACTCAGTCTGGTGTGAACGCTATCACCTGGTACGAGGGTTCATTATTCTGTGAGTATATTTAAAATCACTGTATATCTAAATCAAAGTATATATTTATATAAACTATTGTGTTTAATTATTCTGAATTATAAATAGTTCAGTCATTATCATTATTTATTCGTAGGGTCAGAATATTTGTTGAAATATCCATTGACGAAGTGCCTCTGGTATCCCGTTGTCAAAGCGAAGCATTACGAATGGGAGCAAAAAATTGATTCATTCTTCGAACACACACTGCCGGCTTATGTTATAGATTTTATGCTAAAATTGTTCCGACAAAAGACATTGTGAGTTCAAATTTGTCGTCTGACGAAAGAAATTATGTTAATAGTTTAGAAATACGATTAAATATCACTTACGGTGTGAGAAATCTCATTTGCTTGTTCCATTAAACACGTTACGCCTTGAATCAGCATTCTTTATTATTCTATATGTAATAGGTAAATTATTTAATTACTTATTACGCAGTCGATTTTTGAGTTTTGCTTACAATTGTTTAGTTCTCATTATCAAAACATACATATGCTATTGTTATGCTAAAGAATCGCATATATATCTATATATCTTGCTTCTATAATGTTAAATAAATTCAAAATTTATTTTTTATTATAAGTGACATCTATGTTACTAAGGTTGTACTAAATTTGAGGACGCTCAAGTCGCAAAATTTACATGCAATATCTGAATTTCCTCGATGACATTGCTGTTTTTTTCCCCTTTTTTCGTTTCACAGCATGGTCTCAGTCAACAAACGTGTCATAAACGGATTAAATCTCCTTCAACACTACTGCAACAGAAACTGGGACTTCAGAAACGAGTACTTTAAATCGTTCAAAAATTTAATTACCAAAAAGGACAACGAAATTTTCTTCACCTCCATGGAGGTGAGACATAAATTTACACATAATAGCATCAACAATTCACAGACTTACGAAATATCAAACGAAAAATTCTGTCTTTAATTGACTTAGTATCGGCTGTTTGAGTATTTCAACTTGTACCAATGACAGCTTGTTGAAATTATTTCAGGTTATAAACCCGAGGGCATACATGGAGGCATACGTTCAAGGTTTAAGGCAGTATTACTGTCAAGAGGATCCCTCAACTTTGCCCAAAGCTAGAAAATTACTCAACCGGTAAGAATTTTTTTGGTACATCCTTGGTTTATAACTGATATAATTTAAATGTTATTATGAATGACATTTTTCTTTAAATTTTCAACATTTTTCATTCCTCCAAAACGTCTCTCGAATAATATTATAATATTTTTTTTTATTGATAATATTTTATGAATGATTTTAATTAAAAATAACATAATATAAAGTTTTAAATAATTTTAACTTCGATTAAAATTATGAAATATTAAGAATTAAGACACCCTCGCTGTCATTACATTACCGAACAGAATCTTATATTCATTCATTTAAATATAAAAATAATTGTAACTTAATGTAAAGCATATTATGCATAGTATTTTTATTACGATAAAATCATTTAAGAAGGTTTCAGCGTGTTCAAATTAAACTTGGTAAATAGAAAAAAAAAACAAGTAACAATGTATAAGTGATTATGTCGTTAATAAGATGTTTGAGCAATAATGGCACTAACACGTGCTTAGATATATATATATATATATATATATATATATATATATATATATATATATATATATATATATATATATATATATGTATGTCTGTTTTTTTACAGTTTGTACGCCCTACACTTATTAATGATGGGAACAATGTATTCTCTTTCGATGTACTTAATATATAGACTATATAACAAATTCAGAAAATGTCAAATTTCTACTAAATAAATATTATTTACCGATGACAGTTTTTTATTTGTTTATAACATACAAACTTTTTATATCTTTAATGACGCTGTGACGTAAGATAGATTGACATTGTATCAGGGTGTCATGTTTCGTTGAGGATATAATTGGATAATAAAAAAAAAATTAATAAAAATGTCTCAAGTAATACATTCAATAAAATTGTCGACGTTCTTAAAAGCGAAGAGAATCCCTTTAAAGAGGGAAGGAAAAGGGAAGAGGGGAAATCTTATCTGAAAGTAACGCACTGCCTCTTTGACATGGACGGTACTGTTTTGAGTGAGTCTCAACCTAATATATTATTTCTTCGAAAGCCATAACAATCTCGGTTACTCATATCACATCATCATCATCATCATCATCATCATCATCATCATCATCATCATCATCATCAGCCTATACTCATATCACGTAATATATATCATAGTATGACTCCATTGATATTATAGCTAACTCGTTTTTAATGAACTTTAAAATATTATATACGTTTGACAATTAATTTTATATTGATTCAGTCTTGTAAATATTTTATCTGACTGTCTCTAACAAATGTTTTTATATATATGTCTACTTTGACAAATTATAGGTGAATTTAATTATAACACACTTTGAAACATCAGGCTTCACGGAAATAATAGCTGTTTACACACGAAAGCTTTTGAGATAACAAAAGAAATATTAATAAACTAACTAACATACAATTTCCAGATTCCGAAGTCATGTATCATAAAATGATTGAGAAAATTTGTTGCAAATATAACAAAACATACACAAAAGATTTACAGGTCAAAGTGAGTGAAGTACACTATTGGATAATTGTAGCATAAATATATATACATATATACGAGTATATCAATATAGGACAATGTCCTATAATCTTATCAGATAAGTATGTGGGAGAAGTTTTTGTTTCTAACGCCATGAGAACTCATTGAAACTACCAGTTCGTTATGTAAAAGTAAATTTTTAAAATAGTCATATAATAGACATGCTTAGGGTCTGTGATTAACGAATTTCAGTCTTATTTAATTTAATAACTATTTTTTATTGCAATACAGATGTACGGGGTGACGGACAGAGAGATTTGCACGACCGTTGTTAAGGAATTAAAAATGCCAATTTCAATAGACGAGTTTGAAAGGCAGCTGAGCGATTTGGCGAAAAAATTATTGCCAAGTGCACCTCTGCAAGAAGGTATAATAATAAAATTATATATTTCATTTATTTCTATGTTGAAATAGTTGATACCTTTGTACAGACCATTCGTTGGATTTTAATGTCCTGTTTTTTAACACAATGATTGGGTAGGCTTTAGCATATATAGTGTTGTTTTGAAAATATTACTCTTTACATATTACTCCATACTCATATATAATTTCATATATATATATATGTCTTTTACGCCCCATCCGATCTCTAGATGTCGCTACTTATTGTTGGTGACCAGATCATCTCTCGTAATTTTTAATCTTCCTCCTAACCTACTTCTTAAACAAAGCCGCCAATTTCCCAATAGCTTCATTCTTTTGAGCCGAGCACGTGGTCGTTATCAAAACCTGTAATAATTCGAAAGCTTTGAAGTAATTCTATTATCTTTCGAAATAAGTAGTGAATAGAATGAATGATCAAAAGGTTATCGCGCTAAGTAGACACATTAGTATAAGTTGAGGATGTCAAAGTGTTCCAGTGTCCGCGATCTGGAAGAAATGTTTGACATATTATAACAGAATTTGGTGAGTAACTTCAATAGTCTTTTAGCAGAAAAATTTGTGAAACCGTAGCATAGAAAAATTTTGCGACATCACCATCAAACGTGCAGGATACTGTCATTTAAAATAATAATGATAACTGATAACACCAATTCAATAATAATAGCACCATTCTTTCGGCCAAGGAACAGTTTTATGTCCACCAAATCAGATGCGGGTAGTATTCTAATTTTACGTCGCGGTCAATGTAAAAAATGGACACGTGTGAACAGAATAAAAGTTATGCAAAATTTGACTTGAGTGATGAAAATTCAACTCGATATAGAGATGTGTATAAAAAGTATACAAAGATTGTTATTTTTTCGAGTAAATTAGCTAGAAGTTTCCCCCCTTTAAATCTATATTGGGCCGTAGATTTTGTTACGTAACACAAAATGGATCAATAAATTTTGCCCTACAAAATCTACTTGATCTCTTTCTATCTAGAAACATTCAACTTAAAGCTGAAATACTCGAAAAAGTTTTTAGGTAGATTCATTTCAGCTCTTTCAGGAATTTCAGCTCCTTTTAACGCACCGAAAAACTAAATGGTCACAGAATACTCCAGTGTCAAAGTAATAACAAACACTCCCTTAATGGACCTTGGACGTGAAACGGATAGCAGTAATAATTATTGGATAACGCTTCCAAAGACCTTATTTAAATAAAATATTGGGGATTTTGGGCTTGGACTATGGGATCTTTAATTTTGCAGTACTATAAACAATATATGCTATAATAATTTTTTATAAGTTTAACGATTTTATTTTGATTTTTTTATTGCGTTGAAACGCTGTCGGAAAGGCTATCTACAGTTTATATTTTTAAAAGATCGTGATAACGTACTAAATTAAATCTCAATGAATTTATTGTTTTTTTTTTTTTATTTTTTCTCATTCATTTTTTTTGATCGTTGGATATTATTTAGGAGCCGAGCGTCTTCTGACCCACTTGCACGACAGCAAGATTCCAATGGCGTTAGCAACTAACTCCACTGCCCAGGCCGTCCGACTCCACGCTACGGCTCGACCGAAGCTATTTGGACTGTTCCACCATAAAGTTTGTACAGCTCGTTGGGTTGGATTTAGATAAATTTACTAATAAAGTCTAGTGTTTTATGTTCAAGTATTATCATAAATAAATTTATATCTAGCATATTGTTGTGTTCCAATAAAAAAAAAGTATTTATGTTTAATTGAAACAAAAGTTGTGCGGAGGTAATTATCGTGTCTTATTAGGACCTACCCTTTCCTCGTGACGATTTCTCTCTTAGTGATTTACTTTTATTACTTTCGTATAAATGAATAGTCTTAATATAAAACCGATTTTCTCTGGAAAATAATAAAACTAAACTGCATATATATAACATTTTTAAACGTATAGGTAAGCGTGACGGATCCGGAAGTCCTTCGCGGTAAGCCGTACCCTGATATATACATGGTAGCTGCGGCAAGATTTCCAGAGAAACCCAAGGCGAAACAGGTAATTACTATAGATAAAGCAAAATCTGTAAAATATATAAAAAAAAAACTTGTCAAGTTTTGCATTGGAATCTTTTCCATAACCTGTGCTGCAAAAAAAAACTCCTATCAAGCTCAATAATGAGAGACAAAAATAACAATTTTTCTGATGATCATGTAAGTAAAGGTATTTATATTATATCGAATCTATCTAATAGTTAATAAATTTTTAGTGCCTCGTATTTGAAGATTCCTTTGTTGGTGTGAAGTCAGCAGTCGAAGCGGGAATGCAGGTAAGATGAAACAAATTAAAAATTTTTTTAATCCTTAAAGGTTAAAAAAGCATAAGGCCACTTGGTACTAAGTATGTGATGGTTGAAGTTAATGTCTGTAATAAAAGAGGCAACGTTTGAGGTAGTCATATATTAGGTGCTAAGAAAAATCCTAGCAGAAGGATTATTCTACATCTAAAAGTTTGAAGAAGTTAGTGATGTTCGGATTAAATTGTGAAGAGTATCTTGGTATAACCTTGGCAATGGCCAGGTATTGGATAATATTTGAGGGTATTTCCCATCAGGCAGAGGTAACATATAGGTTGAGTTTGCGTCCTATCAAACTTCGAAGGTTCTTGGTCGGTTGTAAGTTTGAGACTATCAGCGATTCGGCTTCACGCATTCAAGTGGGCTTAGTTAGTGGAAAATATTATATTTGATAACCAGAAAACTATTATTGAATATCAATGAGTAAATAAACTGAAATTTATTATGATATGTATGATGTTTTTTATGAGCCATACCTACTTTAATGCCGTAGGCGTTTGGTGTATGCCTATTACATATTATGCACTAAACTCACCAACAAGGTTACTATATCCTAAAAAGAGCGGCTGAAAATATACAACAGGCTTGAAGGACAAAAAATAATGAGATCACAATAATAGATTTCAAGAAATCGTCGATAAGATCTCTGAGGAACTATCCCAGTATATGTGAGTCGCAGTATAAAATTGAGGAAAAACGTAAATAATGCTTAAATTAACTTTAAATCCGAAGACGAGTCATTGCCGGAACTTCAGTAACGCCATCTACTTCCGACACTTCACAGTTCAAAGGTTAATGTTTTGGATGTCCAAAAAACTTTATATGGCACTAGCACTTTTAAGCCAGAAATTGTAGGTAATGTGTCCTGACAATCCTGAAGTGCAGTACTTCAAGTTCATAGGGATCACGTCGTTTTGCGATGTTACCCGCGCGGTCGTTGATATTCAACTTATAGTTGTACTTCGATGTCCGAAGGAGGCGTTAGTGTGCAAGGCTTAAACAAGTAAAGAGAATGGATTGCGGGTCACGTGTTGCTAATAAAATTATTAGGATAAAGCCATCAAGCGAAATTATCATATATAATTAAATGACTAAAATAATATATGAATATTGCAAATAGCTATCCCGAATTTGTTCATCCCTTGTAAAAAGAAAATGATAAATAATATGAGTCGTGAGATTGTTTTAGATCACTCATTTGATTATTCCCAGGTGGTCATGATACCAGACAGTCGTATCGATCGTGAGCAAACCCGACAAGCAACGTTAGTCATACGGTCCCTTCTAGACTTCCAACCGGAACTCTTCGGACTACCGCCGTTTGATGACACACCGAGACCTTGTTCTAGAATTGAAAAGTAAAAATATTGTTATTATTTTTTTTTTTTTTAATTTATTAAATTTAATATAAATGAATATTTTGTGAAAATTTTAAAACAACGAACTTGTTTTTGTTTTACATTAAATTTAGGACTAACAGATCATTTACTTTTTTAAGATAATCTTTAATATATTAGCTTAATGCACAACACAATATGGAAAGCATACACAGGATATTTTTTTTGCCGGCAGTAGAGCTTTCTTCCAGCGGTGGAGCTTTCTGGTTTCTACCCAAAGCGGTCGAGACAGATTTCAGTTAGTCTTCACTTCACTTTCACTCCCTTACCCGATTAAAACTTGATGGTACATTAGCTCACACCGCCAGAGAGAAAGCCACACTACTCGCTTTCTTTTTCACTCGAGATTATGTCTTGCCAAAACAATTTCACACTACCTTGTTTACCTGACAGCGGTTCTTTTATGACAGAGGTCCGCATTACTGATAACAATAATAATAATAATATTCTTTAATGTACACCCTTATATCAACAACTTTTAGAATTATAGTATATAAAAATGTACAACCCTGGCGGCCTTATCGCTAAAGAAAACAAAAAAGAAATCGTAAAAATCATACAAATTAAAATAGTAAACAAGTAACGAATTAAATGAAAAGTATATAGATATTTCGCAATAGATCTCAAAGTAAATAATCTAAAATAATATAAGCATATCATATACATATATATTAAATAATCGTAATTTTACACGTTAACATTAGTCGAGGTAGTAGCAGGAATCTATACTAAACGCTTAAATGACTTTTCTGACTTCTCAATTTTGTTATGTAAAGGAAGTTCATTCCAAAGTCGAATAGCAGAGTAAATGAATTCATGTAAATTAACTTTGGGCGGTTTATTGAGTCCAAAGCTAAGACAGCTGCAAGGAAACTGCGTCCTTGCAAAAGTATGGTAGAACTTCACGCCGGGACATATTCTTGGTCCATGCGAAGCACAGGTCCGCTCGTGTTTGGAATACTGCCTCAAACTTGAGAACGCGTTGCCAAATGTCACCTCACTGACTTACACTCATTGGAAAGACGTGCAATAAGGCTTATTGGTAACCACAACTTGCTTAAATCCAATCTAAGCAGCACAGCAGGCGAAAAATAATTGACCTTTCGGTATTCTCCAGAGTACAATGTGAAGTGTGCACAGGAATTGCATGCTTGAATTCCTGCATTTCCTTTCTATTTTCGGACAATCGGACGCAAAGTGGGCCTCCATCCTTTAGTTGTACATCTTCCTCGCATCCAGACGACGGGATACCCTTCATCCTTCCTCGTGCGCACAACAATAAATAGGAATATTATTCCTGCATCTGTATTTCCTTCGAGTTATAATTCAGACGTAAACAAAATAATAATAATAAAAACACTCGCATCAAAGTTGCTTAGTGTTTATGCAATTTGTTTTTCAGTAATCATGGTTCTTTATTTATGTTTTGTTCAAACGTAGGTTAAACATTCATGTCCTTAAGTCCTTCGCACGCTATTACGCTTTACAGCAAAATTTATTCATTATGTATGTCGGATTTTGAGCGCGGTTTTTTTTTTTTCAAAAAGTCCAGCACTGTTGACTCCTTCAGGGCCATCAGTACTGGCATTGGACTTCTCCATTTTGCTAAAATAAACAAATTAAATAAGAAGTACAGAATTATAATTCATAATTAATTTATTGCTGAATGGTTATCTAGTAACAAAAAAATGCAATTGAAATAATCTAAGTAAATAACAAGTAATTTGATATAACCTAAGCAAATAACAAGTAATGAAAGTAACTCACCAATCAACCGCTGGAGCTCGAGTGTGTCTAACACTCGGCTCCGGGCGCTTAAATACGCTTTCCCCACCCGCCTCAGGCAGGTGTGGTGCGTAAGCAAGTTAGGACTACCCACATTTTAGTTTTGAACAATTATAAATCCGATCCTATGTATTTACATATAAACTTATTTTAAACAGTAATAAAAAGACTAGCGAATTAAAATAATAAAAACTATTGATTCGCGATTTATCCTAATGTAAAATGCCATCCATTTACAATAATTAAGTTAGATCATTATTTACAGTAATTCTTAACTTATTCTTATCTTTCTAAGATTAGTAGTGACTTTCTCTTAACACAGCAACGGAATTCATTCCATTATTCACTTCTGGCGTCATTGAACAATTTAGAAATTCAATAACAATCAAGTAATAACAATTTTAATAATATCAACGTAATTCCTAAAACTATTCATATTTATTTACAACTGTTTTATCACAGTGTAAGTTTCATTAATAATTGTTGAGTCTCGTCGCAATATTAATTCGTGGATAATGCTTTACCCACATATTGAAAAATAATATTGTGACAACTACTTAAAATCTATTGTCTTTCAATGTTAAATGTATGCAGGTATAAAAAGCTTTGTGAAAAAAACAAAAAAGAAAATTGAAGTGACACTATGAACATTGACACAAATAACATTGACACAAAATGGACATGATTTTGTACGAGCACACTGATGATTTTTTACAAATATATATTCTTTCAAAGTTTAATATTTATAATGTTACCTGAAATTTTAACTGAGAAGAATCCTGACTTGCAATTTGAAACTGGCCTGGACACTTTAACACCCTCTACGATAGGTTTAACATTTTATGCGAATATAAATAATACATCAGAAAACGGTTATGATATTGAAGTAAAACCGGACGAATGTTGCCTTGAGGATGGAAATAGATTAGACTGTGATTATTTACGGATCTTAGACGAATTTAAAACTACCGTATCTAAAGGTATGTATGTAACACAAATAAATTTATAAGCAACAAATGAAACTACTAGTATTATTCGGATTTACTACGCGGATTTTATTATTTAAAAACTACATAATACCGACGTTTCGGTTACTTTGCAGCAACCGTGATCACGGGCAGACGAGGTGTGAGTTGTGATCCCGTGATCACGGTTGCTGCAAAGTAACCGAAACGTCGGGATTATGTAGTTTTTAAATAATAAACACCGCGTAGTAAATCCGAATAATACTAGTTTCATTTAAATGAATACTCGCGAATATCTTAGATCTCATTTATATGCATCATATTGTATAATTCTGTGATAATTTTTACAGGCTCTACTAAAAATCTAAAGCTTGTAGCACCACTATTAGATGTCTACGAAAGGAAAGGTCATTGTGTCGTCTATATTGATTCCAAATCTAACGCAAGTAAAGTTAGAAGAAATACACTAACGTTACGGTTTGATACAAAAAGTTCGAGTGGTAAAATAAATTTACCGAGAAACTTTAAAGTTTGTAAATCAAAAGACGAGGATCCATTGAACAATTGTGAGCCAGTCAATTGTGATACGTATTACAACAGCGAAAAGAGTTATTACAACAAAAAGTATAAACGATGTGCGCGAACTCCCACTTGTGTATCTAAAGATGATACTGACACTCCCAATGTTATTTATGATCCAATAACAAACAAATGTTTAGAAGAAGCTCTCATAAAGGAGGATCTCAGATATGTTAAAAGTCTAAGTAAAATAACAGAAAAAATGCAAAAACGTAGGAAAAGTAAAGGCATCCTGATCATTACTAAAAATAGATCAAACATCTCAAAGTTTTTGGACGATTTTGATTTTATTGACGAACCAGTGAAATCAACAACAAGGAAGTATTCAAAGTGTTTGTTAACGCAATTACCAAAAACACAAACAAAAATGTTGCTACACACGAGCGCAATACTAAGTACCATACAAACAACGGAACAACCGATATCGAGAAGCGACTGCACAAAGAAAATATTTAGAAAATATCTAGACGCTAATAAATGGACATTTATTGTACTTGGTATAGTTGTTACCGTTCAGTGCTTCTTAATTTGCACAATGTTTTACTGTCTCTCAAAAACTTGTAATTGCTTCAAGGACAAAAAGGTTGTGCGAAAGTTTTTCTATCACGGCCACGACGCTTCTGTCACAACCCCTTTAATTGGTACAAGTAATATTGACACGGAAACTGATTATCAGTATGTAACCGACTCGTCTAAAGTCGACCAAAAAATCAAATGTTACAAAGCGTGTCATAAAGAAATAAACAATGAAATGAAAGTAAGTATGTCCGATGATATATTGTCTAAGTGCTTAAATCGGAGAGACTGGAGAAAACTTTCCAGATCTGAAGCAGTTACTAAGGAAGGAGAGATTGTTCAAAAGATACTGGAAGAAATAAAAGATAAGCCTAACTCAAAAATAGAAGACGCTAAAAAAATAAGTGAAACAAGAGTAATCTTCGAAGACGAAATTAGCAAAGTGGTGAAACCAAAAGTTTCTACAATTAAATGTATCAAGGTAGTTGAAAAGGAGAAGGAAAAAGAAAAAGAAGATAAAAAAGAAAATGAAAAAGATACAGAAGCAGAGAAAAATAATATAGATATAGAAGAAACTGCATCTGAAAAGGAAATAAAATGCCACAGCTATAGTTGTGATTCTAATGTGACTGGATTTCAACCAAACAAAAAGGCGGGTTGTTTTAAATCGGAACCATCGAAACGAGGAACACTGTCTCTATCAACTGAAAAGGAAGCTCAAGCTAGTTTCCCAAATGACTCTATCGACGATTTCTTATCAGAACGCGGAGTTATTCACTTAGCTGGTGAAAATCTTTCAAAGTACACGTTCCACACTGATTCCAAAGAAATAAAATTATCCACTACCTCATCATTATCAAGTAAAACGTCTAAAAATTTTCTGAAAAACGTCCTATCTCTGCTCCGTAAGAAATCTAGACAGGGTCCATCTTCAGATCCTGGGCAGAAGAAGGAAATGAATCTCGAATTGATACACATGTCCAAAGCCTCCGTCTACTCATCTAGCAACGATTCCGACTGTGCCAAAATATTCAAAAGAAAGGATTCTAGAACGTCGTTTTAATTTATAAGACTTTTATAACGTTTTAGTATTTATTTTATAGGTGAATTAAATATATACCTATTATATGGTCTGTTTATTTACCGTAAGATTCGTGGGTATCTATTCAAAGGTACAATTTGAGTAGAATCATTATAAAAGTAGCTTTGAGGTCAATTTGTACAATAAATTTCTGTTATCTAATTGTAAGATCATCATAAATTCTGTTGGTGACATTACACCGATGAAATGTGAAGTGATTACAATTTCCAAGCGTTTTTAAGAAAATTTAAGCGACAGATACAATCTAGGAATATAATAATGGCTTTATTTAGAGCAGAACCCTTAAATATACAGAAGTAACTCTCCACACTGTTGCATTTGGATCACACCACTCTTATAATCCAGTTAAGTATTTTTGTGTGTATGAGCTTCTTTTTATGGAAAAAAAGGCCCTAAAAAGAAGCACTGCCAATCTGTTCCTACTATATCTATTTAAGTCTCCACCCTATCCTCTCTTTCGTCTGCCTTCTTTTATTTTCCTTCCTGGAACCCTCCACTTTGTCGCTTTGGTTGTCCACCTGTTGACTTGTGTCGCTATTAAAATTTTAGTGCTTACTGTGATGACTGTTACTTCGATTTTTTTTGGCTGATAATTCCATCTCTGATAATATATTTACCCGATGTTCAGTATATCTATCCATTGACTATTTATATTACTATGACCTTTTTATTAGCTTATTCCGGGAACACCTAAGTTTTTCAGATATAATGCACAACAGTTAGCAGGTATCTGTCTCAATTCGTTGTCTCCTTTTAAGATTCACTTGAGTGGTTAGAATTCTTTAGCTTATTTTCTTTATTGTTATAAATTTAACTTTGGTTTTCTAAGATATATTATATATATGGTGTAAATCATCCATAATAATTTCAATACAAAATTGATCACCATATATATATACATAGATATTAGATGTTTATGTTGCCAAACTTTGCCAATAAGCCCAATATATGTGGCTTGTTAAATGCTCTACATTTATGAATTAATGCTCTAATACCCGTAATATGTCTAACGTACATGTTACATCGGTTCCTTTATCAATGTATTGTTGTGCTTTTTAGGAGGTAATGAAATAAATGCCTATGTCTATGCTTATACGCTAGTTGATATATAATTGTTGATGTCGCGTGAGTTGACGGTTTATATAACGACACCAGGGTTTTTTGGTAATGGTTAAAAATGTTATTTTCCTGCTGTTTATTCAGTTGCATTAAGTCGAAATTTGATATTATAAAGTAGCGATTTTTAATTACTAACATACACTGTCATAAAGTCGTTCTTGAAAGACACAGATTTATTTCAACTGCTAAGCTAGTCTATATATATATGTGTGTGTGTGTGTGTGTGTGTGAGTGTGTGTGTGTGTGTAAACTATTATTTACGGTAACAAGAGAACGTGTGTCAAGACATACTTAAAGTTTTACGTATGTATTGCATTTAAGGTAAGCCCTCACAAGTGTATTATCGTTTGATCCTTAAAACAATTCAAACTGTTTATTTTAAATGAAACTTGATTTTAACTTACAAAAATATTTTTTACATCACCAGGTTTTTGGGCTTCTACAATTTCCATAGTAATTTATTATTTAACCATCAATTTTTTTTTATTTTAATTGCATTCATCGTCTTGTAAATTTATATATACATACATATCTTAACGTACAAACATAACTTTTTCGTGACTATAGATGAATTAAATTATTATAGATAATTAGAAATTAGAAGTTTTTCTATGACATATTTCATTTTAATTCCATTTCGTTGTTAATGGGACACGTCGGGCAGTCACACGGCGGGCAAATTGTCGACGATGGCTCCGTAGGCACTGTTACGTAGCGCTCGGGAGTCACCTTTGGCAAGATTAAAATCATTTTAAACAGAGGCATAGAATAATAATCTTTTAGCCGCCCAAAAATAAATTGTTTTAGCACAAAAAAATATCAAGAGGAATTATCTCTCTCACTTATTTCGAAAACTTATGAATATAATATTACTTGTTAACGTTTAGTAGAAGATTAAAAAAAAATGGCATCCGCTGATGTATTAAACATTGTCTAGTTGCCGTTTTATATTAAAAATCACCTTTATTTTCGGGAAATGTATATTGCCTATTAGCTTAAATCTTGACAACGGGCCCCTTGTGACGCATTGACACTAAAAATGACAAAATTAGATTACAACGACGTAAAAAGCTTTGGTGAAAGACGAAAGATTTAAACGCTTTGATGGGAAACCGGAGTGCGCATAAAAAGCTTTCTTATGCTTTCAATGTCGTTGTCAGGCGCCTTTGAATATCCCGTCCAATGTCATTCGGCGATATTTTTTGACATTTTTAATTAGCACAAAAAAACATATTTAAATCGTAAACGAATTTTTGTTTAGAGGAATAAAATTGGGTCTTTAAATCATATTACGCTCATATGATAATACGTTGTACTCTGGAAAATACTTACTCCGGGCTAAAAATTCAAATATTTGTAATAAGATGTTTTTAATATTAACATATGTATATATTTTACTTTGTTTTTATTTAAATATAATAATTTTTTAATACTTACAATCTGTAATGTTAATTTTTGCATATTAATAGGTTGACTGTTTTTATTTTAATAAATATTATATAGTAATCATTTAAAATAATCTCTTTAAAATATAGAAGTTGGTAAAGTAAGTATAGTTTCTCTTTAAAGGCTCTTGTTGTGGATTTAATATTTTATTAATTTGAACTATGTTCTCAATGTTGTCTTTTCAATTTACAAAGGAAATAAACGTCTTTGTTCCCCGAGCATTTCAAGTCATAATAAAAATACTTACGACAGGTGGCTAAATGTTGAGAACGAAATAAAATTTAATTAAAATAATATATTTTTTTTACATTTTAATATTCTAGTGTCTAAATTTACTTACATGAGTCTGAAAAGCGGAATGGGTACAAAAAAAATAATAAAAATATGTTACAATATTTGTCTTATAATATTATATTAAAAAATTACTCACGTAATACTGCAATACAAATATACAAATAAATAAATAAAATTATTGATTTTTATTTAACTACCCATTAAAAGATGGATACTGACCGTTTGCTGTGACCAAATAAAAAATAAAAATTAATAAATGTCAAATTACACAAAAATATGAAAATAGAATTACCTACCCATTCCTGAAAATTAATTAATTTTTTTATTATTATTATTATTATTAAAATAAAATAATAATAATATATAAAACATACCTCAGTCTGTAAATTTTTAATTTCAAAATTAAAGCAACATAATGCTTTTAATAAGGTATTTATTTGATGTAATAAATTTCAAAGCATTAGAAATTTTCTTACCACGAGATTCTGAAGGGAATATGAATTTTATATTATTTGGTTAAAAAAAAATATATGTATGTATAATAGAGATTTTTTAATTTTTAATTTAATTCTAACTAATTGAGATTCAAAAATTTTACGTCCAAGTTTCTTATCGTGTAAATAAGGAAAGTTTTTCGTAATAAACGCAATTATGAAGTAAAAGTGGTACTCACAAAGATCTAGAGGAACAAAAATTTAATTGTTAATAAAATTGAAATTCAACTCGTATTTTAAGAGTCTGTGACAGACAGGTATAATGTCATACTTACTCCACCACCCTAAAAGGGTATTCAAAAAAATATATTCAGAATTAATTGTTCAAAAATCTTACATGAATTTTTTTAATATAAATCATTCAAATGAATTAATGATTTAATATATTTTTTTTTTAAAACAAAAAAATAACTTACTGGCATCTGAAATTTTATATACAAAATTGTTAACATTAGAACCTGTATTATGTCAGAAAAAAAATTAAATTTAAATGAAACTAATATTTTTCGGATACACTACACTACGCGTGCTTTATTTTTATACAAAACTACATACTCCCGACGTGTAGGTTACTTTTCAGCAACCGCGATCACTAGCAGACGAGATGGCTTCCGCACGTATAAAGCCGGCGTAGTGTATCAGAAAAACATTACTTTCATTTAAATGAATAAAACTCGCGAAAGTCATAGATCTCATTAAAAATATTTAAAATCCATATTTACCGTTATCTGTTTGAAATATAAATGTATTATTTATTAGCTTCTAAAATACGAGTAATATTAAATTCATTTTGATATACACTTACATTTTTCTATAAATACAAAAAAATGAATAGTATCAATTATTAAGAATAGCATTTATTAACAAATTTTTGATAAAGTATAGAATTATAAAACCTACTATCTCCTGCAAAAATCATATCATTTCAATAAAAATACTTAAAAATAAAAAAAAAATGTCACAGAAAATATATAACACATATATACTGACCGTTATCTGTAATACATATAGAATTTATAAGGTTTCTGAATTTATTTAATAATTTTAAAACAAATGATTATATTTCAAATGTAAATAAAATTTATTTACCTTTAACTGAAACAAAAATATTTCAGTTATAATTCATTTAATTATTTAATGTAAATTCATTAACACATTCATTTAAATTTCACATAATTTGATTATAGCTTTAATTTTTGAGTGTTTTTTTTTTAAATAACCTCCAGATTTCCAAAATTTTTTTTTATAAAAAGTCTGTTAAAATAGTAGAAGTGAAAATAAAAATTTTTGCTATATATTTTTTTATAATATTCTAAGAAACAAGATCAGAATTATAAACATTAAATACAGTTCTACTAAATAAATAACTTTCAATTCTGAAACTAGCACAAACGAAAAGTTTAAACACAGTCTGAAAATCGACGACCGTTTAATGTATCATACCAACGCGTGTTACAACGAAAAAGAGTCCTGTTCTTCTCTGACGTCTGCTTAAATATGGTTCGCCCCTCCCCTCCCCTTCTCCCCTCTCCTACCCTCACATATTCTTACGATATATTTAACATACACTTTATTGTAAAATACTTACCGGTTTCTGCAATGGTAACATTAATTACTATAAAGAAATATTCGACAAACTAATTTGTATAATATAAAAAAAATACATACCCCCTTTTCTGGAACGATCAATAAATTATTTTTAATTTTTTTCTCATTAAGTAAATAGTTTTTATGGTAAAAATATATATGTTACTCACTTTCAGTGGTTTTTCATGTAAAAAAGATAATTTAAAATAATATCAGTATAATGAATTCTTATAAATTTATAATTTAATTAATAATTCTTTATTATTACAAGGAACTTTTCAAACACTTACGTATTTATCCTTTAAATAGAGATAATTTATTATTATCACAAAAAAAATGTTATATATATATAATTTTTGGAGAAATATATATAATATTTCTCCAAAAATTTGTTTCAGTGGCATTATTTTCAAATGTATAATATTAACGTTTAGTTCCCTCTCTCTGTTATCCCTTTCAAATAATTATTCGTTTAAATATCGTATGAAATCCAAAAACATACGAATGTTTAGGAATTGTAACAGCAAAGCCGTTTTCTCCTTGAATTCTATTATTTTAAAAAGATAATATTTACTAAACAAAAAAAAACTTGTAGTTTTTTCCAACTCACCGTGAACTGAAAAAGAGGGATTTTGAAATAACAATAAAATAAAATATAATATAAAAGAAGAAATTCAATATGGCTGTAGCAAAAAAAAATACTTACGACATTCTGAAAACGAAGTTTTTATTATTATTTAATTATTTTGCATGCATTCATAATTTTTCTTGTACTCATCAAACTTACCTCGGGCTGTCAGTGAATTTAAAAATATAATTAGTTCATTTAAATCCAACAACAACAATATATACACTAACATACACATACTAGACAACTATATGTAAATACATCTAACAACTGCCATTACGATTGGGGGAGAAAAATGTCAATAAATATCTATACGTTCATCTATCGATAGTACTTATCGCAATCTTCGACGATTCGATCCAGATCCGTCTCAGGATTAATCGTAAAGGTCATTTGTATCCTCAATCACAAAAGGTCATCCTTATAATGATACTCTTTGTGTCCTTTTTCCTCCTCTTCATCACTATTTTTTTCTGATCTTCTAGTTTCCGTACTCCCTCCCAGGCCTGTTGCTAGCCAAACCTTTTCAACCTTCAACTTCTCCCCTCCGTATCTTCTCTTACAGTTCTCCTGTTGTTCTACTTATGTTACATTACTTCTACTGCACAATCCCTTTGAACCGAAACTATGACTCACGAATTCCCTTTTTATTTTATGAGCTGTTTGGACCACCACGGCTCGGGAAATGTTTCTCGACTAATCTTTTTCCTTGCGCATTGTGTCATTATAAAATAGCATCACATACAACTTCCTGTAGGCAATTTGGTAAGTAATTTGTTTTAGTTAGTTGTCTCTGTTAGATATCAGTTTTTCTAATCTATATCTTGAGATGCTGAATGTTGATTTCTTGGTTTTGACATTTGTAAAGACCCTTATGTCTAGTGCTACTCAGTTCTAAATAGGATTTATTGTCGTAGGGTACACGACTATGGGCCTATATCTGTGAGAAGGGCATTAGCACCGGTACAACCCTGGCTGAACTATCCCATCTTATCCTCGCGGGACTCTCTATGTTCTGAATAGATGAACCTCTCTCATTGGCAATGGCAAAATAAATCTGCTCTGCTCTGCTCTCTGAATTTATTGCTATACCTATATCCGAGGCTCAGGGAGTACCTGCAACAAGATTGACTGGTCTGGGAACCTAACGGGATCCAGATCAATTGGCAGCCTCCGTATATCAAGACCAGGTAAAGCCAAATGTCAATACTACTGAGTTCCACCTAGCACTTGTCAGGGTTTCAGACTATCCTTCGATAAGGGCTCCAGAGCCGCCAACACCTCCCTATTTCTCGACCGTATTTTATGTAGCAAGTCCTCATCGTTGTGAGTTTTCAAATCGTCGGAGAGGATGTCGTTATTTTTTTTACCTCTTCCACAAACCAGTCTGTATATTTTACAGGCTCTCTTGTCTCCTCTTTCCTTTTTCTGTCTTTTCTATCCAGTATAACAATTCTATCCTTTGCATTTGTTGATGTTTCCATTAACTTCTACTACTACTTCTACTCCTATTTCTAACTTCTTCTATCGCTCGATCATTTTCTTAATTCTAATCTAGTATAGGACTTTTTCTTAGGTAACAGGACTTTTTTTTAAGTTAAGTTTAGTCAATTTTTATCTAACCAGATTAGGTTAAGATATTTAGATTTATTATTGTTTGCTATTCACCAAAACCAATACCTATATTCCATTCGAAATGTAATAAAATTCAGGGGTTAGAATTCTCTAAGAATATTGCTTCAAACATTTTCATCCCCTAATCGAAATCTTTGCCCATATAGCTAGCATTATATTTAAATATTCAGATTGTGACTCGGATACAAATAAAAATATATATATAGCGTTTCTTTCGTCATCTTCAGTCGTTACGTTAATGTTTTAAAATACTTTTTACGGTATAATAATAATAATCAAACGAACAAAATACAAACTTACTGCCTCCTGTCAAAACATGAGTAGGTTGAATAAAAATATTTAAATTTCAGTTTATACTCTACGTGTATAATACTTACGGCGCCCGTCTGAAATGATGAAGCGTTATATTTAGTACTAAGTATAATATGCTCATTTATATAAACATATTTAAATATATATATATGTATATATTTACCTCCATCTGTAAATTTTAGATTTCATAAAAAACTTTCGACGTAAATTAAAAAAGTTTAGCTTAAAATTTGCAATATTTAAGTTCACAAAATTAATTTCGATTTATGTTTTTTTCGTTTAAAAAATATATATATTAACATTTATACTCACGGTAAGCTGAAATTTTTCATAAAACTATTATCCTTTTGATGGGAATATTGTATTATTTTTTATGTAGTTTTCAAAGTTAAACTTTTCACTCATAATACAACTGCTGTTGAATCTGATAAGTGACTATACAGTATATATGTTACTGTAAATACTCGAAGTACGGCAAGTCTTAAGATGTTTCCAGTATAATGAGACCTAAGACTTTCGAGATATTTCTTTTATTTTCTACTAAAACTTAGTTTTAAGATTACGAGTTTGTACATGTTGAAAATAGGAAGATTTTGTCGGTTTGTTAGCAATTCGAATTCAGTAAATGCTTGGTTTTCCTGCTGCCAGCTGATATTGGTTTTGTAAATTAAATAATGAGTTATTGTTAAGTTTTTACTTCATTCAACCTAACTTAATACGTTTTTGAACATTCAACATTAGGATTTTGTTAATGGTAGGATTTACCGCAGTTCGATATTTTACAGTCACACATATAGGTAATATATACATTAATAAACATTATATAAATGATAAGAAAACATACCAATAAAGTAGAACCAGCCTGAAAGATGAACAGTCATTAAGATGTTGTTAAAATATTTCGACATTACTGAATTGATGTAACGGGCCGGTCTCGGTACTGGCCCACTATTCCGGCGACGCTGTAAAAGCCGCAGGGCTGACAGCAATAAACATTACAAATAAAAAGGTTGATATTTTTCTTACCTCGGTCTCCGTGGTATTCTGAAACCCAGAAAAAAAATCTATAATAATTTTGAACTTTAAACTTTACATAATTTTGAATATAACCTTAAAAAAATTGTCTTTCATTTTAATTCGAACACAAATAGTCAATTAAAATATGAATTAGGTATGTGTGTATGTATGTATGCATGTATGTGGGTATGTGTGTATATGTGTGCATGTTTGTACTTATATGCTAACAAAATATTTTTACTAACCCCCCCAGCCGAAGTTGTTTCAGTTGCATCCTAAATACAATATTTTTATATTACAAATAATTAAAAATAAAGTTACGTCAATAAAAAACAATGAACAAAAATTATAAAGAAAATAATATATTTACAGTAGTATTCTGAAACATTCAAAATGGTTTTGAAATTAATTTATGAAAAATATTATAACGAAAATAAACTAAAACGGAAGTCCGAAGATTAATATATTTGTTTTATTTAATGAAATCAGCTATGTAATGTTAGTGGTTACTCACTGCTGCCTCCTGCAAATATTTAAATATAAAAAAAACAGTTATATATACATATATATATATATATGTATTTATTAAAGAACTAAGATTTGATTCGCTCTATGAACAAATGTATAAAACAATAGTTATCGTAACCAACTGTCTGCAACACGAAGTCCTTCACGTAACATCAAACAATACTACTGCTATGCCATGATCCCGAGGCAACTATGAAGCGTTCCGGGATAAATTATAGCCTATATCTTATTCTAATATATTAACTATATTAATGTGAAGTTTCATCAATATCGATTAAGTAGTTTTTACATAGAACTGAAACATACATACATAAATACACTCACAAATTTTCCCATTTATAATATTAGTATTGTTTTAAAAGTATTTTATTGTAAATAATATACATACAGGTGGAGAGGCGTCGGAAGTCTGTAAAATATATATTTTTTTATTAAAGTTTTGTTACACTAAGTTTTTCGTTCGGAAAGTTGGACCAGCTTAAACTGTAAAGCTGTGTTGTAAAAAGATTTCATAACATTTACAAATGAACGTTACATAAAAAAAAATACAGACAGTTTTATTTCGTCTGCTCAGTGCAAAGTAATCGAAACATCGGGTAAATGCAAAAAAAAAACTAGGCAATCATCATCACTTTTTTCTCGCCTCGATCGGTAAAGTGCAAGTGCAAGTTGAGTTAAGCGACCTCAGCGTTACCGAACGGCTTTTTTGGGCATGAGTTCCCTTTACTGCCCCTGCAATTGAAATTAGTGGTTCGATCTAAATTCTTTTGAGAAAAACCACCCCATATAACTGGGCTATCGAACAAAATAATCGTAACTCGACGCACAATCGGTTGCCGAGATCATCTCGTGGATGAATGACCTGTGTCGTATAGCGTTCCGCTCGCTAAACTCAATAAAAATATTAACCTTTGTAGTGCCATGCGAAATTGATCCTTTAGTTATATATCAAATATCATAATATAAAGCTTACATTCGCATTTGCCTCCGTATCTGTCTGTAATGAAAAAATTAACGCTTTAAATAAAATAGCATTAAAAACTCTTCCGGAAGACCATTATGAAAACATAAGTAGTTCACGTTAAATTTAACTTTCTGGATTAAATTTTAATTCACGAGGCTGAGAAGAATAGTAAAATAAAATATTTAAACTGCAAGTAAATTTACATCTTCACTTTAATGTGCAAAAAATACATCAACTGTATTTATACAATATGTTTTGTTTTCCTCTTAAAATAATTTTAATTATAATGAATGGTAAATAGTTTTTTAAATTATACTAATAAGATAAAAAAAATGTGAATTAATATATTTAGCTAATATTAAAAAAAAACAGAGAGTTATAAGACAGTTATATTTGAGGTTAGCTGTCAAAATAAAAGCCAAGCTGAATTTGGTTGACAAACTGTCAACTGTCAACTGTCACCCTAACAATACTCACAAGAAGCTAAAAGAAACAACGAAATAAATATATATTAAGGTATTTTAATGTGTTATATATCTCTTCTATATAATATTTTACCTTCGCTGTTGTCTGTGGAAATATAAAATATATAAATTAAAAAAATATATATAATACTCAATATTTTGTTAGTATTGAATTAAAAAAAAAATCTGTTATTAAAAAAACAAATGTACAAGTGAATTGAGCTTTTTTCCAGGGATAATTTTACTAATATAAATTGCGAAAAAGATGAAATATAAGGCTTTTAAATAAGATAATTCTAATTATCAATTAAATGAAAATTATATTATAATAATAAATTTGTGTACTAAAATAACGAAATTTAACATATGCTAGTTACAGTATAATGGCAAGTAACTCTTCATCAAATTATCTTAATATATCTATCCTTGGAAGTATAATCAAAATGTGGTGTAGTCCATGGAAACAATAGGATAGTAAAAAGGACTTTAAGAAGTGAGTTGTTTGAATGGGAATATCAATATTTTTAGATGAGGGTCATTTCATTAATAAAGTGATTTGTAAGTTTTCCAATTTTTATAAATTTAAGTCCACTAATATCTTTATTTACGTGATCAAATTTTAACGTCCCTATGTAAAACACGGTGCGAAGTTATGCATATCATAGATATACAGTAGCTTACCTCGTCTTCCTGAAAAATATTTGAATATTTAATTTAAAGCGCCTGATTAATTTTGATAGCCGTTTGCAACATACGAGTAATTGCCTGCGTTATTTATTCAGGAGTGACCTGTACTCTCCTTTTAAAATATCCTATTTTTAATGAATTTATCACTGTATTTAAATGTATTTTTCATTATGGAAATAGCCCTTTCATTATTTTATTCACTTCAAACACGTTTTATTTGTTCTATTTGGTTATTAACTTTAATTTAAACGAAGAACAAGTTATTATTTGCCTGGTTTTCTAACAAAAAAATATTTTAATGGTACTGGCCTTGGTTATATATATGAATAAATTCAAATTTGAATTTAAATTATTTTTGAGAACATAAATGATAGAAAGCATTCAATCATATTGCAAGCACTATTATCTCACACTAGAGTGATACTATGAAACACATTGGTGATTTAAAAAAAAAAACACAGTTCAATGACCCTTAAATATGATGTCGAAATGTCTTTCGCGAAACGTAATAATGTTTTAAATCATAGTTTAGAAATGTCAGATACTTACATTCAGTTTTTTCTGAAAAATGAAATGATAGTAATTGTTTAGTGGTATAAATATATTTTCTTTCGAACGTTTAAAAAAAAACTCAAAATACTTACTTCTGGATTATCCTATAATATAGTAAAAAAAATTATATATGACGATCATTAATAAAATAAATTATTTCTTATTATTGTAAATATATCAATAAACATCAGAATTAAATAATAGGAATAATGAGGGCTTTAAAAATATGACCTGAAAAAGCTCAGCCTAAAAGTCGAATGTGATTATTTGATAAATTACTATAAAATTAAGACTTAATCTGTTGTTCTTTTAACAGATCGTTTATTTTATAGAAAATAAAAAAAACCAATAGACGTATTATTAAAATTACGTCTTTACAGATAGCATACGCTAAGTCTCATGAAGAATTACGTTTCAATACGTACTAATATAATATAATTCAATACTCAAAATAGTTAAGCAATAGATTGAAAGGAAACATCAATATTTTTAATGAAAATATGATTAATTTAATTCATTTCACAAATCCTATATTCTTCACTCCTATTGCTTATCAGAAAAATTGGGACGGAATAAGTTTATCGGATGCTACGCCATTTTATTATCTTACATCTAACCTATTAACACTACCCATATTCTCTACGGCAGTGGTTCCCAACCTTTTCTATACTAGATACCACTCTGTACTCTTTGTTGTTCGCATGGGACCACGATGTGAAAGAAAAATGAAGTGAATGACTAAGAAAATAAACTAATAAGAAACTCAATGTGTTTACTAAAAATAGAAATATGTTATTAAAACATTAGTAATTTAAAAAGAGTTTTGAATTAGTTCGCGGACCACTTCTTGAATCCCGCGGACCACGGGTGGGGAACCGAAGCTCTACAGCAACCGTGATCATGGACAGACAAGGTGACGAGCACTTTTATGTGCTTACGAACATTTAGATATAAAATGTCCAGCCTATGAGGCCTATGAGGCCTATGAGGCCTTTGTCCAGCAGTGGACCTCACATGGCTCAAGAGAGAGAGAGAGAGATAAAATAATAAAAGGCGCGTAGTATCCGAAAAATTTAGTTTGATTTAAATGTGAACACGCGAAAATCTTAGATATTATTTAAAAAATTTTGTTCATCTTAGATATTATTTAAAAAATTTTGTTCATGAAGAAAAATATATCTATAGTCGATTCTGCTAATATATTTTGTAAGGAGTAAAAGTATAATGAAATTCTACAAAAAATTACGGTGTTTAACGAAACCATTTTTTTCATGTCTAGGATATAATGGAGCAAAATATATAAGTAATACTATGTTTTTCGATTTTGCTTATGAAATTTTTGAGGGCATATATATATTGTATAGTAAATTGCCTAAGTAAAACCCCAAAACATGTGTAATTTAAATTAATGCATTTTTTCATATATAGTTAAATTTAAACTCACGCCAGCTGCGGGTGTCTGAAAAATATATGGAAATACGTATATATTATATACATTTTTTTGTTTTTGTTTTTTTTTTTTATAATAATATTAAGATATGTATTTTAAAGCTCACGGTTTCGCTTGCGTTTTCCTGTAATATATGAAAATTATTTCATAAATTCAATATCACAAGCTACTTTATTCCACAACTATCGTAAAAATTCTCAATGTATATGTTAATTAAATTGAAATATCACAAAATCGTATCAAAGACAATGATAGAAATGAGAATAAAAATTTTTATTACACGATCTTATTTTGTATCGTAAAATAATTTTTTTGTTGTACTATAGATTAAATAATATAATAAAATAAAAGAAAAAGTATAGAAAATATTTAAAAATAAAACTTACAGCCGCTGGTGTGGTCTGGAGAATAATTTATTTATCATATTATAAATCACAAACGTCTTTAAATAAATAAGTGGTAATATTTCTTTTAAATGAAACTAGTATTAATCGGATATACTACGCGGATTTGAGCACGGGCTGACGAGGTCAGCCCGTGCTCACGGTTGCTGCAAAGTAACCGAAACGTCGGGATTATGTAGTTTTTAAATAATAAAATCCGCGTAGTATATCCGAATAATACTAGTTTCATTTAAATGAATAAAACTCGCGGAAATCTTAGATCTCATTAAGTGGAAATAGATTTTTAAATTAATCACACTTAGTCTTTGAACTATTTATTATCTGTATCTGTCAAAAGTGGTCGCTATATTAATGCTCCATGCTATTAATGCTTTTTTATATGTGGCAACAAAATTAATAACGACTCACAGTTTCTCCGCCTGCAGCCTAAAATATAGTAATTATTTATGTCAACTGTAATTTTTGATGTTAATTTTAAACTTATTTCTATATTACATATATAAGATAAATAAAATAATTATAATATATATTATAAATACATACCGTGGTTTCGTTTCCCGCCTGTAATTAAATACAATTAGGTATGAATTTAAAAGTACCGACATTTTTATTTTCAACTACCCTCCATTTATGAAACCGCCTAGAAAAAATCCTCTGAATTTGTATGCGTTATTTAAAGTTTTCTTTTTTTTTTAATTTCAATATAAGGAATAACGGAAAATAAAGCAGTAAGTACTTTTACCTTACTTCATTTATTTTGCTCAAACAAATTACGTAAATGATTCTAAGTCGCATTTAAATTTCAATAATTAAAATCTGAGGTCATATATGTATATGTATATAAGTTAGATATAAGAAAAACAATGTCCGAATTCTAAACTGAGGTCATTGATCTGGAAAAATATTAGTTTTTAATGATTTGTTAAATGGCCAAGAATACTGTGATGCTATGTATAAAACATTGTAGTATATCATTTGGGATGTTTTTTAACGTCCAGAAAACTTTTCTTGTAATTACTTTTAACCAATTTATCTCCATGTTCAGTTATGTTAAAAAGTTTATATTTTTATACCTTCGTCCATATAAGAAAGTTTTAAGAAGTTAAACAAAATTTCTGTATTTAAGTGAATGTGGGAAATTGGCTCAATGATTCTATGGCTGAATTGTTTTTACCTTATTGTTATCGACATTATGTTATGCCCTATGTCTAATGGTAAATTTTATATTTAACCGCGTCAGTTAAAGATGTATTCTGACATAAATGACACTACCATCATATATATTTTGTTATTTAAAGTTAACAAAGTAATATAAATACTTAAACTCTTGAATATTATTACTTTCAATGAGATTTTTATTATGATATATGCAAAATTGTCTGTGATTATAAGACTGACACGATTTTTTTTTAAATCAAAGAAATGAAAAGATAGATCAAACCGTTTCCCATATAGCCTATGAGCTCGTGAACCGCAACCCTTCGTCGTTTTATAAAAGCTGAGCTCCCAACACAGGTAAGAAGATTAGCCATAGAAGTTTAGTTTGTATTGGCTTTGGCAGATAAACGGTACTAAAGGTGTGTAAAAAACATATCAACTTTGGTCAAATTATTCAGAGGGTTCCTTTAAGTGTCATAACATTTTTAGTAATGATTAGATTGAAATTTTTTCCTTTTGAAAAAACCTGTTTAACAATATTTAGGGTCTGTTTTTTTTTTGTCCCTATAGCGGAGTTATCAATAGATATTAAAAATGTGGTATACAATTCAAATGTATAGAATAAACACATATATTTCAGTTATGGTTTGACAAAAGATTTTTGATTTGAACCAACGACTGCCGCATTCAGTCGCTGTGTCAACTGAGCTATCGTGCTATATTGAAAAAATAAATTGCGTACCAATAATACCTTCATATAAATATTAAAACAATCACAAATTAGGAAAACTGTTAGTAATATTAAAAAGATTCGAAGTGAAGAGATAGAGATGCAGCTGTTTTCGTTTAAATGAAACTAATATATTTCGGATATACTACGCATGCTCTACTTTTTGTTAAAACAACTACAACTAATGTGAAATGTGATTCACGTCTCGTCTGCCCGTGATCACGTTGCTGAAAAGTAACCTACACGTCGGGAGTATGTAGTTTTAACAAAATATAAAGCATGCGTAGTATATCCGAAAAGTAGTAATTTCATTTAAATGAATAAAACTAGCGAAAGTCTTAGATCTCATTATGCAGATGTTTTAATATATTGTATCAATACTTACAGCGTCACCTTCAGCCTTTATAAGAATAAAAGGTTTGTAATTATAATTAATTATAATTGATTATAATTTATCTTATTTTATTATAAAATTTATACAACGGTTTCTACTTACAGGTTTGTCCTGTGAAATATATTTTTAAATGTTGGTATTTTAAAAATAGGTTTATATCTTAATTAAAAAATATAAAATGTGCGTAATAATTTTTACTTTAATACACGAACTATATTAGTACTAAATTATTTTTAAGACCTTAGCTGTTTTGTCTAATAGAAGTACCCAATTTTTTATTATTTTATAATTTCATTGTTTTAGATTTTTAGGTACGTTTTGTATAATTGGTGTAGTAAGACGAATACAAAAAACCTTAGTCAATTAAAGTTCATCTCAAATTCCATCTTTACTCACATCCGCTGGCTTTTCCTGTAAGTGATAATTAAATTAAATCTTAGGTGAATTCATGGGCAAGTGGAATTATAACTTAGACCAAGTTTCTCAAACATTCTGTGATAGCTATATGCTTAAAAACTTATTTTTCTTTAGGACTAGAGTATACGTAGCCGACTTGGTGATGAAACCTATCATCAATTATGATGTGGACTTTGGACCTTAACGTTGTACACCACAATAATAACATGATGGTTTAAACATAAACATTAGATTTTCGGGCTCCGCAAATTTCATCTTTACAGACGCCAATCAAAATCATTAAAAATACAAGACTTCAGCAATCCCACGATCGTGGAGAACAAGAATTCAATAGAATAGAATTCGCCTACTATATTCTATTCTACTGAATTCTTCTTCTCCAAATATTTTGGTTTGAATGTAATAAGAGACAGCTTTGTTGTTTAAGGAATTTCTTTCATCAAAATCCTCATCGTTAAACTGGATTCCTCTCTAACTCTTTTATACAACCTTGGAATATTCTGACAGCCTACACGTAAGGCTTCAACAACACGCTGTTTCATATATAATTAAGAGTGACATTTCTTATCTTACAATCATAATTTTTATCATACTCCACTTGTTTTTTATCATTTAAACCTCCATTTTCTCTTTTTTGAATGTAAATTTTTTTTTTAGTTTTTGTATGAACCCTTTTTTTAGAACCCTTGAGTTATCTGACTGAGAAAGCATTTTAGCATTAAGTTCATCTTTATGCTGTGTTTCTGTTTGTGCGCAAATAAGATAAATCAATGGAAAGCGTCTTCAGTGACGATGTCAACTTGGACCAAAAATTCAGCTTAGATATCCTCTAACTATTTTCTAACCTATTACATCATTTCTAACGTCTGCAATGAGAAAATGTTTTTTGGTGAAAAAAATATTCTTGAATATCAACTGAATGTCATTTTATTTTTAGTTTAGTGCTCCCCATAGTCGCATATCTTTTCGCTGGCTCCTAACAAGAGAAGTAGAAATCTTGATATCTCCTATATTATGGCGAAAAATATATATAGGAATAATTATCAATAAATTTTAAGTTATCAAGATATCAAAGCTATATTAAGCCAACAATTATATAGAAAAAATTATCCAAACGAAGACGTCAAAACTTTTTTTTTTTAAATAAGACGGACAGAGATCCTTAAAAGTTCATATGTGAACACTCTGTATCAATAATTTAGCACACGGATAACAATTAAAACAAGAAGGCGTAAGTAAAATTATATATAATTCAATTCTTTTATTTTTTCAAATGACTCATTAGTCATCAACCAGAAGAAAAGATTGATATTTTATAAAGATCCAAATCCTATTTATACAAACTAGTCAAGTATACTTCAACACAATCACGGGATTAATTTTTAAAGGTAACTATCGTTTGCTAATGATTCTGGAACGATGAGTAATTTTCAATTATAATGAAAAATCGTATGCTATTTATGTAGTACGAATCATAGACAAAATTAGACAGAGAGGAAACCTCTTAGCTTTCAATGGAAGCACCGTGCCGGTGCCGGGTCCATTGCGTTGCAGGGAGAGGAGCTTCAACAGTGCCTGGGACTTGCGACCCAGGTGTAGGTTTAAGGGGCCTATCGGACACGCGATAAACTCTCGCCTCTACCGTCCGAGCTCCTCTCTCTACCTAACCAAATTTGATACGAACCTTCTAGGGCTGCCTTCGAAGTACGTTTCAAGAACAAATTGATGTTAGTTCTGGACAGGCCCAAGTCTTTTAATACGTTGTAAACAGATTTAGCTGTTATACCTCTCGCTCCCACCTCTACCGTATACAAATTTACTAAGAGCCTATCCCTAATGAGTTCGTTAGTAAGCTCGTAATACTTGTTGACTTTGATGTCACGGTCTTTGGGAATGTTGGTTTCCCAAGGAACCTCTATTGACATAACGCGCTTTAAAATTCGTGAATACAGCAATATGTCACGCCTGGCCGCCGACGCACAAATATCTTCTGGGATTTTATATAGTAGTGTAAATTACATAGCATAAAAACATATTTGTAAATTATTAACTTACGTCATCAGGCTGAAATTATAAACAAGTTTTAAATTAACTTAATTTTATCTTTATTTATTTGATATTTTTACAATTTACATTTTTTATTTTATAAATATTTCCACAGAATAAATATCAATTACATACTATTGGGACAGCAAATGTCAAAGCTAGAAGAAAGCATAGACCGAAAATTTTCTGCCATGTTGATGTCATTCTGAAAAAAATAAAAATTGTCTCTTGTTTGAGAAATATATATAATTGTATGATAAAAAATTGCGATGTACAAGCAAAATACTCTTATATTGAAGTCAAACAGAAACCAAATTAAATAATGTAAGTGTAAAAATAATAAAATATTACTGTCTTGTCATAAATACTTAAAAACTATTATTATTAACCTTGTATAGATACTTCTATATTTAATTTCCTTTTATAAAGAAGAATTTATTGAATATTAAAACTATATTATTCAATATAAAGGTAAACTTTATTTGCTTTATGTTTCAAGCGCTTTGTGAATTTCAATAAGGTATATTAAAATTTTATTTGCTCTTATTTATCTATCTTAAAAGAATAGACAAACCTCTTACTATAATGCATATAACACAATAACATAACAAATATTTATTGATTGAAAGTAAGTGTGCATAAAGAAAGAGAAATCTTCGAATCGTTATTACTTTAGGAAAAAAAAATAAAACGAAAATGAAATAGACTCACATAAATTAAAATAGGTTGCAACATTCAATATAAACGTCAAAACTAATAAATTTTTATGTCAATTTTATTGCAACGCTATTTATATTTTATTACAAATATGAAATAACATTTCACGTTTATTTCTCCGTCATCGTGACTAATATGAGTCTGTATTGAAAAACTAAACACGTAAAGAATTATGTCACATAATGATGGACACTGCATATTTACGATTGTAAAACTACATATGTAGTACATTTTGTCGTAATTGACTATGAGATATAGTTATGATTGCAATAAAAAAAAGTGTTAATATATATATATATTTATTTATTTTTTACAATATTTCACTTCGCTTCCTCTGATTTCTCTTGGTATTTCACAACTCCCTTCTCTATCAGTGATGGTATTTCGACTGCTAGCCAAGGACCCAACTGAAAATTTGATTAATGTGATAGAAGTTTGTGCAACACGTAAGTTAATTCTAAGTAACTTGCTTATATGTTTAATCAGGGGTTCCCAAACTTATCTTGTGTACCACCCACTTTGAGAATATTTTTTATTTTACCTAAATAAATAAATAACATAAATAATAAACCCCCAGCCCTCTTCACAACGCCCCCATATTTTTTTCTGGGTCTTATACCCCCTTTAGACCTACAGCGGCCAAAAGAGAGTGTTATCACCCAATTTGGCAAAGGACAGAAAAATAGACAGTTAATCATATAGAGGTGAATTTATAAGTTTGCTTGCATTTTTTGCACACTTTCATTGTATGTTCTGTGTATAAAAATGTACTACTACTAACCCCCAAGGCCATAGCATGCGCGATACCAAACCTTGGTACATTTCTCGCCCATAATGGTTTAAAATGATCGGTAAGGCATATCTTGCCTCCTCTATACATTTTGGCAGTTTTGCCGTCCAAGCCGGGAAGGGCCAACTCTGGTGCCGTTGTCGGATAGGTAATTGGTATCTGTAATGATTTGTTTCATATATTTGTTATCAATATGCACCAGTCTGGTATAAAGATAGGATTATTGATGGCGATTAAGCATATGAGAATCAAGAAAATTGTTGCGTATAGTTACACTTGGTCGGTGCTGTTAAATAATAATGGGACTTCAAGTATGATGTGGGAGAATCATTTAATATATAAGTTCCGTCACTCAGTCTTGCTCCTTAGCACACTACATATATTACGAGCTTAACATAGTTCTATTGTAAACAACAATAACATCAATCGTATTTTACATGAAAATAATCTATATATTAAGAATGAGTATACTTAATAGAAATATTAAAATTGTTGTAAAAAAAATATATTTTTTTTATTACTCACATCAAACTCAAGATCAAATTCGTATTTCAACAAGTTGTGGACGTACCAACACTTGCCGAACCACTTTGTTCCGGACTTATCAGATTCCAGTCTGAACCAGTCATTATCCGATTCCTTGTTGTTCTGGACGTACTGAAAATTATATTAATATGTTTGTAAACCCATGTATATATATGTTATGGCTTGGCCTCTTTAAATATTGTGTCCTATTGTTATCACGCTTTGTCCAAGCTTGTGTTGTCACATAAAATGTGAAGCGTTTTCCGTTTGTCATATAACAACCCACATTAATACTACAATGTGACGAGTTTTTGTATTTAAAACTATTAACAATCAGTGCATAGTTAAATGATGCAGGCTCGGACTAAGAAATTTTGTAGAAATAAATATTTCCTCCACTGTTAATCCTGTCCTTTAAACATTTTACATATTTCATATTGACTTATAAATGACTGTAAATGTACATTTTTACTGTGAATCACATGGAAAATGTTGAAAACTCATACATAATAATCAATCGTATAATTAATTATAAAAAAAAAATACACTACTCTGTAAACAAATGAATAAAAAAAATTAATCTAACCTTTCCTAATATAAATTTATTTAATGACATACAAGAATGTTGTATGTATTCGTTTAAATAAAACTAATATTTTCAGATTACTACGCTTTTTTTATTATTTTAACTATTTACTCCCGACGTTTCGGTGTTTTGCAGCAAGTGTGGTTAGGGCAGATGAGATGAGAAAATTTTTTTTGTCAGAGTGTAAATTTGATAATAAAAGAAAGAGGAAGAAGTAAGCGTAAAATATTGTTTTTTTTTTTAATTAATTTACTTTCAAGTTCTTTTACAGATGAAAGAAATAAAACATACCCTATGTTTGATACTTTGGTTATATTGTAAAAAAATTGTATGCAATAGAATTTGGTATTTCTAATGTGGTATATTACGTATACGAACGCACTTTTAATATATAGCGAGCAACTGTTAATACTACATAATTGTTACGTATCATACAGATAACTCCAAACAAACAGGTTTTTATGTTTCATAATTATAATAGTATTACTGGTAGATATTTTTAAAAATCACTAAATATATATAATATATATATTATAAATAACTAACTTTAAATGTTGTAAATTTACCTTAATTAATGCTTGATATTCCTCTTTTAATCTCGTTGGCCATAATTCTTTATCTCGGGGGCCTGCTTTCGTTTTTAGTAAAGGGATACTACTTAAAGTTTTTCTTGTGCCTTCATCTACCATTGTGTGTTATTTCATTTAAGTATCTCATAGAAGATAACAAACTTTTAACAAAAAATCCACATCACCATAAACATCCAACGCAAAACTTTCACTATCTACTATCTAGACGAATTATTGGTGCCAGATCACAAGTGTCAATGTCAAGTTGACTTAATTCTGTTTTTTTTTAATTCGTCCTTTTGGACAGGCTAAGATCTTAATTCTGATATGGAATCAAATTGGTTTTCAATTTCAGTTTTTAAAGCATATTTAACGTTTGGTAACCACAAACATAATACACTTTTTTATCTATATTAAAAAACCATAAAAGAACTGTAAAAAAAGGTACATATATCAAATAGAAACAAATATTTTCTGTCTTTTTATTAAATTAATGCAGTAGGTGGATTTTGTAATTCTTTTAAATTAAAGAATAGTAGAGTCCAAAAGCTCAACTTATATTCCAAATTTTTAGTCTTTACTTGAAATAATAATAAACTTATGAATATTTCTAGCTCTTATAAATAAGAGTTAACTAAACATAAAATTTTATCACTCGAAGAGTATTTGTTTATTATTATAATGAACGATAATGTGAAATATAAAAAATTATGAATAACTCTGATGTCGGGTTTTAATACCTTTTTAGTATATTTGAAAGTGTATTGTAAACTCATATTTTTTAAATGTTAATATGTTAGACCTTTGCCTAAAATGTAAGACACCAGACTCCAGAGTAATAAAAAAAAAGTATTTCAAAGTCAATCAGACTATCCTTTTGTCATTAACGAAATATTGTGAATTTAATTTTCTATTGGTTCATAAACTATTAAGAGAACAAAATAATAAAAAAGTCATTATTATACAAAAGCAATAGTGTAGGTGTTTGGAGAAACTGTGATAGTATAAGATTTCAAAAGTACCAAATATAACAGTTATATAGTGGTTTATATATAAATAGTTCCTGGCACCCAACGTAATTGTAATTTGTCCATCAACAATTGCTTTTAGTGAGCGATGGGTTCTGAGCAATCCTTGCCTCCCAAGAAACAGTCCCAGAGACCACCGGTCAGGCGTGGACACACCATAGCTACATCAAATCTTCCCGGTATAAAACAAAAATATTGTTTAATTTTATTGAAAATTCTGATAAACACTTCGCAAACTTTCGCATCTAAAAATAAAATAGATTCGATTTAAAATCAATACCGCATAGTGTACGTTCTACAAAGTAATTAAACAGGCTATTTTGTAAATTATGATAATTTGAATGGAAATACGCTGAAATCTGGGTTGAACAGAGTTATCAGTAAAATAGATGTATATCAATAATTTACACAATTAAATTCTAGTCATTGTTCATAATATATGATGCTAATCATGTATTGAGTTAGTGAATTAAGTATAATTTGTATTTACAGCTAAAAGCTTCTCTAAATGCTGAAAAGAATTAAGTCACGATAACTTATTTGCTAACTGAACTCTTAACCTGGTGTTGATGATTATTCCTAATACATTTTTCAATACAAATATTAAATTTAAATAACATTAATGTGAAAAACATAATTATACAAATTATATGGTGTCGTATAGATGGCAGAAGACAGGATTCTACAAGTGGTAATAATTCCCCCGGAGCCAGCATGTGTTCGGATTCCGAACTGCCGTACATATCATACACGGTTGATCGACCTATCGGTGGTGTGTATAGACATACAGCATGTTTAATAAGATCTTAATATGAAACATTCTATACACTCTGTATAACCATCTTTATGTGGAAATCAAAGGAAATCTTGGCTATTACATTAATGTTTCAAAGCTTTGATTAACAAATTTGTCTCAATTTATAGTTTTAACAACTTAACAGATGTTTAGTCATAAACAATTGACGTTTACTGTTGTTTTAAAATAAGTAAAATAAATCTTAATAACCTAACAAAGACTTATATAAGCATCAAGTTATTTTTCATACATTTAAAGTTAATGTTTGGATTAAAATATAATTATAATCTATTAGTGTTAATTCTAATCACAGATTCACCGAAAACTAATAAGAGTCAGAGAACTCAAGACAAGAAATCCTTGTTACAACGGAGGCAACTGAGTTTGCAAGCAAGGAAAAACAAACGGACAAGGGAAATCGTTGTTGTTAAGCCAGCGACGGACACACAGCTGGACGAGGACATTAGAAGGTTACAGGTACATGATTAGTTCATGGTATAACCGACATCGAAAACAGAGGTTCTGTGTTTGACATGTATGTGCATATGTAATTATAGAACATTACCAAATATGTAAATTGTATTGTGCATAGCATATGACATGAAATATAGAAAGGTTATATTGAAAAGGCCCCAGTAAGACTTGTAGATTTATATATAGTCGTGGTGGCCTGGAGGTTAAGGTCCGCCTCTCATACGGGAGGGCGCTGGTTCGAAACCTGGCAAGTACCAATGTGATCTTTACGAGTCATATGTACTTTCTAAGAGTATTTAGACACCACTGAGAGACGGTGAAGGATAACATCGTGAGGAAACCTGGTTTTATAATTTCAAATTATAAGATTGAAATCGCCAACCCGTCTTGAGCAAGCGTGGTGATTAATGCTCTAACCTTCTCCATGTGAGACGGGGCCTTTGCTCAGCAGCGGGCTCTGATAGGCTTATGATGATGAAAATCATATATATACATATACATATATATATGTATCACATATATGTATGTATCACATATGTTCTGTATGTATTACATATATTTAACAGGAAATCCCAACGTTCCTGCCAATAATGCGAGGAACGTTAGGCCTACCGGGGGCTAAGGATCCGGAGGTCTTGGAAGGTCTGTACATAGGTTACAACTGTTATTATATATAGATTTTATATGTCTGTCTGTTTGTTACAAGATGCAGTATATGTTAGTATTAAACTAGTTTATGATTGAGGAAACTTATTCTATATATATATCTCAGGTTTAGACTCCCGTCCCTGGATAAGGATGTCGTCAAGAGTCCAAGCCCACCTCGCAGCTTGCGCACAGCCTCTGGCCGCTGATGAGATAAATCTCGCTAGTAAGATCAAAGAGGTAAAAACTATCCTCATTAGGTTTTTTATTACATTTTTTGTATATATACTGTTGTAAATTAAGATTTAGGATATACTTTAAGTTAATAGTTAATAAATTTTTTCTCATCTATTCCTTAACTTTGATTCGATATTTCTCTTACTTATAAACACAATATTCAAAATAACGTTCGGTTGTCGTAAAAACTATTAGCTTTTATAAAAATAAAACAATTAACAAACAATACATCAAACGTCTTGTGTCTCATTCTATGTTGATTTTATTTTATACTTTTAAAAATCTGTCCAGAATACTCTTCATGTGTTATAAAATTTCACAGGCGGATACGGAAATAACACGCTTGTATACAGCGGCTGTTGAGAAACAGAGAAGTAACGCTAGACACGCGGAGAGGCTGTCCCGTGTCAGGGAACTACATCATCAGCTCTCGCGTTGTAACTCACTGTTGAACCAGGTAATAGGCACCTGGCTGACTGGTTGAATGTTGCTCTGACTGGCTGATTGACGGATTTCACTCTGTAAATTCAACTGAATTTTCGAAAGATAAAAATACCTAGTTATTGTTAAATATACCTAGTTGTTTATACTTGTATCATTGATATCTCAACAATATATATATCGGCGCGAGCGGCTTCAATGACGGATGCAACATGAAAATAACTCAAGGCTGGCATCAATTACTATAACAACTTATTGGTCGTCGTTACTATTGTTAAAAGTAAAACGAAATCAAAGAGAATAGAACTATGTTTGAATTCTGGTATAAATATGACGTCTGGACGCACGACAGGGGACTGCAGAGTTCAGCGAGTGCGGAGCATAAAGAACCTTCGAGAAATACAAGAACATTTAGAAGAATTGGAGTTTCATTTTGAAATATCTGGAACGTACTGAAACAAGTGACATTAGTGACGTCAGCGAGGCTGGCGTCCTGTCTTTAAAAATAATGAATCTGTAATAAATGTGAAATATATATAATATTATGAAATGTACAAAAGTCTTTTTTTACAATTTCAGACTCTTCAGGACATAGAGGAATTAAACCAATTGTTACCAGAAGATAAGAGACTACAGCCGTTCGTGTGGAACGAGAACAAAACGAGCTCGTGATGGAAATGACATACACAGAAAAACAATTGATCTCAATATGAATGTAACTTCATGAACGTTGTGTTAGCAAAATATTATGTCGTCAATGAATTATGATAAAAACTTATATAAAAAATGTCGCTTTTTTATTATAGTATTAGAAAAAGCAGATCTATGAAGTATTTAGGTAACTATTTAGGTAGAGAAGCTCGGACGGTGACGTTGTAAATTTGTTCGCGGTTGAAGTGGCAGCGAGAGGTATGACGGCTAAATATCTACAACCTACGAAAAGATTTGGGCCTGTAAAGAACTAATATCAATTCATTCTTGGACCGTACTTCGAAGGCAGCCCAGTAAGTTCGTTTCAAATTTAGTTAGGTAGAAAGGAGCTTGAACGGTGGAGGCGAGTGTTTACCGCGCGTTAGTTAGGGGCAGTTTAAACCCACACCTGGGTCGCAAGTCCCAGGCACTGATGAAGCTCCTCTCCCTGCATCATGGACCCGGCGCCCGCACGGTGAATCCATTGAATGCTGAGAGGTTTCGTCTCATATAATTACGACCAATAGTCGAAGTTCAAAGCTGCCGAACCCTCGAGACAAATACGAGACGGATCCTGTCCTCGTCTTATTTGCTCTAATTTTGTATTTGAATTTCATATAATATATAAAAAATATTGTTCTTTTATTACCTCTCAACCTTGCCGCTTGCAGACCCTTAATTTTGAAGAAATTTTAATAACTTCCAACATCCGCTAGATGGCGCTTACAATAAAATCTTATATTAACAAAATCCAACTTTATTTCAGTTTATATATTTTTTAATTCTAAAAATTTGAGCGCCTGTTTGTGTCTGAAACCTTACCGGCAGAAAGCTGATGTAAAAAGGAATTACTTGATTACATACGATATTTGAAAAGTTATTTATTTCTATTCATGTAAATAAAAAAAAAATACTGATCGCGAACGAAGTCCTGGGAATAGTCGGTTCATAATAGTAAAA
Source organism: Danaus plexippus (assembly GCF_018135715.1). NCBI lineage: Eukaryota > Metazoa > Arthropoda > Insecta > Lepidoptera > Nymphalidae > Danaus > Danaus plexippus. Next base: position 1,359,348 of record NC_083557.1, read on the forward strand.
TTTTTGGTATTAAATAAAAACATTTTTTAACAATAGACGATCAAAGCGAGAACATTTCACAGTTAAATTAATTACGGATCATTTTCTTTTATAAGCTGTCTCTACACAATTAAATTTAAAAAAAGTTGCTGAAGAAGCAAATAGGATCTTGACAGTACATAAGAAATCAGTTTCTTCCTCTGTTATGTATTAAATTTTTATTTTTGCGACATCTATTGGTGACCACTACAAATATTTAAAGATGTTATATTTCATATACTATACTAGCGATATCTATGATGTATAAAGTAAGGTTTAGTACTTATTTCTGCCAATAGATTACATTTCATTAAAAGGTGAATATGAGCATGAATCCACAACAAGAAACGACATAATAACTTCAGAGAAAAAGTTACTGAATTACATAATAACTTATATATATTATTTAAAAATGCCAGCTTTCGGGAATCGTTAATTCTTATAAATGTTATGAAACTTTCATCTAAGATCAATTTGATTTTTTTTTATATCTTAAATCACGCCCGGAGCTACGTCTTTGTAGTGTTTAATGGATTCAGTGAATTCTAAACACATTGTAAAATTCTTTACATGGAATTTTATTGCCCAGTCGTTTATAAAAGCTTTTACCTATAAAAATGTTTGATGGAAAACGAAATTAAAATTAGGAAAGTATGACTGTGGTTTCTTTCGAAAGAACTTACACTTTTAGCCTTTGTTCGTAATTGATTTAGTGGTAGTGGTTCAAATTGAATCACTATAAATAGTTTAAACAATTATTTCAATTTTGTAAGTGACTCTTAAAGCCGGCTATTGTTGTTATAAGTCGACTTATAATTCAATGACTTACATGCTTATTTAATTCAAACGAGTACGTACCTTTAGACGATTTTCTGCTACATATTAATAAATTCAAGTCATAATTTTTATTTAAAAAGTTTATAATTGCATTTCAAATTAATTTGATAAAATTTTTGCGCAAGCGTACCATAAAGTTTGTTTTGTTAGAAATTGCATTGAAGTAAAAGAGACGAAATGTCGTTTTTTAATACGAATAGACAAATAGCATATCTAGTCCAATCATAGTTACCAACATTTGAAGCTCTTGAAATTAGTCGCGTAATACGATCGAATAATTTTTAAGAGTACTTATAATGTAATAAAATTTAAAGCTTATCTTATGAGAATAAGGTATATATTTGTATAATAACGTTTGACGGCTCCTGTCGGTCGCCATTTTCAATAATGGCCACGAGTACCACGACATCTATAGCGTTTAGTGTCACCGCGAGCTTCTTTGGCGTCGGTTGTGCGTTCCATCGGCCTCGTTCATTGTTTGCAACCATTGTATAACAAAAATGACACGAAAAAACATTCATAACATATATAATAACGATCGAATCATTACATTATAGTTCATTGAATGTGCGTTCCTTTGTATACAGTGTTTAGTTCGCGTTTAGACGTTGTTAGCTAGTAAAATAACGAATTTAACACGCTGCAGTACTGTATGAATTGTCGTGAACCTTGTGGAATCGATTTTTAGATGTTATTAATGAAATTACTAAGTTGCATGGGAGTGATATTGTTTGTAAAGGGAACCTGTTTTATAGTACTGCATACACTTTGACTCTGACTGCTACCACTGCGGCCGGTTTGGAATCAATAGATATAATAAAAAATGCATATTTCGTCCATGGTCTCATAGAGGTTTCGTTCAATACAGTACCGGCACGGCATTCGCGACCGAATTATTGTCAATGAGTTTTCCTATGTTATGTATTGTTGGGATATAATATTTAAGTGATGGTGAAACTAACCGACGCACTGGTTTTCTAACCCACTTTGGACGACGAAGGTTAGTAAACAAACACCACCTTACTCCAGTTAAAAAAAAATATTTGTAAACTATTACTCTTATTAATTATAATCGTATATTTAACTCGTCAATGTAACCAGCGGTAAACTGACGAGTTAAATAGACTATTATAATCTCGTACATCGTGAACAATATATATAATGTACGGATAAAAAGACTATAATAAAAATTATGATAATATCGTATGTGTATCGCGTGAAGACTTATCTAAGCTGGGAATCTATCATTGTTGTTTGACATAAAAAATGTAATGGCACAGATTATGTGCTTTCACATAGATTAACTGCTATTATATTTTTTTTTTGTTTGAACATATTTCAAAGGAGGTTTTATATAATAAAGTAAATTAAAAATTATGCTTCAAAATTTGTATTATTCTATTTTCAAAAATATTTCTAATGGACAGCTTATTGTAATCTTTGTTTGATTATATTTTTTATATATATTCACAAGTTAATGGAGTGTAATAGATTAAAAATGGATTTTATTTCAAATTTTCCAGTATAATATTACTTCAATACTATGTATTGCTGTTTTAAATTTAACAAAATACTTTATTTATCACAATTTAATAGCACAGATATTTTTTTTTTATTATAAGACATTAAATGAAATCATGATGCTTTTCAGGGAAGATAATTAAGATTTACACTACCATAAATTTTACAATTCACAACACTGATACTCCGTGTTGGACGGTGAAATTTTCTATGTATATATAAAAAATGTGAACGTATTTTTGTTTATCGGAATATAAAAGAAGTGAAAGGGGAATTATCGCTGATTTCCTTGTAACCATTTCATAGTATTCATAATATATGAAATTTATATTAATTAATTAATATTCTAGTATATATTTAAATGATAGCAAATTGGACAGATTTTTTAAAGGGTGCTGAAATTATTTCAATGTCAATTATGATGCATTTGTAACTCGGTAATTCATTTTTATACTACAATATATTATTTGACATATATATACATATATTTAGGAGTATTGTACACAATATCTAAATATTTTAAAACATGTACAATAGCTTAATGAATGCTTGTGATTTAATTTTATCGTAAACATTCAATAATTCGCTTGACCGATTGTTATGAAAATCTTGCATACCTATAGTCCAATGTACGGAGGAGGATATTATTCATGAAATAAACATATATCATGAGTAGATCTTTGGTTTCCTATAAAAGTAAAATAAAATCAAATATTTAAGTATCTCGCAAGTATTTTCAGATTATTATTTTTTTGGGTAAATTAATCTTTTCTTAGT